>NC_139543.1:10510251-11710251 GCF_965153285.1 Podarcis tiliguerta | reverse complement strand
TATAATGAAAGGCAGGCCAAAAATAAGAAATAAATGATTGTAAGATCTATAATAATAATATAGTAATTCTTTATTGTGGTCCAATGACCTGTAACATGGATTCAGAATAAAATACAGGTTCATACAGACAAACCCCCAGGGGAGGGAGACCGAGGCGTTATTTGTTTAGTCATGGGTATGATGATCTTTGATTCGTATGACTACTGAAAGAAACTTTGCCACGGCCACTGTGATATCATTGGACTTGTCGTCCAGAAGATATTTGGTATAGTAGGCTTCAGATTCACCCGGCCGATACTCATGTTATGTTTGCTTCAGTTTGCACGTTTTCAGGTTACGTCCTGCGGTGACCCGGAAGTACCGGAAAGGGTTACTTCCGGGTTTCACCGCTCGCGCATGTGCAGACACGCAAAATGATGTCACACGCATGCGCAGAAGCGGCGAATCATGACCCCCACAGGTGATAGGGATGGGAGAATGCTCTTGCCATCCCTATGTGAAGGGTATTCCGTTAAAGGAATCCAGGGACTCGATGGTTTGGTCAACCCCTGTGAAGGCGTTGTGCCCATGCCTGAGTCCAGGGGGGCATTTGGGTGGTGGAGATAGCCTGTTCCCGGCTTTCTGCTTATCCAGGTGTTCACCCTAGGCTGACCTATGCTGGTGCCCTGGGTCAGTGCTACCTGCAACGGTGCAGGGAGCTAGTCGAACCAGAGCCTATGCAACCACTCACGTGCTATAATCAATAAAGTTGTGGCCTAAATTCTGCCAAAAACCGAACCAAAATTTGAGTCTTGTCTGAAATTATTTAAGGGGGAGGTTTAAAGGTCTGAATACGCAATAGGGCAATTTTCTGCCTCACAGGACAAATAAAATACTCTATCCATGTAGAAGGAGAGAAAATTGTATATTATCAGTATGAGTAAGACTGAAGTGGGAGATTATAAATAGTCGTATGACTATTTTTAAAAAAATATAGTGGGCAGATGAATATTCAGGTAAGGAATTCAATATATTCTGAAGGTGGGATGGGTATCCCTGGGCTAGAACACGTTCTTTGCATGCCAAAGGTCTCAAGTTCTTGCCTGAAAACCAGGAGGGCTGTCACCACCAAGGTAGACTGGGGATGGGGAACTTAGGACCATGTGGATGTTGTTGGACTCCAAGCAGTCCTAGCCAACATGGCCAATGGTGAAGAATAATGAGAACTAGAGTCTAAAATCATCTGCAGAGGCTCACAGGCTCCTCACCCCTGGTGAGGACAATGCAGACATGTCACATATTTGTGCCAAGCTGAATTGTGTCATGCTTTGTATGACAAAGCATGTGAAAGCTGGACCATAAAGAAGGCTGATCGCCAAAGAACTGATGCTTTTGAATTATGGTGCTGGAGGAGACTCTTGAGAGTCCTGCAAGAAGATCAAACCTCTCCATTCTGAAGGAAATCAGCCCTGAGTGCTGACTGGAAGGACAGATCGTGAAGTTGAGGCTCCAATACTTTGGCCACCTCATGAGAAGAGAAGATTCCCTGGAAAAGACCCTGATGTTGGGAAAGGTGGAGAGCACAAGGAGAAGGGGACGACAAAGGACGAGATGGTTGGATAATGTTCTCGAAGCTATCAGCTTGAGTTTGACAAAACTGCAGGAGGCAGTGGAAGACAGAAGTGCCTGGCGTGCTCTGGTCCATGGGGTTGGACACGACTAAACAACAACAAAGAGACTAACAGTGCAATCACATGCATGTCTATTTGAAAGTCCCATTGAGTGCAATAGTGCTTACTCCTATCTATGTGAGCATTGGACTGCAATCTAAGATTCTCTCTCTCTCTCTCTCCTGCACATTCTTATCCCGTTGAAATAATTAAATGGCGAATGTACCAAATTGCATCCAAAGAACTGCGTGACTAATTCCATATATCTAGGGGAGAAGGATTTTGTTCCACAGCAAAACTGTCAACATTGCAGGGATTTTCGTGAGCATCTTGTGATATAGAGATCTTTTCGATAGAAAAAGAAATGCTTTTGAATAATAAGAATAATCCCAATTGGCATGCTTGCATCCATTGGCACATCTAAGGGAGCTCTTGTGATCAATAAACATAATAATTATTTTTTAAACAGGAACCATATGCCAAATTAAGATGAATGATTGATGTCCAGATCCAATCTGTATTTAGGTTGATAGGAAATTTCCACCGACTTCTGTAGGTGGTGAAGTGGGCTGATTTGTTCCACAGAATCATAATTTAAAAAATGAGTCAATTTTTATAAAAAGGTCATTTGTCACAAATAACCTTCTAGGTAAAAACATAAGTTGTACATTGCGTTGCAATAATGTCAACACAGCTGGTCTTAAATAATAATCTAATGGAATTTAGTCAGCACGGGGATTATAAATGTATAATTAGATATATATTTAAGATATGTCACAATGAATACAATCTATTCACTTCATTCGACAACTACAAAATACATTTTTTTAGAAAGCATTTTTTAAAATAAAACATGCCTTTGTTTTGTTCACATAAATATTACAATATTTAAATGTTTCTGTTCTGTAAATTAAACTAAGTAGCATAATGCTGAATGTGAAAATTCCAGCTGTTATTTTGGTATAATAATGAAAAAGGTCATTGTGTTGTGAGGATTTTCAATTGCATTTAATCTCAAAGCATTTAATCTGATCAGATCCTTTAATGTTGGGTGCCAAAGTGCCAAAGATCAGACAGTGATATATCAATATGGCATTGTATATGGTATTATATCTCAGCTTGTCACCACTACATGTCATCATACTGTAATGTCAGCATGGCACAAAGATTGGGGGTTGCTTCCTGATTGGTAGAGTGTGTGTGGAAGCTGTGGCTGTGTTCTGGTTTAGCTCACGAGACGAGCTCAGATGCTTGCCACAGTCTTACTCTTTGATCCAAACCTGCACTTTTAAGAAGGACCCTGGGCTATGGCACGTAAAGGTAAAGGTAAAGGGGCCCCTGACCATTAGGTCCAGTCGTGGACGACTCTGGGGTTGCGGCGCTCATCTTGCCTTACTGGCCGAGGGAGCAGGTGTACAGCTTCCGGGTCATGTGGCCAGCATGACTAAACCGCTTCTGGCGAAGCAGAGCAGCGCACAGAAACGCCATTTACCTTCCCGCTGGAGCAGAACCTATTTATCTACTTGCACTTTGACGTGCTTTCAAACTGCTAGGTGGGCAGGAGAAGGGACCGAGCAACGGGAACTCACCCAATCGCAGGGGGTGGATTTTTTTGGGGGGAGGGATTGAACGAATTCCTATGCCCAACAAATAACCCAGAGATTCATTGTAAATAAAAGGACACATTCTACTCATGTAAAAACATGCTGATTCCTGGACTGTTCACAGGCCGGATTGAGAAGGTGAATGGGCCACATCCAACCCCCGGGCCTTAGGTTGCCTACCCCTGAGTTAGAACCCTCACTTAGCAATTTTGGCTGGTTGACAGGGCCAGAAAGGATCTTTTTTTCTCTTGGTTGGGTTTTGTTTTGGTTTTTTGTCATCTTTCCCTCAGTGAAATTATGGCTGTCCTTTGTTAGGTGAAAGAACATTGTTGGTATGAGGGTGGTAATGGCATTGGGCAGGTATAGGGGGCTCCCCATAAGGGGCCTGAGGGGAGGATTGACCACGGCAAACCCAATCGTGGGTTCGGTATCTGCCTGGTTGGACTCTGCACCCTGGTCCCCCAGTGAGAACATGTTTGCTTGGCTTTCACCACAGCAAGTTTCAACACTGGCTGACTCCCAGCGTATAGGATTGGAGAGATCCAAACCCAATGCATCTATTCCATCGACATGGGGCTTGCGCATGATCCTGGGACCCAAATGCCATGCCAACCTTCGCCCTGCCTGCTGCTGTCAATAAAGATTTACCCTGACTTTATCCCATCACTGTTGTATAGTCTGGTTATTTTGCTGCTCTCAAGAGTCACATAATGCGTCCGCCTGGGCAATCAACGCTGCCTATTTATCCCCAGTAAAACTGCATAAGATTTCTTTAGAATTTATTTTTTTACTTTCTTCCCTTTCAATTGCATACACCTGTTCTGTCATTCTGAAGTTCCTTATGGAGCTTAGATGGAGAATTCTGAAATCAGGTAGATGATTCATTAAATCAGTTACCTGATTCCAAACCGTGTATTGAATCCAAAGAACCAGGAATGCTTTTCTGTAAATGCTATCAGGAAGCTCTTGTACTTTCCTCATATTTACGCTTACGGAATAGGCTGCACAAGTTCAATTTGTATTTAGTTTCACCGTCTTTATGCAACACTGTAGAAGGAGCTATAAAACGGCCTTTCTGTGAACAGAGGATGCCAACATGTAGAAGGAAATCTTTAGATATAACCAAATTTTCCCCTGTTGTCCCATCCATTATATTTCCCACTTGTTTGGTAAAATGAAAATGCATAAAGAGCTGCTTTATAGAGTCTGGAGGAATAAAAATTAGGTTAGGGCAATATACAGAAACATTTTCTTACTCTTTTTTAAAGCGTAACTGTGTATATGATGGAGTCTTACACTCCATATTGCACCCTTAATTTCACAGGCTTTCTTTCTTTTGCTACGAAAGTGAAATAGGCTCAAAATAGGCAATTTTCTATCCCCCAAAGCGACCCGTTATTATGATTATTTACCCTTTAGCCTTTGTGAAACATGTTTGGGGCCTTGCCGAACTTCCATAATTGCTGAATTGGGAAGATACGGTAAGCCCCTGAACAGTTAAGGAATAATTGTGCCTTCATTCCATTAAAAGTGGAAGATTTACTCCAGTCACTTATCATTTGTGTGAATAAAGTGCTATTAATTGCATTTATATGAAGTACGCCTGATGCTTTTAGCAGATGACTTGCCAGCCAATTTGCATTATAATGAACAAAATCCTACAGATCTCAAGTATGGTGGAGAACAAATGTGGTCAATATGCAAATAATCGCATGAACTCTTAGGGTCTTAGATATCGTATAATTGCACTTTAAAGGGCAGACAATGAAGGAAACTTGGGGAAACCTAATTAAAATTAACATTTTATCACCCTAAATTGCAGGAAATCCAATGACAAAACACTTTGTGAAGTATGAAGTTTGCTTTTACTTGTCTGGAACCTTTCTTCTCAGTAGACACACACATGATTGCAGTGTAAGTCTGTGCAACTGTCCATTGGGTTTTATTTATTTTCCCCTTATCAAGGGGGGCAGGGAAGCAATTGCTGTATATTCCTGTTGAAATCAGACCAGCAGTGACACTTATGACATGTCGTCTGCCGAAAATGTTTTTGTTTCATGCATTTTTAGAGAATTAATTCCCTTCATTATTTGGGACTGTGTTTTATGGTTCCACAATGCTTTAATGTTTCTTACTGTATTTTTTTACAACACTGTAATATTTTTCTTAGGGGTCGGCAATTTATATATGCCCTTATAATTATATAAATATTTAAAGAGAAGGTAGTTCACTTCCCAATATTTGGAAATGGGTATACTGCATATGATTAAAGCCGGAGAGATGCTATGGGCATGATCCAGTCAAAGTAAAGCACATCGAAATGCAGTCTGATGCCTGGCTACTCAGAAGTCCGGTTGACAATGGGACTTATTCCAAGGTAAGTGTAAGGTAAAGGTAAACGGACCCCTGACCATTAGGTCCAGTAGTGGACGACTCTGGGGTTGCGGTGCTCATCTCACTTTATTGGCTGAGGGAGCCAGCGTACAGCTTCCGGGTCATGTGGTCAGCATGAATAAGCCACTTCTGGTGAACCAGAGCAGCGCATGGAATCGCCGTTTACCTTCCCGCCGGAGCAATACCTATTTATCTACTTGCACTTTGACATGCTTTCGAACTGCTAGGTTGGCAGGAGCAGGGACCGAGCAACGGGAGCTCACCCCGTCACAGGGATTCGAACCGCTGTTGGAGATTAAGGGCGGATCTGCATTCATGGTTTTTAACATTAAGGAAGGGTTAAGGAATAGTTTTGATAATGTAGATGGGCATACAACATCCCACTTTTTACACTCATAATGCATTATTACCTTGTCTTTTTGATTACTTCGTTTTTAATCGTTTTATGCTGCTATATCAGTGAAACATAGCTCATATGTCCCTATGTAGTGTTTTACCTTTTTTTTTTTTTACTGCATTCAACCTCTGATGCCCCTCCAATGGTATTCGAGCGAGCGAGTGAGGGAAAGAAACAGTGGAAAATTGGAAAATGGTCTGGCTGGGTGTTACTTAAAGGTAAAGGGATCCCTGACTATTAGGTCCAGTCGTGGCCGACTCTGGGGTTGCAGCGCTCATCTCGCTTAATTGGCTGAGGGTGCCGGCGTACAGCTTCCGGGTCATGTGGCCAGCATGATGAAGCCACTTCTGGCGAATCAGAGCAGTGCACAGAAACGCCATTTACCTTCCCACCGGAGCGGTACCTACTTATCTACTTGCACTTTGACGTCCTTTCGAACTGCTAGGTTGGCAGGAGCAGGGACTGAACAACAGGAACTCACCCCGTCATGGTGATTTGAACCGCCGACCTTTTGATCGGCAAGTCCTAGGCTCTGTGGTTTAACCCACAGCGCCACCTGCATCCCGGGTGTTACTTATATTTGATGAAAAAAACAAGGTAAAAACGTTTTGATTAACAAGTATGCCCTTTGACATTTTAGAATGACACATCGGTTATCGTTCTAACAGAGGGAAATAACATTAAACAGGAGACTTAGGCTGCAGTCCTATACACCTGGTGTTTACTTCTGAGTAGACATGCAGAGGATTGCTTTGTTAAACACTGCGCTGGGCAGAGGAATACAAATACCTGGCCAGCAGTATTAGGGCTTCATAGAAGAAGTGTAGCCACTGTTACACCCACAATCTGGCTGCTCATGCTAGCTAGGGTGAAACGTATGGGACACAGGCTGAAACTTTCAGGATTTCAGCTCTCAGGTTTTAGTAGGTTGCCACCCTGCAAAATGCCCCTTTTTGAGGGTTTCCACCTGCTACCATCAGTGAGTGGCTTTCACCCACCAAATGGGAAAGTGCGTTGAGGCCCCATCTCAACAGCAGAGTGGGTCCAATGGAACCAGGCAGGGTTAGATGGAAGAACATCTCTGCCTCATCTAAACCTCCAGTCGTGACTCTACTTAGCTGGCAGTATGTCCCACTGAATTTGGTTGAACTTGCTATTTTGTAGGCATGCTTAGAGTAGCACTGTAAGGACTAAGCTACACTAATCAATTATATTGGTATAACTGTGTTACAAACAGACAACACCAGATGATGCTGTAGAGCTGTGATCCGTTGCCAATGGGATTTTCCATTAAGAGCTTTATAACACTTTTAAATGTAACTTTTTTCCCAATGTATATAGATCCAGCCGAAGTCTCTTTTCCTTATTTCGATGGGTGAATCTTTGGCTGATGCACCAACACACACTGTATAAATAGACAGACGAAAACAGATACTCTGAAATGTTTTGCCCCAAGCTGTTAGTTTGCAATGGCAATTAAAGCAAAACTTTAAAATGCCGCTCATAGATGGGATGAAGTCTGAAAAAGAGAATGTGCCGAATTCCAAATGATTGAGATTTCACATGTTTTAAAGAGCAGCTGTTAATGAGAAAATTTATTATACCAAGACCCATTAATTAAATATTGACAGAGCAGCCTTGGAAGATGAATTTATTAAAGCAGCATGGGGTTGATTAGCAATTAACAGATTGAAGCAGTCAACATTTTTTTAAAAAGAAAAAATAAAATTTGTGTACCACCCCTCATCCATAGATCAACAGGGCGGTTCACAACATTAAAGTACAGAATGAGAACACAAAATGCATAATAAAACAAACACAAACACAAACCAATAAGCTCCCTCCCACGAACACATTTTGAAGTTCATATAATGTTAATTATCCAAAGACTTAGTTGAAGAGAAATGTTTTCATCTGGTGCCTAAATATATGTAATGAAGGTGCCAGGCAAGCATCCCTAGGGGGAGCATTCCATAAATGGGGAGGCACCACAGAAAAGACTTCTTCTCATGTTGCCACCTTCCGAACCTCTTGTGGAGGAGGCATGTGAAAAGGGGCCTCAGATTTTTCACACAAAATAGAGACAAATCTGACCTTGTTCCTTTAGTCCAGGCAGTTTCTCACGGAATTAGCAAACACGCTTAGTGCCTTAAACAGCTTGTCTGGTTTATTTTTCTACAAAACTGATGCAAAGGGTTGCATTCGCCCCCCCCCCCAACTTCCCTGCCAAATTGGGTTCAATAAAGAAAACTTCTGCTTTGTTTTGCTCCCAGACAAATAAAATGGTAAAGACTGTTCCATTAATTATCCGCTGAACAATTGCCCCTGAGAGCTTTGCGGTCTTGGTTACTGCTGCTGCTGCTTCTACAGTATTTGCTTGTGAAATCTCTGAAATCAAACTTTTGTAGCAGCTATGAAACACTTCGCCCGCGTAACACAGAAGTCAAGGTGCTCATCAGCTTTTCAAAACCAAGCAATCTTTCAGAGCTTTAATTATCAGTTGTATCAGTTGTAAACTCTATGCTGTGAAGAATCTGTTTATAAGGGAGGTGGGGGTGGGCATGAATGATTGTGTAGTTTATAGAATTCGTGACTTTAAAAAGGAATTGAAAGGGGGGGAATAAAATGGTAACGATAAAGAGATACCTTTTAAATAGAACATGAATCGTATAGTTGGAAGGGATCCTAAGGGTCATCTAGTCCAACCCAGTTCAAGTTTGGGGCTCTATGAACAAAAGCTGCCTCTTGTTGATGGAGGCAACTGTGATTTCCATTAGAGGAAGGTGGTATTTAGTGATTTCACCACTTTCAATCTCCCCATGAAAACTCTCATATGCTTCAGAGGATCCTAGAGCCCTCCACTGTGCATGTTGAGACATAAGCATAACGAAACAAGTTATTAAAAGACACCTTGACCAGGCATTTTTGTTGGGGATTGTAGGGAAAGACTTGCCAAAAAAGTTGAAAAACATTTTCATGTATGCGACAACAGCCACGAGAGTTCTGGTAGCACAAGGATGGAAGACTGAAGAAACCACAACTAAAGAATCATGGCAAGAAAAATTGATGGACTATGCAGAACTGGCAAAATTGACATATAAACTACGGGACAAGGATAACTGTGACTTTAAGGATGAATGGGAACCTTTCACAAAGTATCTGAAGACGCAACAAAGCGAACTGGACTCCTTGGCAGGTTTTGAAGAAACATTCACAATTTTTTTACTGATCATAATCAGCTAAACAGTTTGAGGATCTATACAACTTTGTAACATGCAGAAAATAGCATTGTTGGAGAAACCAAATACTGGAACTGAGGGAAGTCGGGGGGTGGGGGGGAGGGGGGAGGGAGGAAAAATGGGGGGGGGATAAGGATATGTTTTTGGATAATATGTCTTGTTATAACTTTGAATAATAATAAAAAAGACACCTTGACCAAGATGGCATCCCAATGAGGACTGCACGTGCTCAGTAGCCATGGAATGTCAAGTGCCAGTTGGAAAAGAAAAATGGAAAACAGGAAGTGGGGTTGTTGAGTGGCCTTGAATGGCAAACCATGAAGAGGATGTGGATACAGTGAACTTTATAAAAAAGTTCCTGGCTTCTACCATAAGATAGTGCTTTGTATTGTAGGATGGAGTTTATTGAGGAATTGCCCTGTTAAGTAAGCTCCTCAGAAGAAGCTCCTCAGAAGTTGCTAGCTCATTTTCTAATGACAATGATTAGAAGCTGCTGCAGCCCTGATTTCAACAAGGTAACTTGCCTTACTACGTTGTTCCTTTGAAATAAACTTTCTTCTTCTTACTTTGAAATGTCTCTCAAAGACCTAACTCCATTCCCTTCATTTACTTTTACTTTTTTATTTTTCCAAGTTTAATAGATCTAATTATTGCAACAGGGTCATCCGAAATCATGGCATGAGCCTGACCTATATTGTTAAAGGAAACCCTTAGCTACCTTTTGGGATTTTAATGTCATGCTTCATCACATCTACACTTTCCCTTCTTTCCTCTCTCCAAAGAAACTATTCATATCTGCTCCCTTGTGTGAGGAGTAGTCATCTTGCCTTCTGGCCCTTTTTATCAGAGGCAACAATTGACCTGATGTTACCTTTGGCTTTTGGAAAGACGCAAAGGTTTTGTAACTGGCAGTTCTGCTGAATAAGTTGAGAGACTGGATACACCTCAGTTTATCACCCCAGAAGCATTTCTGTCTGTTCCTTGGAACATTTTGGATGACCCACTGTAGACCTGTAGGCTGTGAGAAGGCTCACAGCTACAGTGGGAAAGAACTGAAATACTCTTTTAACCCTGTTTTCCCTTTGGGGGAACTGAAACATTTTCACAAAGTTTAATGAGGACATTAATATTTTATTAACCGTCTTAATCAAAGCCATCTTCGTTTAGGAGTTGCAGGGTGCAGGCTGGAGAGAATGAACAATGACTGAACTTCAAATTGTTCAGGTAGAATGACTCCCAGGATGTCACTTCACACAATCCTTTCGGAATAGGCAAAGGTCCTTGTTCATTATAGTTGACTGAAACAGGTATTGCTTTCTGTTGAGACATATGCATACCCAGAATAAGAATGTCTGTCAATACTTACTGATGAGTTTTCGCTGGTTGTTCTGGACCATAGCTCAGTGGTAGTGTCTCTATGCATGCAAAAGATCTCAGTTTCAATCCCCAGTATTTCCAGGTTTGAGATCTGCTTCCAGTCAGTGTAGACTGGGTGTTACGGACTGGATGAAGAGGAGTGGTGGGAGGCACCAGTTGGGGAACCCTTAAGGGAAGAAGGGATTGGTGGTGGGACGATGACAAGTGGTCAGAGGGAGAAGAGGGAGCAGACCTGGAGGAGGAGATGTCAGAAACTGAAGAGGTAACAGGGTTTAATGAGCAGGAAGAGGCTGTGGCAGAAAGTAGCCCAGAATCAGAGGCAGAAGTAGAGGCTGGAGATGAGGGGGCCCAGGAGGCAGAGATGAGGCAGCCTGCTGAAGAACCTCCTGATCTGACCAGCTCTCCTACTCCTGGTCTCCTAGAACCAGAAGTGGTATGAAGAGAGAGGAGCAAAGACAAATAAGATGATGGAGTCTCAGATTACTTGGGAAGGACCTGGGAGAGGAGGAACTGTGGGAAGGTGGGGACCTTCAGGCCCCACAACTGCCTCATGGGGCAAGATCAACTGGGATGAGTTGCTGTGTTCACTAGGCCTGGCCTCCTGGGTCGACTGTATTTTCTTGAATAAATCGTTAATTTTAGTGACGTTGTGTGATTTACTGCTGACCTGCTTCTGACTCCCACTCCTGACACTACGTAGAGAAGCTCCTCCCTAATGGCCAATTTTGGCCTGTAAGATAATCTCCACCAAACCACTTGATGTGGGGTGCAGATACAGTTTTTTCACCTACAGAAAGCAGTATTAAATTCTTTAGGCGTTAGCATGGAGAAAAATCAGCTGATGAACAGGGTAGGGTGTAGAGTATTCCCTGTCCTGTGTGCCTAGAATGTGGCCTTCCTGTATTCTCTTCCTGTGTTGTTTTCCTGTTGGATCACATCGGGGTCACCAGATGTTGGGTTGAAATAACCGGCAGACGAGTCGTGGGTGTTCATATGGGAGGCATCTCCCAGACCAAGTCTAAGAGACTCCCTTTTATTGTATATTACCCCCATTGCTGCATATGCGCTTGGTGCTGATTGGTTACACGTGGGGTGCGTACAGGCATTACACATTACATATGATGGGTTACATGCAGATATTATACATCACTAGATAGAGAGGGTACAGGAACATAGCAATCTATGATTGATAGGGTGGTACCCAGAGATTATATAGAGTGCACTTAACATTCCTCTAGTCTGTGGTAATAAACAGGGGATGTGTATAGTTAGATAGCAGTAGGGTATCAATCCTGCTTTGGTGGCTAACTCCTACTCAGCAGGCAAACTATGACAGGCAGGTAGGATCACCTGCCTGTCAATCACCTGATGCCATCATAAGATCTGGCCTTTCTGACCAGAAAATGTTTCCTACTCCTGGTGTTGCCAATACTGAGATGGATAGATAAAAAGTACAAGGGAGCTTCCTATGTTCTGGGCTAATGCCACCCAGAAAAGGGAGAGAAGTCTGACCAGTTCCTTAGCCTTTGAAGCTTGACTTATCTTACTTCTCGATTAGAATCAACTTCGCAGTTCTTTCATCCTTCCACCAGCTGGCATTCTGTGGGAGGATCGCTCGCACGGTGTGAGGCTTCTGAGCCAAAGTCAAGATCTTTTGAGTCTGTGGGTCTTTTTGGAGAATCATCTCTGACGGAAATATTTCCATTAAAAAGATACCTTTGTGTCAAAAGAGTTTTTAATTAGACTGGAAAGGAATGTTGTGTCACGTTTGCAGAGAATGATTTATGGGGGGGACGGGGGACAGACCCTGGTGCAGTTTTGAAAAAGTCTCCTTTCTGTGGCCTGCTCAGACTGCATGGTGGGTTGTCAGAATGGATAACTTCCATTATCCTGTTCCATTCTGGAAGGCGGCAGTAGGAGAAAATGCTCACAATAGCCATCAGCGGATACATCTTACATTAAACATATAGGCATCCATACAGAATTGCCATCCTATACATACATACATACATACAGGGATACATACATACATACATACAGGGATACGGGTGGCGCTGTGGGTTAAACCACAGAGCCTAGGACTTGCTGATCAGAAGGTCAGCGGTTCAAATCCCCGCAATGGGGTGAGCGCCCGTTGCTCGGTCCCTGCTCCTGCCAACCCAGCAGTTCGAAAGCACGTCAAAGTGCAAATAGATAAATAGGTACCACTCTGGCGGGAAGGTAAACGGCGTTTCCGTGCGCTGCTTGGGTTCGCCAGAAGCGGCTTAGTCATGCTGGCCACATGACCCGGAAGCTGTACGCCGGCTCCCTCGGCCAATAAAGCGAGATGAGCGCCGCAACCCCAGAGTCGGTCAAGACTGGACCTAATGGTCAGGGGTCCCTTTACCTTTACCTTACATACAGGTTACTAAATTATATGCCTGGTTGGACTTGATGAAATAAGTAATTAGAAGAATTTTTATTATTATTATTCTGAGACTCAGGTGACTGCCAGGTCTTCAATGCTGTGATTCCTTTCATCTGTACCTTGCCCATAGATAGCAGAAGTGAGTAAAAACACCAGGAGGTGAGGGGCAGAAACCCACAATTTTACAGATGTTTCCAAACAAATGTAAAAGTCTTTCCATACAATCTTTGTAGCTTGAGGAAGCCCTGCTTATCAGTCATCGGTGGTGCTTTATAGATATGTGGGACATGGGTGGCTCTGTGATCTAAACCACTGAGCCTCTTGGGCTTGCTGATCGGAAGGTTGGTGGTTCGAATCCGTGCAACGGGGTGAGCTCCCGTTGCTCTGTCCCAGCTTCTGCCAACCTACCACTTTGAAAGTACACCAGTGCAAGCAGATAAATAGGTACCACTGAAGCGGGAAGGTAAACAGTGTTTCCATGTGCTCTGGCTTCTGTCTCAGTATTACATTGCACCAGAAGCAGTTTAGTCATGACCTGGAAAGCTGTCTGTGGACAAACGGCGGCTCCCTTGGCCTGAAAGCGAGATGAGCACTGCAACCCCATAGTCACCTTTGACTGGACTTAATCATCCAGGGGTCCTTTACCCCCCCTTTATTACCTTTATAGATATGCTGCCGTAGCCTGAATTTGTCACGAATTTGGCTTCTAACCCACATTTAGGGCAGTTTGTGTTGGCTAATTATGAGTACGCAATGGTTTAATGTGAACAAGCCGTATTGAACAAAAACAGCTCTTCAAGTTGCCCCAAAGATTTTACAAAGATCAGGACCCTCAATTAGAATACCTTGAGCAGAGTTTGGACCAGGTAATTGCTAATCAGCACAGCCTCTTATCTGTTGGATAGTCAGCTCCCACGAATACGCCCTGTGAAGCAGGGAAGACACATCAGCTACGTACGATGCATACGATTGAGATATTCATTGCTTCAGCCAGGCAATATTCGTTCCCTAGCAAACTTTCCATGAAAAGCTCCAGAGACATAAGTGGAAGCTTTGCTCTTCTAACAGAACACAGGCTAGTAGTAACCCTGGCTGTCACCAGTTGCATTTGAACTACTGTTGTGGTTCTGCTCTTAATTCATACTTTTAACCTCAGTCATTTTTGGCTTGGAAAGTCCCAGCTTTTAAGTGCTTTTGTAGTGCCATGGGGTTCATGTCCAGCAGATTTCTTTTGACTTTGTAGCCTCTCATCTTCAACTGACATTACATGCCACTCATCAGTCTCACCGTCAAGAGCTGTATCGAACATCAATAGCAGCAGCACAGAAGTAGTGACTGGAATTCCTCCTT
The DNA here is from genome assembly GCF_965153285.1 of Podarcis tiliguerta. Lineage (NCBI taxonomy): Eukaryota > Metazoa > Chordata > Lepidosauria > Squamata > Lacertidae > Podarcis > Podarcis tiliguerta. Next base: position 11,695,834 of record NC_139543.1, on the reverse strand, counting down.
TTATCCGTGTGGGAAAAGGCCCACAACAACTAAGCAGTGAGAACAACAGTAACCAGAAAATAAACTGGACAAGTGCAAACTCATACAAAAACATTATTTATTTATTTTTTACTTTTTAAATCAGCTCTCTGTCACTTCAGAGCCGATAGGGTAGGATCGGCCTGCAGTCATACTGTAAAGAAGGGATAGGGAGATTGGTATTCCGACAGTGGTGGATCTTGGGATCTTAAATTTCAGCGGTGTTATGTACTGAGTTGAATAGGATCCAAAATGCAGCAGTCGGATTGGTCCTAAAACAATAGGATTCAGAATGCAGCAGTCTGATTGGTCCTAGAACCATAGGATCCGGAATGCAGCAGTCTGATTGGTCCTAGAACAATAGGATCCAGAATACAGCAGTCTGAATGGTTCGCAGGAGCCACCCAATCCCACTCCAGGTGGAAGTGAATCTGCAGCCTGACTGGCCTACAGGAGAATCCCGGAATTAGCCAATCACGTGGGGCCCATTGTGTAAATAATGTATATAAAGCAGACATTTTGGGGGAACTTCCATTCCTCGCCACTATGAGCTGAATAAAGAGCATGAAATCCACACTCGACTCCAAGTATATTTCAAGCGGCAAATGCCAAATCTGCTGCTGACTTCAACTCCCATCAGTCCCAGCCAGCTTAGCCAATGGTAAGAGACAATGGGAGCTATATGCTACAAACTTCTCCTCCCATCATAAAGGAAGTGGGACCTCAGTGTTCCTTCATGCCTGAGATAGAAGTCTTTTTAAAATTTTTATTTATGTTTTTCTTTTCTTTTTTAAATATATTTTTATTAAACAATTTTAACAAAACAAATTATCAATCAAAATACCCAATTAAATTCCCCCCTTTTGTCCCCCCCTTCCTTCCCTCTCCCACCCACTAAGGACTTTCCTCAGCTCCCCTCTCTGATTTGTTTGCACATATCATTATCTGCATGTTAAAAATTGTACATATCATTGCCTTACTTGTCATTTGTTGTTGTTTAGTCGTTTAGTCGTGTCCGACTCTTCGTGACCCCATGGACCAGAGCACGCCAGGCACTTCTGTCTTCCACTGTCTCCCGCAATTTGGTCAAACTCATGCTGGTAGCTTCAAGAACACCATCCAACCATCTCATCCTCTGTCGCACCCTCTTCTCTTCTCATGAGATGGCCAAAGTATTACAGCCTCAGCTTCACGATCTGTCCTTCCAGTGAGCACTCAGGGCTGATTTCCTTCAGAATAGAAAGGTTTGTTCTTCTTGCAGTCCATGGGACTCTCAAGAGTCTCCTCCAGCACTATAATTCAAAAGCATGAATTCTTCGGTGATGAGCCTTCTTTATGGTCCAGCTCTCACTTCCATACATCACTACTGGGAAAACCATAGCTTTTACTATACAGACCTTTGTTGGCAAGGTGATGTCTCTACTTTTTAAGATGCTGTCTAGGTTTGTCATTGCTTTTCTCCCAAGAAGCAGGCGTCTTTTAATTTTGTGACTGCTGCCACCATCTGCAGTGATCATGGAGCCCAAGAAAGTAAAATCTCTTACTGCCTCCATTTCTTCCCCTTCTATTTGCCAGGAGGTGATGGGATCAGTGGCCATGATCTTCGTTTTTTTGATATTGAGCTTCAGACCATATTTTGCGCTCTCCTCTTTCACCCTCAATACTTGTCATATATTCTCCTAATAAATTTGTGGATGTTTATTCAAAACCTGCCAAGGAGTCCAAATCGTTTTGTTATTGTTTTTAGATAGTTTGTAAAAAGTTCCCATTCTTCCTTGAAGTCACAATTGTCCTTCTCACGTAATTTATATGTCAACTTTGCCAACTCCACATAACTCATCAGTTTTTCTTGCCATTGTTCTTTCGTTGGGGTTTCCTCATTCTTCCATCCTTGTGCAAACAAACTCTTGACGCTGTTGTTGCATACATAAATAAATTCTTTGTGTAAAATTTTATTTATGTTTTTCAGCTTTATACATTTCACTATTTTACACTCCTTTTAACATTTCAAAACTTGACTTCCTTCCCCCTCTTTCTGCGGTTCGTTCAATTTATTTTAAACACCTTTGCTCATTTATTCATCTACTTTAAATATACACTTTTATAAAACTGCAGGTTCTTACACTAATCCTGCCATCTGTTTACAATTTATCTGTAAATATTCAATATGCCATTTCCATTCTTTTGTAAAAAGTTTGTTATCTTCAGTTCTTATTCTTCCAATAAGCTTCACCATTTTTGCATATTCCATAAGTTTTGGTATCCATTTCTCCTTTGCTGGGACTTCTGCTTCTTTCCATTTTTGGGCAGGTAACATTCTTGCTGCTGTAGTAGCATACATGAATAAGTTTCTATACAGTTTAGGTGGTTCTGTCCCTATGCAGTGGAACCTTGACTTACATACACCTCTTCTCGCAGACGTTCCAAGTTGCGACCACGGCAAACCCGGAAGTAAACACTGGGTTTGCCGTGATTTGCGTATGCATGGAAGTGACTTCTGCCAGCAGCGCATGCGCACAAGCGGCTGCTGCCATCTATGCATACACAGAAGTGCACTGCTGCTGAATGCTCTCTCACACACAATGGCGCCACTGCTGGCGTCCAGTTTCACCCAGCGGGCGGGCCTCCGGAACGGATTATGATTGTAAATAGAGGTTGTACTGTAATTCCCAAAAGAAAAGCTTCTGGTTTTTTTTTAAAAAAACAAACATTATTTCAAATATCTTTTCCAATTCATTATATATCATTTCCCAGTAAGCTTTTTTTAAAAAAATATATATATATATTTATTGGTTTTTCAGTTATACACTCCACATATACATATTGTATTACATTTTACATTTATACTTGCTCTTGAGAGCTGACTTCCTTCCTTCATCTGGCTTTTTATATTAGATCTGACTTCTTCGCGTTGTCTTTATCCATTTTGCATATTGTTCTTCCTCTTCCATATTTGTCCATTTTTGTCCATAGAAAATTTGTACACAAATAAATCCTTCCATTTACACAATTATTATTGTCTATCTATATTCATCTATATTACATTTGTCATGTTATACATTTTGCTTCTTATTATTTTTATTATCCAACAAATTTCTTTGTATTTCATATTATGAGGTTTATTTCAGTAAGCGTTTAACCTTTCTACAAGACCACCACATATGATAGAAAGAACCTTCTTTCTCTTTATATTTCCAACTAAGTTACGAGTCTTAGGAGAAGAGATTTGCCATGCTTTGTGTTGGCTGAAGGAATGTGAGGAAACTCAGGGGGTGCTTAGAATGCCTAATATTTTCCTGCGAGGAATAGCCTCTCCTTCTCTGCCTTCTCTCCAGTTGCACTCCCACTATGACTTCATGTTCAACACGCACCTTTGCAATACACAAGGAAGGGCCACACAGATCAGTGGTAGAACATAGCGTGTTCTCATGGAGAGCACGTGTTGCGGTAGGGGCTGACGAGACACCTCACTGTTGCTAGGCAAATGGTTTGGCCATCCTTTAAGGAGGGGCAGGTTGTTACTGGGGAAATTTAGATGTTGCCATTTATTGATTGACAGCCCTATTTGTTAAATACAATGCACGCAGCGACAAACTTCCTCTTTTCCCTGCGTGCTTCAGATCACCCGCCCTCCCTTCCCTAATGTTAGGCTGTTTGCTTGACCTTGCTATGCCTGTTATGGGGTCGTCTGCTTTGGGGCAGGGGCCCGGTAGGAATTTTGTCCATTTGGCTGATCAGTGGGTGCCATTTGGTTTTTGCCTACTGCGTAGCAAATCGTCACAACTTGTAAGGTTTGCGGTTAGGCATTGGTCTTGGAATTGGTTGGTGGAGGGGTATGGATTCGGCTGTGCCTGCCCCTCCAAAATGCTGCTGCTGCTGCAAAGGGTTTTCTGTTAAAGGAACCCAGGGGCTCCCCACGCTTTTGTCCGAAATGCCCTGGCAAGGGGCTAGGGCCACGCAAGCCCCTGGGAGCATTCTGGGGAGAGGTGAGGCATGGTTCCCAGTCCTGTCTCTCTCCCCAGGTGACTTACCCTTGCTGACTTCGCGGAGGGTGCGAATATCAGAGCTGTCCCCGTGCGAGGTCAGTTAGTGCTACCAATGCCTAAGCAACCACTCACATTGCTGTAATTTGAATAAAGTTGTGGCCAAAACTATGCCAAAAACCTTAAACAAAAATTAAGTGTCAATTGTGTTTTTCTTTGGGGTGTCTTGGGGACTTCGACGCTCAACTGCTTTGCATGCAGAGAGTTCCAAATTCAATTCCCAGCACCTCCAGGCAGAACTGGGAGTGTCACCTCCCCCAAAATCTGGGGATCCACTACCAGTCAGTGCAGAAACCAGTGGTCTGAATCAGCATAAGCCAGCTTCCTATACTCCTATAGATGCATGTATTTTACAGAAATGGTTTCGTTTCTGTAGAAACCTGAAAACCACACAACTATGGAACACATAATATCGTTGTGAAAGTGTTTGATGGAGAATTTCCCATGCCTGCAATGTAAGGAGTTAGATTTTTGATTTTGTTGTTAAGTTCCATGGAAAAGTTAATGCTAGTCCTTCACATGAACAATTCATCCTGAATAAATGCAGTAGAGTGGATGTAATAAATACCTGTCAGTAATTAGAGCCAAGGGCACATTATTCATTGCAAACACTGGCAGGCAAGGAAATCTTCCAAGAGAGTAATAATATTTTATTGTCATTTAAGTTACGATTCTACCAGAACAGAAATTGGCTCATGCAGATGCTTCATTGAAAGGTATTGTATCCAGTTCTCTCTCCCCCCACCCCCACAAAACCGCCCCTAACAATAGCTTTGGGGCTTGGATTCTCTCCAGAATTTGTAGCACTGGCACAAAGAAAACACAGAGAAACCGTAATATGGAACAACTTGTGTTTGTGTGGATTTCTATGTGAGTGGGACTGTCAGGATTGCCACTATTAGAGTTGTTATAGACTCTTCTTGTGAAGACTTGAAAGTAGTTTTTTTCTGGAGTTCATCATGTTGCCATTTCAATATCTGGGTTTCTGTGAGGATGAGTGTCTTCAAATTGCTGTGGTTACTGATCAGAAATGACATTTTCACTAAGCCGGTCACAGCAAATGTTGTGCCCTGCAGATGCCACAGACTACAACTCCTATGCATTTAGTTTAGCACATATGGACCAAAGATCAGCAGTGTGTATTAATTACCACAAAACAAGGGCAGTCCTCAATATATTGTTGGACTATGACTCCCATCATCCTTGATCACTGGTCACACTAGCTGGGACTGATGGGAATTATAGTCCGAAAATCTGGAGGATACCATAGGCTGGAGGATGGCATATGCTGAAAGAGCACTCTTCAAAGGGCAAGCGCTTCAAAATTCTTGCTGATAAGCACCTATTTCAACTATGAAAGCTATCTTATCTGACCTTATTTAAAGCCTTTATCAAAGTTATTCCAGTCTTCCTGTCTCCAAATCTGCTTCTTTTATTTTCACAGATTATCTCAGCCAAATAAGGACCATATACTGAATGTTACAGGGAACCAGGCAGAGGACCTTTTCGGTAGTGGCACCCACCCTGTGGAATGCCCTCCCACCAGATGTCCAAGAGAACAACTACCAGACTTTTAGAAGACATCTGAAGGCAGCCCTGTTTAGGGAAGCTTTTAATGTTTGATGCATTATTGTATTTTAATATTTTGTTGGAAGCCGCCCAGAGTGGCTGGGGTAATAATAATAATAATAATAATAATAATAATAATAATAATAATGTTCTAGAACCACATAGCCCAGGAGTGGGGAGCCCCAGCCCCAGCCAGAGTGGCCAAGCATCAAGGATGATGGAAGTTGTAGTCCAACAACATATGGAGGGACACAGGTTCCCTTCCCTTGTTTTGCCCACAATTTATTTTATTTGTGTGCATTCAAGTAAGTGAGGAAGAAAGGGGGCAGGTGCCTGTGGGGAAAGACTTTGGCAATCCCACCCGCCATTACACCTATCAGGCAGCTACCAGCAACTCTCACAGCCGGATGCCCAAGAACGTACAAAGACAAGGAAATGTTTCTTACCACCCCCTTTTTTACCCAGTATTTACAGAGAGAGGCTATAGAACCCAGCCTCTTGCATAATGGCGTTGCCCTGAGTGAATCTCCACCCCCCCATCTCTTCCACTTCCTCATTCGTCAATCTCATCGTCTCTTCTACGGGTGCTGATGAGTGCCCTTTGTCTTTGAGCTCTTTCAAGGCTCATCGGGTTCTGGGAAGGAGGGGGGCCTAGAATGCTTTTTAAAGACACTGTGTCCATCAGTTGTCACCCCCTTGGTGCTTCCTCTTCCTCCTCTCCCTCTCCCATGATTTCCGAACCTTCCCCCTCATCTGCCTCTGAGCTGTGACCTCCCTCAAACCCCTGTTGTACTTCTAAACTGTCTTCCTCTTCCTCCTCCCTGGAAGGGTCAAGCTAGGGAGGCAGTCTCTGCCAATTCTTTCTGCCCAGTCCCTGACAGTACCCAATGTGTTTTGACTATATGTGATTTTGCCTTTAGGGACAATCCCCGGAATGCAACCCTGTGTACATTATGGGCTTACTACATACCACACTCCTGAGCTTTGCATTGTATATGTAAAAATAAACAAATGCATGCATGAGCCACCATATTTTATCAACAAATGTCGGATCTATGGTCTCAATCCTGCAATGAGATCTGAGTTGGCAAACAGCTTGTGATCAGGGGAGATCACAGTAGAGACCTGGAGATCCACCTCCTTATATCTCTGCTTTGTAATGATGAACAACCACATTAAGCATGAAAACAGTGATTACCTCATGCATATAAAGTAGACTTTTCTCTGTTACGTTACATGGCTGAAAAGTTTATTGCCATTGCAGTGTAGTATGTTGTTCAGACCAACATGACTCACTGTTTACATTTCATCCCTGCAATATTTTTCTGCTGATCAAAACTGCAACGGTCTCTCCTCCTTCCCTTAATTTACAATTTAGCACCATGCTTTGTCCAATAACACCAATGCATATTTCTCACTTCGTTTAAACTGTATGCAAGGCAATATGCTCATCATTATCAAATGCCCAGTTTCTTTCCATTTTAAATATATGCATACACTGCATGTGAACGCAGGGTATCTTAATGTTCCCTTAGAAACATTATACGAATTGGTGCTAAACAGAAAATGGACCATAACATTTTCAGAGATCTGCAGATAAGCCAAGGCGTTTATCTCCTCTACGTCGCTTTTGCCTACTAAGGCACTGCACACCCTCAGCAAGATATTTAACCAAATTTGTTTGTCCCCCCCCCCCAAGTATCTTAAGCTGTTCAACCACTGCAGACACAGAACCTGCTATTCAAATGACAAACTTCCCTACTCACTGATTTGAAAAACTTACTTATTGTCTCTTCTATCATCTGTAAACAAATGATCAGTCCATCACAATGGTGGTAAGGGGGAGGGGAGGTATGGGGAAGCATGTGAGCAAGGAGGGGTGACAATGTGTATTTTGGGAGTGCTGCCAAAGATTCCATTAGTCGGATTTAAAAAACAACAACAACTTGTTTGCTGTTAATGTCGCTATTATACACAGACAGGAGACAGCAAAGCCAAGGAAGAACAAAGAGAAATCTACAAAGACTCTAGAATGACAGATATGCTTCCACACACAAGAGAAAATGAGTTGATTCCCTTCCCCATCCATGGATGATAGGAATGAAGTTATGGTGTTTTACAGTGTCATTGTGCATGTTTTTACAAAAGAGGGAGAGGGGAGAAAAGAAGTGGGTGGGTTAAGAGTTTTTCAAGTCCACTTGCCTTATTTGGTGGGTGGCATTGCAGCTGGGTCCTGGTGGGCAGCATTGCGAGGGCCGGAGACTGGCACACTCCCTGCCATCGCCTCCCCATGCTCACCAACCATTCAGTGCCCACAGGGGGCATATCCACCGGAAATTTAAACTCCAGCGGGGAGGCCATCCTCTTGTGCCCTTCACTGAATCTCCCACCACCTCACTCTTTTTTTCTGCTTTGATGCATTGCATGACCAGGCGCGACAGCCCCAGCCCCCACGGAATGTGGAAAATAAAATAAAGACTCTGACAACAAATTTTAATTGAATTAAAATTAGGCCACAGCTTGATTAAACTTCCGAATGTAGGAAGACCTTGCCTTAGGCCTTGGGTGTGTATCTGTTAGAATTCCTGCTCCATGACTACAGTCATGGGATTGTTGTCTTTCACATGATGGTAAATGTTTTGACTCCACAAAGTGGGAAGTGACAGAGACAGGATGTTTGTGTTACTGTGTTCCGTGAGGTGGGACCATAGCTGTCAACTTACAGATTTGAAAATAAGGGGCCAGCAGCCTTGAAAAGAAGGGACCAGCAGCCAAAATAAGGGACCTGCAGCCTCACCTGTTCCAGGCACTCCAGTCTTCCTGTCCTCCTGCAGTCTGGTCAAACTCATGCTGGGTAGCTTCAAGAACACTGTCCAACCAACTTTGTAACCAGAGATTCAACTGAATAGAATCCGAATCACATGCACCACAAGGCCTATGCAGCCTCAACTTAAGATGGCTCCCCGGCCTGGCTTTGCACTGCAAAGTTTGCAGCAGCACGTGCAACAAAATTGCGTCCAGCATTCAAAAACCCCCTCAGCTTGCATTAACTAGCCACACACAAGGCATTCAAGTTCCACCCCCAGTCGTTCTTAGACTTCTTATTGGGTGAGCAACGCAGCCAAGCAACATAGTTGGAGCCTCCCTCCTCCCTGGCCAGCAGGGAGGAAGGGAGAGGAGCTGCTTCCTTTGAAATTTAAGGGACATCGTTTAAGGGACATTTAAGGGACATCCATCAATAAGGGACAGCAGCGGGACATGGCGCTGGAATAAGGGACTGTACCTTCAAATATGGGACACTTGACAGCTATGGGTGGGACTATTGTCCTTTGCTCTCTCTCTTTGCTGTCTGATGCTAGAGAGAGAGGGAGCCATGTTGCAGTGCTCCGTGTGTGTTTATATGTAAATATATATATTTTTTAATGATATTTATTAAAAGTTTTATAGTTACGGAAAAAAGAAACAGTTATAAAAGAAAAAAGAAACAGTGAAAATTTTAACAAACAATACGTCAAAGATAAAAAAAGAACAATACATCAAAACAACAAGAAAAAACCAAAACATTTAAAAACACATCCAATTTCCATATCTTTATCTTTCATTTGCTTGTTTCCTCGACTTCCTCACACCTCCCTTTTTTGAATTTGAGTTCAAATTAGCTAATTCAGCAAATCCTTTCCCTCTTTCTCAATTTTTTGTTCTATAGTTTATCCCAACCCAATCTAACTTTAAATTTTCCACTTCAACCCATTAACAATCAATTTTTGCTTAATTCTTTATAACATTTCTGCTAAAACCATATAACTTCATTCCAGTATTCTTCTAACATTCATTAATTTTTCAGTATTTCTGTAAATATACTTTACATTTTTTCCAATCTTCTTCCATCGACTCCTCTCCCTGGTCTCGGATTCTGCCAGTCATTTCCGCCATTTCCATGTAGTCCATCAGCTTCATCTGCCATTCTTCCCGGGTGGTGTTTATATGTAAATAAAGTAGATTAGCCAAAATGCTGAGTTGCTGAGTTCTGTCATGCAAGCTGCGAAGACTCTGTGGATCCCTAAGTGTACCGATGCCTGTTGGCATCAATCGCTGTGATGTTCGGGCAGAAGAAAGCTTTTGAAGCTCCTGAACGATCGACCAAGAGGGAGGGAACATGCCAGTCGGGCATATGTGTCTCTACCAGGGTCCTACTCGATAGTAGGACGAGTATCCCTCCCAGCCTCCCAGCCGGGAGAACTGGGGCACATGAGGGTAAATGGGATATAGGGGTTCACTGTAAGTGTACGCAGACAGCCAACCCCATATCCCTGCACACAGGGTAGTTCACCGACAGCCTTTCAGTGTATAACCTCCCCCCCCCCCCCATTATAGGGAAGAAAAAGACTAAAGGATTCCACCCAAGGCTATAACCACCAAAGTTGTGACAAATTGCTATGGGGAAGACAAAAACTGCCAATGCAGGGAAATTTCTTCCCGGTCTTCAACAGCAGCCAGTCAAAGACCATAGCAACGCTCACTAAACAGGAAGAAAAAATTAACCTGTAAACAAGAAACATTAACAAAGGGAGGGTAGGGAGGGTGAATCTCCAGAGCCATCTGCCTGGCTAATACTGGCTCCTTCCCCTATTTATAATGGGTCTGGCCCCACGTCCCAGGAAACGAAACTTAAAGCTGAGGCTGGGCGTGAACCTCTGAATAATACATTGAGAAGCAGGCCAGCCCCCTTCTACTAGCAAGTTCCCTGGGAATTGTAGCACCGCACTCATATAGTGGGAGTGCTCATTACGACCTTGCTATGGACTAATTGTCGGTTGCCATGTTTTTTGGACCGGGCAGGTTTTTTTCCCACTTGGAAAATTGGCTCTGCCATTTGGTTTTTGCCTACATCATAGCAATCGTCACAACTTTCTGATGTTAGGCATTGGGTAAGCCTATGTTTAGATGGAGGGGAGGTTTGAGCCTCAAGCTGCCCCTCCTCATTAAGAGTACTTAGGGCTCCCCCTATCGGTGGTTTGCCCTTAGTTGGACTCCCAGCAGATGGGCGGGAGTCAATATATATTCCGGCTTCACCCAATGCCTAAGCCAAACCGCTCACATCTGCAACCAATAAATTTGTGGCCTATTTGAACCCATAAACAAAAATCTGCTTGTTTCTGTGTTTTATTTATCCACTAGGGGATCACAGGTCATGGGGCCTTGGCACGCAAATACTGATTTCAAGTCTTCAAAGAGATTAGATATAACCTACGTTTTGCACTCTATGAATGTGCTGTATCTATTTGTATTATTTTGTTAAAAAACAGAACTTCCTTTGCAAAGAGTTCAAAATTGTCATGTTCTTGAAGAGGTAAATTGAATAGTGACTTATCTCTTTAGTCGTATGTATGGTTGATCTGAAAGTACAAAGTATGCTTTGTTCACCTTCATATTCAGGGTGGCAGAACATTATGTAAAATTATGTGTATATTGTTGACATGCTATGAAACATTACTATGAAACATTACTATGAAAAAATGGTTTTTTTTTATTTGGCTTTCAATTCCTTGTTTACTATCTGCTTTTGATCTTGAGTCACAGGACTGCTTTAGCTGTCCATGTGCTTGAAACTATGTGGGAGAGAAGATTATAGATACTTCTCTTTCTGTTGCAAAGAAAAACCTAAGAATTTCCATCACATCTTCCCCTAAGAGATAGTGTGACAATAAGTGTCAAATCACAGGGCAACTCTGAAATACAAAGGATAACAATGTGAGAAACTTTGGATTGTTTAGCCCAGGTAGCAGATTGCCCTCATAAGAAATATAGGAAAGAAACAGAGATGACACCAGAATTTTTCCAAAAATAGTTTAAAATGGCAGTTTACTGGTTAATTTTGAAAGCTATCCCAGAAATAGGAGTGGGTGGGAAGGAGGTGAGGATAAGAAGTGAATGTGCAATATGTCTGCACAGAGGATAGCTTGGGCTTCTGAAAAGGGGAAGATTGCAGTTGGAAACTGGAAAGTTAGTGAAAGAGAAAGAGTTCTACTATTGCGTGGACAGGCGGAGTCCCCCAGATCCCGGGCGCCCCCCCCCCCGTCATGTGGAATAACGACTCAAGACAATGTGCTATGGGATTAAATTGGCCACAACTTTATTTAATTTCAGATGAGGGTAGACCTTGGCTCAGGCATTGGGCATTATCCCTCCCCAGTCCCCAGCCGGGGACCTAGGAAGCATCAGGGTTATCCAGTGTGTGTGTGGGGAGAGATGGGCCGGCTCTGGAGAACATATGTTCAAGCAGAGATAGCTGCCCCCGTTACACCGCCACCGCAGGGGAGAGCAATGACGACCTCTCGGTGTACGGTCAAAGCCTCCCTTCAGAAACCCCTTTAACATGGAACCCTGGTGTCGCCGCCGCAAAGATGAAGATAGACTAAAGGATTCCACCCAAGGCCTGATACCACCAAAGTTGTGACATTTTGCTACGGGAAAGGCGAAACCTGCCAATGCAGGGAAATTCCTTTCCGGCCCTTTAACAGCGACCTTGACGTAGCAGCGCCCACATACCTGTGAAGAAAAGTTAACCATTAACATTAACTGAGGGTGGGTAGGGTGGGAGAAGCTCTGGAGCCAAGTGAGGATTCCCAGGTAAGATCCTCCCTCTATTGTGTGGGCAGATAGTCCCTCCCCTACCTGGCCTGGTCTCCTTGGCAATGCCTCCCCCAGGTGGGATTGGACAACTGACTGAGGTAGGCGGACACCTCCAGGTATCCCACCTGAGGGCAGGCGAAGCCAAGCCTAGGCTGATGGAGCCGCTCCAGATCCAGGGGCTGCGCACGTCCATGCAAAGGACACCCCCCGTTTTATGCGGGGAGCGGTCATTCCTCCCTTATGTTCTGTCTGATCACTGAAGTTAGGGCAGAGGACTCAGTCCTTTCAGGGTAACTCCAGAAGGAGGTAAAACGAAGATAATTTCCTTGGCTTTACAGCGTGGAGGCCACTGGAATAGAAAAGTAATTGATCAAGTTTCAGGACTGAGAAATATGGGCAGAACAGAAAGGTCTATCATTTTGTCACATATACGAACTTATGATCAGTTACATTTGACGCACTAAATGTATACTGCGTGTGGTAGGCTTTAATTGTTGGCTCGTCATAATGATTCCTGTAACTACACAGAAATAATTTAGGCCATGCTGACTTGGGAGCAAGCCCCATTGGACTCAGTGGGAATTAAAGGTAAAAAGAAAAAAAGGTCAAGGATCCCTGAATGGTTAAGTCCAGTCAAAGGCAACTATGGGGTGTGCTGCTCATCTCACTTTCAGGCCAAAGGAGCCGGCATTTGTCCACAGTACAGCTTTCTGGGTCATGTGGCCAGCATGACTGAACTGCTTCTGGTGCAACAGAACACCGTGACGGAAACCAGAGTGCATGGAAACGCTATTTACCTCCCTGCTGCAGCAGTACCTATTTATCTACTTGCACTGGCGTGCTTTTGAGCTGCTAGGTTGGCAGGAGCTGGGACAGAGCAACGGGAGCTCACTCCATTGCAGGGATTCGCCGACCTTCTGATCAGCAAGCCCAAAAGGCTCAGTGGTTTAGACCAGGCATGTCCAACTTTCAAGAGGCTGAGATCTACTCCCACTATATAAAAAAAAAACAACTGTCAGTGATCTACCAAAGTTGTTGAGTTTTTTTTAGGAAGTCAAAGTCGTTGAGGTTTCGGCGGAAGTCAAAGTTGTTGAGGTTTTTTTAGAAAGTCTAATTTCTCCTTCTTTTCTTCTTCTTCTTCTTCTTCTTCTTCTTCTTCTTCTTCTTCTCCTCCTCCTCCTCCTCCTCCTCCTCCTCCTCCTCTTCTGTAGACTTGTATAGGATTGCACTGTTGGGATTCCTCTGTGCAGCAGACGTGAGTTAGACGTGACTCCAGCAGCAGCTCAGGTCAAACTATGGTTGTGCAAAGGGCAATTTCTGTCAGGAGATCAGCCTACACTCAAGTGGGACCCTGGCAGAGACACATGCCCGACTGGCATGTTCTCTCCCTCGTTCGGGAGCTTCAAAAGTTTTCTTCTACTCGAACATCACAGCGACCGATGCCAACAGACATCAGCACACTTAGGGATCTGCAGAGTCTTTGCAGCTTGCGTAACAGACCTCAGCAACTCAGCACTTTGGCTAATCTACTTTATTTACATATAAACACACACAGAGCACTGCAGCATGGCTCCCTCTCTCTAGCATCATACAGCAAAGAGAAAAAGAACAAAGGACAATAGTCCCTCTTCAACAGAACACAGTAACACAAACATACTGTCTCCGTCACTTCCTACTTTGCGGAGTTAAAACATACACCGTCACGTGAAAGACAACAATCCCATGACGGCAATCATGGAGCAGGAATTCTAACAATTTCCCCAGTGGTCGCACATCACCCTGCTCTTGATTCACTGGATGCATGTTGTAACGTTTGAGAATCATGAGTAACTGGACTCCTTTCTCATTTTGAGCCAGCTAGTAGCAATGCTTGATCTCACTTCTGCTACTATGTTTTGTCATAGGATTCCCCCCTGTGTATTAAAAGTTTGTAAAATGGAAGAGATTTCTACTGCTGATGGGTATACATATGTGTCAGGCACCCTGGGGTTCCTAATGCTCGAAGACCCAAGATACATTAATCCCCATCATTAATTCAGTTCATCCACCCTTGTTTACACAGGCTGAAACTCTCACCTCATTTTAGCCTAGCAGCCCTCTTTCTTTTCTTTCGACAATCCTTGTGATGTATAATTCACTGACAAATTACAAGAAAGCATTTTGAAATGAACTGCAGTATGCATAGGATACATCAAAGCCTGTCTTTGTGATCCAGATTCGGTGAAATGGTGACATTATGAATTGAGGTGTTTCTTTGAGCCGCAGACACAATCGCTGCAGAAAGCAAAGCAAAGGGTACATTCGCTGCTAAAAAGGGAGCTCAATCCTTTGGAAATAAACCATTAATTTTTTTTAAAGGATTTGTAAACATTGGCAATATTGCTCAGCTAGGCTGTAGAATGACAGTTTGGATTTCTGCCAAATGTAAAGCAGGATATATAAAGGTGAATCTGAGGGTGAAAATATTTATTACATCGGCACAAGCCAATTTCATGTTTATTTGGAAATACATGGCAGAGGGATTTTTTGAAGACTGGGGATAATGCCTGCCTGCTTCTATTTTAAATGCATGCTTCATTTCAGCGCAAGACTCACGTGGACCAAGTTTCCTGCATGTTTAAGCAGGTGGGAAACCTGTCGACTCATTCTCCAGGAATATCAGCCAACACTCTTTGTAAAGTCACTCAGCAGCACCTAGCAACATGAAAAATGTACATAACTGAAGCCATATGGAGATGTGAAATACAGTATTCACACACAAGAGCTGTAAAGCCTTTAAATTGATGCGGGCAGAATGGTCTGTGGTACTCTTTTCGAATATCTTCATTTAAATGGAGATTTTGACTTTGACTCATGACTTGAGTGGAATGCTAATTAGCCGACATGCTGGATTAATTTTGCACCCTGGTTTTCAGGAGGTATTTTCTAGTGTGTGTGTGTGTGTTTTAAAAAAACCTCTTTTATTATCATTTAATGATACTGACATTATTAAAGATCTCATATCCTCCTCATCTCAAATCTGTATCCTTTGTAATGTTGCTTCACACTCCTTGTGTTTTTGCTATGCATTTACATCAGCCGATAAATGAGAAATATCAACTGGCATTAGAATTTAACTCAACAAGTAATAAATTGTGCAGATTCCATCCTACAGAACAGGCTCATCAAATTTAAGAAATGGAATCTACTGAGAAAAAGCAGATGTTCTCTACTAATGGCTTGTCTGCTTCTAATTCAAATTCTTTCAATGGGAATTTGCTGCTAACTTACACGGAAATTATGAACACAACCCAGACATAATTAAGCACTTCTTGGTCCAATTTATTGCAGTGGGATATGTAAACATGTTTATAGCTCTCTACCGTGGAAACCAGTGGTACTGCAAATGCAGTTCTATATATGTCTACTCAGAAGTAAGTCCCAGTGAATACCCAGGGCATTGTAGGATTGCAGCTTTGAAGGGCTTAACATTGTCTACAATACACCTTATATACCCCCACTGTAAGTTCATAATAATTTTGTTGTAATCGTTGCTGTAATCGTTAAATATGTTACCTAATTATACTTCCTATAGCATTTGATGGTGTAAAGGTAAAGGTACCCCTGATCATTAGGTCCAGTCACGGATGACTCTGGGGTTGCGGTGCTCATCTCACTCTATAGGCCGAGGGAGCCGGTGTTTGTCTGCAGACAGCCTCTGGATCATGTGGCTAGCATGACTAAGTCGCTTCTGGCGAACCAGAGCAGTGCACGGAAATGCCGTTTACCTTCCCATTGGAGTGGTACCTATTTATCTACTTGCACTTAATGTGCTTTCAAAATGCTAGGTGAGCAGGAGCTGGGACCGAACAACGGGAGCTCACCCCATCGCGGGAATTCGAACCGCCGACCTTCTGATCGGCAAGCCCTAGCCTCTGTGGTTTACACCACAGCGCCACCCGTGTCCCTATTTGATGGTGTAAGGAGAGGTAAATCACAGTACATGTGCCTAGGTTTGCCAGAAACCAGGGAATAACTTCCCAGCAACTCCACTGCCTCTATCCATCTAACAATAGTAAGTACATCATTAATACTGGATTTGTGCAATCCTTCATCAATAACTTAAGTAGGTGTGTTTCAGAAAGATTCAGGGCTATATGAATTAAGGGCTATCTGAATCGTTCAGAGAGAACGGGTTTATCAGTGTTCTCCAATCACAGAGTTTTGTGGGAAGGGATGTTGAAGTAATGTATCACTTTCTTCTTGCTATGCTAAAGTTCTTCTGCCTGCTTTGTCACATGCCAACACATCCACTCTTGTTAAATCATCTTTGCACTTGCTTTCTGTTACTTTTGGTTCCAGCTGAGCAGAGGACAAGTCTGAAGACGTTTTGTTTTCCTTCATCATAACTCTATAGTCCCAGTCCATATTCTCCTGAATCTTTTCAGGTTTACTCTTCTAGGAGCACCTATGCGACGCATGCCATTTTCATGATAAAATTGTTCCCTACATAACCACAGGAAAAGAAGAAACTTTGAAGGTCTCCCCTACAAAAAAAAACCCCCTTAGTTTTATCATCTGTAATTTGGCAGGCTATGTCCATTCTGGAAGCGGTAATATGGCTGGATAGCTGCATCACAAAACTTGGATAAGATGTGAATTTCAAAGGATTCCTGTGGTTTTGTTCTCACATTGTTTCAGAAAGTGCAGCTTTGATAACGACACCTTTAAAAGCAAAACTGAGTCAAAAGTCTCCCTCATCCCTAGGTAGAAAATAACTAGTGTGTGTGGAGGCACATAGAAAATAAAATCAGATGTTCCTGTAAGCAAAGGCACAGGGACTCTTGGGGACCAGTCAATAGATTTGGGACTAATGCTGGAAACTGGAATCTTGTTTTGCCAGTTAGCAGAGCAAACATGGAAATTCACCAGGGTGGAAAACTCAGACAGTGTCAGGCTTCAGGGAATTGGCTTCCTCCCCCGTCGCAGTAGATAAGCAGAACAAAGGAAAAGGAGTCTTCTTACCAGATAGAAACTTTAAGAATCACAGCGAGAGAACAAAGAACACATCTCCTAGAATGGCGGTGCTCCCACTTAAGTACCCCACCCCCTTTTGTCCCTATTAATCTATGTCACTTCTATGTTTTGTAATCTGAGTTTGTAGCCTCTGTGCTTTCGGTTCTGACACTTTCTGAGCTTTCCGTGACTTTGGAGAAGGGGGGGGGGAGTGAATGCTGTTCAGAGACTGTGAATCCGTTAACCCTCTCTCTTCCAATGTTTTTTCTTCTAGCTGTTCCCCATCCAGTACAGTGGTGCCTCGCAAGACAAAATTAATTCGTTCTGCGAGTCTCTTCGTCTAGCGGTTTTTTCGTCTTGTGAAGCAACCCTATTAGAGGATTAGTGGATTAGCGCTATTAGCGGTTTAGCGGCTATTAGCGGCTATTAAAGGCTTAAGGGATTAGCGGATTAGCTGCTAAAAGGCTATTAGCGGTTTAGCGGCTTAGAAAAAGGGGGTGGGGAGCGGAAAAAAATCTCAAGACTCGCAATACATTTTCGTCTTGCGAAACAAGCCCATAGGGAAATTCGTCCTGCGAAGCGCATCGAAAAACGGAAAACCCTTTCGTCTAGCGGGTTTTCCGTCTTGCGAGGCATTCGTCTTGCGGGGTACCACTGTACTTCCCAGCTTCTGCCTTCTGAACTATGCCCCTCTGCAAACCACTGTTCCAAATCTATACTGTCCTGCTTCTGGGAAGATTCAGGATTTGGATTTGGAGTAGGTGGAGGTGGTGGCTCCCACCATTCCTCCTCAGTGCCGTCCTCTTCAGCATGGTACTCTGACAGACAGGAAGCAAAATGTGCCATAGACAGCCAAGACAGGTGAGTGCGGTTAGGCCGCCTAATCCCCACCCCCACCCCAGATTATCATACTGATTAGATAAAAACCCTGCCTATGAATCAAGTTGTACACCAAGTCTGGTGCTCTCTGGCTGCTCACAAAAGTTTTTTAGATGTGACGGCAACCCAGTAGCAGATGGCAGAATGGGGTGGGCAGGTGTTGCTTACCTGGCATGTGACTGTAAATATTACATTTTAATTCATCTATAAGTTTCTGCAAGTAAAGTTTTAGAATGCTGAAGTCTGGACATTGGTTTAATTTCCAAAAGAAGGGTGTCAGTAATATATATGATTTGAGCTTCTTAGCTGCAATTTTGCTCCCCTTACTTCAACCAGTAGTATATATATATTTAAAATTGCAGATTTATAAGATCTGAATGTAAAACCTGCATTTCACACACCTTCATTTAATTGTATCTATATATTTCACATTTACGCCAAAGGAGCAGGACAGAGGAGATTGTCACAGAGTTAAGAAAACGATTGCAGGTGTCTGCCACATTTGCTGCTAAATTGACCATTTCTTTATACACACTGATATTTTTATTTCCACCATTTGATTCTAAAAGGACCCCCCTAGGCTAGTTCAGTTCTTAATGAATGGGAATAAATGCAAAACTGTGTTTTATAAAGACTTCACTACTTTGCTCCTAACAGCATCGTGCATGGATATAGCACATTACTGAAAGTCAGCAGGAGTACATTTGTCGCAGAACTATGCTCAAGAAATCTGCCATCGAGATCTTTCTGAGAAACTGACATAAGAGACAAGAGTGATCAGAAGTATCCCTAATGGGACTCAATCCATTAAACTTGGTACCTATTTGTAACAAATGTTAATAGAGGTAATATGTATGCAGTACCAAACCTTCCCTGTGCATCTTTTTGGAAGGTTTCTCTTACAGTGGTACCTCGGTTTATTAACTTAATCCTTTCCGGAAGTCCATTCTTAAACCGAAACCATTCTTAAATCGAGGCACACTTTCCCTAAAGTGGCCTCCTGCCACTGGTGCCCTTCCGCCGTTCGGATTCCATTCTTAGACCGAGGTAAAGTTCGCAAACCAAGACACTACTTCTGGTTTTGCGGAGTTTGTAAACCAAATTGTTTTTAATCCAGACTGCTGCGTCTCAAGGCCCCCAAGCTGAGGGGGAGTGGCTAGGGGGCTGGACCGGAACATGGCCCCCCAGGAAAATAAAGACACAAGGACTGTGAATTTTAGGTTAAATGTTAATGGGCAAAATTTCGGCCACAACTTTATTGGTTACAGAATGTGAGTGGTATTGGCTTAGGCACTGGTATCAGCAGACTATAACTGACTCCTGCCCGCCTTGCAGGAAGTCTGGTAAGGGTAAACCTCCAGCAGAGGGCGCCCCAACGATGCGGATTGACTCGAGCACACCCCGGGTTCCTGTTGCGGTTGTGGCATAACCCTAGCCCCTCCCTGGCTCCAGAAGAGATCCGCACCCCTGGATTCCTTTAATGGAATACCCGTAAGCATGGAGGGGCAGGTGATGGCCGCACCTCCCCCCCCACATCACTATTCCAATACCTAACTGCCAAACCTTACAAAGTTGTGACGATTGCTACGAGCTAGGTGAAAACCAAGTGGCTGGTGCCAATTTGCCAAGTGGAAAAAGTCCTACCAGGCCCCTCAATGGCGACCAACCGAAGTTCATAACAAGGCCAATGACGCAACCGGAAAAAGGGTGGGAGGGTGAGAGATCCGCGGCGCGAGGCTGAAAGAGGAAGCCTCAGAGTCATGCCGAGGATTAAATCATCCCCAGGCCACGTCTCCAGGTGCCCGGATTGGCTGCCTGGCATCCTGACGTGACCGCGGGATGTGTGACGCGGGATGCCGTCCCACACTGACGCTGAGGGGGAGTGGCTAGGGGGCTGGACCGGAACATGGCCCCCCCAGGAAATGGACCCGACTCCTTAAACCGAAGTACCACTGTACTTTTCAGTTATTTAATGTGGGTTAAACCACAGAGCCTAGGACTTGCCGATCGGAAGGTCAGCAGTTCAAATCCCCACGACGGGGTGAGCTCCTGTTGCTCGGTCCCTGCTCCTGCCAACCTAGCAGTTCGAAAGCACGTCAAAGTGCAAGTAGATAAATAGGTACCGCTCCAGCGGGAAGGTAAATGGCATTTCCGTGCAGTGCTCTGGTTCGCCAGAAGCAGCTTAGTCATGCTGGCCACATGACCCGGAAGCTGTACTCCGGCTCCCTCAGCCAATAAAGTGAGATGAGCGCCGCAACCCCAGAGTTGGTCATGACTGGACCTAATGGTCAGGGGTCCCTTTACCTTTAAAGTGAAAAGGCAACTTTGGATTTGTATAGCTCTCTTGTTTTATTCTGTTTTTATCTAGTTGTGTTGTAGAAGAAAATGTTTCCAACATAAACATCTTCAGTCGAAATGAATTGGGAGGAAACCTAGACCACCACCAAATTAAACACATAATGTTCTTTGGATAAAGGCAGAGAGCTGTTTGCCCTTATGAAAGGGGATTGGCAGTATGAGTGGCCATAGAAAGCATTGAATACTGTCAATCAGAACAACATTGGAACCAGGCCTGTTTGAATATTACACCTGTATAAGCACCTCCAATTAATCTTCCTTAATGGAGTTACACACAATTCATTTCCCCTAAAGTTTTACCCAATCTGCTGTGGTGTCATCTCAGAACAGATTATTGATCTAATACCAAACATACACACATTCTTCATTAAACAGAAAAAATAAGGGAAAATATTCCAGTTCGATTTTACACAGAGCTAACTTTTACACTAATTGCATTCCCTTCTTTAATGTTTCATGTTGTCAGCATGATGCTGAGTGTGTGTTTTTTTTCTTTTGTTGAAAAACAACAACACACATATCTGGGTTGCAAATTATCTGAACATTCAAAGGTGTGAATTATTTTCTCAAAACAGAAATTGTCAACAGGTTTCTCATGCTTTTGACAAGAGTTTTTTTATTATAAATTAATTGGATAGTAGCAATGGGATGTTTTTGAAAATGTGAATACAAAAATTAGTCATTTCAACCCTTTCCCTCCCAGCATGCCTGGCAATGAAAATAAACAAGTTGTTTTAAATAGATTCAGCGTGATGTATTCATGACAAAGAGGAAAATGGTTTGCTTATCCAACTGAGAAAAACACTAGGAGAGTTTTTTCAGAGAAGCAAGCTGTCACCTGGCTGTGTCTGAGGCTCCCATTCATATAGACAAGCTTATGCTCTTTCTGAAAATGAATGTCTAGAAGATACTGAGACCAAGGATGAAGAGAAATCTGTCCAATCCTGAGTTTTGAATAGAATGTTGTCTTGGTAAATGTGTGTTGCGAGAATTCATTAGTTCTTTTAATTGCTTTGAAGCCTTGCAATGTCACACATCTCTCTCTTTCTGGCCACAGCTGCAGGCAGAAGATTGCCTTCTTCTTAATTGCTCTTAATTGCCTCTTTAGGAACCCCCAAAATGTGACAGTTTGTGGGGAATGTAGCACTGATTTATCATATATTTCATACAGCTCTTTAATGCATTTATAACTAAATAAGCTAAATAAGTAACTGAATAGGAATTTATGCATTCAGCTAGATAAAAAGGTAAAGGACCCCTGACAGTTAAGTCCAGTCGCGAATGACTCTGGGGGTTGTGGCGTTCATCTCTCATTACTGGCCGAGGGAGCCGACATTTGTCCACAGACAGTATATTATATCACCAGTTTTTTACAGGTCATGTGGCCAGCATGATCAAGCTGCTTCAGGTGATACCAGAGTATATATGAAAGGTACATCTGATTATTTTCACAGAATCAGAAAACTGGCTTACTCAATACATGGCTGTGACTAATCGTAAACATAGACACACACACAAAATTTTTAGTTTGGTTATGAATATAGGGCCTTATTACGTTCGGATGTGCCTAACTGTGAACAAGAAAGCCATCACTGTTTGCTAGCCTCTGACAACAACACTCTCTCATTCTTTTTCTCTAGTGAGTTTCATTGATCTTGCTGAGGACACTTCAGCAAGCATATAAATATTGATCTTTAGGAGTGAGTAATTCATGGATAAGGGTTGTTAGCAGCAACTTTTCTTGGATGCAAATTGAACAGAAAAGTCCGTGTTTGTTTTCCGTGTTTCATCTAGGCTGGAAGCAGACAAAGAATTGATTCTTAGATAAACAAAGAGACAAGATGGGGTTGGGTAGACTGGCAAAATGATCAACTAAGCGAGTGGGAAGCAACAGAATGTAGTTCTTTGCAGATAGCTTATTTTACGTACAAAGGGGCTACAAGGAAAAATGAACTAGGGATGTATAAATGTTCCCCAATCAATTCCAGCATTCATCCAAACTTTAATCTGATATTTTCCATTCCACTTCAATTGGATTATTTTGCACAAGTCTTTCCTCCATTTTATTCTAACTTATAGCAGACAATAGATTTGCATATCTCTGCTATCAACAGATATCCACAAAATCAATTACCTTCCTTGTGTGTTCCTATTTAAAGTTAATGAATTTCCAGAAGAGTAGCCCTTTTTTTGAAGGAAAAACAAGAAGTCTTGTGGCACCTTAAGGACAAAATGAATGAAGTTACTAATGGCCCATCACAAAGTCATTTATTGGTCCAGTTCTAACCATGTCTACTCATAAGTAAAGGTAAAGGTAAAGGTACCCCTGCCCGTATGGGCCAGTCTTGCCAGACTCTAGGGTTGTGCGCTCATCTCACTCTATAGGCCGGGAGCCAGCGCTGTCTGCAGACATTTCCGGGTCATGTGGCCAGCGTGACAAGCTGCATCTGGTGAGCCAGTGCAGCACACAGAAACACCGTTTACCTTCCCACTGGTAAGCATTCCCTATTTATCTACTTGCACCCGGAGGTGCTTTCGAACTGCTAGGTTGGCAGGCGCTGGGACCGAACGATGGGAGCGCACCTCACCGCGGGGATTCGAACCACGCAAGAGGCACTCCCCATTTAATGTGGGGAGCGGTCAATATCCCAAGTCAACATGCAGAACACCCAAGGCCATTCTAGTTATTTTGGTATTTGAGGTGGGAGGGAAAATCCACAAATGCCTTTCCTCTTCCCTGGCAGCAAAAAAAATTCAGTGGCAATGAATGAAATAACTAATGATTTGCTGCCCATTCAAGACAGCCAAAATCAGCAGACTAAAGTGGCTCTAGCACTCTGCCTAATGGTAGGGCCGGCAATGGAATGTCCCCAACACATCCATTAGCAAAATAATTTCACCATGAAATGTTATTTTCCGTGTTGTTGTTTGTGTAATGTGTATCATTATTATACTTTTATAAATGGAGCTTGTTACAAAATGTCATCGTGTGGCGTGTTCAGTGTCTCAGCCAGCCAGCCTTGGCCTTTCCGAAGTATTCCATCGTGTTCTCCTTTCTTCCCTCAATATTCCCTCAATATTCTTCCCTCCACATCATCCTGGAACAACTGGGTGCTATACCTATTTGTTTGTTTGTTTTATATTATATTTGTAAGGGATTTGTGCTTTTTTGTTTTCAATGTGCAAGACGTTTCAAACATATGAACATTTAGCCCTTCACCTGAAATGTCACAGCCCAGCATAATGCTTGGGGATTCTGTTCCCCTCTTTGGGTTCTTAGTTTAAAGCTTTGGTTATGCTAGAGAGCAGTTTAACAAGGGAATGAGTAAGACCTAAACAGAAATAATAGTTACCCCACCACCCTCACAACTCTCAGAGCTTCACCTAAGTATGTATTGCCGTTTTTTAAAAAAATGCTTATTGCAACAGGAGGCATTTAATTCAAGAATAGAAGTTTAAATATATGTATTGCTGAAAAGACTAATTTCCTGAGTGAATGATCTCTTTTTCAGAACATTCGATAGATCTGAAATGTTTGGCAATACACAAGGACTTGGAGGAAGAGAATTTACTTTTAGACCTCATTTATTAACCATTTTCTCGAAAAGACCAGCTGGGCATGAGAATCTATGCTAGTGTCAGAAAAATAAAATAAATGAATCGTGATTCCTAGTAAATGAAATTCATTTGAATCATAGGGCAATGCTGTGTATTCAATAAATGCTTCAAAATTAAACTGATAAATGTAACATTTTATACCATCTCATATTCCAGAGATTTAATTAAAAGTTAAATGCGAGCTTCACAGTACGAGCTGGAGTGAAAGAGCAACCACAAAAATTGACTTTGTTAGTGAGACTGATGTGCACTCTGCAGATTTCCTTTGGTCCTATGAATCTGATCATGACGCGAATGGAAGTTATATGAATTTCTACAGGGAAGTTATATGAATTTAAACAAAGAAGGATTTCCTGCTTGTAGAATTATGGTTTCTCAATGCCTCTTTCCTCTCTCTTCTTCATTGGGCAGCAGGAAAAATGAAATGGAAAATGAAACCATACATTTCAGCACGCTATAGTTCTTTTTAAAAAATGTTGTTGTTGTTACTGTTGTTCATTCCATAATATCTAAAACATAAGCAAATGGCAAGGCAGGAATACATGTTGTTACATATCATGAGTCCACAAAATACCAGGTTAAGGTCCACATACATCACTGTGAGGGCTGTGAAGATAGTCCCAACACAATATTGGTATGGGTCAATGCAGGCCAAAGAGGATTGGACTGGTTGTAAAATTGGACAATAGATTGGACAATCTCAAAGTGATGAAGGAATGGGTTTCCCAAACCCAAAACTGACTGTGCAGGCAGTTTGAAACTGCACCAAAATCCCTATTTTTCCTTAGCTAAAATGCTTTAACTTGAGCTCATGAGCCAAAAACCCAGCTGTATAAACAAGTGCTCAGAGCCCTCTCCTTTATCAGTTTGTGACGGCAAGGATGG
Source organism: Podarcis tiliguerta (assembly GCF_965153285.1). NCBI lineage: Eukaryota > Metazoa > Chordata > Lepidosauria > Squamata > Lacertidae > Podarcis > Podarcis tiliguerta. The sequence goes on along the minus strand of NC_139543.1, from coordinate 11,670,836 downwards.
CGTTGACTGTACCAGTAGAACAGGGAAGACACGTCTGTGCCTTATCTTATATCCTGACCACAAAGGCGCACAGACCTAGTCTGGGAACAGCGCCAGAGGGTGTTCTTGGAGATGGTGACCTCTTGCTCCAAGATAAGAGTAGGAACAGGAAGATCCTTTTATGGTCAGAAGTACAGGAAGGAATATCCTTTTATGGTCAGAAGTATAGGAAGGAATACCCTTTTATGGTTAAGAGTGCCGGAGCAGGAACATCTGTGATGTCAACCTGCGTGTACAAGCTGATGTGGCTGGATTCCTGGGGAAGGGGGGAGGATATATATACTGCATGAAATCTCTCATTTCCTTGGACTTGCTGTGGACACACCACACAAGTGCCTTTCTGCTGTTCCGGAGAGCAGAAATAAAGAACTCTTTCTCTGAACCAACCCTCAGTGTCACTTGACTTCCTTCCTCCTGTCCAGGAGCAACACAGACCCAATCGGTGAACTCCAATAAGGCTACAGTGATACAATGCAATGCAATACAATGCAATGCAATACATTGGCTTCCCAATGTATATCACCCTGGCATGTGCCTTAAATGCACATCGGATGTGCTTTAAATATATGATGTGAATCTGCAAAGAGCTATTATTTAATGACCACAACGTGTGAAAATACAAAAACCTGTTATCGTGTCATCAGTCATCACGGATCACTGACATTTATCATAGCAAGAAATCATTCAACAATAGTAACCCAAGAAGTGCTGCTAATAAGCCTATCAGGCAGAGTTGCTTTATTATCATCATCATCATCATCATCATCATCATCATCACATGTAGGCTTCTGTTTGTTACTACTACATGGCAGCTATTTAAATGGAATATGAAAACTCACCCCCAGTTTCTGCACATCCTTTTGCACGTTTGTGAATATTCATGCCAATGCATGATATGCAAGAGATTTAAACAAGTGGTGAAATAGCAAGCACAGTGTCATGCAAACATAATGATTCAAGCTGCTGTGCTTGTATCATTGGGAATCATTCATAGGAAACCCAGCTTTGTTGCAGTCTCAGACTCTTATGCCGATGCTTCACACACTTTGTAAATTGTCATAGTTGCTATCTCTCAACAGCACCTTTCATACTCCAAATCTAGCTCACGGTGCCTTAAAAAAAGAAAAGATCAACAGCCTTAATCTTCCATTGCCTCTTGTTTATGCACCAACTCAATCCCACGCGCTTAATTTTGTATACCGAGAACTTGACCAAAGCAAACATTCCAGGATTTGTTGCCAATATTGTTCTTCTTGCCTAATTTTCTGCTAGTTAATATTATCAATTGCTTTCCCTTTAGATAAGCGCAACTCAAGGTATTGACATTTTTTGAAAATTCCCAGTTGTGAATGGAGGGGGAAGGAAGAGGATAGCTCAGTTGGGACAGCTGCATATTCTTGCATTGCAGCAGTTGGACTAGATCAGGCATGTCCAAAGTCCATTTTGGGGGCTTGATTTGGCCCACTGGTCGATTTAATCTGCCCCCCGTTGCAGTATATGTCCTGGGGTAAAATACTTTTATAAGCTCAACAACTTTGGTTGGCCCTCACGCATGTTCACTTCATCAACTCTGGCCCTCTTTGAAAAAAGTTTGGCCACCCCAGGACTAGATGATCCTCAGGGTTCCTTCCAATTCTACACTTCAATGATTCTATGATTCTAAATGAAGAAAATTTGGACAGCCTATAAACCATCTTGAACCAAAGTAGGCTGTTTTCCAAAGCCCTAAATTGGGATCTGAACTGAATACAGTGGTACCTTGGTTCTCAAACTTAATCTATTCCAGAAGTCTGTTCCAAAACCAAAGTGTTCCAAAACCAAGGTGCACTTTCCCATAGAAAGTAATGCAAAATGGATTAATCCATTCCAGACGATTAGCAACAACCCCTGAAACAGCCATTTAACATGGATTTTACTATCTAACGAGACAGTCCATAAAATGAAAGCAATAGATGATGCACTGCAGTCACACAATCAATCAATCAGTAGCTGAACTGGGTTCTACACAGTCACACACAAAAAGCTGCAAAAACAAAAACGCAAAATAAATAGCAAAAACAGACAGACCTCAGCATAACACCCAAATCGGAAGTGTGGCACTTAAATCAGAAGTGTGACACTCAAATCGGAAGTGTAATACTCAAAACTGAGCACATTCGGCTTCTGAAAAAAGTTCATAAACCAGAACACTTACTTCCAGGTTTGCAGTGTTTGGGTTCCAAGTTGTTTGAGTACCAAGGCATTTTGAGAACCAAGGTACTACTGTATTGTGGTTGGTGCACAATACAGAGCTCCCTCCCTCCCTCTCCCTCTCCCTCTCTCTCTCTCTCTCTCTCTCTCTCTCTCTCAGCATGAGCAATAGTTGGGTGTGATGAGAAGTGTCATTTTGGAGGGCACCCGGTTGGCTACTGCTGACATACATATCATACAGCTTTAGCTAAAGCATTAAACGCAAACCTTCAGTTACTAATCCAGTGAAAGCTATTAACTTTTTTCAAAGGGTACAAAATATCTAATAATAAGTAGCATGCACGATAAAGAAATTAAGCATGTTAATACCCCTTTCTGTTCCTTCCTCTGCCCACCTCCTGTCTCTCTATCATGTGTTCATGTGCTAATAATGCACTCAGGAACATTTCAAAACTGCCGTAAATTCCTCATCACAAATGAAAATGCCTCAGTCTCCAGCAGTGAAGATAGTAATTATAGGTTAGAGCTTGTAATTGGAGCATTGATGAACATGGCCCACACTGCAGCAACTATAAAATAATTCTTAGGCAGTTGGTGTGGGGTTCTATGGACCTAACGCAAGAAGATTTTGCAGGTTGGTGCACATATTGCTCGATTAATGAGCTTCACACTTCATAATGTGGGTGCCCTTTGCGGGATCATGTGTGGGACTACAGTTCCCAGGGAGCATAGTGGTAAAAGGGAGCTGGCTTGCTTCTCACTGTTATTATTCAGAGGCTCACGCCCAGTCTCAGTAATTAGGCTTCTTGCTGGGAGGTGGGGCCAGCCCCATTTATAAATAGGGGGTGGAGCCGACAACAGCCAGGCAGTTGGCTCAGGAGATTCACCCACCCTCCCCTCTCTTTGTTTAATGTTTTCTTGTTTGCAGGTTAACTTTTTCTTCCTGTTTAGCGGGCACTGCTACGGTCTTTGACTAGTCGCTGTTGAAGGACTGGGAAGAAATTTTCTTGCATTGGCAGGTTTTGTCTTCCCCGTAGCAATTTGTCACAACTTTGGCGGTTTATGGTCTTGGGTGGAATCCTTTAGTCTTTTCTTCCCTATAATGGGGGGCGGGCATGAAGTGGTGATTCACACCCCTGGGTTGGCGATTCCAGGGTCCCCTCTTAAAAGGGATTATATAATGGGTGTCACTGGCCATACACTGAAAGGTTGCCAGTGAACTACCCTACGTGTGGGGATTTGGGCTGGGCTGCCTGCCTACACTTACATCTAGCAGAGCACCCCCATATCCCATTTACCCTGATGTGCCCCAGTTCCCCCAGCTGGGAGGGGTACACGCCCAAGGCCTAAGCCAAGGTCTTCCTACATTCGGAAGTTTAATAAAGTTGTGGCCTAATTTTAAATCCACAATGTTGTCAGAGTCCTTATTCCTTTCTTATGATCCCTGGGGGCAGGGGCTGTCACTGCCTGGTCACGCAAAGAACACAGCAAAAGCACTGCTGAATCTGGCCAAAGCCCCCCATCTAGTCCAAACCCCTGTTCTCTTTCTTTCTCATACTGCCTGAGTAAGTGAAAGCAGGATAGCAAATTTTGCATACATGCAAAGCACCCAACACTTCCACATTCATTCATACGCAGTGCCAAGAGTTTTGTGTTGTTCTTGTTGTTGCTTTGCTGCATTATGCAAAGTGAGTCTGAATCTGGTACAGTGGTACCTCAGGTTACATACGCTTCAGGTTACATACGCTTCAGGTTACAGTCTCCGCTAAGCCAGAAATAGTACCTCGGGTTAAGAACTTTGCTTCAGGATGAGAACAGAAATCATGCTCTGGCGGCGCAGCAGCAGTGGGAGGCCCCATTAGCTAAAGTGGTGCTTCAGGTTAAGAACAGTTTCAGGTTAAGTACGGACCTCCGGAACGAATTAAGTACGTAACCAGAGGTACCACTGTACTTCTTCACACAGTGCACAGTTAAACTATGGAAGTTGCTCCCACTGGAGGCAGTGATGGCCACAAACTTGTATAGCTTTAAAAGAGGACTGGACAAATTAGTGGACATTAAGGCTATCAGTGGCTCCAAACCATTCAGAAGCCATAATGCTTCTGGATACTAGTTGCCAGAAGCTACAGGAGGAGAGAATTCTCTTGCGCACGGGTCCTGCTTGCCTGTTTGCCACAGGCATCTGGTTGGCCACTGTGTGAGCAGGATATCGGACTAGATGGACCATTGGCCCAGTGGCATAGCATGGGTTGCCTGTGCCGGGGCAAAGCAAATGTTATGCTCCTCTGTTGGACTGGGTAGCTGGAGTGGGGGCGCACACCAGGGGGGCGCACAGGGAGGATGAACAGAGCTCCTTGCCCACTGCCTCCATCCACCTGCCCCATAGACCAACCACCGCACCTTAGCTGCAAAGGCTCCATACCTGTCGCAAGGGCACCTGATTGAGCCTCCTCAAAATTGTGTGCCCGGGGCTACTGACCTCTGTCTTCCATGCTACGTCTCTACATTGGCCTGATCTAACAAGTTCTTCTTATTTTCTTAAAATAGCTCTAAGTTCCAAATCAATCCCTTAAAACCTTCTGAAGAGATGGAATGGTCTTTAAATTGACAAGAATATACGATTGCCACCTGCCGCCACCACCACCCATTCATTTATTTCAGATATTTCCATGCTAACTTTCAAAACCATAGCATTCCTGACACAGCTTCATCTCCTTCTCTTTGTAATATGATGCATTTTAGGGATATTTAACTACCTGTACTATTACGGAGAACAGTAGACGAGACTTTAGGAATTTATTATTAAGCAGCAGCAGCAAGGTAATCATTATCATCTGTAAAACACTTTGATTCTTAATGCACTTAAACACAGGTTTTTAAATTGTAAATGTGAAAATGATGTGAGATGCGCATTTGTCCAACACTGAAGCATGTAAAGGCATGCCGCTACATTCCAGGGTGCTCTTTCTGTTCCAGTAGTGTGATACAAAAGTGAGAACAGCGTTTGGTCAGTTTATCAAAGGTCCATTTTTAATTCATAACTCTCTGGATGAATAAATCACTTTTTAAAAGGGAGAAAGCTGTGAGGAGTTGTTGAAAGAAGATCAGTTTAATGAGAAAAATATACTGTTTCCAAGAAAAGCACATGAAGTATTTATGAAAATTGAAACTTGCAGCGCTTGGGCTCTACAGACAGAAATAAATCACCTGCGTTCCATCTGCGGAGGACATGCAGGCTTTGTGTCTTATCCTCAGTGACCAATGCAAAGGTATATATTGGGCTATAAAGTTTATGATATTCATTGGTATAAATTCTCCGCCACTGCTAGTGCCATCTAGCATTGTAATAGAGTAGAAAACCTTAATGCTGTTGCTGAGTCCGTGCTAAGCTCAATTCTGATGGCTGTTTATACTAATTCACAACCCTGTTTTTATTTTGATATGTGCCCAGGAGCTGAGCTGAGCATTCCTAAGGAGAAATCATCCCTTTATAGGTTTGTCTTCATGTCAGACTTTGAACCCAGATCCCCCAAATTATCTTATTCTTCTTTGGCAATCACTTGTAACCGAGTAAGAATGTCTTCCATAAACACGGTCTTAACGATCTGTCCACAAGTGACTGTGGAGGCCAGTTCTGGATCCACATGTCTTTCTACAGTGGGGACAGAGGTTTCCGGGCAGGAGTTGACGATGGTGTGGATTTGCCAAGCATGCTTTCCTCTTAGCACATTTCTCCCTTGCATCCTGAGTTCGAGTGTCTTCAAAGCCCATGACACCTTTGGTAAAGGCTGTTCTCCAACTGGAGCGCTTGCAGGCCAGTGTTTCCAGAACAGGGGGATGATAACAAGCGTTATGTTACAATGGCTGTGAAGGCGGATGAAGGCTGCAGCAGATAATAATCTATCAGTCGTTGTGACTACTCATGCCACCCCCAAATTATAGCTCTACCTTCACCCACCAGACCCTCCAACATTTCAAACCATACAACATTGATCTGATGAAAACAGGGAATAATAATAATAATAATAATAATAATAATAATAATAATAATAATTTTATTATTTATACCCCTGCCCATCTGACTGGGTTGCCACTATGGGCAGCTTCCAACATATATAAAAACATAATAAAACATTAAACATTAAAAAACTTTCTTATACTGGGCTGCTTTCAGATGTCTTCTGAAGGTTGTATACTGTATATTCCGGGATCAAATCAGAAACTGGGATGGCTTCTGTAAATCCCGTATTGTCCCTGGAAAATAGGGACACTTGGAGGGTCTGTCTGTTTTGTTTTGGATGTCTTTACATTTTCCCACTACAGTGATACCTTGGTTCTCAAATGCCTTGGTACTCAAACAACTTGGAACCTGAACAATGCAAACCCGGAAGTGCTCCAGTTTGCGAACTCCTTTCAGAAGCCGAACGTGCTTCATTTTGAGTGTTACACTTCCAATTTGAGTGCCACGCTTCCGTTTTGAGTGTAATGCTGAGGTCCATCTGTTTTTGCTATTTATTCTGCATTTTTGTGGTTCTCTTTTTGTTTGTGTGACTGGGTGGAACCCAGTTCAGCTACTGATTGATTGATTGATTGATTGATTATGCGACTGCCGTACATTGTTCATTTCTTTCATTTTATGGATCAATGGTCTCCTTAGATAGTAAAATTCATGTTAAAATGCTGTTTTAGGGTGTGTGTTTTTAAAGTTTGGAACGGGTTAATCCGTTTTGCATTACTTTCTATGGGGAAAGCATGCCTTGGTTTTGGAACGCTTTGGTTTTGGAACAGACTTCTGGAACGGATTAAGTTTGAGAACCAAGGTACCACTGTAGATCCCATTTGATACTGATTTCCTATTTTTTAAATAGGACCTATTTTTAAAATTGCACTTTTCTGTTTTTTAAAATGTTTTAATTGTTGCATCAGCCTTGCGCTGCAACTGGAGTTGTGATGGACGATGTCTAAGCAATTGATTTTGCAAAGTGAATCCAATGGTGTTTATTCCAGAGCTCTGTTATGCCTGTTTTGAAATGTGAGATGTCTCCTGGTTGCAAGGAACAGTGTCAGAGAGCAGTCCAGTGGCATTTGTCTCACTCCCTTAGCAAGCAGACACAGAGCTTCTAGGTCATCAGCCTCATGGTTTCAGGTAGAAAGGAAGCAACAAATGGATCACATTAACAATTGCCCAATACTGCCACCTGCCATAGGAATAAGAGCTTCGCATGAGTGTCTCCATTGACCTCTTTTGTGTTAATAACATTTGTCTGCACATATCTCTAAGTGGAACGAGATAAGCAGAAACTTTGTGTTATTGTATGTAGTGAATCATGAATAGATGCTTAAGCCTCGCAAGGGCAAGATAATTCATTTCTGAGTCTTAAGGAGTGATGTCAAGCGCCAGCCTTAAAAAAAGAACAATAGAAAGTGTGCATCTTTAATTAAATAGCTGTGCTCACACAACCCCCAACTACTTTCATATTGCTATCTTTACAATTTGCAGATCACTTTGTGCTGTGGTGTGGTTCATCTAGATGGAAAATGAATGGAGTGTGAGGTCCACTGATCAGTGGCGTAGCGTGGGTTGTCAGCACCCGGGACAAGGCAAGTAATTTGTGCCCCCTAACCCGTGGATTTGCGCCCCCTAACCCGTGGATTTGCGCCCCCTAACCCTAACCCCCAGATGTTGCGCCCGGTGCGGCCGGCCCCCCCTGCACCCCCCACACTACGCCACTGCCACTGATAAAAATGTTGAGTCTGAATATAGGATTGCCATGTTCAAATCTCTGCTTAGCCATTAAGTTATTGTACTGTGGCACTGGTCTTTTAGTGTGGCAGCACCTAATCTCTGGAACTTCCTACCTATTGATAAGGCCTCTCCTCCTCCCGGAAGGGAGGTGTTGTGGGCGGGACGTGATTTATGCGTCACGCAGGGGGCATCATGCCCCCTGCCCCACTCACCTAGCTGGTGCGCCACGCCCACAGGTAAGCACCCAACCGGGCGGCTAGGTGGGGCCATGGTTTGCTGTTTAAGATACAGCCGCCCCAGCCATTCCGCCCATTTCTTCACCTTTTCACTCAGAGTCACCCACGCACCACTCCCTTAGGGCTTAGGGCTTAGCTTTTCTCTTGACCTTGCTATGGACCTCTGGTTGGTTGCCCAGGTTGCCCAGGGGGCCTGGTAGGAATTTTTCCAACTGGCATTAGGCCTTTTGGTTTTTTCGCCTACCTCGTAGCAATCGTCAAAACCTTCTTGGTATTTGGCGGTTAGGCATTGGAATGTGTTGTTGGTGTGTGGAAGGGCAAGGTGTGGCCATCGCCTACCCCTTCAAATTTGGGTATTCCGTTAAAGGAATCCGACGGTTGTGTATCCTGTCCGATGCCTGTGTGGCGGGGGGCCATTGCACGACTCTCGGTGACATCAGGGGAGAGCTTATAGTTGTATTAGCATCAACAGGCTCCCCCTACTGGTGAATAACCCCTCTTTTGGCTCACCCCTCTCTGAGTGGGTGGAGTCAAATCTTCCGTGGTCCAATGCCTAAGCCAATACCTTCTCACTTGCTGTAATCAATAAAGTTGTGGCTTTTTCTTTTCCATTAACCTTATACACTGTGTCCACGTGTCTTTATTCCTCAAAGCGGGGATCGGGTCCTCCAACAAGGTTTGTCTTGCACAGTTTCCAGTGGCTGTTAAAATCTCTCTCTTTTTTGTTCAGACAAGCTTAACCACACACGCAATTTTATCACACGCTCTTGTCTTTAACAGTTGTTTCGTCACACTTCTTGAACCAATTGTAAATTGAAACACAACTATCCTTTGACAACGTGGGGGAGGGAATGCATATATTCGGAGAAAGTTTGCTCACACGTGTATCTTAAAGTAACATACAAAATACAAAATACAAAATATTATGGGAGAAGTTCTTTCAAAATGTGTATTGAATTGTAGAGTTGGAAAGGACCACAGGTGTCATCTAATCTACTACAAGAAGAAGAAGAAGAAGAAGAAGAAGAAGAAGAAGAAGAAGAAGAGGAGGAGGAGTTTGGATTTGATATCCCACCTTTCACTCCCTTTAAGGAGTCTCAAAGCGGCTAACATTCTCCTTTCCCTTCCTCCCCCCACAACAAACACTCTGTGAGGTGAGTGGGGCTGAGAGACTTCAGAGAAGTGTGACTGGCCCAAGGTCACCCAGCAGCTGCAGGTGGAGGAGCAGAGACGCGAACCTGGTTCCCCAGATTACGTGACTACCGCTCTTAACCACTACACCATACTGGCTTCTGTGATGCAGGAATCTTTTGCTCAACATGGATCTCGAATCCACAATCCAGAAATTAAGATGCTCAATGACTGAGCTATCCCAGTCAAAATGTCATACATAAATGTGTTTGTTAGGAAATATACTAAAATGGTTATGGATTGTTCTGAGGATTCTTAATAATAATAATAATAATTCTCTGCAATTGTGGGGAACTGAAAAACCGAGAAACTGAAAGAAACCAAAACTGTCAGAAAAAGATTTATGCACCCTTAGTATAGACATAGAGTTTCTGCTCCGTAAGGCAATGTGTTCCTAGAAGCCAATATTTGCTTATATTACCGCAACACAAGAAGGTTTTAAACTATAAAATACACACAGGAAGCATGAAATAATTTCCCAATCCTCTCCCTCCCTTATACAGTTAAATTTGTCTGTACTGATCTACCACACATTTATCTTGTATCCCACTATTGCTCTGTGTTTTAAAAAAGCCTTTGCTTTGAGGTTGAGTTTTTGACACCTTCAATGAAAAATAATTTCAGGGAGCAAAGCTAAGGAGGATCTCAAGATAGCTTCTGTTACTCAGGACAGCTGGTAGTTTTTCTAGATAGACCAGATGGGGTTGAAAGGCAGAGGTTTATCATCACCTTGTCTCCCCCTCCAAACATTTCACGATACTCATGGTCTCATGGTCAACGCTCCTTGTTCTGGTATCTCCAACGATATTTTCAGAGGTCTTTGGCATAAGATGACACATCTCTTTTGTTGCCATGAATCTTCTTCTTCTTTGGCGATCATTCGTAGTTGAGTAAGATTGTCTTCCATGAACACGGTCTTAACAGGGAGTCCGTAAGTGACTGTGGAGGCCAATTCTGGATCCACATATCCTTCCACAGTGGGGATATTTGTTTCCGGGCAGGAGCTGATCACAGTGTGGCTTATGAATGGGAATGGTTTGAAAGTACATGAAGCTTGCTGTAGCTAAGGAAATGTGAGTCTGGTCCAACTTGGTGACCACATAAGAACCACTCGAATGAACCTTGGGTTCCATGACTGGTGAAAGGTAGGTTGTAAATGTAAGAAAAGAAACAGAAAAAAAGAAATACATGTTTGACTGATTTTAGTACCCTCTTCTGTGCTGCAGAATGGCAATAGATTTTTCAAAACAACATCTTGGGATCACTGTTCTTCCTTGGAATGAAATACGGATCACCGGGGGAATTTAGACTGTGTAGGAGTTTAGCAGGCAGCTTAATTTGTTGTTTCTGGACTGAAGGAAAGAAAACGTGCTAACGAAATTACACACACAACGAAAACATTCCTTTGTTTCTGGCTAAATATATATTCTATGGTGGTTAACGCAAGTAGTGTGGGACAATAATGCAGGGTTTGTTTCAAACATTATCTAATGGATAAACTTTCAGCCCATGAATATTTATTTGTTAAATGGATAACATACTTTTCCACTGAATGGCACTCAACAAAGTATGAATTTTTACAGCTGGAATGATGGGAACAGTGCCTATGCAGTAAATCTTGTGCAATCTGGAAACTGGGTAATGAAGTATTTTTTTCCACTACGGTTCTGCCAGTAGGACAAAACTGGTTTGTCATGCACATCTTACTTGAAATGTGTGGAAACTGAGGTGGTGTTTAGTGTTACTGTGGACCACGAGTGACCGCAATTGAATCCAGGCTCAGAGTGTGTGTTCTCAAATCCAGGGTTTCTGAAGTCAGTTCCTGGACACGATGGTTGGGTTGTATAAGATGCTATGCTGTCCGTCCATGTAGACTGAAGGTGTAAATAGGTGAATAAACTGTATTTCTTAAAGTTACAACAATCTCCTCTGTGACTCACTTCTCCAAAGGAACACAGACCCTGGGTGAGTAACTGGAATCCCCTGAGATCTTGCTATTCCTTGGCAGAGTGGCGGTGGCAACCAGTGCTGGATTTACGTATAATCTAAATAAGCTAGACGGGACGTGGGTGGTGCTGTCCTAGAGTCCTAGAGCCTAGTATTTGATCAGAAGGTTGGCTGTTCGAATCCCCGTGACGGGGTGAGCTCCTGTTCCTCGGTACCAGCTCCTGCCAACCTAGCAGTTCAAAAGAATGTCAAGGTGCAAGTAGATAAATAGGTACCGCTCCAGTGGGAAGGTAAACAGTGTTTCCGTGAGCTGCTCTGGTTCGCCAGAAGCGGCTTAGTCATGCTGGCCACATGACCTGGAAGCTGTACGCCGGCTCCCTCGGCCAATAAAGTGAGATGAGCATGCAACCCCAGAGTCGGGCACGACTGGACCTAATGGCCAGGGGTCCCTTTACCTTTAAATAAGCTATAGCTTAGGGCCCAATTCTCTTGGGGGCACCCAAAAAATGTAAAGAAAAAAAACTGGATGTACATTTCCCGCTCTGAGACCCCACAGCTATTTCTCCCCTGGCCTCCTCACTGGCCCTTTTGTTTAGTCATTTAGTCATGTCCAACTCTTCGTGACCCCATGGATCAGAGCACGCCAGGCACTCCTGTCTTCCACTGCCTCCTGCAGTTTGGTCAAACTCATGCTGGTAGCTTCGAGAACACTACCCAACCATCTCGTCCTCTGTCGTCCCCTTCTCCTTGTGCCCTCCATCCTTCCCAACATCAGGGTCTTTTCCAGGGAGTCTTCTCTTCTCATGAGGTGGCCAAAGTATTGGAGCCTCAGCTTCAGGATTTGTCCTTCCAGTGAGCACTCAGGGCTGATTTCCTTCAGAATGGATCGGTTTGATCTTCTTGCAGTCCATGGGACTCTCAAGAGTCTCCTCCAGCACCATAATTCAAAAGCATCAATTCTTCGGCAATCAGCCTTCTTTATGGTCCAGCTCTCACTTCCATACATCACTACTGGGAAAACCATAGCTTTTATTATACGGACCTTTGTTGGCAAGGTGATGTCTCTACTTTTTAACATGCTGTCTAAGGTGCCTCACTGGCCCAGGTAGGATCAATTCAGCCAGCTAGCCCTGGGGATTATCTAATTGATTTTTTATTTTTATTGTTATTCATGTTTTTATACTGTATTCTATGCTGCTTTTATAATTAATTGTTTTAGAATTAATTAATTATAATTAATTGCTTTTATAATTAAGTGTTTTCAAGTGTTTTAAATGTGTTGTTAGCCACCCTGAGTCCGGTTTTTGAACTGGGGAAGGGCGGGGTTTAATTAATTTATTATTATTATTATTATTATAAGATAAGTTCACCAATTACTTTGAGAAAATACATAATACATTCTCCACAAAATAGAATATTATGTAGAATACATAATACATTCTACAGAAAAAAGAGTGACCATTTGTTGTTGACAAAGGACAGCTGGGCATATAAAGGGCCCCATTACCTTCAGTAGCTTAGATCCAATCCTGCTGGCACTCAAGTTTTGTAATGTTACTTTTATTTTATTGTTTCCTGTTTGCTGCTCTGGGCTGCTTTGCTAAGAAGGATGGAATATAGAGATACTACTAATAGTAATAGTAATAATAGTAATGATATACTGTGGCAAGATACCATTGCAGAAAACTATGTGAGTAACAAAATTTAGTGCAGCGCTCTAGGAGGAAGGCTACTTGACTCAAATATGAACGTTTTTTCCTTGAACAAAATAATAGCAAATTAATTTAAGCCTGGCAGATCATTTCCATAGTAACAGAATTGCTTGCAAACAATTTTAATGCATTCCAGGAGGGAGGAAGAGAATTTCGGAATACCCGGTTATTTCAGTTTTGCAATTAGGGAGCTGCATCTGCATAACAATATTAAATGTTAAGATGTCCTCTCTGCCACTAAGCCCAGGACTCATCAAGCAAGCCTGCGCTACAAGTGCTAACACAATGTTGCAATAATCGAGGCAAGAGAAATAATAAGAGCCTGAAGTAAAATTGTATCAGTATCTATGGATATATATATAAAAAAACCCCTCTGAATTTATAAATATTAAAGAGAAAGAAAATTACAAGACTTGGTAACAGGTCTAATTTGTGAGAGGGGGCGAAGAACCATATTGCCAATATTTAGAGAAACAAAGAAAGCAGAGAGGAAGCATTTCTTTCTTTGTTTAAAATATTTACATTTTGCCTTTCTGTTGAATAATAAGATGCTCAAAGAGGCATACATCAGCAAGAATGAAAGGAACCAGAAAGATAAGATTTTTCAAAACTGGCAGCAGAGCAGATAAACAGCAGCGTGAAAGATTTTTTAAAAAAATGCACAACAAAGCAAGGAGGAACCCTCCTAAAAATCAGCTGCTATCCTGGTGCAAGCCATAATCGCGCCCTCACAGTCTCTTTTCCATTTCCATTTCGAAAAGAAGTATGTGTGAGAACCATTTCTTTATCTCCTCAAAATAGGGAATGGCTCAAGCATGAAGCTTCATTTTTCTTAATTGGGATTTGAACCTGGAATAAATGGTACAGCCTCTGAAACATCTGGGTCCATCTGAGATCTAAACTGAATATGGTTGCAGTCAATGGACATGCATACTTTCAGAGCAGTCCTCTTCCTGAATAGGCATAGATGTAGCATTTAATTTAATTTAATTATTTAATTTAATTTAAGGGATGCAGGTGGCGCTGTGGGTTAAACTACAAAGCCTAGGACTTGTTGATTAGAAGGTCGACGGTTCGAATCCCCGCGACGGGGTGAGTTCTCATTGCTCGGTCCCAGCTCCTCCCAACCTAGAAGTTCGAAAGCAGGTCAAAGTGCAAGTAGATAAATAGGTACCACTCTGGCGGGAAGGTAAACGGCATTTCCATGTGCAGCTCTGGTTCGCCAGAAGCGGCTTAGTCATGCAGGCCACATGGCCCGGAAGCTGTACGCTGGCTCCCTCGGCCAATAAAGCGAGATGAGCACCGCAACCCCAGAGTCGGTCACGACTGGACCTAATGCTCAGGGTCCCTTTAACTTTACCTTTAGCCTTTAATAGCCATAGATGTTGCAGAATGAGACCTGGAAATGCTGTCAGACTGCTTATCAGCAACAAATATGTTGGTTTATTACTATCTTAGGACAGGGATGGGGAACCTGTGCTCCTCAAGATGTTTTCAGAGTCCAGCTCCCATGAGCCTTAGCAGCTTGATCAAAGCTTAGGGACTGCAGCACAAGTAAATCAGCAGAAGAACAGATGCCGCATCCCAGTGTGGTGTAGTGGTTAAGAACGGTAGACTCGTAATCTGGGGAACCGGGTTCGCGTCTCCGCTCATCCACATGCAGCTGCTGGGTGACCTTGGGCTAGTCACACTTCTCTGAAGTCTCTCAGCCCCACTCACCTCACAGAGTGTTTGTTGTGGGGGAGGAAGGGAAAGGAGAATGTTAGCCGCTTTGAGACTCCTGAAGGGGAGTGAAAGGCGGGATATCAAATCCAAACTCTTCTTCTTCTTCTTCTTCTTCTTCTGAAGAAGAAGAAGATATAAAAGATATAAAACCCTACCCCCCAAAAAATGTATCTCATATGAAAAAGTGCATATTTATTTCTTACATGACTTGCATCCCATGAGACTTCCTAAAGCGATTTACAATAAAAATATAGAGTGAACAATTGCATATATAAGGAGTGGAAACATTTGCATATATGAAAACTTTACTTGTAAAACAAAAACAAAAACAGGACCTATATAGAATCAGTTAAAATCAAAGATGGATGCAAACTGTGATAAATGCTAGTGTATGCAGTATTTTTCTGCAATGAATAGACTATAAGAGGTAATGACAACGACACTGGGGAACCAATCACATGTATCATGGGGGTGGAGTATTATCATATCGTCGTAGGTCAGGTTATGTTTTTCTAGCAGAACAGAATCAAAGCCTTGGAATCGTCCACAAAAGACCCAAAATGCTCCTTAGCAACAGTAGCCATTTATTGCAATAGCCGAATCATTTTTAATCTAATTCCTACATTTTTACATGCACGGGCGTATCGGAAATCTAGTGCCACTCTATCTTGGTGGGATATGAGCCACAAAAAAGGTGTTAAAAACATTTCATATAACACAGAAATGAATGTTTGCTTTTCTTGCTCTGTACCTGAATTACATGCCTCTTATAATTGAACTCTAATAGGAGCTCAGCCATGCACATAGGATGAAGCCATACAAACCTGCCAGTAAGTGATGGCTACTTGATGATGTACTGAAACTCCTAGTTCTTTACTGAAAATTGTCTACTTGCTATTCTTTTAGGATGCATTTGATTAATGTTCAATGGAACATATTTGTATTATAATCATTTCTTTGAAAGTGGTAGTGCTGTTTGTTTAGCCAGCCAAATGTTACCTTGGTTTCTGCTCTTAATCCAGGACATTTCCTTTTTGATCACACTCTCTACAACAGAGATATTTGAATGCTTCTAAAGATGACACAAAGACTTCCATTCTCTAGTACAAGAAGATTAAAGCATGAGCTGTGCTGTTGGGAGTGATGGGGGGATAAACTGCGTAATTTGCAGTTCCCCCAAAGATACGTAAATTGAATATCTGCAGTTTTCTAAAATTGTCAATGGCAGGGAGAATGTAGCAAGGTTTGCCTGGACTTCCCACCTGCCCATTTCGCCAGCTCAGCCTGGACTGCTCCCTGGTCTGGTGGTGATGATGGCCAGGACATTGCAGGAAGACTTGCCTGCAAACTTGCTTCATGATGTATCTGCACTCGTTCAATCAGCATGACGACAGACAAGTGGAAATATATCTACATGTTCACACACACATACAACTGCATACAAACCTGTACCTTGGTTCTCAAACTTAATCCATTCCAGAAATCTGTTCCAGAACCAAAGTGTTCCAAAACCAAGGCGCGCTTTCCCACAGAAATTAATTCAAAATGGATTAATCCGTTCTAGGCTTTTAAAAACAACCCCCCAAACAGCCATTTAGCATGAATTTTACTATCTAACGAGACCATTGATCCATAAAATGAAAGCAATAATCAATGTACAGTGGTGCCTCGCAAGACGAAATTAATTCGTTCCGTGAGTCTCTTCGTCTAGCGGTTTTTTCGTCTTGCGAAGCAACCCTATTATCGGCTTAGCGGATTAGCGCTATTAGCGGTTTAGCGGCTATTAGCGGCTATTAGTGGCTATTAAAGGCTTAAGGGATTAGCGGATTAGCTGCTAAAAGGCTATTAGCGGTTTAGCGGCTTAGAAAAAGGGGGTGGGGAGCGGAAAAAAATCTCAAGACTCGCAAGACATTTTCGTCTTGCAAAGCAAGCCCATAGGGAAATTCGTCCTGCGAAGCGCATTGAAAAACGGAAAACCCTTTCGTCTAGCGGGTTTTCCATCTTGCGAGGCATTCGTCTTGCGGGGTACCACTGTACTGCACTCAGACAATCAATCAATCAATCAGTAGCTGAACTGGGTTCCACACAGTCACAAAAAAAAGCCAAATAAATAGCAAAAACAGACACACCTCAGTGTAACACTCAAAACGGAAGTGTGGCACTGAAATCAGAAGTGTACCACTCAAAATGGAGTATGTTCGGCTTCCGAAAAAAAGGTCACAAACCGGAACACTTACTTCCAGGTTTGCAGTGTTTGGGTTCCAAGTTGTTTGAGTACCAAGGCTTTTGAGAACCAAGGTACCACTGTGCTTTCCAGATATATGCCTCTTAGCAATGTGTGATAACAAAGTTACACACATACACACATCTTGAAATAATTGTGTGCAATGTTTGTCTGTTTATCTGTCTGTCTATCTATCATCTCTTTATAGCCGTGCATATTTAAAACACATGTTTCCCTCCAAAGATACCATGGGAACTTTAGGTTACTCCCACACATCTATAATCCCCAACACCCTTAACAAACTACATTTCCCAGGATGCTTTGGGGGAAATCATGTTCTTTAACTGTAGGGTGTGTACACATCCTATAACTTGCACACAATGTGCACACAGTTGTATGCTTTGCCTTCCCACCAGTTTACTGGTGGCTCCTTACTCCAGATCTCTAGCCGACCTCTCCCAACAAGGAAATCAAACTAAGTTGGAACAATTATGCAAGCAATATGGTGCTGCAACACTAAAGGTATTTGTTCACGACACTTTGCTTCCTTTAACAGTGGAGCCTGGCCTCGCCAGAGATTTTGGGTATAATATACAATTTAATGAGTGGACTAAATTATGGAATGAAAGGATAAAATTTACAGCTTGTACTGCATTAAAAGAAAATATGATGAAGATGGTTTATAGATGGTATATCACTCCAGTGAAATTAGCAAAAATGTATAAAGTCAGTAATAAATGCTGGAAATGTAAAGAAAAAGAGGGAACTTTTTATCATATGTGGTGGAAGTGTAAAAAGGTGAGAGCCTTCTGGGAAATGATATATAATGAATTGGAAAAAAATGTTGAGATATACATTAGTTAAAAAACCAGAGACATTTTTGTTAGGAATGGTTGAGAATGAAATAAATAGGAAGGATTGTAAATTGTTTTTATATGCAGTAACAGCAGCAAGGATACTACTGGCCCAAAAACGGAAGCAGGAAGAGTTACCAATGGTAGAAGAATGGAGAATGAAATTAACAGACTATGCAGAATTGGACAAACTAACAGGAAAGGTCCGGAACCGTCGAGATCACAAGTTTACCGAGGACTGGAGTAAATTTGTAGATTATATGAAAAGTATATGTGATGAACAAATAACGTTTGTGGGTTTACAAGAAGTTTTGTGAAGGAAAATATTAGAAACATTGTAAAAAAGGGAACAGGAGGGAGAAGGCTTGTTTAAATAAAAGGCAGTGTTAAATATATAAATGCGGAGAGAAGATAGAAAAATGGAAGATTCACAGAAGAGCTGAAGGAGGTCTAAAAATTATGCATTTGTGAAAATATTGATGATGTATGTATAAATGTTGTATGGTAAAATGAATAAAACTAATATGGTGCCAGAAAAAACAACAACAGTGGAGCCTGGCCTCAATTCTACAGAGAAATTGTACTTTTTGCTTGTTTCTGAATGCCCATTTCTAACTTCTCTCTGGTAATCGCCAACACTTGAACTTTACAGGGTGCCATTTCTAAGCTTCTATCGGTTTGTAATTACCTCCTGCTTAAATAAAATAAAATAAATACATATAAGAAGGATTCATCCCCTGCTCAAATTACTTCTGAGGGCAGATGTCACTGTAAGCACTACTTTAATGCAGACATTGATTTTAGGCACGGCTGGTTGGATTAATGCACTCATGCACAGCTTTCCTTCAGGTCCCTAGAAATACATTATAGATCTCTATGTTAGTGAGTCCTTGAGTTCTATACATATTCAGAGGCACATGGGATAAGGAGAGTAAGCAACATTCAGCAGCAACCATCCCATTTGTGTATGCAGTGGTAGCTGGTGCCCAGTGGAATGGGTAAGATGGAATACGGGGAGACCAAGAGAAGAGAATGTCAGAGCCAATGACAGGCAGAGATACACCCTGATTGGTTGCAAGAAAGGCTAGGTTGATGGCACAGCGCTCCATTGGTCTGAATGAACCAGCCTCCACTATTGTCAGGTTCTGACAGGGCTCTGAGAAGTGTGTGGCAGAGGCCCTAAGGCTGAATCAGGTGAAGGGGGTATAAATTTAAAGGGTTCTGCACCTCCAGGAGCCAAGGCTGGAGGAAAGGGAAGAGTCTGAGCAGTCGGAGACTGGGGAGGAGGTGCAGGACATGGCAGGAGTGAAGGTAGAGTTGGGGGCTGTGAGGGGCAGGCCGGTAGAATTCCCTCCATCCCCTTCTCCATTGTCTCCCAGAACCAGGAGAGGCCTGAAGAAGCAGGCACAGGGGCAACTTCCATTTAGGAGAAGTCACATGTAGCTTGTGTCTGAGGGTAGTTAATCGGACCCTCCAAGTGTCCCTATTTTTCAGGGACAGTCTCAGATTTACAGAAGCAGTCCTGGTTTCTGACTTGATCCTGGAATGTCCGTTTTTCCTGAGAAAGTCCATATTTTCATCCCAGAAATGTTGGAGGGTATAGTACATGGGTAGGCAAACTAAGGCCTGGGGGCCGGATCCGGCCCAATCGCCTTCTAAATCTGGCCCGCAGACAGTCCAGGAATCGGTGTGTTTTTACATGAGTAGAATGTGTCCTTTTATTTAAAATGCATCTCTGGGTTATTTGTGGGGCACAGCAATTCATTTATTTTTGTTTCCAAAATATAGTCTGGCCCCCCACAAGGTCTGAGGGACAGTGGACTGGCCCCCTGCTGAAAAAGTTTGCTGACCCCTGGTATAGTAGGACATCCCTATTTTCATTGAAAGAATGTTGGAGTCATCCAACTCCTGAGCCATCTGAAGGCAGCCCTGTATAGGGATGTTTTGTTATGTTTTTATATATGTTGGAAGTCACCCAGAAGGGCTTGGGGAACCTAGTCAGATGGGTGGGGTGTAAACAGTAATGATGATGATGATGGAATAGGACATCCCTATTTCCATTGGAGAAATGTTGGAGGACATGGTTAAGTACCTGTGGAGGCATGGTCGCACTGTTGCTCCAAGAGTCCATCTCGCAATGCAAGCCTAGGGAGGGCATGTCAGCTATTGAGCCACCAGAACTGTGTGTCTTGGTGTTTAGGAGCTACTGTAAGTGACATGCTTTGTCAGTAAAGAATTAACTACCAGCCACTGTCCTCCTTGGGCTGGGTATGCTCACGACAACTATGTCTATACAGGAAGAAGTCCACCAGGAAGCCGAAGATATCTACCATGCTTCTCCTATGTAGACAAACCGGGATCAGCCTAAAGTGACCCACATGCGCACAAAATGTTAGTAGGAGTTCTGGGCTTGTGTCATAGTAACATCAAGGCCATGCTAAGGCAAACACGATGAAACTGTAATTAAAAGGGCCCATAAGTAAAAAGGTAAGGGATAGCAGAAGTTCAAAGACCACCTTTTATTAAAACGGGACTATACAAAACCCCGGAAGATTAAAGTTACACAAGGCAATTAACAAGTCTAACGGTGGTAAGAAGAGCATGGAAGTTCACCTATATACACAGGAGAGTGTCTCTAACATGAGAAATGTTTTCGCCACGTAAACTGAAAAGGAGTGATTTGAGAACTGAACTGTGCAATGCCATATGCCTAGAGCAAACAAAAAGCAAATGTTGCCGAAAGGTAGCCAAGATTTTTGAGCATGGGGAAAATGTGCTCCTACTTATGGATTGTCTTATGGCATGAGGAAAATGTGCTCCTACTTATGGATTTTCTCCCCAGGGACTCCTCGAAAATGAGGAAAAAAGGGGCCCACGATGCAGCAATGCTGAGCTGGGAACCATGGCCTTGACTCTGAATTGGCTTTGATTGTCCTCTTTGATGTTATTAGGTAGCTAAATCACACTGGCAACATGAAGTCAGGAGTCATGACATCATCTCATTTGCTAGATGATCCCCAGCTGCAGAAGCCCTTGAGGGAATTAGATGAATCATGGTTCCCTGTGCTCCTGTGTACTGTTACCCAACAGAGAGGTGAGAGAAAAGCAAAAACTAACAACCTCCTTACTCTCTCCACTTACCTCTGCTGCTGATTTAAAGTAAATAAAAGGAAATGGAAGTGTATGGTATGGTGAATTGATTGGGATGGCTTTTGGTGAGTGGTGGAAATTCATCTCTAGATCAGATGTTAATCCAAGCTAGGTAATCATTTTTGGGCTTGTAAAGCTCACCTCTTTCTCAAAATGGGCTTTCAAAAGTCTGTGGCTTGTTTCATTGCAGGTGAAATTGCAGTGAGGAAAGGAAGCCACCCCCCCCCCCGACCAGTTGCAGCTACCAGGACCCTACACATTTGAATTGAAATTTATTCTGGGGAAACTTTAATGGCAAAGAAGAGAAAGGTGAGAAATGTTGTTACTAAGTTTCACTTTCAGTGAACTTTGGTAGCAACTCTAACCTTCATGTAAGTATAAATGAAAGGTGGATTCCTCACTGCAACACCCATAGCTTCAGAGGGTTAAAGGGTGGCTACAGTTGTGGAGTGCTCCCAAAATTCACAAATAACACATTGTACATTTAGAGTCTCAGCTACTGTACATGATGTAAGGGTAGCTACATCTTGGGTTTCATGTATTTCCCATTGCAATCTGTCAAAGCTTTATTATGTAATTGGGGGAGATATGCAATTGTTTTATGAGTATATCTGTTGTCATAATTCATTCTCGGGTATCATTCGTTGGAGGACGCAAATTTCGGTGCTAGGTATATTTGCTGGTTTCTTGGGACTTATTTTGTCTCACTGTGATTTATTTCATTATGACAAACATAGATCCGCCCACCCACTCCAGTCATCTGCTGAGATGTGTCTGTTTTGTGGTGCAACATTTAGTATAAATGTTGTATAAATGGCAGGATACCTGCAGATGTCTAACAATTGAAATTGAAATACTTTATTGTCACTTGTACAACTTGTATACAGTGAGATTACATGAGCACCCCCCACTCAGCTCTCTTAGTCTTAATTCCCCTCGTTTACTGATGCACACCCACCAAACCCGAAAGTCAGTTGCCCTGTTGTTATCTTTTCATTCAGCAGCCTAACAGCCACGGATAGAAGCCGTTCTTTACCCTGTTGGTGCGACTAATCATGCTTCTATATCTTCTGCCCGAGGGCAAGAGATCAAGAAAATGCTGGCCATGGTGTGGATCATCCCTGAGAATTTTCCTCACTCTCCTGAGGCAACGTTCTTCTGCGATGTCATCCAGCGGATTCACGGGACAGCCCATAATATCTTGTGCTGTATTCACCACCCTCTGTAGGCACTTCCTATCCGTTGATGTCAAACCAGCGTACCACACCGTGATGCAGTATGATTGTATGTGAGAGTGAAGGGAATGTTTGAGAGGTGAAGGGTAGTTGAGTGGGTGGAGTCAACATAAAAAAACCCTAAGATTCAGTAAGGTCTCAGGAATACATCCACAGTTAAACTGTGACACAAGATCTCTGTTGGAGCAGACCAAAGACGAATGTAATCCTGAAACCCATTTCAACAGTAGCCAAACAGATGCCTAAGGGAAGCCCACAAGCGGGGGGCGGGGGGCAATGCCTGAGTATACAATAATGCTTTTAAATTCCTCTTGAATATTAATTCATGGGGGAGACTGACACACCTCCCTAATGGGACATTGCAGAAACCAGAAACCCAATAAGAAGGGTCTATCAACGGATCAGCACCAAACAGGAAACACCAATCTACTGCAAGGATGCTGGGAACAATTTGGGTTTTGGAGCAAGATTGTACCACCATGTCAACCTGCAATTAGATTTTACAAATTTATGTAATCTTCACTGCTTGGATATTCAGGTATTCATGTTTGCACCATTGAGGGTTAAACTTATGGCAGGGAAACGAAAGACTAGCAGCTGGAATGTTGTCATTTATATCAAGTACTACACAACTGGACAGCTTCCACACCCACAAACACACACAATCTTAGTCCCCAGTACATCACTTTACTTATTTATTTAGAACATTTATAGCCTGCCTTTATTTGTAAAAGTCATCCTCGGCAGTTTACACGATAACAGATTAAAAATTAGCAATTTTCAACTATAATACAATTAAAGGCAACACCTCTCACAAAATTCAAAGCGTACCATAATTTATGCATAGCCAGACCTAAAGATAAAACAAAGGAAGGACAGGAGGATTTGGGGGACAACAGACTATTAAATATTGGCTAAAACGGGGATTTTTCAGGAATTCGCTGTATATAGCTTGACAAATGATGCCCTGCTGCAAATTTATCATTTTAAACCTGTAACCCAAGGCTGCAATCCAGGGAAGTGGAAGGCTGAAAATTAATTAATCAGCTAAGTTGAGAGCAGGGGTTGTTTTTAGATGCCCTGTGAAGAAAGCAAAGGACAATAAAAGGACTTACATAAATTACACATCACCCAAATCTGCGAAGGTCTTCGTGTTAAAACCAAATGTGGTTTAACAAGATAAATAACAAGTGCTTAGTGATACCAGACAAATAATAATTACCTGCAATCAGATGGATAATAAATTAGGGCCAGATGGTAGTTGGAATCTGCAAATATTTCACACTTCCATCTGCCTTCATCTATTGATATCATTTTAGATTGAATCCTAATAATGGTCCATTTTTCCTCCCTTTCAGATTTCATTAGAGGTGTCTTCCTGTGTCAGCTTGCTTCATTCTGCCTCATGATGTATTTTCTCAAAGGCTATTATTAACATGTGTTGTACCCAAGGATTCTTGCAATGCGCTTTGCTACAGCACATGTTAATAATAGCCTTTGAGAAAATACACCATGAGGCAGCAGTAGATTCTGCTGCAGAAAAATTATAGAATGCTTTGGACCATTTTTGTTGCTTCTGCTATCAAATATGTATTTCCACATTCACCCCAGTTGTGCAGTGGCGTGTTTGTGAAAGTAAAACACAGCTTTTTCAATTCCTGGCAAATGTATTGCGCAAACATAATCAATGTTTTGACAAATAAATATTGCCTGCATTCAAAATGAGCGTAAAGGGAGTTAAGAGAAATTGCTCTCAAAATGTTAGTGGATGTTGTGCTTTACATATTGCGTCTTTTGGAAGGCTTTTAAAAACTGGATTATCTTTATTTTTACACAGCAGGAATCTGTTTAAACAGGGATCAGCAAACTTTTTCAGCAGGGGGCCGGTCCACTGTCCCTCAGACCTTGTGGAGGGCCATACTATATTTTTTTTGTGGGGGGGGGGATGAATGAATTCCTATGCCCCACAAATAACCCAGAGATGCATTTTAAATAAAAGCGCACATTCTACTCATGTAAAAACACACTGATTCCTGGACTGTCTGTGGGCCGGATTGAGAAGGCGAATGGGCCATATCCGGCCCCCGGGCCTTAGTTTGGCTAACCACGGTCTAAACCATACTCTGTTTAAATTCATTTTTGGTCACACACAGAGTAGACTAGGGGTGCCAACTTGAACAAAATATCGGGGGCCTGGGCTAAGCCCTGCCCTGCATAATCGATCACAAGAGCTGTTCGACAGTGGAATTTGCTGCCAAGGAGTGTGGTGGAGTCTCCTTCTTTGGAGGTCTTTAAGCAGAGGCTTGACAACCATATGTCAGGAGTGCTCTGATGGTGTTTCCTGCTTGGCAGGGGGTTGGACTTGATGGCCCTTGTCGTCTCTTCCAACTCTATGATTCTATGATTCTATGACACGGTGCACACACCCCATTTGAATGGCAATGTCCATCAACTATGGGGAGGCAGCCCCCTCAAATATTTTATTGGGGGGGGGGATGAAGAGCCTTTGGCCCCTAGGAGTTGGCTCCTATGGAGTAGACTCACTGAAATCAACAGATGTAGTAACTTGTCTAATGATTTTAAAGAGTCTGAGTATGATTTAGTTAGACACTGCCCTTAAACCTTAAATATATTTCAAAGCATGAATTGAAATTAACAAGTTCTTCTTTTTTCAGCAACATGGCTGGAACAATGCAGAAGGGGATGTCAAATTTCCGCCCCCCTGGCCAGATTACTCTCAGGTCCCAGCTGCCCGGCCACAATGCTGCCCACTGGGAAAGTTGAGCAGACTTACATACAACATACTGTGCTGCCATTTTGATAGTGCCTAACATAACTCACTTCACCAAATTGTATCAAAACCTTTTTCATTTTCTTCTCAAAAACTAAGGCCATGCATCCAAACTCGGCCCTCCAGCTGTTTTGGGACTACAATTCCCATCATCCCCGACCACTGGTCCTGTTAGCTAGGGATGATGGGAGTTGTAGTCCCAAAACATCTGGAGGGCCGAGTTTGGGGGTGCCTGACCAAGGCCATGTTGGGCTACACACTTATCTTGAAATGCAGAGCTGATATTTCCTAAAAACTTTGATAAATTATAGCTTTTCAGATGTTATTTGCTACTGAAATAAAGGTACATGGGAGAGAACCAGGATGATGGA
Organism: Podarcis tiliguerta; assembly: GCF_965153285.1. Taxonomy (NCBI): domain Eukaryota; kingdom Metazoa; phylum Chordata; class Lepidosauria; order Squamata; family Lacertidae; genus Podarcis; species Podarcis tiliguerta. The sequence goes on along the minus strand of NC_139543.1, from coordinate 11,645,425 downwards.
AGATTCCTTCCCTGACCTTCATTATAATGCATCATGTTCTAATGTTCACTATCATATGCATATTTCATTGGCTACCAGGACTGGGAACCTGCCCTCCAATCTGTTCTGAAGAGAGAAGAGATGCAAAGAGATTATCTCTATGAGCAAGCACATTGCTGCATGACACAGGTGATGGGAAGTTTTGTTTCTGCCTAGAATGTTCAGTTCATATTAAGTTCATGGAAGCATCGTACCCTGACCTGTTCCTGTTCTTAATGCGTGGTTGACCACATCTAGGAATGCGATGGTTATGCCTTTTAAGTTTTACTATATCAATCACTTAGTTTAATAATGGAGTATATCAATCATTAGTAAATAGTTTAATAAGGAGGTTTTCATACCTGTCCAACTCTGTGTACTTTCCCCAACCCTTTAATCTATTGATGATTAATGCCTATATGCAGCCTATATGCAACCCTTGCTTTGTCTTTGTGCTAACCAATCAGCAACAAGCACATACGTGGCAATGTTGTAATATTCAATAAAAGGGACTCCCCGAGACATGCTCGGTAGATGCCTCCCGTATGACACTTGTCACTCATCTGTCGTTTATTTCAACCGAACACACAGGTGACATCTTCTTTTTCTTTTTTCATTTGATAGAAGATGAAGAAGAAGAGTTTGGATTTGATATCCTGCTTTATCACTACCCTAAGGAGTCTCAAAGTGGCTAACATTCTCCTTTCCCTTCCTCTCCCACAACAAACACTCTGTGAGGTGAGTGGGGCTGAGGGACTTCAGAGAAGTGTGACTAGCCCAAGGTCACCCAGCAGCTGCATGTGGAGGAGCGGGGACGCGAACCCAGTTCACCAGATTACGAGTCCACCACTCTTAACCACTACACCACACTGGCTCTTGGAATAGGATGGCCGATGAGGGTTATGCCTGCACGATTTTGTGTTCCTGTCTCTCTTTCTGCTTTTTTAAAACTGTGGCCACCCTATTGAGTGATACATGCCCCACAGCAGCCATTCTAGGACTGGTATTCCCTTTATTTTTTGCAAAATTCCAAATTTACCACTAGTCGAAAAAGGTCAGTGGTCCCTGATCTCCAAGTGGGTGCTAAGTGTAAAGAACTGTAGAATATGGAGGTGGGATTATGCTTCAGTCGCCAACTCAGTTCAGGAACTGTAGAACAGGTGAATTATCTCTGAAATAGAGGTGGGGCAAGAGATTCAAGAACAAAAGCACAGCCATGCTTTCAAATGTCCACTTATCTGAATTTTGCGATGCAGTTTGCCAACTAAGCATTGTTAAAAAAATGCAGATTTTTATATGCATTGAAATGAATAGATGATTGGTGTGTGTGTGTGTGTGTGTGTGTGTGTGAGAGAGAGAGAGAGAGAGAGAGAGAGAGATGGAGAGAGAGAGATGATAGGCTTGGACTTGACTAGACCTATCCATTCTTAAGGAAATCAGCCCTGAGTGCTCACTGGAAGGACAGATCGTGAAGCTGAGGCTCCAATACTTTGGCCACCTCATGAGAAGAGAAGGCTCCTTGGAAAAGACCCTGATGTTGGGAAACATGGAGGGCACAAGGAGAAGGGGGCGACAGAGGATGAGATGGTTGGATAGTGTTCTTGAAGCTACCAACATGAGTTTGACCAAACTGCGGGAGGCAGTAGAAGACAGAAGTGCCTGGCATGCTCTGGTCCATGGCGTCACAAAGAGTCGGACACGACTAAACGACTAAACAACAACAGACCCTTGTACACATACACATTACCAGAATAGAAAACTATGGAGAAAGCAGTGATTCTACTACTACATTACACTACAGAGTCAGAGTTATCAGCCAAGGTTATGGGGGAACATAGGGCTCTATAGTAAAAAGAAAAATAAAGTTAGGGAAATGGATGTCATTGGTAGACATATTAGACAAGAGAGAGCAATCTTACAGAAACACAGAGTTTAAGTCTTTGTCAAAATGCCATAAAGTCAGAGAGAGAGAGAGAAAGAGAGAGAGAGGGAGAGAGACAGACTCTGGGGTGGGGGGGACAGTATTATATTTGCATGAAGCTGTCCATCAAGGCACCTGCAGCTACTCAGTTGCAACCATTTATCACCATCTTCCCCAAAATAAGTTTTCCTAAGCAGTCTAATGAGCTTAATTCCCCTACCTGACAGAATGTAGCCCCGGGAAGCAGAGCTCTGAAATATTGTTCTTTCATTTAACTACTATATTGTGAGAAGAGGTGAAGGAGGCAGAAGCGGTATGGGGCATATGTTTCTTTTTCCTCTGCAAAGTAAAACAAAGGGTCATCTTGACTTGATTTATGCATTAGATCTAATGGAAGACTAATATGCTAATATCTTTGTTAAAAACTATAAAAATCAGGGCAAGCGAATTTGCATCTGGTAGCGCTTCTGTATCCCATTGAGATCTCAAACGCCTCAGTTTTCACCCTTCCCCTCTCCAAGGCATCTCTGCAATTTGAAGGATTTTTTATTTCACCTCCTGAAGAATTTATTATGCATCTATGTATCTACAGGGCATAAGGCATGTGGTGTGTGTGGCACAGGAAGGGCACACCTTAATATAAAGTATTATCTAAAAATAAAATTTAACCTTCAGTAGGCAAACTGTATTGGATTGCTGTCCAAGGAGCGTATTTGAGAACCTTGTTGTATACAAGCTAATGAGTTCTGCAAAGGTTCTGCACACATATCAAGATTCTTTGTACCTTGTGGCTCCTAAAATTAACAACTTTGGGGAGGATATGTGTTCTGAAGTTTGGTTAGCGGAGTACATCGTTCTTCTGCAGAGTTTCACTTAATAAATCAGGACAGAGTCTCTATATTTCTCAAAAAGAAACTTACAAAGTGAAAGGGAGCAGCGGACGTGAGGGAGAGGGAGGACGGCACCTGAGAATTTAACACAGGGTGGAATTTCAATCAGGTCCAAATGCTCTCCCAGTTAAATTGATAGATTACAAAATGCATTACAAAAATAATGCCAGTAAAGCAGGATTCACATAAAATTTCATTAAAACACAGCATCGTATACAAATATGACTGTTTAACATAAAATTCATTCTACTATAATATATAATGCAAATTTTTCCTTTACAGTGTTCATTTTTTTTACAATCTATGATTTTTTACAAATCTATAATCTATATTTTTTAAAGTTATCTAACCATTCATCCATTTGTCCTATTATAGCATTCACTTTTTTGTTGTTTTTGTTTTACTACTACTACTACAATCTCGATTATATTATCACTATAAGGGAAAGGGCTGCCTTCTGAACAAGAGGACCTGGGCCATAGTGGTGAGTGCAATGGGTTATTGGTCTGTCCTAGCAAGGTTCCAAGAGTTTGGCTGAATCTTCATCCATCTGACTGGGGACCCATTTCTCACAATAGCCAACCAGATATGTCCAGGAATCCTGCAGGCAGGACATGAATGCAATAGCCCTTTCTCATTCTGTTCCCCCAGCAACTCATATTCACTCGCATATTGCCTCTGAACTTGGTGACTGTATATAGCAGTGTTCCTTGGCCTGGTGCCCTCCGTATCTTTTGGACTATAATACCAGCCCCAGACAGAATGGTCAACAGTCATGTATGATGGGTTCAATATGGAAGGTGTCAGGTTGGAAAAGTCACTATATATCACCATCATGATTGACGATAGATTTTTCCTCCATAAATCAAATCAGCCCTGAGTGCTCACTGGAAGAACAGATCCTGAAGCTGAGGCTCCAATAATTTGGCCACCTCATGAGAAGAGAAGACTCCTTGGAAAAGACCCTGATGTTGGGAAAGATGGAGGGTGCAAGGAGAATGGGATGACAGAGGACGAGATGGTTGGACAGTGTTCTCAAAGCTACGAACATGAGTTTGACCAAACTGTGGGAGGCAGTGGAAGACAGGAGTGCCTGGCGTGCTCTGGTCCATGGGGTCATGAAGAGTTCGACATGACTAAAGGACTAAACAACAACAAAGCTTGGTGGTCATCACAACACCTTGTGGCAGTCAATTCCACATATCAGTTATGCGTTATACGAAGGAGGGCATAAGAATTTATTTGAACGTAATCTTGAAGCAATGTCAATGAAATGCAAGAGCAGTTTCAGCTCATCTTGAAAATATGGCATGTCCGAGAGGCTGTCCTATAGCTGCCTTGGGAGGGACCATTCTCAGCATTGCTTGTACAGGAAGATGCTTAAGATGAGTGTACCTTAGGGAGAAGAGATGGCAGCTGCAGCATCCACAGGTGAGCATAGAGGGGGAAATTAGCTGCTGAGATTTTGTATTTGCCCCAATCCAGAAATCGTCTTGCAGGTCTACCCAGCTGCTTATACAAGGTCTAATTCCCTCCGTTCATACTTATCTGAACAGCTCTTTCCCTGTTGCTTTCTGTGAACTTATCCCTTGCAAGAAATGCCTAATTAATATGCAGCTCCAAGCCTGCCTCAGGATGCTGTTTAGGCTTGTTAACAGTGAAAAGAAGTAGATAATAAACTTGTATGCAAGACTTGGAGGGAATAGCTACTTTCGAAATAACATAATAATCTAGCCAAGCAGGCCTGTCTTGGTAATGAGGAAGAAAATAATAACAACAACTTTCCGCTATGATTTGGTCCACAAAATCGAAAATGTCCCTTGATTTGCTAAGAAAGAGCTGGCTGCATATATGAATATATATATATATATATATATATATATATATATATATATATATATTCTGCATTAAGATAGGCAACTGTCACCAGATGAAAAAGGCCTGGAGACCCACATGTATATTTCAACTCGAGACCATATTTCCTGCAAAAGCTGGTTCATATAAAACAGCTGCCCTGAGGTAATTTAAGCAAGCTCACCTTCCTCCCAATCTTAATTTGTATTGTTTAAAAAGACACAGAGACGGTTTTCAAGCAAAACAAATTCCACAAGGGTCTCCTCAAGTTAGGGATCAAATGATTTATTAGAGCCATTTACCATGGGCTATGTTTCGACAGAGTACGTCAGCATATACATTGATTACCCTGGAGCAGATGAGAAGGCAATTATCCCTAAAGCATGTGGATTTATTTATTTTTGCTAGTTGTAAGACATTCTGCCCCAGGGACTCACTTTTTAAAAATGCTGCAGCTTTCATGAGGGAACAAACTCCCCCTCAGCCCCACTCCATTTCATGGGCAAACCAAACCTCCAGAATCGTTACACTGCAATAGAGCATAACCAATATTTCCATCTTAAGATATTTTCTAGTCTGTGGTGAAGACTGCTGAAAGAGATTTCCAGTTGGCGGCTGCACCTGCCATGGTAATGCCAAACCTGAAAGCGAAGCAGAAACTTCTTAAAAGCTGTTTAGGCTACTGTGCCATTTGTACCAATCTTTATCTTATTTATTTAAAAATATTTTTAGACTGTTCACCATTCAACCATTCGCGGGGTGCATAAAAAGATTATAATATATAATCTTGTCATAAAGCGTGTTCTCCTTCAGGGAGAGCACATGTTGCGGTGGGGTCTGCTGAGCCACCCCTCTGTTACCAGGCAGGGTCTCTGAAGAGGGCCTGGGGCAGTGATTGGTTCACTGGGTTGCTGGGGTAAAAGTTATGTTACAATTTTGGTGGGAGGGGTAAAAGGTTTAAATACTCTGCACGCAGCCTTGTACTTTCTCTTTTGCTGCGTGCAACGGATCACCCGCCCACCCGCCCTAGAGTAAGGGGTTGTTGTGTTGACCTTGCTATGCCTGTCATGGGGTCGTCTGCCTTTGAGCAGGGGCCTGGTAGGAATTTTTCCACCTGGCAAATTGGCTGGCTGGGTGGTTTTCGCCTACTGCGTAGCAAATCGTCACAACTTGTAAGGTTGTGGTTAGGCATTGGTTATAAATCTGGTGGAGGAGGGGTTAGGATAGGCTGTGCCTGCCCCTCCATGGTTGCTGCGGAAAGGGAATTCCGTTAAAGGAATCCTGGGGCTTGCCATCTTTTCGTCCAATCCCTGGAATGGGACTAGGGCCGGCAAGCCTTCGGGGAGCAGGCGGGTGAGAGTTGAGGGTCTGTGACTCAGCTCCAATTCCTCCCCGACTTGCTTTCCCCCGCACTGTCTTTCGGTGGTGCCCAGAAGTCAGTTCTGTCCCCAGGCGGGGGGACAGATAGTCTTAACCAATGCCTAAACAACCACTCACGGTTTGTATTTGAATAAAGTTGTGGCCAAAATCATGCCAAAAATTTTAAACAAAAATTACGTGTCTGTTGTGAGTTATTTGGGGGGTGGATTGGGGACCTCGACACGCAAAAACAAAATAAGGCAAATACCAGATTGTTGTTGGCATCTGTCTCAAGAGACTATGGAGTACGCTTGTGGGGGCAAAGCCCAGCTGTTGAAGTGCAAGCCTGGACAGTGTGTATGGAGGTCCTTTGCTGCCTGGACCACAAACTTCCTTCTCAGCCTCACTGATGTGGTCCAAAGGAAAGCAGAGCAATAGGTTTGGCATCAGCATGGCTGCAGGAGTTGCTGGAAAGAGGCGTACAAGGCATCATCCAACCATCTTAGGGGCTCAGATTTGTGTAGGGTTTACTCTTTAGCCTAATTGTGGACCAATTAACTAAACTGGGAGAGCCTCAGCGAAGGAAAGAAAGAAAAAAGTTCTCCAGTATACGATGGAATTGAAAGATCATATGCATCTGGTGTATATTTTGAGAGGCAGTTTCAAAGAACTGGTGCCACCATACTAAACAACCTGTTTCATGTGCAGGTAAGTTGGACCACCAAAGCGCAAGGGCCTCTTGGACTAGCATGGGAGGACTGGCACAGTGTTCAGCTGGCTTTCAGATATCAGGCGGGGTATGTACCATATGCAAAAGCACTGTAACTGGAGAAAGTCAACACCTGGAAGTCCCCTGGTGATTAAGCACAGTATTCCAATGTTTCTGATATCCATAGTCCAAATGTGAGGGTACATTCTTTGCATGAAGGACTTTACTGAGCTGGATCAGCTATGTCAATATAAGGCAGCTTCCTATGTTCTTATGGGAATGATCCATCCTTTGAATAAGTATCTTCTGGTCTATCTGGAGAACAAGAACCAGTTGGCATGGCCCATGTGGTGATTTCCAGTGCTGAATGTTCAGAAGTCCTTGGTGAAAAATACTACCTTGTCTCCAATCACTTTCTTTGACCCCAGTGATACGCTAGACTAGTAGTCAGTAGCACAGAAAGCTACTTTCTGCTTTTGTGCTTTCAGTTTTTGGTTTGGGCTGGCAGCTCTAAAGAACAAGATTGAAGTACCCAATGAGGTGCTCTCCTGGTAATGTGGACAGCTATTCCCATCTGCCTCAGATTGCATGACAAATGGTCAGGGATGATGGGAATTGTAGTCAAACAACATCTGGGGTGCACACCACTGATGAGATCTGAACAAGATTGCAGAATGCGCTGTAGATAAAGTGAAACTAGGAATTCTTGGTTTTCAGAAACAATAGCATTAGGGCATTCAATGAAACTGCAAAACAATCACATTATTTGTCATAGCCACAGGGAATTAAAGAGGCTTAGAACTCAGCATTTCCACACACACCCAAGACTGGTCATTTATGAGGATAATGAAATAAGTTACAAGAGTCTACAACTTCTTCAGCATTATAATTTTGGAAGCCATACGAAAGCTTCAGGGCACAAGCCAACTACTAGCTAAGTGGGTTAGGAAGAAACTGCTGTGTGTGCAGATTATTTGTGTAATACTTAAACTTTTTTAGAAAAATGTAGCACTGGTCACTTTGAAAAATGAAAACAAGGATACCAGTCTGGATGAACACCAGTAAATTATGCTACCTTTGATCCCTCAAAAGCGAAGAGTCTGCACTATTGAACACATTCCTTAGACTGCCCCTTTCGACACGTTCCATACAGTGAATTTTGGAACAGCGATCTGATTATTCTGTAGCAGCAAAAAAAGACAGAAGATGCTGTGACACATTTTAAAAGGTGGATTATTGTGGCATGAACTGTCAGTAGTCAAGCTAATGGCCTCTTAGGTCCATTAAGTGGACTGAGAAAGAAGTAGCGGAAAACAAAACTGGAGACACATTGGAGCGCAATTAACAATGTTGTCAAAAGCAACGAAAGTACAAAAACAATATCCTGAGAGCTGAGTGACAAAATGGGTAACTTTAAATCATTGCTAGAACATCCAAGTAATAAACTACTGCATGTACACAACTCATCAGAAATGGGTGCCTTGGGAGGTTGACTCTCTGTGGCAAAGTTTCTGAAGAACCACAGCTTCTAGCCTATTATTTGGTATGCAGTCTTGCTGTCACGTAGGGAAGCCACCAGTCATCTGTTTAAGTAAGTCAGCTGCAGCCAAGGTAAAGGTAAAGGGACCCCTGACCATTAGGTCCAGCCATGGATGACTCTGGGGTTGCGGTGCTCATCTTGCTTTAGTGGCTGAGGGAACCAGCGTACAGCTTCCGGGTCACGTGGCCAGCATGACTAAGCCGCTTCTGGCAAACCAGAGCAGCGCACAGAAACGCCGTTTACCTTCCCACCAAAGCGGTACCTATTTATCTACTTGCACTTTGATGACGTGTTTTTGAACTGCTAGGTTGGCAGGAGCAGGGACCAAGCAACGGGAGCTCACCCCGTTATGGGGATTCGAACCGTCAACCTTTTGATCGGCAAACCCTAGGCTCAGCGCCACCCGCTTCCCACAGCTGCAGCCAAACCACACACTAAAGCCTCCCTAAGTTTGACGATTGCAGGAGTGAAACGTGTAGATCTGCGGAAGCCGGAACAAGAAGGGAGATCCCTCAGCCACGCAGCTGCTGAAATTCACTAAGCCACGCCCCTGGGCAACCGGATTGGTTGGTCGGGTGCCATGATGTGGCAGGGACTCCCCAATGATTTGGGGGCTTAGCCATGCCCCCACTGTGTACGGGAGAACATGTGGCCTGCCTGCAACACTGCCCCACAAGGAAGTGGAGCGGCCTTCTTAGAAGATATTCCACATCTACAATCATGAGGCAGCTTTCAATAAAACAAGGTAGGGTACAGTTGGGAGAAGGGTACTCTAGATTGCAGAGGTCTCCTTATTTAGTGGCTCCAGCTTCTCCCGGTTTCCTGGCTGGTACAGTGCTTTGCAAGGTCAAATTGGACCTGCTCAATCCTATGGTAAATGGCAGGCGAGGAAGCAAACCTTGGTGAGCAGATAGGCATCCAGATCTTTTGAAGACCTCTTTTTTTCATGGTTGCTTTTCACCAGCGGCAAATCTTCGGTTACATTAAAGGTAAAGGGACCCCTGACCGTTAGGTCCAGTCGTGGCCGACTCTGGGGTTGCGGCGCTCATCTCTCTTTATTGGCCAAGGGAGCCAGTGTACAGCTTCCGGGACATGTGGCCAGCATGACTAAGCCGCTTCTGGCAAACCAGAGCAGCGCACAGAAATGCCGTTGATCTTCCAGCCGGAGCGGTACCTATTTATCTACTTGCACTTTGATGTCCTTTCGAACTGCCAGGTTGGCAGGAGCAGGGACCGAGCAACGGGAGCTCACCCCGTCGCGGGGATTCGAACTGCTGACCTTCTGATCGGCAGATCCTAGGCTCTGTGGTTTAACCCATAGCGCCACTTGCGTCCCTATTCGGTTACATTAACTTGAATTAAATGTGGCAGTTAATGGCTTGGAGGATATATGTTGGATGCCCCACATCGTTTCTCCATAAAGTATCCTTCATCATTTGCAGTCTTCAAATCCACACTGGTGCCATGTTAATATATGCTTCAGCTGAATCACAGATCAAATGGCTAGCTGAAAGTTGTATGTGTGTGTACTCTCTCTCTTTCTCTCTTAGATAAGTTGAGAAGAGACAAGGAATGATTATCTCTCTCCCCTCCCCATCCTTTCCTGCTTCCTCATTATGATGGCTTGAATGCTTGAGTGAACCCGCACTTCCCTTGGGCTGTGCTTTCTGTGACAAAAAGCACCATGCTAATCACACATTTAAGACGGGTCCATTCATGCTTGCCACTGCTCCTTCCAATCTGGCGCTCAGGAAAGAGAAAGGAACATGACTTCACAGCCCCGTTGTGTGTGTCGTGGTGTTGATTCCAATCAAAGTTGGCAATCTTGAGCACAAGACCCGGCAGATGGTATTTATGCCGATGTGACCTCTTCGATTCCACACTGTATGTTTTATGTAAGAGTTGGAAGTGCAGTTCCAAGGGATTCAGATTTGACTTGTGGAATTCACCACTGCCTTTGTTTAGGGACTGCTTTGGAGTGCATGATGTACTGCTTCAGTCTCTAAGGAGTCAAATCTTTTCAGTCCTTCCCGGCACACACTTTTAGAGGTGATTTCCAGTGTGGGACTGGATTGCCGCTGCTGCTTCTAGCCCTGAATTTAGCTCTTCTGATATCTAAGCAACTCTTATAAATACCATCGTCCCTAGTCTGTTTATGTGCCCGAAGAAGTTACAACACGCTCCTTGGAGGAAATGTCAACCTTAATAACAGAAAACGGCTTACTTGGTCTGGGTATCACAGAAACATGCCTGCAGTATGAAGCATATTCAGATTCTTACTGATTAACTTGAAATATAGCTAATAAATGGTTCGTGAAAAAAGCAGATTTAGCTCTTGTACACAGAGTAATGAGTTATTGGTTATTTCTTAATTGGTTGGTATGGGTGTGAGGTTATGGGGGCTAATATCTCTGAATGGAAGATGTGTTGTAATCAATCACAGTGAATTAACTAGATCAGCATTCAGACTCTCCTCTTGGGAATAGACAAAATCTCACTGCAGGTCTACATTCTAGGCTCTTGGCAGGGCAATACAGTGGTACCTCAGGTTAAGTACTTAATTCGTTCTGGAGGTCTGTACTTAACCTGAAACTGTTCTTAACCTGAAGCACCACTTTAGCTAATGTGGCCTCCCACTGCTGCTGTGCTGCCGGAGCACAATTTCTGTTCTCATCCTGAAGCAAAGTTCTTAACCTGAAGCACTATTTCTGGGTTAGCGGAGTCTGTAACCTGAAGCGTATGTAACCCGAGGTACCACTGTAAATATAAATTATTATTTTTTCATTTATTCTATTGATCATCCAGTGGCGTAGCATGAGAGGGGCCACAGGGCACAACATTTGTTAGGGTTGCAACATTTCAACACCCGTTGCTGCCTCAATATAGCTACACACTTCTGTCACTGGGCTTTACTGAAAACGGTTCCTCCATGCAAACTAGGAAGTGACCTCTCCAGACTACAGAATGACTCTTATTTTCTTATGTTTGTGGCTGCAATCTCATGGGTGCCGCGAATGCCTTAGGCAGCTGAATGCACATGCCTAATCCATCCAATTATCACTCATCCACCCACCTACCCTCTGTGTGGCCCTGGGCACTGGCAACCCACGCTATGCTACTGTGATCATCTCTATCATCCATCTATCTATCTATCATCTATCTATCATCTATCTATCTATCTATCTATCTATCTATCTATCATCTACCATCATCTATCGATCTATCTATCATCTATCTAGTCTAACATGTGTGCAACCTCGATCAAGGTTCAGCAGACAGTATAGGTTTGTTTGTATGTACATTGTTAGTGAGACAAGATTTAAATCCACCTTGAAGACCTGGGAAACAAACAGCAGGTTTACAACCAAGTCAACAAACAACAAGTTTGCTTGGTTTAATGGAGATGTCAAATTCCAGTTTCATTCTGCTGTTGCTTGCTTCTCAAAAATATATGCTGTCTTAAATCTATGCCCATCCTGGACATTCTTTGCTTCATACACATATATGTGCATTTGACATAGTATGGCAGTGTACACACATATATAGGGCCTTCTCAACAGTGGCACCCTCCCTGTGGAACACCCTTCCATCAGATGTCAAGGAAATAAAGAACTGCACCAATTTTAGAAGTCACCTGAAGGCAACCCCATATCAGCAAGTTTTTAATGTTTAATGTTTAATTATGATTTTATATGTGTTGGAAGCTGCTCAGGGTGGCTGGGGTAACCCAGCCAGATGGGTGGGATATAACAACAACAACAACAACTCATTTCCCTGCCTTCTTGCATTCGAGATGAAGGCTGTAAAAGGAGGCCTATAGTCTTCACAACTTCAGATGCCACCACGGTGTGGATTAGTCTGATGTAACATTATAAGCTTTCCTTAAAGTTTCTATTCCCTACACTACCACTATGGCCTGCCAAATAAAGTTGAACGCAAACCAGTTCATTGATGAGACCACCCCAATGGCCTCACTCTCAAAGGCTACATATGTCTTGTGATCACACAGGCTTTAAACAAACTGTGCCAGCATGTTTAATCAAAGGGAAAAGAGAGAGAACTATATTCATTGCCTTGAGGCACGCTACCACATGGTATTAAATTAACTAAAATATTAAAGAAGGATCTGCTTGAATGGCAGAGGGGGGCAGGGAATGCTTGGATTTTAAAATCAGAACTTGGGATATATATTCAAGGGGCACAAAGGGTTCTGCAAAACTCAACAGCCGCATTCTCTGAGCCGAACTTCAAAGGAAGGAAAGGTGAAGACCTGAAAGCCACACTGAGAGGTGCTTCCAGAAGTGCTAAGGATTATGCAGTGGCTATTTCATTACAGTGACCAATCTGAGGTCATATAGGGGAGGAAGATAATTCACCACCTTTATTGGTATAGTTATATACCAATAAATATAGCTTTATTGGTATATTTGACCAAATCTACCTGTGGATCAGAGGTAACCTCTGATCTTAGAAAACCCTCCTTTTAAAAAGAGAACAATTCACACACACACCCCAATGCCACTTACCTTTAATTATTTCAAAGCTGGTCAGGTTTATCTCTCATGTTGAAAAGTAAATATTTTTCCTATTCAGCCTGAAGAAAAGATGTGAAAAATGACAACTTGGTAGAGAAACTTGTATCCTGAACTGCTGTGCTGTCTTTGTCTTCTTAGGTAAAACAGAAGCACTTATCCTTCTTCAATAAAATTGCTGAAGGAAGGCCAGACATTTGGATATGGATATAACATGTCAATAAATTATAGCCATTGGCATGCACTTGAACACTGAACTACAATCTCCGCAGGAATCAGTAGGTAATGCTGAAGTAATTATCTCAGGATATAGTTCTTTGTGGCTAAGTCTAAAGTTTGTGTTTGAATAAATAAAATCTATGAACATTAATATTACATGCAAAATTTTACCCTAAAAGAAACAGCACAGAGTATTTATTTTTTCAATTGCTGTGATTTCCTAAAACAGAATTCCAGGCTGGATCTAGACACATCGAAAAAAGCTTTCAGGAAAACGCGTGGTAGACCTCATAATGGGAAATCACGATGCTGAAAGACAGAGCTCCCCCAGTATCTGGTGTCACAGTGTTATAATGCATTTATAAATGCTTTTTCTTTACGAATGTAGCTGAGTCCCTAGTGTCATTTCAACATTTTCCGGTTATCTAAATCTTGTGGCAGAATGAAGAGCGATTGTCATGAACCAAGCCTGAACATTTGACTATCTGGATAAATGTACTGGCTGTACTCGTTTGGATTTGATCGGACAACTGCTTGCCTAGAATTTACCACCCAAGAATCCTAGAATTTACCGGCCACAGCGCTGTTGCTGATGGGCTAGCAAAGACAGAAGACTTCTGGAGAAAAACAGGCAGGCTTCCCATTGTGGCAGTTCAAATGCTCTCTGATCAGTTTTGATTTCAGGCTTTATTTTAGAATAGAACTGCAGAGCTGGCAGGGACCCCTTGGGTCATCTATTCCAATACCCTGAAATGCATGAATTTCCTGAGGCCTCTTTGGCTTGTGTCTGAAGATCCCAGAATGGCCAGGGTTCAAAGAGACTTTATGCAAATCTGAGGCACGACATACATGCACACATGAATAGCTGATTTCTCCTTCTGGCTACAGCCCTTTGTGCCGCATAAAATGTTTTGTGCTCTGCCCTTCAGGAATTGCTTTTTTTGTGGTAAGCATGGTATGTTGCTAATGTAACAGAGCACAAATTGCCAGTGGGAAGTTAATTCTAGTGCACGATCTCCAATACAGTATATAACAGGCAGGCTCGCATTAGAGTTACACAGCAATTGCACCTCACTTTGTATTTCTGAAGGAGGACCCAGCTCCCCTGACAAGCCCACTCTTTTTCTGTCATTAAAGCATATTTCAATGTCATGTTTTGAGACTGCAATTTATCTTCATTTCCCTATATTTTGGGAGTTATGGGAAGTAAAAAACAAAAAACAAAAAACTGTCTGTGTTAAGAAAATGATGCATTCTATTACAGTGGTACCTTGGTTTACGAACTTAATCCGTTCCAGAAGTCCGTTCTTAAACCAAAGTGTTCTTAAACCAAGGCATGCTTTCCCATAGCAGCTGGGAACTCAATTTACAAATGGAACACACTCAAACGGAAGCGAAACATGTTCTTATTCCAAGGCAAAGTTCACAAACCAAAACACCTACTTCCAGGTTTGCAGCGTTCTTAATCCAAGTTGTTCATAAACTCAGCTGTTCTTAAACCAAGGTACCACTGCACTGCTTTTACCTTTGATTTGTCTTCCAAATTTCTAGATATTTCCAGTAGACATTTCCCACTTTTTCACAGAAAGAATATTTAGGAATACCACCATGTGCATTGTAGAAAGTGAGAAAAAGTTCACATATGTTAAAATACATATCACCAGTGCTTTTTTTTTTTTTGCAAGAAAAATAGATGCCGTAACTCTCCATAAAGTTGCTCCAGTAAGTCGCAGGGTGACACTGGGCAGACCTGGACAGATACTGGTTTGATAACAGCTGCATTCAACCCTTGCGGAAGTGGTGAAAACTACGGCAAGCTGTCTTGCCCCTGGTTCTTGTACAGGTCAAATAAATGTGTCCCTCCCTCCCTCATTCTCTTAGATTCAGGCGGATAGCTAGAGCAGCTCAGAAGAGCCCTCTTGCAAACACACATGCATGTAGCGGTAGAGACCTGGATGGAAAGCTTAAAGCCCACTGCTGCTACATGGGAGATGCATTGAAGAAAAGGAAATACAAATCGGTTTTGCCTCGCAGCTTGACGTCTAGGGGCGGCAAGGAGCTAGGTGAAGTCATAGAGCTAAAATATAATATAGACTTGCCCAAACTACCCAGCTTCTGTTTTGACCTGAAATGTTCATTTTGGGCTTCTCAGAAGTACATAAAGGCAAGAAGGAGGCAGTGGGAGGGCCAGCCCAAAATGGCGCCCACCAGAGAGGTGCCGGAATTGTGCTATGGCACTCTCCAGCTACAAAAAGAAAGAAAGCACTGCGTAAAGGGACCCCTGACCATTAGGTCCAGTTGTGACCGACTCTGGGGTTGCAGCACTCATCTTGCTTTATTGGCCGAGGGATCCGGCGTACAGCTTCCGGGTCATGTGGCCAGCATGACTAAGCCGCTTCTGGCAAGCCAGAGCAGTGCATGGAAATGCTGTTTACCTTCCCGCCGGAGCGGTACCTATTTATCTACTTGCACTTTGACGTGCTTTCGAACTGCTAGGTTGGCAGGAGCAGGGACCGAGCAATGGGAGCTCACCCCGTCGCAGGGATTTGAACCGCCGACCTTCTGATTGGCAAGACCTAGGCTCTCTGGTTTAACTCACAGCGCCACCTGCGTCATCACCCTTTAATTCAGGAATGGGGAAATATGTGGCCTTCCATCTGATAAACACCAACTCCTCTCAACCCCAGCCAGCATTTTCAATAACCTGGGGTGCTGAGAATTGTAGCCCAACATCAGATGGAAGACTATAGGGTTCTTCACTCTTGTCACATTTTTCGTAAATCAGTTTCTTCACTCATATGTCACAGTTACAGAAAATATTGTTTGGCTTCGTTGACCTTTCTTTTGTTCCACGGAGTTCCAGGAAACAAGTTAAACACATGCCTAATTTACTTCACTGCAATGAAAATGACCGAAAACTACTTAACTTTTCTTTTCAGGATCTGATACACTTAAAATGCAAAAGAGATAAGATGTAACGGAGGTGCTGTTTGTAAGGTGATAAAAGGGCTGGAAAAATAGTTTAAAGGCAAGTGAAGGATGTCAACTGGACTCTAAATAAGAAGTGATGTGACTATGTGAAGAAATGATGATGGTCCTATGTTTAGAACAGAAGTGGGAAACCTGAATTTAGGAAATTGTATTGTATTGAATTGATGGGACGCGGGTGGCGCTGTGGGTAAAAGCCTCAGCGCCTAGGGCTTGCCGATCGAAAGGTCAGCGGTTCGAATCCCTGCAGCGGGGTGCGCTCCCGTCGTTCGGTCCCAGTGCCTGCCCACCTAGCAGTTCGAAAGCACTCCCGAGTACAAGTAGATAAATAGGGACCGCTTACTAGCGGGAAGGTAAACGGCCAGAGCAGCAATGTCACGCTGGCCACGTGACCCGGGAATATCTCCGGACAGCGCTGGCCCCCGGCCTCTTGAGTGAGATGGGCGCACAACCCTAGAGTCTGTCAAGACTGGCTCGTACGGGCAGGGGTACCTTTACCTTTATTGTATTGAATTAATTTTGTTTGATTTGTAATAATCTGGAAAATTAATAAAAATAATTCAGAAAATAACAATAAAATGAGAGAGAGAGAATGTGATGAGTCCAGAATCTCATAAAAGTGGGCAGACAATCCAAACTTTATTGAGGATGTTGAGGTGAGCATTGAAAATATTAGGCAAGATGGGATGTGGACACTTGGATTCAGATGACAGCTGCAATCCTCTTACTATACAGTAAGCCCCATTGAACACATCTAAGTAAACATGTCTAGGTTTGTGCTGCATGTTCCCATTGTAATCATCGTTCCCATTGTAATCAATGAGATTTGTCATGACAAATTTGTATAAATTTTTTATTATTATTATTATTATTATTATTATTATTATTATTATTATTAATTTTAGATTGCCCAAATTGAAAAGTTGCCTTTGCAAACCTATGTTTAGAACAGGAGTGGGAAACCTGAATTTAGGAAATTGCATTGTATTGTATTTGGCTGAAAATTCTCACCTTTCTGCAACTGCAAATAGTGCAACGTCGTAAGAGAATAACTCATATGCACTAGAAAACTCAAGTGCTCAGACTTAGTTTGGACTGTATGTTAACACATATGTGCACAGACCTGATTCACACAGTCCTCCTTTGCCATCACCCCAAGAGGTGAGCAATTAAGTAAAATAACTCTAATCTATGAGTGTAATACAATACATGGTGGTATGAATATAGCACCCTTATTGCATCTTTATCTTATATGTGTGGTGAAAAATGCAATGTACCATTGCTACTGTACAGCAAATATCTGTAGTGCTGCAAAGACACAATAATCCAGAAGGGCTGTCTGCTTTCTTTCTAGTTTCTTAGCCAAAACTACCATTCCTTCTTCTGTAAGGCCTGGATTAGCCTTGTATCAATAAGGCTATATTTGAATAGCCAATATTTCCTTATGACTCCTCAGCTGTGACACTGTATATTTGCCATGAAATGAATTGCATTACAGAAAGATTTTCAATTTAAAAGCCTATTTGGATACCATAATACAGAGACATCTCTTCTGAGAATTAAATAGTTGCTCTTTCTTAAACGTCAAGTAAGAGAAATATAGCCAAGATGCCTATCACTTGAGAGTTGGCTCAATGGTTAGGTTCGAAATTCCAATTTTCAAAATAGCACTATGCTTATTTGAAGCTCCCCAAGTTTCGTTCCCAGTTAGATATAGCATTAATCAATATGCCATTTACATTTGAATATAAAAACTTAACCTACTAAACAGATGCCGTAATTTATTCTAGACATGGCTGCTTTATCATGCAGAATAATGACATGAGGGTCACTCTTTATGGAGAGTACCATATTTGTTTGTTTCAAACTGTCAATAAACTTTAAACACTTTGCAGTGAAAATGCCAATCTATCAGCATTTTTGTGGTGCTATTTGATTTGTTGTTGTTTAGTCGTGTCCGACTCTTTGTGACCCCATGGACTAGAGCATGCCAGGCACTCCCTGTCTTCCACTGCCTCCCACAGTTTGGTCAAACTCATGTTGGTAGCTTCAAGAACACTATCCAACCATCTCGTCCTCTGTCGTCCCCTTCTCCTTGTGCCCTCCATCTTTCCCAACATCAGGGTCTTTTCCAGGGAGTCTTCTCTTCTTTATGAGGTGGCCAAAGTATTGGAGCCTCAGCTTCAGGATCTGTCCTTCCAGTGAGCACTCAGGGCTGTTTTCCTTCAGAATGGATAGGTTTGATCTTCTTGCAGTCCATGGGACTCTCAGGAGTCTCCTCCAGCACCATAATTCAAAAGCATCAGTTCTTCAGCGGTCACCCTTCTTTATGGTGTTATTTGATACTAGTGTCCAAAAGAATTATACATGACAAAATGCTTTCAGAGAGTGACACAGCTGAAGTAAGTATTCCTCCACCTCCCTTAAGATCTGTCATTTCCTTTTGCACCTGTAGGAGTTTGCACGGTCCGTATCTAAGACAGGAATTGTAGGTGATAAAATGAGTGTAGGTACCATATTGGTAGACTCCACATTGCAGCCTTTCCTAAGAAAAGTAGACACCATGCTTCAGCCTTCCCCAATCCGGTCCACCCCCCTTTCGATCCTGGAGAACCAATTCCCTCCCACAGTTCTTTGCTGGTCAAGTGGTTCAGGGGGGCACACCAGGAAGGCGCATATATGGAGTGTTTGTCTTCAGGCCAGAAGTGTGCCCCCTTAAGAAACTATCTTCTCCACAGCAGGGTGGAGCCAGGGAGAGATGGTCAGGAAACAGAGGTTCTTGACCTTGGTTGAAGCACGTTGTGCACTTGGCACCGTCTTTCTGGCCCAGTACATGTCTCTGCAGAACTAGAACAGAACTTGCCTCTCGTTTCTCATTCCAAAGTCTCCTGGGAGTTGGCTAATGCCAAATTACAGTGGGGACTTCTTTTCCTGTGTCCATTTATACCATGGTAGTGAGAGGCACAAGGAGAAGGGGATGACAGAGGACGAGATGGTTGGACAGTGTTCTCGAAGCTACCAGCATGAGTTTGACCAAACTGCGGGAGGCAGTGGAAGACAGGAGTGCCTGGCGTGCTCTGGTCCAGGGGGTCACGAAGAGTCGGACACGACTAAACAACTAAACAACAACAACAAGTGAGAGGCCCATACCTCTTGGTAGAGTGAGAATTTGGGTCCTATTCCCAGGGTTTTATTTAAGCATAGGAGTCAAATATGGCTGGCATAAAAATTAACAGCAACTTTACTGCTATGTCCTTTAGCAATATCAAACTCATCAGCCCAACATTTTTGTTGTGGCGATACTGTATTGTTTCGGGTTTCCTTTCCTCTTCTTTTTAAAAATGATTTTTATTGGTTTTGCATATAATCACATTACGTAACATCATATCCTCTTATTTTATCTCTTTGGCTCAAGTGAGCCTAAGGACTTCCCTCCCTCCCATCTGATGGTTTACAAAATTAAACTTTGCATCTTTACATTTCATGTCGTTTCCTATCCTTGTTAAATCATTACCTCAAATATTAAATTACTCAACCCGGATAGGTAGCAATTTCATCTTACAAATCTTCAGATAACCCTGCTAGTGATGTTAATTGCTTACAGTTGTCTTTCAAATATAATATAAATTTATTCCTGTCTTTTTGGAATGCTTGGTCTTGCTGGTTCTGGATTCTTCCTGTCAGTTTTGCCAGTTCTGCAAAGTCCATCTTTGGGCTAACTTGGGTTTCCATTTCTAAATTTGGCAAAATGACCCCTTTTTCAATATTCACTTTGTCCCACTTCTCGTTGAGGAAGTAAACAGGTCAGGGGAAGGTGGAGTTAACATAGCCGATTGCTTCGTTCAAGAATATTTCGAGTACTGCTTCTTCACATAGGAAACTTAATTTCAAGGGGAAGGCTTGGATAGAATTCCTATCAAAAATATAGTTTTATATTAATATGGAATCTTTAGTTATGTGAACTTCACAGGTTTAGCACCTTAGTGAGAACTTGGATGCACTCTGAAGAAAAACTTTAACAGCAACAAAAATTTCACTAGTAGCCTTAAACACTGATTATTCTGCATAAAACATTCAGAACTAGTCACAATAGATACTGGAAATCAAGTACCAATCTAAGGTGTTGTTTGCCAAGTAAGTGGAGGTGTAAGAGAATTCATAATTTCTTGACTATGGTAATTATCACTCTTAATAACATAATTATCACTGCCTGTACTTCTCTGCATTCCCATAGCTTCTGATCTCACTTTTTTTTTTTTTACAACCACCACTTTTTCCCACCACTGTCAAGCAACTCAAGATAACACATCTGCATCTGATGAGGTGCATTGGAGTTCACGAACGTCTGTGCCGCATTAACTGTGTTTGTCTTTAAGGTGCCCAAAGATTCATTATTTATTGATACAGCTTCCATGTCATTAGAAGTGGAAGGCCAGAGACAACCACTGTACAGTGGTACCTCAGGTTAAGTACTTAATTCGTTCCGCAGGTCCGTACTTAACCTGAAACTGTTCTTAACCTGAAGCACCACTTTAGCTAATGGAGCCTCCTGCCACCGCCATGCTGCCGGAGCCCGATTTCTGTTCTTATCCTGAAGCAAAGTTCTTAACCTGAAGCACTATTTCTGGCTTAGTAGCGTGTGTAACCTGAAGCGTATATAACCTGAAGCGTATGTAACCCCAGGTACCACTGTATTGCAAAAGTGGCTGCACCATCTATTTAAATAAATGTGGTACAATATTGGAAGCTTTATTTTCCAATCCCTTTCCTAGGCTGGATCTACACTGACCTGTTTAACATTAATTTTCCCCTATTATAATAATATTAGATAGGTCTTTCTAAAATGTCACAGGGACTACTTGTTCATTAAGAGAACAACAGAGGCGTCCATGGTGAGTTCCAGAACCCCTTTCCTAGAATAATAGCATGACTGGGAAGGATTAATGTAAAGCATCATTCAGAAAAAAGGCGGACCTTTATTTCTATTCAGCGCCAGGGCTCTTTCCACCCACACCCACCAACATGTTTACTGGAACTAGTGCATGAATTACAAGAAGGCCATCTCCTCAAATTATTATCAAGGGCCTTTGCCTTATACCTGTTAGAGTATATGTAGAATTATCTTCAAACTGACAGCCTTCCAGTTACCTAAATGCAATTTGTGCACATGCATACATTAGAGAAAATTAAATAGCATATGGTGCTGAGCCAGTCACAATTTGTACTCCTTGAAAATAGCACACTTCTGAAGCCTGCTGACAAATTTTATGGGTTTTCTCTCTCGCTAATTTATGGAAAAATAGCTCTTAACTATTTATCCTCAGAAGCACTGCCTAAGCTGCGGTTGTAAAAATTCACGGCAAGACCTATTTCTGAGTAAATTACTCTCTATAAAATGCAGGAGACTTATGAAAGTAGGTTTCCTTATTTCCTTATTACACTGTATATGTGATTCTCTCCTTTCCCTCCAGCTCTTTCAGCATTCGGCATAGTTTTTTCATGCTGAATTCTTGAAAGCAGAGGTAAAGAATGGGGTAGCTGCCATTGTTTTCTTTTTTAATTTTTTTCTAATTCAAAATTATAACAAGACATATTATCCAAAAACATATCATCCTTGTCCCCCCCCCCCATTTTTCCTCCCTCCCCCCTCCCACACAACCCCCACCCCACCCCCCGACTTCCCTCAGTTACAGTCTTTGGTTTCTCTAAGAAAGCGTGTTCTCAGTAAAGGAGAGCACGTGTTGTGGATGGGGCCAGACAAAGCACCCCAGGGTTAACAGGCAGGCTAGTTTCAAAGGGATGGAACTGGATTGGTGGTTGGTGTTACTGGGGTAAATTTGATGTTGCCAATTTAGGGGTGGGGTCAGAGCTTATTTAAACAAGGTGCACAGCATTTTGCTTTCTCTTTCGCTGTTGGCACCGGATCACCCGCCCGCCCTCCCTTGATTGGGCTTGCGCTTTGACCTTGCTATTGCCTGTCTAGGGGTCGCCTGCATTGGTGCGGGGGCCTGGTAGGAATTTACCTTTTGGCTGATTAGTGTGTGCCAATTGGGTTTTGCCTACTGCGTAGCAAATCGTCACAACTTGTAAGGTTGGCGGTTAGGCATTGGTTAAAATTGGTTGGTGGAGGGGTGTGGATTGGCTGTGCCTACCCCTCCAATGCTGCTGCTGCACGGGAATTCTGTTAAAGGAATTCAGGGGCTTACCATCCCCCTCGTCCAAACCCTTGGTGCAGGGTGCGGGCCGCGTAAGCTCCTGGGAGCAGGCAGGGATGGTACTGAGGGTCTGTGGCGCAGCTCCAGTAATCCTTGGGTCCTGTTCCTCCACACTGGCTCCCGCCGGAGTCCGGGAGTCAGTGCTGTCCCCCAAGGCGGGGGGGACAGCTAGTCATAACCAATGCCTAAGCAACCACTCACAATTTGTATGATAATAAAGTTGTGGCCAAAATTATGCCAAAAACCTTAAACAAAAATGATGTGTGAAGTGTGAGTTATTGGGTTAGGGTGTTTTGGGGGACCTCAGCACGCAATGCTGTTTTCTGCATGTTACAAAGTTGTATAGATCCTCAAACTATTTAGCTGATTATAAAAAGTGTGTGAATGTTTATTCAAAACCTGCCAAGGAGTCCAATTCGCTTTGTTGCGTCTTCAGATACTTTGTAAAGAGTTCCCATTCATCCTTAAAGTCACAGTTATCCTTGTCCCATAGCTTATATGTCAGTTTTGCCAGTTCTGCATAGTCCATCAATTTTTCTTGCCATGATTCTCTAGTTGGGGTTTCTTCAGTCTTCCATCCTTGTGCTACCAGAACTCTCGTGGCCCTTGTCGCATACATGAAGATGTTTTTCAACTTTTTTGGCAGGTCTTTCCCTACAATTCCCAACAAAAATGCCTTGGGTTTTTTAACAAATGTTAAATGGAACATTTTTTTAATTCGATGTATATCATTTCCGAAACTTTTTAAAATTACCTTACAATCCCACCACATATGATAAAATGTCCCCTCCGTTTCCTTACACTTCCAACATATAATTGAACTAGTTTTGTGCAGCTGCCATTCTTAACCAGACCCCCATTCTGAGAAGAGAAAAAGCCGAGAAGATGTAAGAATATTTTCATTGTAAAATGTATGTAAAAATAATCACAGGTACATCTTGACTTTCTCGCAAGGCCCTAAATGCAGCAGATGCCCCTCAGTTCCCCATGACAACCGCTTTGTGTTAGGTTTCAGATCCAGGGACTGACCAGAGGTAACTTTGTGAGTTTCATAACAGTGCAAATTTGAACTTAGGTCTCCTTGACCTTTGCCTGACTCCCTAACTTTTAAAACAGAAGTGTCTATTCTCTTTATTCTGATCTATTGTGGTGTTACTGGGGGACCCTCCAAACATCCTTTTTAATTGCACATTCATCATTATTAAGTGCTCTTGATGCTAAGGATGATTATAAACAGGGGTCAGCAAACTTTTTCATCAAGTCCACTGGGACCTCTGTCCCTCAGACCTTGTGGGGGGCCGGATTATATTTTGGGGAAAAAAATAAATGAACGAATTCCTATGCCCCACAAATAACCCAGAGATGCATTTTAAATAAAAGCACACATTTTACTCATGTAAAAACACCAGGCAGGTCCCACATGTAAAAACATGCTGATTCCCAGACTGTCCGTAGGCTGGATTTAGAAGGCAATTGGGCCGGATCCGGCACCCAGGCCTTAGTTTGCCTACCCATGATTATACATGAGCGTTTGAGGGACTAGGGCCATGGCAGGACCACAGGAACCCCGGGGTGAACTTTTGTGGATCTTCATCGATGTTGCTCCCTCGTTTGGTGTTTACCCTTCAGACTACCAGCCAGAGAGGCAGGAGTGCATAGCCCGCAACATCCTCCTGCATCCCCATAACTTTCTGCACCGTAAATATTCTGGTTTATTTTTGTCCCATTCTTGTGGTGCTATAGACCCTCCAGACAGCAATAAAAGCATTGGAGAAGTTGCTGTTGTTGTTGTTTAGTCGTTTAGTTGTTTAGTCGTTTAGTCGTGTCTGACTCTTCATGACCCCATGGACCAGAGCACGCCAGGCACTCCTGCCTTCCACTGCCTCCCGCAGTTTGGTCAAACTCATGCTGGTAGCTTCGAGAACACTATCCAACCATCTCGTCCTCTGTCGTCCCCCTCTCCTTGTGCCCTCCATCTTTCCCAATATCAGGGTCTTTTCCTGGGAGTCTTCTCTTCTCATGAGGTGGCCAAAGTATTGAAGCCTCAGCTTCAGGATCTGTCCTTCCAGTGAGCACTCAGGGCTGATTTCCTTCAGAATGGATAGGTTTGATCTTCTTGCAGTCCATGGGACTCTCAGGAGTCTCCTCCAGCACCATAATTCAAAAGCATCAATTCTTTGGTGATCAGCCTTCTTTATGGTCCAGCTCTCACTTCCATACATCACTAATTCCATGGACAAAGACAATTGGAGAAGTATCGCAGAACAAAGTGAAGTATAATAATAATACAGTCATACCTCGGGTTACAGCCACTTCAGGTTTTGGCGGTCGCACATGCACAGAAGCGCTAAATCGTGCTTTGAGCACAGAAGCACCGAATCACAACCTGCGCATGCGCAGATGCACAGACACGGGTTGCGAATGCTGCGGGTTGCGAACGTGCATCCCACACGGATCACGTTTGCAACCCAAGTGTCCACTGTAATAATAAGATAACAACAACAACAACAACAACAAATTATATGCCACCCATTTGACTGGGTTTCCCCAGCCACTCTGGGTGGTATACAACAAATTAGAACACAGTGAGACATCAAACATTAAAAACTTCTCTATACAGTGCTGCCTACAGATGTCTTATAAAGTCAGAAAGCTGTTTGTTTCTTTGACAACTGATGGGAGGGTGTTCCACAGGGTAGGTGCAACTACTGAGAAGGCCCTCTTCTAGGTGCATAGATCCATCACTAATGCATTATTATTATTGTGATCAACAGCATGTTGCAGAATATGCCTGCACTAAATCACTAGTGTGGAGGGGCGAATTCTGAATTTTGTTGCCTTAAAAAGTTTAGATATTAAGAAAAAAATAATAATAAAACAAAGTTTCTGCCACCTGCAGTACAGAACCTGGTTCGGTTTTATTTAGGCTGGCAAAGCTTTTCACCGGAAAATTTACATGACAAAAGGAGTCAGGTTTCGACCCAGAGTGTGATACAATAAACTCCGATGCACACATTTTAGAAGAGGTTTATGAAAGTTTGATTAATAAGACAGAGATCGTTAGGGCCAATAACATATTCATATATTCACTGACACTGAATTTGCACAATGTCCTTCTTGAATTTGGAGCTTGCTACCCTTCAGGCTCAGGAGATTCTCCCTCACTAATGTTTTTAAGAGTAAGATTAAGGCTCTCCTTTTTAATATTGCTTTTTGCTGAGCTCCCGTCTAATCCCCTTTAAAGTTTACGCCGCCTTGGGATGTTTGCATGAATAAGGTGCCCACTAATGAGACTCTGTGTTGAAATTATGCCAGCGCCGAGTTCAAAAATGAACCTTAGCGCCTCTCATAATGTGAGTGCAGAGTAAATGAAAGAGATTCATTACTTGCAAAAAGGCATCTCAAGGTCACAGCATTTGAAAAGAACACCTCCATGGGTTTTCTTTTTCATCCTTTGATTGTAGATTCCTTGGGGCATGGATCTCAGCAGGTACCACAACCAAGACCTCAGATTAGTTTAATGGAGGAGCAGCACCCAATATTAATATTCTTGGCACTTCGGTAGCTCACTTTCAGCCCTAACTATTGCATTATATTTATAGTTAAGGAGAATTTGTGGGTGGGTAACATACACACCAAGGACCTGTTTTTCCTGCTGTTGGAACACATCAAAAGAAGAAGAAAACTTCACGAGGAAACTTGTCTTCCATGTGAGGCTTGAACACTATACATTTCAAGGAATACCATGCTGCTTAAAGCAATAATGGTTTCGTCCAAAGAATCCTGGGAACTAACAGTTTCCCACAGTCCCAGACTTCCTTGGGAAGGGAGACTGACTATTAAACCACTCTGAGAATTATAGCTCTGTGAGACAAAAAGCGTGAAGTCTTTGCCTGATGCTAAAATGAATGCAAAGTTGGTGTCAGGTGTGTTTCCCTGTGGTGAGCACTGTGTAGACAGGGAACTACTACAGATAAGGTCCTTTCTCTTGTCACTTCCTGGCACACAGAGAAGGGCCTCACATGATAATGACAGGGTCCAGGCTGTTAGAATTCCTGCTCTGTGATTGCAGTCATGGGATTGTTGTCTGTCACATGACAGTGTATGTTTTGACTCCACAAAGTGGGAAGTGACGGAGACAGGATGTTTGTATCACTGTGTTCCATGAAGTGGGACTATTGTCCTTTGTTTTTTCTCTTTGCTATCTGATGCTAGAGAGAGAGGGAGCCATGTTGCAGTGCTCCGTGTGTTTTTATATGTAAATAAAGTAGATTAGCCAAAATGCTGAGTTGCTGAGGTCTGTTACGCAAGCTGCGAAGACTCTGCAGATCCCTAAGTGTGCCGGTGTCTGTTGGCATCGGTCGCTGTGATGTTCGGGCTGAAGAAAGCTTATGAAGCTCCTGAACGATCGACCAGGAGGAAGAGAACATGCCAGTTGGGCATGTGTCACTACCAGGGTCCTACTCAAGTGTAGGACGAGCTCCTGACAACTTCATATAGGAAATGATGATCCGTAAAAGGGCAAATCATATGGTTCTAGTGATGCTGATTTTGATGATGCCGAATAGAATATTTGTAAAGCTCCGCTCCATCATAAAGGCTGAGAAAAACTTGTCTCTTGATGTTATGCAATGAAGAAAATCATGCTTGCTTCTAAAAAAAACAACTTAGATCTGTGATAGGAACAGCCCCGAACTAGCACAAGACCACTGAAATAATATCAGAAATAAAGTGGTGATTAGTGATGATTTATGATGTGACTGCCATCTTGTCATGTATTCTAGGAAGAGAGGTGTTATGAATCTGAGCTCTGGCAGCTTGGATTGGGTTGTGCTAAGGGTTACTTGTTTACATTTGTCTTCTGATTACGCTTGCCTGTGAACTCTGGCCTTAAGTTATGGAAGGATCAAATTAGATTTCAATAGACTTTGGATAAGATCACCAACCTCTTGTTCATCCACGAAGAGCATTCAATTTAATCATGCTGGGCTCTGGCTCATTATCTGTTCCCCAAAGTGCTGACCGACTGCTCAAAACACAAACTGGGCAATTTGCTAATAGTGCAACAGCTTGTGCAAAGAAGTCACCAGTTTTTGTCTGCAGATCAGACAGCACTAACAGCAACAGCGGAGAGGTTCAAGAGTGGAAAATCATGAATATTCACCACATCACTAATGTGGAGTAAAATGACTCTACCCTTTTTGAGAAACATAAAAGCAGCTTACACTGTAGCAACCCAAAGAGCAGCTAAGCAGAGGTCTAGTAAACTGCTGCTTTAAGGGGCAGTATTCAAATTTCATGGGACGCGGGTGGCGCTGTGGGTTAAACCACAGAGCCTAAGGCTTGCCGATCAGAAGGTCGGCGGTTCGAATCCCCGCGATGGGATGAGAGCTCGTTGCTCGGTCCCTGCTCCTGCCAACCTAGCAGTTCGAAAGCACGTCAAAGTGCAAGTAGATAAATAGGTACCGCTCCGGCGGGAAGGTAAACGGCGTTTCCGTGCACTGATCTGGTTTGCCAGAAGCGGCTTAGTCATGCTGGCCACATGACCCAGAAGCTGTACGCCGGCTCCCTTGGCCAATAAAGCGAGATGAGTGCCGCAACCCCAGAGTTGGTCACAACTGGACCTAATGGTCAGGGGTCCCTTTACCTTTACCTTATTCAAGTTTCAGTGATCTGTAGGTTGCAGCCTGAGTGGGCTAGAAATGTATGTCACAAAATGCAAAAAGTAAATTGAAAATAGAATATAAGCACATTTCAGGCTTTGTGGCTGTGAAAACAACATGCCAAATAGTGAGAGTGCTGGCATCAACAAAACATCTTCTAGAAAAAATTGTATAGAATAGTCAAGGAAAAGATTTGTGAGGACTCCAGAGAAGCAAAGAATCAATATCAATATGTTAAGAAAACAAGGGTGTGGCCTGATACATTTTTAGTGTATTGCTTTTTCTGTCGCATTTAGTGTTGGTTATGAATTTGCTGTGCAACAGTTAAAGTTCAGCACAATAGCACACTGTTATAGATTGAGGAAATGTGTAGCTTCTGTTATGGAAACAATGGATTCCAATTTACAATTGTTGGAAATCTGGAGTAGACAGGTTGTTTTAAATCCAAGTGGATAAGTAACCATGGTCAGAAAAGAAAGAGTGGTTTGGGCCATAAAATTCTCCATTAATGGCTACAGTCCTCTTGGCTGCAATGTAAAAGTGAAAAACAGTTGTACAGTTGTACCTTGGTTCTCAAATTTAATCCGTTCCGGGAGTCTGTTTGACTCCCGAAATGGTTCGCAAACCAAGGCGTGGCTTCCAATTGTCTGCAGGAACTTCCTGCAGCCAATCGGAATCTGCAGAAGCCACGTCAGACGTTTGGCTTCCAAAAAACGTTTGCAAACCGGAACACTCACTTCCGAGTTTGCGACTTTCGGGAGCCAATTTGTTCGACACCTAAGGCGTTCGACTACCAAGGTATGACTGTATAGCAAGTCTTACTTTTCTAGTGGGGAGAGGGAATGCTTAATTCTCATTAAGGACACTGGGACCATTTATTTTTTAAAAAACAAAATCGCACATAAGAGCTGAGCAAAATTTGTCATGAGCCAAGCCTTCCTGAAGGACAAGAGGAAAAGTGCCATGAACCAAGAGACAACTAGGAATGGCAGTGAACATTTTTAGCCTTGCCTCCCAAATTGGTTTGTTTTTATATTATGATGGGTTTGGGTGTTTTTTTAAAAAGTTCCTATTTCAAGAAGTAGAGGCAAGAATCCACATAGCTACTTAATGCATACCTGGGGGCTTGCATAAATCGAGAGAGAGAGAGAGAGAGAGAGAGAGAGAGACAGAGAGAGAGAAAGTTTTAACTTTTTCACTTTGAACATAAGACTCATAAACTACAAAGTCAAGATTTCTTTTTAAAATCTTGTTCCAGGCCCGACTTAGCAATGACGACCATATTTTGTTGTGGGACCTTGTGCGAAATACCCTTTTTAAAAGGGGTATTGGGGGTTTCCAATTTAGTTATATTATATACCAGTATCTAATTACATATCTTCTTGAAATGAGATGAGCCAGTTTTATGAGAAAACAGGGGGTCGGTCCACTGTCCCTCAGACCTTGTGGGGGGCCGGACTATATTTCGAAAGGGGAAAAAAAGAATGAATTCCTATGCCTCACAAATAACCCAGAGATGCAATTTAAATAAAAGCACACATTCTACTCATGTAAAAACACACTGATTACCGTCTGTGGACCAGATTTAGAAGGTGATTGGGCCGGATCTGGCCCCCGGGCCTTAGTTTGCCTACCCATGGCCTAAGCAAACAGATTTGTAAGGAACACTGACAAAACCATGAAAAAAGGAGATATTTCCATCAAATGTTTTGAGTACTCACTGAATACAGGCAGGAATCAAGACCTTCCACAAATATGAAAAGCCAATGAAAAAAACCCACACAAATCATTTTGACTCCTAGTGCATCTCTTAAGGCTGTGACAAGCCTGATGTTTTTATTTTGCTAGTAAGCTATCCATGTCTGAGAAGCTGAGAACCTTTTCTCTGTCTTTTCTTGGTGCCAAGGCCTCTGGAGTGCTGCCAACGAAAGTTTTCTTTGTGCAAGAGATTAAGCCACACAGATGTAGATTTCCTTGATGTCTCACTAGCTGTCATCTTTGACATTCCTCATTCATACATTTAGACGTAATGTTTTCCATCCACTCAGCCGCTTCTATAAATGTCACTTCTGGGTAATCGCTGGCACTTATGCTAGCTGCAGACTGAGCAAACACCTCTGGCTACATCAGCAGAGTCTACATTCCTTTTGATAAAAAAATTAAATATCTTTTGCAATTCTGTCTCAAGGTCAACACACTCCTTTTGAAAAGGCTATCCAGGGAACAAAGGCCCCATGATGGGAATGTGGGCGGGTAATTTGTGTGTGTGTGTGTGTGTGTGTGTGTGTGTGTGCTATTTTACCAACAAGGATGTAAAAGCCTACACCTATATATCACAATCCAAACTCTGCTCTTGGAGTAGTTATTTTTAAAAAAATTAATATTAGACTGATATTCCATATATGATTAAATTTTATTAGACGTTATAAAGAGACATGCAAAGATTATTATCAAATATCTTTCTTCGTCCAGACTAAAACAGGGACGCGGGTGGCGCTGTGGGTTAAACCACAGGGTCTAGGACTTGCCGATCAGAAGGTGGGTGGTTCGAATCCCCGTGACAGGGTGAGCTCCCGTCGCTCGGTCCCTGCTCCTGCCCACCTAGCAGTTTGAAAGCACATCAAAGTGCAAATAGATAAATAGGTACCGCTCTGGCGGGAAGGTAAACAGTGTTTCGTGCGCTGCTCTGGTTTGCCAGAAGTGGCTTAGTCATGCTGGACACATGACCCGGAAGCTGTACGCCATCTCCATCGGCCAATAAAGCGAGATGAGCGGCGCAACCCCAGAGTTGGTTACGACTGGACCTAATGGTCAGGGGTCCCTTTAACTTTACTTAAAACATTAAACAAAATAAAATCATAGATCAAGAGGAGAAGAAAGGAGAAAGAAAGGGGTGCGCGATATAGAGAGCAATGATGAAGAATTAAGAAGAATAAGAAGAATAAATAAATTTAGTTAAGAAACTAAGGAACTTCCAATTCTTCATCTGTTGCCGATATATACATAGTGGTACCTTGGTTTAAGAACTTAATTTGTTCTGGAGGTCCATTCTTAACCTGAAACCTAGGTACCACTTTAGCTAATGGGGCCCCCCACTGCCACTGCGCTGCCGCCGCACGATTTCTGTTCTCATCCTGAAGCAAAGTTTTTAACCTGAGGTACTATTTCTGGGTTAGTGGCATCTGTAACCTGAAGCGTTTGTAACCCAAGATACCACTGTAAACATTATTCAACTCATTGACTTCAATATAATAGCCAGCACGACTACTTTCTACAGACCAACATTATCTTCTGCCTTCATGGACTGAGATTCCCATTGGAAAGTAAAGATCTTTTATGTATCCGCAACACACACTTGACTTTTCTTTCCCTCAGGTCATAGGGCTGCCAACCTTTTACTGGCTCCTGCTTTTGTGCATTCAACAGTACCTCAGAGATTTCTGCAGATTAGGTGTAAGGCAGTTATAGACAATGTGGTTCTCCTATCATTCTTTGGTCTTGAAGGCAGAGGCTGATGGAAGCTGTCGTCTACAATTTCTGGAGCTGCTACATTGTCTACCACAGATTTATGGTATGGGGACTGGTCACCATAGTCTTATTTTTTTCTAGTCAAGTGGTAATGTATTGATGTGGGTTGTAAATTGCAAAACATTGCAGGAAAATAGCTATTCATCAGGGGACTGCATCTATTGTAATTTCCTGGATGAGAAATTACAAAAAGAGCCATGGACAAACTGACCCCTACAATGGTAGCTGATGTGTTGGACTCAAGTTTCCTGTCACATTTCTCTTTTGCTTAGTAGTGCTACTCCTTTGGTGTGTTTTATTATATTTATTAGCATTAGCAAATATTATAGGCTGGAAAAGTAAGTACAGTGGACAGTTTGAAATCCGATCAAGGTAACAATTTATCTTGTGCCTGACCAAAAATATAATAATCACAGGGAATTATAATGCTTCTTCCTAAGACATTTCTTAAAAAGAAGATTCACATTGCTATCATTATGAAGCTATTCCCCTGTGCCAAAGAGAATGACTGTAACAAAAAAGATGACATAAAATGATTTCAATTATGGGACAAGGGCAATGTCGGAACTCACTTCTAAAAAAACAGGATCTGGGAAAGGATAAACATGATGTGTTAGGAAAGAATAAAAGAAAAGACCATGGCGATACACAACATTTTGAACTGATTAGGGCAGACATGCAGAAACTCTGCCTGTGCGTGGGTTGGGTCCAACAGTGGTCTTAATTTGGACCAAGCTATCTGACCCACATCTGACATGATACAATGTTAAATGTGGTGTGGGAAAAGACTGACACAGAAACTCCAGCGGGTGCAGAATGCCGCGGCAAGACTCCTTACGGGGTCCTCACCGCAGGATCACATTCACCTAGTGCTATACAAGCTGCACTGGCTCCCAGTGGAGTACAGGATCAAGTTTAAGGTGCTGGTTTTAACCTTTAAAGCCCTATATGGCCTAGGACCCTCGTACCTACAGGACCGCCTCTCCTGGTATGTCCCACGGAAGACCTTATGGTCTTCAAAACATCTTGAAGGTCCCAGGCCACAGGGAGGTTAGGCTGGCCTCAACCAGAGCCAGGGCTTTTTTGCCTGTGGCCCCGATCTGGTGGTACACTCTGTCATGAGAGACTAGGGCCCTGCAGGACTTGACATCTTTCCGCAGGGCCTGCAAGACAGAGCTGTTCCACCTGGTCTTTGGCCAAGGCACAGTCTGACCCCCTCCTTTGGTAATCCTCATAGAACTCTAGCCCAATGGTTGCCATTAATTTGATTCTGAATTGATTTTAGAATGAACTGATTTTAGAATGTATTTCAATTAGTTGATTGTGATTTTATGTAAACTGTGTTACTTTTACTGTTGTTAGCCTCTCTGAGCCCGGCTTCAGCTGGGGAGGGCGGGATACAAATAAAATGTTATTATTATTTATATTTATTATTCAAGGGTACTCCCAGATGTTCCTTGTAAGAAGGGCTTGCCATCAGTGGTGACTAACTGGTTGGTTCTGATGGCAAGCCCAACTAGAATATTTGTGGTGATTCCATGTTGATACCCAACATTTGGAAAACCTCTCAAGAGATTTTCAAGCATTTGACTGGAACACTTGAAAACCCCAATTCATGTCCAAGGTGAAGCAAAGGGGTTCTTTGCCAGTAAGAAGACAGTATGACTCTGAGGTAAACAGCAGTGCTGATTCAAGCTTTTTGAGGATTGGGAATCTTATCTTAGGAGATCGAAGGGCATCAGCCTTCATGTCAGTTGCACTCTTTGGATCAGGCCTGAACTGTACTGCCAGAAGGCAAAAAGTTGCCAGAAGCAAGTCATTACTTACCTCCAACATTTCTCCAATGAAAATAGGGACGTCCTCTTCCATGATAATAATCATCACGATTTTATTATTCTTACCCAACTCATCTGATTGGGTTGCCCCAACCACTCTGGGCAGCTTCCAACATACCGTATATAAAAACATAACAAAACATTTAAAAACTTTACTGTACAGGGCTGCCGTCAGATGTCTTCTTATTTCTCCGGTGAAAATTTGGAAGCCCTACCCTACATTTCTCCGATGAAAAGAAGAATGTCCTAAGGACAAATAGGACATTCCAGGATCAAATCAGAAGCTGGGATGGCTTCTGTAAATCCAGGACTGTCTGTGCAATGCCCCCAAGAATGTACAATGAGCTTAAAAAGGGTTGTAAGTCTGTTTTGTTGTTGTTTACCTGTTATTTTGTATATCACAGGAATGCCACAGTTTTCTACATAGCCCCCTGGGCTTCTTCCTAGGCCACTCCTCTGATTAACTCTCCCCCTTCTCTTCCTTGAGTGTTGTTGTTATCCGTGATAACTTCTCTTGCCTATCTCAGTGCATTTCTACCATGGCCCCCAAATGTTGCCCATCAGGGAATCTGGCCCTTGGTTTTTGTTTGTATGTTTGTTTTTTTATTTTAAAAAATCTCTAATCCTGGTGTAGCTGGAAACGATTTGTCAAGTGACTGCTGAACCTGCCAGTTCTATTTTCTTGTTTTTATTACTCATAATGTAATGAATGTAAATGAGACTTCGCTCGCACTGCCTTTCTGCAGAATCGCCAAAGCTTGCTTGTACGGAAGGAAGGAAATGGAATGGAGTGATAAATTATCTAGACTATCCCCCCATCTCGCTTGCGGGAACACCAGTCTTAGAAACGGGCAGCTGTTTTGACATTCCATGCTGGCAACCCTGCCCTGCACAAATGTGCTCGATGCTCAAACATGGTCTCTTGACTGCCCGCGCTCAGTACCATCTGTTGAGATGGCATTGTGCCTGGGCACAACTTGCTATGTAGATTTGACTAGGACAAAGGTGCCCTAGCAGCAGGAGATGGGGAAGACCATTGTCACCTTGAGTCCCTCCTCCATCTGTCTGGCAGAGCATGTTCTCCCTAATAGAGAGCAGGTGTTGCAGTGGGGTCTAGCAGACCACCCCATTCTTGCTGGGCAGATCTGTTTGGATGGGCACAGGCAGTCATTGGGCAGTTGAGTTTCTGGGGAGATTTTCATGTTGCCAATTTGGGGGTGGGGCACAAAGCTTTTAAATACAGGTCAAGCAGCTTTGGACTTTATCTTTCGCTGTGTACAAGGGATCACCCGCCCAGCCTCCCTGAAACGAGGGTTATTTCGCTTGACCTTGCTATGCCTGTCATGGGGTCGCCTGCTTTTGGGGCAGGGGCCTGGTAGGAATTTTGTCCATTTGGCTGGTTGGCTGGTGCCCTTCGGTTTTTGCCTACTGCGTAGCAAATCGTCACAACTTGTAAGGTTTGCGGTTAGGCATTGGTTAAAAAATTGGTTGGTGAAGGGGTAAGTGCCTACCCCTCCAATGCTGGTGCTGCAAGAGAATTCCATTAAAGGAACCCGGGGGCTTGCCATGCCTTCGTCCAAATCCCTGGCATCGGGTTTGGGCCACGTAAGCCCCTGGGAGCATGCGGGGAGAGGTGAGGGTCTGTTCTCCAGCTTCATTGATCCCCAATATTGTTTTCCCTGACTGACTTCCGCTGGAATCTGAAAGCCAGTTCTGTCCCTGGGGCATGGACAGATAGTCGTAACCATTGCCTAAGCAACCACACACGTTTGTGTATTTAAATAAAGTTGTGGCCAAAATTCTGCCAAAAACCTTAAACAAAAATTTCTGTGTGAAGTGTGAGTTAATTTGGGGTGGCTTGGCGACCTCGACACGCAACAATCAACACCTTCAGTGATTTGGGTGGAACCGTGTTACTCACCTGGAAATGGTGTTGGCTGCTAAACCTATTCCATTTGGGTAAACTTCCCCCAGGGTATGTAATTGGAATCATAGCATCATAGAGTTGGAAAAGACCCCTGAGGATCATCTAGGCCAACCCTCTGAATTGCAGAAATATACAGTTGTCCCATATGGGGACCGAACCTTCAACCCTGGTGTTATCAGCACCATGCTCTAGCCAACCGAGCTATCTAGGCTAACATAACATTAGCTGGACAGTAACGAACTACACTACTGTGTCATCCTACTGCTGCTACACAGTTATTTCAATTTGCCCCCTATCAGCCAGAAGCTTTGGGAAATGTTTGCTTTGGGATGGCGATATGTTATTCACTTAGGATAGGAGTCAACTGATCAGATCAGTTTCTGATTGAATGGCCATTTCTTTCTCTGTGTGTGATATTAAGTCTTGAGCAGGCTTGGGGCACGGCTGAAGGCACACCATAATAGGGTTTTTTCTCACTTGGGAGGATAATGGATCTCAAGGACATCCAGATCTCATCTACATTTCTGCTTGACCCACACTTTCAATGTCTCAGCGGTTTCCCCCTTGCACCGCTCCTTTCTGGGGGAATTTCCGCTCTTAAGTGCTAAATCAGAGCAAACATCCATCCGAAGAATACCCGAATTGCTGTTTGCTCCAGTTGAGTGCTAAAGAGCAGTTTATCTCTGGGGGAAGAAGTAGGGAAAAAATAAGTGTGGATAAGCCCCCCCCTGCCCGAAAGAAGCTGAACTAGGGAAGTGTTTAATGTTTGGTGTTTTATCATATTTTAAATGTTCTGTTGGGAGCCGCCCAGAGCAGCGGGGCAAATCCAGCCAGATGGGCAGGGTAGAAATAATAAATAAATAAATAAATAAATAAATAAATAAAGTTGGAAGATTTGGGCAAGATTAAAAGAAGCACTTCTTAACACAGCACATAGTTAAATTATGGAACTCGCTCCCTCAGGACTCACTCAGATCATGTCAGGACATAGCTGTCAACCGTCCCTTATTTGGCGGGAAACTCCCTTATCCCAGCGCCGTGTCCCGCTGCTGTCCCTTATTGATGATGTCCCTGGTTTCAAAGGAAGCAGCTCCTCTCCCTCCCTCCCTACCGACCAGGGAGGAGGGCGGCTCCAACTGTGTTGCTTGGCTGTGTTGCTCACCCAATAAGGAGTCTAAGAACGACTGGGGGGTGGAGCTTGCATGCCTTGTGCCAATCAAATTGGCCGCATTGCCTGGGGACTCGCCTTTGCTCAGCACTTCCTAGTGGAGAGGGAACGGTGGTTTTCCTTGCTGCATTCCCTTTGCTGGGTTGTTGCGCTGTGGGAACCACCGCTTGAGGCTTCGTTTGGCTGCTGGCTGGACTTTCTGCCTTTGGCTCGGAGGAGCTCCGACATTGAACATACCTGTGCCTGGAAAATCCCTTATTTTGGCTGCTGATCCCTTATTTTTGAGGCTGCTGGCCCCTTATTTTCAAATCTGTAAGTTGACAGCTATGTGTCAGAATGCTGTCAGTGGCTGCCCATAAAAGTATAAAGGCAAGGAAAAGTTTCTTACCGTCCTTTTTTATTTCAATATTACAGAGAGAGGCTATAGAACCCAGCCTCTTGCATCCCGAGTGAATCTCCAGCCCCGCCGTCTCTCCCACTTCCTCATTCGTCTCTCCTACGGGTGCTGATAAGTGCCCTCTGTCTTTGAGCTCTTTGTTCTCCTATTTTTAAGGGTCTCCAGGTCCTGGGAGATGGTGGGTCTAGAATGCTTTCTAAAGACACCATGCCAGTCAGTTGCCATTCTAGTCCTGCCTCCTGCTGCTGGTAAAGCACTGGATGAATGTGATCCCGCAGCAAGGAGCCTCGCCGCGGCATTCAGTGCCCCCATATTCAAATGATAAACAACAATAAACTGTAAAATGAAATTTTATTTTTCAAAATGAAATGAAGCCTACAATAAGATGGGAGATAACATTTCTTTTTGTATCTTTGCAGACCCTCCAAGTGTTCTTGCGAGAAACTGCAGGAGAGGAGTTTAGGAATTGCTTTCTGTATTAGTCTTCAGGCAATTTACAGATAGTTGTACAAAAAAAATGACAATTAAAAATAAGTTTAAAATGAATAGAGGCCTTTTCAACCAGCTGAAAGCCTTCTAAGTGTCAGATACACTGTGGAACTCCTTGCTAAAGGAGATTCCCCTGGCCCCATCTCTGATGACCTCTTGCCAGCAGGCAAAGACATACACACACACACACACACACACACACAGCAGGCAGGCTAGTTAATGGCCATTGATAAGTTTGCTGAAATGGTTTATACTGGCTGTTACAGTGATCTGTTTTATTAATAAGTCTTACCCGATTTTCTTGAATTGTTGTTTTGTATTTTAACTTTCAGTTTACCAATGTTGGCAGCCTTGGGCACCATACTAATTTAACAAACGGACAATAAATGAATCTCTGAATGTACAATTCTTGGCAATTTAAACATTTCAAAATGCACACTTAAAATATATGTTTAAGTAATTTTTTTGGTGGGGATTTTAATGGAATATTAATATTAAAGTAGAATGGAACAGAATTATGGTTACAACTTGTAGTTAATTACATGTACCAGACATATATTTGTCTAAGACTAATAATGTTAAACAATGCAACAAGGGGACCTTTTTTTACAATAAGCACTGAAGGAACATTAATAAACGTGTCTTTCTCATATCCACAATGTATATGCAGATGGTTTCTGCAGGCCTGATGGATAAATGCAATCCTTTCAAATGTCTTCAGAGGTGTAATTCTATTGCAAGTAGCATGATTTCCAGTGTTGGATTTTCCCTTATGTGATCTAAGCTTTTTGTGGCTATGAAGGTAAAATACATTGTCTCGCTGACTCAATGCCCATTTTTCCTGATAAACAAATAAATTGCCTTTCAGTTAAAAGGTACTCAGGATGATGTACAGGCTTCTCCCCGTGAAAAATTCCAGACCAAGGAAAACACGCGAGAGGCAATCGGCAGCTTTTTATTTTGCAATTGTTTGGAAAGAGGGGAACTGTGTGTGTGTGTGTGTGTGTGTGTGTGTGTGTATTCTGTACCTGAATTCTATCAGTAAAGTAGTAGGCAGCAACATAGAAAAGCCATTCCGACTTGTAAGATTTTAAAGTTTAAATGAACTCTAAATAGTCTATATTGTTGGTCTGCATATTAAAATCAGTGTGTGTGTGTGGCGATCACACAGGATTCCCAGACATTTGACGGTCTATTGATCCTTGTGCCACCACTGTGATTGCTTTCCCACTGCCACCAACCCGTTTCTCTCAGGTACACAAACACAGAGTCCAGACAGTTGTTAACACTAACAAATAATCAAGTTTATTTTATAGGCATGAACAAGTTTATGGTTTCAGTTAATTTTTCTTGACAGTTTATTAATCTTAGTTTCTTTACTGGCCTATATGTTCCTAACAACTTCAAACTGATTATCCCAACTATCTATCTGACTCCACCTAACAGTCCCTCTCACTCTCTCACAACACAACTCGACCAACCCACAGACTTATCCTCCCTCTTCCTTCTCCAACTCCTAACTCTCAACTGACTTCCACACCACACCACACCACTCCTAACTCTAACTCCTCCCCTTGGGTTCCCACTGGCCAATCACTTCACACTCATTTAACCCTTTCCTTATGACCCACCTAGGAGGTCAAACACCACACTGTGATCCAGTAGAATCAAAGACTTGTAGAGGTGGAAAGGACCCTAAGGGTCATCTAGTCCAAACTCCCTGCAATGCAGGAATCTTTTGCCCAACATGGAGCTGAAACCCACAACCCTGAGATTAATAGTCTCATGCTCTACCAACTGAGTTATCGGACATCCTAGCACTCACAGCCTCCTCCACTCTCCTGAGTTTCCATTCCCTCCACAATTGACACTCAACAATCTATAGCTACACAGCATGCTCAGGCTTCGGTGAGTTATATCTCAGGTTTCTCTGAGCATGCTGATGATTGGACTAAGGGGACTAGGCTAGTACCCTAAATGTTCCGCTGGTGCCTCCTTCCCAAAGTCTGGGAAGCTTCTGCCCAGCTTAGAGAGGGAGGCACAAGGCTCCGATGGGTCCAAGATCCATCCTGCCATCTTCCCAAAGCCCATCCGGCTTTTGGAAGAAGGCAGGACAGCTCCGACATCCTGTTAGAGCCCTGGCACCTCCTTTGTAAAGCCCAGGAAGCTTCAGCTTAGGGAGGGAGGCACAATGTGTTAGGGCCCATGACCATTGTTAGAAGCTCAGCCTATACTTGAGTAGGACCCTGGCAGAGACACATGCCCGACTGGCATGTTCTCTCCCTCCTGGTCTTTCGTTCAGGAGCTTCAAAAGCTTTCTTCAGCCCGAACATCTCAGCGACCAATTCCAACAGACATTGGCACACTTAGGGATCCACGGTCTTCGCAGCTTGTGTAACATACCTCAACAACTCAGCATTTTGGCTAATCTACTTTATTTACATATAAACACACGTGGAGCACTGCAACATGGTTCCCCCTCTCTCTAGCATCAGACAGCAAAGAGGAAAAGAACAAAGGACAAAAGTCCCACTTCATGGAACACAGTAACACAAACATCCTGTCTCCGTCACTTCCCACTTTGTGGGGTCAAAACATATACCGTCATGTGATAGACAAAAATCCCATGACTGCAATCATGGAGCAGGAATTCTAACACAATGCTCAAGTGTGACATTGGCGGCGTGTGGCGACATTAGGACGCCACAATGTCGCATGCATGACATTGACCACCCACGGCTCTTGCAAACTGGTGCCTCTGGCCCTAAGTGTTCCCCTATAAAAAATTTCACCGTACGCCACTGATGCTGATTTTTGGATGCCTTCATCATGTTTCTAAGTGGCCCCTTTATGGCTCTAATACTCGTGACACCCTCACCCCATCTGAATGTACTATTAGAAGGAACAATTTAAATTCTCTCCGCTTGAATAGAATGAGGTATTTTTAAATAAGCCTTCATTTTTGTTGCCTCCTCCGCTGAGCACATCTGCTTTTGAGTAAGAGTGATATATTTGTGTCAGTTTTGAGTGTCGTTCGGTTTATTTCTACCCTATTATTACCCATGGGGTACTCAATCCTACATCACACACAAAAAAGACTAATTTATTCCTAATCCTGTTCAAAAGAAGCATATTCTCATTTAATGGTAACAGGGGGAATTAAAGTATGTGGTTTCTTATCACAGGCCTAGTCTGCCTCTGGTGATTCACCGGGCAAACTCTTTTTCTTCTTCTTTTAGCTTTCTGCCCAACTGGGAAAATCAAAGGTATGCTACATAATTAACTCATTTACATAGTGTGTGTGTGTGTTACCAAAAAAGTGGAAGTCAAGTCAGAGTTTGTACTCCTCAAAGAACAGTGCATTAAAAGAAGGAATCATAACTGGTACACGATAGCCTGGCTAGTGACTATTGTGGGTATTTTTAAACTGAAATGGTACATAAATGAAAAGTAAAAACCCTCTACGAGAGGTCCAGAGTTTGGCAACACAAGAACGGGCCTTCTCTGCAGTGGCTCCCCGTCTGTGGAATGCTCTCCCCAGGGAGGTTTGCCTGGCGCCTTCATTGTACACTTTTAGGCGCCAGGCAAAAATGTTTGTCTTTAACCAGGCCTTTGGCTGATTAACATCCAGTGCCCTTTTAAAATGTATTGGGGTTATTAGATTGCTTTTGTTTTTATTTCGATTGTTTCATGTTTTTAATCTTGCGTCTTTATCTTGTGAACCACCCTGAGACCTGCGGGTATAGGGCGGTATATAAATTTAATAAATAATAAATAAATAAAACAAATAAAACAAGCAAAGAGGAAACCAATCTGTTCCTCTCCCAGACCTCAGTTGGATCTCCAGTCATTATTGTTGGCATCCATTGCCTCCTGCAAAGTGAATTTTTAAGGAAGTAATAGTCCTAGTCCTAAATGACATGCTCTGATCCACACTTCTTGGATTAATGTAGTGGTTAAAGTGGTTACAACATTGGCCTACAGCCTGAGAGACCAAGGCTCAAATCCCTACCTAGCCATGACCTTTGGCCTGTCACCAATTTTCAGCCTAGCTTACCTCACAGAATTGTTGTAAGGATAATATAGAGACAGAAAGAACACTGTATGCCAACTCGAACTATTTTGAAGGTAAGTGGGATGTAAAGTCCCACTTTTGAAGCTGTAGCTATCAAATTCATAATTTCTGAAGCAGTATGTCTACCAAAAGATAGTTGTGGTTCGAGAACCTGATCCCCCCAAAGAGGAATGAATACACAAGGACACGTGATATAAGGTGGAAGAAAAGGCCACAACTTTATTGATTACAGCAAGTGAAAAGGTATTGGCTTAGGCAT
Source organism: Podarcis tiliguerta (assembly GCF_965153285.1). Lineage (NCBI taxonomy): Eukaryota > Metazoa > Chordata > Lepidosauria > Squamata > Lacertidae > Podarcis > Podarcis tiliguerta. The sequence continues at coordinate 11,603,839 of NC_139543.1, read as the reverse complement.
TGGATTACGTCAGCTGACTCCACCCCCTCAGAGAGGGGTGAGTCTGAAACGAAGGGGGTTTATTCACCAGTAGGTGGAGCCTGTTGATGCTAATCCAACTATAGGCTCTCCCCTGATGTCACCGAGGGTCGTGCCATGGCCTCCCGCCAAGCAGGCATCGGACAGAATACACGACCGCCAGATTCCTTTAACGGAATACCCAAAAATTGAAGGCATAGGCGATGGCCACACCTAGCCCTTCGACATCACAACACATTATTCCAATGCCTAACCTACCCACCAATACCACGAAAGTTGTGACGATTGCTACGAGGTAGGCGAAAAAACCAAAAAGCCTAATGCCAAACGGAAAAATTCCTACCAGGCCCCCCGGACAACCAGGGCGACCAACCTAAGGTCCATAGCAAGGCCAAGGAAGACTAAGACTCTGAGCTCAAAGGGAGTGAAGGGTGGGTGAATCGCGACGGGACGACGAAGAGTGAGGCAGAGGAGGGGCTGGTGCCACAGCATTTAGGCTGCTGAACACGCCCCCCCGGAGGCACCTGGTTGGGGGCTGCCGATGGGCGTGGGCGCCAGCCAGGTGAGTGGGAGACAGGGGGCTAACGCCCCCTGCTAGAGGCGGGGCTCGGGTTCCCGCCCACAACCACTACCCTCTCTTCCAGGAGGAGAGTCTCTATCATTTGAAATTTGCATTATCTGAATTTTCCAACGCAGTTCTCCAACCAAGCAATGTTTACAAAAAATGCAAAAATTGGGGGAAAGTGTGCATAAAATTGAATATATTGGATATATAGTGAATATATATTCATGAGACTAGCATACAAAATGCCTTTTCTTAAGGAGAATTGCTTGCAAAACACAGGCACTCTAGTCAAAACTGCATATAAAAATGTGTTGTTTAGGATTAATCCACAGTAAGTGCTTATGAATTTTCATGAGGATATTTAAAAAACAAGTTCACAAATCACTGCAAAATGTTTAGATTTGAATTTAAGATCTGAAAAATGAGAAACTGAGAGAAACATAGCAGCAGCAGCAGCAGCAGCAGCAGCAGCAGCAGAAGAAGAAGAAGAAGAAGAAGAAGAAGAAGAGTTTGGATTTGATATCCCACCTTTCACTCCCTTTAAGGAGTCTCAAAACGGCTAACATTCTCCTTTCCCTTCCTCCCTCACAACAAACACTCTGTGAGGTGAGTGGGGCTGAGAGACTTCAAAGAAGTGTGACTGGCCCAAGGTCACCCAGCAGCTGCATGTGGAGGAGCAGGGAATCGAACCCAGTTCACCAGATTACAAGACTACCACTCTTAACCACTACACAACACTGGCTCTCTAGTTGGCAGACAGTTCCTTCCACCCCTTCAGTACAACAGGTACACCAAGACCCACATCCTCAAACAAACAAAACACAACCAGCTTCACTGGAACGTCAGATTTTCCTTCATACAAGCCAGTTAATGTAAGTAGGCTGGGGATGAATCCAATTGGTGTAGGTCCTGCTGTTGACTGTGTCTGCATCCCCCATAACCCTTGCTCCCACCTGGGGAATGGCAAATATGTCTATTTCAGTTTCTCATTCTTCAGATCTTCAAACTAGTTCTCCACGTTTCCACATCACTTTGTGATTTTTGTATGGGAAAACTACTCTCGAATATGCATTGGCATTTCATAGAATCATAGAATCATAGAATCATAGAATCATAGAGTTGGAAGAGACCACAAGGGCCATCGAGTCCAACCCCCTGCCATGCAGGAAACACCATCAGAGCACTCCTGACATATGGTTGTCAAGCCTCTGCTTTAAGACCTCCAAAGAAGGAGACTCCACCACACTCCTTGGCAGCAAATTCCACTGTCGAACGGCTCTTACTGTCAGGAAGTTCTTCCTAATGTTTAGGTGGAATCTTCTTTCTTGTAGTTTGGATCCATTGCTCCGTGTCCGCTTCTCTGGAGCAGCAGAAAACAACCTTTCTCCCTCCTCTATGTGACATCCTTTTATATATTTGAACATGGCTATCATATCACCCCTTAACCTCCTCTTCTCCAGGCTAAACATGCCCAGCTCCCTTAGCCGTTCCTCATAAGGCATCGTTTCCAGGCCTTTGACCATTTTGGTTGCCCTCCTCTGGACACGTTCCAGTTTGTCAGTGTCCTTCTTGAACTGTAGTGCCCAGAACTGGACACAGTACTCCAGGTGAGGTCTGACCAGAGCAGAATACAGTGGCACTATTGCTTCCCTTGATCTAGATGCTATACTCCTATTGATGCAGCCCATTTTATTGTGAATACCTCCTAATATACACATTTTTGATGCAATTTTTTCCTAATACGAAATTTTTCACAAATCAATTTCCCCCAATAAAATTATTCTTGTAAGTTGTTTTCACTAACATATGTATTTACATGTTTTCACTAACGTATGCATTTACATCCACTAGCATATACATTTTTGTACATATTACTTAGCTAAAGACTGCATTGCAAAGTTCGCAAGAGTGCAAATTTCAAAGGTGGTTGTGTTTCAGTTCACATATGGTTTGGGAGGGTACAAATTAGGTAAGTGTATTTAAATGTTAACTGAATTGAATCCCCTCCCCCTCAAAATCCCTATCATGTGAATGTGCTTGGAGTGAGGAAAATGAGCTCACATTATGGTGTGTATGTCGTGTCCAGAATTCAGCATCTGGCAAATTTCAGGTTTCACTTTCTTTTTCTGTTTAAAAGCCTTCGAATATGCATAGGCAACACCTTATGAAATTTCAAGGAGATGGGGTCAGTGAGTTGATTCAGCATGTTAAAATAAATAGGCCCTTGAGATTCTGGCCCTTGTTGATAATTATCAAAAGCTGAATTATATAACGCAAAGCAAATGCAGAGCTGTGAAAGTTGCGCATTTATACAGGTCACAGAACTCAGGTGTGGAATCTGCATTAACTCGACAGACTCTTAAGATTTCTATTTCTGTGGTGCACTGCTGGAAGGGCAGTCTAGCAGGAAGAATCCACACGGTTGTAAAATCGATAAACCCTGAGCAAAATGGCAGTTGGCTAAGTGGCCAAGTATGGGCTCAGAGAAAATGAAGAATCAATTCTTAGCGGTATATGCTCTCCAACCTCAGTTGTAAAGTTGTAGATCTTTGGAATGTAAATGCCAATGATTCTATTCAATTACTTTGGCCGCATCTAAGACATACTGAAACTTAAATCTCCACCTGTAAACTTTAATCTTGAGAGGCATGGTTGCTGCATTATGATGTAACACCGCCTGACGACAATACAGCTAAACATGTAACAAATGTGCTGCTACACACTGATCTGATGAAACGCATGTGGGCAACTTCTCCCTGATTAGTTGCAATGGAACTGCACAAGGTTAACAAGGCATATAGGTAAAAGTAAAGGACCCCTGGATGGTTAAGTCCAGTTGAATTGGACTATGGGGTGCAGCGCTCATCAACACTTTCAGGCCAACGGAGCTGGTGTTTGTCCACAGACAGCTTTCCTGGGTCACATTGGCCAGCATGACTAAACTGCTTCTGGTACATGGGACACCGTGACGAGTGCCAGAGTGCACGGAAATGCCGTTTACCTTCCCGCCACAGTGGTACCTATTTATTTACTCACACTGGTATGCTAGGTTAGCAGGAGCTGGGACAAAGCAACAGGAGCTCACCCTGTCTCATGGATTTGAACTGCCAACCTTACAATCGGCAAGCCCACGAGGCTATATCAACCTGCACATCTAATGTAACAAAGACCTAGGCTGCTATTCAACCTGAGTGATACATTTTCATTAAATTTCAGCAGATCTGCTCTGAATAAATAAAGCTGACCATCCCCGAAGCATTTTTAGATTAAACACAGATGAGTCCTAGATAGCACCTAACCTATGTCCAGTTTGTGATCAAATCCCAGCTTGCAATGATATTCCATGTAAAAGATAAAGGTAAAGGGACCCCTGATCATTAGGTCCAGTCGCAGATGACTCTGGGGTTGTGGCGCTCATCTCACTTTACTGGCCGAGGGAGCTGGCGTACAGCTTCCGGGTCATGTGGCCAGCATGACTAAGCAGCTTCTGGCGAACCAGAGCAGTGCATGGAAACGCCGTTTACCTTCTGCCGGAGTGGTACCTATTTATCTACTTGCACTTTGATGTGCTTTCGAACTGCTAGGTTGGCAGGAGCAGGGGCCGAGCATCGGGAGCTCATCCCGTCGCAAGGATTCAAACTGCTGACCTTCTGATCAGCAAGTCCTAGGTTCTGTGGTTTAACCTGCAGCACCACCCACGTCCCTGATATTTCATGTAGGGATGCCCAAATCTGTGTATTTCCAGTCGCTGTCACATGTATTCTCATTCATCAGCTTATATATGGTCCAGTACCTGCAGCTAGTGCAGAATGAAGCAACCAGACTGCTCACAAGAGCATTTTACTGGCAACATTTTACTCCTCTGCACTGGTTGCCAATTTGCTACTGGGCCAGGTTTAAAGTTACAGTGGTTCCCTGGTTTAAGAACAGCCCTGTTTACAAACTATTCGGTTTACAAACTGCACAAAAATGGAAGTAGTGTTCCAGTTTGCAAACTTTACCTCAGTCTACGAACGGAAGCCAAATGGTCGAAGGCACTGGCGGCGGGAGACCTCATTAGGGAAAGGGTGCCTCAGTTTAAGAATGGATTTGGTTTAAGAACGGACTTTAGGAACGGATTAAGTTTGTAAACCAAAGTATCACTGTATTTTGTTAAATCACAAAGTACAGTGGTACCTTGGGTTACAAATGCTTCAGGTTACAGACGCTTCAGGTTACAGACTCTGCTAACCCAGAAATAGTACTTGGGGTTAAGAACTTTGCTTCAGGGTGAGAACAGAAATCACTTGGCAGCAGCAGGAGGCCCCATTAGCTAAAGTGGTACCTCAGGTTAAGAACAGTTTCAGGTTAAGAACGGACCTCCTGAACGAATTAAGTTCTTAACCTGAGCTACCACTGTACCTTAAGAGCTATGTGATCTCTTATGGTTTACGCCATTACCAAGATGGGGCACTTCTGATGGGACACTTCTTATGGTTCTTCTCTTTCCTGAGGTTTGTCCATCCTTTACTAGGATCCGAGCCTTTAATGTTGCAGACCCTGCCTTGTGGAACCCCCTTCCCCATTGAGGTTGAGCAGGAATCATTCCTCTCTACTTTTAGACGTCTCCTTAGAATGGTGTTATTCAGACAGGTCTTCATAAATGGATTTCTTTCCCCCAACCAGTACAGTGGTGCCTCGCAAGACGAAAAGAATCCGTTCCGCGAGTCTCTTCGTCTTGCGGTTTTTTTCGTCCTGTGAAGCAGGCCCATTAGCGCATTAGCGCTATTAGCGCTATTAGCGGTTTAGCGGCTATTAGCAGCTATTAAAGGCTTAAGGGATTAGCGGATTAGCTGCTAAAAGGCTATTAGCGGCTATTAAAGGCTTAAGGGATTAGCGGATTAGCTGCTAAAAGGCTAGTAGCGATTTAGATCAGCTGATAAGCGGCTTAGATCAGCTGTTAAGCGGCTTAGCGAACAGCTGTTAAGCGGCTTAGCGAACAGCTGTTAAGCGGCTTAGGGGCTTGGGAAAAAGGGGGGGAGGGGAAAAAAACCAGGAATCGCAAGGCATTTTCGTCTTGCGAAGCAAGCCCATAGCAAATTCGTCCTGCGAAGCACCTCCAAAACGGAAAACCGTTTCGTCTAGCGGGTTTTCCGTCTTGCGAGGCATTCGTCTTGCGGGGCACCACTGTATTTCTTTACATATTCTTTTAACTGAAGTCAATGTTTTCTTTCCTCTGATTGTAAACTTGTATGGCGCATACCCCGCTTCTGCATTAATCTACATGGTGTCTTTTGGTGTGTGTGTGTGTTTTTAAAGCCTGCTAATTCATGTAGCTATTTAAATTCTTATTATTCCATATTTCTCTCAAAATATGGATTTTCAGAAACATGCTCACACACTCAGAAGAACTGTGCTGGAACACTGGGAAGTGGTGAGAATGGTGGAATATTAATCTAATAAATATATCAATAAGTTCCCACCTGTACGTTAGTCATGGATGTGTGCATTAGGTTGGCCCATAATGGATTTCAGAAAGACCGACATTCTCCTTCATCTCTAATCTGATGATAGCATCAACCAGTGACATTAGCATATGCAGTGGCTATCTCTTCAGGGCTGGGGAAACAGCAGATTGTGATTATTATTGCATCAACACATTCTGTGTACCTTCCCCTCCTCATAGGATCAGCTTCTACGCATGATAATTATGCGTTGCAGCCTAGAGTCTCAGGGAGGCTTAATTGCTAGGGCTGCTGCACATGCCACATATGAAAATTTAAACTCTGAATTACTTACACCTGCTTTAAACGGAATACTTTATGAACATGGTGAAAGCATTTTTGTGAATAAGCCATATGATCAGTGGATCACTTGGTAAACCGATTAGCCGGGTTTGGGGATGGTGCAGGTTGTAGGGCAGTCAGATTAGATGTTTATGCACTAATGAACCTTTCCTAATCAATGGGGCTTTCTGCCAGAGATAGTATTTTGGTTATTAATTTATTTAGCATATTTTTATCCCCAGCTATTCAGTCAAAAAGTTCCCCAGGCAGCCTTTATATAATTATATGGGTGGCATTTCATATGCACTTTTCTAAGTATCAAGGATCAATCCAATCTAGCCAAGAAGTTCTTGAAGGCACATCACTCAGACATATTATTTATGTGCACATTCACACATTGCTTGCTCCCAGGTTTTGCTCATCTCCAGGTTTTGCAAACAATCAGGTTTCACAAATCACCAGCTTAGCTGTGATGCAAATGAGAATGCCTACCATTTTAATCTATCGTTTTCTTTCTTCGAGAATTGGGTTGCCCATGGAGCAGGGGATTAACACAACATAAAACACAAGGAGAGCCTGAACAATCAGACCCAAGATCGATTTGGCGTAGTATTCTGTTTCCTGGAGTAGGTAATCGAAGTGCTTCCAGGACTCCCACAGAGGAATCAGAATATGAACGCAATGGTCACCTAATTTTCCAGCCCTCAACTGCTCAAAGATTAGCAACTGTGTACTTCTCCTTTCCAAGTTCAGTATTTGGCTGACCCTTTCTTCATATTGCACAGTTCCATTCTCTCTCTCTCATCTATCTATCATCTATCTATCTATCATCTATCTATCTATCATCTATATCTATCTATCTATCTATCTATCTATCTATCTATCTATCTATCTATCTATCATCTATCATCTATCTATCTATCTATCTATCATCTATCTATCTATCTATCTATCTATCTATCTATCTATCATCTATCTATCATCTATCTATTATCCATCTATTATCTCTCTATCTCTCTATCTCTATCATCTATCTATCATCTATCTATCTATCATCTATCTATTACAGTGGTGCCCCGCAAGACGAATGCCTCACAAGACGAAAAACTCGCTAGACGAAAGAGTTTTCCGTTTTTTGAGTCGTTCCGCAAGACAAATTTCCCTGTGGGCTTGCTTCGCAAGATGAAACATCTTGCGAGTTCTTGCGAGTTTGTTTCCTTTTTCTTAAAGCTGCTAAGCCGTTAATAGCCGCTAAGCCGCTAAGCCGCTAATAGCCGTGCTTCGCAAGACGAAAAAACCGCAAGACGAAGAGACTCGCGGAATGGATTAATTTCGTCTTGCGAGGCACCACTGTATCTCTCTATCTCTCTGTCTCTCTATCTCTCTCTATCATCTATCTTTGAACTGTATGTAGGATTCAAAATATGCTACACCATATATTTATATCAAGACATTAAGATACTGGCCATATCCTTCTCATTCCCTTTCCCCATACTCCTTAGCACGGAAGTAATCTCTTTCACTGCCCCCATCCACTGAGTTGACATTTTAACTGAGGGCCACCATATCCTTAAGATCTCCTTTTTTCAGTCATATTAAGTTCAGATTGCATCTGTGTAAAGTTAGCCCCCATCGCCCCCACCAATTGCATGACTTTCTCCTTATTTACATTAATCCTTGTTTGCCTTTTTGTTTCCCTTTTATCCATTTTGGAGAGATCCTTTTAGAAATGTTCACAGCCTATTTGGGCATTCATCAGCCTAATAATTCACGGGCTTTCTGATTTACAGCATGACTGGCCTTTATCTTCCAAACTTTACTTCTCTTGTGTTTATTTCCTTAACTCTGTAGTGGATGCTTTGCATCCCTCTTCAGAAATTATGATTGTTCATTCAATTGACACGTCAGCCGGGATATGCTGATTGGCCACACACGTGGCATCTGTGTGAAGTTCTTCTTCTTCTTCTTCTTCTTCTTATCTATTAGGTTTTTCAATTTTTAAAAACAAATTTACTTCACATACAATATTCATTCAAGTTACAGGTAGGTAGCTGTGTTGGTCTGCCATAGTCGAAAGAAAATAAAAAAATTCCTTACAATAGCACCGTAGACACCAACTAAGTTAGTTATTGGTATGAGTTTTCATGTGCATGCACATGAAAGCTCATACCAATAACTAACTTAGTTGGTCTCTATGGTGCTACTGGAAGGAATTTTTTTATTTTGTTTCGAATATATCACTCATTTATATATTTTTACTTCCCACACCTCCCACAATGATGCTTTTCTTCTTATCCTTAATTGCTGCATTGTACTTGTTACTAAGGGGACGCAGGTGGCACTGTGGGATAAACCACCGAACCTAGGACTTGCCGATCAGAAGGTTGTGGTTCGAATCCCCACGACAGGGTGAGCTCCCCTTGCTCGGTCCCATCTCCTGCCAACCTAGTAGTTCGAAAGCACGTCAAACTGCAAGTAGATAAATAGGTACCGCTCCGGCGGGAAGGCTAAATGGCATTTCCGTGTGCTGCTGTGTTTGCCAGAAGTGGTTTAGTCATGCTGGCCACATGACCCGGAAGCTGTACACCGGCTCCCTCGGCCAGTGAAGCGAGATGAGCACCGCAACCCCAGAGTCGGTCATGAGTGGACCTAATGGTCAGGGGTCCCTTTACCTTACTTGTTACTAAATTCCCTAATTCCATCTCAATATCATTTCATCCCCCATGTCACTCATATCTAAAATCCTGCACGCAATTTAACATCACTAATATATTTCAGCAAAGTCTTAACATGGATGAGCAAAGTCTCCCTTACAAAATGCATTCCCACTGAATGTTCAGATATCAGGGGAGCAAAGCTAGTGGGTGGAGCCCCACTTCTGGTTCACACACCAAATGTATAATTTCTTAAGAGGTCTCTTTTGTTTTTCGCCATTCCACTACACTTTAATATTGCCCTGTTGCGTTTCCCCCTCTTCCTCACCATCCCACTATCACATTTTTCTTCCTGCACATGATATCCCTCTTCCTCACCTTCCCTACTCTTCTGCTTCTTAGCTTCTTTGACAAATTATCGCCATTATTTCCCTCCTAAGTGTTCGTGTGCCATACATCACCGGTGACATTAACTAACTGCTCTTCTATCAAAATAATGTACCTGTTTCATCTAGCCAAGTAAATGTTCGCCAATTTTATTCTATGGGAGAGATGATTTGAAAGTGATGCATTTATCCCACCTGCCTTTCTGCAGACGAACGGATGGCTCAGTCATTCTCTGGGGACAAAAATACGTCCCGGATATACAGTTTCAATACTGATGAGAAATTTTTAATACAATAAAAATTGGGGTCGTGAGCATCTTGCCAGTCCTCTGACTCATTTGGGGAAGATTGATGAGTTGTTGTGTGTAAATTGGACTCTTTCTTTTCCCTTCTAGGGATAGCTATCCAGAGAGGACACCTGTGGATTCCTTATGAGGAAGGTTCTCTCTTTCTTCCATAGATTTTCTGTTCAGAATCCACGGGGCAAGAAAAGCTTAGGCTCCCTCAACTCTCCTCCTCAGCCACGGAGAAGTTGGGGTGTCCATAGGCAAGGCATTATCTTTCACCTGGTCAGAGGATAAGTTAAACAAGAACTGTTTTAAATAAATTAGTGGCAAATTCTTTCCCGGTAAGATTGTGCATTTGCATTTCTTTCGGCTATTTTAAACTACAAGAAGTAGAAAGTTTCGGCGTAATATATTCCCTTCTACAGCCTGGTGAATTTCCAAGATAATTGCGGCCCATGTTGCTATTTTTGTACACAACCCTATTTCAGTTTTCATAAAGGGGTGGAGGAAAGATAAAGCAGCTCTTGTCTATATTGAAAATTAAATCACCACGATTTGTATTTCAATATGATTTCTAAGCTATATAACATGTAATAAATGCTATAAAAAACAACAAGAGGGAGCCATTTTGCCCCTTCCTCTTCGCTTGCTGAACTCAGCTAAGGAGACAAGGTCAGAAGTGAGCCAGGGAGCCTAATAAGGAGAACATATTGCCTACTCAGTGTTCTTCCACCTTTGATCCCTAGATGTTTTTGGACTACAATCCCCCACCATCCATCTTAGTCTTGTTTAGCTAATGGTCAGGGCTTATGGGAGTTGCAGTTCAGCAACATCGGGGGACCCGCGGATGAACACTTCTTTGCCTTGTCTGGTGGTTATGCTTAAGCACAATAAACAAAGAGATGGATTATCTGTCTGTCTATCACCTCCCAAATCTGATTAAGAGTTTGCACACATACACATTATTTGATAGAGGATTCTGCTTTCTCCCTTTCCCTTACCATTTTAATGTTGCCTAACAAGTAGCAGATGTGGTGTATTCTATTAATCTTTTCTCTCCTCTTGGGCAGATATTTCACATTCCACAGAAGCGAACACAGAATCATTATCTGAAATAGTCTCTTCAGATAATCCACCTGCAAAAAGATACATTCTGCAGTATCCCATTAGTTTCCGCTGCTGAAGTGTGTATTACGTGAGCTGTTTCAGACTGGATGCAACAAAGCAAGCCATAGTCCAAATTAGCTTTTAGGGGTTGTTAATGCTTAACCCCCCCCCCAAACCTACTTATTTTCAAAGTTTTAACCTGTAACCTGTACATAGCTACTCTGTTTGGGGCAGGCATAAGGGAACATTTGTCCCTACAGATGTTGTTGTTTTTTAGTCGTTTAGTCGTGTCCGACTCTTCGTGACTCCATGGACCAGAGCACACCAGGCACTCCTGTCTTCCACTGCCTCCCGCAGTTTGGTCAAACTCATGCTGGTAGCTTCGAGAACACTATCCAACCATCTTGTCCTCTGTCGTCCCCTTCTCCTTGTGTGATGTCTTTCCCAACATCAGGGTCTTTTCCAGGGAGTCTTCTCTTCTCATGAGGTGGCCAAAGTATTGGAGCCTCAGCTTCACAATCTGTCCTTCCAGTGAGCACTCAGGGCTGATTTCCTTAAGAATGGATAGGTTTGATCTTCTTGCAGTCCATGGGACTCTCAAGAGACTCCTCCAGCACCATAACTCAAAAGCATCAATTCTTCGGCGATCAGCCTTCTTTATGGTCCAGCTCTCACTTCCATACATCACTACTGGGAAAACCATAGCTTTTACTATACTGTACGGACCTACAGATGTTACTGAACTAGAATGATGGAAGTGGTAGTTTGCAACACCTGGGAGTTCAAAAGTTCCCAGGGCCAAAATAAATGTGACACACAAGAAGCGTGATTGGATGTCCTGATGTCTTTTTCTTTGCCGTTTCCAGTAATTGAGATCTTTTTCTGTCTCCATCACTAAGAGCAGCTTTGGAGAGCTGATTTAAATTGGAGACATGGAACAGGAGGAAAGGGTTAAAAGAAAAACCCTCACAGAGTGCCAAGGTCCTGTTCCAAATCCAACCTCCGACAGATATTAAGGCATGGGGGTGAGCAATCTTCTCATTTGACCTCCACGTTCATGGTTTTGCTTCCTCATTGTATAGTTACCGTAGTTTTGACTCAATTACCGTATTTTTTCGCCCCATAGGACCTACATAGGTGCGCACCGACCCCTCTTGCTCTCCAGGCTTCAGGAAGCTATCCACAAGCCTTGCAAGCCCGGTGGGAGTTCCCACGGGCTCACAAGGCTTGCGGGCAGCAGCCTGCCACCTGAAGCACGGGGAGCCCTCCGGAGGACTCTCCGTGCTTTGGGCGAGTGTCTGCAAGCCTTGCGCACCCGACGGGAGGTCCCGCCGAGCGCGCGAGGCTTGGGGCGGCAGCCTGCCGCCCGAAGCACCGGGAGCCCTCCGGAGGACTCCCCATGCTTCGGGCTAGTGTTGGTAAGCCTTACGCGCCTGGCGGGAGGTCCCGCCGAGCGCGCGAGGCTTGGGGTGGCAGCCTGCCGCCCGAAGCACGGGGAGCCCTCCGGAGGACTCCCCGTGCTTTGGGCGAGTGTCTGCAAGCCTTGTGCACCCGATGGGAGGTCCCGCCGAGCGCACGAGGCTTGGGGCGGCAGCCTGCCGCCCGAAGCATGGGGAGCCCTCCAGAGGACTCCCATTGCTTCGGGCTAGTGTCGGTAAGCCTTGCGCGCCTGGCGGGAGGTCCCGCCTGGCGCGCGAGGCTTGGGGTGGCACCCTGCCGCCCGAAGCACGGGGAGCCCTCCGGAGGGCTCCCCTTGCTTCTGGCAGGTTTCCGCAAGGCTTGGGGCGGCAGCCGCAGCTGGGGGGGAGCGAATAATTTTTTTTTATTCATTTCCCCCCCAAAAAACGAGGTGCGTCCTATGGGCCGGTGCGCCCTATAGGACGAAAAATACGGTATTAAGTGAGGAAGCAAATCTATAAGTGTGGGGGTGGACCCAGCTCAAGCTACCACTCTAATGCTTTCAATGACCTTAATATTTCCATACCCATAGCCTGTTCCTTTAATATATATCATTGGAAAGGGGAAGACATAGTATTCTCAAATAATCATACTCTTACTATGATCACTTTGGTCTAGGTAAGATCAAATCCCCCCCCCCCAAAAAAATTAAGCACCACTCTGAACGTTAAGGAGCAGAGTTGGGTGGATTCAAACACAAGCTGGCCTTTTAGCATGGTATTTTACAGCACAAAGCTATTTATCATAGAGGAAGAAATCAATATTTACACGAAGAAATGTCAAAAACATTTTTTTAAAATATTTGCAATGCATAAGGGGGAAAAAAAGACTTAGAATGTAAAAACTACATTCCATATATACCTAGGCATGAATGAATGAGCTGAAATCAAGCTGACTGAAATGCTCATAACCCTAAAACACTGAAATCAATGGAAGCCCGGGCGATAAAACAATAAATGTGCAAATGACAAACAGCATTTCTGAATTCTTATTTTGTTCTTGTTCACCAGTCTTCATCTTTTAGTACCTGAGGAAAACGTAAGTAAAAATAAACGCAGAGCAAGGTGGTACAGTCGGTGGACTACATGTCAGTCCTTAGTGTGAATAATTTTTACAGGTTAACTTAGTTTTCAGATCATCTATCAATGAGCTTACCTGCGCCAATAACTGCTCATACCACCTTCTGTTTGCACAGGCAGTGTAATGGTTAATCACAGAAAGGTTGATTTGGTATCTGAAGAAGTGTGCATGCACACGAAAGCTTATACCAAGAACAAACTTAGTTGGTCTCCAAGGTGCTACTGGACATTTTTTAAATTTATTTTTTATATTTCAGTTGCATCAGACCAACATAGCTACCTACCTGGATTTAGGTTGATTTGGTCTCACCCATCACCAATATCTTACTGCCTGTGTGAGCATATGGTAATAATAATAATAATAATAATAATAATAATAATAATAATAATAATAATTTTATTATTTGTATCTTGCTCATCTGTCTGGGTTGCCCCAGCCCCTCTGGGTGGCTTCCAACACATATAAGGTAAAGGTAAAGGGACCCCTGACCATTAGGTCAGTCGTGACCGACTCTGGGGTTGCGGCACTCATCTCGCTTTATTGGCCGAGGGAGCCGACGTACAGCTTCCGGGTCATGTGGCCAGCATGACTTAGCTGCTTCTGGCGAACCAGAGCAGCGCATGGAAACGCCATTTACCTTCCCACTGGAGAGGTACCTATTTATCTACTTGCACTTTGACGTGCTTTCGAACTGCTAGGTTGGCAGGAGCAGGGACCGAGCAACAGGAGCTCACCGCGTTGCGGGGATTCTAACTGCCGACCTTCTGATCGGCAAGTCCTAGGCTCTGTGGTTTAGCCCGCGCCCTTCTCAAAGCTGTGTAGTTCTTTATCTCCTTGTCATCTGAAGGGAGAATATTCCACAGAGAAGGTGCCACTACCAAGAAGGGCCTCTGCCTGGTTCCCTGTAACTTCACTTCTCACAGTGAGGGAACCGCCAGAAAACCCTCGGAGATGGACCTCAATTCTTACACCTATTGTAAGAATGAAGAATTAAGTGTGTCAGGAATTGCATTAGAATTCTCAAAGAGTAATAATAAATATAATCATTTTATAGATGAGCATGCAGTGAAGCTAACTTCCTCATGCCGTATCTGGGAATTATGTTTTATTCTTCCTTATGGGTATCTCTTGGGAATTCTGTTACCAGAAACATGCATAAAAGTGTGGTTGTAATTCCGCATCTTCTCTACATTATGTCCTCTCGGTAATGCAAGTTATTTTTATAAATCACTTCCTCGGCATTTATACAATATTCAAAGCTGGATCTTGAATTTCAGGCAAATTTCTTAAGGACTATATTTGGTGTCCCTAACAGTGTGATAGCCATAGCTCTGATACTAGGAGGTGATTTCAATTCTATAGAAGTCAGGTAGTGGTCTTCAGCGCTTTATTTTAAAAAAAAATGTTCCTCATGCTCTCTCATGTTTCTTTGTCATTGGTTCATTAAAATCATGTAATTGTATGTAATCATAGGATCATATGTAAACTCATGGATTAGGAAACTAAATTACAACATTTCTTGCTATCTTCTCTCTTTCTTTCTTTCTTTCTTTCTTTCTTTCTTTCTTTCTCTCTATGGTCCTGACAAGGGTAGATCTTTATTTATTCAACATGCAGACTTTCCAAATGTCCTTTCAGTAGCCAGGAAGACCTACTCATCTTTCTCATTTGGCATTTACTCAACTTCTGTTTACACTGAAGCCAAATATTTGTGGAACAGGAGGAATCGGAAATGCAGAAGAATTCTCTCCAGCAGGTTTCAATGCAATATCTCAAATGTAGGGGAGGTTTGGAGGAAATTAAACCATTAAGCCACCTTACCATTTTGTAACTTTTATTGAGCTATTTGGAAAGAGTAAATTAATCCAGTTTCTTGAAGATCATATTAAGGGTAGTACAGAAACTTGCTGATATTTATGTAAGGTTTAGATATCTTGATTACTCTCAGCATCTAAACTTTATGTAAACAAATGTAACCATACTTATGTAGCTACCTGTTAACAATTTTTTTGGATGATTTTGTATTTTATTTTGATGTTATTTTGATATTTATTTTGGTATGTTAAACGTATATTTTTCTTGTGAAGTCTGTTGACTGGATCAATACATTGGCCTGGTTCAAACATCACACCATGTCAAACCAGCCAAGGTTTCTTCTTGGTTGCAGCTCATGATTAGCCTGGAGAAAGCTTAACTGTGAGCCTAGGTTTGGATGACATGCTAGGCCAAACCTTGTCTTAGCTCAATGCGGCATGGAAACCAAAGAGGACTGAGGAAGGGCAAAGTGGCTGTGAGCTCCTGAGAACCTGCTAAACTATGGTTTGGATAAGCTGCCCTCCAGAGTGGCAGCCATATTTGGATGCCATCAAGCTGCCTATGTTCCCAGTAGTACTGGGAAAAATAAGGAAAGCCTCAGCCATTTCCCCTCTGCTTGCCTTGCTTATGACCTCAGGTGATAAAGGATTACTGTATCCTGTTGGTTTTCTCCTATTCTTTGCTCACCCTCATCCCTGGTCTTTACAGAACAGAGGTGCCTGTCTACTCATTGGCTGCTTCCTTCCCACTTAGGAAGTCTGTGTAGCCAGTTGTACAGACTCCTGATCGATCCCCATCCTACTATGGGATATCCTGACATGGTGGGGAGGCTGGCTGCATCATTGATTCAATCGCAAATGTGCCACAACCAGACATAGCAAAGGCCAAAATACTGCTGTTGTCTCGAGCTATCCCACAATTATGTAATTTCTCCCCTTTGTCTCTTTAAAGAGGAAATGAATTTCAGTATCAGCATCAAATATTTGCTATTCCTATTTTGCATCCGATGATATTTGATCTATGTGACTCAGAGGCTCGATTTTGATCGCGGCACAGAACCAAGTTCATGGAGAAATGGTTCTCTGCGGTTGTGCCCTAGGTAATTACATGGCCCCATGTGTTATTCCTTCCTCATGCATCATTCAAAATATTTTTTTCCCCAAATGTCTATTTAAAATTAGTTGCAGGTATGCCTATAAAAAGGGCTCCATAAATTTTAGGCATTCCTTAGAAATGTTCTCATTCATAAGCAATAAGGAATTGGCAGCCAGAATTCAGTCTAAGATGAAACGTTTGCATTGACAGAACTTGGAGGAAAATTCTGCCTCTCCCCCCCCCCCCCCAGTGCCAGCAGGTAATTTGGCTCAAAAGACTAAAAGCCCATCATTCCCAAGCCTAACATGCTTTAATTATTATTGCTTTATATATCCAGCCATTAATCTCCCGGATAATCATTAAAAGTATGTGGTGTTGCACTGCATTATGCAAGGTTACATAAAAGGAAAAATTTTCCATAAGAAAGGGGCCTTTGTATAGTTTCTGCTGCTAAATGTGATTAAAGGGTGCTACATCCATCAGAGGAGAGAAAGAGTCGCCCATTACTCGCTGCTCCTGCAAGCTGAGCAGCGAATCTGTTGATATCGACCACCTAAATTATCTTTGATGCATCTCAGGATTATTCATGTTATTTGTATGGAGAGCTATGAAGTAAATAAGCCTCTCAACAAAGAACAACTCCAAAGCAAACACCAGTACAAAGCACAAGAGAAAGTCATGCTAATTGGGTCGTTCTATGATAGGAGCAACAAAAGCTATTAACAAAGTGTGTGTGTGTGTGTGTTTTATTTTTATTTTTTTTGACACAGCTAATGATGTCTGATGTGTAGTCTTCAGGATAAATAGATTTCTAAAGCTGAGTTCAGGCAGCTCTGGGAGAGTATAATTGAACATCAAATGTTAAGAATTATCATAAACAAATCTAGGTAATTTCACAGACAAATGTTGAAGGGCCAAATGAATGCTTTGAGGAAATCCCCTGTTGAAACAAGGCTGCAGGAAAACCAATTGGTAAACAACTGTCAACTGAAGCCATAAGGCAGAACTTTCCAAACTTTCCATGTTGGTGACACACTTTCTAGACATGCATTGTTTCGTGACACAGTAATTCAGTTTTACCAGTTTTACCTTTCCAGCCCCAGAAGAGCGTGGGGAACTTTCATGTGACACACCTACTTCTTCTCCTTTCTTCTTTGGTGATCACTTGCAGCCAAGTAAGATTGTCTTAACAGTGAGTCCGTAAGTAGCTATGGAGGCCAATTCTGGATCCACGCATCCTTCCACAGTGGGGACATAGGATTCTGGGCGGGATTTGATCACGGTAAGGGTTTGCCAAATGTGCCTTCTTCTTAGCACGTTTCTCCATTTTGTCCAGAGTTTGGGCGTCTTCAAAATCACAACACCTTTGGTAAAGACTGTTCTTCAACTGGAGCGCTCACAGGCCAGTGTTTCCTAGTTGTCAGTGTGTAAGCTACATTTTAAAAGATTTGTCTTGAGACAGTCTTTAAACCTCTTTTGTTGATCACCAGCATTACGCTTTCCATTTTTAAGTTCACTGCAGTCAACACACTAATGTGTCAGGGCACAGTTTGGAAAGTTCTGCTCTAAGGAATTCACACTTAAGTTTCCTTTCTTCTGGATGGGTTTTATTAACAAAACACATAATCACAGAAGGAATGAGGACACGATCTGGCACTTCATGTGACAGGACAGGAGGGGATGTCACCCCACAGCAAGCCAATGTATTGGAGGGGGCTCCACCTGCAATAAAATATTTCTCTTCCATATGAGTCTCTACAGCCACAGCAGGCGCTGTAAGTCTCCAACAGTTTGACTTTGCCCCTGAAAGTGCACTCTCCTATTGTCTCCTGAGACAGATGGACACCAGCAAATGGCTACCTAGATGAGTCATTGGGCAGAAGATGAAATCAGGGGCGGAAACTTCAAATGGAAATTTGAAGTAAACAGAATATGTGAGTCTGGGAGATGGAAATGCTATGATGGGACAGATGCCATGAAGGCCAGCAGACCAAATACAGCTGCATGAAAGAGCTGCTGCCTTAAGAGCTAGGGACTGCTGTCAGAAGGAGGAGAACTGTCTGAATATTCTCCCCAAGAGAATATTTTATCAGGTGAGAAGTGGGTTGGAATAGAGCTGGAGTAAGAGGAAAGAAGTGATTTTACTTAATCTCATAGGTTAGGCAGGATTATATGTAGGTTTATATTGTGCCAAGCAAATTCAAGAAGATCAAACCTATCCATTCTTAAGGAAATCAGCCCTGAGTGCTCACTGGAAGGACAGATCACGAAGCTGAGGCTCCAATACTTTGGCCACCTCATGAGAAGAGAAGACTCCCTGGAAAAGACCCTGATGTTGGGAAAGATGGAGGACACAAGGAGAAGGGGACGACAGAGGATGAGATGGTTGGACAGTGTTCTCGAAGCTACCAGCAGGAGTTTGACCAAACTGTGGGAGGCAGTGGAAGACAGTGCCTGGCGTGCTCTGGTCCATGGGGTCACGAAGAGTCGGACACGACTAAACGACTAAACAACAACAACAATTGTGCCAAGATGCAAGAATCTCCACTGCTTATAAAACAAAACTAACTAACTAAACTCCACTGACGTGAAACTAGACAGTCTTAAGAGACAGGAGCAGGAGTGCTAAAACTGACAGCCTTGAAAGGAGAATAATCATGGATGCAAAATAAAAGAGGACAGGCTTAAGGTGACAGAAGAGCTTGGCTGGCAAGCATGACAAAATTCGGCCCATCCTGGCAAATAGCAGACAAACAGATTATGATGCCTTATATGGAAAAGGGGATTTCTAGGCGCTTGAGTAGTTCGCAAAGGTCTCAAAGATCAATACTGTCAGATTTTTATATACTCTGTGGTTGCTTAGATGTTTCAGTCATCCTGAGGGCTCAGAGCTGGATCAAAACCTTTAGAGACCCTAAACACATAAATAATAATACATTTTTATTTATACCCCGCCCTCCCTGGCCAAGACCGGCTAACACAGACTATAAATACAGTAAAAACATTCAAAACAAAACAAAACAAGCAACCCAAACAAACAATTGATTAAAATATAAGTTAGAATACAGCTTAAAATGCAGCCTTGTTTTAGTGGTAGCATATAGATCAAAGCCATAAGGGGAGAAAACATCAAATATTCACCGGGGCCAACTATCCCTGCTGGTCCTACATGGGCCAGCAAAAAGAGCTGAGGTAAAATTTATATACAAAATCCCATATAAAGGGTTCCATCAAATGAATGAATGAATGGGGGGGGGGGGGTTAGACTGACTCCAGCCCAAAGGCCAGGCGGAACAGCTCCGTCTTGCAGGCCCTGCCGAAAGATGTCAAATCCCACATGGCCGTAGTCTCTTGTGACAGAGTGTTCCACCAGGCCGGGGCCAGAGCCGAAAAGGCCCTGGCCCTGGTTGAGGCCACTCTAACCTCCTTAGGGCTCAGGACTTCCAAAGTGTTGCTATTTATGGACCTTAAGGTCCTCCGTGGGGCATATTAGGAGAGGCGGTCCCATAGGTATGAGGGTCCTAGGCTGCATAGGGCTTTAAAGGTCAAAACAAGCACCTTAAACCTGACCCTGTACTCCACAAGGGAGCCAGCGCAGCTGGTAAAGCACTGGATGAATGTGATCCCGCGGCAAGGAGTCTCGCCGTGGCATTCAGTGCCGCCACATTCAAAATATAAACAACAATAAACAGTAAAACTAGATTTTGTTTTTCAAAATAAAATGTAGCCTACAGTAAGATGGAAAATAGCATTTCTTTTTGCAGACCCTTTAAGTGTTCTTTCTGTTTTTCCATCCTTGTCATAGCTGTAGCACTGGAACAAGACATTGCAGTCCTCTCTCTCTCTCTCTCTCTCTCTCTCTCTCACACACACACACAGGTGAGCAAGCTTCTACAGCTATATAAACCTGTGAAGAACCCAGATTAGATTGTATTGATGTATCTCCACTGGCAGCCTATGCTTAGCAGATGGATCAGTTCTTTAATATGTGTCAGTCTCAATGACATATAATGTAGAGAACTGAAACATCTGCCATACCCCAGGTACATAGGGTTGTGCCAATGCCGCTGCCTTCACAGTGGCTGAAATAACTTTAGGAAGTTGCGCAGATGTCAGATGAGTCATTGTCAACCCATCCCTGTCACAGCGGGTCTGCGTTCAGATCCACGCTGTGCAACAGCCGGGCAGCCTATTGCTATGCCTTGCCTTCCGCGAGTGGATGTTACAGCTTCAACCCCACTGATGCCGTGCCAATAACCCTGCCACATTTTCCCAGACCCTTCTCTATCAATGAATGAGAAAGGAAAATGCATTCAAAAAATTATCAAAGCAAAGAGAAAGATTGGGTAAAGTTGCCATGATTGGATGGCAGAGTGTGCTGGTCCCGGGGGGGGGGGGGTGTTACTGTGAGGTGTGGTCAGAGTCCGGTCCTGGGTCGAGGGTCTGGAGACTGTCCATCAAGATCGAAGCGGGGTCCAAAGCAAGAAGCCGGGCGTGGTTGGGAACTCCGGAAGAACAGATCTGGGTGCTGGCAGAAGCAGGTTTCCAACGACGTTGCTCCCGCAACCTGGGACTGGGCTGACTGGCCTTTATCTCCTCTGGGGCCTAGGGCAGTCCCAGCCCACAGGTGACCCGCCTCTCCTGGCCTTAAGGCGAGCACTCCTCCTGAGAGAACCCAGTTCCCTCCGCCTCTCTGCCCTGAGCCTCTGCAGCTCAGGAGAGGCTGAAGGGTTACTGGACCCAGGGGCATTTTCACCTTCCCCTGACTGGGCTGGGAGAGGCGCACCTGCAGGCAATGGGTCCTCAATCACCTCCGGAGCCAGAGTGGATACATCTGGTGTCTGCTCCTGAGGATCCGGCACAGGTGCAGGCCCTTCAGATTCAAGCCCCTGCCCCAGCTCAGCCAGCCCTGGAGGCGGGGACTCCTGTGCAGGCTGGGACTCCTCAGGTTCAGCTTCTGAATCAGATTCCCAGGCCATCACACAGAGTTTTGTTACCTTATTTCTGAGGTGGCAATGTCAGGAGCTTGTCCTACAGTTGAGTAGGACCCTGGAAGAGACACATGCCCAACTGGCATGTTCCCTCCCTCCTGGTCGATCGTTGGGGAGCTTCATAAGCTTTCTTCACCCCAAACATCACAGCGACCAATGCCAACAGACATAGGCACACTTAGGGATCCGCAGAGTCTTTGCAGCTTGCGTAACAGACCTCAGCAACTCAGCATTTTGGCTAATCTACTTTATTTACATATAAACACACACGGAGCACTGCAACATGGCTCCCTCTCTCTCTAGCATCAGACAGCAAAGAGAGAGAGCAAAGGACAATAGTCCCACTTCACGGAACACAGTAACACAAACATCCTGTCTCCGTCACATCCCACTCTGTGGAGTCAAAACACACCACATCATGTGAAAGACAACAATCCCATGACTGCAACCATGGAGTAGGAATTCTAACAGGCAGAGGGGTGTTTGTGAGCTTTCTTACTTCATTCTACAAATGGTCTGCACTCTGCAATCTTTCCAAGTGTGGGTCTTTACTGAAAAACCCATGACATCCTTAGCTGGGCTTACCTATAAGCATAGGAAGGTGGGAAGCCTGCCTATTCTGTTCCTGGCAGTGGTTTGCGTGATTTTTGTATTATTTTGTATTATTTATTAATTAATCAATTAATCACGCTGTTGTTCTGTTCCAGCATTACATCCCCCCCCCCCAATAAAGAGGGGTTAAACTCAGTAAACTAAATAAACCTTGCACTCAGCAAATTTCTGAAGAAATTCTAACTGGTACCCCACTGTGGAATTTTTCAAACTTTCATTTTCTGAGCAAGGTGGCTTATGAGAACAAGCCTTATATTGCTAAGAATAGTGGGGGAAAGTGAACTTGAACTTCATATCAGTGTCATGACTGTCCTTTTAAACACACATACTCAAATCTATTAAGTGGAACTGTAAGAAACCAATATTTGATGTTCTTTGGTGCTTGATTCTAGAGGCTAATTGTGCCGATGGCGTAGAAAATGCTATAACACCTTGAGATGCACTGTGATGCTTGGAATTCATTCATATTGAGGAAGCATTAAACAGAATATAAGGCTATTATTTTCTGGAAGAATTCTCCCAAGCCTTTATTTTAAAAGGATTAATTATTATTTCCTCTAGCTTGCAATCTCTCAATTAGAATAACATTTAAAAAGCATATTTCTACTAGCCAATATTTATTTGTTTGTTTAATAAATGTCTGCAGCGCATTTCAGAAATGAAATCCATCCCAAGGCAGTTTGCATAACGCATTCAATACAGCAACAAAATGCAATACAATAAAATATCATTTAAAAACCACAATCATTTCAATTCTCCATAATCCTACCGCTTAGAGTTAGAAGTCAGCCTAAAGTGACAATGGTAGACTAAGGTTACCAGATTTTTTTCAAAGAATTCGGGGACACTTTTTTTAAAAAAAAGAGAGAGAGGAAAAAAAAGTTATTTTAAAAAAGTTATTTAAAAATAATAAGTAAAAAGTAATATCTTCTCTTCTGTGGTCTCCTCTGTCGTGCAGCCTTCCTCTGGGCCCCAGCCTGCTCTCTTGGAGCACTAGCCGTCGTGGAGTAGGCTCGGGTCGGGCCTGGGCTTGACTACATGTCCTTGCCCTCCCGGTGCTCTCCAACCTCTCCTCCTCAGCGGTGGTGGCAGCAGCGGCACAGCAAGGTCGGGGCTCCCCTCTTTTTTCTCCTTCCTCTTTCTCTCTCTTCCTTCTCCTCTCCCCTTTCTCCCTGTGTCGGCTCCAGGGTTTTCCTGGCCCCAGAGCGCCGCTGGGCAGTTGGCTGGGTGGCTGGGCGGTCTCGCACCCGGCTCGATTTGGGTTGGGGGAGTCAGAGGTTCCCCCAGTTGATGCGCCGGGTGTCCTCATTTCCCCCTCGGCAGTGCTGGTGGCAGCAGCAGTCTTAGCAGCCCAGAGCCAGCCTGGTAGCATAGTTGGCTCTGGCTGGCTTCAGGAGCTGCCCGCTGCTGTGACGCCCGCCATTTTGCCTCGCCAGAAGTCCCCATATGATGTGTCTTGTGCTGTTGAACCCATCACACAACATTCATTCCCTACTAATAAATCTACAACACTTAAAATATAAATCTGGGGACATTAAATGAAATCCGGGGACATTCAAGGGATGGATTTTGTCCGGGGATAGATTTGTAAATCCGGGAACTGTCCCTGGGAAATGGGGATGTCTGGTAACCATACAGTAGACAACCAATGAAACCAAACACAGTAAACAAACAAACAAACATCAGGTAGGAAAGAATACCTGAAATGTAAAATTTGACATTCATTCCAAGGATATAATTTCAAAAAGGACTAAATCGTGCTCCTCCTTTCATCCTACTAATTAAGCTCTGCTGACATAACAGACAATAGTTGGGCTGGGGATGAGGGACGTTCCTTTATTGGCTCATGCGTTCTCCTATAGCCAGGAACCAGCCATTCCGCCCCAATCTATTTCTTAAAACAGCAGTGCGGAACCTCTGGCACGCAGACTTAACTAAGGATGGATCTACACTGATCCGTTAAACGTTATTAACTATAACGTTATATAACCTTCAATGCAGTTTTCCATAACTTCTGGCTCATTGCTCTGCAGCACCCTCTGGTGTCACATTGTTATAACAGATTTTTAACATTATAAACGACGAGTGTAGATTCGCCCTAAGCCTGGCATGGTTACTAATTTGACCTGTGAGGCCATATTTTCCAAACCACAGCCACCTGCCCCACACCTGACATCATATGTGATGTCAGGTGTGGGGCAGGTAAAGATGCAGTTGCAAAGAAACAATTGCGAGCTTGATGTTTTTTGACAATCCCCTGGACATCTCTGAAAGTGTCCATTTGTAGGAGCAGTGGGGGCTTGCTGTCAGTGCCAATCAGTCTAGTCCCTTTGAAGTCATCACCTGATGTTGTGATAGCATCAAATGATTGACAGGTGAGCAGCCTCTCTCAATTGTCAAAGTGGCCTATGAGGGAAGTCAGGATCTGACTGAATCCAATTCCTATCTTAAAACCCCAGAAATCTCCCTCTGCCTTGTGCCAACAAGCAAAACCAACTGTTTCCTGAAGCAAACCCTCTTGATCCCAGATCTTTTGAACATACCTCTGTGGAGTAAAAAAGGACTATGTTGCAGTCCTGAAGAAAGCACTGTGTGTAGCCATCAAATCATTAGTTAAGTGGTTTGCTGCTGAGGAACAGCATAGCAGTCCAAGACCTCCAGCTGCTGAAGAGAGCCTTGTGAAGAAGACGTCTTCTATGGGTGATAAGAGGGATAGTGTCTGCCCTGCCTCCCACGACATTTCCACAAATTCTGCACCTCGGCCTACACATGTATGTTCAAATGCATGAATGTACCCTTTACTCAGATCTGTACCATCTTTCCCCAGCTAGGTTGAAGATCATGTATTCAGAGCCTATGAACTTAGGAGTTTCTGTTCACAGTCTCCATTGCAGATGGGATCTGGAATGACAGAAGTGGGTGAAACTCTGAACCCCAAACTATAGAAAACAAAAGAAGATCTTAAAGATTCCACGATTGTGGTTACACAGAGAATAATATTATTTTGTCAGCCAAGCATTTGCTTGTTTTTAATACCATGCTTTAAGTGACTTTTAAAAATTGAAATGTTTTCCACTGTGGGTTTTTGTATTTATGTTTTTAATTTATTGCTGTAATGCTTATCAGAGATCGCAAAGAAAGGAATATATGACAGCAACAAGAAGATGAAGAAAGTAAAAAAGAGACTATCTGGATGGAACTGGATAGAACTGTTTAATTAAAGCAGTAATAGAAGTGATGTTTGGATTCTTGTCCGGAGCTTGATGTATGGGTACCCCCAACAAAATTGAAAAATTCGGCTGTATAATTTGGAATTAATGTGATTTGAAATAATGTGATATGATTGGCCTTTTAATAAAAATTATGTTTTTTTAAAAAAAAATTATTGCTGTAACGCACCTTGTATACCACACTGGAATTATACCATGGAATAACAGTATTAGAAATCACACACACCATTTGTATGGGGCACACGTCAGAGTGATTACTAACCTTCTTAATTGTTCCCTTCTCCTATTGCCCTCCCATTCCAATCAAAAGTGAACAAAGATGTGTGTGCCACGATGACCAACTTGCCAGGCACACCAGCTCTAGGGGACTGAAGGCACCTCGCTGCCCTCAACATTTGTTTTAAGGGGGCCAGGCTTCCTCAATCTTCAGGTAGTTGTGTGTGCATGACATCATGCACCCCAAGTCCAGTGGTCGGCTCCCCCAGAGCACTTGACCTTCTGCGCCGTGCACACAACACACAGTTGCCCCCCCCAAAAAAACCTCTTGGGGGCAACCCGGTGCCTCTGCTAAACTAGTCCTTTTGTTGCCATGCTAAACTAAGCCAAGCTTTGGCTTTTTGTGTCAGTCAAACCAGGATTCCTGGTTAAACTATCTGCTCACTAAGGATGATCTGTAGGCAAGAACAAACCAAAGGAGAGAGCTTGAGAGTGTGTGGTGTAATGGTTAAGAGCGGTAGACTTGTAATCTGGTGAACCGGGTTCGATTCCCCGCTCCTCCGCATGCAGCTGCTGGGTGACCTTGGGCTAGTCACACTTCTCTGAAGTCTCTCAGCCTCACTCACCTCACAGAGTGTTTGTTGTGGGGGAGGAAGGGAAAGGAGAATGTTAGCCACTTTGAGACTCCTTAGGGTAGTGATAAAGTGGGATATCATATCCAAACTCTTGTTGTTGTTGTTGTTTGACCCACTAAGGCAAACACTGGTTTAGATTAGCATGGTGCGTTAGAAAAGGGACCAGCGAAGAGGAGCAAAGCATCTGTGAGCTCTTTCTCCAGAAGCCCACATGTCCTCATGGTCTCACTAAGCCAAGGTTCGATTTAGCGTGGTGCATTAACCCACCCCCACAAAGGCCTGTTATCATAGTGAACCCAAAGCAGCTTAACTTTTTTGGCTTAACTACACTGTGGATCGGCCCTTGAAAATCAATGGGGCAAAACTGTCTTAAATCAGCACATTTTTGCTTCATCGGTTCGTGGATTAGGGCTGTCAGCTAACACATTCGCCGGCTGCCTCTTCCCACCATCAGTTAACGCCTGTTGTTTCACCTTACCAATAACTAGAGGAACCTCTTCTCAATTGGCACCCATTACTCACGCTGGAAATCCATAGTCTATTTTCCAGACTTGTTCTGCAATTCTCACCTCCCCCCCCCCCCCAAAAAAGAAGAAGGAGCAGCTGAGTTCAGTGCTGAGGATTAGAAAGAAAGAAAAACACTTCCCCGATCCCTCAGAGTGCCAGGTTGCTAGGCTTTTGTTGTGGGAGGTTTCTCCCCGAATGACATACGCTTGTTTGTGGCTCTTGCAGGCTTCCTTATCTCATCTCTCTCAGCTTCATTGTATATTCAGTTGGATCGTTCAGGTATGACAAACTATTTGCTGCTCGAGGGGTATGCGCTTTGTTCACACATTCTCTTTCAAATGCAGAGGGCCGGGCAATTTGTTAATCATACTCTGCTGTCTATATCAGCCTGTTATCAGGATGGCTCCATAAGCCTAGCTCCCCAAACCTCCGTAGGGCTTAGACTCTGAGATTTAGGAAGCAGATGGGTGGTAGCGTTTAGGAACACAGCTGTCTTATACTATTATAATATGTATACTGCTGCATTTTCAGTTTTTTAACAGATTTTCCCAGTAGCTCATATTGATGCTATTTTTTTTTGTAATCTGTTGCTCTATGCTTAGAGATATTTTATATATTAAGTGGCACAGAAATGGCCTGAAAGAAATAAGTCATTGGCTACCTAGCTCAGTATTCATTGATGAGTCGCTTTGGGCCATATCAACAAGGCCAAGGGGGCTCTTGTTGGTGGTGGTGGTGCTTCTGGGTAGGAAACGGCCTTCTCCCGGCACCGGTCCGGAACGCATAGCACAGCATTCACTCCTCCGGACGTTCAAGCAAGCAGCAGAGCCTAGCAGAAGCTGATATTGAGGATATGTAGCATCTGGGTTTAGTGATTTATTTGTTGTTGTTTAGTCATTTAGTCGTGTCCAACTCTTCATGACCCCATGGACCAGAGCATGCCAGGCATTTCTGTCTTCCACTGCCCCCCTCAGTTTCGTCAAACTCATGCTGGTAGCTTTGAGAACACTATCCAACCATCTCATCCTCTGTCGTCCCCTTCTCCTTGTGCCCTCAATCTTTCCCAACATCAGGGTCTTTTCCAGGGAGTCTTCTCTTCTCATAAGGTGGCCAAAGTATTGGAGCCTCAGCTTCACAATCTGTCCTTCCAGTGAGCACTCAGGGCTGATTTCCTTCAGAATGGAGAGGTTTGATCTTCTTGCAGACCATGGGACTCTCAAGAGTCTCCTCCAGTAGCATAATTCAAAAGCATCAATTCTTCTGCGATCTGTAGGCGATCAGCCTTCTTTATGGTCCAGCTCTCACTTCCATACATCACTACATCACTACTGGGGAAACCATAGCTTTAACTATATGGACCTTTGTTGGCAAGGTTATTTACAGGATCAAAATAAAGAACAGAGCAATCATGGCGTGTCTCTTCTCCTCTGAGAGAGCACAACAGAACATATAACAAAGAACAAAGAAGACGGAAGTGGTGTACAGTTCCTTCCGTTCCTACGCTTCCAAAGAATGGAATGTCAACTCACAGAGCATGTGATCTAGTATCACATATTCCACAGCACAAGAGAGAATGAAACTCCTAACAGTTGTCTGGGCAGCCTTGGAGCTCTCTACACACTGCCCCAGAGAGATTGGTTGGGTGGTCCTTTCCAGCAGAGGCGGACATGACATTCTCATGACACTCTGACACGGGGTTTGTGTGAAATGGACCCCATCATTTGTCACTGCCTGGGTAGTCATTTGGGGGCCCATTTGGTCCAGCCCCTAGCTGCACCACCAGGAAGGTGACCCAGTGCCAAAAGGGATTGAATGAGCCTTCTCTTCCTCAAGGAAGCAGCTAGAGTTTAAGAGTCAAAAGTCCTTCCTGTAAATTGAACCGAATGCTGGAAAAAGGCCTTGGTGCAGGCATCCAGTCAGTGGTGTAGCATGGGAGAGGCCATGGGTACAAAATTCTTAGAGGCATAAAATTTCAAAAGCAAAAGAAAAGAAAGTAGTAATCAAAAATAATGTGCTCTCCCCCATCACACAGAAAATCTCCCAGTGTCTGAGCATTATACACAGATTTTCAACATGAAGGGGCAAATAAATGGGTTGCAATGGGCGCCTAGATAGCCTTGTCCTCCTTCCCTACCCGCCTCGTCTCTATGATGTGTGACACTGATAGCTGGGTTGCGTGATTTTTAAAATTATGGGTTACCTGCCTTGCCCTGGGCACTCGCAACCTGCGCTACGCCACTGCACCCAGTCCACATTAGGTGAACTACAGCTAGACGAGATTCATTCTGGGTTAATGCAGTAACTTTGACTTGGATATGGAACTGCTTTATGGCAACTGGAGCAAGGGCCTAGCCACCAGACATACCTGCTCTATTGATATTTAAATTTGGTTAGTATTTTTTTCTCAGTGGCTGTCATATTTTACAGGTATCATCACTATATATGCATCCCCCCCCCCCCGCTTGGATTTCCACCTCCCCAAATTATGTTGGTTTTTTGTTTGCAATCAGTGGCACAATCCTTTTGTTCCCATTTAAGGGCTATGAGTTCCAGGACAGAAAATGGTGATCCAGATATATTCCTATTAGGATACTTTCCCTATGGTTTGTTCACCACAATGTATTTATTTTACATCCAAGCAGCTCCCAGTATGTATATTTAGCAAAGTCAGAATCAAAAGAAGCTTGCAGAGCCTGCTAAAGATTTTGCCAGGGGTAACATCCTGGCTTCATCAAAGTCAGAGGCAAAACAACCACTGAGATGAGTGCAGTCGGAATCTGACTTTAGGCTATTAAACTGTTTAATCTTTCAGAAAGGGTCTGTTGTTGTCGTCCTCGCTCCCCGTTGCCCTCCCTGCTGATTGACAACTCCCCACATCTCCAATACTTTATACAGGCCCACTGATATAAATTTATCAGCTAAATCTTTAATAAGATCCTGCCTATTTTTCTTTTTTTTTCTTTTTTAAAAGAAACAAAGCAAAAATAGAAGCGTAGTCATATAATGAGGTTACTCGGTATCCCCCGGGAAGCACCTCTGCTGGATCATTATTCCCAGAGAACAAACAAATGTAAGTGACGATAAGACAAGTGAAAAACGAGTTTGAGGAATACGCTAAAAATCTTTCAATATGTCAGAAACAGGAAAGCGGTCAGAGAGGTTGTGGGAGCATTAGTCCACAAAGGAATCAAAGAATGGCTAAAGGAGAATGGGGAGAGAATGAGAAGAAACAAAATGAATTCTTTTCTTCTTTATTTTTAATAATAATGATAATAATAATAATAATGTGGTATAAATAATAGTCATATTAATTCAGAAAATAAAAATAGCCAGTGATACATTCCTTCATAGCCTCCACATCAAGTATATGAACAAATTATTTTAATTTCTTACATGTATTTCCTTCCCTGCTTTTTAATGTTTTTTGTTGTTGAAGGTGCCAAAGATAATTATAAATACAAAGGAAAGGGAAGGGAGTGGGGAACAAGTGAGAAAAAGAAAAGAGAGAAGAATAGAAAAGAGAAGCTGAGTGAGTTATTTGCATCTGTCTTTCAAGCAGAAGATGTTGGACAGACAACCCCTGAGCTGATTTTTATTTTTTCCGCAGAGACTAGCTGAAGAACTCAGTCCCTTAAAGGTGACAAGGAGAGAATTTATAGGATTAAGTAAGACAATAAAACAACACACCAGGTCAAAATGACATCTACCCAACAGTTCTTAAATAAGCCGAAGAAGTGGGTGGAGGGTCTTCTCGGTAGTGGCGCCTGCCCTGTGGGACACCCTCCCATCAGATGTCAAGGAAATAAACAACTATCTGACTTTTAGAAGACATCTGAAGGCAGTCCTGTTTAGGGAAGTTTTTAATGTTTGATGTTTTATCATGTTTTAAATATTCTGTTGGGAGCTGCCCAGAGTGGCTGGGAATAAATAATAAATAAATTATTATTATTATTATTATTATTATTATTATTATTATTATTATCCAGGTCTTTTTAAAGCAGGAACTCACTGGAACTCAGTTCTGGCACGTTCCAGGTGGACACCACTGCAATTGTAAGAGAACAAGGCAAGTTCTGGCACCTCTTTTTTATTATTTTTTAGAAAAATAGCACTGGTAATTCCTGAAGGACCTGCATTAGAACTGATGGCCAATTTTTATGCATAGTGAAGTATTATGCATTTATTACTCTGAAAGGCAAGTTTAAGGCAACTACTTTGCCTCAGATTTCCTCATTTTCCATTGCGCCATCACCTGCCAACAATGTCCGTCTACTGTGTGAAAAGTAAGGAAAGGTGTGTCGCTCCCCACAAGGGAGACTAAAAGGACACAAATCTGAACTTAAAATGGCAAGACTTCAGGACCAGTGTGAGAAAGCGTGTTCTCCAATAAATGAGAGCACGTGTTGCGGTGTGGGCCACCGGGCCAGGCCTCTTGTTGCCAGGCTGGTTAATAGTTATTGCCTGGCATCTGTGATTGGATAACCGGGTTGCTGGGGCAAATCGTATGTTGCAAATTGAGTGGGTGGGACCATAGTCTTTAAATATTGGTGCACTCTGGTTTCTCTTTCTCTTTGCAGAGTGCATCGGATCAGGAGCAATCTTCTCATTGTCTGGTTACATTTCTTTATTTCCCCCCTTCTTTTTAATCCTCTCTAGTCCCTTAATTAATTTAATTCCCCTCTCTAGTCCCTTAATTAATTTAATTCCCCTTTTTTCCTGTTTGATTTCCCACCCCACCCCTTTCCCTGCCCTGTGGGAAGATTCTCCCTGTACCTGTGAGCGCTGCCTGTGCATAATCCTCCTGGGCTTGCCTTTCCCAATAGGGAGAGAGCCCCCATTAGGGGCTTTCTTTTGCAAAGAGGTTTCCCCCATTTTTGCCTGTTTAATTGTGGGGCTAGTCAGGGCTGTTCTCAGCCTAGCTAGAATCACTTTGTTTATAGTATCCCCAAAGGTTGGCTTTATTTTGGTTGCATGCAGTGCTGTTGGCCGAGTTTTAATTTAGCCTTGGGCAGGAGCACTATATTGAGTTCCTTTAATATTGCAATGAGACAAAAAAGGCAGAGAGCAGAAGCATGGAGGCCTTCACGGCCTTCTCGGCCTGCACATATCATTCAAGCCTAAGCCTGCTACAGTTAGCAGTACAGCAACTGTTAGTCTCTGTGGTATGTGACTCACTTTCTCTATAAGAATTTATCTGTTTGCAGGCTCACTTGTGGCTAATGTATATCGTAGGCAGACAGAGTGGAGCCAGAGGCTCTCCGTGCCTCCAGTGAGCACTCTGTGTATGCTCTTTAACTATGCTGTTTCTGAACAAGTTTATTTTCTTCAAGTTTGTTTGCCCTAATAGTGGCAACTGCCATTTTAGAGACGAGCCATTGTGGCTTAGTGGCTAGAGCGCAGGACTAGGACCTGGGAGACAGGGTTCATATCCCCCACTTAGCCATTCTTATCACATAACAAAACAAGCTGCTCCTTTTGGACTATTCTGTTGCATGGTAGTTCGGCCCACTTGTGATATTGCTCCCAAAAAGAAGTTCGGGTTTCTTGAGGGTATGCTTCCCTCAAAAGGGCAAACAGGGGCACCTGGACAGGCGGTGGGCTGCCTCGAGTTTGTTAAATCATTGGAAACATTTATGTCTGGCCTAGCAGGTGATCTTAGGGCTTAGCCCGCTTGGCCCTAGAATTTGATGGCCTCTGGCAGCGTTTCCGGCCTGAATAGCTTCCCCATGTGGTGCACAAAGCATTGGTTTCACCAGTTCCTCACATTTAGTTTTTTGCAGACTGTGACAGAGCCTTTGCAGATGCCTCCAGAGATTGCTTCTCCTGCAGAGGTTGACTTGCTGATGCCCTAGGTGCCTTCTTCCAGAAGGAAGCGTCTTCAGAGGTGGCGATCCAGGAGCAGGGAAAAGGGGAGCAGGGATGATGCTTACACCTCCTTGCAGGTATGTCAAACCTGGGTCTCTAGGGACCATCCTGGATAGCTCAGCTGGTCAGCGTATGGTGCCGGTAATCCATCAGATGTCTACTACCAGACTTTTAGAAGACATCTAAGGCAGCCCTGTTTAGGGAAACCTTTAATGTTTGCTGCATTACTGTATTTTAATCTTTTGTTGGAAGCTGCCCAGAGTGGCTGAGCAAGCCCAGCCAGATGGGCGGGGTACAAATAGATCATCATCACCATTATTATTATTATTATTATTATTATTATTATTATTATTATTTTGTGGGAGAGTGGACTAGATCATCCTCAGGGTCCCTTCCACCCCACTATTCTTTAAGTTGCAATTCACTATGGGAACGTTAGATGCAGGGCTGCCATTATCCCCTCAGCTTGCTAGGATCGCAGGGACGGGGACATGTGGACCACTTGCGCAGCTCCACATTTCAAATGGAAATTCCCTGAGCAATAGAATCTTAAGCTGTATGCAGGAAGCTGGCCCGGCAGCAGCTTTGTTGGGACTTTTTAGGGTTTCTGGCCGGCGTTGGCCCTGTAAATCTACACGTCATGGTGGCAACTCAAGGCAGGGCATTCTGCCCAAGTGGGGGCTGGCGACTAGCAAGCAATAACTCGATACCTCTCACCCATATTTCCATAAAAATATCTTCCTTGAAAGCCTGGCTAAAAGGTTATCTAGATGGGTCAGTGGTTTTGTGCTTGTGGGAAGGGTTTTCCCAAGGTTTGGGATTCCTCTGGCTTTTCAGCCAGTGGCTCAGAACACAGCAACTCTAAGCCAGTCAGAGAGCTACCTGTGGTAGCAAGTAAGAAGGTTAGGAAGCAGCTTTCATTGGGACGCATGGAGGTATCCCCTTGATTCTCCTGCTATTCCTATTTTCATTTATCCCCTTTAGGGATTCTCCCTAAGAAAGCCCCATATAATCCCCCTTATAATTTATCGCATCCCATAGGCACCTCAGTGAATGACTCTCTGGAATTGTTCCGTGAAATATGCATCTTTGGATCAGGCAGTTGAGCTTACCAACAAATTGGATGAGGGCCTGGTTGACATTATGCAATATTGAATTGGCTGTTAGGCTGCTGCCAGTTCACCCTCTAGATTATAAGTAGTTGGGGTTAATTGGATGGTCCTTACATTTATAAGGCGATGCCAATATAAGGCGATGCCAATGGGTTGCGCTATAGGCTGTGCAGCACTCAAGTCCTTTCTGGTTTGAACATTGCGAGTCAAGACTCGTTTAACTGGGGGTACCATTATTTGGATTATCTTACTGGCTGGTTCATGTGACATCAGCCTCTGCTAAGGCTTACTGTACGCCCCTTTTATTCCCTGAGGAGCTGGGTGTTCCCAGTGGATAGGTCAGTGGCTCCACTGCCCCTTTAACGTATTTGGGGGCTAGCTGGATACCGTTGCTCATACCTCTGCTTGCCTGTGGAAAAGCTGGTTGCCGTGAAGGACGTTATTCTTGTAATACTTCCTCTGATAGCAAATGTTGCTTTGTCAGATTCTATCATTGCTAGGTCAGTTTAAAAAATAAATAAATAAATAAAATAAAATTGGCATGCAGGGTGGTTGTTCCAGGCTGCCCCTTCCATTCCTGCTTGGCCAGGTGGTCTCTTCATCATCCTGTACAGTGGCCTTGTGCCTGGCAGGGCAAGGCAATCACATGTGACCTAACTTTTCTTGAGTTTTCCCCATTGTAGTGCCAGCGCACATCTGGACTGAGGAGTACAGGGACCGTCGGGTCTGTCTTGGTCTGATAACCAGGCAGTGTGAAGGTCCTGGCAAAATGGTCCTCATGCTTCGGCAGTCTCCTCCCCCCTTTTATGTGCTTTCCAGCTGCACTGCTTAAGGTTTAATATTGCGTTTCTGCTCGTTTTATTACGGGATCATCTATTGTTTTCACTGTCACTATATCCCGTTTTCAGTTGGAGAGCTTCAGATCCTGGGCTCTGGACGCCCAGCTATGCCGGATTTTCTGGAGCTCCTGTGGCGCTTTGGCAACAATTGATAATTTAGAGGAGGAGTAGCTTACATTTCCCCTTCTGCTTTCAGGTCTTATGAGGAGGCCTGGACTGATTTCTTAGCGTTTAGCTGGCAGTCCTCGGCCATTCAGAGGAACTTGCCTCCATTCTCTGAGCAGGACCTGCAGTAATTCGCCCACCTGCTGCAGATCGGATGCACTGTTAAAACTATCAGAATTCAGTCCGCTGCAATGTCTGCTGGAGTAAAGCTTTAATTTTTCAGAGACTCTCCTAAAAGTGTGTCGTGCGCAGGGTCTCGGAAGGTTGGTAAAGGCTCCAGCCTTCACAGGACTGCAGGCAGGAAGCCGGTCAATCTTGACCTATGCAGTATCCGCAACAAGTTAATATTTGTCTCCTGGTTCTAGTTCCAGACGAGACTTCTTTCAGTATTCCATTGTAATTTTGGTGTACTGAGGGTTGGGGAAATTGGAGCCAGCACGGGGCTGAGAGTTTGGAGGCTTATTGCCTCTGGATTTTTCCTTATCTGCTTTGGAGCTTGTCATAAGTGTCTGGAGCTCTGAGTCAGACCTAGTGGGCAGGGTTGCCATCATCGGGCTTCCAGTCACAGATAAGGTGGGCCCTTGCCCTGTTATTGTATACTGAAATATTTGGCTTTTCGTTCCCCTGGGGGCTGGCTCGATTCTAGAAGTTGCTGGTTCTCGTGGGTTGCTCCTTCGGGATATATGTGTTTCCCTTTTGGAGTTGAGACTTGTAGTGCGCAACTCCACAAACTGACCAGCTGGGTCGGGGGGAGGTTGTCCGCCTCCCAGTGACTGGGGAGGTGGGCCCGTTCCCGGTCAAGGATGCAAGGAAGTACTTGGCCTTGAGACCTCCTGAGGACAGCCCCCTACTCATGCAATAAAATGGTCACCCTTTGGCGCGACACCAGTTCACATAAGTCATACGTAAGGCCATCTCTGCTTGTGGGATCTCGGCCTCTGGTTTCGCTCCTCATTCCTTTCGCATAGGTGCAGCGACTATGGCAGCCCATTGGGGCTTCTCAGCCACCAGGATCAAGGATTTGGGGAGATGGAAATCGTATGCTTTCAAGGGTTATGTGCGAAACAAAATGCTGAGTTTGGTACTAATGCTTGTTGTTTCAACCCTTGTAGATCCCACGCTGGTCCACGTCTGGATAGTGGGACACAGCATCGTTCATTGGGCTGGCAGCAGAGCGAGGCAGGCTGCAAGGGGAGCGTGTCTCGGCCTCCCACAGCACGTGCAAGTGTCATGGTTTTCCAGACGCGGAATGTCATGGGGAGAGTTTATGCCACTGATTGGTCACCGGCTGCTCTCAGACCTCCCCACCCTATGGCCATAGTGGTGCAGCTGGGAAAAAATGATGTGGCAACTATTGATTGCCTTGCTTTGCGCACCTCAATCCAAAAGGGATTTGGAGGCATTGGCAGCCTTATTACCTTCAGTGAGAATAATTTGGTCTCACTGGTTGCAGAGGCAAACCTGGCGCGGTGTTCCCGCCCGGAGGCCGCTGAAAGGGCCAGGAAGCGCATTAACTCTGCTGTTTGCGTGAAGGTATTGGAGCTGGGTGGTTTGGTGATTTCGCACCCACACATTAATTTTAAGGCTGAGGCCCTTTACCGGGCAGATATAGTGCACCTCTCCGATTTGGGGAATGATGTTTGGCTGGATGTGGTGGCTACTAAATTGGGTTCCTGGTTGGGTTTGTGAGTGGTTGGCGGCGAGCGTTAGAGCTCTTGTGGCGGTTAGGCATTGGTTATAATATGCTGGTGTTGGAGGGGGCTGAACAGGCGGTGCCTGCCCCTCCTATTGCGATGAAGGGAATTCTGTTAAAGGAATCCTGGGGCTTGCCATGATTTCGTCCAATCCCTGTTATGGGACCAGGGCCGCCCAATCCCTGTTATGGGAATCCCTGTTATGGGACCAGGGCCGCCCAATCCCTGTTATGGGAATCCCTGTTATGGGACCAGGGCCGCTCAATCCCTGTTATGGGAATCCTTGTTATAGGACCGGGCAGGCAAGCTTTCGGGGAGCTGCTGGGGAGAGCGGCGTGGGTCCGACGCTTAGCTCAGGTGACCCCCCAGTTTGACTTTCTCTTCTACTGGCTACCGATCGGACCTCGGGATGCCAGTTCTGTCCCAGGCGGGGGGACAGATAGTCATAACCAATGTCTAAACAACCACTCACTGATTTTGTATTTTAATAAAGTTGTGGCCAAAATAGTGCCCAAAAAACCAAAACTAAATTACGTGTTATGTGTGAAGTTATTTGAGGGGTGGCCTGGGGACCTACACGCGCAACATGGTTTGCTGCTGAAAATGTGTTGTAGCCTCAGGTTTCATGGACCCAAGTCCACTTCATCCGATGTCTGTAATCTTCAGTTTTCATGTATATTTGCGCCAGTGAGGGGGTGGGAATGGAACGCAATGCCGACGAACAACTAGAAGTACAGTCTGTGACAGTTTTATAAAGCTCAAAATAACCCGAATGACTATTCACAGCAGTAGTTAGTGGCAGCAAAATCATCACAGTTTCACTATGTTAATTAACACCAGTAGTGTGCCAGGAAGCCATTTTCTCTATTCAAACCCAAACAAATAGAACCCAAACTTCTTGATTACTTCCAGTACAGCTATTTCACACTGGCACTTGGTAACTTTGAGTTTCGAAGCAGAGTGCCCTGCGGCGGGAGAGGGAGTTATCCCACTGGTTTCTGAATCACTGTTCTTCAACAATGAGACTTCAGAAGAAGGCTCCAGCGTGAAATTGCTGAACTAGAAGTTATCAGCAAATTCGATTCTATTCAATTTAGGGTTAATCATGACCGTGGGTTTCTGTCCCGCTACTGGTGTTAAATTAACCTAGCATGGCGAGAAAGACTGCACATCGTGAGTGTCTCTCCTCTTATCTTGTATACTGCTGGGCTCTGCATAGAAATGTCCCTTGCAGTATCAAATTTTGGTCCCATTGTTTACACTGTGTATGTGTGCGCAGATCGAAAGACACCTGTCAATTGATGGTAACACTTCACGCAACTGACAGAGGGGTATAAATCCGAATGTTTATGCCACAATAAATCCGATGTGTTTTTAAAGGAGTCGCGAGAATCTCTGTTGTTTTTAACTTTGCCTTTTCCCTCTTTAGATACTCTTCCCGCAACGCAAGAGGCCCTGTGTGAATTGAAATCCTTTCCTCCTGAATTTAATTCATCTTAAGATGACAATCATGCATCTCAGTGGTATATTTGAGGGCTTGCAGTAGTGATTAACAAAGGCCTGTTGCTATTCTGAAGAGCAATGAAGTATGTAATTAAACATTTCCCCTCCCATATTGGGAGCAGAGTTTTTGAAGAGAACATTGCTTGATTGAAAAGTCAGCTGTGTTAAATGGCTGAGTTCTACTTAAGCCACAGTCATCTCTGAAAACCTGATGACACAGGCAGGGCAGTGTGAGGTTTAATTTACCCATAGGTCAAGCTCTGCAATTAGCTTTAAGTTGCCAAATAACCTCCAACATTTCGCCGATGAAAATATGGATGTCCTATTCAATAATAATAATAATAATAATAATAATAATAATAATAATAATAATATCCCACCCATCTGGCTGGGTTTTCCCCAGCCACTCTGGGTAGCTTCCAGCACATATAAATTTAGTAAAATGTCAAAGATTAGAAACTTCCCCATACAGGGTTGCCTTCAGATGTCTTCTAAAAGTTGTGTAGTTGTTTATCTGTTTGGCATTTGAAGGAAGGGTGTTCCACAGGGCAGGCACCGCTACCAAGAAAGCCCTCTGCCTGGTTCTCTGTAACTTCATCTCTCACAGTTAGAGAACTGCCAGAAGGCCCTCAGAGATGGACCTCCGTGTCCGGGCTGAATGATGGGGATGGAGACGCTCCTTCGGGTATACAGGACAGAGGCTGTTTAGGGCTTTAAAGGCCAGCACAAACACTTTGAATTGTGCTCGGAAACATACTGGGAGCCAATGTAGGTCTTTCAAGACCAGTGTTATGTGGTCTCGGTGGTTTGGATACCCTTTGAAACTGGTATCTAAATTATATGAATGAAGACCAGCTCTCACAGGGGCTGCTTTTCCCTCTAATCATCACAGACTTGTTTCATATGTGGACTAAATTCATCTGTGACAAATAAGCCATATGAATTACCTGCAACCAGGACAAATTGCTGACATATGTAGGGAGAGCTATGTGTAGTTTTCATTCAGTTCATTACATGTATTGAATACCTTCCAGGCACCATAATCCACTACGGTTGCAGTCCTAAGGTGTGAGCGTGTGATTTCAAGGCAGAATAGTATAATAATAATAATAATAATAATAATAATAGTAATAATAATAATAATTTATACCCTGCCCACCTGGCTGAGTTTCCCCACACTGGGCAGTTCCCAACTGAATGTTAAAAACACAATACAGCATTAAACATTAAAAAATTCTCTAAACAGGGCTGCCTTCAGAGGTCTTCTAAAAGTCAGATAGTTGCTTATCTCCTTGACATCTGAAGGGAGGGCGTCCCACAGGGCGGGCGCCACCACCGAGAAGGCCCCCTGCCTGATTTCCTGTAACATCACTTCTCGCAGCGAGGGAACCAACCAGAAGGCCCTCAGTGCTGGACCTCAGTGCTCGGGCTGAATGATGGTGGTGGAAATGCTCCTTCAGGTTTACAGGGCCAAGGCTGTTTAGGGCTTTCAAGTTCAGCACCAACACTTTGAATGGTGCTCAGAAACGAACTGGGTAAGAGTTTAAGGACACACTTGAGCCAGGCAAAACCACCCAAGATGAAGCAGAGTCAACAAGGGCTGTGGCTGCAGGTGGGAGAGTGTCAATGGCCTGGGCTTCCCCCATTACTGATGAAGGCCCAAACAGATTGAGGAAGGGTCTGAATGGAAATTATCTCCCCCAACAGCCCCCACTGTGGAGATGAGCTGAAAGTGCTGTGTAGAAGAAGAAGAAGAAGAAGAAGAGGAGGAGGAGGAGGAGGAGGAGTAGTTTGGATTTGATATCCTGCTTTATCACTACTCGAAGGAATGAGCAAACTGGTGTCTGTTTTTAAACTTGCACGTCTGCAGTTTGGGGCAAGAAATCTGCACATGCTCGCAGTTTGGGGCAGATAGGACAGGAGGAGGGTGGAGGCTAAATAAAGTTATGTTTTTCTTTGCCTGCTGAAGTAAAGTTCTGCTTTTTGCCTGCTTGAGTAAGCCGGTAAGAAGCTTTTTGGTGCATACTATAAAAAGCAGCCTCAGAGTCAAGGGGTGCTTAGCCTTTGAGAAATATTCTCGCTGTAGCCCCTGTGTTAAAGCTAGTAGTGATGTATGGAAGTGAGAGCTGGACCATAAAGAAGGCTGATCGCTGAAGAATTGATGCTTTTTGAATTATGGTGCTGGAGGAGACTCCTGAGAGTCCCATGGACTGCAAGAAGATCAAACCTATCCATTCTGAAGGAAATCAGCCCTGAGTGCTCACTGGAAGGACAGATCGTGAAGCTGAGGCTCCAATAGTTTGGCCACCTCATGAGAAGAGAAGACTCCCTGGAAAAGACCCTGATGTTGGGAAAGATTGAGGGCACAAGGAGAAGGGGACGACAGAGGACGAGATGGTTGGATAGTGTTCTCGAAGCTACCAACATGAGTTTGACCAAACTGCGGGAGGCAGTGGAAGACAGGAGTGCCTGGCGTGCTCTGGTCCATGGGATCACGAAGAGTCGGACACGACTAAACGACTAAACAACAATAACAAAAGCCCCTGTGCAGGTGGATAAATGCCGACCTTCCTTGGAAAGAACCCGTGTCTG
The DNA here is from genome assembly GCF_965153285.1 of Podarcis tiliguerta. NCBI lineage: Eukaryota > Metazoa > Chordata > Lepidosauria > Squamata > Lacertidae > Podarcis > Podarcis tiliguerta. Next base: position 11,563,648 of record NC_139543.1, on the reverse strand, counting down.
TCTTTATTGACTGGGAATACCTGCAACAAGATGAGCGCCTCTTTGCCTCCTTCTCTCCTTGGGTCTTTCCTCTCCTCCTGTTGCTCTGGCAGACTCAGGATCTTTAATGTCTCTTCCTTGAAAGGCGGCAACAGGGTGTGTGGGTTGGCTGGGTAGAGAGACAAACACCACCTCTGCTTCTCCGTAATCTTCGCCAGACAGGATAAATATCAGTTTCTGCTATCTTACTCTCTTTGCAAAATCCTTTAAAAAACAACAACCCAGCTCTTCTGCTGTTGTTGTTTTTGTCACTTTCAGTTTTGTGCGAATTTCCTGGCGCCTATTTTCAGCGGCAGGAGGAGGTGGTGGGAGAGATAAACAAGCCCGGGAATATCTCCATCCGCAAAGAGGCCCTTTGAAAACAGATGCTCTCTCAAAACGCTCTATCTGCACACTCAAATAAGTTGCTGATGCTGATAATATCCCCCCTTTTATATTTAGCTGAAAGGGAATAATAGATCGCCCAGTTTACGGTTTCCTCCGTGTCTCATGCAAACCGCTTTGTTAGATTTCATAAGCTCTTTCAGCTCTAGTTACCAACACATGTATACTCATAAAATATTCATTTGGCAAAAACACATTGGGGAGAAAGCAGATTTACGCAGGTCCACCGAGAAGAGGGAAAGGAGGTATTGCAAAATACATAAACGCCACTGAGCTATACCATAAATAACAGGGGTGGGTGGGAAGGGGGGAGCGGTAGTAATGATTTTGTGCAAAGCTCTGTAAATCTTCTATTAAAATCTAGGCATGTGCTTCCATTTCCTTGAGAGGTAGTCTTCCAGCTGCTACAATAGTAGCCCAATCCTATAGCTGGGAACTGGGAGCACCAAGTTTGTAGTGCAAACTTCCACGTGTCTACTCAGTTGTAAGGCCCACTGGGGGGCTTACTGGTAGATAAATTCAGCTCCAGTCGTCCGAGCTGATACGGCTCTTCTTCGCTTGAGCCCAGCAGAGTAGTAAACATCCTTCCGTTTGCGGACTCTGGGTGTAGCAGAGGATGGTTTCGATCGATAGCTGCGATCCGTTACTCTGCCATCCGTCATCTTGATTCCGTCCATCTGGGCCCATAACCAAAAAATGTTAGTAAATTCAGCTCCGGTCCTCCAAGCTGATACGGCTCATCTTCGCTTGAGCCCAGCAGAGTATAAAATACCCAGAAGGATGAGGCAACAGAAGGATGAGGCAGGTATGGCTACATTGCTAAGCTTTATTACAAGCTATGCAGAGAGCACACAAATATACAGTGGTGCCTCGCAAGACGAAAAGAATCCGTTCCGTGAGTCTCTTCATCTAGCGGTTTTTTCGTCTTGCGAAGCAACCCCATTAGCGGATTAGCGCTATTAGCAGTTTAGCGGCTATTAGCGGCTATTAAAGTCTTAAGGGATTAGCGGATTAGCTGCTAAAAGGCTATTAGCAGCTTAGTGCCTTAGAAAAAGGGGGTGGGGAGCGAGAAAAATTTGCAGGAACTCGCAAGTCATTTTTGTCTTGCGAAGCTAGACCATAGGAAATTTGTTCTGTGAAGCACCTCCAAAACGGAAAACTCTTTCGTCTAGCGGGTTTTCCGTCTTGCGAGGCATTCGTCTTGCGGGGCACCACTGTACATCTTGTCTCTGTGAGAAGCAGAGAGCAACTCCTACAAAGAAACAACAGTACGAAGGAAACAGGAAACCAGTAAATGTCACATCCCGTCTCCCTTTCCCGTGGGAATCCAACAGTATCTGGACTGTGGAATGAAAACATAGTCCTGTGACTACCAGCAGCTGCTCAGTGAGAGAAACAGAAACCAACACTTACTGCCAGCGAAGTGGGTAGTGGGATTGTAGACTCCTTCCTGTCACCTGGAACATGTGTCCCATGTGCAAAACATCAGAATTTACATTGCCACTGAAATTTCAGAGCAGGGCTGGAGATTTGTCGCTTCTGAAGCACCAGAGGAAGCCCTACAATTTACGCCCCAAAGATGATTCAATCTGAGCTCACCCATCACCGTGCTCGCTTTGGTGACGTGCATTTTGAAGAATCTTCAAATGCAAAGAGCTCTGATAATGTAAGTCGTATGCAAAAGGAATTGGAATAAGGGCAAGGCTGGTCAGTGTACAAAGTTCAATTGCTAGCATTACTGCTTCTCCACCCATCCAGTGCTCTTAGAATATAAACTTGATGGAGGACTCTCTTTGACTTTAATGGCTTTTAATGAGCTGTTTTATTCATCGAAAATCTTTTAAGTTACTGTATGCTGGTTCCTTCCATCTATCTTGATTGTCTTTTGCTCAGCTCACTCTCTACTGTAATCCAATAAGCAGAAAAGAGAGAGATGATTAAATTTCCTTATTTTTAAACTTACCATTGGGGCTTAATAGCTCCCTCCCCCCTTTAAATTCGTATTTTGATATTCATTTCCTAGCTACTATGAGTTACAGATTTAATACACACTGATAATGCAATTTACAGCACAAAACGAATGTTATATATAAAGGCCTATTCACAGAGCACTCTGTATTTGCTTTTCGCTCATGAATATTGTTAGTCTCGTTTCATGTCCTATCGGAATAAATTATCAAAGCCTAGCATATGCTGGGATTACAGGATGGCTGCTGAATTGCCACACCAGAACCACAGCTTTCATTGACTTGGAAATGCAGATGAAAACTATGGACATCCCAGGAACGGCTAAAACTAGGGTTGCCACCCGTCTTTTAAAATATGGATTTGTTCTGTTTTGTGGGCACAGAGTCCCCTGTTCCATTTGGGATGCTTTTTGTCCCATGTAAGTCATTTTTTAAAAAAATAATTAATTAAAAGCTTGCTTATCTTGCGCAGCCTAACTTGCTAGCACTTCGGAAGTTGAGCCCACCCTCCAAAGCTGGCTGATTGGTGCTCCAGGCTAGCCAATGGAGCTCACCAGCCAGCAGGCTCTTCTGGGTTGGGTGGAGCTCTTGCCAATGGCTCTAAGACAGGCATGGCCAAACTTGGCCTTCCAGCTGTTTTGGGACTACAACTCCCACCATCCCTAGCTAACAGGACCAGTGGTCAGGGATGATGGGAATTGTAGTCCCAAAACATCAAGTTTGGCCATGCCTGCTCTAAGAGAACAAGTGAAATGTTTCCTGGGGCAGCAGCCTTAATAATAATAATAATAATAATAATAATAATAATAATAATAATAATAATTTTATTCCCTCCCATCTGGCTGGGTTTCCCCAGCCACTCTGGGTGGCTTCCAACCCAATATTAAAAACAATACAGCATCAGACATTAAAAACTTCCCTAAACAGGGCCTTCAGTTGTCTTTTAAATAGTTGTTTATTGCCTTGACATCTGCTGGGAGAGCAGGCGCCACTACCGAGAAGGCCCTCTGCCTGATTCCCTGTAACCTCACTTCTCAAATCTTCAAATATTTCAAATCTAAGTCTCACTCTCTCTCTCTCTCATGGGTGTTTAAGGATTCTCTTTGCTTATTTCCACCTCTAGAAAGGATCGGGTGGAGGCTGCAAAGGAGGATTTCTTATGTTCAGGGTTCTGTCACTGAAATTGCCCAGATGAAGGGCGGCATACAAATTTAATAAATAATAATAATAATCTGTCCATCCCTGGGCATCAAAGCATCATAACCTTCATATATTGGAGATCTCATGGGGATGACGGGTTATGTGAACCCTCTTGAGATGTCGGAGGCAAAGCTCTGTGAGTAAAAGAAGCGGAATGTGTTGCACTCTTTCTCTCCCTTTCTTTTTTTGGCTGGGTTTCCGGGCTCCTCACGGGGTCTCTGCCATGGGAGCGTATTCACCCAGTGCTTTTCCAGCTGCACTGGCTCCCGGTGGAGTACAGGGTCAGATTTAAGGTGCTGGCAAGCCTTTCACGGCCTAGGACCCTCGTACCTATGGGACTGCCTCTCCTGGTAGGGCCTTAAGGTCCATAAATAGCAACACACTAGAGGTCCCGGGCCCTAAGGAAGTTAGATTAGCTTCAACCAGAGCCAGGGCATTTTCAACACTGGCTCCAGCCTGGTGGAACGCTCTGTCTCATGAGACCAGGGCCCTGCAGGATCTGATTTCTTTCCGCAGGGCCTGTAAGACAGAGTTGTTCTGCCTGGCCTTTGGCTTCGAGTCAATTTGACTCCTTCCCCCTCTTTCTTTTTCCTTTCTCCTCCTGTGATGAGGCTGCTTTTTAATGTTTTAATGTTGCATTTTAATCTTGTTTTTAAGTTGTATTCATTCAACTTGTTTTTCTTATTGCCTGAGCCCAGCCTTGGCTGGGGAGGGCGGGGTATAAATAAAAATTATTATTGTTATTGTTAATTTGCCATCCTTCTGGCAGGCAGAAATTCATCAGGTGGGGAGCATTTCCTTTCAGTTTTCTAGTTGGGATGTTTGCAGTTATTGAGAGCTTCCATTTGATCATTGTAATGGATTGCTTTGAAGTCATTTCTGCACCGAGTAGAAGTAATTTTAGCCTCCTAAATTCCCCCCAACCTGTCCCTTTTTTGGCCCCACCATAGGTGACAACCTTAGCTAAAACATATACTGGTTCAGCAAAATGCTGCTTGAGGTTCCTTTTGGATGAAAGTCATCGCAGATGGAGGGACCATGAATCCAGGGAATATTTTCACATGCCCTTGCTCATGGAGCTGCAACATCTTCTATTAGCCTTTAACTGCTTACATGTGTCGCAGGAACCACCCCCCTCCAAAAAAAATCATTCAGTTTGTACAAACTCGACACACACACACTCACACACGACATACGCTACGCTTCTGTTATAAATTCAAAGAAAATCAACCATACATCGGATCTGCACCGTTCCACTTTTATTTTACTCCATGAAGGAAGGACTACAAAATGGGGAAGGTTTGATACAGGCCAGCCATAATCCCTTGAGCATACCAGCACATACACAGGAGCCCTGGCCAGTTGCTATGCCAACCCTGATGGTCCCAGACAGAAGACCATCAAGGTCACAAAGGACTTACATATGGGAGTGGATTCAACACGGACTGGAACAAAGGACAATGATCAGATCTTCCCTCTGGGGGCAGGAAACTGCCAACTCCCTTTTGTCCTCTGGAAATGACTCATGGGGAGGGGGAGAGGAGGAACCAGCCAGGTGACAAGATACTCAGGTTACCTCCACAACTCCTCCCTCAACCCCTCCTTTTTGTGATGTGTCAATGATGTAGTCATGATGTAGTTGTGATGTAGTTCTAGGGATGTAGTTTGGGGGATTAGTAACGAATAAAAGTTGGGGTCTTCTTTTGTTCTGTACTTCCATTTTGCTTCATCTTGTTGCGGGTGGGAGTCCTGTCACGACAGTATCCAATAAAGGCCAAGCCTACAGGCTGCTGTTTTGCTCCAAGTTAGCCTAGTTGGTGTCTTTGTTTTTGTCCAAGGGAGACCTCTGATTTCTCCGTTAACAGTTGTTTAATTGTAACCTGGGTGGGTATCAAGTCAGTGGGAGGGGACCATTAGATTAGGTCTAATATGCGACAAGTTCTGCACACAAAGGGCTTAGTTGTTTTGTATGATTGTGTGAGCACCGCAGGGCTGACGGATTTCTTGAAAGCGATTCCCCTTCAACAGGAGCATTTCCCTACATACGGGAAACAGGATCCGTGCCCTCTGAAAGAAAAGCAGAAGGTAGCTAGACTGCCTGCACTATTAATAGGGCAGGAGCAAATATAATGCAGCTGGTGTAATAGAGCCATGGTAACCAATAAGAGAACCAAATAAGCAATTTATTTTTAAGCAGAGATTAGAGAGAAATGTTATCACAGCATGTCTTTGAGGGAGGGGGGAAAAACGCATTTTCAACACTGAACTTTTTAATCTTGTGAGTCAATAAGGTACTGGGGGATGAATGTGTGTTGAGTCATTTCAAATTATCGAATAATTCATAATCATAATAACACCTCTATATACCCAAGGATATTAAAGCACATTATGAGCTTTAATTAATTAGGTCTCTCTTGCAACACCTCTGTGTGGTAACTATTATTATCCCCATTTTACACATGAGTAAACAAAATAATTGCGCGTTTCAAAGAGCCGCCGGTCTTTAGCATTTCTTTTCATGCAGTGGGCAAGAATTCTATTTGCAGCATGGGGTGCAGAATTACTGTGTATTCTTGGTCTCCCTCTTGCTTAAGTTAGATTTTGTCTAACTTAAGCAAGAGGGGACACCAAGAATACACAGTCATCATTGTTCCAGTTGTAATCTGTTGCTTACGTGGCAATGAGCATCCGTCCTGATTAGGTTGAACGGTGTTTACATGCTTTCCTCTTAATAATTTGTTCATCCCACAGTTTGTGCACCACTTTCATAACTGCAAAAAGTCTGGAGTTGTTGTTGGGGTTTTTTAAAGAAATGACAGAATATTTTTTCATATTTTTATATTTTTAAACATTACAAAGATCCATTCAAACAAAATAACACTAATACAAACTTGGGGTTTTCTGAACCCCCAGACTCCCCCCTCCCTGTTTTCAAAATGTACATTTCTTTATCTTACCTCATTTGATTACATTTATCTAACTTTAACCCTTTTTAAAAAAGTCTTTTGGTTTTTGCAAATTACAAGTGTTATAAAAATCCTGCTAATTGTTCACAATATTCTTTAATATAGTCTATGTATTTTTCCCATTCTGTATTAAATTTGTTGTCCTCTTGGTGTCTGATTCTTCTAGTCATCCTTGTCATTTCAGCGTATTCCATCGTCTTCATAATCCACTCTTCTTTAGTTGGTGTTTTCTCTTTCTTCCATCCCTGGGCGTAAAGCATTCTTCCAGGTGTCATCCTATACATAAACAGTCTTTTCATAACCTTTGGTAATTCTTCTCCTATTATACCTATTAAACAGGCTTCTGGGGTTTTTTAAACAAAAGTTATTTAAACATTTTTTTCAATTCATTATATATCATTTCCCAGAATGCCTATGCCTTTTTGCACGTCCACCACATGGTGACAGAACACTTTGATCTGCTTTAATTGCAGCTGTAGCCATGAGATGAAGAAACATGGCACAGAGATGTTTGGGTAAAATACGAGATCGCTTTTATTTCAATTAATGCAATTTTATGCAAGTTAACTGCAGTGTGACTGCATAGGAATCTAGGTGTTAACCAATCAGATGAGACTCATCCTGGCATGTAATAATAATAGTAATAGTAATAATAATGATAATAATAATAATAATAATAATAATAATAATAATAATAATAATTTATTATTTGTACCCCACCCATCTGGCTGGGTTTCCCCAGCCACTCTGGGCAGCTTCCAACAAAGGTTAAAAATACATTAAAATCTCACACATTAAAAACTTCCCTGAACAGATGTAAGAGGAGGTGGTTCAAATCTCACTCACGTCTTCCGCCAGTGAGTCCAGTGGTTCTCAACCTTGGGTCCCCAGATGTTTTGGGCCTACAACTCCTATGATCCCTAGCTCACAGGACCAGTGGTCAGGGATAATGGGAGTTGTAGGCCAAAAACATCTGGGGACCCAAGGTTGAGAAAGGCTGCCACCTTAGAGGTGGTTAAAAAGGTAAAGGTAAAGGGACCCCTGACCATTAGGTCCAGTCATGGCTGACTCTGGGGTTGCGGCACTCATCTAGCTTTATTGGCAGAGGGAGCTGGCGTACAGCCTCCAGGTCACGTGGCCAGCATGACTAAGCCACTTCTGGCAAACCAGAGCAGCGCACGGAAATGCTGTCTACCTTCCCGCCAGAGTGGTACCTATTTATCCACTTGCACTTTGATGTGCTTTCGAACTGCTAGGTTGGCAGGAGCTGGGACCGAGCAATGGGAGCTCACCCCATCACGGGGATTTCTGATCGGCAAGTCCTAGGCCCTGTGGTTTAACCCACAGCGCCACCTGCGTCCCTTAGAGATGGTTAGGGAGGCCTTTCTGACCCAGCTCCTTGTGGACCCACACAACTCAGAGATGGAAGGAAGAGTCAGAATGGCAAATCAAGATGATGGACTATGCCGAAATGGCAAAATTAACTGGGAACCTTGGAAATCAAGAAGACAAGAACTTTAAAAAAGAATGGGAAAAGTTTATAATTTTTTTACGAGACCATTGCAAGCAGATCAAAACATTGGCAGGATTTTAACCACACTTGTAAAGTGATGGAAAGTATAGATTATTTAGAAGGATTTTTAATATATATAAATACTGATATGCCGTTGTAAATATTATCATTCTTACATTTAAAACCTGACAGTACCAAATTATCGAAGGCTTTTCACCAAAGCCAGACTAAACGTCTTTCCTTCTGCAGTGTTGGATGGCAGGTTGAGAGGAGTTCCCTACCAGGACAGACTTTGCTCGTGTGCTCAAGACATCGATTCCATAAAACATATTTTGTTGCATTGTGCAAAATATGAGCAAGCCAGGGCTGAACTGATATTACCCTTCTGCTACCTTTCCTGGGAAAATCAGAGGCTCACTATGTCAGGTTCCTATTGGAAGACCGGACAAATGCTAGAACATTAGCAGTGGCCAAATTTTTGTCGGTGTTTGCAAGAAACAATGATCCCTATATTCTGAACGAAATGCTTCTTCAACCTGGAGGTAGGCTGTATGAATTGTGTATTGCTTTGTTGGGTCTCTGGACCATAATAAAGGTTGATGATGAATATTATCATTAGGACCCATGGAAGGGATGGGGGAAAGTCAGGAGATTCAAAATAATCTCAATATTTGGATTTTGAATTGTTGTTTGTTGAATGTTTATATTTTTTAAGATTAAATAATTAAAGAAAACAAAACCTAAAAGTACCTGTTCTATAAATGTACACTCTGCTCTGGACTGTAGAGGCTGAATCCCCACAACCCAACCTTTTGGTCCCTTCATGGACTTTGATTCTCTCATGAGCCTCTTTCTTTATTTTCAACTAGTTCACCGAGAGCTTGCTTGCAAGCCTTGAGGTATGAAATACAGCTGATAAATGACAATAAAGGATTAGCCTGAAATATTTACAGTCTGTGATGTTAACAGCCATTTCATCTATATTAATTGGCAGCACATCTCCACACCAGATGGCCCATTGGAAGGATAGAACATTACCCCAGTAGATTTATCCAGATTGCACATTAGGGAGTTTCAGGAATGCTGCTAACTTCTTTTACTGGTTCAGATTTGGTGGAAATATTTGCCCTGCTTGAGTTCTTACTGCACAAAAGTAATTATGAGTTATAATATATGTTTTACATACATGCCTCTTATCTGTCGCATGGGCAGGAGAAAAAAATGCATGAAGTTTGGTGTAGAATGCAACAGAAACATGGTTTTGCAGTACAGTGGTACCTTGGTTTACGAACCGTTCTGGAAGTCCATTCCTAAACCAAAGCGTTCTTAAACCAAGACGTGCTTTCCCATAGCAGCGGGGGACAATTTCCAAATAGAACACACTCAACAGGAAGTGAAACATGTTCTTATTCCAAGGCAAAGTTCACAAACCAAGACACCAACTTCCAGGTTTGCAGCATTCTTAATCCAAGTTTTTTTCATAAACTAAGCTGTTCTTAAACCAAGGTACCACTGTAATTGAGTTTTTGGTTGACTTTTCAAAGCCAATACTAACTTCAATTTTTTAAAAATGTTTTTTCCAAATTCAGGAGGCACATACAGGTAGTGTGATATGTGGCTTTAGGTGGGACAGGAGGAAAGGCAAAACATAAGGCAAGGGAGACCAGTCCTTTAGGCAAGGGCTGGATGCAGTTCATTAGAGGAGAAGCTGGATGAAGATCTGGAGAAAGTTTGGGCAAAGCATCAACTAGGCTACAGTGGAGGGAACCAGTGTGAAAAAACACAGGAAGCTGAGTCAAACCATTGGTCTATCTACCTCTGCAGTCCCCTATTGTCCCTTCTGATAGTCAGGAGTGCTTTTGAGGGTTTCAGGATGAGGAGATGCTGCTTGAAAAATGCTGTAGACCTTCTGCATGCATGGTAGATGTTCAGCCATTGAGCTATGACCCTTCTCTAAACAGTTGAAAAGATATATGGGATTTAGGATTGCTTCTGGAGGAAGAAGATAGCAGTGGGCTTTTCTCTGGCTCTTTCATTCAGCATTCTGTCTTGAAAAGAAAGTGCAGAGCCCCCTAAAGCAGCATGGTTATGAATGATGTGTCAGACTAAACCACTTGGTTATTAGAGCCCTGTGGGCATGCACCGGCTTCCAGAAGTCAAGGTAGCAACACAGGGGAATGCGTGAATAATTCCTAAGTCAGCACGCTGTTGGCAGAGCCAAATTTCTATTGATGTGGAACTCGGCAATCTTCAGACAGGATAAGGGATATTGACAAGCAAATGAGCGAGAGGCTCCTGCTTTTGTTTTTATTGGGCTTGTGCTGTCAAATCCAAAGGTGGAACTTGCTCTGGGAAGATGAAAGGTCACATCTTCTACACATACGTTTCTATGCAGTCATTGCTGGGGAAGTCCAGCAAGCTGAAACACACAATGTTTATGTATTGACTGTTCATCATTTCTCATCTAAGAAGAAGAGCAGTCACGAGGGAGAAGGCTTTTTCTGTTAGAATTCCTGCTCCATGATTGCAGTCATGGGATTTTTGTCTTTCCCATAACAGTATATGTTTTGACTCCACAGAGTGGAAAGGGAAGGAGACAGGATGTTTGTGTTACTGTGTTCCATGAAGTGGGGCTATTGTCCTTTGTTCTTTTTCTCTTTGCTGTCTGATGCTAGAGAGAGAGGGAGCCATGTTGCAGTGCTCCGTGTGTGTTTATATGCAAATAAAGTAGATTAGCCAAAATGCTGAGTTGCTGAGGTCTGTCACGCAAGCTATGAAGACTCTGTGGATCCCTAAGTGTGCCGATGTCTGTTGGCATCGGTCGCTGTGATGTTCAGGCTGAAGAAAGCTTATGAAGCTCCCCAACGATCGACCAGGAGGGAGAGAACATGCCAGTCGGACATGTGTCTCTGCCAGGGTCCTACTTGAGTGTAGGACATTTTCATTGGTGGTACCCAGTCATAGGAGCCAACTTCTAGGGGCTGAGGTCCCTGTGGCCTCCCCAATGAAATATTTGAGGGAGCCAGGCCTCTCCCAAGTTGATGGACATTAACATTCAAGTGGTGCGTGCGCACTGCATCATGTGATCGATTATATGGGGCGGGGCTTACCTGCCCCCCTATATTTTATTCAGGTTGACACCCCTGTGCCCAGTTATGGAACTCTCTCCATAAGAAGGTTTCTCAAGTACCTGCACTGTTTATTCTCTCGGGCATTTACAATTATTATGATATTATTTATGTTTATGGAGTGTTTCCCCCCCAAAAAAAATGTTTAGGGGTACTCTCATTTTGACTCAAGAAAACCACCATTTTATAGTTCAAATCGGGGGAAATAAATTCAGTAAATGGACAAACGGACAAAGATTCACAAAATGTTTAGGGGTATGCGTCCCCCAAGAAAAATAGCACTGTACGTATGGCTGTTGATGTTGTTGAGAGGGAAGCTCTCTTTTAAACATTTTGCCATCCATTATGCTGTCTGCTAAATTCATTTTGAAGTCTTATCAAATTTGGGCAGTGCTTTTGCTTTAATTGTTGAGGTGGTTGTGGTTGGCATTATTGCTATTTATTAGTTGCTTTGCTCACAAAAGTGAACTGAAATGACTCATAGACGTAATGTAAACATTAGAACCATCAGATCCAATAAAATTAAATGGGTCAGCAGATGAGAAGAGCAACAGAAGTTTTAAAAAGATTGTCTTAATTCGGAGGTGGAAAGAAACCCAGCGAGGGGCCATATAGACAACCCTAGAGAGGTTAGTTCATAGAATTGTAGAGTTTGAAGGGACCCCAGTGGTCATCTAGTCCAACCCCTTCAATGCAGGAATCTCAGATAAAGCATCCATGGCAGATGGCCACCCAACCTCTGCTTAAAAACCTCCAAGGAAGGACAGTCCACCACCACTTGTGGGAGTCTGTTCCACTGCTGAACAGCTCTTACTGTCACTTAGTTTTTCCTAATGTTTAGTCGGAATCTCCTTTTTGTAACTTGAAGCCATTAGTTCAAGTTGTAGCTTCCAGAGGAGGAGAAAAGAAGCTTGCTCCATCTTTCATGTGACATCCCTTGAGATATTTGAAGATGGCTCTATATCTCTTCTGAATCTCATTTTTACCAGGTTAAACATACCCAAATCCCTTCACCATTCCTCATAAAGCTTGGTTTCCAGAACTTTGATAATCTTGGCCACCCTCCTCCGCACATGTTCCTGCTTAGAATGGTAAGGAAGAAGATGAACTATTTTAAGACCTGATATTGGTCTCCATAAAGTACACAGAGCATGTTCAGGTTGCTTCCATTGCCACTGTGTAATTTCTGATTGGTACTGTGAAATAAATTACTGAAATGAAGGAACATTTTAGGAAAACTGAAGTAGAAAATCTATGCTTGCCAAGTTGTATTGGCTTCTTTGTGAATTAAATTGTGACTGGGACAATTATTTATTTATTTGAAAATAAAAACAAGTAGATGCTCCACTTGCCTGTTTTGTTTTGTTTTAAAAAGATTGTGGTATTTATAACCAGCTCTTCATTGAACGTTTTCTATCCCAAAGAAATAAAAATAAACAGAACAGAAGTATACCAAAAAAGAAAAAGAAAAATAGGGTTCAGTAAACAACCAATTAAGATTTTTTCATAAGGTACACAAGCAAAACCACAATGTCAAAAATTAAAATTCCTAATTGAATCAAACACAAGATATTTAAACAGATAAAGCAACCAATGGTCTTTGCAATAGTTCCCATCCTTTTTTCCACTTATTGTAGCCTATTCCCCAACCCACCCCACTTTGTCACACACAAACAGAAGACCCCCACTCTGTGCCAACACTCTCACCTTGCAACTTTTGAGCAGTTTAACACATTTTATCCCCCTATTCAACCTATCCAGACTCTCACCCTGAGTGTTATTAATAATTGCCCAAAAGCATCTACAACAAGAAACTCCCACACCTTGTCCCTCAAAGCTACTGAGTGAGAATTCTGCATCACACACACATGTATTTAACATCAAACTGAATATTTTATATGAGATATATACATTTGTTCACACACACACACACACACACACACACATGCATAGACATTGCTATTGGATGTAGTGTCATCTAGTGGCTAAATAAATTAACTGCACCAGTTGCTGAGGTGAGGTAATCAAAGAAAGGCATGCTGGGAGACCCTCTTGTATTAGAAGACGCCAGTGAAGAAATTGGTGAAAACAGATAGCATTTTTATTATGCAGCTGTTATCAAGCACCGTACGGCTAAAGCGGAAACGAAAGCGGTCTGTCAACGATTTTCTTCAAAACTGCCAGCGGAGAATTTTGATGATGCATATACACCTAGTGGTGCAAAAAATGTTTGCTATTCTGCAGGACAGGTTGCTGAAATGTCTATAACAGTTATTTGGTGCCCTCAACCCTAAATCACAAGGATCTCCATGTCTAAATCACAAGGATCTCCATAATACAGAATGAGACCGACAACTTTGAAGTCAACTTGGATTTCTTCAGGTTGATGTGCTCATGGTGGGGCACTGTGGGAGCCTGCGAACTAACTATCCATCTTAATCCACTTTAGGCTCTGAGGAATACACATCCCATCGTCAGTTATGCTTGAAAAGTTCCCTCTGATTTCAATGGGACTTATTCATGAGTAACTAGCAACAGGATTGCAAGCTGAGTAATTGGATAACTAAATTGGATCAGGCGCTGTTATACTCTGGTATCGGATATTGCTCCCCTACATTGTTAATAACCATGGCATTCTGTTCCCATCCCACTCGGATCGCAATCTTTTCAACAGATTTAGCCATTTTAGCATTTGATAAAGTACGAAAATTGCAAAGATGATGCTAAAACAAAGGAAAGCTGGCAATTTTTTGCAATGCGTCTTGGCTGCCCACTGTGGCCAGGTGTTTGCAGAAAGGAGAACACAGTGGGCTGATCTAGCACATCAGCACCGTAGATGTTTTCAATTTTTTCGTATTCATTTCCTTGGCAAGATAATAGCTCACTCAATCGTGGGCCGGTCCCCCCCCCCCCCCCGTGACCACAATTTTCTCTCCTTGATCTTAGTTGGCTCTTCTACTTTTCTTTTGCCTTCTGCTGTCTCAATTTTTCATTTGCTTTTCCGCTCAGTCTTTTCTTCTTTCTTAGATCACTGAGTTTGCAGCAAGTCAGGTGAGCTGTTCCTCTCCACCAGGAATTCAGAAATCGTGAGCTTTCAGATTCAATTGGATCATGGCTCTCATCATCCCTGATCATTGCTAATGCAGGCTGTGGTGGATGGCAGTTGGAGTCCAACCCTTTAAAAGCCAGTATATCCACACTCCTGCTCTGCACCTTTCCTGTATCATTCCCTCCAAATAAAAATTAATTCAGCCACATGGTGGACCTATGGAGTTTATAACAGGAGTGAAGAATCACTAACTTTTATGAAAGGATGGATGGGTGTGATGGGTAGTCAGGAGTGAAAAAAAAGTTTTTTTGCTCCATGGGCCACATCCTTATTAGGACTGGTACTGCAGTCCAAATTTGATAGGTTTTTCACCTGTCAATCACATTGTGTCACATGATTGACAGGTGGGTTGATTGCATGGCGTTTCTGGTCAGTTGGGAGTTGACTGTCAGGTGGAGGTTAACTATCAACGAATGGAGGCTGAGTTTAGATGTGTTGCAAGAGAAGGACCTTGAGGAGGGAAGTTGTAACCAGAGAGAAAAGCTGAACAGAATAGCTAACTCCCATTCATCCAATATGTTGTTAATAAAAGGTAAAGGGACCCCTGACCATTAGGTCCACTTGCGGACGACTCTGGGGTTGCGGTGCTCATCTCGCTTTATTGGCCGAGGGAGCCGGCGTACAGCTTCTGGGTCATGTGGCCAGCCTGACTAAGCCGCTTCTGGCAAACCAGAGCAGCACACGGAAACGCCTTTTACCTTCCCACCGGAGCGGTACCTATTTATCTACTTGCACTTTGATGTGCTTTCGAACTGCTAGGTTGGCAGGAGCAGGGACCACGCAACGGGCGCTCACCCCGTCGCTGGGATTCAAACCGTCGACCTTCTGATCAGCAAGTCCTAGGCGCTGTGGTTTAACCCACAGCGCCACCCGCATCCCCTAAGGTAAAGGTACCCCTGCCCGTACGGGCCAGTCTTGACAGACTCTAGGGTTGTGCGCCCATCTCACTCAAAGAGGCCAAGGGCCAGCGCTGTCCGAAAACACTTCCGGGTTACGTGGCCAGCGTGACATCGCTGCTGTGGCGAGCCAGAGCCGCACACGGAAACGCCGTTTACCTTCCCGCTAGTAAGCGGTCCCTATTTATCTACTTGCACCCAGGGGTGCTTTCAAACTGCTAGGTTGGCAGGCGCTGGGACCGAACAGCGGGAGCGCACCCCGCCGCGGGGATTCGAACCGCCGACCTTTCAATCGGCAAGCCCTAGGCACTGAGGCTTTAACCCACAGCGCCACCCGCGTCCCTACCCGCATCCCCTACCATGTTGTTAATACTGGTCTGGTAAAGATCAGAAGGGTGACTGGGTTGCTCTAAGAGACTTCCCTCTCAGAGGAAGGTTAAACTTTCCAAGACATGGAGGGGTGAGGGCAGGGAAGCAGCAGGATAAAGTAGAAGGAGCACGATTGCCTGCTCACAAAGCAAAAGTAAATACATAAACAGCTTGGTGAGCTAAAAGCAGAAGATTGGAAAGGAAATATTGAAGTATGCTGTAGTAGCTGCTGCCTGTGAGCCACTTATAATAAACACTGGGTACACAGAGGAGAAGGAACAATAATCTAATTTGACATACAATTTATGCTCTCTCTCATGGCTATAATGTGAAATAATAACCACAAATTCAGGAATGGTTTCAAGAGAAGGCAGCTTACGAGAGGCACGTTGAACTAATTTAACCCCAGCCCTAATGTCTGCTCAGGTATTTAAAACCCAAAGAAGGTCTCCTTCCCCCAATTTCAAATCATAATCACTGTTCAGTGTAGGGTTAACTCAAATTGTGTGTGTGTGTTGTCCCTGAAGTATATTAGGTATTTCAGACCGACAGGGAGGAACTAAAGCTTTCATTTAAATGAAATTTCTCCAGAGAAGATTATTAAATCTACACCTCATAAATTCTTACAGGCATAATTCAGCAGCAAGAACTATGGAATGGTTAAGGCTAGACGGGCATTTGTGATGAATTCTGAACATTTCACCTGCCTAATCTTTTTTAGAGCAAGCTCTACAGACTAAACATGAGCAGCTAGGAGACAGAGAGCAAGGAGCTGAATGCTTTTGCCAGAGTACCAGTTATGTTAGTCTCTTTCAGCAAAACCACAAACAGTCTTGTTGCACCTGAAATGCTGACAAATTTATTATGTCAGAAGCTTTGGTGGACTACAGTGCAGTGATAAATGTGTTGCTCTTTAAGGTACCACACTAATTTCAGGTGTTGTTGTTGTTGTTTAAAAAAAGTTTCATTAGAAAAATGTTGTGCCTCACCTTCCTCTGTAGGGGATAAAAGTTTAGCCATAGTGATGAGAAAGAATCTTGCAGCTTGTTTGTCTGTTCCTTCTTTTTTGTTTGTTTGTTTGTTTCTTCTCTTTGTTTCCTGTAGTTTAGTTTGCTTCTTTTATTGCATTATGAAAACTTCAATAATTTCCCCCCAATTTCTTTCCCCAAAAAGGGAGAAATGATGTCCCACCTCTGTGGGGTAGTGGTTAAGAACGGTGGACTTGTAATCTGGTGAACCAGGTTCACTTCCCCGCTCCTCCACATGCAGCTGCTGGGTGACCTTGGGCTAGTCACACTTCTCTGAAGTCTCTCAGCCCCACTCACCTCACAGAGTGTTTGTTGTGGGGGAGGAAGCGGAAGGGAGAATGTTAGCTGTTTTGAGACTCCTTTGGGTAGTGATAAAGCAGGATATCAAATCCAAACTCTTCTTTTTCTTCTTCTTCTGTTCCCTTTTATATATTAAAAGTTGCCTTGAGGGGGCATGGTTCTAAAAGGCAGCCCAGAAATCTCTAAAATGAGGAAGCAATATAAGAATTCCTAACAGAGATGGGGAAGGTTTAGATCTTTTGATGCATCCAATATATTACTGCTGATTTCTGCTGGTGAAGAAGAAAGTAGGAGTGTTATCTCCTTTTCTTTGCTGTGCCAGGTCCAGCTTGGCACAGGAGAAGGGTTTGAAGTTAAGGCCTCTTGAAAAGGGGCAGACTTTGGTCTTCTAAAAGACTTGGGCAGGACAGTTGTGGCAGGAAATCTGCATTAACCTGACTGGATAAACACACCAAAAATATGAGTGGTGGGTAAGTGAAGTCTGCAGCGAGTTTACTCCCCTCCAGTTTTAAAATATCAACACACATTAGGTACCTGGACAGAGGTTGCATTGCTGAGTTAGGCTTAATCCACAAGTGCTGGAGGAGACTCTTGAGAGTCCCATGGACTGCAAGAAGATCAAACCTATCCATTCTGAAGGAAATCAGCCCTGAGTGCTCACTGGAAGGACAGATCGTGAAGCTGAGGCTCCAATACTTTGGCCACCTCATGAGAAGAGAAGACTCCCTGGAAAAGACTCTGAGGTAGGGAAAGATTGAGGGCACAAGGAGAAGGAGACGACAGAGGACAAGATGGTTGAACAGTGTTCTCGAAGCTACCAACATGAGTTTGACCAAACTGCGGGAAGCAGTGGAAGACAGGAGTGCCTGGCATGCTCTGGTCCATGGGGTCACGAAGAGTCAGACACGACTAAATGACTAAACAACAAGACTTGCTGGGTTCAGCCTTGGCTGAGTTTTTCTTTTTCTTTTTCTTTTGGATCCCTGTTAAATGGGATTTAATTCTATGGAAGAATGAGGAAATCCCAACGAAAGAACAATGGCAAGAAAAACTGATGAGCTATGTGGAGTTGGCAAAGTTAACATACAAATTACGTGAGAAGGACAACCATGACGTCAGGGAAGAATGGGAACTTTTTACAAACTATTTAAAAAGACAACAAAAGGATTTGGACTCCTTGGCAGGTTTTGAATAAACCTCCACGAATTTATTAGTAGAACATAGGATAGATAAGGATAGGATAGATAGATAGATAGATAGATAGATATGTACAATTTTATAATATGCAGAGAATAACTTGTATAAACAAATCAGAGAGGGGAGCTGAGGGAAGGCTCTGGAGGGTGGAAGAGGGAGGGAGGGAGGGAAAAAGGGGGGGAATGTAATTGGCTATATTGATTTATAATTTGATTTGTTAAATTTGTTCAATAAAAAATATTTTAAAAATAATAATGGGATTTACTCTTAAGCAAGTTTGCATAGGGCTGCAACCTTAATGTTTCAGTGTTGATCTGGAGTAAACATAAATCAATAAATTATTTGGTTGCCCTTAAAAAGAATTGTAAAATGGCAAGACGTTGCATAGAAAAAGGAGGAAAGAACTTTCCATTCAGAGAAGCTCCACGCCGCCACACACAAACCACCTACAGAATCCAACAAAGAAAATCTTCCATTTGTATGAGATTCTAAGGGTAGCGGACCTTCCCCAAGTTCATTTTCTGAACTTTTGATTTGAGAAAGGCGACATTCGGAAAGGTCGAGAGGTGAATTTAAGGTGACAGAGGAGGTCACGCAGAGTGGAAGGTGGTGAAGAGAAGGAAAAGGCAGGTGAGAATATTGTGAGAGGCAGACGGGAAAGCAATATAAGCAGGCAAGAGGAAGTAGAACGTGAAGAGGGGAAAGGACTGAGGGAGCACGACAAAGCAGGAGTAGATAAGACAACAGGCAGGTAGTTGGCAGTAGAAACAATGGTTAAGAAGGTGAGGTGAGAGAGAATGTGGTAGCAGAGAAAGGATTAGAAAAGTGCCAGAAGGTGGGAAATGATATATAATGAACTTTTAAAAATGTTGAAATATACATTTGGGGGGGGGGCACACCTAGAAGCCTTCCTATTAGGAATTATAGGTAGAGGAATACACAGGCAGGATAAAACATTGTTTTTATAAGCTACAACTGCAGCGAGAATATTACTAGCCCAATGATGGAAGCAGGAAGAGATACCATTAAAAGAAGAGTGGCAGATGAAATTAATGGACTATGCCGAATTGGCAGAATTGACTGGGGAAATTCGGAACCATCAGGACCAGAATTTCTTGAAGGACTGGAACAAATTTACGTTGTACTTGAAAGACAACTGTAAACAGCTGACATCGCTAATAGGGTTACAATAATCTTTGTAGGCTTAAATTGTCATTTATTACTAAATGCAATTCACAAATTGTTTATTTAAGATCATGATCTAATGGTAATATTAAGAAGAATGCATATTAGAGATAAAGTTGGGAAAGCATTAGTTGAGGAAGATGAAAAATTGATCACCTTTCTGACAATTTAAGAACACAAAAAGTTTGGCATAAATCACAAAACAAGCATTTGAGACACCCGGGTATAGGGTGGTATATATATTCTAATAATAATAATAATAATAATAATAATAATAATAATAATAATAATAATAATAAATTTTCACTACAGTTTGATGAGTTAAGAGATGTGTCCAAGTATGCTGTTCTTCTTGTATACGTGAGGCATGATAAGAGGAAGAAACTAAGGAAGAAATGTTATTCAGCAAAGAACTGCCAACAACTACTACAGCAAATAATAATTTCAAAACTTTGGACAGCTCCACGGTAGAAAATGATCTAAAATGGAGCAGCTATGTTGGTCTATTAGTGGATGGTGCAGTTTCTATGGCAGGAAGGTAAAACAGACTGTTTCCACTCACAAGGTTGCTCCAAATGCAACTTGGATTTGTTGCTTTCTCCACAGAGAAGTGCTAGCTTCCAAACATATAAATGAAGTCCTGCACCGTGCTGTTGAAAAAGGCATGAAATTTGTTAATTTCATCAAAGCCCATGCTCTTAATTCAAGATGTTTTGAAGTTCTCTGCACAGAAACAGGTTCTGAACAAAAAGCAAGCGTTGCACACAGAAATGACACGAGCATCACAAAGGAAAAGTGATCCCAAGCTTATTAGAACATCTACACGAAGTGCTGGAGTTCTTGAGGAATAAAGAGTGGTTGTTATGGTTGGCATACCTTGCAGATTTTTTCAGCTGCTCAAATGAATTAAATACTTCAGTGCAGGTAAGAAGTCCTCCCCCCTCTTTTTTTTACTAAGTAAAAAAAATAAATGCTGAAACTCAAGTTGAGATGCTTATCTGAAAATTTTATAGGTTGCACAATTTCTTGAGGAAGATCAAACGGAAAATTTTGCTTACTGGAATTTTTGCTCTATAAGACTCACTTTTTCCCTCCTAAAAAGTAAGGGGAAATGTGTGTGCGTCTTATGGAGTGAATGCAGGCTGTGCAGCTATCCCAGAAGCCAGAACAGCAAGAGGGATTGCTGCTTTCACTGCGCAGCGATCCCTCCTGCTGTTCTGGCTTCTGAGATTCAGAATATTTTTTTCCTTGTTTTCCTCCTCTCAAAACTAGGTGCGTCTTGTGGTGTGGTGCGTCTTATAGAGCGAAAAATACAGTATGTCAAAAGAGACATTATGCAACAGGTGGAACAGTTACTTGAACGATTCAGTGCCTATTTCCTCAAAGATCTATGTGAGGATAACAGGAGCCAGGTTCTACCCTACTTTGGGGGCCCCCGTCACATGTGTGTGACATCACACTAAATAGCAACAGCCTGAAAGCACCCTTATTTCCAAATGTGTTCAAGATCAGGCTACATATCTCATTGATTTCAGTGAGGCTTAGCCAGCCCACATGTTCGGATTTCACCCTAATGTCGCTTTGCCTTGGAAGGAAGGAAGTCACACAAAGAATAAGGGCTAAGATTATACCATCTATGGATATGGAATTTGCATATAAAAGTCCCATTATTCCTTTAACCTATACTTGGAGCTGATTCAGTGAATGGGGTGCTTGGTGGCCAGGAAACCATGGCAACAGAATTAAGTTAGCCATCATGTTAAAGGATGATGCGGAAAAGGAGAACGAGAGAGTACAATCTTCCTAATTCAGTTTCCA
The DNA here is from genome assembly GCF_965153285.1 of Podarcis tiliguerta. NCBI lineage: Eukaryota > Metazoa > Chordata > Lepidosauria > Squamata > Lacertidae > Podarcis > Podarcis tiliguerta. The sequence continues at coordinate 11,542,549 of NC_139543.1, read as the reverse complement.
ACCAGGAGCCAGTGTGGTATAGTGGTTAAGAGCAGTAGACTTGTAATCTGGGGAACCGGGTTCGCGTCTCCGCTCCTCCACATGCAGCTGCTGGGTGACCTTGGGCTAGTCACACTTCTCTGAAGCCTCTCAGCCCCACTCACCTCACAGAGTGTTTGTTGTGGGGGAGGAAGGGAAAGGAGATTGTTAGCCGCTTTGAGACTCCTTCGGGTAGTGATAAAGCGGGATATCAAATCCAAACTCTTCTTCTTCTTCTTCTTCTTCTTCCAACAACTGTGTTGGTTGTACAAACCTATGAAAGTGAAAAGTATAAAGCCTTCATTTTTCACTCCATTCATATTTCTGGGCATGAGTCACTGTACAGTGGGGAAAGATCTCCCTTTTAAGAAACGTGCTTTCCCTCCCTTTTTTTTTGCAAGTCACTTCTTTGCAGATCAGAATTGGATTTTGAAGGGTCACTCACACCATCCCGTTCTCTATTAAATCAGTCTCAGAAGACATCGCCTGTGAATAATGCCTTTTTATGCCTGGAGTCACACAGTATTTATAATTGTGTTTCAAAATTATTGCATTTTAATTTCATTAGATTTTATTTAAACCAGATTGATGCTTCAGGCAGCAGAATGACCATACAGCGCGGTTTATGTCGAACCATTTCCTGAGTTTTCCGCTGTAACCGGAGTGCCAATTGCCAAAGAGGAATAGAATAGAAAATGTCATCAGGAATGATTTGCTATTCACATTTAGTCAGAGTTTAGTTACAGAGCTTTGGGCCGAATACCAAATCACCATTTATAAGAACCTTCAGAAAAGAGCTTGAAAAGAAGAATCAGCCTTGAAGTGTTTCCTTGTAATTCCAGGAATGTCTTAATCCAATTTAAAATTAATTACCTCCAAGTCGTATATCAGGATACCTTTGGCTCTTTAAACAGTGGCATTAATCAGACTAGCCACCAGATCTCATTTTTTTTGGACACTGCTTTGAAAATATTATCTGAAACTTACAGACAACTTTCAAAGAAAGTTTCGCAGAACTTTCTTTGGGAACCAGCTATTAAGGTCTGGGGCAGATAGATTTGTGTAAATTCAGAACAGGAGACACAAGGCTATATTAAGCCCTGCTGGATTTGCCCAAAGGTCTACCTAGTCTACAATAGCCTAGCAAGGTGATAGACAGTGGAACCTCGATTTTCAAACTTAATCCATTCCGGAAGACCATTCGGCTTCCGAAAAGTTCCAAAACTGAGGATCAATGGGTGGGCTGCAAAGTCAATGAGGAAAAAAATTTAAAACGTGGCTTGGAACCCGTTCACCTTCCAAAAATCATTTAAACTGGAGAAGTTACTTCCGGTTTTTGGTGTTCGGGAGCCAAAACATTCCAAAATGGAGGTGTTCGGAAACTGAGGTTTGACTGTATATGGTAAGCCTGCAAGTGGGTCATGAGGTCAAGAGTTCTGTCCAGTGTCAGAATTACGTACAGTGGTACCTCGGGTTAAGTACTTAATTCATTCCGGAGGTCTGTTTTTAACCTGAAACTGTTCTTAACCTGAAGCACCACTTTAGCTAATGGGGCCTCCCGCTGCTGCCGGAGCACAATTTCTGTTCTTATCCTGAAGCAAAGTTCTTAACCTGAAGCACTATTTCTGGGTTAGTGGAGTCTGTAACCTGAAGCGTATGTAACCTGAAGCATTTGTAAGCTGAGGTACCACTGTATAAGCTAAACAAACTATAGCTTAGGGCCCCACTCCCTTGCCCCCCCAAAAAAAATCACTTGTATTTGAGTTCAACAATTACTTTGATAAAATACATGTTTTGTTATGTGCAAATGGCTTTAGATACCTATTAGGTCCATTAATTACCATATAGCAGATATTCAACACAAAAAAGAGTGACAGTTTGTCGTTGACAAAGGACAGCTGGACATATAAAGGGCCCCATTACCTTCAGTAGCTTAGGGCCTCATCAAACCTAAATCTGGCCCTGGTTCTGCCACATCATGTCCACCATACCTCTACTTCTGGAGAAAGCATCTAGCCATCATGACTAGTAGCCACTGAGAGATTGATCCCCCATGCATTAGTTTAATCCACCCTTAAAGTCATTTGTAAGAACCTACTCTAAAGCACAGTTCAATTTCTGCAGGACCAGCTCTGTCCATTTGCTGAGATTAGTGCACTGGGAAGCTATTCTCCTTGCCAGGTTCTCGTGTTTCTAGTTTGGCATTCATTCAGTGCACTGGGGTGCTACCATCTGGACCCACCTTTCACAGGAGGAAGTGTGATCTCGGTTGTCATCCCCCATTTAGCTTTGCATGGCTACCAAGGCAAAACAACAATAACAGGAACAACAGTTGTTTCTGCATATTAATGCTACTGCAGGAATATATATATATAATTGCTCTTTGCAACAAAGGATTACATTGTACCTTAAAACTGGCAGATGTTGCATCTTCTCTAATTGGTCATGTGTGATGTGTAAGAGCTGACTTGCAACGAGAATCTGAAATGAGCCAGAAGGCTTTGTTTGTGCAGGCTTCTAAATGAGCATCCTCATCTAAAGCAGTGAGCACAGAATGCCCAATACTACATAAAGGAAGTCCTAGGGACAAGTTAAGGGATGCGAGTGGCTCTGTGGTCTAAACCACAGAGCCTAGGGCTTGACGATTGGAAGGTTGGCGGTTCGAATCCCCGCAACGGGGTGAACTCCCATTACTCGGTCCCAGCTCCTGCCAACCTAGCAGTTTGAAAGCACTTCAAAGTGCAAGTAAATAAATAGGTCTCGCTCTGGCGGGAAGGTAAATGGCATTTCTGTTTGCTGCTCTGGTTCGCCAGAAGTGGCTTAGTCATGCTGGCCACATGACCCAGAAAAACTGTTTGCAGACAAACGTCTGCTCCCTCGCCAGTAAAGCCAGATGAGTGCCACAACCCCAGAGTCGTTCACGACTGGACTTAACTATCAGGAGTACCTTTACCTTTACCTAGGGACAAGTTAAACCCCATCCAGAGCTGGCCCAGTCATGAGGTAGGTGAGGACACTGCTTCAGGTGGCAGAAGCACTCCCACCCCATCAAACAGCATGCCTGTGGGTGCCCTGCCTGCCTGACACCTCTGCCATTGGCAGAGAAGGGCTGCTGCCATCGGTGCCAATTTTGGGCAAGATCTCACCCCACATTGTCATGCTCTTGGCCCAAAATTGGCAACAACGGCGGTAGCACTTCTCTGCCCGCAGTGGGTCCAGCAGGTCATGGGGCTGCAGCAAAGCAATCAGAGGAGGCAGGAGCAGGTAGATGGTAGCAGGAGCTGCAACAGCAGGACCCTTCTGGAAGAGATGAGCTGCCCTGACCCCAGGGTGGGAAGGAGGAAACAGCCCCCCCCCCACTTGCTGAAGAACTCTTTTATCCAACAAGCTCTTTAGATGCAACTCTTGCTGTTTGACCGGAGCGAGAAGCTGCATGTGCAGCACATGTTTGCATGCACAGTTCATAAGCACATGTTCATATGCACACGTCAACATGTAAATGGATGCGTTCAGGCATGGTCTGTATCTTTGTGGGTGCCCAGGCACCCCCTGGAGTTGATGCCAGTTTCTACAGATCAAGCAGGATTTCTTTATTTTTAAGTACAGTGGTACCTCGCGTAAAGTACTTAATTCGTTCCGGAGGTCCGTTCTTAACCTGAAACTGTTCTTAACCTGAAGCACCACTTTAGCTAATGGGGCCTCCTGCTGCTGCCACGCTGCCGGAGCACAATATCTGTTCTCATCCTGAAGCAAAGTTCTTAACCTGAGGTAATATTTCTGGGTTAGCGGAGTCTGTAACCTGAAGCATATGTAACCCGAGGTACCACTGTAGTTCAAGCAACGTAAACATTCCTCTTTTAGATAACATTTTTTTTTTAAAAAAAATACAGGTTCTTAATAAGGCTAATGAAATTTTCTCACATATCCCAGAAATATAATTTTGGTCTCTTCTTTTGTAAATGCTTTTAATTAACTTATTATTACAGCACAAACAAACATGACACTTAGAAAACAAACTACAAAAGAAAACACAAAACAAATGATAAACATATATCCATAAATCTGCATGTATCTGCACATGGACTTCTGTTATCCAATCGTTAGTTCTTATTCTATTCTAATAGACTTCCTTCGGTTTACAGATACAACATATGGAGAAGGGTAGAAAAGACAAAATAAGAAAGAAACAGTTTATCAAGTTTAAAATCAGACCCGTGTTGAGAAGGAAGGAAGTCTATAATTTTTCTCTTTATGTTTCCTTTGTCAAAGTTTGTCTTCTGTAATGTTTACTGTAGTTCTTTGTCCACACCTGCAATGTTCACCCAAAGGCAAGAATAATTTTGTATCTAACTTGACTCCAGCGCTGACCCAATTGCTTTGCATCTATTCCTTCTGTATTAAAAATCCTTGAGAGTTATTTTTCACCAAGGCACTTTCCTTGCTGAGATGGGCCTGCCTGCTGTGAACTGTATTGTCTGTACTGTTCTTTTGTGCCAAATTGTGGGCTGCAACCCTACATACACACACTTACTGGGAGTGAGTTCCATTGACCTCAGCGGGGGCTTTCATCTGAATAGATGTGTATAAGATTATTCAGTCAGTTTTATAATAAAGTATTTAAAAAGTATAATATGTTTAAAAGAGTCACAGACTCAATAGTTAACTTCAGTTAAAAAATCTATTATTTTCTAAATAAACCTATGGAGAAAAGTCCACAAGTACATGGGCTTGTTGGTTGCCTCAGCTCTAGGTCAGGGCAGTGAAGAAGCAAAACATGGAAACATGCTGCAAAATGGAGTCTGTGCTCGAAGGTGCAGGAGATACCGTGCCATATCCTCCAACATTTCTCCAATGAAAATAGGGATGTCCTGTTCCATCAATATTCTAACGATCTCTAGCAAGCAATTAGCCTGATAAGCAGTAACGACTTTGTCAGTTTTATGCAAGTTGATCTACAAGAAAAGACACATTCAGAGCACGGCCTCCCATGTGCTCTCAATGGTACCTAGGTTCTCAAACGCCTTGGTTCTCAAACTCTGAAGACCTGGAAGTAAGTTTTCCGGTTTTCAAATGTTTTTCGGAAGCCGAACATCTGATGGAGCTGTTGGCTATTGTTTCCAGGGCACCTTCACCAATCAGAAGCTGTGCCTTACCACTTACCTTTTTTCCTTAAAAAGGTAAAGGTACCCCTGCCCGTACGGGCCAGTCTTGACAGACTCTAGGGTTGTGCGCCCATCTCACTCAAAGAGGCCGAGGGCCAGCACTGTCCGAAGACACCTCCGGGTCACGTGGCCAGCGTGACATCGCTGCTCTGGCGAGCCAGAGCCGCACACGGAAACACCGTTTACCTTCCCGCTAGTAAGCGGTCCCTATTTATCTACTTGCACCCAGGGGTGCTTTTGAACTGCTAGGTTGGCAGGCGCTGGGACCGAGCGACGGGAGCGCACCCCGCCGCGGGGATTCGAACCGCCGACCTTTCGATCGGCAAGCCCTAGGCACTGAGGCTTTAACCCACAGCGCCACCTGCGTCCCCCCTTTTTTCCTTAGGATGTCCCTATTTTCGTCAGAGAAATGTTGGAGGGGATGTCCCTGTTTTCATCGAAGAAATGCTGGAGGGTGTGGAATAGGACATCTCCAGGGCTTTTTTTCCAGCCAGAACTTGCTGGAACTCAGTTCTCGCACCTCTCAGGTGGGCACTATTGCCATTATAAAAGAACAAGGGAGGCATTCACAGTGAGCTCCAGAACCTCTTTTTCTAGAAAAATAGCACTGGACATACCTATTTTCAATGGAGAAGTGTTGAAATGTATGCAACAAATCTCATTGAAATGGACCAAGAGCTGTTCTCAAGTAGACAGCTAACTGGAATGTGGTCAGCACAATCTTTTTCTTTGAGTCTCCTGTTTAAATTGTCGTATTGTTTTTATGGGATTGTTTCTGCATATTTTAATTAGGGGTGTTTACATTTTAATACATTTCTATACTTGTAAACTGCTCGGAAGCCATTTTGGCATTAAGCAGCATCTAAACAAATGAAACCACAGTAAGCATGGGCAATGCTTCAACCAGCTATTTCTCATGAAACCTATTTTTGGGGGGAGGGGGTGCTGAGCTAGTCCCTACAACTTGAGTTCCAATTTCTGTGTTTTATATTACTTCTGTCAAGTCCTAACCTTTGGACGCTTGTCAAGGAAATGTATTAAAGAGTGCATTTTGGAACCGAAAGCCACCTTCTGTTTTAGTGAGCACAAACTGCAGTTCTAATTTAGTTGGTGTTGCGGTCTAAGTGGTAAAGAAAGCATTTAGGCAACTGACAACTGGAAAGCATAAAGACATTTGAGGGGAGGGATTTAGAACGTTCTCTAGCCAAGAAAAGAGAACTGAAGTCCATACGTCTTCATTAAGAAACTGGACCTTGTATTAAATGCAATTAAAATTTCTTTTCTAGACTCCAAAGTAAAAGCATTGTTATAAAGTGGTGCAGGCAATGGCCCCAGTAATTCCTTTGCATGTATGAAGCCGATAGTCTGGAAATGTGATATCCTTTACAATGGGATTTTACTTTATGCAGTGGTACCTCTGGTTACGAACTTAATTCGTTCCGGAGGTCAGTTCTTAACCTGAAACCGTACTTAATCTGAGGTACTACTTTAGCTAATGGGGCCTCATGCTGCCGCCGCACAGCCGCGCAATTTCTGTTCTCATCCTGAGGTAAAGTTCTTAACCTGAATTACTACTGTAATATATAAACATTCAAACTACAGTGGTGCCCCGCAAGACGAATGCCTCGCAAGACGGAAAACCCGCAAGACGAAAGGGTTTTCCATCTGCAGAGGCGCTTCGCAAGACGAATTTCCCTATGGGCTTGCTTCGCAAGACGAAAAATGACGAAAAAAATTGAATTTTTTTTCGCTCCAAAACCCCTTTTCCTGAAGTGCTAAGCTGCTAAAAGCATTTTAGCAGCAAAACCGCTAATCCCTTAAGCCTTAAAAAGGCGTTTTTAGCCCTTAAAATGTCAATAGCGCTAATAGCGCTAATAGCGCTACTCCGTCAATGGGCTTGCTTCGCAAGACGAAAAAACCGCAAGACGAAAAGAACCGCGGAACGGATTCTTTTCGTCTTGCGAGGCACCACTGTACTGTCAACCAATTTATATCTCTAATTCTAAGCTGCCACACTATTCTGGGAATGTTCAGGGTGGCAGGAGAGGATATATTGTTTATTAATATTCTTCCTACCTTGCGCTAGCAAGTTCCTTTACTTAGTAGAGTTACATTCCCCCCTTTTACATGCACAGCAAACAGCTGGTTGCAGGCTCGTGTGCGCCTCTCACTATTATACAATTCAGTCTGTCTCAGATTGAATTGTATGTTCCTGGTAAGTTCCCTTGAATCCCTCTTAAAAGAACAAAGATGCCACAATCTTATTCAGAGTCAATAAAATAAGTTTACTCACATCAATTCACAGTTGGATTCCTGAAGGCAGACTTAGTTGCAAATATGTACATGCGGATCTACCCCATATGGGGGAATAATCCCAGTGCTTCTGCTAGCTGAGAGCTAGCAGAGCAGTCCTAGCTGAAAGCTGGTCAAACAAAGAAGGAAGTCAAAAAGAGGGAAGTGTGCTGCGTGATTCACCCTTTTCTTACCTGGACAGGTTAGGTCACGCCTACCTTCTATCACATGGAAAAGGAAGGATGCTCCAGCCAGGAAGAACAGGAAGTTTCAACTGGCTGGACCAAACATTCCCTCGCATGTCTTCTCTAGCATTACAAGGAATGTTGTACTTGACTGCCTCTCATGGATCCCATCCCACAACTATAAGGTAGGTCATTATCTTTATCCCTTTATTTCAGATGAGGAATGGATGCACAGAGATGAGAGCTTGGTTAAAGGCACCTTTGGACTTTGGGGGTAAAGTCTGAACCAAGGATGTCCTGGTCCATATATCCATTTGTGTTAGGCAGACTCTTATTTATGTACAATGGCCTGACGTCAGTGGACTGGGGGGGGACTTGGCTAGTCTCCTAAATGTTCCCAATAAATGAGAGTATTAAAGTGTGTACCTTTTACTCCAACTTGTTTATTAGCATTCATTTTTATCTCATGATATTTATCACTCTTAAGTGACAAATACTCTGTCCGAGAGCTTTTCCCTTGGTTTATCTCCTGTTCACCCCATCACTGCATGCAAATGCATGCAAATGTGTTTTGTGCAGCCCTGCATCGGTTTCGGCTTACAGTTGGAGCTGGGGAACAGAAAAACAATAGCTAGTCCATTGGGTGAAGTAAAAACAAGTGGGTTGCTGGTGTTTGGTGCTTTACGATGTGTCTCCTTGTGTTCTGAAGACAACACCACACAGGTTTTTTCCTGTGGCAATTAAGAGTTTCAAGTCTTCAAGTGAAGTACGAGGTGACAAGAAACACCGCATTGTGCCTCTGTACTTTAGTTAGAAAGTATGAAGAGCAACTCAGTTGAAGAAATGCTTCCCTCCTTAGAGAATGTGCCTGCTTACATGAAGTTGTGCTTTGGACCTTCGCTGCAACACATCATTTGGAGCCTTACCTTTTCGAAGAGAAACAAGACCTTATAGCAAAAGGTAGGCCGATGCTGGATATATGCGTACCTACAAAACTGAAGAATTGTGCTCGGCTCTTTAAGATGGAATATTACAACACTGAAAAGTGCCTTCCTGCTTGCTGGTTAGAACAACTAGCCCTAACTGTTCCCCTATGAAAATTTCCACCGCATGCCACTGTTTATTTGCTTGCTCTTTCTCAGTCCTGTTTTGGCCAACAGTCCGCTGGATTCTAGAAGCTCCCTGCACCTTGCCTGATCTTGTCTGCTTAGTTAAAAAACAGTTGTGGCTCTTCATTGTACTCTTCATTGCTGGTGGAGACGAAGATGTAATCACCTTTAATGAGAGAACAATAATGGCCTACATGAGATTCCTCTAATGAATGGAATCTCCCATATATATATATATATATATATATATATATATATTTGCTTTCGTAGATTTTCACGGGTACAGGAATGCAGGTTTTGGTGTCCTCGGGTGTCTTCCCGTGTAAAAGTTGGGGTGTCTAGGCGACGTTTCGACGAGGTCTCACTCGTCATCTTCAGGCTGGTGCTTTCGGCTTCTTGTTACTGGAACAGAGCAGGATCTCAGTGTTTGAGTTCCTATAAATACTGTTGAGGAGGTGTGGTGTATAGCCTCCAATGTTCTGGGCAGAGAGGAGGTTCCCAGGATAGTGTGCCTTTTCTTCTTTTGTTCCTTAATTACTTGAGGGATATCTTGAGTGATTTCTTGAGTGATTTCCTGAATCCCACTTAGGTGGGTCATTAGGTGTGGATTAGTTGCTAAAGCCTTCGTGTCTTGAACTCTTGAACTTTGTGAAGAGTTTTTCTGAGAAGATGGCTGTACTGCACTTGGTTGTGCTCTGGCTTGGCTTCGTGTATAGGGGCGAGCTGTGGTTTTGTGGCCTGTGCCAGCCAGATCTGTGTAGGGATTGCAGGGGGGTGCAGCATCCGGAGGTGCCACCCTGGTTTGGCTACTGGATGGTGTCTGTAATTTATCTGTGGAGAGGGTCTGGGTTTGGGTCTGGTGTGGTTGATTGGTGATGGCGTTCTGTGTGCCTCTGGATCTGGTGTCAGATTTTGTGGGGAGGGCTAATTTCCAGATGTCTGGCAAGCGGGATGTGTCGTCACGCTTGTTCATGTTGTGAGGGTGTTTCTCTATCTCGATGGCTTCCATGATTATTCTCTTGTGGTGATGTTCCATGTTAAAGAGCAATTTGGAATCTGCAAAATTAATTTCGTGTCCTGTTTCTTTCATGTGTTGGAAAAGAGAGGAAGTTTTTTCTTCTTTTTTGACGGCATTCTTGTGTTCTGCGATCCGTGCATTTATTCGTCTGTTTGTTTGTCCAATGTACGTGGCTGGGCAGACTTTGCAGGGTATTTCATAGACCCCTTGGTTTTCCAACTGAATTTTATCTTTGGGGTTTCTGAGGATATTGGCTATTTTTTGGTTGGTGCAAAAGGCTGTTTTGATATTGTGTTTATGGAGGATTTTGCTAATTTTATCTGTAGTGCCCTTGATATAAGGAAGGAGGGCTATGCCATTGTTTTCTTCTGTGTCTTGGTTTTTGGGGGGTGTTTCTTTTTGGATTAGCTTCGTAACCCTGTTTTGCTGGTATCCATTGGCAATTAACACATTTGAGAGATTCTGTAACTCAGTTGTCAAGTGGTCTTCGTCAGCCAGGCGTTTGGTTCTGGAGATGAGAGTCTTGGCTACGGAGTTTATTTGTGCAGGGTGGTGGTGTGATTGTGCATGTAAGTAGCGGTTGGTGTGTGTTTTTTTCCGGTAGATAGTGTGTCCTAGGGAGCCATCAGGTTTTTTGTAGATTAGGACGTCAAGGAAGGGAAGTTGGTTGTTGGCTTCTATTTCCATAGTGAATTGTATTTTGGGGTGTAGGCTGTTGAGATGTGTGAGGAAGACTCTCATCTCCAGGAAGACTCTCATCTCCAGCCAAGACTCTCATCTCCAGAACCAAACGCCTGGCTGACGAAGACCACTTGACAACTGAGTTACAGAATCTCTCAAATGTGTTAATTGCCAATGGATACCAGCAAAACAGGGTTACGAAGCTAATCCAAAAAGAAACACCCCCCAAAAACCAAGACACAGAAGAAAACAATGGCATAGCCCTCCTTCCTTATATCAAGGGCACTACAGATAAAATTAGCAAAATCCTCCATAAACACAATATCAAAACAGCCTTTTGCACCAACCAAAAAATAGCCAATATCCTCAGAAACCCCAAAGATAAAATTCAGTTGGAAAACCAAGGGGTCTATGAAATACCCTGCAAAGTCTGCCCAGCCACGTACATTGGACAAACAAACAGACGAATAAATGCACGGATCGCAGAACACAAGAATGCCGTCAAAAAAGAAGAAAAAACTTCCTCTCTTTTCCAACACATGAAAGAAACAGGACACGAAATTAATTTTGCAGATTCCAAATTGCTCTTTAACATGGAACATCACCACAAGAGAATAATCATGGAAGCCATCGAGATAGAGAAACACCCTCACAACATGAACAAGCGTGACGACACATCCCGCTTGCCAGACATCTGGAAATTAGCCCTCCCCACAAAATCTGACACCAGATCCAGAGGCACACAGAACGCCATCACCAATCAACCACACCAGACCCAAACCCAGACCCTCTCCACAGATAAATTACAGACACCATCCAGTAGCCAAACCAGGGTGGCACCTCCGGATGCTGCACCCCCCTGCAATCCCTACACAGATCTGGCTGGCACAGGCCACAAAACCACAGCTCGCCCCTATACACGAAGCCAAGCCAGAGCACAACCAAGTGCAGTACAGCCATCTTCTCAGAAAAACTCTTCACAAAGTTCAAGAGTTCAAGACACGAAGGCTTTAGCAACTAATCCACACCTAATGACCCACCTAAGTGGGATTCAGGAAATCACTCAAGAAATCACTCAAGATATCCCTCAAGTAATTAAGGAACAAAAGAAGAAAAGGCACACTATCCTGGGAACCTCCTCTCTGCCCAGAACATTGGAGGCTATACACCACACCTCCTCAACAGTATTTATAGGAACTCAAACACTGAGATCCTGCTCTGTTCCAGTAACAAGAAGCCGAAAGCACCAGCCTGAAGATGACGAGTGAGACCTCGTCGAAACGTCGCCTAGACACCCCAACTTTTACACGGGAAGACACCCGAGGACACCAAAACCTGCATATATATATATATATATATATTCATCTTTATGAATTCCCAGCTGTCTAGACCAGCCAGCTGGAAACAACAGCAGTTATATTAGTAGGACAACATGGAGCATTTCTGCAAGTTTTGCCGAGTGCTAATGATTGGAGCTATTATCGTTGTACCTGGATCATTAATCACAAAGCTGTTCAGTGTACGGACAGTGATGCTGCATGCTGCATATCTTTCACTTTAGCCAACTACAAGTTTTCTTGCCCAGTTGGATTTTGGCTCCAGCGGGGGCAGGGGGGAAACTGAAATCAAGCAAGCAAGCAAGCAAGCAAGCAAGGTAAGGTGATGGGTCTCAAAATCTCTTGAAGGTTTTCAAGTTGCGTTTCTGACATGCAGCCAAGCAAGATACGCAAGATTGGAGCATAACTGATAGACGTACATGGAAGTAAGTTTTCCTTCTCCTTCCTTCTCTCTGCAGCTACCTTTTAGCCTTATTGGAGTTTACCGATTGGGTCTGCGTTGCTCCCGGACAGGAGGAAGGAAGTCAAATGACACCAAGGGTTGGTTCAGAGAAAGAGTTCTTTATTTCTGCTCTCCGGAACAGCAGAAAGGCACTTGCGTGGTCAGTCCACAACAAGTCCAAAGAAATGAGAAATTTCATGCAGTATATATATCCTCCAGGCATCCTCTCCCTCTTTCCCCAGGAATCCAACCACGTCAGCCTATACACGTAGGTTGACATCACATATGTTCCTGCTCCGGTATCCTTAACCATAAAAGGGTATTCCTTCCTGTACTTCTGACCATAAAAGCGTATTCCTGTTCTTATACTCTTATCTTGGAGCAAGAGGTCACCAACTCCAAGAACACACTCTGGCGCTGTTCCCAGACTAGGTCTGTGCGTCTTTGTGGTCTTTGTGGTCAGGATGTAAGATAAGGCCCAGAGTGTCATCCCTGTTCCACTTTGGAATGGACAAAGCCATCTGTCTTTACTGGCCTTCATGGACTGATAAGGGAGAGAGCTTTGAGCACTTGTTTATACAGCTGGGTTTTGGCTCAAGAGCTCAAGTTAAAGCATTTTAGCTAAGGAAAAATGGGGATTTTGGTGCAATTTCAAACTGCCTGCACAGTCAGTTTTGGGTTTGGGAAACCCATTCCTTCAACCTTTCCCCTTAAATGCATCTCTTGAGGTTGGGAAGGCACTTCTGAATAATGTGTAAGGTTGCTGAAGTAGGAGAATCCCCCAAAATTGAGTTTGGATCCTAAGAGGAGCTAAATTAAGGAAGCTCATGAAATAAACACATTGATCAGGTCCCTCCTCCTCCTCCTCCTCTTCTTCACAGTCCCTTTCACATCACTGCACATTGATCAGGATGACACCCAGATTTCCAAGAGGCTCAGGTGAATGCAAGGGGAGGAAGCATAGAAAATTTTCCTTCCATGAATTTCCTTAAACCCACAATCTTTTAGAATTTAGTGCCCCCACTCATTTGTACTTGTCTTATTGTCACTCATATGCTATACCTTTTGTTTGTGGTTCGAGGACCCGACCCCCGCGCCGTGGAAATGAATAGACAAGGACACGTGATATATGGTTTATGGGCATGAAAAGGCCACAACTTTATTGGTTACAGCAGTGAAAAGGTATTGGCTTAGGCATTGGATGTCCTCCATAGGGGTTGAATCACCAGTGGGCGGAGCCTGTTGATGATAATACAGCTATAAGCTCTCCCCTGACGTCACCGAGGGTCGTGCCATGGCCTCCCGCCAAGCAGGCATCGGATAGAATACACGACCGCCGGATTCCTTTAACGGAATACCCAAAATTGAAGGCTTAGGCGATGGCCACACCTGGCCTTCCAACACACACCATAACGCAATAATCCAATGCCTAACCTACCCACCAATACCACGAAAGTTGTGACGGTTGCTACGAGGCAGGTGAAAAAACCCCATGGCCTACTGCCATGTGGAAAAACTCCTACCAGGCCCCCCGACTAACCAGGGCGACCAACCTAAGGTCCATAGCAAGGCCAAGACCCTAAGCTGAAGGGAGTGGAGGGTGGGTGACTCTCGGCGAGACGAAGAGGAAAGAGGCGTGTAGAGGGCTGGCGCTCTGATTTAAAGCTCCCTGGACACGCCCCCCAGCAGCACCCGATTGGGTGCCGGCTGGTGGGCGGGCGCCAGCCAGGTAAACTAGGGAAGCAGGGGGCGGTTGCCCCCTGCTAGGGTGGTGCTCGGGCTCCCGCCCACAACCACTCCCCTCTCTTTCAGGGAGGAGAGTCCTTATATCCAAAGAGGATATAATTCCATAATTCCAATGCAATACAGTCATACCTTGGATCTCAAATACCTTGGCTCCCGAACAATCGGAACCCAGAAGTGAGTGTTACGGTTTTTGAACGTTCTTTTGGAACCCGAATGTCCAACATGGGTTCCACAGCTTCCGATTGGCTGCAGGAGCTTCTGAACATTTTGGAAGTCGAACAGATTTCCGGAACAGATTCCGTTCGACTTCCAAGGTACGACTGTACACTAGAAAGGCAGTAAGTGAGACCTTCTTGAAGGAGACACCACAAAGTTTTGTAGGGAAGGTTCATAGCCCGGTGCTAGAACATCCCCTTTGCATACAGAAGTTTTCAGGTTCAATCCCCAACTTTTCCAGGTACACCCTTGTGCAAATTAATTGAAACAAAGCATGTTTTTTATGCCACATTGATCACTCTGTCAACCCACAAAAGAAGATATTTTGGGGGATGCTTCAGTTATTATGGTGTCGGAAGCCTGCAGCCAATAGAAGGAATGATGCGCTCACCACAATATATTGAGGTTCTATGAAAAAGTTATTCCAGAGCTGGAAAAGAGGTATCCTGATGGTACTGGGATATTGCAGCAGGACATAGCCCCCTGTCACACATCGAAAGTGGTGAGGAAATTCATGACAGAGCAGCAAATACAGGTACTTGATTGGCCAGGGAATTCCCTGGACGTAAATCCCACTGAGAATTTGTGGGCTATATGCAAAAGTCGTCTCCATGCTGTAGACTGTACGACTATGGAAAAGCTCATTTAGGCGCTGATTCAAGTGTGGTACAGGGATCCGAAAATCGACAGTGGCTGTTTGAAACTAGTAGACTCCATGCCAAACAGTGTTCAAATGCTGCTTAAAAATAGCAGAGATCATATCCGTTACTAATGTACATACATATGAGTTTTGTACATGTATATGTGAGTTTTGTACAATAAACTCCTATACTGAATTCATTGTTTGTTGCACAAGGGTGTAGGATTGGAAGGGAAGGCTGACTGAAATCTTGGACAGCTGCTGTCATTCAATGTAGATTAAGATTACCAGATTTTTTTTCAATGAATCCGGGGACACTTTTCAACTTCAATGGATTTTGTATGGGGACTGGTTTGTAAATCCAGGGACTGTCCCCAGAAAATGGGGACGTCTGGTAATCTTAATGTAGATTGAACTCATCTTGGTGGACTCTGCATAAGGTAGCTGCTTTGCAGCATAATTCAATGTGGGCTGGGCCATGCACAATGCCTGCAAGCCTACCCTTATGCTGTTTGAACTGCAAAGGATCAGTTGAATCACTTTATGGATTGTAGAAATTGGATTCACCCATTTATTAGAATGTTGGCCAAATTCAATGACAAGAACAACAACTGTAGACGTTCACTGAACAAAGGGCTGTTTGAAGCACAGCAAATCTGGTGGAAAACTTTCAGCTGCTCCATGAGAAAATTAGCATGGCTACTGCTTCAATGTGCTCATTTTCATTACTTCCGTTCTTACAAATGTTCTCACAAAATGCTTTCAGCACTTCGTTTGACATTTTAGCACTGAAAATGCTGAATCGTTACTGCCACTAACTATTTCTGGGGAAATGGCATTCCCGTAACAAAGATCAAAGGTCAGACAGTTGGGTAGGAGAGGGGAACTTTATATTGCAGATCCAATTATTTTTACAGGTCAACAGCTGGTGTTTTCCAACTATACATCTTCATTAGCTGAAATTAATTTGCCATGATATTTAACACTTCCTTAACTTAGTACACACCATGTACATTATTCTTCCTTGTTGCCATTTAAACGTGGCAGTTTTTGAGGGGTTTCAACATCATTAATAGAACACGTTTTATGCAAGATGCAAGTACGACGACATCCTACCCTCAAAATAACCCCGATAACAGTGGATAATATTTAAAAAGCCATGTCAGAAAACCTGTCCATGATCATATAAGAAAATATTGCTCCAACCTTTTCTAGACATACATCATTTGAATCTTAGGATACAGTTGTAAGGAATGGTCCAATGCTATTTCTCTGTTGCTTAGGGCACATTATTAAAAGAACCGAGTGAATAATTCATAATAAATAGATTCTATGATAAATTCAGAATCGTACTCTTTCACTGGTTTTTTTTCTGTTTTTACCACAGCACAAAGGCCTTCACTATGTTCATACCATTTTAACATTCATAAGAAGGTGCAGAATCATTATTAATCAGAATGTGTCATGAAATGTATGCTAAATGTAATGCTGCTCCTTGACTGTATGGTTCTTCTCTCACCACCAGCTGGTAGGGATAAAAAAAATTCCACAGCCCATGGGGCCCAGTGCAAAAAGTATGCTAGGTGGGCCTGCTACACTCTTACAAGGTATGCAAAGTGGAGAGCAGGGATGTGGGTGGCGCTGTGGTCTAAACCACTGAGCCTCAGAAGGTCAGCGGTTTGAATCCCCGCAATGGGGTGAACTCCCGTTGCTCTGTCCCAGCTCCTGCCAACCTAGCAGTTCGAAAGCATGCCAGTGCAAGTAGATAAATAGGCACAGCTGCGGTGGGAAGGTAAACGGCATTTCCGTGTGCTCTGATTTCTGTCACGGTGGCCCGTTGTGGCCAGATGCGGTTTAGTCATGCTGGCCACATGACCCGTAAAGCTGTCTGTTGACAAACTCCAGCTCCCTCGGCCTGAAAGTGAGATGAGCGCCGCAACCCCATAGTCGCCTTTGACTGGACTTAACTGTCTAGGGGTCCTTTACCTTCTGCAGGGTGGAACTGTTGGTATAAGAGCTCAGACTCCCCGTTCATCACCAGATTCCTTCCCAGGGTTTGTTCTTTAACTGATGCCTCTTTGTACTGGCTTTGTGTTTCATCAGTCTTCTGTTATAGTCTTGCCACTTTTTCTTTTTGTCCTAGACCCTGACTCTGATACCTGTTTCTTGTTGCATTCTTATTCTCAAAGTGGGAGAGCTCCCCACTCCAAATATATTTTCTCCTTTCACCATTTTGTGGGTGTTTTGGGGTTTTTTCTGGAAGAACTCCACCCTCTTATCTCTTTCCCCCCAACAGCTCACTTTATGAATGGGAGGAAACGTTTTCCAACAATTCCCCCCCCCCACCCACGTCTACCATCTCCTGCCTTTCTTGGCTTTCCTCTTTCTGATTCCTCAGCGTCCCCTTAGTGTTTCTGCTTTACAGAAAGGAGAGGGGTGTCCTCCCACTTGATTTGATTTATTGCTGGTGGTGCAAAGCCTTACACAGACACAGCAGCATTGAGGCTTCCTCCTCACAGCCTCTTTAAGACTTTTAAATCCTTGACTCTCCATGTTCCTTTCATACTCAGAGGTGTACTATGCCTAGCTCCCTTTGCCAGCAGCAAACCATCACTTCTGCGTGATACTACATCAGAGGCAGTGGTAGGAGATTAAACTGATGACTCACACATTCCTCCTCCTCCTCCTCCTCCTCCTCCTCCTCCTCCTTGATTTTCAATTTTATATATGTCAATAATTTCTTAATCATTTCAACATTTCAAAACTTGACTTCTTTCTCCCTCTTTCTGCAGTTCCTTAAATTTATTTTTAATATTTTCTGCATATCCAAATTAACTTAATTTACAGTGGTACCCTGCAAGACGAATGCCTCGGAAGACGAAAAACTCGCTAGACGAAAGGGTTTTTCGTTTTCTGAGGTGCTTCGCAAGACGGATTTTCCTAAGGGCTTGCTTCGCTAGACGAAATGGCCCTGCCTCTTGTGTCATGGTGACAGTCACTGCACGCATTCACGCTCGCTTCCCCGCTCCACCGGCTCCCTCCCACCTTCCTGCTGACGGCTCCTCCGGCCCCCTCCCACTTTCTGGGTGATGGTTAGTGCCTCGTGCCGCTGCCCACCCCCCTCGCGCGCTCCCCTCAGAGAGCCATTGCCGCCAGCGCCTCTCTCTCCCTGGAGTCGCGCTCCTGAGCCCCGCCGCCCTCCAGCAGCCGCGTTGCACGGTGGCCACAACGCGCGGGTGAGTCTGAGGTACCGGCTGCGGCAGCTGTCCTGCTTCTCCCCACCCCTCCCTGCCGTTGTCAGTGTTTAAATGCAGTGGTGCTTCGCAAGACGAAAAAACTCGTACAACGAAAAAACTCGCGGAACGAATTAATTTCGTCTTGTGAGGCACCACTGTACTCATTTATTCATTGACTTTAAATATATACTCTTATACTCACACACTTCTACATCAGACCAGTACCTACTCCAGTGCTAAGCAGCAAGCATATAAGAATTTCTTAAAGGTGCCCACCCATTCTAAGAATCCACATGCTGATGTTGGGTCTGCTGCCAAGTTGAACGTTATGCAAGCTATGCTTCACAGTGTGGAGATGTTTACCTCACTAGATGTTGTTGGGTTCCAGTTCCCCCATCAGCCTCAGCCAATATGGCCAAAGGTCAGGAATGTTGAAGTCCTACAACATCTGGAAGCCACAGGTTGTCCAGGTTTACCATGTTTTAAAACTGAACAGTACATCGAAAGTATTTGTTGCCGTTTCTTCTTCTTTTTGTTAGTGCTAATGTTAACCGGCTTAGTAACCTTAATTAAACTGAGCTCTTGTCAAGGCCTCTGTTTTTCTGTAGCTGCTCAGGTTTCGCAAAGTGGCTTTTGTCCACCCAAGGTCAATATTATGTTCACAGAAGCATTTTTAAAGGTTAAATGAAATCAACATGATCAGTTCTTGCCCTTCGGTTTTTATGTGACAGATTGGTATTGGGGGGGGGGGATACCTTCATGCAATAAGCTTGCAAGTTGCCACATCCTGAAAACCATTATAACGCTCTCTCTTTAAAATGTCTCAATGAAGAAATAGAACTCTTTGTAAAACTTTCGACCAAATAATATTATTGGCAAAATATCCGAAGAACAGCTTGCTTCCTAGTTTGGTTGAATGGTTGAGAAAAAATGTGACAGACGGTCTTAATGAATCAGCTAGCATGTTTAAAACATTTGCGGCTTTGGAAAACACATTCTGTGGAAACTTTGTTTTTGTAACTTCGTCCCTTTAAATTAATTTCTGGAAAAGAGTTAACTCTGAAGGAAATGGCCAGCCAGAAATGCTAGCTATGGTTTAATAATATAAAAGACATACCATCATCTCTATATCAGATGACCATTGCTGTTAGCTCCCATAAATTGCTTGGCACAGACATTGATATGCATACCCGGACAAGAAGGAGGAGGAGGAGGAGAGTTTGGATTTGATATCCTGCTTTATCACTACCCTAAGGAGTCTCAAAGCGGCTAACAATCTCCTTTCCCTTCCTCCCCCACAACAAACACTCTGTGAGGTGAGTGGGGCTGAGAGACTTCAGAGAAGTGTGACTGGCCCAAGGTCACCCAGCAGCTGCATGTGGAGGAGCGGGGACACGAACCCAGTTCACTAGATTACGAGTCCACCACTCTTAACCACTACACCACACTGGCCCTGTCTTAATCTGTGCAGCAGAAGTTCTGGTTTTTTTAAAAAATGAAATCACAAGTCTACACACCTAGGCTTTGTATGCACAGACAGGGACCCTGCCTTTCGTTGGATTTCCAGGTGTACAAAAGAACACAGAGCTGTATGCTCAAATTCTCTGCTCAGAACATCTACTAAATAAGTGCTGGTTGGGTTCATATCCATAGACACATCATATCACATGAAATGATTGACTACTGCTGGGATGGAGTCTCTGTCTATGCTACTGTGCTGCTTGATAGCATAGGTGCCATCTCCAAGGACTGAGTCACCTTTCTCAACCTGGGGGCACCATATGTTGTTGGACTACAACCCCCATCATCCATAGCTAACAGGACCAGTAGTCAGGGATGATGGGCGTTGTAGTCCAGCAACATCTAGAGACCCAAGGTTGAGATAGGGCATACTAGAGAGTTTGCACTGGTAAGCAGCTTGAACGAGCCACAGAAATAGCCCAATGAAAAAAACACGACTGAAGCGCAGTTCCAAAGAACGGATGAATTTTTCAGCCTATGCATAAAGATTTCTTTTTGTCATTGTGCCTCACCCCTATTATCGTTGAAAGCCAAGTTGAGTTATCAAGTGAGTGTATGATAAGTGTTCATTTGCGACTCGGTTTATCTCTCTTCGGCTCTGATCTCTTTCGCATGTCTCGTCGCAAGATTCCTTTCCGAGAGCTTTCAAATATGCACTCATCTTTGCTGTACGATATTGCAGTTGTTTCACAGTTAAGGCAACAGAAGAGCAGAAGTTAATCTGCTCAGCTGACAGTTGAGTCCGAAGCGTGGCCTCGAGTTCACGACACAGTGTTTGACTCTATTAGAGAGCTCTGATCCTCAGTCAATATGCAGCTGCAGAAATCTCATTTTCCTTCCTAGTGCTAAGAGACTGTTGCAACAGTGGCTTGGGAAGAGAGCCTTCCAAAGGGTATGAGGTTATTAGCACTATATTCTTTAATCAGCTTAACAGCTCAAGGGCGGATTCAGATTTTCTGTTTTAAAATATGCTGCTTGTTCAGCATTTCAGCTCTCTGAATTTAGGTCTGACCTGTTGCAACAGCACACGGCTAGCAGTAGAGTTCAAGCACAGTGATGCAGCTGCAAGATCAAGGCATGAAGCTCGTTCTTCCCCGATCAATAGCTGCCAGGACTTCTGTGTAGCAGACTGGCCTCATATTTTCTTTGCAGGTAGGTGAAATTCTCAAAAGGCTGTCCCTATGTGTGATTATTTTTCATGCTGATCAAAAGCATACAGGTGTTTCAGCAATAAGATAAGATAAGGCATTGAGAAAGCATATTTTGTTCTGATGCTATTAGATGGAAAAGGGGCATGTGAAAGATTTGTTTTTATATTAGTAGCCGGAAAGTGAATCCCAAAAGGTAAGGAAATCTGAGTGAAAGTTGTAAAAATACATCTGTTTCATCTAATGTGAAGAAACTAAAGCATGGGTCATTAACATGGCACCCATGGGTGCCAGTGTGCCCACCAGTACCTCCTTTGGCATCCATGAAAGGTCACCTCAATAAATATCCCCTCAAAAATTTTACATTGCACAAGAGGCTGCTTGTTCTTTCTACCCAATTTTTGTTTGTATTGCTTTGGTCCCAAGTACATGCTCCCATGGCAGCCATTTTGTGTTATGCCGAAACCCCTACAGCAGCCATTTTGTGACTTGTGCCCATGAAACTTCCTCAAAATTCCAAATGTGCCCATTGGCCCTCAAAGGCTGGCGGCGCCTGCATGAAAGAATGTCAGTATATGGTCTATACTACATAGTCAGCAGGTGGGTTTTTTGTGTAAAGACGCCAACCCAGAGGCCATATGTTGAACTGAGCAAGGGTTGAAGGCCAGGGTGAGATGAAAATGAGGAGGGCTGACCACCACTAGTGGCAGATATTGGGATTGTCCTGTCCAGAGCAGCAGGCCTCAGCTCTGAGACTCAGCATAATCCATTGAACCAGCAGCACTGGAGGATAACTCAGGGCCTGGCATAGTGACCATGCATGAAGAAGAAGAAGAGTTTGAATTTGATATCCCGCTTTATCGCCACCCTAAGGAGTCTCAAAGTGGCTAACATTCTCCTTTCCCTTCCTTCCCCACAACAAACACTCTGTGAGGTGAGTGAGGCTGAGAGACTTCAGAGAAGTGTGACTAGCCCAAGGTCACCCAGCAGCTGCATGTGGAGGAGTGTGGAAGCAAACCCGGTTCACCAGATTATGAGTCTACAACTCTTATCCACTACACCACACTAGCTCTCTCAGGAGCCTCAACCCCAGCCTGGCAGATCACATACCCTCCAACATTTCTCCGATGAAAATAGGGATGTCGTAAGGAAAAGTGGGACATTCTGGGGTCAAATCAGAAACTGGGCGGCTTCTGTAAATTTCAGGACCATCCCTGGAAAATAGAAGAAGAAGAAGAAGAAGAGTGTGCATTTGGTATCCCACTTTATCACTACCCGAGGAAGTCTCAAAGCAGCTAACATTCTCCTTTCCCTTCCTCCCCACAACAAACACTCTGTGAGGTGAGTGGGGCTGAGAGACTTCAAAGAAGTGTGAGTAGCCCGAGCAGCTGCATGTGGAGGAGCGGAGACACGAACCCGGTTCCCCAGATTACGAGTCTACTGCTCTTAACCTCTACACCACACTACTGGCTCTTGGAGGATCTGAGATCAGAGGGTGTGATTAGGGAGTCTGTGATTAAGTGTGATGGCAGCAGCTATGTCTGTTTCACTGCATGTCTGCTTTATTCATGTAATGACTGCTTTATTCATGTACGTAGCAGGGTATGGGGTTAGAATTCAAAAGGGGTGGGTGAGGAAAGCTGAACTCTGTCTTCCCCTTCTCTTTTCCTATCCATATGCACCTGTTATTTCCAGTCAGGGGGCAGGGAATGGAATTCCTGTGACTGTCAGCTGTTGCTTGTCCTTCAAATGCTTTGACCTTCTCCAAAAGCATAGAACTTTTGCATGGATGCAGCTCAACACTATCCGGCTGGCTTTGAGCAATCAAGTCATGTACATGGGTGTGTGAATCAGCCCTAAGCAGAACTGAAATGAAGAGCTGAATTATCTTTCTTACGCACACCAATGGGATCTTTTCTCGGTGCCCGAAGCCAGAACAATGCAAACTGTAACTTCACATTTTCCAATGTGTCTAATAGGATGCAAAAGTTATACCAACTGCGCAAGGTGTTTAAAACAGAAACACAATTTGAGCAATTGCTATCTAATTACAAAACATGCTATGCTGCTAATTAACAAAAGAAAACAAATGCTGAAATGTATAAAGTTACACCTTTTAAATTACTGCGTGAGATGAAAGCCTAGGTTACATTGGTAGTACTGCAAGGTAGCACAACTCATTCTCCACCCCCCACCCCGATCTACAAATTGGGGTGGAAATACATCCTTCAGTTTGGCCCTTGCGACAATGCTCCTCACTGAATGCTTTTTCTTGGCTGGAATGCGCACATGAACTGTGATTATGACTCTTAACAGCCCGGAAGGGGTATGTCCCTGACTTGAATACAATCTATTGTACAAAGGTAAGAGCCACGTCCATTTGTTCTTTATAGAGAGAAATGGCAAGGCTGTTTTGCATCTGGCATTCCCTGTGGCCAGCAAGACAACCACTCTCTTACATTTTATGATTACATTTACAACCCATTTTTCTTTGAGTTTTCCTATGTGCCCATAGCAAACCTAACTGCTTGGCTCATGTAGCAATCACCATTTGAGCACTGCCATGCCAACTATACAAAGCTTTCAGATCCATTCCCTATTTGAGTGGTCATTTGATGTCCTATTTCACGGGTGTGGATGAATGTGAATGTCTAAATTAAACATCACTGCTGCTTGATGAACTTAAAAGTGATGAACTTGAAGCACAAGCATGCAACTTGTTTGACTAGTACCAATAAACAGAAGGACTACAATGCTACCCTTTGTTTGTGTTATAACATTAATAGCAGCAGACAAGCAACTGCAATATTAATTCAATGACTAATGCAATGACATTTTTGTTTTTCTAGGTTTCCCCCCGTATGTCTCTTTGCCACAGAAGACACAGCAATGTCATGGATGTGCTCTGCATGCTAAGATTTCTCACTCTCCAAATGTCAAAGTTACATATGAACCTTCCTCTAACCTTTGCTAGGAAGGCTGGCTTTCAGTGCTACACTTCCTACAGTTCCAGAAAACTAACTTTCAATGAGTTCTGTTGTGTCATTCAGGCATATTTTCCATTTATACCTAGATATACACATTGTTATGTTTAAGTTAGGGTCCATTTTTATATTTTAAAAAAATCACTTTTGATTTTTTAAAAAATTGCAAATATAGGAGAAGCTACCTTTGACCATAGGTAGCAAGTCAAGGGGGAGGAACCCATGGTCCTTCATATATTTTTGGATTAGAATTCCCATCATCCTTGACTGTTGGTCATGCTGTCTGTGAAAGGATGGATGGATGATGATGATGATGATGATGATTATACCCTGCCCAAATGGCTGGGTATCCCCAGCTACTCTGGACGGCTTACAGCACATATAAAAACATCAAACATTAAAGATGGACACCAGCAGCACCTAGAGGTCCACAGGTCCACAACCTTGTAGCAGGTAATAAGGGAACACAGTTGACTGGCAGCTTTCCATGGTATCGATACTTGCATTTGGTAAGCTGGTTGTCATTAACATCTTGCCTAGTGTTGAGTAAATACCCTCTCTTTATATTTTTCCTGGATTTCTAGGTGAAGGAACCCATGACAGTTAAGTCCAGTCTTGAACGACTCTGGGATTGCAGCGCCCATCTCGCTTTACAGGCCAAGGGAGCCGGAGTTTGTCCGCTCCACAGTTTTTCTGGGTCATGAGGCCAGCATGACTAAACCCCTTCCGGCGCAGCAGAACACTGACACCAGAGCAGTGCACGGAAACACCGTTTACCTTCCCACCAGAGTGGTACCTATTTATCTACTTGCACTTTTTGGCGTGCTTTCGAACTGCTAGGTTGGCAGGAGCTGGGACCAAGCATTGGGAGCTCACCCCTTTGTGGGGATTCAAACCGCCAACCTTTTGATTGGCAAGCCCAAGGCTCAGTGGTTTAGACCACAGCACCACCTGTGTCCCTTCCTAGATTTCTAAACAGGTACAAAAATATGGTAAGGCTTTCCTCTCTAACTGGGAAGCAGGGTGCAGTTTACCAGCTCACAAAGCATTATGCACATTGCAGCAAATTGCTGCTTGACATTGGTTTGCATGGCCTTATGAAAGGTCTGCAATGCAGAATTGCAATGCAGCTCCAATGGAAGGGATTTCCACAGCTGTGGGGCCATCACAGAGAAGGCCCTCTTCTTCATGCACACCCACCTTACTGACTTAGGAGGTGGGCACACCAGGAGAACAGTCAAAACAGTACTTAAAGTGTGGGCACAGTGTTTCCCAAACTTTGGTCTCCGGCTGTTTTGGGACTACAACTCCCACCATCCCTAATTAACAAGACCAGTGGGCAGGGATGATGGGAATTATAGTCCCAAAACAGCTGGAGACCCACGTTTGGGGAACACTGGTGTAGACTGTCCAATAAATATTTTGGGCCCAAATTGCTAAGGACTTTAAAAGTCAAACCAGCTCTTTAAAATTGGGTCCCGAAGCAAATCAGTCACCAGTGCAACTGAGGTAATAAAGGTGTTACAGACGCAGATTGCCTCACTCCCAATAGGACTCTGCAGCTGTGTCCTGGACCAGTTTCTGAATGATCTTTCAAGGTAGTCCCACACAGAGCACATAACAGTAGTCTAGTCTGGACATGATGAGAGCATGAATCACTTTGGCAATATCAGCCATATGCAACCTCTGGCATAAGTCATCTACCAGAACTGGACATGAACCCAGACCGGAATGGATCTTGTAGTTTTTGTGTGGTGAAAATCCATCCATTTTCTCCCACATTTTTGTGGGAATTTCCCTCTTATCTGCTCCTGCTAATTGGTTGTGTCCTGAGCAAGTGGCAGTCTCAGTACTAAAGACCACCAAGTTATCTGAGTAAAACACACTGATTCCTAGGATTCTGAAGACATCACAGCTGCAACCCTACACACATGAGAGAGTCAGCCCCTATTTAGCACAACGAGACTTGCTGCAAACTTGCAGAGGTTTGCACCGTACCTCTTTAAAATCAATGTTTCTCTGCAGCCACAATGGGCAAACTTCATTTAAATAAAAAAATAAGATTCTTAGAAATCCAATAGCATCATCAGATTCATAACAAAAAGCAGGTATGCATGTTTAGTAGTACAATGATATCCACACATATTTATGACCCTTTCCTTAAATTTGGGCATTATGCTCACACTGCCTTTAGGCATCACCCCCCCTCTTACATTTGCCTGCATATTTCTTTATCTTAGCATTTCATCAAGCAACGCCTGCCAAGAAAACCATATGTTCCCATTTCTGTTAACCCGAGTGTTCCTTATGTTCCTTGTTGCTGAAATCACTCATTTGCTCTTGTAAGTTATATGCAGCAGAGACCTGGGCTCCTGTTTGCCTACTATCTTCTATGGATGGGATGCTTGGATGGAAATATTGTACTTCAGAGGTACTATTAATATTAAAAGCAGTGCCTTAAGAACTGCTGCCATTTCTAAAATTAAAATTGTATTGATATTTCAGGCACCACATGCTTAAAAAACTGAAAAGGAGCATTCTGGCAAGAATAAAAGAATGAAAACAATAATAGCAGCATTCATTACTGTATAACCCCAGTCTCAGTCGCCACTCAAATACTCACAACGGTAAGATCATTTAACGTACTCGACCACACATTAGCAAAATAAATATAAGCCCTTGCTTTGTTTTGTCCACTTAGCATGTTAAGTAGACACAGACCATTTGTGTTGTTTAACACCTGCATAAATAGGAGAGAACAAATTTTGTTCATATTTTTATTTTGAGGACCTTGATTTTTCTGTATCTGATTCCACCCACCCACGCTGATCCATTAGAATTTCTATCTTGCATTTCCCAATATCTCTTTGCTATTATTTCATAAGCAGTAGTTTCCTTTTTTAAAAAAAAGTTATTAACCAATTTTCACATAACAATTTATCAATCCTCTTAATCAGTTACATTAATTTTCCCCCTTCCCCTAACCCTCCCTCCCCACACACCAAAGACTTTCCTCAGCTCCCCTCCCTGATTTCTCTACATATATTGTTTTCTGCATGTTGTAAAATTGTACATATCGTTACTTTATCTATCACATGTTCAACTAATAAGTTTGTGAATGTTTGTTCAAATCCTGCCAAAGAGTCCAATTCATTTTGTTGTCTTTTTAGATAGTTTGTAAAAAGTTCCCATTCTTCCTTGAAGTCACAGTTGTCCTTTTCACGCAGTTTATGTGTCATAAACGCAGACGCGGACGCGGGTGGCGCTGTGGGTAAAACCTCAGCGCCTAGGACTTGCCGATCGTCAGGTCAGCGGTTCGAATCCCCGCGGCGGGGTGAGCTCCCATTGCTCGGTCCCAGCGCCTGCCAACCTAGCAGTTCGAAAGTACCCCTGGGTGCAAGTAGATAAATAGGGACCGCTTACTAGCGGGAAGGTAAATGGCGTTTCCGTGTGCTATGCTGGCTCGCCAGATGCAGCTTAGTCACGCTGGCCACGTGACCCAGAAGTGTCTTCGGACTGCACTGGCCCCCGGCCTCTTAAGCGAGATGGGCACGCAACCCCAGAGTCGGACACGACTGGCCCGTACGGGCAGGGGTACCTTTACCTTTACCTTTTTATGTGTCAATTTGGCCAGTTCCGCATAGCTCATCCATTTTTCTTGCCACAGTTCTTTCGTTGGGATGTCGTCATTCTTCCATCGTTGTGCTAACAAGACTCTTGCCTCTGTTATAGCATACGTAAATAAGTTATTTACTTTTCTTGGCAAGTCTTGTCCTACAATCCGTAACAAAAATTCTTCAGGTTTTTTTACAAATGTCAATTTAAACATTTTTTTCAATTCATTATATATCATTTCCCTTTTTTTTTAAGTTCTCTACATTCCCACCACATATGATAAAAATTCCCTTCTTTTTCTTTACATTTCCAACATGTGTTTGACCTGGTTGTATACATTTTTGCTATCTATACTGGTGTTATATACCATCTATACATCATCTTCATATAATTTTCTTTCAAAAAGAGAACAGTCTGTAATTTTTAAATCTATTTTCCCAGTCCTCAAATTGTATATTATGTCCTATATCTTGTGCCCATATGCAGTCATTTCAATTTGCATCCCCCCCCCAGTAGTTAGGTGATGCTAATTGTGTCAGGAGAGATCAATGAAACATGCTGTATTCTTGAACTTACACTGCACAGCCAATAAGGAGATATATGTTGTTTTCATGTGTTGCATTGCTTTTCTCCCCAGCTCCATCACCAAGGTAAGGAGGTATCTCCAGGTTCTGTCCTTTAACCATTGAGAAATCAAGACAAGGTCCAGTTTCCCTTTGTAACATGAATTCTACAAGACTTTGAAACATACCAAGTTGGTGTAGATTGGGGTGAGGAGACCATCAAGCATGGCCAATGGTCAGCGATGTCCAATGGACATTGTAGTCCAAAACAATTGGAGGGCATCTGGTTGAAGGAGGATGAAAATGCTTGTTTTGCTTCTGAAATGTTTACACTGAGATATAAACTTCACTCCAGACTTGAAAAATCTCAGCTTTGTTTTAACTTGGATTTAAATGGATGCCTTTTTGGTATTCCCCACAGTTCGTTATGAGTAAACAAATGGTCTAATGTAGCTCAACTGAATGTCAATGAAGCTAACTCATATATTTTTTTTAACAAGAGAGAATTTGGGCTGTGTAAGAGTCCAATGACTGTGGGATTTCTGTTCCCCCACCAAGGTTTCTCGTCTTATCTCTCTCAAACCACCTTTAGAGTTTTGTCTGATTACACATTTATTTGAAGATTCTTTTGAGGGTTGTTGGTTGTGGGGTTTTTTTGTTTTTTTACATTTAATGAATAAACAGTTTGTTGAATGGTAACAAGGGAACAACCCAGGAATGTTATTGTGGGAACAAACAGAACTGGTCACTGAAAGTAATGACCAGGGAGAACGCTCTAATGAAAGTTCGGGGGGGGGGGGGAGTCTCGTTGTGATAAGACCTAATGCATTACAATAAATTGCTGTTTCTTGCCAATAGTTCTATTCTAATTTAAAGATCCTAAGCCCTTTCAAGTGAGGAATAATTTGATCTGTGTGCTATTTTCATCTTGGCGCTCTCTTTTGAAAAGAGACAAATTGTTATAAATTATATGTAGTGTTGCACTCGTTTGATTGATTGCTGAGGAAATCAAGCTATTTCACTTAGATGTTTTTTTTTGTGGATTGAACCATACTCCCAGAAATAAGACAAACACTTCACACTGAGCCTTTCAATTCCTGTTGCTTTGTCTGGGGTCTACTGGGATTATTATTTTTTAATCATCCTCCACCCCCATTTCTCCACAGGACACCCTCGTTTTATTTTGCAGCTCTGCCAATGAACAGAAGTAGTTGTTGAGATGCTAATAATATATATTCCAGAGTTTAATTTACCTACAGGAAAGCAGATTATCATAGGCAGATTTGATAAGCAAGCAGGTATTTAAGATTTAATAGATCTGGAACCATCTGAAATGGTTGATTATATTGGGCAATTTATTACCTCTGCCCTGGTGTGTTATACTAAGCAGCATATATTTTAAGTAATATGTGTATTGTATTATTATTATTTTTTTAAAAAAACAAAATCAAAATCTAGGCTATGATGTTATTGGCAGTTGATATGCAAAAAAGGAAGGAAAGAGGAAGTGATCAAAAAAAGAAGGAACAGGAAAAGGATAACAAGGAATGGGAACCTAGACTGTCTTGAACCCATGAAAGAATCTCCACAGAAGCACAAGAACATTGTAAAACAAACTAAAATTGAGGTGTTGGTCCCACAAAGGTGGTAGTCCAGGGAATTAGTGGGATCCAGCAGCAATGAAACAATGTGATGTTTTCAGTAAAAGAGTTTTCCATGTGATATAAATTGTTACTTCTGGCCGAATTGTGTCCAAGCAGAAATAAAACAGAGGCACACAAACAAACTAATCTGCCTTCTATCAATAAGATAAGCATGCCAAAGTTGCAGTATCTGAAAACTAAGGATGTTGTGGTGAGCTTCTTACAGCATTGTAAAAATAAATCAAAATTATATTATAGTTTACAAGTTTCAATTACATTACAATACCGTCTTTGAAATATGTCATCAAGGGGTTGTTCTGTTGTGAATGCATATTATCGATCTAACTAATTCCAGAGCGACTTTCAGAATTTATCAGAAGAGACACAGTCCTTAACAAAATCTAGTCAATAGTGATAATGCTGCCTTTGTACGGACCATTTGTTTCCTCAACATATAACGAAATACCAAAACAATTACAACGGGGAGCGGATAAGCATGTTGTATAATATAACTGTCAGACAGCTTGTGTTCTGCTTAAAAAACAAACTATTTCACAGAAAAGCTCTTTATGCAGCTTAACCGTTTGCCATTTCAAAAGCAAGTTTGACAAAAGAACTCTGCTGGAGGAAAATACTCAAAATATGAAGATCAGTCCAAATGTCTGGTGATACTACTATGCTGTGTACATGGCATTTACAAACACTTCTGGCAGAGTCTAAGCATTGTGCAGCACTTATAAAAGTGCAAGATCCACAGAATGAAGTGATCAAATAGGCATGTAAGGGGTTAAGGCAATCCATTAAGTAAGCTGGTCCCAGGCTGTTTAAGGATTTATATATCAATAGTCATATCTTGACCTTGACTTGGTAACAAATTTCCAACCAGTGCAGATCTTGGAGTACTGGGGTAATATGCCGATGGACTCACACTCATGTCAGGAATCATGCTGCATGATGATGATGATGATGATGATATGCAGCCCATCTGACTAGGTTGCCCTGGCCACTCTGGGCGGCTCCCAACAAAATATTAAAAACACAATAAAACATCAACCATTTAAAAACTTCCCTGAACAGGCTGCCTTCAGGTGTCTTCTAAAAGTCAAATAGTTGTTATCTGTTTGTCATCTGAAGGGAGGATGTTCCACAGGGTGGGTGCCACCATCAAGAAGGCCCTCTGCCTGGTTCCCTGTAACTTCACTTCTCACACGGAGGCAACCCCCAAATGGCTCTTAATGCTGGATCTCAATGTCTGGGCTGAA
Source organism: Podarcis tiliguerta (assembly GCF_965153285.1). Classification (NCBI taxonomy): domain Eukaryota; kingdom Metazoa; phylum Chordata; class Lepidosauria; order Squamata; family Lacertidae; genus Podarcis; species Podarcis tiliguerta. The sequence goes on along the minus strand of NC_139543.1, from coordinate 11,511,731 downwards.
CGATGGGGGTGGAGACTCTCCTTCAGGTATACAAGGCCAAGGCCATTTAGAGCTTTAAAGGTCAACACCCACACTTGGAATTGTGCTAAGAAATGTACTGGGAGCCAGTGTAGATCCTTTAGAACTGATGTTATATGGTTCCGGTGGCTGCTCCCAATCACCTGTCTAGCTGCTACACTCTGGATTAGTTCTCATTTCCAAGACTCCTTCAGAGGTAGCCCAACATACAGTGCATTGCATGTTCAGTTTCTGTTAATTGATTCTCAAGAAAACTTACAGATTCTGGCTTCACACAATTAACTCAAGGCAGTGTCAATTTACTCTTGGCAGAAAGCCAAGGTCTGCTTGACCTAGAAACTACTTACTCTGATTGGTTAATGACCAGCACTCAACTCTGTTATCTAGGAATGCTAGCACAGTTTGGTGTGTTGGGTGTGTTAGGAGTAGGAGTGCTGTGTATGGTTAAGAGTGAGAGAGAAAGAAAGGATTTATTTTGCTTTGTTTTATATGCAGAAACTCTGCTGGTTTCTTTTCCCTTTTAATAAATCCTGTAAATAGTTATTCTGAGTCTAGCTGACTAGTCATTTCCACCTCAACTAGCTTCTTCGCTGTGCAGGAAAACTCTGCTACGTTTGGGCTAAAGCCATTAGGGCTATGCCTGACACTTCAAAGTTCCATGATTGCAGTAGTCCAAGTGGGAGATAACTAGATCATGCATCAGTCTGGTGAGACTGTGTGCAGGCAGGTAGGGTTTCAGCCAATGTACCAGATGGAGCTGATAGACAGCCTCCCTGGACACGGAATTAATCTGTGCCTCCATGGACAGCTGTGAGTGCAAAATGACCCATAGGCTGCACATCTGATCCTTTCATAGCTGTTAACTTGCAGATTTGAAAATAAGGGACCAGCAGCCTCAAAAATAAGGGATCAGCAGGCAAAATATGGGATTTTCCGAACACAGGTATGTTCAACTACTGAGCCCCTCCGAGCCAAAGGCAGAAAACCCAGCCAGCAGCCAAACATAGCCACAAGCGGTGGTTCCCACAGCACAGCAATCCGGCAAAGGGGATGCAGCAAGGAAAACCACTGTCACCTCTCCACTGGGAAGCACTGAGCAAAGGCGAGTCCCCAGGCAACGCGGCCGATTTGATCAGCACAAGGCATGCAAGCTCCACCCCCCCAGTCGTTCTTAGACTCCTTATTGGGTGAGCAACGCAGCCAAGCAACACAGTTGGAGCCTCCCTCCTCCCTGGTCGGCAGGCAGGGAGGGAGAGGAGCTGCTTCCTTTGAAACCAGGGAAATTTAAGGGACATCATCTATAAGGGACAGCAGCGGGACACGGCGCTGGGATAAGGGACTTTCCCGCCAAATAAGGGACAGTTGACAACTATGGATACTTTACCCCATTCAGGACAAGGGAGTCTCTCACACTTGCCTGCCTTCCGTTCCTCAGAAGTATCTGGATCAGTCACAAGGGAAGCCCCACAAAGAGTGTATTGAAGGGATCCTGTCTTGAAGTTAGGGTGACCCTGGTTTCTACCAGCAGAAAAAGCCCCCCTTAACTTTTAAAGGGAGAAACGTACTTTAAGAAGATAAATGGATTCAGATAATAATGTTGGACTTGAGTGAATTCCCCCTTCCCCCTCTTAAATTAGATTTTCCTTAGCATAGATCCTGTATGTCATTATCACAGCAAAGTAATGTATTAATTATGCAATTACTGTGTTTCAGAATACTCTTTTATCTGCATTTTCTTCACGCAAAATGCGTCCCATCAATTAAATGAAACAAAAGGAGAGAGAAAAGATAATAACCCCGGTGTTTCATTCTTGACCTACAGAGATTAAATATTGCCTGTGTCATTTCCCTAACCCTTTCCATTAATACATATATACAATGAATGGATCTCTATTAAATATTTCTCTAGAGAATACAGCTCACTCCCCTCCAGCTGTTAAATATGGCACTTCTGTGTGGCATGTGCTTTTCTTGATGGAAGGTACAGGGTAGGTTAAGAAGATATTATTTTTCCTTCAAACCTGAGATGGGAGAAAGTGGAGGCATTAGCTGTCGTTTGGAACAATTTTCTGTCCTTGTGTGTTCTGCGAGGATGTGTAATTCTGTGAAATCATGGGCTTAACTTCTTCTGTCAACATTCAGGATCTGAAAAACTAGGACCAAAAAGGAGCATCTTTCTCCTCGTGAGGAACTGGATCTATAGATTCTCTCCTCAGCCAATCTAACTCTCCTCAGATTTAAAAACATTTCCATGAGTTTCACAGGAAAAACAATTTTAAATGTACACTTTTATGCCCATGATAGTTGGCTAGCATTTTTCTTCAATTTGTAAGAGATAAATTTACCTCCATTGGAGGGCCCGGAGTTCTATCGTTAATAAAGTAAAATTTATGTCAATCTTAGGGAAACTCATTTTTGTTCAGAAGCGGGGGAAAAGGGAAATCTGTTAGTTCAAGCACTTATGCTTTTCTCAAAGCCCAGTAAAATGTTGAGAAGAGCAATGCTTGTTCTCAGCTCCAGTAAATAAAAACAGAGAGAGAAGAAATGTATCTCCAAAATCAGCAGGAGAAGTTGATTTTCTGACAGTTTCATAAACTGCTGGATGGCATTTAAATATTGAGAACCGTAAGGCCCAGACTCACATGCTGTGAAGTCTTCATAACGTTAAATGCTAATATCCATAAAAAGACAACAGCTTCAACCATTTATGAATTGCTATTCATAAGTCCTTTCGCTCAACCATTATTGCTGCTTTCATGTTCAAAACCTGAGAATGTTTTGATTTCTGCATTTCATTTTATCTCCACAAAGCATTTTGATTTCACTTGTCCCACTTTCTGACTTGCATTAAACAGTGACAAAAGTCTAAAGGCTTAGTTTAGAATTTGCTAGGTAGATTAAAAATATATATATAACTATGGGAGGGAATGCAAGGACAGGTTATTTTTCTGTTCTTTTGTAATGTAGCACAGCCTACCTAATGCTTGTTGAATAGGTGTGTTATGGGTTTCTTTTAAACCCCTGCATCTTCGAAACAGAAAATCATGAATATACTTAGCTTTCTAATGAAACTATCTGCAAATACACACATACATACAAGCATTTTGCTATCTTATAATGTGTCCCAGAGAGCTCATACTAGGAAGAGGGATTAACTGCTGTCCTTCTGCAAAATAAATAAATAAATAAATAAATAAATAAAATTAAACACTAACAACTTCCCTATACAATGGAAAGGATGTGGTTGTTTACAATGAACATTGATACTCTGGTTGCATCTATCCACTGGTGAATTCAGAGCATGGATAGGCAAACTAAGGCCCGGGGGTCGGATCTGGCCCAATCACCTTCTAAATCTGGTCCATGGACGGTCCGGGAATCAGTGGTCTGGGAATTATTTAAAAAGCATCTCTGGGTTATTTGTGGGACCTGCCTGGTGTTTTTACATGAGTAGAATGTGTGCATTCATTTAAAATGCATCTCTGGGTTATCTGTGGAGCATAGGAATTTGTTCTCCCCCCCAAAAAAATATAGTCCAACCCCCCACCAGGTCTGAGGGACAGTGGACTGGTCCCCTGCTGAAAAAGTTTGATGACCCCTGATTTAGAGCAATATATTGTGATGAGTTTGCAAACCAGTATGGCAGGATGAACAAAATATTCACAAAAGTGCCACTCCTTCAAAACAGTCAGGTATTTTGTGTTTTTACTGATTGTGTTATATAATTTTGTAGGCTGTATGTGACGGCATGGATTATGAATATACCAATAAATAAAAACAAATAGGTATTCTGTGCTAATTTATTGGTATCACAGACTTTTGTGGGGCTAATTTCATTCAGCAAGATGATAACTGTAAGACCGCACACTATCTATGGCATGGTTCCATTTTTTTTTTTAAAAAAAAAGTAAAGTAAAGTAAAGGTAAAGGGACCCCTGACCATTAGGTCCAGTCGCAGACAACTCTGGGGTTGCGCGCTCATCTCCCTCTATAGGCCGAGGGAGCAGGCGTTTGTCTGCAGACAGCTTCCGGGTCATGTGGCCAGCATGGCCAAGCCAGTTCTGGCGAACCAGAGTAGTGCACAGAAACACCGTTTACCTTCCCGCCGGAACGGTACCTATTTATCTACTTGCACTTTGATGTGCTTTCGAACTGCTAGGTTAGCAGGAGCGGGGACCGAGCAACGGGAGCTCACTCCATTGCAGGGATTCGAACTGCTGACCTTCTGATCAGAAAGTCCTAGGCTCTGTGGTTTAACCCACAGCGCCACCCGCGTCTCTTAAAGAAAGTATTATCAGCTTAGTTGCTTTGTAGGTGATAATCACATCAAGTTAAGAACCAAAGCCTGCGAAATGTCTTTGTTTGGCACCAGGCTCCTTGGTGAAAGCATTCCATAATGAAAGCTCCACCATTAGATGGTCCCATTCTCTCATTGCCACTTTCTACACCTCCATTGGAGGGGCTCTATTAACCATTTTAGAGTCTGGGTAGGTACATCGTGTGGGAATGTCCAGGGAGGCAGGAGAGGATATATTGTTTATTAATATACTTCCTAATTTGCACTGGCAAGTTCCTTTACTTAGCAGAGTTTCATATTCCCCTTTTAAACACACAGCAGGCAGCTGGTTGCAGGCTTGTGTAAGCCTCTCACTATTAGGCTCCTGGTAAGTTCCCTTATATCCCACTTAAAAGAATAAACATGCCACAAACTTGTGTAAAGTATATTTAAAAAGTTTACTCACATTCAGTTCACAGTTGGATCCCTGAAGACAGACCTAGTTACAAAGTACAGTGGTACTTTGGGTTAAGTACTTAATTCATTCCGGCAGTCCGTTCTTAACCTGAAATTGTTCTTAACCTGAAGCACCACTTTAGCTAATGGGGCCTCCCGCTGCTGCTGCGCCGCTGGAGCACGATTTCTGTTCTCATCCTGAAGCAAAGTTCTTAACCCGAGGTACTATTTCTAGTTTAGCGGAGTCTGTAACCTGAAGCGTATGTAAACTGAAGTGTATGTAACCCGAGGTACCACTGTATATACATGTGGATCTATCCCATATGGTGATAATCCCAGTGTCATTTGTTGGCTGGAAGCATCTCTAGCTAAAAAAGCTGCTCCAACGATGGAGGAAGTCAAAGAGAGAGAGAACAGGAGAACAGTATAGATTTAGAACAGTGGTTTGCAGAAGGGCATAGTTCAGTGGCTGCAGAGGGGAGAAGCTGGGAAATCTTGGAAGAGGAACAGCAGGAAGAAGAAGCACCAGGGGAGAGACAGCTGACCAACTCAGTGTCCTTGGAAAGCATTCCTGACCCTCCGCTCCCAGGAACAGGAGGACATTGCGAATAGTAGAACGAAGAGCCTAGAGGCAGAAAGCTCAGATTAGCTGGTGCAGGAGTGATGTAGAATAGGGGAGACGAAAGGCGGATGGGACTTTACTTGGAGCAACACCCTTATTAGGGAAGGCTGCATTCCTTCGTTGCTCTCTGTGAATTATTGAATAAATTGCTTGGTAAGAACTTTGATCGTATCTCTGATTCTTGGCTGCCACTGTGGAAGGGATCTGATTCCCCAAAGCCTGACAGTATGGTTCATTTAGAGGTCAGCACCCTGGCATTGGCAAACAATTGTCACACCATTCTGACTATGTTTTCCAATACTATGGCAGTTGGGGTTGTCTACAAGCTGTTGCATACTGGAAAGTGAAGGGGAAGAGCGCTAAAAACGATTGATAAATGGGAGCGCAAATAAGCACTACACAAGCAAATCAGGGTGAACGCTCATTGTCATATAATCTCCTAGGAAACAAACCAGAACAAAGGCTCAGCAAAGTCTGGATCTAGCTACCACATAAGCTTTGTGCAAGCAGATCATTGGTCAATGCTCAATAAACAGTTCTTCTAGAGGAGTTCTGAATGACTTTGCTTTGTTCCCCGCCTCTAATATATCATTAACAACTTGGAGGCAAAGTTATAGTACGAGTACTTCAGTTCAATTGTGAATTGTACTTTACCAAGCTCCCTCACTAAATTCAGGTCAGCCACTTTGCATTAGGGATTGCAATCCATAAAGCACGCTCCAAAAAGAGATTGAATCAAGCAATGGAAAACTCCCACTGACATTTAGTGACCCAATTTTCCAAACTTTCAGCCATTTGAGACTTAAGCACAGAAAGTCCATTCTGTAGGACTCACTATACTTTCTAGAGGGGTAGCTCTGTTCACCTTTTACTGCAAAAACAACAGTCTTCTGAGAAATAATAATAACATGCAGTGTTACTACCACAAGTCACTTTGTCATAATTATATTAACTTCATAAGTTTACATGGACTAAAGTCTATAGGAGAAGTACTAATTTTAATTTCTTAACCCTGGTTAAGGTATCATGCATGGGCAACAAGCTTGTGAATTCCTTCCCCAACCATCTCTTCCACTGGCATGAAGAATCAATCCTCCTCCTTTTCCTTCTAGCTATGGTTTCATATTACACCCACACCCACCCAAACCATGGTTAACTCAGTCTATGTTCCCACTTAACCAGGGTTTGAAAATCACCCCACTGCTTGGTTGCGTGGCGGTTCCCGCCCCCCCCCCCCAAGTTGGAATAAATAAAGACACAGGACACCAGAATTGGTCCTATCAGACTATCTGGCATAGAACCGGAAAGGTTTAACACCAACAGGGGGAGCCCCTGAGATGCACATCCCTAGGCGCTCCCCAAGGGGTCACCACTCGGGAGCGCACTTTAGGCCCTAGCCTCCATAGGTTTCGGACGAGGCAAGGCCCCCCAGAATCCTTTATCGGACTACCCTTAACATTTGGGGGAGGTGATGGCGCTCCCCCCCCAATTCATCTGCATAATAATACCCCTACCAATGCCTAACGCAGCCAAAATCCCTGCACAGCTGACCTAGGAGGAAAACCTGAAAAGGAAGCCAGAACAGGAAAACCTAGGAGGAAAAACATGAAAAGCAAGCAAGAGTAGACGAAACCACAGCTGGAACGAGGCAAAGAAAGGGGCGATCTCGGGCCATCCTGTCCTTAAATGAACCTTAGCCCCGCCCCTGCAGCCAGTTGATTGGCTGGCCCAGGGGATGACGCGGCCCGAGGATTCCCCAGGTCACATGGGGCCGCAGCCAGCCCCGCGCAGCTGAAGGTGGGTGAGAGCCCGCACCCCCCCCCCTTATATTGGGAGTGGCTTTAAGAAATAGATTTTCATTAAGCGATCAAACCCAAGTTTATGAAACCTGCTCTATTACACAAACAACCAGTAAGCTTCACGAACGAGCAGCAACTCAAACCCAGAACTCCTTGATGGAACCTTTGACTGTTGAGCAGCAACTGAGGACATGGGGGAAACAGAGACAGGTGCAATTTTCTGCAGCTTCATGCAAATAGCACATAGGTGCTAGCATGATGCAATCATTGGTCCATTCTAGAAATGGTGAGTAGCCACACAAATCATGGTGGACAGGATTAAGCTAATGGGCCTTGTCAGCAGAAGCTCAAGCAAGAACTTCTGCTGAAGCAATGGGCCTTTTATCTTCTCTCCTTCCCCTGTGCCTCCCGCAATTGCCTAAGGTGATCAGCCGAACTCCTGAATAAACACATGAGGGGGAAGGAGAGGGCAGTTCAGACAACTGAACAATCTGCTTAGTGCTATGTTGAATTCCTCCCAGTGCTTCTCTTATCACTCATACCTTTGTGCCCACCAGATGATGTCCACCAATAAGAGTATGACAGGGTCAGCAAACTTTTTCAGCAGGGGGCCAGTCCACTGTCCCTCAGTCCTTGTGGGGGGCTGGACTATATTTTGAAAAAGTAATGAACGAATTCCCATGCCCCACAAATAACCCAGAGATGCATTTTAAATTACATTCTACTAATGTAAAAACACAATGATTCCTGGACCATCAGTGGGCCGGATTTAGAAGGTGATTGGGCTGGATTCGGCCCCCGGGCCTTAGTTTGCCTACCCATGGCATATGGGGTCCCCGCTCAGTAGTGGCAATTGCTTAACATCTTCTACCTCAGCAGCTGCTACTGACTATACCCCACCGACCCAATAATAGCTGTGTCGGTGCTAATATTTTAACAATAATCTTACATTAAATGAGACCTGCAAACGAATACAGGAGGGGGGAAAATGTTTTACATAGCATCCTATAATAAAATACCAGTAAAATACAGTGTATATAATCTCTGGACTTGTATCATATTTTACACGCTGGTGCTTCGTTTCATTCCGAATTATTTCAAAATTATTTGTTTTTAATGGGCTATTCTCCTAGGGTCTTATTACAGTTCCTAGAGGCCGGCCTCCCTGTTAAGTCCAGGAACAGAGAGCAAATGCAGTGCATGTACAAATCAGCTTAGAGCATGTATTTGGTATCCAGATATGCTGAGGATGCAACACTAACCTTTCTAAGATTTTGTGTGAATTCCCACTACATCCTATTTGACAGGTTTGCCACCCTTGCTTTCCCATCTGACATTTGACAGAACTATCCCTGGCTTCAGATCTTACTGAATACAGATCAGTGCTGCACTGTTTTTTTGGTGAGATTAATATTTTTGCATGGCAGACGTTGTTCAGGTGTCTTTGTATGGTGTCTTTGTGTGTTAGCACCAATCCAATGTCCATCGTTGTGCCTTTTATTTTCACTGCCATTGCCGAGACCACTGCCACTCTTGCCCTATAATTAAACATTGCTAACATGTAAATATTGCTAACATGTAAATATAACATATAACATGTAAATATAACATGCTAACATATAAGGGATGTGGGTGGCACTGTGGGTTAAACCACAGAGCCTAGGACTTGCAGATCAGAAGGTCGGCGGTTCGAATCCCCGCGACGGGGTGAGCTCCCGTTGCTTGGTCCCAGCTCCTGCCCACCTAACAGTTCGAAAGCACATCAAAGTGCAAGTAGATAAATAGGTACCGCTCCGGCGGGAAGGTAAACAGCGTTTCCATGTGCTGCTCCGGTTCGCCAGAAGCGGCTTAGTCATGCTGGCCACATGACCCAGAAGCTGTCTGCTGACAAACGCCAGCTCCCTCGGCCTATAGAGCAAGATGAGCGCCGCAACCCCAGAGTCGGTCACGACTGGACCTAATGATCAGGGGTCCCTTTACCTTTACCTTCTAACATGTAAACAATAGACCTCAGGGGAGCTGACCAGCACAACCCTAACCTGCCACCACACACCCAACTAATCAGATAGAGAGGGTGGGGAAATCATAATGGCAACAACAATGGAAGATTAAAGGAGGCAAGGGGAAGGGTGGAGCAGCTAAGAAAGGAAGTGAAATGGCTGTGTGTTGTTATGGAGAAGGTGGCTTGTCTGGGGCACTCCCAAAACTGGCAGCACTTGTACCCTGATTGTTTCAAACAAAATTGCCAGTGATTGAACTTAGAACTTTCTACCATGCAGTTGGTCTCTGGTCCAAAATCAGGGCAGGGGGGGAACCACCTGCTTCCTAGACTCCTAGGCTCTAGACTCTAGAAAAGGCCCCTTTTCTATCACAGTCAAAATGAATGGTGTGCAGCATGAGGACTGCTTGCCAGGTCATGCCCCTGGAAGAGAAAGCAGTGATAATAATAATAATAATAATAATAATAATAATAATAATAATAATAATATATTTATACCCGCCACTCTGGGCGGCTCCCAATCAAGTGTTAAAAACAATACAGTGTTAAATATTAAAAACTTCCCTGAACAGGGCTGCCTTCAGATGTCTTCTGAATGTCAGGTAGTTGTTTATCTCTTTGACATCTGATGGGAGGGCGTTCCACAGGGCGGGTGCCACTACCGAGAAGGCCCTCTGTCTGGTTCCATGTAACCTCACTTCTCACAATGAGGGAACCACCAGAAGGCCCTCGGCGCTGGATCTCAGTGTCCGGGCTGAACGATGGGGGTGGAGACGCTCCTTCAGGTATACTGGGCTGAGGCCATTTAGGGTTTTAAAGGTCAACACCAACACTTTGAATTGTGCTCGGAAACATACTGGGAGCCAATGCAGATCTCTCAGAACCGGTGTTATGTGGTCCCGGCGGCCACTTCCAGTCACCAGTCTAGCTGCTGCATTCTGGATTAATTGCAGTTTCTGGGTCACCTTCAAAGGTAGCCCCACGTAGTGCCTGTTGCAATAGTCCAAGCGGGAGATAACCAGAGCATGCACCACTCTGGCGAGACAGTCCACGGGCAGGTAGGGTCTTAGCCTGCGTACCAGGTGGAGCTGGTAGACAGCTGCCCTGGACACAGAATTAACCTGCGCCTCCATGGACAGCTGTGAGTCCAAAATGACTCCCAGGCTGCGCACCTGGTCCTACAGGGGCACAGTTACCCCATTCAGGACCAGGGAGTCCTCCACACCCACCCACCCCCTGTCCCCCAAAAACAGTATTTCTGCCTTGCCAGGATGAAGGATGCCTGCTTTACAACAAGCACCCAACATCTCTGTACTTGCACCAAGGAAGGGAACGTTCAAATTGAAATCTGATTCATCAACAGGAGGAAAAGCAGAGTGTTTGTAAATTTCCCTGCAATGGGAAAGGAATATTTTATGCACTCTCATTCCAAAAGTCATGTGTGTGTCCCGCAGAGCTAGTAAATCAGGTGTACATATATCTGTCTCTGACATATTTTCAATTCTGGTGAGAATAAGTCACGGTTTCAAAGTTGACTGCAGGAAGAGAAATTTTGCTGACAAAGTATCTAGGGGTTATTTGAATAAAATGGGGGCATTGCATTCTTTTCTGCAGATTTAAGTGATTGCTGACTAGATTTTATGCCGCTCCCAAAAAGGGAGGGTAAATCTTCTCTAGAAGAAAATCATAAGGAAGAAATGTTTGCACTGTACTTTTGAGAGCGAGCAATACACACTGGTTTAGTCTCAAAGCTTAACTCATGACCTTGCTGCAAAGTAAATTAAGGGCCTCCCTAGTTCAGATCAAAGGTCCATTTAATCCAGTATCCAGTTTCAACAAGCACTAATCATATTACTCTGGGAAATGTGAAAGCAATGATCACCCTCTCTCATTTGTCTCCTGAATCTTGTATTCACTTGGGTTGTGCCACAGCTCTGAATTACAAGGTGAACAGGGTTGATTCAGGTGAGGTTTTCACATCCTCCAGTTGGAGTGGATTGTTAACAAAGCATCTCAAGGCATAGCGGGAACTCTCCAGGGTCCTGAATAGATCTGTGGGCTTGAGTGTTTAAAGCAACCACTTCATTTTGTCAAAGAGAAATCTAGGTGACATGGGAAATGTCCTGAACCCATGTGGGGAGTGTGGGGAGAGATGGGGGTTGATTCATTTTGACTGACAAATCTAGGTTTTAATCACAATCTGCTATTTTCTCAGAGCATTCCAATCACTGTGATTTGGGTGAGGGATATTAAAATTCTGTTTCCATGGATCTATGCAGGGGGGGGGGGACCCATTATAGAAAGTTTTAGTGGGTGGCACTGAATTAATACGTTTCAGTTTTGAAATTATTTCTCTCCTCCCTTTGTTTTTGCCCCATCAGAATCACTGCTGCTATCTAGAGCAGCCCCTATTAATCCCGATGCCATTTTACAGCTCTTCCATATAGAATACATAACACGATGGTGCCCACCCCAATGTCTGAATGGCGAGAGACTCCATGTCTTGAAGATATATGTTTTTTTTTACATCAGAAGTCACTTTAGGTGGGATGCCTATGGAAGCTATAACATGTGATCCAAGGGCTTATTTACAGTATAGAGTTAAACTGGTTTTAAGAAATATTCTTTTTCCCCTGAAAGCCACGGGGACTGTGCTGTGTTGGAAGATGGGAAGCATTTTCTGATGACAAAAAAATATCAGTAGTGTCACAAAACCACAATTCCCAGGATTCTTTGGGGGAAGCCATGAACATTTATTTGGTATACATCTGATATAAATATGTAGAGTAAAAAAAGGTAAAGGACCCCTGACAGTTAAGTCCAATCACAAACAACTCTGGGTTTGCGGCACTCATCTCGCTTTACTGGTGGAGGGAGCCGACATTTGTCCACAGACAGTTTTTCCGGGTCATGTGGCCAGCATGACTGAGCCGCTTCTGGCAAAATCAGAGCAGCACATGGAAACGTCATTTACCTTCCTGCTGGAGCGGTACCTATTTATCTACTTGCACTTTGACGTGGTTTCAAACTGCTAGGTTGGCAGGAGCTGGGACCGAGCAATGGGAGCTCATCCCGTCGCAGGGATTCGAACTGTCGACCTTCTGATCGAAAAGCCCAAGGCTCAGTGGTTTACACCACAGCTCCACCCACGTAGAGATGCCCTAATTGCCACCTGGAAAGAGACTCTCACACCAGCAATTTGGAGAAAGGCTATGCTTATTGAAATATAACAAAACCTGACGCTCTGCAAACCAATAACCTACTTCTCCAAATTAGAATATAGTCCAGGCAGGAAAGCTGCCTAATTGAGGGTTAAATTCCCTCATGAGTCATAGGCAGGTTGACATGCTTCGCTTGTGGTGTTGGAAGAAAGAATTGGAAGGAAACATTCCCTGGGAATCTTGTCTTGGCATGCACTTCAGTCTTCACCCCTGGGCACATGTCAAGAATAAGGGCATCACCAATGATCACCCTCTGTCATCAAAAAAGTGTGCCAGAAGTGGACTTCTGCTGAAACAATACAAATAACTAACTTTTGTTTCCCACTGGCCCTCTTTTGGGTAGAAAGGAGAGCTATAAATACAAGCACCCATGAAATCAATAGTGCTTCTTCAAACTGAACCTGCTAATTCTATCCACTCGCACCGCTCTCCTTCCCTTCCCTCATTCTGCTTTAAGATGCAATCACAGTTGCTTTTGTGTCCAAAGATACTTAAACCCATTGTAAATATCACCCCTTTTGTAGTTACCTTACCATAAACATGTCAGAAATTACTAATGGAAAATATTAAAAGACTCCATGAGGTGAATATACCCACGGCTCTTTAATTTTTGCTGGCACCAAAAGTACAAATCTAATTGGACTGAGCTTACTGGTAAGTAAATTTTATTAGGAACCCAGAATTTCAAAGCTATCCATAAAAGTATATTTCTTTCTTTCCTAAAAAATGTAATTACCCGCTGTGCAACAAATTAAATGTTTCCTTCATTGGGTTACTGCCTAAGGAAGACGTACTCCTCACCAAGGAGTTTAGAGGGCTCTAGCCAGAGCTATATTAAGACCAGGCTCAATAAAAATATGTCAGTCAACTTTTTTGAAGAAGGGCACAAGGGGCTATTTAGTTCCCAGCAAATAGATTTTTCGAGGATAATACGTGACACAGGCTTAACCCCTTTTCATCCACTCATCTTAGAAAATAATACACAATATATTCCTCATTTTTATAGTTGGTTTGTGGCATTAAAGAAATGACTCTGAATTAACTAAACTAGGACCAGTATGTATTATATATAAAGCCACATCATGTCATAAACATGATTTCCCTCAAAGAAACCAAGGATTTGTACTACGAGTTCTTAGATGACTCCTACTGCTCCCACAGAGCTACAATTCCAGGAGTCCCCTAAGAATGACTTATTGTTAAACCACTCTGGAAATTGTAACTCTCTGAGGGCCAATTTTGGAGAACAGTGTTGGGTGACTGTGACTCAAGCCCTTGGTGGCTGATCTGTGAGGTGCCACAGGGCATGAATTTGTCCGTAGTAACAGAAGTAGTAGTCATTATTATTAATAATAATACCCTGCCCATCTGGCTGGGGGTAGTCACAATGAAATCTGGGTCAAGATGTCAGTATATTGATGATGTCCAGCTCTATTTCATATGAATCAGGAGAGGCTAGCATGCACTCAGCTGGTGCCTTGGTGCATTCATGGACTGGATGATCTTTTTTATAATATTTTTTATTAGTAATTTCAACATCACATTTTATCAAATAAACATATCATCCTTAAATCCCCCCTATTTCCCCCCCAAAAAACATGACCCCCTCCTCCCCCCCGACTCTCTGGTTTATCAACATATGTTATTTTCTGCATGTTACAAAACTGTACAAATCCTTAATTTATCTATCTGAATGTTATCAATAAAAAGTTTGTGAATGTTTATTCAAAACCTGCCAAGTAGTCCAGTTCATTTTGTTGTTTCTTTAAATACTTTGTAAAGAGTTCCCATTCATCTTTAAAGTCACAGTTATCCTTGTCATGTAGTTTGTCTGTCAATTTTGCCAATTCTGAGTAGTCCATCAATTTCTCTTGCCATAGTTCTTTAGTCGGGATTTCCTCGTTCTTCCATCCTTGTGCTAGTAAGACTCTTGCCGCCGTTGTTGCATACATACAGATAGTTTTCAGTTTCCTTGGCAGGTCTTTTCCTACAATCCCTAACAATTAGCTGGAACATTTTCTTCAGCTCATTATATATCATTTCCCAAAACTTTTAAAATTCATTACAATGGACTGGATGATCTTAATCTTGACAAAAGACTCAATCGCACTGATATTTCCCAGGTCCTGGAATTAGGGTGTATACCAGCTCTGGATAGGTTTGCACTCTTCCTGAAGGACTGGGTGAATAGTCTGGGGACATTCCTAGATCCATTTTAAGTACTTAGAAGCCGATGAAGAAGGGCACCAAGAAACACAGCGAAGATGCACTAATCATACTTCTTCCACTTGATTTATTGTTCTACAGTATAACTTTATGCAAGAATAACCAATAATGCCAACTCTGATTGTGATCCATACAAAATGAGGTAAGACTTGTTGAAAGGAAGAACACTGACCTTTCAAACTCTTCTGGACATGAGAGTGAAGTGTTTTATATTGCAGGCAGAATTTTATGAAGTAGAAATGAAACATAATTATCAGTGATGTCCTATCAACCTGCTAATAGCCAAACTTCATCATAAAACACTTTTGCCAAGAAAATTTTGTGCTTCAACAGGCAAATATTAATCTTACTGCAAGGCAAATTTCTCTGCTGTATGTCGCCTTACAAAATCATATACCAGTCTTTGCAAATGTAATACATGGTGTCACAATGACATTTATGTTTGGAGTTCATTTTTTTCTTGGTAAACATGAACCCATTTCATACACATCCCTGCCCTTTGATTTCCTATTAAAACAGTAGTGAAACCACAAAGAGAGTTTTCAAGGTCGCTCTGTTTGCCAGGTCACAGCTCATACAAAGTCAAACTATTGGTCCATTCTGCCAAGGCTGCTGAAAGACATTTTGCTGCCTTGTATCTATGGAAGCTGTCCAATCAAAGTTTCTAAGGCAAATCTTTTCTGTACCACCCTTTGTCCCAAATGCATCTTTGCGCCTAGAGGCCAATCTCCCTTTGGTAGAATTACGGATCTGGAGGAGGACACTTAACTATTGGCTTCGTCTAAACTCAAATCCCCCCGGTCTAATATCCCTAGGGCTTCAAGACTGTCACAAGAGTGCCTGGTCTAAAATTGTCTACCAAAAACTTCACTCTTTTGGTTTATCACCACAACAGCTACTCACCGTGGGTTATAGTAAAGCAAACAGTCTAATTTGTCAATGCCTAAATGAGTGCTCACTGGAAGGACAGATCCTGAAGCTGAGACTCCAATACTTTGACCACCTCTTGAGAAGAGAAGACTCCCTGGAAAAGACCCTGATGTTGGGAAAGATTAAGGGCACAAGGAGAAGGGGACGACAGAGGAAGAGATGGTTGGATAGTGTTCTTGAAGCTACCAGCATGAGTTTGACTAAACTGCGGGAGGCAGTGGAAGACAGAAGTGCCTGGCGTGCTCTGGTCCATGGGGTCACGAAGGGTCGGACACAACTAAATGACTAAACAACAGCAAAATGATATCAAGCATCAGAACAACTTGGCCACTACAAGGTATTTTTGCCCGTGGTATGACCACTTTCTACCTTCCCACTTTAATTCTCTGGCACCCTATCTGCATAACTTAGCAATTCCAAAATACAGACACACTTTTACCCTCACAAGATTGAATGTATTGCCCTTGGCTGTAACTTAAGGGACGATTCCAACAGATTCCATACGGAAAAAAGCTTATGTCCCTGCGGAGGTGGTCATACCGAATCAGTGGCACATGCACTCCTGGCTTGCACTCTTTACAAAGACCTGAGGAATGATATTATCACCCCTCTTTTATTGTCTATTCTGGGCTGCCCAACCACCACCATAGTGTCTTCTATCCTGGCAGATCATGAGGAACAGATAACAGCAAAGGTTGCAAGGTTTTTAGCTGGGACAATCAGAATAAGGTCCACTGTTTGATGGCTAACTCAGGATTCTAAACTGTGTTTTATACAATCAACTTTTTATTTTGTTCTGTGTATACCACAATGTTCTTTTGTTGCTATGGCTGTTGGCTGACACAAATAAAGTTCCATTCATTCATTTATTCATTTTGCTGCCTGAGGCAAACAAGATGGCAGCTCCATTCCATGTAAACAGGACAGCATGGTTCACCACAAGAGAAGGCTTAGAGAGACTAGACCAGGCTGCATGGCAAACATAGATATGCGCTTCATCACCTCACTTCTCCCTACGCACCTGAATTTGCTGCCTGAAGAGGATTCCTCTGTGTTCTAATGATATACACCCATTTCCCTAGACTTCTGTTTCTGTTGTATATTATTTTTACCTGTCCACAAAATTCATTATCACATCAGTGTTATATCTGCTCTTGGTGGCTGGAAAAGAAAGGAGGGGGGAGATGGTCGAATAGATATCAATGTGATCTTGGCCACAGTCACACCATACATTCAAAAGCACTATGATACCAATTTAAACAGTCACAGCTTTCCGCAAAGAATTCTGGGAGCTGTAGTTTGTTAAGGGCACTGACAGCTGTTAGGAGAACCCCATTCGCCTCACAGAGCTACAATTTTCAGAGTGGTTTAGCCTTCAATTCCTCTTCACAGGGAACTCTGGGAATTGTAGCCCTGCCAGGGGAATATGGTCTCCTAACAACCCCCAGCACCCTTAACAAACTACAAATCCCAGGAATCTTCGGGGAAAGCTGTGACTATTTAAAATGGTGTCACAGTACTTGAAATGTATGGTGTCAATGTGGCCTTTGTCGTTTGTTACCTTGACAATTGCCATTACATCCTCTCAGGAATTTTTTATTCTGGCAACTATTTTCCATCACTTTATTTTCAAGGCTAAAAGAAGTCCTGTCTTTAAGTTCTCATTTTATTTTATTTTTTGCCATCTCTCCTGCTTTCACTCTTTGTTCTTGCACACAGACAAAAACTTACCTCATGGTGCCTTTTTTATTTATTTAAAGGTTCTGCTCAGTAGCTGTAATTGAATAAAGGGTGAGACCTCTGTATCTTCTACAATGCTCCAAGCTATGTATTAAAATCTCCATGTGTTAAAATCTCCATGTTTGAAAATGACCTTGCAAAGGTCAAATGGACTGAAATCTGCCTCTGATTTAAATGTGTTTTTACCCCTTTATTGACATTGTTGGCTGATATGCTTTGATATTAAGGTTGGAAAGGATGCTATCCATTTATCATTTGTGTAGCTGCTTGTATTCACTGGTCTGTTTTGGTCCAGACAAGCATATGCTTTGGGGATCATTTTAAAAACCTTAGAATCTGGATTCTAAGAGCCAAGAAAATCCTAAATTTTCCCCCACCCCATCCTCTTGGAATGACACCTTGATGATGTAGGGCAGTTCAGTTATCCTAGAGCTTTTCCCTAGAAACATACAATAACAGATGCTGTTCATTAGCAATTTAATCGATTTTTATTCTCTGCCCTTTCCAATTCCTATCCAACTGATGAGAATAGAGAAGAAACTCAATGCTTAACCCTAGATGGAGAAAATGGGGTTCCATTATGTGCATGTAACTGTAACCAGAAATGGAGCCCAAAATGGACACATTTTTGGCTCCATTTCTGGCTATGGTTGCATGCATTTAATGTATTTATATATTTATTTGCATTTATAACTTTCCAAAGATCTCAAGGTGGTGTACATGGGTCTCCCCCCTCCTCATTTAATCCCCACAACTACTCTGTGAGGTAATTTTGGCTGAGAGTCAGTGACTGGTCCAAGATCACCAAGTGAACTTCATGCTCAGTTTTGATAACACGTGAATATGCAAACAGCTACAATTTCCGCTTCCTTTTCTATTTCCATTGGAATTCTCCAACATCCAGAATCCCAACACTAAACCGTTACGTATCCTGACTAATGTCCACAAACACTGCCTGAAAAATTTGCTGTTTCAGGAAACTGCTAAAATATGAATATTAAGTCAGAAAGGACATTTATTTGGATGGACATAATTGCATTGTCTCAATAGTGCAACCGGCAAACAAATGCCTGCACTTGTTTTCACCCCTTCAACCCCACTAAAGGCAATTTTGCTTTTCGGTCAATAGGTCGGAAAGCATGTTCGTGACATTACTAAAAATAAAATATTGGTTGCATTCGGTGGCATAAAATATGAGTTAGAAATGGGGGAAAATAGGTCAAGACTAGTGGTGCAGCAAAATGTTTGGGAATCTGGCGTCTTGAACTCAAGAGTCTTACATATTACATATTTGTGCTTAGTAATTCATCTCTTCTGCTCATATACATTTTGCTCAAGGGTTGTTTCCCCAACAAAGCATTCTCCTCCCATTCAACAGCTGTGGGCCTCTCTGATCACTACAGTGTCCACAGCAATCTAAGTCATGTTCTCTTTCCTGTAGACCTTTCACATTGCCCTAGCATTCTTTTCTATTATAGTTAAAATATATCCTTTGGCTTAGGGTTACCAGACATCCCCAGTTCCTGGGGACAGTCCCCGGATTTGCAAATCCCCCCCCCCCATATACTTCTTCTTAATTGTATTTCACTATTCATATACTTCTTCTTAATTGTATTTCAGTTCAACAATTACTGTGATAAAATACATATTTTGTTATGTGCAAATGGCTTTAGATACCTATTAGGTCCATAAATTACCATATAGCATATATTCAACACAAAAGACAGCGAAAATTTGTTGTTGACAATGGACAGCTGGACATATTACCTTCAGTAGCTTAGGGCCTCATCAAACCAAACCTAAATCCGGCCCTGAGTTCCATCCCTTTATTTTAATAGCTGCATCCTTGATTCTATTCTCGATTGAACCAGCATGAGCTTTGGAAAGATGCATATATATATATATATATATATATATATATATATATATGTTGTTGTTTTAGTCGTTTAGTCGTGTCCGACTCTTCATGACCCCATGGACCAGAGCACGCCAGGCACTTCTGTCTTCCACTGCCTCCCGCAGTTTGGTCAAACTCATGCTGGTAGCTTCGAGAACACTGTACAACCATCTCATCCTCTGTCGTCCCCCTCTCCTTGTGCCCTCCATCTTTCCCAACATCAGGGTCTTTTCCAGGGAGTCTTCTCTTCTCATGAGGTGGCCAAAGTATTGGAGCCTCAGCTTCACGATCTGTCCTTCCAGTGAGCACTCAGGGCTGATTTCCTTAAGAATGGATAGGTTTGATCTTCTTGCACAATAAATGAGGAGTGATCAAAGAATGAAAAGGAATGTGTCTGCCATTTTCCAGTCTGCCATTTCGTAGATACATTTTTCCCTTTATCCTCTCACTCTCAGGAAACGCACCCTTAATTTCCTGTAATTCAGCTGTTCATCTCCCTCCACATGCCACTTTTCTCTCTCTCGCTCTTTTTCTCTCTCTCCATGTCCATCTAACCCATCCCAATTTCTTCCGCCATATTGACTGTCCTTTACCCTCAGCTTCTCCCCTGATTCCCTACAGTTGGTCACAAATTCTACTCATATTGATCAAGAGCAGAACCCTGACGTATTGTTAGCAGAGCAAAAACTTAAACACGTTGCAGGATTCCCAAAAATAGACCAGAGGCAATTAATATTTCACCCCAGCTCCTCCTTCAACCTCGACCGGGATTGCTTAGTCAGCCTAGTCTACGAGAGAGCCACATTGCCAGAACCTAGAGGTATGCAGGACCCTCCCAAGAGACTACTGGTAATCTGGTACTCTCTCAACACAATGTTTGCCTGTCAAAATAACAGGCATCTTGCTTCTGCTCATTGATATCAGGCAAGAGCCTTCAGTGTATTGTTTTGGTTAGGCAGACCTACCTAGGGATATCATTTTTGACATGCAATTTATTTTATGACACATATTTTTAACGTTGGTTTCACTTTTATTTTGATACATTGCAGCTTAGCTTGCTTTTATTACTAAATTTTATCAGAATTTCTTTCAATAAATATTTTATACTCTATGGAAGCCACCTAGAGTTTATGACTAAATGGTATATAAATCCTGTTAAATAAACAAAAGCAATTAAATTCTCTGTTGTTTGTTGGATTCTATCTGTTGCATAGGAAGTTTACTAGAAAGGAAAGTTCTCAGATAACCAACTTCTGTTTCAGGCAGATTGGTTTGCTATTCTTAAAAATAAAATAAAATATGGTTATCAGTCTAAACTTAAAAGTGGTTACAAAACTAACATTTGATAAGAAAGGAATTTACAATGGAAAGAAAAGCAGAGGTGTATGATGGATTACATGGAACTACATACTGTCTTGATAATATATCCAAAATAAGTATCTGAGACAAAACAAAATGCAGCTTTCAAACGAATGAAAGGTAGAGTTAAATCTCTCCTATCTTCAGGTTCATTTAACCAAGGCAATCTTTCTAATTTACAGCAGGCACATGGGACGTTTTATCCTGATAAATCCCAAAGAATCTACCGAGCAAACAAATTCAATCCATATTAGCTCTTGGTCTATTTGCTTCTTTCTTATATCTCATTTTTGTATGATTTAATAATAGGTGTGATCTAAAAATGTAGTCTTCCTATTCCACTTGAAAGTAGGCTTTGTGTTCGTACCCAGTACATTTCTGAATTTTGCTTTCCAGAATGCTGCCCTCCAGAATCTGGAATCAGTTTTAAGCATACAAAGTCCTTTAAAGGACAGTGCAGCTTTATCGTGGGTAACAGGATTTACAAATGAAAATATTGCAAGATAAATAAATATTAGAGATTCAGGAGAACAAGGTAAGTGCTCTCCATCTGGACACAATATGTTCAAGTGGAGTGCAAAACACCCATTCTTGGTGTTGTCTTATAAAGAAACCATTCACAGTGTTCCCTAGAAAAGCCAATTCCAACCTTACATCCCCTTACATTTTTGGACTATAACTCCCATCATTCCTAGCCAGTGGTCAGGGATGATGGAAGCTGAAGTTCAACAACATCTGGGGATCCAAGGCTGGAAAAGACTGCCCTGGGAGGTCCCCAGTTGCATCCAAAATGGACCTAGCGGAATTTCAGTGGGGAATTCTGCACATTTCTTAAAAATACAGTACTGATACAATGGAATTAAGGATGGGTGGATCAGTCTTAGTTCTACTCCCACATCAACCTTGCTTGCATTCATTCGTAAATCTGTTCTCTTTTCACGTTAACCTGCAAAATAAATAATAATAGGGATTAACTAAAGTTCATATGAAAATATGTTTCATATTTAGATAATACAGTGGTACCTCGGGTTAAGAACTAAAAAAAGACCTGGAGGCATGGGGAAGGATGAAGTTATCTTTCTGGGGTAGAATTTCAACGATCAAGATGAGTGTGCTTTCAAAGATGTTATTTTTATTTCAGACTATCCCAATTATTAAGGGGGTAGCGATCTTTAAAGAGTGGCAAAGAACAATTTCAAGATATATCTGGCAGGGCAGGAAGCCGAGAATTCAATTTAAGTTATTAACAGATGCGAAAGAAAGAGGAGGCTTCACTCTGCCAGACTTGAAATTATATTATGAAGCATCATGTCTTTGTTGGTTGAAAGAGTGGATAAAATTAGAAAACATAGAATAGTTAGATTTGGAAGGATTTGATAACAGATTTGGATGGCACGCATATTTATGGTGTGAGAAGAAGAAAAATCATAAAGGTTTTGAGAACCACATCTTCCGGAGATCTTTAATTGAAATATGGGATAGGTATAAAAACCTATTAGAACCAAGAGTCCCACACTGGTTATCTCCGTTAGAGGTTATGAGTGTAAAGAAAATCAATATGAGAGGGAGTTGGATTACATATGGTGAGTTGATAGTAAAAGAAGGAGGAAAATGGAAAATGAAACCTTATGAACAAGTAAAAAAGTATGTATATGGTTGGTTGCATTATTTTCAAGTAAATGAAATGTTTAAAAAGGATCTTAGAGAGAATGGACATATTGAAAAAGATTCAAAATTTCAAATAGAAATAATAAATAATGATTGTAAAATTTTATCAAAAATGTATAAAATGTTGTTGGAATGGCATACGAGGAAGTCAAGTCGGTTATGATACATTGGGCTAGAGATTTTGGATATAATATACAACTAGATGATTGGGTAAAAGTATGGACGGAAAATATAAAATTTACAGCATGTACTGCGTTAAAGGAAAATGTTATGAAAATGATATATAGATGGTATATTACACTGGTCAAATTAGCGAAAATGTATAAAACCTGTAATAAGTGTTGGAAATGTAAAGAAAAAGAAGGGACATTTTACCATAAGTGGTGGGAATGTAAGAAAGTGAAGGGTTTCTGGGAGATGATAATATAATGAACTGAAAAAGATATTGAAATATACATTTGTAAAGAAACCAGAAGCTCTTCTGTTAGGAATAGTAGGAAATGAAATAAATAGAAAGGACTGTAAACTTTTCCAATATGCAGTTACAGCGGCGAGAATATTAATGGCCCAAAGATGGAAACAGGAGGAAGTACCGACCCTGGAAGAATGGAGAACGAAAATGATGGACTATGCAGAACTGGACAAATTAACTGGGAAGATTAGATATCAACAAGACCATAAATTCATCGAGGACTGGGGGAAATTTGTAGAGTATCTGAAAAATATATGTGATGAACAAACAAAGTTCGTGGGATTTCAAGAAGCTCTGTGAAAGGTTGAGGACTATTGTAAAAAATAAAAATAAAATTGGGAAGGTATATAAAAAGGCAGTATTAAATTTAGGAAATGTGTAACTAAAATTTAACTGCGGATGATTGGCAGATAAGCTGAAGGAAGTCCATAATATATAATTTGTGATAAACCTTTGGTATGGTATCATATGTATATTGTATTGAAAACTAATAAAAACTTTTATATATATATAAAAAGAACTTAATTCATTCTGGAGGTCCGTTCTTAACCTGAAACTGTCCTTAATCTGAGGTACCACTTTAGCTTAATGGGGCCTCCTGCTGCCGCCATGCCGCTGCTGCACAATTTCTGTTCTCACCTTGAAGCAAAGTTCTTAACCCGAGGTATTATTTCTGGGTTAGCGGAGTCTGTAACCTGAAGCGTCTGTAACCTGAGGTACCACTGTACAAATAGATATACTTATTGAAAAAAATATTTCAATGTATCTCAATGTACACCTTTGTAAACTTATTGTGTCCCAATATAACATATACAATATAATGCACGTTGGAATATTATTATTATTATTTTGCCAAGAACTGTGTCTCGGAGTACAGTCACACCTCAGAAGTCAAATGCCTTGCAACTTGAACGTTTTGGAAGTGAGTGTTCCAGTTTGCAAATGTTCTTTAGAACCCAAACATCTGACACAGCTTCCGATTGGCTGCAGGGGCTTCCTGCAGCCAATCGGAAGCTGCACTTTGGTTTCTGAACGTTTTGGAAGTCGAACAGACTTCCGGAATGGATTCCGTTTGACTTCTGAGGTACGACTGTGTGGAGAAGTGTAAAATCCAAAGATAATTACTTTCCACTCCATGTATTAGAGTGCTAGTAATTTGATCTCCCTCCTTTTTTTAATGGCAAAACTTGAATTTATAAGTCTACTTACAGTACTTCACAGCAACCATTAAAACAAGACTCCGCTCATCCATGTATTGATTTCTATCACCCTTTAAGGGCCTTCACCTCTTCTTCCACCCTTGCTTTTTTTCCCCCCCTGTTTAAGTGAAGGTCCTTGTATACAATTAAACTAATAGCTAAATGGATGAAAGATAAACTTCGTTTAATCAATTGATGCACTGGTGTGAAAGCATATGGAACACATTTATTACCTCTTTATGTCCAAGATGGATATTTTTCTCCACCCCACCCCCCGCCTTTATCGTACTTGCATTGTAACCAGACAAGGACAATCCTCAAGATGATAAATGAAGTGGCAGCCATTTTATAACAATGTGACCTTGAGTGACACTGATCACACACATGACTGACGTGGAAGCAGAACATTCGTAAATGGCAGCTGGAGGAATAAACAGCAATAGAACTCTTAATGTTTGAAACAGACCACCTGATACATAAGGCATCAGTCATCTTTCCTTTCTCTTTTCTTTCTTGAATGGAAAATATGTGAGTTTAACTGCTGTACAGTGGAGGGAGATGAAAGGAAGAGGTGGTGAGTGGATTGAATAAGGAAATTGTAACGATCCGGGAAATATTGTGATATCAAATCAGTTGTGGGTGAAACCCAGTTGGGTATAGAATATATGGAGTTTATTTCAGACCACGGTGCAAAGTATAGGAAAAACACCAAAAATGAAATGGGACAAGTCTCAGAAATGTCTAATTATATATATGGAGACACTGGCTTGTCATCTCTAAGAATGCATGTTGTACTATGGGGTCTGATCTCATCTGGATTATTTTACAAAGTCACTCCCACTCCCAGGGGGCAGTGTTGCAGGCAGACCACGCGCTCTCCCCATGTACGGTGGGGGCGTGGCGATGCTACCTGCATCACAGGGAGTCCTGGCAGCGTCATGCCCCCCTGTCGACCAATCCAGTAGACTGGGCTTCTGGCTTGCATAATTTAAGCAGCTTTGTGCATCTCCCACCCTCCTGCCCTGTTTTCATGTTTCATCTTGGCCTTGCTCTGGACAACGGTTGGTCACCTGTTGAGGGGGCCAGGTAGGAATTTCCCCACTTGGCAAATTGGCACCAGCCATGGGGTATTCACCTGCCTCGTTGCAATCATCGCAACTTTGTAAGGATTGGCGGTTAGGCACTGGTAAAACCTGGTTTATGGGAGGGGAGGTTGTGGCCATCACCTGCCCCTCCGCTTTAAGGGTATTCCGTTAAAGGGATCTGGGGGTGTGGATCTTGTCCGAAGCTCGGGTAAGGGTGAGGGCCATGCCACAACCCTCATCAGCGACCCTGGGGGAGCTCTCAGTTGATGTACATCAACAGGGTTCCCCCTACTGGTGGTTGACCCTTACTAGACTACCTACATGGCGGGCAAGAGTCAGATATAGTCAGTTCAATACCAATGCCTAAGTCAATACCAGTCACAGTCTATAACCAATAAAGTTGTGGCCTTCACTATCCCATTAACCTGAAATACTGGTGTCCGTGTGTCTTATTATTCAACAAATGGGGGAGGGCTCGGAGCCGTGACATGCAATAGAATTCATCGCAACATCCATTGATGCCATTGCCACAGCCGCAGCAAAACAGGCAGCACCAAGGGACATTTTAGTGGCTGCATGGGACATCATTTATATGTGAACAATTTAGCACCTGAATCTGTACATTCCGTTCATCTCAGAATAGCATGCTAGTGCTGTCCGCTTACCCCTTCAGCTAGCTACACAGCAAGGTAATCTAAAATCCAATGATCACTGTTGTGAATTGCCCCACAGGACCAATGCCTGCCAAAAGATCTACAAGACCGTTATATGTTTGCTTGATATTAACAGCAATACCACCTTCCATCCAGAACCTAGTGCAAGCAAGGGACTAATGATGCCCAGTGCCCAAATCATCAACAGTCTGCTTTATAGCAGTGTCTCTGCTATGGAAATGCAATACAAATGGCACTAAATAGCTCAAATCTGTACCTGGTGGTTTACTTATTACGTAGATGAAGAATTGGATCGTTTCAAAGCCAAATTATTTTGTCTAAATGTCAGATGGAGTGAGATGGAATCAAGTGGAACAGAACGGGGTGGGGGGGGAGATGGTTTTGTGAAATAGTCTGCTTAGTTCTTTGATGTTAACCTTCAGTTTTTATTTTTTATTTTGCAGGGGAGAATGTAAATATATTCTTCTCAGTTATATGTTTATGAAAGTAAAGTTCTTTGGAATATGAAGAGTCTGGACATTGTATAGTCTTTACGAAGAAGCTATAAATCACCTAGAAGAGTCTCCACCCCCATCGTTCAGCCCGGACACTGAGATCCAGCTCCGAGGGCCTTCTGTCGGTTCCCTCGCTGCGAGAAGTGAGATTACAGGGAACCATGCAGAGGGCATCAAATTCAGACAGCACCCCGTTCCAAAGGAATTCACTTCCTTTGCAGTTTTTCCTGCATCTGATGTCACTGATTGACAGTTAGGTGTGACATTCAAAGTCTTGAGCATGGGTAGGCAAACTACAGTTTCGGAATCTTGCATCACTATTCATCAAGTCCAACCCCCTGCCAAGCAGGAAACGCCATCAGAGCACTCCTGACATATGGTTGTCAAGCCTCTGCTTAAAGACCTCCAAATCGTTATGTCTTTCAAAAGGTGATGCCTGTCTCTAGTTTCACTTCAAGTCTGATGTCCTTCTTGTACACTCATTGATTTAGACCATAGTATGCTTCTTCCTTCATTGTTCCCTCAGCAGGAAGGCAGAAGGGTTTGTGTGTGGGAAGGTAAAGTGATGGGTAGGCAAACTAAGGCCTGGGGGCCGGATTTGGTCCAATTGCCTTCTAAATCCAGTCCGTGGACAGTCTGGGAATCAGTGTGTTTTTACATGAGTAGAATGTGTCATTTTATTTAAAATGCATCTCTCGGTTATTTGTGGGGCATAGGACTTCGTTCATTCCCCCCCCCAAAAAAAAAATATAGTCCGGCCCCCAACAAGGTCTGAGTGATAGTGGACCAGCCCCCTGCTGAAAAAGTTTGCTGACCCCTGGTCTTGAGGGAAGTCTTCAACAAGCAACAACTGAAGAGACAGAGAGCCAGTGTGGTGTAGTGGTTAAGAGTGGGAGTCTCGTAATCTGGGGAACCGGGTTCGCGTCTTCGCTTCTCCACATGCAGCTGCTGGGTGACCTTGGGTTAGTCACACTTCTTTGAAGTCTGTCAGCCCCACTCACCTCACAGAGTGTTTGTTGTGGGGGAGGAAGGATGTTAGCTGCTTTGAGACTCCTTAAAGGGAGTGAAAGGCGGGATATCAAATCCAAACTCTTCTTCTTCTTCTTCTTCTTCTTCTTCTTCTTCTTCTTCTTCTTCTTCTTCTTCTTCTAGACATGGTGCTTGGCTGAAATATAGCAGGAAGGGGTTCCAAAGGGAAGATGCCATCACACTAAAGACCTCATCTTGATACCAGGTAGGATGACAGACCCTCCGAGTGCTCCTATTCTCCAGGGACAGTCCAGGATTTACAGAAGCTGTAGAGGTTTTTTTGATTTGATCCCAGAATGTCCTGCTTTTCCTTAGGATGTCCCTATTTTCATCGGAGAAATGTTCGAAAGTATAGAGTTATGCGACCCCCTGAGCCAAGGAGATATTTAACTACCTAACCTTTAGAAGACATCTGAAGGCAGCCGTGTAAAGGAAGTTTTTTAACGTTCAATGTTTTATTATGTTTTTATATATGTTGGAAGCCGCCCAGAGTGCCTGGAGCAATCCACTCAGATAGACAGGGTATAAATATTAAAATTATTATTGTTATTATTATGGAGTAAAGGTAAAGGTACCCCTGCCCGTACGGGCCAGTCTTGCCAGGCTCTAGGGTTGTTCGCTCATCTCACTCTAAAGGCTGGGAGCCAGCGCTGTCCGCAGACACTTCCGGGTCACGTGGCCAGCGTGACAAGCTGCATCTGGCGAGCCAGCGCAGCAGACGGAACGCCGTTTACCTTCCCACTGGTAAGCGGTACCTATTTATCTACTTGCACTTAGGGGTGCTTTCGAACTGCTAGGTTGGCAGGCGCTGGGACCAAACAATGGGAGCGCACCCCACCGCGGGGATTCGAACCGCCAACCTTTCGATCGGCAAGTCCTAGGTGCTGAGGCTTTAACCCACAGCGCCACCCACGTCCCTTTATTATGGAGTAGGGCACCCCTATTTTCATCAGATAAATGTTGGAGGGTATGGGATGGATCTCCTGGTAATATAATATCTTGATATAAGATGTCATATGATAATATGATATCATATGATAATACGATATAAAATGATACAAGATGACTTGAAGTTAGCTCAGTAGCTAATATTGATAATAATATAACTGATATAGATCTATATATCTATTATTTACTTTGCTGAATTGAATATAACTCTCTCTCTAAATATATGTATATTTCTATGCTGCTTTACACTCGCATGAATCACAAAGCAGCTGGCAAGAATAAATAACAATAGCAGCGCTTTTTTTTAAGAGATACTCAACAATACGCAATACCAGCACCTCTTTTTGTTGTTGTGGCACTTACAGTAACAAATTCATGATGAGTACTGGCACCTATTTTTTTTTAAAAAAGAAGAAAAAGCACTGAACATAATAGAACATCACAAATACAACATGAATCAAATAGATTAATTCACAAATAATCCGTACAGCAACCACATTCTGTAAAACACTGTTAACGAAACAACTAAAAAAATAAGCTAAACAGCACAACCACAACAAAAGTCATACTATAAGATTCACAAAGCACTAAAGGTAAAGGTAAAGGGACCCCTGACCATTAGGTCCAGTCGTGACCGACACTGGGGTTGCAGCGCTCATCTCGCTTTATTGGCTGAAGGATCTGGCGTACAGCTTCTGGGTCATGTGGCCAGCATGACTAAGCCGCTTCTGGCAAACCAGAGCAGTGCACGGAAACGCAGTTCACCTTTCCCCTGGAGCGGTACCTATTGATCTACTTGCACTTTGATGTGCCTTTGAACTGCTAGGTTGGCAGGAGCAGGGACCGAGCAACGGGAGCTCACCCCGTCACAGGGATTCGAACCGCCGACATTCTGATTGGCAAGTCCTAGGCTCTGTGGTTTAACCCACAGAGCCACCCTGGTCCCTTTTTCACAAAGCACTACAGCACTCATAATCCACAAAACAATATTAACATTAACAAACTAGCAACCAAAAACAAAGCACTGTTGAATTCACACACATATTCTCCCCTCACCATGACTCACAATCTTCTTTTTGTTAAAGAATTATTTATACATTTTCCATTTTAAGTTTTGCATACATTCATCATGTTATCAAACTCAGATATAGAATTCCCAACCTATCTTCTGTTGACATCCTATATTGCTTCCTTTGATCCGCTACAATGGGATGAAAATTAAGTAGGAAGCGAGTGGAGACTACTTTAAAAGAGATGGTATTAAGGTAAACTTTCAAGTAGGGACAAACTTCTGAACAGCAGTAGAAAATGTAAGCAAACTGAGAAGGATGAAAGAAGGGTGGGAGAAAAAGAAGAAGATGTGACTCAATCTTCTACTCTGTTCATCAAAAGACAGACACATATGACTTCTATAACTTCTTCCATACTACTTGAAGTAAAACAATGACACTCCTAGCTTGATTTCTATTGTTATGGAATTTCCTTATACTTCTTTATATCTCTTAATATCTGGTATGGGTTTATTCTTTTACTTTATTATACCGACATGATACAAACAAGTTCCACTTTTCAAAAAATATGTATCTTCTTTGTCCTCTCTTACTCTTATCAGGTTTGTGAGTTTAATCATATACGCCATCTCCCAGACTTCTGTGAGCCAGGAATTTATTGATGGTGAAAGAGGCTTTCTCCAGTTTTGCAAATTTCCATTTGTGCTGCTGTTACTAAATATGTTGTCACTTTTTGGTCTCCATCTGGTGCTATGCCTTTAAGA
Source organism: Podarcis tiliguerta (assembly GCF_965153285.1). Classification (NCBI taxonomy): domain Eukaryota; kingdom Metazoa; phylum Chordata; class Lepidosauria; order Squamata; family Lacertidae; genus Podarcis; species Podarcis tiliguerta. Next base: position 11,481,845 of record NC_139543.1, on the reverse strand, counting down.
TATCCAAATATTGTTACAAATGGATCTCTAGGGAGGTCCTGATGAAAAATATGTTTTATTTCTATTAATATGGATTCCCAATATGTTTTGATGATTGGGCATTCTCAAATTATATGTAAAAATGTTTGTGTTTGGCATTTTATATCAACAGTAGCACTTGTTTGTTACTGCTTATATTTTGTTCTGCCTAGCTGGTGTCAAATACTAGTGAGTCATAATCTTAGGGGGGAAATATTTGAGCTTCATGCAAATAAAATAAGTTACTTTAAATTGTTTTTAATATGGTTTTAATGCTGTAAGTAACTGTTACAGTGAAGTGCAGGTAACAAATAAAATAATTATAATAGCATTTAAAATAATTAAAGCATCAAAAAACACTAAGAAAATGTAAAGATATTTAAAACAATCACTTTCCGTCATAGCTGATAATTTCAAGGTTGCCAGAATCCCCTAACTGCGGCCCTCCAGATGTTTTGGCCTACAACTCCCATGATCCCTAGCTAACAGGACCAGTGGTCAGGGATGGTGGGAATTGTAGTCCAAAACATCTGGAAGGCCGAAGGTTGGGGATGCCTGTCTTAGATCCTAAATGCCTGGATAAATAGGAGTATTTTTAAGTTCTTCTGAAAGTTAGTAATATACATTTTTGGACAATTGTGTGCATTAATGTAATACATATAATTATATTCAATATAAATATATTCCAATATTTGCAATACAAATATTTATACACAAGAGAAATATTATACCCAAAATCAATACGAGAGACATAACTTTGGAGTCCGGAATCTCTGTTATTCATTGAAAACATTATTCACTTGAAATGTAGGCTAAACATTTTATTGTACCTTGACTCCAATTTTGTTGCTTCACAAGGGGCTGATAAAATTGCCTTAGGGCCTCAACCAGCATCGGTGCCATCAGCCATAAATTCCCCCGTATGGGGGAATGAGAATGAGAATAAATTTTGAAGCTAGGCCTGAACAACTTCTCCTTGAATTATCTTGACAAGCAAAATTAGCTGACTCAATACCTTGATAGTAGTCAAGTATCCATATTTATATACAACTTCAGGAAATGATGCATGTAATGTACTTACTTGTTTATTTCCCTGTAGAGACACGGGACATAATGTGGTGGAAGTTAATGGCGCCAATGCCTCACAGCAGTCAATGGAACTAAGTTCCACACTTAAATGTTTGTTCTGTAGATTTTAACGAGATTTACTGTATAGTTGACCAACCTTTACTGGATTATGTCTAAGGACAGCGTGGCCATATGTCCTCTTCCAAAAAAGGTGTCATTATTTGTTGTTGCCAGCGGACACATTTAGAGATCTAAGAAACAGTTGGGTGTACCACAAAACATCCCTGAGTGAATACAAAATATTTTCCCTCAATGTTTATTTTCACAATAATTCATTTTGGTGTGGTTGTTTTTTAAATTGCTCTTCTCAGTAGGTACGCATATAAATATATTAAAGACATCATCATTATCATCATCATTATTAATTATGCATCCCCTGACTTGATGCCTCATGTGGGGGAACCTCCTACACCTTCTTCTTCTTTGGCAATCACCCGTAGCTGAGTAAGATTGCCTTCCATAAACATGGTTTTAACAATGAGTCCATAAGTGACTGTGGAGGCCAATTCTGGATCCACACGTCCTTCCACAGTGGGGACATTGGTTCCCGGGTGGGAGTTGATCACGGTGAGGGTTTGCCAAGCGTGCCTTCCTCTTACCACGTTTCTCCCTTGTGTCCTGAGTTTGAGTATCTTCAAAGCCCATGATACCTTTGGTAAAGGCTGTTCTTCAATTGGAGTGCTTGCAGGCTAGTGTTTCCTAGTTGTCGGTGTTTATACTAAAAAAAAAAAAAAGATTTGCCTTGAGAGAGTCTTTAAACCTTTTTTGTTGACCACCAGCATTATGCTTTCCATTTTAAAGTTTGGAATAGAGTAGTTGCTTTGGAAGACGATAATCAGGCATCCGCACAACATGACCAGTCCAGCGAAGTTGATGTTGAAGAATCATTACTTCAACACTGGTGATCTTTGCTTCTTCCAGTACACTGGCATTAGATCACCACCCTAAATCCAGCACTGATCTTGTCATAGCCAGACTAAGCAATCTTAGTGGATCACATAGATGTACGCTGTGTATTTGTGGTGCGCAAATGTTAACTTTCAGAAATATGGCTTTCCCCCTCTCAAGAAATGCTCTAGAAATGCCATGGAAATTATAGTTTTTGGTCAAGATGCAATTAAATGAGATGGATGTTTGAAAAATAGAACATCATTTTATGGCTAAAGTACTGCATAATATACTAGACACATCTGGCAACGGATATGCAGCTGAAGTGCTGCCATATTTATCCTTAGCAGCTGGTATTTCACTGGAAGATAAAGCTTTTTATAACACAAGCAAACACTCTTGTTTCCTTAAAGCTATGTAGACATTTCTAGGGATTTCACAGTGATGGAACCTAAACTGAAATTTGGGGGTGAACTGTCTTGGAAATGATGGAGCGCTCATAAGACTTATTCACCATCAAAATGTAGTGATTTCATTGAAAGAAGTTAGAAAAAATGTACCGGCAATCTTCATGAAAAAATGACAGATATGGAAGAAGCAAGGGAATAAGTAAGGTTGTAGAGTAGGTGCCCTTCAGGTGTTGTGGACTATATAAACCAGTCTTGGGAAACTCCAGCCCTCCAGATGTTTTGAGATTACAATCCCCATCATCCCTGACCACTTGTCCTTTTAGCTAGGGATGATGGGAGCTGTAGTTCCAAAACATCTGGAGGGCTGGATTTTGCCTATGCCTGATATAAACTTTGAAGGTTTCATTTGTAGTTATAAGAGAGGAACCGCCAGGAAACTTGTTTTGCCAAATGCAAACAGGTTCTTTTCTCAATGGATCTATGATCAACAACAAATCACTTAGGGGGAAAGGCTGAACTTTATTGAACAAAATGGGCCTCTATACTCGCATACAACAGTGCAAAACCTCCCCAGACAGAGACAACCAATGTCTCCCCAAGCATACACACACAAATAGACAATTCCCCACAACACATTTACCCAAACAACCAACATACAGTATCAGAACACTAACCCAAATCTCTCTTCCTAGCTGCGGGGAGCCAAAGGAGGAGCAGCAGGAGTGTTGTTGTTGTTGTTTAGTTGTGTCCGACTCTTCGTGACCCCATGGACCAGAGCATGCCAGGCACTCCTGTCTTCCACTGCCTCCCGCAGTTTGGTCAAACTCATGCTGGTAGCTTCGAGAACACTGTCCAACCATCTCGTCCTCTGTCGTCCCGTTCTCCTTGTGCCCTCCATCTTTCCCAACATCAGGGTCTTTTCCAGGGAGTCTTCTCTTCTCATGAGGTGGCCAGAGTATTGGAGTCTCAGCTTCACGATCTGTCCTTCCAGTGAGCGCTCAAGGCTGATTTCCTTCAGAATGGATAGGTTTGATCTTCTTGCAGTCCATGGGACTCTCAAGAGTCTCCTCCAGCACCATAATTCAAAAGCATCAATTCTTTGGCAATCAGCCTTCTTTATGGTCCAGCTCTCACTTCCATACATCACTACTGGGAAAACCATAGCTTTAACTACATGGAACTTTGTACGGTTGCCATTTCAAAAAGTAAAAACCATGTCACCCCGAAAGTTGAGCTTTTTTAAGGAAGACCCCAAAATTGTTGAGCTGTTTTTTTTTTTGGGGGGGGGGGACTTAAGGTGGCCTTAAATGAAGGGTTAGTTGTGGAAGGCCACCTATGCCTTCTCAACCATCTTCCGCATTTCCGCTACAGAACTACGTCTTTGCTTCCTCTTTCCCCCTTTTCTGTGGTTCATCAGCAATGAAAGCACAAAATATAATAATCTAACCATCAGCTAGAAACCTCAGGGGTCATTTGAGAGACCCAACAGAGACTATCATGCTATTGAACTGCCATGTTTCTGTGACTTTTCTTTGCTCATAGGCTGGAGTATGAGCTCGGTCAGCTGGAATTAGGCTACCCCAAACAAATCCCCGGAGCCAACAAAAGATGTATCTTGGCGTAATTCACAAAAGAGGCTGTAGGTTACACACTTGGAGACTTTTCAGCAATGTTTCTGGTTTTATTCTCTCTCCTTTTTTTGCCTTTTCCCTTGGGATTCTTTGCTGGAGCTAGCAATCGCAACAAAACTAATCTATTTTGATAGGAGTATCCTTTATAGAAACCAAATCAAACTAATTTCCTTTGACTGCTCTCCTCCCCCTCCAGTTTTGTATAATAAGCCATCTGGCTTAGCCAAGATTTTCTTTAATTTTCTATCCTTGTCCTCGTGGTTCTCCGAGACATGATAAGATCCAGTAATACAAAGCTCCCCCAATATAAATCCTATGAATAAAATACATTGACAACAGGACTGACGTTGTCTCACTTCAAAGCAGCAATGAAAGAGGAAACTTGGAACACATTTGTTGCATGAAAGTTTTTGGGGAGAGTAACAAAACGTTCAAGAATATAACCTATAATATTGCCATTAAATGGACTTGAATGCTCCACTGTGTGCTTAATTCTTATTAATTTAAATAAAATATTTCTTTGTCTGCCTTTCTGTAGTTTATGCCTATAGTATCTTAGGTCTAGCTGGTGGTAACCATGAAATTCAGCAGTTGTACAAAGAGCTTCTCATTGAACGATAAAGAAGGCTGATCGCTGAAGAATTGATGCTTTTGAATTATGGTGCTGGAGGAGACTCTTGAGAGTCCCATGGACTGCAAGAAGAACAAACCTATCCATTCTGAAGGAAATCAGCCCTGAGTGCTCACTGGAAGGACAGATCCTGAAGCTGAGGCTTCAATACTTTGGCCACCTCATGAGAAGAGAAGACTCCCTGGGAAAGACCCTGATGTTGGGAAAGAGGGAGAGCACAAAGAGAAGGGGACGACAGAGGACGAGATGGTTGGATAGTGTTCTCGAAGCTACCAGCATGAATTTGACCAAACTGCGGGAGGCAGTGGAAGACAGGAGTGCCTGGCGTGCTCTGGTCCATGGGGTCACGAAGAGTCGGACACGACTAAACAACAACACCAACACAAAGAGCTTCTCATACTCCCTCCATGATGTCAAGGCTCATATAGAGGTGTACAATATATATTTCAAAGGTGTGTGGAAATAATGAAGATGGACATGGGAAAGTTCAATTCAAATCCCTCCTCAGACCTGATACTTAGTTTGAACAGGCCTCACTGTATCAGAGATGAGGGGACATGTGGACTCCTCATTCGCCCAAGCTAATTTGGCCAATGGTCAAAGATGATGATGGAAACTGCAGTCCAATAATATTTGGAGGCCCATTATAATAATCTCAAAACTATTTGGAGGGCAAGTGATAAAAAAAATGATCGGTGAGCAAAGAAGTACAAATAATTTTGTGAATGAAAAGTAGCATATGAGTGGGTTGGACTTGGCAAAACAGTGGTGGAAAAAGATAAAACCCTACTGGGAAATGATATATAATGAATTGGGGGGGGGGGAAATGTTTAAAATAACTTTTATTAACAAACCAGAGGCTTTTCTTTGGGGAATTATGGGACTAGAGATACCTAAACAATATAAAGATCCATTTATGTATGCGACCACGGTCACTCGAATCTCATTTATCCAAGGATGGAAGGAAGAAAAGAAGAATGGCCACAGAAACTGCTGGATTATGCAGAAATGGCGAAGTTTACCCGAAAAATAAGAAATCAAGACGAGCAAGTTAAATGTAGAGTGGAAATTGTTTATTGAATATTAACAAAAATACTGCAAACATTAGCAGGATTAATGTAAAAACATGCAGTGATATTAAACAAATATTGACTATATGTGATAAATAATATGTTTAATTTCAGTAACAATATTATAAACATAAGGAACTGCAGAAAGAGGGGGAAGGCAAACAAAATATGATATATGTAATAACTTGAATTTCAATAGTTTTTTTGCTTTTTGTCTGTTGTAAAATGAAAATTATAAATAATTTTTTTAAAAAAAACAATGGTGGAAAAGGCTAGCTTAGCTACAAGAATTTGCTCAAATGGTGCAGTTAACAAATACCAAAAATTTATGGAAAAGTGATGTAAAACATATTTTCAAAAATACAGTAAAGGTTTGCTATCTATGGTAGCATTTGATTGACATTGGAGTGAGACTGAGTTGAGAAATAAGAATAAGAGCACATATAGGAATGTATTGGATAATATGTAAAGAAATATATTCAGGAAAGGAATATACAATGGGAAAGACAGGAAGTCTAGTTTGTTGGTATGTATATGATTTTTTTGGGGGGTGTGTTTTTTTCTCTGTCTTTGTTCTTTCTTTCTCTTGTTTCATTTTCTTTCTAGGTATATAAAATTTGTATATAATTTTTGTATACATGTTGGAAATTATATTATAGTAAGTCCTGTAATGTGACAATGTTTACTGATGTAATATAAGAATGTTAACAAATAAATAAAATGCAAATTCAAAAAAAAAAAAAAAAGGCTAGCTTCAAAGACAAACGAAGAAACAAAACATCTTACATGGCCCACACAATAAGAGGCATTTGTTACCAGATCTCTCAAACACAAATTCTGGTTGTTAACCTGTTAGCTCTGCTGAAAGAACTAGTCCGATGCGATGGAATGAGTAAGGCAAGGGAATTTGAGTGCAATTTTTGCATTCTGCCTTCATTTTCTTCTTTCCTCTCTGTGTTTGTGTGTGTGTGTTTGTTCTAGCTCAATGGAATGTAAAAATCATGCTGGTCTCAGCATGCAGAGTCTGTAGTCATGTCAGCTGTTCTTTTCGATGATAGAGAAAGGGGGTGGGCTGCTTCTTATCATCCTTACTTTAAAAGGAACAACAAAGTGCTGAGCTCCTTCCTGCGCCTTGGTTCCTTCCTCCGCATCTACATCAACAGGATGTTATTTTCCACCGTTGCATTGCAAAGATGCCCTATGCTTCTTTTTAAAGTTTTGAGATAATGTCCTCCTGAAAAACACCTGATTGACAGCCCCGGAGACTGAGAATTTGTGTTTATACACATGAGGAGTGACAAGCACAGAAGCTTCCCTGCAGTTTTGCCAATGAGACTTGATGCTGTTTTGGAAGATCAGGGGGGAAGGAGGAGAGTTCTGACTCTATGCCCTATCAATCAATAGCCTCTTTAATCTGTAAAGAAGAATGCTGGTTGTAATTGGGGAGAGGGAGTTGTTAGGCAATCATGTGTCAGATTCTATTGTGATTTTTTCCTTAACTGCCTCAGCCAAACAGTGATCCATACAGACATCTGTGACACCGCCACTATTTACTCTTTGCTTACCATAGGAAGCAGATATGATATCCAGCATTGATTCCATGGAATACTTACAATTGGCTTTAATTGCTTATGTATTCATTATGGATTATTAATAGCAGCATGTGGGTGTAGAGCTTGTTTATCGCCAGAACCTGGGGACCATTTAGAAAGTTTGAATAATCAGGATAAGCGTCACATTCCATGGTTTTTCCCACGCATAAAATACCTCTGTGTGTATCAAGCCCACACATGGTGCCTACCAGAGCTTGGAAAGTTTATTTAAAAAAGAACAAGTTATAGTTCCAGTTAAACATGTCCCAAAAGGAACTAATTTCTGTTCACATTCATCCTTTCACAAAACAAGCTAGGTTGGTTCATGTTCAGTTAAGTTTCAATTCATGTTCATTCAAATCTGATCCTCTGTAGTAGTAGTAGTAGTAGTAGTAGTAGTAGTAGTAATAATAATAATTTATTATTTATATCCCGCCCATCTGGCTGGGTTTCCCCAGCCACTATGGGCGGCTTTCAACAGAATATTAAAATACAATAGTCTATTAAACATTAAAAGCTTCCCTAAAAAGGACTGCCTTCAGATGTCTTCTAAAAGTCTGGTAGTTGTTTTACTCTTTGACATATGGTGGGAGGGTGTTCCACAGGGTGGGTGCCACTACCGAGAAGGCCCTCTGTCTGGTTCCCTGTACCTTGGCTTCTCGCAATGAGGGAACCACCAGAAGGCCCTCGGGAATGTACCTCAGTGTCCGGGCAGAATGATGGGGGTGGAGACGCTCCTTCAGGTATAGTAATAATCAGCATTTAGAATATTACCCAGCTGATGTGCTGAACTGTAAAATACTAAGTATGCTGAGAAAACATCAAAGCACATACATAGAGGTATTTGAAATCTATTTTCTCCAACAATTATGATCTGTAAGCTTAAAGGGCCAAGGAGTCTAAATACTGTATTTTCTGGCATATAAGACTATTTTTTAACCCAGGAAAATCTTCTCAAAAGTCAGGGGTCGTCTTATATGCTGGCTACAGCAGCAGCTCCTGCAGCAACCCCCCACCAAAGGACAAAACGACAGCAAATTAAATCAGAGGACACCAAGCTCTCTAGATGAAGCAGAAAGACGCTTGAAAATTGGCCCCAGAAGCCCCCCAGTCACCAGCAACAGAATGACCCTAACCGCTCTCGGTAGTAGACCACGTGGTCCAAAATGGCGGCCTCGCGTTGCCCCAGCAACTAGACATGTGGCCGCTGCTTCAGCCCAAGCAGCCCCCGCAGTAAAAGAAAAGGAAAGGCTCACAACAAAGGCATGGAACCAACAACAGCATTAAGCACAACCCCCCGGCCACTGGGAAGTGGATTTCCGAGCCGGACTGGAGACTGTTTTTTTTTTTAAAAAAAAATTATTTGGTGTGCGTTGGAAGAGGCGTAGTCTTATACGGCGAGTATATCCCACACTATATTTTAGCTGGAAAAGTTGGAGGTCGTCTTAAATGCCCAGTCGTCTTATACGCCGGAAAATATGGTAGGTTTTTTTATTTAAAAAAATGGAAGAGAATTAACTTTGAACTAAAAACCAATCAGAGTTCTCCACCCAAATGAAATTAATTCAGTTAAATTAAGCCGGCAATTATGAGAAATCGTGTCCTCCCTTAAACTGTCTCAGAGTGACATTGAATTCTTCCTTTTGGATAACTTCTGGGACAATAGAAGCTGAGCAGTTGTGCTGTATGTTTGTGGTAGGGAAGTGTGATCTTACTGCCCTCTGTTTGTATGGACCAGATGAGGTATCATCTGAGCGAAACCTCTTTCATTTTGCACAGCAAATCACACACACAAAAATTCAATCTAAAGCGTTTGAGTATACCCATAAACATGGACCATTTTGTGCTCAGTTCAGTAATATCAATGAAAACAGACACCAGCACAATATAGCTAAGTTCAGTTTCTTCGATACACTTTCCCAGCAGTAATGACCTACATGGTCAGAATCAGGAAAGTATATTTATCTACAACCTGCCACTCACTGGGACTTAGATGTATAGTCAATCTTCTAATATTTCCAGGCCTCCTTTATGACACACAGCACAGTTGTTAAGGCATCAGCTAGAGCTGGCATTTCTGGCAGAGAAAATAGCCTGTATCTGCAGTCTGCTGAATGTTTTCCAATCACAAATCTGAATTGCCATCGAGATGGTTGACACGTTGGGAATTTTCCAAATGAACACACTGTACAAGCAAACTAGTAGCTCACAACAAACAGTATCATAAGAGGCTACTTCGAGTATGGCAACAGCTTGAATTGGAACCTGGGCCAACTAAAATATAGTTCCTTGAAGGATTTCATTCTGGCAGCATAAATGAAGGGTCTTGCCTGTGTTGAAACTTGCAAAGAAAGAAAGAAAGAAAGAAAGAAAGAAAGAAAGAAAGAAAGAAAGCTGATGAGGGTAAAAATCACTTCCTTTGGAAAAAAACAGAAGACAAAAAGAGCAATGTGTTTTTTGTGATAAACTGCATACATATTTAAAGACTCTGTGAGACAGACTATGTTATCACCCAAAGGATTTACACTGAAGAAATGATTCACACATTCAAGTACATCACTTAATGTCTTAGCACTCAGTCATGCAGCACTCAGTGGCTCACCACTGAATGTGTGAAATGTCTCCCTGGAAAAGTATTACGTTTGAGGTGATGGCAGGTAACACGAAACTATTGCTCTCTCCGTGATGTCAAAGGGTGGCTCATTCATCCAAGTCAACACTGGATGGTACGCTCTTTCAGTGGTATCTGTGGTAGATCTGAAATATAATGGGCTTTGATGCTGTTCCTCCAGAGATTGCACAGGCTTTTTCTGAAATGCTTTTTTAAAAACGAACTTTGGTTTCAGAATACATATGCTATGTAGTTTGCTTCAGATACAAAAGTGAGTTGTTTAATCCCTATTTTATTTATGCCCATTTTTATACTTGTTACTACCTCTAGAGCTCGAAGCAATTTGCAACATATAAACAAATACAAAAGCAATTAAATACAAGGAAATCCATATCAACTGTTTTACAAAATAATAATAAATAAATAATAATAATTTTTCATTTATACCCCGCCCTTCCCGGTTCAGAAAACCGGGCTCAGGGCAGCTAACAACAAATTTAAAACACTTAATTGATGCAATAAAAAACAGCATAAAATACAGTATAAAACGTGAATAATAATAAATTCAGAATGCAAAAATCACTTTAGGGGGGAAATCCATCCAATAAACATTAGATGATCACCGGGGCTAGCTGGCTAAATTAGTTCTATTTGGGCCAGCGAGGAGATCAGGAGAGAATTAGCTGTGGGATCCCAGAGCGGGTAATCTTCATAAAAAGGGGAAGGGGAAGGGGAGGGAAGGAAGGGGAATAAAAGATCAGGCTAGGTTCAAATTGAAAGCCAGGCAGAATAGCTCTGGGATATTATATTTATAGAAAGAAATATATAAACTGTATCCATGCACATGATGTATCCATGTGCATTAAGTCCATGTCTCTCTCTAAGCAGAGAGTATTACGATGCAGTGTAATGTAAAATTTCAATCAACATAGCACGTGTCATTCATAAAACCATTCAGCCATCCATTTCATGAAGCCACTATCTCAGACACTATCTCCTATTAACCAATCACTCATTCAATAAACACCCATATTCATGCCCTGTTGAGACTTGGTTTTTTGGGGGGGACCCTTTTATTTACACAGCATAGACACTTCCCCAAATCCTCTCTTACAAAAAATATGGAACGTTTCATGAGTTTGCATGTTATCCTCGCGCAGGGGCCATGCTAATCTTCTCCACATTGTTCCAGTTTGATTATATGTGCTCTTTTGTTTTTGATGCAGCCACAAGTGCACACCCTTCAACAGGGGCAGAGGAAGGGGGTGGGGATGGGCATACCACTCCAGGTGTCATCACTGAGAGGATGCCAAAATGCCAGGTGGCCCTCACTGTGGGGCCTGCAGCGTGCCCGAGCCATGCGTCTCTCCTGGGAGTGACATGGTGGCTTGGGCACCCCGGGCTCCACGTTGCCCCAAACGGCCTGCCAAAATTCCCTGCCCAATCAAGTACCTGTATTTGCTGCTCTGTCATCATGAATTTCTTCACCACTTTCGATGTGTGACTGCAATATCCCAGTACCGTCAGGATACCTCTTTTCCAGCTCTGGAATAACTCTCTTTCGCAGAACCTCAATATTTTGTGGTGAGTGCATCATTCCTTCCATTGGCTGCAGGCTTCCGACACCATAATGATCAACTGACTTTTCGTGTTTGTCTTGAGTACAGGATTATGAGTAAGATAGAAAGCATGCTTTGTTTCAATTAATTTGCACAAAGGTGTACTTAGTTAAACCCAGTGCTTTTTTTTCTGGGGGGACGCAGGGGTACGCATACCCCAAAACATTTTGTGACTCTAAGTTTGGCCTCATTGAGGGGCAGTATTTCAGTATGTGTAGGAAAATAAGAGTGCCCCCAAACATTTCTTTAAAGAAATAAACCGTTAAACCGTTAAACAGTTAAACCGGCTGTCTGGGCCAACTCTGGTTCAAAGATAAAGTCATGGGAATTAAAAGCATCAACTCATCAACAGTTAACACCTGGGCAACACATTGAGCAGGCACACAGGTTACGTGGAGAGACTCTTCCTCACTATGTTAAGGTGTACTGTATTGAATTTCTATTTAAACTATAGTAATGATTTCTAAATTTGAATCCATAAATATAAATTAGCATATGCAGGTGTTATGTAAATCTCTCTCTCTCTCTCTCTTTTCCCTTTGGTGATACCTCTTCCTCTGCTTTGATGTTGGTTCGTTCATTACAGATTCCATAACAATAAGGTTTATATATATAAAAAAAATGGGGTCTGAAATGTATTTTGATACGCACCTCCTGGATTATTAATCTGTGGATTGGAGCTTGGTTACGCACCTCATTTTGCTTTTCTCAGATGTTCTGAGGGAGGTCTCAACACAAAGAGCATATGAAAATACAGTTAAAATGCACCTTTGTGAGGAAAAAAACGCATTTAAAATGTGTATTCTGAGAGAAAATAAATGTAAATGCATTTTAAATGGAAATATATATACAGGGATGTGGGTGGTGCTGTGGGTTAAACCACAGAGCCTAGGGCTTGCCGATCAGAAGGTCAGCGGTTCGAATCCCCACGACGGGGTGAGCTCCCATTGCTCAGTCCCTGCTCCTGCCAACCTAGCAGTTTGAAAGCACATCAACGTGCAAGTAGATAAATAGGTACCGCTCTGGCGGGAAGGTAAACGGCGTTTCCGTGCACTGCTCTGGTTCACCAGAAGCAGCTTAGTCATGCTGGCCACACAACCCGGAAGCTGTATGCCAGCTCCCTTGGCCAATAAAGCAAGATGAGTGCCACAACCCCAGAGTCGGTCACGACTGGACCTAATGGTCAGGAGCCCCTTTACCTTTTACCTTTATATATACTCCTCCAGAATAATGATAAAGTGGGCTGGATTGGAATTATGAGTGGACACATGGGAAAGCAGCACAAATGAGATAAAGGTTGATTTCCCCCTTCCCAAACTTGCAACAAATTGTTTTAGCATAGTGCCTCCGACTCTGATTCTGGGCTACAGCCAATTTGAATCACGAGTCTTGTTGCTGCTAAGACTTTAGGAAAGGAAAAAGGCACTTTTTTAAAGGATGACAGTTTCCCTCTTCTTTCTAGCTGTAAGAGCACTAATTAGTCTGTAATGAATGTTAATGCAGTTAATGCTATTTCTGTATATAGGGTTTCATTTTGGGTTCCATTTTTTCTTTACCTGGTATCCCAAATCCCCACCCCGTAAATGATTTTTTTTTTGTTAATTAGCAAATTCAAACCTTGATGAAAAGCAGACATTCTAATTACCCTTTTCCATTACCCAGTTCCATAAAATCTATGAACAGAATGCAGCTGCATGCTAGGTTATTGACAGGATTAAAGTAAATACGCAGACAAAAGAAAACTACATTCTTGGGAAAATAAGCTTTTCCGTCCATGAAATAATCATTATTGGAATATGCCTGCGGTGGGTGGGTGATCTACCCTTACTAAAGTACACAAATAGCTGCAGTTTTACTGCATTGTACTTCCAAAGATGGTGAAATACTGAGAAGCACTTAACAATCCAGCAGTTTCCGAATCTTGTATCAGTATTCAGAATCGTTATGTCTTTCAAAAGGAGATGCCTGTCTCTGGTTTCGCTTCAAGTCTGATGTCCTCCTTGCACTCTCATTGATTTAGACCATGGTATGTTTTTTCCTTCATTGTTCCCTCAGCAGGAAGGTGGAAGGGTTTGTGTGTGGAAAGGTAAAAAGATGGGTAGGCAAACTAAGGCCCGGGGGCCGGATCCGGCCCAATCGCCTTCGAAATCCGGCCTGCAGATGGTCCAGGAATCAGTGTGCTTTTACATGAGTAGAATGTGTCCTTTTATTTAAAATGCATCTCTGAGTTATTTGTGGGGCATAGGTATTCATTCATTTTTATTTTTATTTTGAAAATATAGTCTGCCCCCCCACAAGGTCTGAGGGACAGTGGACTGGTCCCCTGCTGAAAAGGTTTGGTGACCCCTGGGTAAAGATATCAGAATTTTTTTCCGAAATTGCTATATATTCAGGGGTCATATGGCTCTCAAAGTCTGCCCCAGAACTAATGCTTCATTTCATATGCTCTTGTCAATTTTTATGTTAATTACTCAGTGGTTTCTTTCTAGCACTGCAAAAAAAAAAAATGAGCTTTTTATCCATAAAACGAAGAAATAGTGGGTGTTGTGCTACTGTTCTTACTTTGAAAATACACCTCTGGCCATTAGGAACTTTGGCAACAGATCAAACAAATACTTGGTCAGCTCTTTAGTTATGCAAAGGCCCATCCTTCCAACAAATTGGAAGTGCTAGGAGGTCTGCTTAAGAGAAGATGCTGGTTTGCACAACTTTTGCAGCCCTCCTCTTCTGTGGACTCAAAACTGGCAGCGATAAAAATCACAGGACTGGATGGGCATAGCAGATTTTTAGACAACAAAAAAGGAGAGATCAGATGTCTCAACAGGCTCAGCCTAAATGGGGCATCTCACCAATAAAAACACTGCCTCTGTACAGTAAGGTAAAGGTAAAGGATCCCTGACAATTAAGTCCAGTCACAGACGACTCTGGGGTTGCGGCGCTCATCTCACTTTACAGGCTGAGGGAGCCGGTGTTTGCCTGCAGACAGTTTTTCTGGGTCATGTGGCCAGCATGACTAAACCACTTCTGGTGCAACGGAACACCGAAACCACAGCAGCGCATGGAAACGCCATTTACCTTCCCGCCGGAGCGGTACCTATTTATTTATTTGCACTTTTGGGTGTGCTTTCAAACTGCTAGGTTGGCAGGAGCTGGGACAGAGCAATGGGAGCTCACCCCGTTGCGGGGATTCAAACCCCTGACCTTCTGATCGGCAAGCCCAAGAGGCTCAGTGGTTTAGACCACAGGGCCACCCACCACCCCCTGTACAGTACTCATGATTTAATCTATACTTCCATACCCTCCAAGTGTCACGGTTTTCCAGGGACAGTCCCGGAATTACAAAAGCCATCCCGGCTTCTGATTTGATCCTGGAATGTCCCTATTTCCCCTTCGGAGCTCAAGGAAAAGGATGAGCTGGCACTGGACCTGAGCAACAGTGGAGGCTGCGAGGGAGCTTCCCATGGCCTCTCCATGGCCTTTCCATGGCTGCCACTGCAGGCCTCCTCCCTTGGGCTGTTTGTAGTGGTTGCTGGAGAGTGGGTGAGGAGGAGGACAAGAGGATTCTGCTTCTGAGGCCCAATGCAATGCTGGCTCTGAGAGGCAGGCAGAGGACAGTGGGAAGAAAGGGGGAGTAGAGCGGAGCTCAAGGAGTCATGATTTATTATTAAATAAATAATAATGTTGGGGGAAGGGAGTGAAAAATGCCCCTATTTTCATCCTCAGGCACCCAATCGGCTTGCTCCTCCGCTGTCCTTCAACATTCCTCAGATGAAAATAGGGGCATTTTTCACTCCTGCCCAACTGACCTTCCTCGACCAATCCATTTTTGGTCCCTTCCCCTCCCACCACTGGTACTCCTTATGGTAAGAGCATGGAGCAGATGCAGGCGTATGACGTGATATTGCCAAAGCTTGCAATTCCTGGGTGTCTCAGAATTCGAAGTGCCCTGGACGCAGCGGTAGAGGAAGCCAATCGGGCATCTGGGGTGGTGCTCATGCCCTGCCTATGGGGCTGGGCATGCCGGGGCAGGATGCATTGAGAATTTGTGGGCTATATGCAACCACCGCCTCCGTGCTGTAGATTGGACGACTACGGAGAAGCTCATTCAGGCACTGATTCAAGTGTGGTACAGGGACCCGAAAATCAACAGTGACTGCTCGAAACTAGTAGACATCTCTAGAAGTTGACTGGTAAACAGTTCATTTACAAAGTGCAGGCCCTTTATGTAATAGGGTGGCTAAATGTTCTCTATTTCAAGGAGTTACACCCTTGTGCAAATTAATTGAAACAAGCAATGTACTTTATTGTACAAAACTCACATATACATGTACAAAACTCACATATATGTACATTAGTAACGGATATCACCTCCGCTATTTTTAAGCAGCATTTGAACACGGTTTGGCATGGAGTCTACTAGTTTCGAGCAGTCACTGTTGATTTTCAGGCCCCTGTCCCACACTTGAATGAGCTTCTCCGTAGTCATCCTGTAGACTGGATGACCCGAAACTACAGCCGATTTTCGTAGTCATCCAGTCTACAGCACGGAGGCGACGTTAGCATATAGCCCACAAATTTCCTTCACTTCTCAAAATGCCTTTGGGGCAAGTCCATTTCTTTAGCAGTCTAATTCCCATTTTACTGAAAGAGTGATTGCTACCAATTTGATTCTTTGGTCAGGTCAAACTTTTATTGCATAGGACCAAAAGTGTGTGCAGAAATTCAGATTGGCTCATAGGTATATACAACAAGCCACATATGCAAGCATTATGTATAAAAGCATATTTGGGAAATTTAAAAATCTACCATTAGTAGATCTTAAAAAAAATATTATTTCAATGGATTTTAGTTTGAATGTCACATAGCTTGAAATCTGATGGGCAACACAGGAATTATCTGACATCAAGTCTGTAGTTGATATTTTGTAAAAATGTGATCCCGCCTAATGTTTTGATCATTCAATTTTGTGTACTGCAGAAGCCAATAACAATAGGTGTTGCCCTTCATATGCACTTAAAATGCATTTTGTTATTTGCTAAGCTTCACTCATTTGCTCACCAATGTACAAAATGCATTTTCTACCCAGAGGTCCCAGATATAATACAAATATAGCAAGGCCAGGGTCAACAGAAAAGTATGAAAGTTCAGCAGAGGCTCAGGTCTGAATACAAATGGTAGATTACAGAAAACACAGAGCCCATACTAATGCAGTATTTTGGTATTATAGTGCAGTAAAATGACATCTCAAAGTTCTCACTGTGGCTTTCCTTATTCTTATAGCTGCAACGGGTAAGACAGTGCTGTAGCACGATATCAATATAACACCAGGAGAATGATTTGCAATGAAGCAGAATTTGCTTAGAATATCCATTCTGTTTAAAAGACCATTATTTTGGGCTCCTCATGAAGTCCTTGTGGCTAGACCCATCCAGTATGGACTCTGTTACATTCTCCAAATATCCCAGTTGCATTATTAACAGTTCTCGCATTCATAATATTTGCTACAGTTCATAGCCGTCAGAAATTCACATACTAGACAACAGAGTGCTGTTTTTTTAAAAAATATAATTTTACTGGTACGGTGCTGCACAGACCTGGGAAGAATTTGCACATAAAGGTAAAGGGGACCCATGACCATTAGATTCAGTCGCGGCCAACTCTGGGGTTGTGGCGCTCATCTCGCTTTATTGGCTGAGGAAGCCGGCGTACAGCTTCTGGGTCATGTGGCTAGAATGACTAAGCTGCTTCTGGCAAACCAGAGCAGCGCACGGAAACGCCGTTTACCTTCCCTATTTATCTACTTGCACTTTGACGTGCTTTTGAACTGCTAGGTTGGCAGGAGCAGGGACCGAGCAACGGGAGCTCACCCCATCGCGGGGATTCGAACTGCCAACCTTCTGATCAGCAAGTCCTAGGCTCTGTGGTTTAACCCACAGTGCCACCCATGTCTCAATATTTGCACATATTGATTGGTAAACAGAGAAAAGGAAGTGTGTTCCTTGATTGTTTCTGGAAGTCCTATAGCAGCCTTCTGAAAGAAGAACGCTTCATGGCAATCCACTGGTGTAGCGTGAACGAGGTTGTGGGGCTGGCATCCCTGGGCAAATGCTTCTGAGGGCTTGAGAGGGCGCAACCAGACGCCCCCACAAAAGGCACCCTGCAAGGAGGCAAGCCAAGCCAGGACTGGGTCTTTGGGGCTGGAATGGGCACCACACTGTGCCCGACCAATTCAACCACCCACCGCCAACCCTTTCCCCTTCAGTGCAGACATCTCATTTGACACAACACCGCCATTGACCTTTGATGCCACAACCAGGTGCGCCCAGGACTGGCATCCTCCATGGAGGCAAGCCAAGCTGGACCCGGGCCTTTGGGGCTGGGATGGTGCCTCTTTTTCCTAGAAAGAGAGGAGAGCATGGTTCTGCATTGGCCAGCCGTGCTCCTCACGTCCCACCGGAGCCAAGCATCTCTACCTGATGCTTAGAACTCTTTCCAAGACACACCTCTTCCCTACCCACCACTGTCCCTGATTTTCATCCTCCTTGAGTATTTTTGCCTGACTGGAATGTGTCCTTAAACTCTAATAATACTTGCCTGGGTTGAGGATAGAGAGCTTTTTCTGCCCAGCAATGGCATGCGGCCCTTGGAAGATTACCCAGAAGGAATTGTGACCCTAGGGCAGAAAAACCTTTCCCATGCCTGTACGAAACTGTGGTTTAGGGTTACTCCCTTACTCAACCAATGAGCAGCAGCTTCCATATATCAAATTATAAGCTATTTTAAAGTTTCTTTAGTGTCTCCAAAAGGCACTTATTTCAATGTCTATTTACTAAATTCCACAGATTAATCAATCCATTCATTGTTTAAATATTACTTTATCAAAATTTTTAAAAATTCAATAGATTTTCACATTTTGCAAAAAATCGATCTCACGGGAGCGTGTAATACAAGCAATCTCTACTTTCATACAGGGGACACTATTTTTTATTGTAATTGTAATTGTGGTGCTTTTTCTCCATTTGCGAATATACTATGTTAAAATAGTATGGCATATATGCTGGCTACATTTGGTGAGAAATTAAAAAGGCAAATAGCTTGAAACATGAAGAACTTTCTAATGTCTTCTATCCTTTCCAGGCTGGCTTTCAACTTTATTTTTGGAACAAAACAGTCCGGGTAGCCTCCAGTGGATTATCTGTACTTGGAGATTGACAACCTCCTTGTTAGACTTCATAGACTTTTCAGCTGCACTCAATACAGTTATCTGTCAAATATTGCTTTATTGTCTAAGGGGTCTATTTTCAGTGCAGGTGACTGTACTCAGTTGATTTCAATATTGTTGCTGTTGATAATGCTCTTTGGCATTTATGGGGTTTTTTTTTGGGGGGGGGGGGTGCTGTGTTGCTATGAACTTCTATCTCTTCTGCTGTTGTGAAGGCCTTACCTAAGAAATGAGACAAGAGCCTTATTCCCCCAACCCTTGAAGATTGTAGCCATCTTTGGATATAGTAAAAGCACCATGTCGTTACCATTAAAACAATGTAAATTCACACATCTACTTAAATTCACACATCTACTTAAATCACAGTTGTATCATATATACAGTTAACTGGGTGTATGTCCTGTTGAACTCAGTGGGGCTTTGCTTCTGAGGAGACCTGTGGAGAATTGGAATGTGTTTTTTTCAAGAAAGTCACACAAACAGTGCTATACATTATGAGTTATAATGCAAAATATGTAATGATGGATATGTCACATATTCTTATTTTGGTTGGTGCTGACCTTTAAAACACTAAACAGTCTCAGTCCTGTATACCTGAAGGAGTTTTTCCACCCCCCATCGTTCTGCCCGGACACTGAGATCCAGCTCTGAGGGCCTTCTGGCGGTTCCCTCATTGCGTGAAGTGAGGTTACAGGGAACCAGGCAGAGGGCCTGCTCGGTGGTGGCACCCGCCCTGTGGAACGCCCTCCCATCAGATGTCAAGGGAATAAATGACTATCTGGCTTTTAGAAGACATTTGACGGCAGCCTTGTATAGGGACGTTTTTAACGTTTGGTGTTTTATTATGTTTCTGTATATGCTGGAAGCAGCCCAGAGTGGCTGGGGCAGCCCAGTCAGATGGGTGGGGTACAAATAATAAAATTATTATTATTAAGGCCACTCACCCACCCACAATATGTGTTTTGAGTAAAGCAGCTATACCCAACCTGGTGTCCTATAAAATGTTTTGGACTACAAATCCCATCAATCCCAGCCATTGGCCATGCTGGCTGGGACTAATGGAAGTTGTAGTCCAAAAACCTCCGAAGGGTAATCAGTTTGGGAAGAATATCTGCACTGTTCCAGTTGGCTCTATCTTCCTGCAAATTAATTACCATGTAAAGGGATTACAGAAATAAGTGTAGCTTTAAAATAATGATATCTTAAGAACCAACAGGAAAAGAGCCTGAGACAACATATTATGTACAACAGAAGAGGATTTCATCAGGTCAGCCTCAAATAATGCAACATCAAATAAACAGATTGGGATTCAAGAAGGTATTAATCAGAAATGGCAAGTGTTGCAATGTTTTATTACTGAATTAAAGCTTAACGGCTGATGCTTTATTATCGAGGACAAAACTCTGTTAACTTCCGTGAGACTCTTTAGTAGCGGAAAGAACTTGAAACCGGGCCATTAGCTAATATGCTTTCCAACATCTCTCCTTTGTGCTTTATGAGATCTCCAAAAGGGAACAGGGTCACAATACAGGTGGACTCCTCCTTTTTTGGTCCTGAGCCCCACTGACTAATTTAATGAGCACTAGATCAGCATTCTACTCTTACAGAAAGGTTTTTGGGTCAGGAGTCAGAATAGTAATAAATGATACCACTTATCTTGATCCCTAATTGGATCCTAAAAGCTCTTATTAAAAGAAATATAAGTCACTTGCATAAGAGTTTATTATTCAGCCAAATGCCTTGAGGGCAGTCCTGAATGATAAGCAGGCATGACCATCAGTATTAAGTGGCGAAGACACACAAATACAACAGAAACTGGTGCAGAGATGGACTCTCAGAATTGGTTCTGCTGTTCCACCCTGTCTTAAAGGCTTGGAGCTCTGAACAGCATGCAGGTGACTCACAACTGAACTAGGTGCATAAGCAGTTTGCCAGTGTCTTGCAGTGAAAGCTTTCATAGGGGAACTGTTAGGGCCAGAGGGGCTAGCATGTGAAGGTGATGATTACATTGCATGTGTGATGTCATGTGTATGCCCATCGTTCTGCCCAGACACTGAGGTCCAGTGCCGAGGGCCTTCTGGCAGTTCCCTCGCTGCAAGAAACCAAGTTACAGGGAACCAGGCAGAGGGCCTTCTCGGTAGTGGCACCCGCCCTGTGGAACGCCCTCCCACCAGATGTCAAAGAGAAGAACAACTATCAGACTTTTAGAAGACATCTGAAGACAGCCCTGTTTAGGGAAGCTTTTAATGTTTAACAGACCACTGTACAGTGGTGCCTCGCAAGACGAAATTAATTCGTTCTGCGAGTTTTTTCGTCTTGTGAATTTTTCGTCTTGTGAAGCACAGTTTCCCATAGGAAATGCATTGACGGTTTCCCATAGGAATGCATTGACAGTCTTAAGAAAAAGGCGCAAGACGTTTTCGTCTTGCGAAGCAAGCCCATAGGGAAATTCGTCTTGCGAAGCAACTCAAAAAACAAAAAACTCTTTCATCTTGCGAGTTTTTCGTCTTGCGAGGCATTCGTCTTGCGAGGTACCACTGTATTTTAATATTTTGTTGGAAGCCGCCCAGAGTGGCTGGGGAAACCCAGCAAGATGGGCGGGGTATAAATAATAAATTTATTATTATGAGCATTGCACCTCCCTCACTAAGCTGGGTAGAAGCTTCCTGGGCTTCTGGAAGTAGGCGCGAAGAGAACATTTAGAGGACTAGCCTTAATCTTGGCCCTCCAGATATTTTTGGCCTACAACTCCCATGATCCCTAGGTAGCAGGACCAGTGGTCAGGGATGATGGGAATTGTAGTCTCAAAACATCTGGAGGGCTGAGGTTGAGGAAGCCTGGCCTAGTCCCCTTTGTCCACTGACCTCACGGCTCTGCAGCTTAGCCAGTGTAATGGAACTGCAATGTTAGTTTCCTGGCAGCAGGGTCCTTGCTTGTTACCGGTAGGGAGAGCTGGCCTAGGGAGGTGGTGGAGAAGAACAGGCATAGGAAAGAAGGAAATGGAGGGGAGGACAGGAGGACAGGAGGACAGGAGGTTTTCAAAATAGCAAACTAAAAAAAGAGAAGTCACATATGAAGAACACTTCATTGTTTTTGTCTTGTTCAAACCAGAAAGCTATATCCTTCTCATGCACATTTAATGGGGTTGGACACTTGATCATGTTGTTTAGTCGTTTAGTCGTGTCCGACGCTTCGTGACCCCATGGACCAGAGCACACCAGGCACTCCTGTCTTCCACTGCCTCCCACAGTTTGGTCAAACTCATTCTAGTAGCTTTGAGAACACTGTCCAACCATCTCGTCCTCTGTCGTCCCCTTCTCCTTGTGCCCTCCATCTTTCCCAACATCAGGGTCTTTTCCAGGGAGTCTTTTCTTCTCATGAGGTGGCCAAAGTATTGGAGCCTCAGCTTCAGGATCTGTCCTTCCAGTGATCACTCAAGGCTGATTTCCTTCAGAATGGATAGGTTTGATCTTCTTGCAGTCCATGGGACTCTCAAGAGTTTCCTCCAGCACCATAATTCAAAAGCATCAATTCTATGGTGATCAGCCTTCTTTATGGCCCAGCTCTCACTTCTTGATCATAGGTACCTGATACAGGAAATAATGTCCTACTTATTTACAGCTGTGCCTCTGCTGGCCCTATATAGAAGACTTTGAGTATTACAATCTCCTTCCTCTGGAGTTCTACCTAGTGGTGAAAGTTGAACCCTTGGATGCAACCCAAGGTTGGGCATCATGTCTTCTGCCATGAGGCCACATTATTGGATAAAGGAAGCAGAAGCTGGATACGGTCTAGTGTGTTAAACTCTGTCCAAGCCACAGCTTCACTATATGTGTAGCTTAACACACTGGACTCTTTACAGGAAATCCTTTTGATGCTGGTCAGGCTCCAACCCTATAAACTAGTAATGGCCAAACTTGGCCCTCCAGCTGTTTTGGGACTACAATTCCCATCATCCCTGACCACTGGTCCTGTTAGCTAGGGCAGATGGGAGTTGTAGTCCGAAAATAGCTGCTTAGTTTAGCAGGGCTTGCCTTGCTTACCATTTTCCACCAGGTCACTGCCTTAGGTGATTAGTCAATTCATCAGATGTGGGGGTTAGGATTTTGTGGGTTCAGTGTATAGCAGAAAACAAGGCAGGTTTCGCTGTTCTCAGAAAATATAGATCTGGGCACTGTCCCCCTGGTTGGCTGTAGTTTATGTGACATGCAAATTATCTTCTATAGAGACCCTATAACAGTTATTTCGTTCTAATTACAATGAGTCCTGAAGAGCTTAAAGAATTCATTTATACATGAGAGTTGTCAAATGAGCTGGTTATAATGTAGCAGCGAGTCAATAATTGCTTAGACTAGACTGACTACAATGAAACTGGGTGAGTGTAAACTGGTAATTTTATCTCAATTACACAGAGCACCTAAAAGGAAAGAATGAACCTAAATAACTTGCTTTCCAATTGCTCCTTCATTTATTCTGATACCTTTCCTCCCCATAATTTGAGTCTACATTTGGTTTACAGCCAAATAATAAAGTACTCAGCTATAAACGCGAACTGCCTTTAATACTATTTTATGGACAACTATTTTAAACTCAATTAAAATATTCGTATAACACCTTCACATTTGTGCTAGCACAATTACAAGTAGAGAAAATAAATAAATTAAAGCAACAACAGTGTCAAGATGCATATAGCAGATTTTAATAACAACAGCTGGTAGATCATTTACAGGAATACATCAAGAAGAAGGTAACCAGCCAAATTTTTTTAAAAAAATAAGAAGGATTTAGAGCTGGGCATCAGGTAGCGTGGTGTAGCAGAGTGAATTCTTAACCATGAAACACCTTAAAGAAATGAAATAAAGAATGCTTATTTTAAATTGTTCTAAACATTTTCATTCCAAACCTAAGAGGAGGACATATGAGTCTTCAATGTTCAGGCATATGAGTCTTCAATGTTCAGGGAATAATCCCTTCTGGAACATGAATGCTTGGGATAATTTAGTTCAAATGGTGTTCAAGGGAAATTTCTTCCCATTATGACCCTGGACCTGTTATACAAGAAGGCAGTCTGAAGACAGGTGGAGCTTAGTTCTTCCAGCATTCTAGCCAATATAAAAAGGAAGCAAAGAGTCTAGGACTTGCCAATCAGAAGGTCGGCGGTTCGAATCCCCGCGATGGGGTGAGCTCACATTGCTCGGTCCCAGCTCCTGCCAACCTAGCAATTTGAAAGCACATCAAAATGCAAGTAGATAAATAGGTACTGCTCCAGCAGGAAGGTACACGGTGTTTCCGTGCGTTGCTCTGGTTCGCCAGAAGCGGCTTAGTAATGCTGGCCACATGTCCCGGAAGGTGTACGCCGGTTCCCTCGGCCAATAAAGCGAGATGAGCGCCACAACCCCAGAGTCAGACACGACTGGACCTAACAGTTAGGGGTCCCTTTACCTTTACCTTTACCTTGCATAGAGAAGTGTCCTTGTAAGGTACTTAGAGGGTAACAAAGAAAAGAGCTTTCACAGCAAATACAGTTGTAATTCTCAATACTACAATCGCAATTCTCAGATGGGAGAGAATCTGGGGGAAGAAGGAGGGTTGTGGGGTAACTTGGTGGCACAGCTGTGGGAAAACTTGGATGAGAAAGTTGGAAGAATGAAAATAGTTGCAATCTGAGGAAAAAGTCAGACAAATTGGATTAAGGAGGAGGGATAATTATCTATCCTTCCATGCAGACTTTATCTAAATGCAGGTCAGTGGTACAAGGTCTGACACCAGCATGAGCTAAGATGTTTGAAAAAGAGAAAAGGGGGATTCAAGGAAATAAAAGGATGGAAATATCACAGAACGAGAGCTATGGGTAGAACAAAAAGGTGTAACAAAAGAATGCTACACCTCTTGCGAATCATACCTACAGTGAAAATGCAAGGAAAAGCCACTACTCTTTTGTAATGCTGCTGCCAAAACTCAAAGTTGGCCAAAGGTTCTAAAATGACTGGATGTGTACCAACCCTGGGTCTCTCTCTCTAGTGAACTGTAAAATTATTGGAATTCAAACCAAAAATGATTACAAGTTCATTTGCAGTTTGTCTACATGGGCATTCAGTGTGACCAAGCATAAATCACCAACACCTTTGTGTGTGCTCAGAAGCAGATTGCTTTTACCATTTTCTCAAGGCAGAATCTGTGAACTATGGGGACGTAAAACAGTTCATCACTCTTTCTGTACATTATTGCCATATTCTTTCAGCTCAACACTTGGTTCGTCTTGATTTTCCGTCTTTTAAATGTGGGATTTCTTTTTGGGATGTCCTGCATCTAGCAATCATGGCAATACCCATTATTCGAAAGCCAGTTTAAGCCTTAATTCTCTAGATCTTGGTTAAATTGGTATATTAACTTCATATGGATTTAGGCTGCAATCTTATGCACACATATTATGGAGTAAATCACAGTGAACTCAGAAGAAGGACTTCCTTCTGAATAAACATGCTTAGGCTCACATTGACGTAAATGGAAACAGATAATCTTAAATCCTTGTACTTCAGCTTAGTTTTGGCTGTGAGATGGGTTGGATACATGTGAACAGGTCAATCATTTAAAACTCATCATGCTTTAATGGTTAGTTTTAAATTATTATTTTTGTACATCTACTCACACAAGTGGGGAAGGAGAGGGAATAAATACATTAAAATGTTCAAGTCATGATATATTTTGCATAATATTTTGCCTGTCTTCCATTGAACATTAATTTTATATTTACCTTGGCAATCACATATGAGGAAGAAATAAATCTATATGTGTACCCAGGGCTGGATTTAGCCCAAAGCTACTGAAGGTAATGTGGCGCTTTATACGTCCAGCTGTCCTTTGTCAACAACAAATTGTCACTGTTTTTTGTGTTGAATATATGCTATATGGTAATTTATGGACCTAATAGGTATCTAAAGCCATTTGCACATGCAGAATGCAGGCACCCTATATATAGAAATGAGCAAAGCAGCGATATTTTAGGGAGCAGGCTAGCAGGCGGGGCCCATTACTTACATCATAGGAGCCTACACAACACAAAGCAATGTTGCTGTAGGTTTTATTTTATTTGTTTTTTATCTTATATTTTGGAAATATGCATCCAGTTTTTTTCCTTTAATTTTTTTTGGGGGGCCCCAAGAGAGTGGGGCCCTAAGCTATAGCTTGTTTAGCTTATATGTAAATCCAGCACTGTGTGTACCCTTAATTAGCACATTTAAACTAAATAAGATTATAGGGCTTGCTAGAGAAATTTAATTATATATCCATCTGTCACTCCCCACCTATCTTGTTATAAAGAAGACAGAAGAGGAGAAGGAGGGGGAGGAACAGCATATATTATTAAAAATGTGATATCATACCTAAGGCTATAATCTCGTACCCTATTGAATTCAAGGGAGCTAGCGTCTGAATAGAGATGAATTGGATGATACTTTTAATGCGCTGGACAGTCAAGGGCAAAGCTTATATTCATGTTGTCTGATCTGTGATTGGTTATTTGATCAGCTTTGCTAAGTGACCAGTGATACTTTGGAATGGAGCCACCCAAAGAGTTATCATAGGATTACTAGAAGTGGCTGTTGATATGGTAGAAAAAAGTGGCCTCGGCCCGGTATACCTGAAGGAGCATCTCCACACCCATCGTTCAGCCCGGACACTGAGGTCCAGCTCCGAGGGCCTTCTTGAGGTTCCCTCACTGTGAGGTTACAGGGAACCAGGCAGAGGGCCTTCTCAGTAGTGGCACCCACCCTGTGGAACGCCCTCCCGTCAGATGTCAAGGAAATAAGCAACTATGTGACGTTTAGAAGACATCTGAAGGTAGCCCTGTTTATGGAAATGTTTAATGTTTGATGTTTTATTGTGTTTTTAATATTGTGTTGGGAGCCGCCCAGAGATGGGTGGGGTATCAATTATCATCATCATCATCATCATCATCATCATCACATATTTTTCAGTGTATTGGATGAGGTTTTTTGACACAAAAATTATGTCAAAAAACTGGGCTCGCCCAATACACGGATAGTGGCATGGGGGGAGATGCCACTGTGCGTGGGGAGCGATTGGGGGCACTGGCTGGCGGCGCACAGCTTCCTCGATGCCACTATGTGCGGGAAGCACTCCCTGGATTGTTTCCCACACGCAGTGGCATGGGGGAAGGTGTCCTCTGGCCAATCGGCCGGCTGGCTGGAGCGCAACTTCCCTTGATGCTGCTGCACGAGGGAAACACTCCCTACCTGCGTGTGGGAAATGATCTAGGGAGTGTTTCCTGCTCGCAGCTGCGTGTGGGGAGAGGCTCAACAACTTGGGGCCATCTCTCCATTCTTAAAATTGAGTCCTCCAAAATAGGGGGGGGGTCCTTATACACGGGGGTGTCTAATAGACAGGAAAGTATGGTATTAGCATATACTCACATTAGATGTTAGTTGCCTAAAGAGTCTGCACATCTACTAAACCATGGGTAGGCAAACTAAGGCCCGGGGGTCGGATCCGGCCCAATCGCCTTCTCAATCCGGCCTGCGGACGGTCCAGGAATCAGCGTGTTTTTACATGAGTAGAATGTGTCCTTTTATTTAAAATGCATCTCTGGGTTATTTGTGGGACCTGCCTGGTGTTTTTACATGAGTAGAATGTGTGCTTTTATTTAAAATGCATCTCTAGGTTATTTTGGGGCATAGGAATTTGTTCATTCCCCACCCTCCAAAATATAGTCCTGCCCCCCACAAGGTCTGAGGGACAGTGGACCTGCCCCTTGCTGAAAAAGTTTGCTGGCCCCTGTACTAAACTATATTTACTATCCCCTTGCTTCATTCAGTTGTATTGGGTGCAGATGTGTGTCAAAATTATCCTTATTTTACTTTCGTACATTTTCATGTCATCACGGAACCCAAAGTGGCCTGCACATGGTTCCCACCAGGATTCTGCCATGACGACACGAACTAGACGCAGAGCTGCTTAGCTTCTGCAAGGTGATGGCCTTCTGTGGTCAGACACTAATGCAATTGAGTTGGCTATTTACTGAGTGATGGGCGTACAACCATCTGCATTCAGCTCATGCTACAGAAGCCTGCAATCAACCACTTTATATGGGCATGAAAGGACAGAATATGTGACAAAGAATGCATGACGACAGGTAATTTTTTTTGGTATTCCCCCCCAACCCAATCAATTTGCTTATTTGGTTTTACATGTTAAAGTTTACAGTCACACTACAACACATTCCAACAGTACAAGATTCCCACAAATCTCTCTAGACTTCCCACCTCCACCTCTTTGGGTCCCATTGTCAAACCCTTCTTCTGCATCTTTGATAACCATCCAAATTTTGATATTTCCATTGTGTCCATAGTTCTCATTACATTACAAGAAGAAGAAGAAGAAGAGGAGGAGGAGGAGGAGGAGGAGGAAGAAGAAGAGGAGGAGGAGTTTGGATTTGATATCCCGCTTTATCACTACCCGAAGGAGTCTCAAAGCGGCTAACATTCTCCTTTCCCTTCCTCCCCCACAACAAACACTCTGTGAGGTGAGTGGGGCTGAGAGACTTCAGAGAAGTGTGACTGGCCCAAGGTCACCCAGCAGCTGCATGTGGAGGAGCGGAGACGCAAACCCGGTTCCCCAGATTATGAGTCTACTGCTCTTAACCACTGCACCACACTGGCTCTTGCAAGGAGTGCTATTGCAATCCTGCTAACGATTTTAACTGCTTACAATGGTCTCCGAGGTAAGTTATGAATTTTCCCCATTCCTTATTAAATGTTCAGTCTTCCTGGTTTCTGATCTTGCCGGTCATTTTTGCCATTTTGGCGTAGTCCATCATCTTAATCTGCCCAGAATTCCATGGGTATTGTTACTATCTAGACAACCATTTCCTGGTGGCTTCCATGTGACTGGCATAACACATAAGCCAGCCCTCAAGTGGAATTTATGGACACCGGACTGCCAGTTTGCTAGTATAATTAGGTCACACTCCTTACCTGGAAAGAAATAGTCTATTGGCAAGACAGTACAATGTCAGGAGGAAAAGTGCCAATAAGCTTGCCAAGTGAAGCGCTGTCATCGTTCTCGAGTCTACAAGCAAAGAAGCAAGATGTTAGCCTGCCATCTGGAGCATTTGCAAGATTATATTTGACTTACAGATCAGGGAACAGTAAAAATGATTTAATCCTTCTCGTGACTTCCAACACGATCACTTGTCCTTTTTCTGTAAGCTGCAGCGATCTTCAAAGTTGGTTGGATAGATAGGTATAATTTGATGGGCAGAGTTTAGGTGTCAAGGTTGTTATTATCTTGCCTCTCACCTTTGTATTTTACATTTCCTTCAAACAACTCACAGTGATGTTTCAGCAGACAATAAAGAAATATAAGTTTCATGGCTACAAGTCACATAAATTAACAGTATGCCCTATGAAAAGTGTTCTTTAAGTATATATATATATATTTCCCTGTAAAACCAAAGGGAGAGGATTCCACAGCACAATTCTTGCACTAGAAAAAACACAAACACTTTAATAAAAGACCTTTTTTTCTAGATTAGCTCATTCTCTGACCTTAACTGTGAACCTGATGCAGATATATAACAAGCATGTTCTCAGAAGCTCTTAATCCTCTCCTGTTTTTTCCACCAGAATCAAAGCCAAACGTTTCCTAGCATCCAGATATTACAAAAAAAACTCACTGATATTCAGGTCTCATTTTGTAGGATTATTAGCAACCCTGTTGTCTTCCAAAGTATGTTACCTGGCACTAGATAACGTGTGCTCCTAATGCCAGTAGCAACAAACAGGGAAAGGTTGGTACCTATAGATCTGCAACCTCCTAAGAGGTCCCAAGGAAGAAATCCCCTTAGGCTATGCTCTGATGCCTTGAGCCCCTTTGCCAGAAACATGCAGAGAAATCAGAAAGGTATTTCAACAAAGCATGAACAAGAAAGACCCTTCCAAATCCAAACAAATCAAGTTGACAGGTCTTGAAACTCGGTTTTGATAGCCCTGCTATGATCTTCTCTTTTGCCTGACAACTTTGAAGAACGGTGGAAGGGACAGTGCGTTTCTTCTGCAGCCTTGATCCTTTTTTTGCAAAGGTGGCTACAGACTAGAATTACAATCATAGCCTAAGGAAAATATTTTCTTTAAAGAAACGGTAACGAATAATAAGACCACATCCAGGGTATAAATAGTTGTTTTTGTTGTATGCCCCATTAGAGTCTAAGAACACATCAACATTTCTGGATGTGATGTAGCACTAGAGATTTTCTTTTTTGTTGAGCTTTTTTTCCTCTTCAAGTTATGCTATGCCTTACATTATGCATATATGAGATAATTAGAGCGGTGCATTCCAAGGATGGTTCAACTATGCAAAAGTGTAGAAAACACAGTTTAGGAAGATAATTGATTAGGAAGGGAAGCTACTTAGCAATTGAAAACACATCCAGCAAGAACATCACATTAACTCTACAAAAAAGAAAGGGGAGGAAATATATATTTGAGGAGATCTGCAAGATGAGAGAATAACTCTGAATGCTATTCAGAGATTATGAGATGGTATTGTATGAACATAAGAATAACTGCTCCTCACATTAAATGGGGGGCGCCCTTTGCATGGTCACACACACTCCAGGACCCTATACGGCACCATTAGCACAGGCTTGGCTTCACCTTCCCCAGGTGGGATACCTGGAGGTCTCCACCTACCTCAGCCAGTTGCCCAATCCTGCCTGGGGAGGCATTGCCAAGGTGATCAGGCCAGGTAGGGGGAGGGATTACCTGCCCACACAATAGAGGGAGGATCTTACCTGAGAATCATCAGTTGGCTCCAGAGCTTCTCCCACCCTAACCACCCTCAGTTAAGACTTCTTTTGCAGGTTAACCTTTTCTCCACAGGTACACGGGCGCTGCTATGTCAAGGTCGCTGTTGAAGGGCTGGAAAGGAATTTTCCTGCATTGGCAAGTTTGCCTTTCCCATAGCAAAATGTCACAACTTTGGCGGTATCAGGCCTTGGGCAGAATCCTTTAGTCCAGTGTTCCCCAACCTTGGGCCTCCAGCTGTTTTTGGACTACAATTCCCATCATCCTTGACCACTGGTCTTGCTAGCAAGGGATGATGGGAGTTGTAGTCCAAAAACAGCTGGAGGCCCAAGGTTGGGGAACACTGCTTTAGTCTATGTTCCCTAAATGGGGGGGGGGGGGACATGCAGCGGTGACCCATGCCCCCCTTCTCTTTGTGGTGGCGATATCAGGGTTCCCCGTTAAAGGGGTTGTTTTGAGTGGGGGCTTTGGCCGTACGCCTAGAGATTGTCATTGCTCTCCCCTGACGGTGGTGTATCAGGAGCAGGCTCTCTCTGCTTGAACATATGTTCTCCAGAGCCAGCCCATCCCCCACACACTCTGGATAACCCTGATATTCCCCAGATCCCCGGCGGGGGACTAGGAGGGATAAACGCCCAATGCCTGAGCCAAGGTCTACCCACATCTGAAACATAATAAAGTTGTGGCCAATTTTAATACCATAGCATGTTGTCTTGGGTCGTTATTCCACACGGGGGGCCGTCCAGGTTTTGGGGGACTCCGCCTGTCCATACAAAAGCTCTGCTAAACGTCCATCTAGTTCAACAATCTATTCTCACAATGGTCGACCAGGTGCCTATGGGAAGCCTGCAAGCAGAAACTGAGTGCAATATCACTCTTCCACCTTGTGGTTCCCAACAACTGATATTTATTGGTATCCCTATTTTCACTGCCTGTGACAGTGGAGGTAGAACATAGTCCTCATGGCTACTAGCCACTGATAGCTTTATCTATAATGAACTTGTCCAATCCTCTTTTAAAGAAGTTGGTAATCACTGTTAAATCTTAGGAGCAGTGAATGCCATAGAAACTGATGCATTTGTTTTCGTTGTCCTGCCATGGTCTGCAGTACAGATGAGGGGACAGACTTGTAGCACTCTAGATACAGTTAAACTACAACTTCCATCTTTCCCAGACAGCACGACCAAAGGTCAAAGACCATGGGAGTTGTAGACCAGAAACAGTTGGAAGACCACAGATTCCCCACCTGAGCTGTAGTGCTTTGCGGCCTTAGGCTCCTCCTACAGTAAATGGGCCAAAATAACCTGCTGCATACATTCTGCAGGTACCAAATGCTCCTGAAACAGTCTGATGGGGAATCTGTCAGATGTCTTTGAGTACTCTAACCCTGGAGACATACTGCCAGGTTGGGACCTGGTTCCCACTGAGGTGGAAACTCTGTGTCTGTGTTGTAATGTTTCAGACTGAAGGCAGGAGTTCACCATTGCTATTTTCTAGAAAAATAGGTACCAGGGCTCACCATGAACTTCTCCCTTGTTCTCTTAGAATAGCAATGGCACCCGCCTGATTGGTTCTGGAGCTGAGCTCCGGAAGGAAAATAACTCTGGGTTTCACTTGATTCAATATTCCCAGAAAGTCAAGAGGAAAGGTCCTTTCACTCAAGCATCTCGTTTTCTCTGTGCTGGGAATTTTATGTACGGGAAAAGCAGTCAGTCAGTCATCTGCAGTCTGTAGTGATACAATCCAGACACAATTTTACAACCTCAGTGAGAACTTGGACAAGGACTGTTGTACCTGAAGTCTAAATTTGTTGCTGCACTAACCACCTAAGCTGCAACTTTTTTTTAGATGTCCCTTGATGAGGCTGATCAGTGGCCCAGCAGACAGCTACAAGCCAAATCACCATCCTTTCAAAGTCTTCACATCTTCAGATCAGGAAGCTGAAACTCATAGCAGTGTGCTGGCATGCATAATAAAAAGATCCACAGTGCATTTCAATATCTTCAGTTCTTTTCATTGGATATGCAGTCCTCTCTTTTTCTTCTTGCTGTTTGTCTGGGGACATCGCTTACACAGCAAGCAATAAGACTGCAAGGCTCCCCTGATCACTTCAGAAGCCGTAGCAGCAAAAATGAACTGCTACTATTAAACTCCAGCCCATGAGCCCCTGCTCAATTAATTAAGAAAACAGGTGTGATTCAGTTATATTCAAAAATTAAGATTAATTCAGTAAGTGCAAGATTCAGCTAAACCAGGGAGGTATAGATACAAGAAAGGAAAACATGGAAGAAGAAGAAGAAGAAGAAGAAGAAGAAGAAGAAGAAGAAGAAGAAGAAGAAGAGTAGTTTGGATTTGATATCCCACTTTATCACTACCCAAAGGAGTCTCAAAGCGGCTAATATTCTCCTTTCTCTTCCTCCCCCACAACAAACACTCTGTGAGGTGAGTGGGGCTGAGGGACTTCAAAGAAGTGTGACTAACCCAAGATCACTCAGCAGCTGCATGTGGAGCAGCGGAGACACAAACCCGGTTCACCAGATTACAAGTCTACTGCTCTTAACCACTACACCACACTAGCACTGGGAGGACTTCAAATTGTGTTAAAATGTTGGGGGCTGCCTTGAGAGGGACAACCCTGAAATATAGCCTATAAACACAGAAGGTGAGCACAATAATAAATATAGTAAATGAAACAGAATTAAAAGCTAATGGTTCAAAGCCATGGTTAGCTGGTGCCCATTGTGACTGGTAGGGCAAAATGCCATGGAATGGACTGAGAAGGAATGGTGGAAGCCCCACCCCACTCTCTCTACACCTTCCTGGGAGGAGGAGGACAGTGCAGATTTAGAGCAGTGGTTTGCCAAAGGGCATATTCAGAGGCTGGTGAAGGAAAAAGCTGGGATATATTGGGGGAGCAGCAGGAAGGAGAAGCATCAGGAGAGAGACAGTTAACAGGGCCTTCTTGGTAGTGGCACCCACCCTATGGAACACCCTCCCACCAGATGTCAAAGAGAAGAAAACTACCAGACTTTTAGAAGACATCTGAAGGCAGCCCTGTTTAGGGAAGCTTTTAATGTTTAACAGACCACTGTATTTTAATACTATGTTGGAAACCACCCAGAGTGGCTGAGGAAACCCAGCCAGATGGGTGGGGTATAAATAATATATTATTATTATTATTATTATTATTATTATTATTATTATTATTATCTCAGTGCCTCTTGAAAGCATTCCTGATCCTCCCTCTCTCAGAACCAGATGGGCTGTGTGAGTAGCAGAACAGAAATCTCAGAGGCAGAAAGCACTGACCAGATGGAGTAGGCATGATTAGGGGGCACTGAAGAGGCGGGACTTTACTTGGAGCAATGCCATCATTATAGAGACAGTGTTCCTTTCTCTCTCTCTGTGAATACTGAATAAATTATGTGGTAAGAATGCTTTTGGTTATCTGTCTTTTGACTGCCACTGGGGGAGGGATCGTAATTCCCTGCAGCCTTGATAGAGCCTTGACACAGAAGCTAGGATGCTCAACAGTAGGTGCAGCCAGAGCCTACGACAGGCAGGCCCAAAGAACTTTAGCTTTGTCCCTAGCCTCCTTCCTCCTGACTTCCAGAAGGGCAGCACAGAGACTAAGGAGGCGGAAGCTGATGGAGAATGCCACTCTCTGGACCGAAATTGCGCGGCAGCAGCAGGAGGCCCCATTAGCTAAAGTGGTACCTCAGGTTAAGAACAGTTTCAGGTTAAGAACGGACCTCCAGAATGAATTAAGTTATTAATCCAAGCTATTACTGTACCATACTTTTAACCCAATGTGTGTGTTTTTAGACTCAACCAGCCAAGACAGAAATACACCTTTGTCACTAATGAAGCTTTGTTCATTAGGACCAATGGAAGACTGTCTCACCAATCTTAGTCTGCCACTCGCTGACTGCCTTCCACTTTCAACCGATCCAGAAAGAGGTATGCTCCATCATTAAAAGTAAAGGTAAAGAAAAGGGACCCCTGACCATTAGGTCCAGTCGTGGCCGACTCTGGGGTTGTGGCGCTCATCTCGCTTTATTGGCCAAGGGAGCCGGTGTACGGCTTCCGGGTCATGTGGCCAGCATGACTAAGCCACTTCTGGCGAACCAGAGCAGCGTACGGAAACGCCGTTTACCTTCCCGCCGGAGCGGTACCTATTTATCTACTTGCACTTTGACGTGCTTTCGAACTGCTAGGTTGGCAGGAGCAGGGACCAAGCAACGGGAGTTCACCCCATCATGGGGATTCGAACCACCAACCATCTGATTGGCAAGTCCTAGGCTCTGTGGTTTAACCCCGTCGCACTGCCGACCTTCTGATTGGCAAGTCCTAGCCTCTGTGGTTTAACCCACAGCGCCACCCGCGTCCCTATAATTAAAAGTAGAAGTTGACAAATGTGTCCTCTTCTTTGCTCTTCAAAATATGGCAACCCTAGCTTCATGGGATGATAGGAGCACTGGCGGAGGAAGAGGAATGTGGGGGAGGAGGAGGAGTGTGCAGCGCAATCCCAGTAGGGTGCCATCGCGGCTGCCTCCCCCCCGCTTGCAGGCAGCACCCCCCGCCCCTGCCTGCTCTCCTCCCCCTGGTGCCGGAATATGAAGCTCTGCCACTGGATGGGAGTTGTAGTCCCAAAACATCTGGAGGGCCGAGTTTGCCCATGCCTGGCCTAAAGGCAGCAAGCTGGGAGAAAAGAGGCAAAGGTTTTAGCTAGAGAGTTGATCCTGTATCAAGGATGCTAAGTAACTAAGGCAGCTTCCTTTGTGCCAACAAACCTGCTATTCCCCATCTGCCGGTGGAACATGTTGCCTCAATCTGAAAAAGAAAGAAAGAAAACAAAACTCCAAGGTACGGTATATTTGGGATCCAAACACTGTATTCAACTGGCACAGATGATGAATGGTGAATTGAGCCATGTTTACACAATGAATCTGGTGCACATCAGATGTTTTATCTATGAGATGCAGCCCACAGCAGGCAGCAAAAGATCATGGATGGAACAGCCAGCACAGATGTGGCTGCTATCACCGCGTCCAACTCAAGGATGCCAACAGGATTCTCTGGGCCCAGATTGGGTCATCTGACCCACTCCAAAGAGGGCACAAATGTGAATAAAATTTGCATTTGCTTTGTGTCACGCGCAATTTCACATCCCCAGAAATCAATCAATAGCTATTTGTCATTCCATCCGATTTAGACCTTATTATTACCGCGGGGAACATTCCCTTGACGCAGAGATTATAAAAGTAATTTATAATTTGTAAAAAATAATTTATTTCAGAACACGAGTAGATGAGAGGGTGGGTCCTTCTATCAGGATATATTGAGGCACTCTTATCATGCCCTTGGCCACCCTGATGCTTTCAACTCCAAGTGCATGATTTGTCAAGCATTCAGGTTACAGACTCCGCTAACCCAGAAATAGTACCTTGGGTTAAGAACTTTGCTTCAGGATGAGAACAGAAATCGCTCAGCAGCGGCATGGCGGCAGCCAGAGGCCCCATTAACTAAAGTGGTAACTCAGGTTAAGAACAGTTTCAGGTTAAGAACAGATCTTCGGAAGGAATTAAGTTCTTAACCTGAGGTACCACAGTACTTCACATTGTTGAGTGTTGGCTGTGTGACTGGAGAGGTGTTCTTTAATTTGGCTTAATTGGCATTTGGTCTGGGCAGGTGAGAGGATTTAAGAAGTAGTTGCATGAATATCCTAGGCATGGGGGTGCTCTTTAGTCTTCGCAGGCACGCCAGAGTCAACACTGGCCAGTGGGGCCACAGTGTGCATGTCCGGTTCACACACCCAAGAGGCATGTAGTAGAGAGGCATGCGCCTGAAAACTTGCTCAGGAGATGGGAGAGAAAGACACCTGCCCCCATTTATGACAATTCACCTGCCTGGATGAATCTGAATTGCTTAATCTAGTATTTTAGGTTGCTTTGCATATCTGCCCGGACACTGCGGTCCAGCACCGAGGGCCTTCTGGCGGTTCCCTCACTACAAGAAGCCAAGTTACAGGGAACCAGGCAGAGGGCCTTCTCGGTAGTGGCACCCACCCTGCGGAACACCCTCCCATCAGATGTCAAGGAGAAAAATAACTACCAAACTTTTAGAAGACATCTGAAGGCAGCCCTGTTTAGGGAAGCTTTTAATGTTTAATAGGTTATTGTATTTTAGTGTTTTGTTGGAAGCCGCCCAGAGTGGCTGGGGAAACCCAGCCAGATGGGCAGGGTATAAATAAATGAAATAATAATAATAATAATAATAATAATAATAATATCATCATTATCATCATCATCATCCTTACATTTGTTATATTTAACAATTTAACAACCCAGTTAGATGGGCAAGGTACAAATAATAAAATTATTATTATTATTGCTTGTTTACATGGTCCCTCAAGTCTTCTATCCTACAATGTTTTTGCTTTGGGGAAACATCCCCACCACCACCACAACAACCCAGGAAAAAATATATTCCACATTTCTCAGTAATTTCTGGCAGTGTTATTCTATTTTTTTCCCCTTTTGTAAAGTTATGTTATGATAAGATCAGCTTTATAGGTAGAAAGTGGAAAGATGCCAAGACCTCCCTGGTGGACATGACAAGCGCTCTCGCTCTGCAATGTAATGCTACAGATTTCAAGTTGTCATTAACTTGTTTTCCCAGGTTTCCCCACTCCTAATGAAATGCTGAAATCTAAAACAGCATGCATACCTTCTTCGGGATAATGAATCCACTGCTGTGGTCTATCTACACTTGGAAATCTGGCAGCGATACTGGCGCTTTCATTGCAATCCTGCCTCCAGCTAACTTTCTTTGCAACAAAGCACATAGACCTCCTATATGAACTTGCCTGGGTATTCATATCTGCAGGGCAGGTCCTGCTGGCATTATGACTGCAGCATGAAGTTCATGGGTGACCAGCTGCACAAGAGGGCCTTCACAAACATCACAGCTAAAGCTTAAAGGCACACTTCAAATTCTTTCCATGTTGTCCCTTATTGCACTTGGGGAGTTTTGATTTCTGTTTTAAAAGAGCTTTCCTCTTTCTTGCTGTGAAACTAGGATCCTGGAAGCCTATTAAGCACAGTGGTACCTTGGGTTACAGACGCTTCAGTTTACAGACTCCGCTAACCCAGAAATAGTACCTCGGGTTAAGAACTTTGCTTCAGGAGAGAACAGAAATTGGTTGGTGGCGGCGTGGCAGCAGCAGGAGGCCCCATTAGCTAAAGTGGTACCTCAGGTTAAGAATATTTTCAGGTTAAGAACGGACCTCCAGAACGAATTAAGTTCTTAACCCGAGGTACCACTGTATTCGCATTTTCCAAAGCTCAACGGTGCCTGTTTGGGTGGTTACATTTTGGCTATTTCCTAGAAGATCTGTCAGTATTTGTAGGTGGTTTTTGCAGTTCTCAAAATTAAAGGGCTTGCACGCTAAATTTCTCGGACCCACAATATATATGCACTTGCACTATCTGTATGATAAGGAGCATATTCTTGTGAAAGCATACCTGAAGTACATTTCCTTTGGGAGACACTCAGAGAGCTCCTGTTTGGAGAGGTGATGTAAATGCAGTTAAATTAATTCTTCTTACCTGGGAGTAAACTCCACTGAATTCAATAGGACATATTTCAGAGGAGAGATGGTTAGGATTGTGGAAGGTCTTAGATTCAGTTTCTGGAAACTAAGCCTCAGGCAGCAAAGGTAGGGAAGTCTCAGTGCTTGAGGAACCACCATTCATATAGTCAGAAGGAATTAAACAGAAAGGTCAAGAAATGTATTATTATTATTATGAAAATGGAAGTCTGAACTACTTGGGGTAAGGGGTATGAAGGACTAAGACAACCAGAGCTAACAAAAGCTGAGGTTCGAGGGCTCATTCACAAATTGAAAATTAGCAAGTCGCTGGCTCCAGATGGCATAAACCTTAGAGTTCTTAAAGAAGTCGATTGTGAAATCGCTAATCCTCTAACGGAAACATGCAATTTGTCATGAAAATTAGTCTCCTTAATGGAAAGTGGGAAGGTAGCCAAAACAATGCCAATTTTTAAAAATGGGATTGGGTTGGAGGGGGAGCTGGGAAATAAAAGCCCCACACCTGTAGCGGGTAAATTGGTGGAAAGCATTATTTAACAAATTAGAATGATGAAACATAATTGAAGCCTTGCTGAGGAAGAATTGGCATGACTTTTGCAAAGGGAAGTCTTGCCTTGGCCATTTGGAGTAATTTGGGAAGGTTCAACAAGTATGTACAGTATATAGAGGTGATCTGGGAAACAATGTAGATTTGACCATCCCAAAAGCTCTTGCTAATCCTTCACTGAAGGCTAAATATGGCTGTCAAGGGACAAGAAGATGGAAGCATTTCACAGATAGGTAAGCAGTTAAACCTGGAGTCTGGAGAGTTGGAAACTATACTGGATAACCACTTAATCAAAATATGGGGTTATTTGTTTATAGGTGCTTGTCTGAAAAATTGACACAATGGCAGGCCCTACTTCAGGACTTCAGTCAGGGATAGAGCAAAAGTCAATATACAGTGGTACCTCGGGTTACAGAC
The DNA here is from genome assembly GCF_965153285.1 of Podarcis tiliguerta. Classification (NCBI taxonomy): domain Eukaryota; kingdom Metazoa; phylum Chordata; class Lepidosauria; order Squamata; family Lacertidae; genus Podarcis; species Podarcis tiliguerta. The sequence goes on along the minus strand of NC_139543.1, from coordinate 11,442,627 downwards.
ACTACAGGTTACAGACTCCACTAACCCAGAAATAGTACCTCGGGTTAAGAACTTTGCTTCAGGATGAGAACAGAAATCGCGCAGCAGTAGCGGGAGGCCCCATTAGCTAAAGTGGTGCTTCAGGTGAAGAACAGTTTCAGGTTAAGAACGAACCTCCGGAATGAATTAAGTTCTTAACCCGAGGTACCACTGTATAGGACATAATTTTCTTTCAGGAAACGGTTAACTTTATTGATAATTATACTAAATCCAGTGGATGTTACAGGCTTCCAAGATAGTAAACACACAGCTTCTTTTAAAATTTAGTTGCTTAGTTTAAGTTAATTACTCTTCAGTTAGATGTTACAGGTTTCTAGACTAGATGGTAAATGCTCAGCTTATTTCCAGTTATTTTACTTCAGTTCCTTAACTTGGTTGTTGCATAGGTGTTACAGCTTAATACTTTGGTTCTAAAACAAGGTGGTACTTTCTGTAAGTTTCCCAACCTTCTCACACTCACACTGCTGAGGTATAACAGACCCAGCAGATGACCACACCCATCTTAACTGGTTTTGGATTCTTTTCTATCTAGAAGATCTCTCCCCTCCTGACTGAAAAGAGACCCATGTAGACTGTATCTTCTCAGCTTCTACTACTCCTGGCTGAAACTCAGCCCCTCCAGTTAACTCCTGTCTGAATACTCTCCCAGGTCTTCTATTCAACACGGTCTTCCAATCTAAGCTCAGAGAATCCTTTCTCTAGCTGTGGGTATTTTCCTCAGACTGGATGTTAAACAAAGAGAACCAACACACCCTCTGCTGTCTCTTGAACCATCTCAGTACAGTGGTACCTCGGGTTAAGTACTTTATTCATTCTGGAAGTCCATCCTTAACCTGAAACCGTTCTTAACCTGAGGTACCACTTTAGCTAATGGGGCCTCCCACTGCCACTGCCGCACGATTTCTCTTCTCATTCTGAAGCAAAGTTCTCAACCCGAGGTACTATTTCTGGGTTAGCGGAGTCTGTAACCTGAAGCGTCTGTAACCCAAGGTACCACTGTACTATCTTAACATTCTCAGAAAACTGATCCCTTTATTTTCCCTCCCAAAGTACTGTTCCACCCTGCTCTGGCTAGCTATCTTGGTAGTCAGTCAGAGATTCCAGCAACCCTGGTGAAATTCTTAGGCACTGCATCACCAGACTCCGATCTAGCTCAGCTGTGCATCACATCTGAACCGAACCACAACGGGAGGGCCGTAGGCTGAGAATGCTGGTATTAAGTCATTAGTTTGAAAAGTAGAACCAGTCTGATCTCAAGCGTCTCTCCAATTTTTCAAGCTTATTTGTGCTTACCGCTTCCTTCTCTCTTACATATTTAGACTCATCCGGCGATCCTCAAGTTGGCTGTTCACCCCATTGGCAAGATTTCCCCTTCAATGTGCTTGGAAGCTGAAGCATATGAAGGAAGTGGGAGCATTTGAAATTAATGCAGCTATGCTACACAGGCAGGGGAGAGAGAGAGAAATCCGAGCATTTAAAAATAGCTGCCCATCTTGGAGTGCAAGGCTTCCAGCTGGCAGGAGCCCCTACCATTTGGCTGGTTCTGTTCTATGCATGGTCAATGGTGAATAGTGGCGATAGTTATTTCTGTCTGTGATTTAATCATGGATGAAACCTTCAACTTGGCTGCATGCAACACTAAGACGAGGCTGGATGATTCAGTTGGCCCTCTGTTCCCTTTTCTCCAGATGGGTATTCAGTACTCCACAAGGATGTGCTGCGATGATATTTGCATCTGCTTCCCAGAATACAGTTTGTGCTTTTTGAAAGGATGGTTTTTGCATTGGTGAGGAGAGGGTTGAAGGAGAAAGTGGATTAATGTCTAAATGGCGACACTGTATCCAATTTGCCACAGCTGTGAAAAAATGTAAAATGTACAGCCTGCTGTTGACCTAAATTTCTCTAGATGCATCGAAGATGGCAGCTACGCCCCCCCGTCCTTCAGCGGTTTGTGAAGTATATATTTACCGAGTAAAGAATTATCCTGACTTGAATCACTGTAGACTGGAGAACTCTTTGGCAAAACTGCAGGATACCCACACAGATTGAATAGAGCTGACCAACTTTTCAATCAGCGCTTTTATGATCAAAGTGTACAACAAGATAGTAATCTACCAAGCACTCCTCCTGCTCCAGCCCCTTGAAATGGAAAGAGATTCTTTCAACCGGTAAATTGTCTCCTATTAATCTTTCTTTCTTTGTAAAAAAAAGACAATTCTAACTGACTATGCATATAGTTGCACAGAAGAAGCTGTTGCACGGACGAAGCATGCCTCACCACTTTTCTCTTCTTTTCTCCATGTTAATTGTAAAGGTTAAAGGGACCCTTGACCATTAGGTCCAGTCATGACTGACTCTGGGGTTGCGGCGCTCATCTCGCTTTATTCCTGCCGGAGTGGTATCTATTTATCTACTTGCACTTTGACGTGCTTTCGAACTGCTAGGTTGGCAGAAGCAGGGACTGAGCAACGGGAGCTCACCCTGTCGTGGGGATTCGAACCGCCGACCTTCTGATCGGCAAGTCCTAGGCTCTGTGGTTTAACCCACATGGCGCTAAATCTCCACTTTGAAACCCAGTGGTGCAAGTGCTCAACATCTGGCTGCCTTGCATTTATGCATCAAAGTAGACAGATCCAGCCCACATTGTGTTGGAGCAGAATCCAGCATGCTTACCGTTGTATTGCAGAGAGGGAGCTAAAACTAGAGGCGCCACACAGTGAGCTCACAGCCCAAGTAAGACATGAGCATCTGCCTTCATTTTTATACTCCATCTTGCACCACCACTGCAAAGTCTGGTAGAGTAGTTGGAGTGTCAGTTTAAGACTGGGGATGCCAAAGATCATGCTCTCACTGAGCTGCAAAGCTCACTGGGTGACCTATACAGTCTACCTACAGGACCGCCTCTTCTGGTATGCCCAACGGAGGACCTTATGGTCTGTAAATAATAACATCTTGGAGGTCCCGGGCCTCAAGGGGATTAGACTGGCCTCACCTAGGGCCAGGGCCTTTTCGGCTGTGGCCCCGAACTGGTAGAATGCTCTGTCACAAGAGACCAGGGCCCTGCGGGATCTGACATCTTTCGCAGGGCCTGCAAGATGCTTTTGGCTGGGGTCCAGACCCTAGGCCTTTGGCCGGGGTCCAGTCTGACTACCCCTCTCTCCTTATAAGAACTTTCATGAAAGTGCCCCCCCCAACCTTTCTCACAGGGTCATATAAGGTCAGTATAAACAGGCCTGGTGAGCATTTAAGGTCCCCATTCCTAATTTGCAGGTTGCCATCTGATTAGATTAGATTTTTAGGATGCATTTTAATTGATTGCTTGATTTTATAGTAATATGTTACATATTTGATGTTAGCTGCTCTGAGCCCGGTTTTGGCCAGGGAGAGCGGGGTATAAATAAATTTATTATTATTATTATTATTATTATTATTACCCAGTCTCCTGTCCATCCTAGCCAGTAGTCCTAAACATCTGGAGGTGATCAGGATGGGAAAGTCTGGAGTAGTCACTATCTTTCAGCCTAGTCTAGTGCTGGAGGGACAACCATGTATGCCACCTTGAGGTCCTTAAAGAAAGGTGTGATATGTGTGTGTGATCTCCTGAGAGCACTTTTTGTTGCATGCCTACAGTCAGAAGAAGGCAGGGTTGAGACTAACAGATAGTAAGGGGAAAGTACATTTGTAGCTTCCCACTAAACCTCCAAACCTAATAATAATAATAATAATAATAATAATAATAATAATAATAATAATAATTTTATTATTTATACGCTGCCCATCTGGTTGGGTTTCCCCAGCCACTCTGGGCAGCTTACAACTCATAAAAAATTATAAAACATTAGACATTAAAAATTTCTCAATACAGGGTTGCCTTCAGATGTCTTCTAAAAGTCAGATACTACTTTATCCCCTTGACATCTGATGGGAGTGTGTTCCACAGGGCGGGTGCCACTACCGAGAAGGCCCTCTGCCTGGTTCCCTGTAACCTCACTTCTCACAGTGAGGGAACCACCAGAAGACCCTCAGAACTGAACCTTCTCTCATCCCCCTCCCCCCATTGCTTCTGCATAAGGCAGTTGTGAAACTGGCTTCCAACAGTGTCGGCTTAGAATCTGAAGTATCCTTGTAAATAGGAAGAAACAGTAAGAACATTTCTTTATTAATGCCACCTCAGTCCTAAGCAATGCTAGCAATATGTGAATGAGATGAAACAGGATGGGGGTGGGCTGGCTAGATCCCATTTCTAAACTATTAACTCAGCTATAAACAAACCAATTTTGTGCTTTAAAACACAGTACTTTTTATGTATGGACTAATCACTCAGTTCCAGGCCCTCTTAGCAATACTTTGCAATGGCACACCAACATCAGTTTATTATCCGCTTTGCCTGAAACGTGCCTCCTTATAGTGATGTGCTTACCACATCCAATACTCTCCTCAAATGTTCCTAGCGAACACACAGGTTGATGGGTATCCAAATCAACACTCTGGCATGCAGGAATATACAAGCCAAGAGAAATACAGACTGCGACGGAGGCAGAAATTCTGTCCTTTGCAATACTCTCTAGGAAAAGAGGCACAATTTCAATTGTACGGAAAGTGCCGTGGGCAAATTTAATCATCCTAACCTTTTTTTATTTGTTTGTTTGTTTTACCCTCTCCCCGCCCCCTCCGCCCCCAATTCTCATCAGTCAAAGCGTTCCAATCTTCTGGAAGAGAACATTTCCATTCTGTATTTATTAGAACAAATAAATAAATAAAACACTTGCCTTGTTTTAAATAACACCCAGCATTGCCTTGCCTTATAGAAACCCCAAAGGGGGCACGAACCAGGAAAAAAAGTCTATTAACTGAAATATAAGCAAGAGAAGTCTGTGGCTACGTGAGTGTGACAGGGTAAAGTCACAGCACAAAGGATGGAGGGAAGTGAGAGACAGATAAAGATGTTTATACTCTGCCAGCCTGCAACTGTGTGCTCAGTGTACCAGGTGGAAGTCAGAAAAAAGAGAGAGAGAAACAGAAATCCAATTTCTGCTCAAGGTGGCGATAGATTTTGAGTTGCAAGTCTGGTTTGGTGCACATGTGCGCAGCTTGTAGGTCATTAATCTTTGAAGCGACATTCAATTCCTAGGTATCAATGGTATAAAACAGAGTCTAATGAAAAACATTTACAGTGCAGGCCTATGCGTGTCTACTCAGAGGTAAGCCACACAGAGATCAGTAGGACTTACTCCTCAGAAACAGTGTATAGGATGACTGCCTTATGCACCAGTGCTATCTTGGAGTAAATCCCATGAAACTCAGAGGGACTTATTTTTGAGAAGATTGTATGGTTAGGCAGTTCTAATAGCCACAAAAGCATTTAAGTGACCAAACTGCAATAATGACATACTCTCCAACATTTCTCCAAGGAAAACAGGGATATTTTCTTCTTCTTCTTCTTCCCTGCCCCATAGGATTAGGTTGCCCCAGCCACTCCAACATATATAAAATAATAATAAAACATTAAACATCAAAAAACTTCCTTATACAGGGCTCCCTTCAGAAGTCTTCTAAAGATTGTATAGTTACTAATCAGGAGTTGCATAACTCTATACCCTCCAACATTTCTCCGGTGAAAATAGGGACGTCCTAAGGAAATGAAAGACATTGTGGGATCAAATCAGAAACCAGGAGGGATTTTGTAATTCTGGGACCGTCCCTGGAAAATAGGGACACTTGGAGGGTCTGTAATAATGTAAACAATGGCCTCTCCCTTAGCCATATTTGTGCATGTGTGATGGTGGTGAGCGCATGTGCTCTGCTCAAGGTATTGTGAAAGTTCACTGTAGCAAGTTCATCTTGCTGAATAGCAAGTTCATCTTGCTGAATAGGCAATCCGATTTTCCAGTTTTAAGCTGCCAGCTGGGCCATCAGTTGCAGTGAAAGCTTTCACAACACCTTTGGCTGCACGTTAAAGTTGGCACACGCACACGCATAGAACATACAACAGATCAGTGGACAGAGAGGTGGGCTTTTCATTGTCTTCCATGCCATATCCCTTTGCCATATTCAGGGTTGTGTCTTGCAGTGCAAGATAGGTTGCAGAGAAAGAATGGTGCTGGGCTTATTGCTGCTGCTATGGAATAAGTTGGCATGTTTTGGAGTGCTGGTTGCTGGTGCTGTGACCCCCTCCATTGCAAACTCCAGGTTGTATATATACGTAAATAAGCCATTTGTGTGTTCAGACCTTTAAACCTCCCCCTTAAATAAATTCAGACAAGACTCAATTTTTTTTATTATTTTTTTGGCAGAATTTAGGCCACAACTTTATTGATTATAGCACGTGAGTGGTTGCATAGGCTCTGGTTCGACTAACTCCCTGCACTGTTGCAGGTAGCGCTGACCCAGGGCACCAGCATAGGCCAGCCTAGGGTGAACACCTGGATAAGCAGAAAGCCGGGAACAGGCTATCTCCACCACCCAAATGCCCCCCTGAACTCAGGCACGGGCACAACCCCCTCACAGGGGTTGACCAAACCATCGAGTCCCTGGATTCCTTTAACAGAATGCCCTTCACATAGGGATGGCGAGAGTGTTCTCCCATCCCTATCACCTGAACCAGAGCCTATCCGCAACCTTACAAGTTGTGACGATTTGCTACGCGGCAGGCGAAACCCAAATGGCACCATCCAATCAGCCAAGTGGGGGAAATTCCTGCCGTGCCCCTGTCTCAAAGACAGACAACACAGGACAGTATAGCAAGGTCAAGTGCACAAGCCCTAAAAATAGGGAGAGGTGGGTGGGTGTTCCGAATGCACGAGCCGAAAGAGGAAGCTCGGGGTCACATGCATAGGTATATATAGGTCCCTTGATCTTTTTAGCCTGCATCCCATTGGCCTGATCAAGGGACCTACCAATTGGTTGTTGTGAATAACCAATCTTACCCACCCACAACACAGGGTTGGTTGCCAGGTCTCACTGCAACAGGTGCCCTCTTCAAGGGAGGACCCGATGTATCATAAATACACTACAACCTCCATTGAGCCTCATTCCCAAAGGAAACACTAACCCTGGGTAGGCATGCCTGCTACTTCTGAAATCTCATGCAGCTGCTCAGCGCAAATTAGGGTAGCGTGTAATACATTTCTCCTGCCATGGACAGAACTTAGTCTGGTTAGGTTCAGGAGGTGACTCTGTAGCCCTAGAGATGTTATTGGACTTCCAACTCCCTGCCAGCATGGTTGATAGGAAGAATCAATGAGAGTTGTGATCCTGCAACATCTGGGTGCTTACGGGTTTCCCAACCATGGGCTTAGACTGCTCGAGCACAGGGGTAAAGTACCACTTTGGATGGTTTGCTACCTCGAGACTGGTGAATCAAGGAGGATTCCCGACAGCTCAGAGTGTGGTGGTTCTGACTGATATGGCTAGTAGTTCTGCTTGTGTTCTGATGAGTTTGTGAAATATGGGAATAACACGAGAATATGATTGCTCATAAGTTTCCTCTTCCCTCTTGTAGGGCTCATCTCACTGACGGAGTGTGGACAACGCAATGAGAAACGTAATGTTTCAAGACAATTGCTCATAGCAAGTCTGACCAATTCTTCTGTTCTCTCTTCTATTCTGTGGTAAAAGCGGTGACAAAGAAGAAACTTCTTTCTATTGCTAATGCATCTGCTCTCTGCTATACAGTGAAGTTCTGTTTTGAAGGAGCTCTCACACCTTAGCCCTTGGAATGAGGTAGAGGAAGTCACATTATCCCACTGTGGCTTGTTAGCAAAGCTCTTTGCAGATAAACTCAGATGCATTCTGTCTTGAATTCTGGTTTGCCAGCAGCAGCCCCGGAGGAGTTGCATTTTGTCATGATCGATTGGTTACCTTTCAGCTTATTGGCATTGAAAAAGTGGTGGGAAATCCTTGGAGAAGAATGGTTGATGACTTGCGCTGTTGATCCTTGCCCATTGTGGCTGGTAAACCAGTAGGATCAGGTTTTTTACACAGGGAAAGGGGAGGTAATGAATGCTTCCATTAGAGAGGAGGTTTCTGCCTTTGACACACGCACAAAAGGGCGATGATGTGGCCTGGTGTGAAAAATATCATCCCTAGATCACTTGGATTTGAACAACCTCACAGTGTCAGATCTTCCTTTTGCGGGCAAAGCCATTTCCGAGCTTGGGAGGAGAGGGGGTTGCGGGCTACCCCCTCCCACACACGCGGGGGCTGGCCTTTTGCCCCCGCGAGATCCAGGGAATCCCCGGGCGTGCCTTCGACCGGGCCCACCAATCGGCGGGCAGGGGAGGCGTGGCCTAGCCTACTTAAGGCCAGGCACGCCCGGGGACCGCCCTCTTTCCCCTTTCCAGCTGAGTGGTTTTCCCATCCCACCCACCCTTAGGCTTAGCTAGCTATGACCTTGCTATGGACTCCGGTTGGTCTCCGCAAGGGGCCTGGTAGGAATTTTTCCAATTTCGCGCACTTCCAGCCTTTTGGTTTTTTCGCCTACCTCATAGCAAATGTCACAACTTCCGCGGTATTGGCGGTTAGGCATTGGCAGGGGTTAATTGTTATGCAAATGAATGGGGGGAAGGAAGCGCCATCACCTTCCCCCAAGGAAAAGGGTAGTCCGGTAGAGGACTCCGGGGGGCGTTGCCTTGTCCGAAACCTAGGGAGGTAAGGGCCTCCGGCACGCCCCTGAGCGGTGACACGTGTGGGATCCTAGTTGGCGTACTTCAACAGGACTCCCACGGCTTGTGGATAACCCTTCCCGGTCTCCATGCCGGGTAGTCGATAGGAGCCAATGCCTAAGGCCAATACCTTTCAATTCTGTAATCAATAAAGTTGTGGCCTTTTTATGCCCATTAACCTTAAATAACGTGTCCAGTGTCTTCATTTCACATGGGGGAGGGGACTTGCCACGCAACGTGTGTTTGGGTTTCTGCCTGGAACAGATGCTGCCCTAGTGGATTATCTGTGCCATAAGATGGACAGGGGAAGTGCTACCCATCTTGGTGGCCTTTGATACCATTGACCATTGCATCATTCTGGGTCATCTTGAGGTAATTGACACTGGGTTCACAGTATTGAAGTGGCTCCATTCGTTCCTGAGAGAAAGGATCCAGAAGGCGGTGCTGGGGCTCTTCCTTGTGGCTCCTTGTTGCTCTTCCTTGTTGCTCTTCCTTGTTGCTCTTCCTTGTTGCTCTTCCTTGTTGCTCTTCCTTGTTGCTCTTCCTTGTGGCTCCTTGTTGCTCTTCCTTGTGGCTCCTTGTTGCTCTTCCTTGTTGCTCTTCCTTGTTGCTCTTCCTTGTTGCTCTTCCTTGTGGCTCCTTGTTGCTCTTCCTTGTTGCTCTTCCTTGTTGCTCTTCCTTGTTGCTCTTCCTTGCGGCTATTGGTCCATGGGATTTTTGTTCCCCATGCTATTTAATATCTACATGGATCTTCTAGCGAAGGTCATCCAGGGAGCTGGGTTGCAAATCCATCAGTACAGTAGCACCTTGGGTTACAAACACCTTGGGTTACAAACACTTCAGGTTACAGACTCCGTTAACCGGGAAGTAGTACCTCGTGTTAAGAACTTTGCTTCAGGATGAGAACAGAAATCGTGCGCCGGCGGCACGGCAGCAGTGGGAGGCCCTATTAGCTAAAGTGGTACCTCAGGTTAAGAACAGTTTCAGGTTAAGAACGGACCTCCGAAACGAATGAAGTTCGTAACCAGAGGTACCACTGTATACTGAAAAAACTATCTCTTGTGTTCATCTATCCCAGGGATGCAGTTGATGGAACAGTTTAATTGGACTGGATGAGGTAGAACAAGCTGAACTTAATCTTGTGTCAGGCCCTATTATATTACTTTTGCCTGAAATGGGCTGTTTCATCCTCTCAAATGATAGGGCTGTTCTTCTGTCTCCCCCACACTACTTGCCCAGTAAATTCCATTTTTTATATCCATTTCCAGACAAAGGCATTAGGTAAAGGTGTAGTTGTTTGTTTGTTTTTAAAAAAGGCCTCTGGCAGATTGCATTTTTTCACTGGCTTAGTTTGGTACTCTATTTTTATGGTTGTTTTGGATGGTTGATTATGATTTTTTTCAGTTTTATGTTCATATTTTGACTTTGTGATTGGGTTTAATTAGGAGGTGGTTATTTGTTTTAAATGGTTGTGTTAATTGTTGTGTTTCTTAGCCAACTTGAATTTCTTAAGCAAATTAAGCGGGATAGGCAGTCTTTAAAATGTATAGTTGGGTGTATGGATGAGGACCATGGTCTATATCTGGGAATGGATATAAAAAATGGAATACATATTTACTGGGCAAGTAGTGTGCGGGAGACAGAAGAACAGCCCTATCATTTGGGAGGATGAAACATCCCATTTCAAGCAGCACATGTTGAAGACTCAATTAACAGCAGCAAATTGTCATAAGTTTCTTTATATCATGACTGTATCATAAAGCCTCGGATATTAGCATTGCTTTGGCTGCCTCTGGGAAGGGAAGAAGGGAAGGGGAATCAACCAGATTCCACAACAGGCCAGTATAGTTTGCATCAGTGAATCAAGAATGAACCTTGCTACAGTAAGAAAAAATAATATCAATTTCTATTAAGCTTGAGTAAGAGACAGTCAACTAGAGAAAAAGGAACTGTGCATGTCAATAAGGACATGCATTTAATTAAGAAACAATACACAGGAGAGTTGGCGAAGAGGAGCTGACAGGAGCTTACAACTTACAAAGAACTATTTAGGTGGAAACAAGGAAGCATGGTTGTTAGCTATGTGAGCATCAAGAAATCCCAAAGGACACAAAATCTATTAAAGACAATCAATTAAATGGTTGGAAGGCCACAAACTGGTGGATTAATTAATCACCTTGAATAAATAGACCAGATCTCCAAAGTCTCACGTACAGGAATATCCTCAGGAGATTAACAAGAGAGTAACAAGAACCAGTGTAGCAGGGGAATGTCAAAAGTAGCAACGAGTGTGTCCGTGACACTGCTTTTAGCCAACTTCTCATTTGCGCATACCTGCCTCTGTCACCATATCAACTAACGCTATCCCAAAGCTGTGCAGGTATCAGGGACTTAACTATGTAAGCCTGCAAATCTAGTGAGCTTTAACACTGGTCAGTCTAGGAAGGCACAGTAAGTTTATAGCAAACGGTAGGCAGGCTGTTTCAGGGCAAGATTTATTTGTTTTCAAAAAATATGCTCCGGCACATTTCATGTTGTGAGGCAAAGCTCTGGTGAAATGAACGATTCAAATGACAATATGCCTGCTTACACCATGAATTTAAAAAGGGGTCACAAGAGGGCCTGGAGGTACATCCATGGAATTTGGAGGAGAGAGAGAGAACATTTGGCTTGGTTGCATTGAAAAGCATGCAACATCACATGGGCTGTGCTGACAATGGAACTTCATTGACATTGAATCTTAGACCTCCTAGTTTCCAGGTTTCCCCTAAATTTCTGGAGGTAGATTTGAGGTTCTAAAAGGTTCTATCTTTAACAGGTGCTCTTCACACACTCTGTGTGCAGGTGACTGCATTTCCATAAAATATTATAGCCTTGCTTTCCTACTAAAAAGTGGCCAAGGTCACTTGCCAAATGTTTAAAACAAGCAATGGTAAAACAGCAACAGAAGTACAGCAATACAATACATTTAAAGGGGGGGTGAGGGAAACGATGAAATAATAAAACACTAATAATAATAATAATAATAATAATAATAATAATAATAATAATAATAATAAATTATTTATACCCCGCCCTCCCCAGCCAAGACCGGGCTCAGGGCAGCTAACACCAGGTATATAAACAATACAACTTAAAAACAAGATGAAAACACAACATTAAAAAACAGCCTCATTTCAGTAGAAACTCAAATCAAAAACTTTTTGGGGGGATGAAAACTTCAAGCTTCACCAAGGCCAACTATCCAGACTGGTCCTACATGGGCCAGAAAAAAGCCAGGGAAGTCCCCAAATAGGAGTTCCATCACAGAAGGAGAAAGCAAAAGAGGAAAGAGGGGGAGGGGATCAAGTTGATTCCAAGCCAAAGGCCAAGCAGAACAACTCTGTCTTACAGGCCCTGAGGAAAGAAATCAGATCCTACAGGGCTCTGGTCTCATGTGACAGAGCGTTCCACAAGGTCGGAGCCAGTGTTGAAAAGGCCCTGGCTCTGGTTGAGGCTAATCTGACTTCCTTAGGGCCTGGGACCTCTAGGGTGTTGCTATTTATGGACCTTAAGGTCCTCTGTGGGGCATACCGGGAGAGGCGGACCCATAGGTACAAGGGTCCTAGGCCGTGGACCATGGAGATTAAAATAAGCAGCTTTGCAAGCTGGAAAGTAAAGGTCTTTGCACAATGGCAGAAGGCTGTCATGGAGTGCGGGTGGTAAGGGAGACCAGTATAATCTTGCAGATAAAATATCAACGTTATCTCCTGTCTCACATGACAAACAAGCACCTCATAGCAGTTGGCAACAAAAGTTCCAAAGAACCAGAAGTGTGGCTGTTTCTTTTTATATATTTAATGATATTACCCGGGGGGGGGGGAAGCATAGCTAATCTCCTGTTTACTCTGTTAATACCACTGAAGTCTCCATCCATTCGTCCTATAACAATAGGAATAATTAAATATAGGAAAAAATAAATATATATTTGTCTATCGTTATACTTCCTAGGATAATTGGATTCTCTTCAGCTTTACCACTTCAAGAAGGATATGTGTCAAACTCCAGCTATCAGTATCAGATACCATCCAATTAATATTATTATCGCATATCCCCATTGAAGCTCCTTAAGTCTTGGTATTGGCTGAAGCATGATGAATTGTATGCCTGAGCAGGGAGTTCAGTAGATTTCTGACTTTATGCTTAATCTGCATCTCCGGGATAAATATTATGCGTGCTAATTCTTTATGAAGAAAGGTTACAATATTCGGGAAATAGGGGAGACATGACAGAGGTGTATACAATTATACACAGTGTCGCTCTCTCATAATGATAGGATCTAGGGTCAGTAGATGAAACTGAAAAGTGTGGGATGTGGAACAGGAAAAGAAGCAATTTCTCTCCACAATGTGTAATTAAGCTAGATGTGCTAAAAAGCCACCAGTTCAGATGGATTTAAAAGGGATGAGACAAATTCATTGAGGACAAGGCTGTCCGTGGCTATTTGTCATGATGGCTGTTTATTTCCACCAGTATCTGAGCATACGGTATCCTTCCATTGTGCCTCTGAAAACCCATTGCTGGGGTACAGAAGAGGGAGAGCGCAGTTGCACTGATGCCACATGTTCTGCTTATAAGCTTCCCATAAGCCCCCCCCCCCCACCTTTGCCTGCTGGGCCTGAACACCACTGTCATGGGGCCCTTGTGGGATACAGTGGTACCTCGGAAGTTGAACGGAATCCATTCCAGAAGTCCGTTCGACTTCCGAAATGTTCAGAAACCAAAGTGTGGCTTCTGATTGGCTGCAAGAGCTCCTGCAGCCAATCGGAAGCTGCGGAGGCCCCGTTGGAAGTTTGGCTTCCAAAAGATCGTTCGAAAACCGGAACACTCGCTTCCGGTTTTCGATCATTCGGTGCTGGAACGTTCAACTCCCAAGGCGTTCGGGAGCTGAGGTACGACAGGATTTAGAATGCAGTCAAACTAACAATGCATTTTGCTAGATACGCACATGATAGAAGTTGAAGCTCGCAGAGTTTTCTTGCAAGGTGGCTAGAGAGAACTTTGAAAGACACTCCCACTGCACCTTGACAAGGGGAGGGTGTAGTCATATATAATCTCATCACCTGGCTGAGCACTTCCTCTTTGCTCTTTTGCCTCTCTTCACTCTTGCCACTTAATCTCATCAACAAGCCGGAAACTTGAGAGCAATTTGCATGAACAATATACCTGAAGGAGCATCTCCACTCCCATCGTTCTGCCTGGATGCTGAGGTCCAGCGCCGAGGGCCTTCTGGTGGTTCCCTCATTGCAAGAAGCAAAGCTACAGGGAACCAGGCAGATGTCATCAGATGTCAAAGGCAGATGTCAAAGAGATAAACAACTACCTGACATTCAGAAGACATCTTAAGGCAGCCCTCTTCAGGGAAGTTTTTAATGTATGACATATTAGTGTATTTTTGGTCTTTGTGGAAGCCGCCCAGAGTGGCTGGGGAAACCCAGCCAGATGGGTGGGGTACACATAATAAATTATTATTATTATTATTATTATTATTATTATTATTATTATTATCATCATAATTATGCCTGAGCTCCATTGCTCAGATGCCATCTTAAGCTAGACTTAAGAATGTTTTTGTAACCAAATTACCATTTTAAGCCCGTTTGAACAACGCTGCTGTATCAGTTACTCTTCAACCAGTATTCTGTGCAGGTAACAGTTATATTTTACCTTTTACAAGATTTGAGGAGGAGCAAAACAGCCATGATCTTCTATCTGGGAGCATGCATGTCCATGCATTTGGCTCAATGTTAAGTGCAAACCAGGTCATTGTCTCTTTATGCCAACCAAAGTGCTAATGCTTCCTTCTTGTATCCTCCATTCTAGCAGAGAATTTGTATTTTCCCCGAAGGTTGCTGCTTAGCGACATTTTCTTGTTTCTAACTTAGGCTCACTCTTGCCTAACAATTAACTGATTGCTCAAACTTTACTGTCTTGATTGCCTGATAAGATGTGGCATTGAATTCCTATCACTGACTGCTGGCTTTTCTTAACTCAGTGAGTGTAGGTTTCTTTAAGTCCTACTGAAAGGTTATATTGTGCTCTTTTCTTGTCTTTTGTCTTGATTGATGTTTCACAGAGTATGCTTTGTAGCAATGCCGGGCTTTGTTAAAAACAGCAAATTTCCCCTGCTCTCATCCTAATTCCCAGTGGTATTAAACACAAGTAAGCTGTGTTTTGCAAGAAGTTAGATCAGTAAGAAATACTTTAAAGCTTTAAAAAGCAAACAGAAGCCTCGTTCCATGCCCAATAAGCTTAGGACGCCTCTTCCCAGTGGCGCTGTGACCCATAGATTGCAGCAAAATACAAGTTTTTGCCCAGTATCTTGTTTGTGCAGTGGACTCATGGGAAAAAGCTGTCCTCAGAGCCCTTGTAAAGGAGAAGGGAAAGCCTGGATAAGGCTGCTTCCCCTGGAGCTCAGGTCCATTTTCCCTTGAGAGCTTGGTAAAAACAAGCCAAAGTAATGTAGAACAGAAATAGACCCACCCATTCTTAGGTGTGCAGCCAGGAGGAAAGCACATCTGTGAGAACAGAATGATAATAGATGTGCAACTTTGTTCTGATCCAGCAGGGCTCTTCTTATAACAGCTACAGGTTTTCTGGGTCTGTATCAGGGATGGGAAAGATATGGAGTCTAGATATTGCTGAACTACAACCTCCATCATCTTTGGCCATCTATAGGGGTGGGAGGTGGAAATTTGAGTCCATCAACATCTGAAGGTCTGCAGATCCTCCGCCCTTCGTCTATACCTAGTGTAGGAATCATGCTACCCTTTTTCTTAATTCTGAGCTTGCAAAGGCCACTGTGAATGTGCTAACAGACTGCATAGTTCCAGGTATATCATTCTCCTGAACAAAGTTTCAAATATCTTGGCCTTATTTTCCAGTCTACGGGGTCACGGGGAGCACACCAGAAATGTGCAAAAGAAAAAGCGTCCCAAAGCACCAAAATTCTGACACGCTTTTTTCACGCAAAAGGTAGTAAACATATACCATCAGTCTTGGAAGAGTTATTATATGGGGATCAGATTTGGACAGGCACGTACCTTGGATCTATGGAAGCTGTCCAATCAAAGTTCTTAAGGCAAATTTTCTCTGTATCACCCTGTGCCCCAAATGCATCATTGCACCTAGAGGCTAATAGTCCCTCTGTAGAATTACGGATCTGGCGTAGGACACTTAACTATTGGCTTCCCCTAAACACAAACACAAATCCTCCCAGTCTAATATCCCTAGTGCTGCAAGATTGTCACAAGAGCACCTGTCTATCAAAAACTTCACTCTTGTGGTTTATCACCACAACAGCTACTCACTTTGGGTTTTAGTAAAGCAAACCGTCTAATTTGTCAACACCCAAATGATATCAAGGACGCGGGTGGCGCTGTGGGTTAAACCACAGAGGCTAAGACTTGCCGATCAGAGGGTTGGCAGTTTGAATCCCCATGACGGGTTGAGCTCCTGTTGCTCGGTCCCTGCTCCTTCCAACCTAGCAGTTCAAAAGCACGTCAAAGTGCAAATAGATAAATAGGTACCACTCCGGTGGGAAGGTAAACGGCGTTTCCGTGCACTGCTCCAGAAGCGTCTTAGTCATGCTGGCCACATGACTCAGAAGCTGTCTGCGGACAAACACTGGCTCCCTTGGCCAATAAAGCGAGATGAGCACCACAACCCCAGTCGGCCACGACTGGACCTAATGGTCAGGGGTCCCTTTACCTTTAAAGGATATCAAGCGTCAGAACAACGTGGTCACAATAAGGAAATTTTGCCCATGGTATGACTATTTTCCACCTTCCCATTTTGACTCTCTGACACCATATCTGTATAACCTAGCAAATCTAAAATATAGATGCGCTTTTACTCTCGCAAGATTGAATGTATTGCCCTCGGCTGTACTTGAGCAGGCATAGGCAAACTCGGCCCTCCAGATGTTTTGGGACTACAACTCCCATCATCCTTAGCTAACAGAACCAGTTGTCAGGGATGATGGGAGTTGTAGTTCCAAAACATCTGGAGGGCCAAGTTTGCCTATGCCTGTACTTGAGGGATGATTCCAACAGATTCCATATGAAAAACGCTTATGTCCCTGTAGAGATGGCAGTACCGAATCGGTGGTGCATGCCCTTCTGGCTTGTACTCTTTATAAAGACTTGAGGAATGAGATTATCACCCCTCTTTTATTGCCCATTCCAGGTCGCCCAACCACTGCCACAGTGTCCTTTCTCTTGACAGACCAAGATGAGCAGGTGACAGCAAAGGTTGCAAGGTTTCTAGCTGAGGCAATCAGAATAAGATCCACTATTTGACTATTGATTCAAAACCCTAAAATGTATTTTATATAATTGACTTTTTATTTCTATTCCTGTATTGTATTGTCATTTTATTGCTATGGCCGATGGCTGACGCAAATAAAGATTCATTCATTCCTGGACAAAGCCTTGTTTGTTGACAACAGATTCTGTGGCACAGTTTAAGCCCTGAGCGGGAGCATTAACCCAGTAGATTTAAGGTGGGATGGACTTCTGATTATCATCACCTGAATATGCACACATAGGAAGAAAGAAAGAAGCCTTGAGACAGATTTCAGAACGGCAAAAAAAAGGAGGGAAAGAGGTTTGTGTGCCAGAAATGGCCAACAGAGAGTTAACAGAATAATAGGGGAAGGCAGGAAATGAAGCAAGGCAGAAAGGTAGAACTATGGAATAATAAAAGAAACTGACAATTGACTGAGCAGGACAGACAACTGAAAGATACTGAAATTCTTGGAAGAATGGCACAGAAAGCCACTGATGCGGGGCATGAAGCTGAACTCAGTGAAGCAGGACTGGATAAGGCTGGAGTACAGCAGACAGAAGATAACAGAATCAGAGAAGTTAAAGAAAGGAGGAGAGGATTAATGGAATGATTGCCAAGTAGCAGTACCAAGTATCAAATCTAAGAACAGGCCCGCAGAAGACAGGATATAAAGTGCAATGGCAGAGACTAAAGCTGTGGCGGGTTATAGCTGCACACCAGCAGCAAATGTTCCAAATTTAAGACGAGGCCCTTCGCAAAACGGCATGTGCACAATCCCCAGCGAGATCAATAGGCCATATATTGGTGCACAGGACTGTGACCTTAGGAATTAAAGGACCAAATTTATTAAGCGAGAAATAGAGCTAGCGATAAGGACAAGAGTTCTTCGCCATCAGAAGTTATGGCACGATTCCTAACCACTCGGAAGCAAGCCCTATTGAATTCAATGGGGCTTACTCGTGGGTGAATGGGTTTAGGATGGCAACTTTATTTTTTTAATATGAAATAACTGGGGGGAAGCTTTAGCAGATCACAGAACTTTACACAGGAATTTTGGGCACACTTGCATGGCAAAGCTGTTCTCCTTCACAGGAGGACAGGGTTGTGGGCTGGTCTCGCACTCACCCACGCTTAGTGGAGTGTGACTAGTCCCCCGCACCACTGGGGAGTCCTGGCCTGCGTCCTGGCCGCAGCCGGTCAATTCGGCTGGCTGGGGTGTGTGGTTTGTCGCATTTAAGCAGCTGTGCGGCCCGGAGCTCTTCCTTCAGCTTCCTGCTTCCACGGATTTCCCGCTGTTACGGTAAAATCTGGGTGCAAGGCTGCTCTGCCACCCAGCTCGTCGGACTAAGTCCGCGGGTCCCTGCGGAGGAAAATGAGTTCAGCCGGAGACAGGAGCAAACTGCAGAAGATCCATGTTTATTGCGCAACAGGTTCAAGGCGAGATTGAACAGCGAGAAAGGGGTGACATTAACTTTTGAAACTTCCCTCCATGTCCCAGAATACAGTGCAAAATACATACCAGTCACATCATGAATACATTAAGAAGAGGTTGGGTTACACAGATTACATCATGAATATATTAAGAAGAGGTTGGGTTACACAGATTACATCATGAATACATTAAGAAGAGGTTGGGTTACACAGATTACATCATGAATATATTAAGAAGAGGTTGGGTTACACAGGATTAACATATGGAGGAGGGAGGGGGGAATATGCAGAGCTGGAGATATGCGCAGATAAGCACATCCTGAGTACCGGTGATGAGAAGACAATGGTCCATGTATCCATAGTCTACCACCTGGCATTGCCCAGAGGAAAGGCTTGGCAGAGTGATTTGACAGGATTAGGGTCTTGACACCTTGCTTGAGGGATTATGGAGGACAGGGGAGGTGCCATGGAGTCCTAGAGAAATTGAGCAAATTGGCACGTTGATTTTCTATGAATTTTATAGATTTTAGTCCCTTTTGACATTGACAATTGGAAATAAATGGATATATTGTAGCGAAGAAGGAGGTGAAGAAGACATGCCCCCCCTTCCGTATCACCGCCCTCCCACCTTTTATTCTTGCGTTCCACACCTTGACCTTGGTATGGACCTCGATTGGTCGCCTGTTGAAGTGGCCACTTGGTTTTCGCCTACCTCGTAGCAAATAGTCAAAACTTTGTAAGGTTTGGCAGTTAGGCATTGGAAAAGCTTGGTTGATGGGAGGGGAAGTTGTGACCATCACCTGTGACCATCACAAGGCCTGTTGGAGAGCTGTCGACAGAAGATGTCCGGTCTGACATCTTCCTCCTCAAAAGCAGGGTGGATTTGATTTAAATCACTAGTCAATACGACTTGATTTACCGTATTTTTCGCCCCATAGGACGCACTTTTTCCCCTCCAAAAATGAAGGGGAAATGTGTGTGCGTCCTATGAGGCGAATGCAGGCTTTCGCTGAAGCCTGGAGAGCGAGAGGGGTCGGTGTGCACCGACCCCTCTTGCTCTCCAGGCTTCAGGAAGCTATTCCCCCAGCCCCGCAAGCTCTGGGAGCAATGGCAAGGTTGCGCAACCTCGCCTTCGCTCCCGGACCCCCAGCCCCGAGGCTAAAAACAAAGCCAGGACAGCGAGCGGGATCCATCCTGCTCGCTGTCCTGGCTTCTTTGCTCTTTGGGGCTGGGGGGGAAATAATTCCCCCCCCTTTATTTCCCCCCTCAAAAAATAAGTGCGTCCTATGGGCCAGTGCGCCCTATAGGGCGAAAAATACAGTAAATCTTCTTCTTTTTAAGAAAGACGCATTCTTGCTGGTATAACATTAATATTTACAATCAAATGAAGGTTTCATTTTTGGGATAATAAATTTTCAGAGTAGTTTTTACAGTTATGTCAAAAATTACTGGTTTGGTTATACTATTAGAAATACATAGACAGATATTTATGAAATTAATGTGAGGTTTAATAAGTTAGCTGTTTATATTTGGACAACTTTTCTGCTGTACTTTATTGGAAAGAGGGGGGAAAATCATTTCCTTAATAACAATTTAAACAATTTATTTAACTAAAACAACAACATTATAGTATTTGTATCCATGTTTGTTAACTGATGTGGTGGTGATGGGGGACTTAGACTGAGTTTTAGCACCGATGAAAAACTTAAAACAAATCCTTATTTCCTGATGAATAGCCTTTGGACATTAATGTAGCTTAAATATAAAACTATCTTTAGAAATATTTTTCCTCCAAAAGCATTTTATTTTAAAAATCCAATTTAAATTAAAAAAACCCCAAATTTAAATAAAAAACCCCAGATTTAAATAAAAACCAATTTTTTGATTATTATTTTTAAAATCATTGATTTTTATCCACCCTGTTCAAATGTCTCCCTCACCAATGTGGACAATGAGGAGTGAGGTGGGCCATTGGTGAAACTCAATAGAAGACATCTTTGTATGTTCTTATTCATGGGTAGGCAAACTAAGGCCTGAGGGCCAAATCCGGCCCAACCATCTTCTAAATCCAGCCCGCGGACAGTCCGGGTATCAGCGTGCTTGTACATGAGTAGAATGTGTCCTTTTATTTAAATTCATCTCTGGGTCATTTGTGGGGCCTGTCTAGTGTTTTCACATGAGTAGAATGTGTGCTTTTATTCAAAATGCATCTCTGGGTTATTTGTGGGGCATGGGAATTCGTTCTTCCCCCCAAAAAAATATAGTCCGGCCCCCCACCAGGTCTGAGGGACAGTGGACTGGTCCCCTGCTGAAAAAGTTTGCTGACCCCTGTCTCTTATTTCTCTATGGAGGGGCTTTTCTGAATGGGTAGCAGGTGAAGAAGAAGTATTATCTCTCTAAGTGTGTGATTGAGAAGATGGTACACTATTAAGCAATCATAAAAGGAAGGTTGATGGTGACGATCATTCTGCGTGAGAGCTTTGTACCTATTGTTGATGAACGGATAACATATTTCCAACTTTTGCGGAGGAAAGTTTAAGGGGGGGGGGGGGAGCCACGCAGTGCCACCCCAACCCTACACAAACAGAACTTAGAAGAATTTTCAGAAGATACAAAAATTCTTTCAGAAACGGACATGCTTTTCCATTCTCCTGCAGTGGTTTTCTTTTGAATGCACTCCCAACTCAGCAAAATCAATACATTCTCTTATGCTGGCAAGCAACAGAAAGCAAGTTTCCCCTCCTCACAGTGTGTTTAAATATTGGAACATATTCTGAAGAACCTGTACTGCAGGAGAATGAGTTGACAGAAAGCTTGTGTCCTTTCACTCACACGCCGTTTTGTCCTCTTTTCTTCCCCCCAAACTCCAATATTGTCTCCGATGGCAATTCTCCAGAAGAGAGCAAGATTTGCTAACAGCGAAAAAAACAACCCTGTAACATGAGAAATCTTTAGCTGTTGCTTGTAGAGTTGTGCCATGATTCAGATGCGCCGTATATTATCCATTGATTATGGAGTGAAAAAGTCATGGGTAAAAGAATGCTTCTTTACATGAAATCGCACATTGGTCCCATATAAAAGGAATTAAAGAAGAGGTGAATAATGAGGCATCACAAACATTAGGAGCCCTTGTAAAATGGGAATGAAACTGTTGATGGGTTGTGCTGTTTGCTGATAATTCAATAAGTTGTACCCAGGGCCGGATTTAGGTTTGATGAGGCTTTAAGCTACTGAAGGTAATGGGGCCCTTTATATGTCCAGCTGTCCTTTGTCAACAACAAATTGTTGCTGTTTTTTGTGTTGAATATATGCTATATATGGGACGCGGGTGGCACTGTGGTTAAAAGCCTCAGTGCCTAGGGCTTGCCGATCGAAAGGTCGGCGGTTCGAATCCCCGCGGCGGGGTGCGCTCCCGTTGTTCGGTCCCAGCGCCTGCCAACCTAGCAGTTTGAAAGCATTCCCGGGTGCAAGTAGACAAATAGGGACCGCTTATAAGCGGGAAGGTAAACGGCGTTTCCGTGTGCGGCTCTGGCTCGCCAGAGCAGCGATGTCACACTGGCCACGTGACCCGGAAGTGTCTTTGGACAGCGCTGGCCCTCGGCCTCTTTGAGTGAGATGGGCGCACAACCCTAGAGTCTGTCAAGACTGGCCCGTATGGGCAGGGGTACCTTTACCTTTACCTTTATATGCTATATGGTAATTTAGGGACCTAACAGGTATCTAAAGCCATTTGCACATAACAAAATATCTATTTTATCATAGTAATTGTTGAACTGAAATCCAGAACGGGTTAAGTTTGAGAACCAAGGTACCACTGTATATAGAAATGAGCAAACCAGTGATATTTTAGGGAGCAGGCTAGCAGGTGGGGCCCATTACATAAATCATAGGAGCCTACACAACACAAAACACTGTTGCTGTATGTAGGTTTTAGTTTATTTGTTTTTTATCTTATAGTTTGGAAATGTACATCCAGTTTTTTTCCTTTAAATTTTTTGGGGGCCCCCAAGAGAGTGGGGCCCTGAGCTATAGCTTGTTTAGCTTGTACGTAAATCCGGCACTGGTTGTACTGTGAATCCACATATATATTGATGAATAATGAGGAGACTGATTTCATTACAGCTAGCATGGGCCTGCCTTTAACAGTGAAACAGGAAAATAATATATGTGTTGTTTTGTTTTGTTTTGTTTTGTTTTGTTTTGTTTTGTTTTGTTGTAAATTAATAAAAATTATTTCCAAAAAAAAAAAAAAGAAAAGAAAAGAAAAGAGGGACCAGCAAGAAAACGAGTGCTGCTGTTCAGGATTCAAGCCAGTCCACTCCTTCGCCTCTCCCACTGGTTTTCCATTTTCCTGCAACGATTGGTCTGCATCCTGTGCACAATAAGCATATTCATACCTCATTGGGCTTCTCACCTTAAGTCTCTGCTTCCTCCAAAAAGATTTTCTATACTTCATTTCCTCAGCCTGGTGATGCATCTCTGTCTGATGTATATAAATGGTACTGTCTTGGCCACATGAGGAGCAGGCCACTGGCAACCTCTTGCTCTCCTTCTTGTTGAGGGTGCTGCACTTGTTATCAGTCTGCTACTGGGCCTGGTTCCATACTGTGTGCTCTGTCAGGTGTTCAGCCTACACTCAAGTAGGACCCTGGCAAAGACACATGCCCGACTGGCATGTTCTCTCCCTCCTGGTCGATCGTTCGGGAGCTTCATAAGCTTTCTTCAGCCCAAACATCACAGCGAACGATGCCAACAGACATCGGTACACTTAGGAATCCGCAGAGTCTTCGCAGCTTGCGTAACAGACCTCAGCAACTCAGCATTTTGGCTAATCTACTTTATTTACATATAAACACACAGGGAGCACTGCAACATGGCTCCCTCTCTCTCTAGCATCAGACAGCAAAGAGAAAAAGGACAAAGGACAATAGTCCCACTTCACGGAACACAGTAACACAAAGCATCTTGTCAAAACATATATGTGATAGACAACTATCCTATGACTGCAATCATGGATCAGGAATTCTAACATGCTCAACCTTAATAGCTGAGGTCTTCTAATATGGCACTTTTGGTGTTCCCACATGCCCCTGGTGTTTGGCTGGCCTTTGATAGGAGTCCCTGTGGAACTCCTTGCCAAAGCAAGTTGGTCATGAGCCATCCCATTCAGGTACCTTAAAAAAAAATATATTATTTTAAAAAACCCACACAAGCCTGAGATTCTTTGCCAACCAGCTTTCACTAATGTGTTTGACATTCTTATTTCCTATTTCCTTTCTCCTTTCTCCTTCTGTGATGGGACTCCTATTTGGGGATTTCCCTGGCTTTTTTTCTGGCCCATGTAGGACCAGTCTGGATAGTTGGCCTTGGTGAAGACTTTACGTTTTCATCCCCAAATAAGTTTTTGATTTGAGTTTCTACTGAAATGAGGGTGTATTTTCATCTTGTTTTTAAGTTGTATTTCAATCAATTATTTTTATACCTGGTGTTAGCCGTCTTGGCTGGGGAGGGTGAGGTATAAATAAAATTTGTTGTTGTTGTTTTTGTGTAGGGTTTTTTTTTTTTTTTTTTGGTGGGTGCATTTCTTAAAAATCATTTTATTAATTGAATTTACACCCTAACCTCAGGGCAGGAAACACATCCACATTTTATTTTTATTTTATTTTTTTTAAGCATTCTAAAACAGCTAATCATACCTTGCAATATTTTATATGGAAGTTTGGCCTAGAAATATGCAGATGAAAGAAACAAACTAACAGCCTGAACTTTGGAAATAGAGGGAACGAGCTGTGCCTGTGACAAAGGGTTGCAGTGTTCAAGATACTCTCCCTTTCATTCTGTTCCATGTCCCACCCACTTTTCTGTTTTATTCCCCAGCTGTCAGTCAGCTGTCCATGGTCCCTGAGCATGCTCAGTCTTCATTTGGTTGTTTGTGGTTCTTTCCCCTTCGGGCTCCCCCCATTTTCTAAAATTTATTTATAGAAAATTACTTCTGCAAATCTTGGGGCTCCCCCAAGCTTGTGAGAGTGCTGCCATTTTGACTAGGTAAGCAATGGCACATGTTGATCATCAGCAACAGAAGAAATGGTGTTGATAGCAGCTTTGCAGGGCTTCAAGTATTTATTCAAACCGAGAAGAGAGTAGCAATATACTGGCATGACATTTTAAACACACCCTTTCTGCTGTTCGGTGGAAAACATGAGATGTTATCAATCACACGTTCTTTACATTGTGAGTGAATAATCAGAATCAGCGCCATTTCTCGTACTTGCAGACGGAGGACTGAAGCTTTATTCTCATTCTTTAACAATCACCCTTTGCCCGAATCGCGTCTCCCCGTTCATTCCTTTGAAAGCCACTGAAGCAACGCTGCCCATAATGAACTCATTTATGGAGCTGGTGTGGGCATCCTATTATGAAATATAGTTCATAGAAATTATATTGTAATTCGGCATGAAGCATTACTCCATTAAAATTAGAGCAACGACAACTCTGTCCTCCTAGGCAAATAATTCTGAAGATCCACAGAGCTCGGAGACAATCTTCATCCAGACTCATTTCAACTCCTTCCGTTGACTCGTAACAAAATTGGGAGGGGGTGTCATGGCTGGCTTCTGCATGAATTGTGGGACACAATAGGGCTGGGGGGGGGGTGCTGATCATTGATGCCCAAGCTGACTGACATGCGGCAGAGCCAATGAAGGCATAAAAGTCCAGTGACCATTGCATGGGTGCACTAAATGACCTTTGGAGTCCCTTTCAACTCTACAATTCTATGATTCTATGGCCACCCCTTGTTGACCCCTTTGGATGCATTTTGGGACCCCACCTGCCTCCAGTTGGTTTTCAGTCACTATGGGGCTGACTAGGGTTAGTACTAGTGCCTGTGAGTTAGATTGGTTTTTTGCCTACTCCATGCAATCCCACTTCATACTGTCAGGAGCTCAGCCTACACTTGAGTAGGACCCTGACAGAGACACATGCCCGACTGGCATGTTCTCTCCCTCCTGGTCGATCATTCGGGAGCTTCAAAAGCTTTCTTCTGCCCGAACATCACAGTGACCCATGCCAACAGACACTGGCACACTTAGGGGTCCGCAGAGTTTGCACATCATGCAACTCAGCATTTTGGCTAATCTACTTTATTTACAGATAAACACACATGGAGCACTGCAACATGGCTCCCTCTCTCTCTAGCATCAGACAGCAAAGAGAGAAAGAACAAAGGACAATAGTCCCACTTCACAGAACACAGTAACACAAACATCCTGTCTCTGTCACTTTCCACTTTGTGGAGTCAAAACATATACCATCATGTGATAGACAACAATCCCATGACTGCAGTCACAGAGCAGGAATTCTAACACATACTCAATACAGTTCCTTCACACAACATACAAGGTGTGACAGAAAAGTCTGATGAATCCCCCCTGTATGCGATAATGGGAACTGCCAGATTCACAGAGACACATGGGAGGCGTTCGTCTGTATCTCAGCTAACATATGTGCACGTACCTCTTTGTTGACAGCCCTACGTTCATGTGGTAGCATTTAGTAGCTGCTAATAGTGCAGTGTGTTGTGGTTGAAAATGGAGCAGAGAGTCAATAGGAAATTCTGTTTCAAATTGGGTGAATCAGCACTGGAAACACACAAAATGCTCACAATTGTGAATGGAGATGAAGTTGTAACTCGAAAGGCAGTGTATGAGTGGTTTAAGTGTCTCCGTGAAGGGCAGCAAACCATCAAAGATGACCCTCAGTCTGGCAAATCATTGACGAGCAGAACGGCTGCAAATGTTGACAGAGTTCATGAGTTATTGATGCGGGATTGACGTTTGTCCATCCGAATGTTGGTGGAAGAATTGCATATTCCACATGAAATCGTTACTGAGGTTACTGAGTTGTCCCACCCTCCATATTCCCCAAATCTGGCCCCACCAGATTTCTTTCTTTTTCCAAAACTGAAATCAGCCCTGAAAGGTCACAGATTTCCCAACATTTCACACGTCCAAGCGGCTGTGACGAGGGAACTGAAAGCAGTAGGAAAAGAGGACTTCTCCAGAAGTTTCCAATAATTCTATTAACATTGTCAACAGTGCATTGTATCAGAGGGGGCCTACTTTGAAGGCCTGTAAGGTTTTATGTTTGAATATTTCTCGCTGTCCAATTTCTGTGACCATTCACCAAGCATTCTGGTCACACCTTGTATTTTACTCCTGATGCCATGTGTATAAAAGGTAAAGGGACCCCTGACCATTAGGTCCAGTTGTGACTGACTGTGGGGTTGCGGCGCTCATCTCGCTTTATTGGCCGAGGGTGCCAGTGTACAGCTTCCGGGCCATGTGGCCAGCATGACTAAGCCGCTTCTGGCAAACCAGAGCAGCGCACAGAAACGCCGTCTACCTTCCCACTGGAGCAGTACCTATTTATCTATTTGCACTTTGACATGTTTTTGAACTGCTAGGTTGGCAGGAGCAGGGACCGAGCAACAGGAGCTCACCCCGTCGTGGGGATTCGAACCACCGACCTTCTGATCGGCAAGTCCTAGGTTCTGTGGTTTAACCCACAGCGCCACCCGCATCCCATGTGTATAGGGAGCTCCTATAGGAAGCTCCAAATTCAATGTAGCAATTTAGAACAGCTATTGTATTAATAAGCAAGCACACATATATCTACATCCATTGACAGAATGCAACCTTCTCTCATGGATAAAGCTAACAGATAGTCTTGCTCACAAGATTCTATCCCATCTTAGTGAGAAAGTAACACAGATCATCATTGTGAACAACTTATCCAAACACCTGATTCAGGTGTACTCAGAAAAGTGGGAGAAATGAAAATTGATCTGACAGGTACACCAGCAGAACGATCAGTTCTGGGACAAGGATAGAGGACAATGCCAGAAGTGGACAGGGAATTTTCTTCTGGGATTTCTTTTTTTTGAGGGGATGGAAGGTGCTTAGTAAACTTGCACAGGTATGAGGGGGCCCAAGGACTTTTAAGCCAGTTTCTTCCTTATGTTTTTCAGCCCAGTATTCCTGAAGGAGCATCCCACCCCCGTTGTTCAGCCCAGACACTGAGGTCCAACACCAAGGGCCTTCCCTCACTGCGAGAAGTGAGGTTACAGGGAACCAGGCAGAGAGCCTTCTCAGTAGTGGTGCCCATCCTGTGGAACACCCTCCCATCGGAAATAAACAACTATCTGATTTTTAGAAGACATCTGAAGGCAGCCCTGTTTAGGGAAGCTTTTAATCTTTGATGTTTTAACAATATTTTTAATATTCTGTTGGGAGCCACCCAGAGCGGCTGGGGAAACCCAGCCAGATAGGTGGGGTATAAAAAAATAAATTATTATAATATTATTATTATAAATGTAAAATCAGCAGATGAAAAAGAGGTACTGACTATAATATTGTGCTTCCATGGCGTTTGCCCAGTACTACAGGCTGGAAGTGGGAAGATGCCTCTAGCATGGCTGTTATATATTTTTATATAACTGCCAGTGTGGTGTAGTGGTTAAGAGCCGTAGTCTCGTAATCTGGGGAACCGGGTTCGCTTGCTTGCTCCTCCACATGCAGCTGCTGGGTGACCTTGGGCTAGTCACACTTCTCTGAAGTCTCTCAGTCTCACTCACCTCACAGAGTGTTTGTTGTGGGGGAGG
Source organism: Podarcis tiliguerta (assembly GCF_965153285.1). Taxonomy (NCBI): domain Eukaryota; kingdom Metazoa; phylum Chordata; class Lepidosauria; order Squamata; family Lacertidae; genus Podarcis; species Podarcis tiliguerta. The sequence continues at coordinate 11,414,505 of NC_139543.1, read as the reverse complement.
AAGGGAAAGGAGAATGTTAGCTGCTTTAAGACTCCTTAGGGTAGGGATAAAGCAGGATATCAAATCCAAACTCTTCTTCTTTTTATGTTCTTATTCTTCTAGTCCTATGTGGGGACCAGATGAAGTGACCCAGGAGAAGAGACCAGTAATTTATAGGTGTCACACCACCCATAAGGCAGGAGCCAGGGGAGGAGAGAGAGTCAGGACAGTCCAAGGCTGAGGAAGGTGCAGAAGATATAGCAGAGGAAGAATGGAGAAATCCTTACCACTGTCTGCTAGAACCAGGAGGGGCTTGAAAAAGGGAAGACTAGCAATGACTTCCATGTAGGAGAAGTCTCAGGTTGCAGGCACACAATTTGTCAGAGTATGGTATGCAAACCAGAGGAGGGTAGGGGCCCTATTCTTGGTGCAACTGCTCCATAGACCCCAGACCTGTGGACAGCTGCCTAGAGGCCAGAAGAACGTGAGTGTGTGTATTTGGAGCACCATAGAAGCCAATAAAGAGTTAGCTATCAGACTTGTGTCTCCTTTATATGGGGCTGGTCATGGCATAAGGTCATCTCTATGCCTCAAAATTGGGTGCACGCTCTGAACCAAGGGGGTATGAACCCTTCAGGTGTGCCTGCCTTGAATTGATTGTACCCACATTTGATATCTGTAAGGCCTCAGCTGTTCATGGCTGACAATCAGCTCCGCTTTAGTCTATAAGCTAGTCTTGTTGATTCAAATGCAAACCTTCCCATTAATTTCACTGATAAAAGATCAGAGTTTATAGATCTTGACTCTGCAACTTTGAAAAGCATTTTGAGATAGATGAGCCACTTAATAGGGCAGCTTAAGTATATGGACCCTGATGTAATGACATTACGATGTTTTCACACGTTGCCTTGAGAAAAGAACAAAAAGGATTACCGCCTATGATAATGGGATGGTTGATGTAATGTGATTATATTCTCCTTGCCTTCCCATTCAGACACATTGCTTGGAGTTGCTTGGCTGTTCCACTTTCAATTTGGAAATTACAATTGGAGTAAATCCCTGCAGCAGCTGTAGGATCAGGGTGTCAGTGTACAAGTAATGTTATAAAGTATTTCTCTTTGTGCAATGAGATAAATTATAAAGAGTCATTGGCTTTGGTGAAAATACCCATCCATATGGCTGCCAGGCTGCAATCCAGAAAGGGTTTTAAAGACCAGCTTCATGGTTGGTGCAGCAATGCTTACAGCACGCAGCCCAACAAAGCAGCAGTTAAAGGGAAGCAGTATTATTATTATTTATTAAATTTATATACCACCCTTTGTCTGACATTCACATAATCATAATTATAGTAATCCATTTCTGGACCACTCAGGAGTGCACTAAGTGGTCTGCAGTCAAGAAAACGCAAGCATAATGCAATTTATCAAATAAAATAAATAAAATTACATTACATCCATAAAAAAGGAGCAACCAGAGACTATAAATCAAATCGAAAATCATTAAAAAACAACAACCAGAGTTTTCTATATGGACATTATACAGTCTCCAGACTTATCTATAGTAGAAGTGGAAAAGTCATCTACTAAATATTCGATAAACTGCGCAAGGCAAATAGATTTCTCATAGTTCTTAAAGTACTTTGGAGTTTACTATGAGAGAGAGAGACAGAGCACCTTGCACTCAGCTGTCATCTGTGGCTCCTAGAAGCTGTTAGCATATGACAGCTGCCATACCCTGGGAATGACTTCAACTTGACAGCTAAACCAGGTGAGAGTGGCCATTGGGTCTCAAACCCTTAGTGAGATAGGGACTTCCCCTTCATGTAAAGACAGGCTCCAGTGGATTGAGCAAATGAGACCATTAGTTGGACCAACAGTCAAGAGGGCAGTTTCTGCAAGTGCTGTAGAAGGAAATGAGGGGCAGGTGCGGCACATCAGCCTGAGAAGGTAACCCATCTAGGAGAAGGAACGTTCTAATACAGGCATAAAAAGTAAAGGGAAAGGGACCCCTGACCATTAGGTCCAGTCGTGGCCGACTCTGGGGTTGTGGCCCTCATCTCGCTTTATTGGCCAAAGGAGCTGGTGTACAGCTTCTGGGTCATGTGGCCAGCATGAGTAAGCCGCTTCTGGCAAACCAGAGCAGCGCACGAAAACACCATTTACCTTCCCGCCAGAGTGGTAGCTATTTATCTACTTGCACTTCGACGTGCTTTCAAACTGCTAGGTGGGCAGGAGCAGGGACCGAGCAATGTGAGCTCACCCCGTCGCAGGGATTCGAACCACTGACCTTCTGATCGGCAAGTCCTAGGCTCTGTGGTTTAACCCACAGCGCCACCCGTGTCCCTAATCCAGGCATAGGCAAACACAATTCCCATCATCCCTGACCACTGGTCCTGTTAGCTGGGGATGATGGGAGTTGTAGTCCCAAAACATCTGGAGGGCTGAGTTTGCCTATGCCTGTTCTAATCCTAAACCTCTGCTGCCTTGTGAGATATATTTGGGAGAAGAAAAGACTAAAGAATAAACCCTAAACAAATTAAAAATGGAGTCCCTAAGAAAGTTGGACGGTACCTTATGTGCCTCATTCTGGCAATTCCTGCAGGCAAGCAGGTGTCAGACCATATCGGCAAGGTCTTGTCATCTGGGCAGCCCAGGACCTCTGCTTGTCCCAAGAGGAAGTCACTTCAGTGCTGCAAACCCAGCAGTTTGACTTCACCCCTGGACGTGATCTCCATTGTCTCTTGAGACAGACAGATGCCAACAACTGTATTTGGTATCTGGCTCTTTCGTAACCTTGCACTTTGAGATGCTGGGGGCAATCAAAGCTATCCTCTCTTCGCCACTACCCATGGATATCATCTAGACTTCTCATATGATGAGCTGCCCCCAGCACTTTGGATATTTCTATTAAACAAGCAATTTGGATTTAACATATTTAAGTGTCAAGATGGGAAGAAGACGCCATAAAACAATCTGATCTAATTCAAGTTATGCTGATCATTCTTTTTTTAAAAAAAAAAAAAATAGAAAAAAAATACCACAGTTGAGAAGGGATTCAGATGCACGGTTAGTCAATCAAAGCTCTAGAAGGGAAGGATCATTGAAAGCAATGCGTGGCATGATAAATCACAGGGCTTGAGTTTATAGACTGCGCGGGGAAGCTTTTATGGTTGATCTGATTAGAGAGGCTAGAAGCGATTACATTTGCACACACATAGCAGTTTTCTAAAGTTGAAGGCTCATATAGTGCTGAACAGCAAATATAGTTCAAATTCATATTAAAATCTGGGGACTTTGTGAATGCCAGAGAAGGGACGAGAGTGTTAGTTCAATAAAACCTGTAATGGCTAACAAGCCCTAGGTGGGACAGTCAGGTCATTTTTAAACAACCCCTATCATCAAAGCGCAGGGTTATTTGTATTTAAGTTCAGCCTCCCACCACTACTTGAAAAAGGGATCTTTCAGAAGAAGTGGATGTTGCTCTAATACAGGCATCCCCAACCTTTGGCCCTCCAGATGTTTTTTTTTATAGTATTTTATTGGGTTTTACAATAAACATAAAACAACAATAGACAAACAACATCACAACAAAGGAACAGAAAAAAAGCACTACAACACACAAACGCAAAACAACAAAATACAAAAAAGAAAATAAACATATTAAAAACAATTTTTGTCTCCTTGTATTCTTTGCATTAACTTGTTTCTCCGACTTCCCCAGGCCTCCCTTCTCTGTATTCCAAATCAAATATTCTGTCTGCAAATTCTTTCCCTCTATCATATTTTGATTTTCTGATAATCTTAAAGTCTAATAGTTAGTTGCATTTCCTTAAATCTGATAATATGTTGGGTCTTTCTCTATTTACTTTTTAACTAATAACCATTCATCATCAATCCGATGTCATCAAACGTTCATTATCTTATAATGTTTCTGTAAGTAGTCTTTAAATTTCTTCCAATCTTCCTTCACCGTCTCTTCTCCCTGGTCTCTGATTCTGCCGGTCATTTCTGCCAATTCCATGTAGTCGGTAACTTTCATCTGCCATTCTTCCAGCGTAGGTAGCTGTTGTGTCTTCCAATACTGGCCCTCCAGATGTTTTGGACTACAATTCCCATCATCCCTGACCACTGGTCCTGTTAGCTAGGGATCACGGGAGTTGTAGGCCAAAACATCTGGAGGGCCGCAGGTTGGGGATGCCTGGTCTAATAGAAGCAAAGCATCCAATGTCCTTTTAAAATGTGTTGGGGAGGGACAGGGACATAGGCATAGCTAGGAGGTGCAGGGGGGAAGTTGCTTCTCCAAGTTAATAAATAAAGATAGTGTGGGTAAAGGGTGGTATACAAATTGTAGCAGTAGTAGTAGTTGCATGTCAAGGCCCGAGCCCCCCCATTTGTTAAATAATAATAATAATAATAATAATAATAATAATAATAATAATAATAATATATTATTATTATTATTATTTATTATTTATACCCTGCCCATCTGGCTAGGTTTCCCCAGCCACTCTGGTCGGCTTCCAACAGAATATTAAAATACAATAGTCTATTAAACATTGAAAGCTTCCCTAAACAGGGCTGCCTTCAGATGTCTTCTAAAAATCAGATAGTTGTTTATTTCTTTGATATCTGGTGGGAGGGCACTCCACAGGGGGGGTGCCACTACCGAGAAGGCCCTCTGCCTGGCTCCCAGTAACTTGTGAGGGAACCGCCAGAAGGCCCTTTGCACTCGACCTCAGTGTCCGGGCAGAACAATGGGGGGTGTAGATGCTCCTTCAGGTATACTGGGCCGAGGCCTTTTAGTGTTTTCAACATCAGCACCAACACTTTGAATTGTGCTCGAAAACATACTGGGAGCCAATGTAGGTCTTTCAAGACCAGTGTTATGTGGTCTCGGCGGCCGCTCCAGTCACCAGTCTAGCTGCCGCATTCTGGATTAGTTGAATAATTAGTTGGATAAGAAGAAGAAGAAGAAGAAGAAGAAGAAGAAGAAGAAGAAGAAGCAGAAGAAGAAGAAGAAGAAGAAGCAGAAGAAGAGTTTGGATTTGATATCCCGCCTTTCACTCCCTTTAAGGAGTCTCAAAGCGGCTAACATTCTCCTTTCCCTTCCTCCCCCACAACAAACACTCTGTGAGGTGAGTGGGGCTGAGAGACTTCAGAGAAGTGTGACTGGCCCAAGGTCACCCAGCAACTGCATGTGGAGGAGCGGAGACGTGAACCCGGTTCCCCAGATTACAAGACTACTGCTCTCAACCACTACACCACACTATTTCAGGTTAATGGGATAATTAAGGCCACACCTTTATTGGTTACAGAACAATCCTAACCTGCTTTGCAGACCAATCCTAGCCATGTCTTGCTCAAGTGTAAGTCCTGTTGAATTCAGTGGGGCTCACTTAGTGCGTAAAGTTAAGAGGAATTCCTCCCCATTTCCGGAAAATAGAGAGATCTCCAAATTATCCTGTTTGGCTTCCAATGGTGAATATTCTGTGGATCTCTTCTGGCTGTCTGAATATTCTGGGAATAGTTTATACTCAGCACCAACATTTGACATCCAAAGATTTTGCAGTCAGCTTCTGACAGGATCTGACAACTGCTGGCAGGGAGCAGATTCTAAGGCTTGACAGTATCAGAGATGTGTGCAGTCAACATTTGACACTGCCTGATAGCTGGCATGCAGTAGCAGTCAAAATTTGACCGTCCTGGTGTTGAATTGCAACCCAATTGAGTAAATTCTACATTAAGGCCATTAATTCATGTAACCAATCAAACAAGGCGATTCAAAAAAATATTGATATCAAATTTCAGTTTGAAGATTTGGATTTTGAATTTGGAGGTTCAATTCTGACATCAAAATATCATTTTCAATTCTGACATCAAAATATTGTTTGTGACCTTTTGAAAATGAGTTCAGCTTTTTAGATTTTGGCAATAAATAATTTAGTAGTTGATGTTCCTGCTAATCCATTTTCCTTTTGAACTGCTAGGCCTTCGGACCTGATGAAACTTGGCTTTGCTTTTAGCATTTTTTATCTTCTAAGGGTTTTAAAAAATAATTCTCAAAGAAAAATAAATAGTACTAATCCTTGCATTTTTATAGAGCTGAATCATTTAAAGGAGGGGCAGGAAAACTAGCAAAATTGACTGGAAAAATTAGAGGAATGTCAAACCAGAAGGTATATAGGGAATGGAAAATATTTAAAGAATACCTAAAAATGTACTGTACGAACAATAAGATACTTGTAGAAATAGAGTGATACAGGTAACCAAGAATTACATAAAATATAATAGTGGATTATATATCTACATACAAAACAAAATAATATGAATCTGTGCAAGGAATACAGATAATATAAGTAGTATAATGAAAATTATTGGAAGTTATATATTTTAATCTGTCATGTAAGTGTAATATATTGTATTTCTTTATCATTTCATATTTCACTTGTATCATTTTCTGTTTTATATGTTATGTAATTCATGTATATTTGTCTATGTGAAAATTAATAAAGATTTTCTTTTTTAAAAAAAAAAAAAAAAGGAGGGGCAGGAAAAAGGAGAAGAAACAAAAAATTAAAAACTGCCTCTGGATGTAAGATCAGCAAAGCTACACATGAAATTATCAGATTACACCTCACATTGTGTAAGGGCATATAGACTCTCCTACTTTCATGTCCCAGTACATTTCAAATGATACTCCATTTTTCAAAGAATTTATTATCTCCTTGTCTACCTTCTCTGTTACCATTTATTTTAGTTTATTGTTATTATTATCATGCATTCAATATGCCAGACTCATAATAACCAATCCAATTTCCACGGGTGTTTACGGTTATAGCTGATGGATATTCTTGCTGTGGTAAGGAAATGAATAATCATTTCTGGTCTTCTGATGTCGCTATTCATTTCACAGCACCAAATAGCACAATGAGAAGGACCAATGGTAATATAATCTGTTAGATTGCCTCTATATGCTTGAGGACTGAATCCCAGAATTTTTAGGTCTTTAGACATACGTAATAGACGTGCCTTGCTCACGTCTCCAAGTTTGATCTACATTTCCGAAACATCTGCAGTAATTCATTGCAAATGAAAAAGCCAATTTAGCCAAAACCAAGCTACATGAACCAGAAGGAGAGCCCATTCCTAGTTTCTGATATGATTAGGGTGGTCATGTGTCCTACTTTGCAGAGAGCAACCATCTATCTTGTCAACTATTTGAGGATCAAGGTTGTTTAAAAATAATGAACAATACAGACAAGGAGAGAGAGAGCAGGAGCTTTCAAGCTGGCCATCCACAGTAATTGGGTTGCCATATTTCAAGCAGTGAAAGTTGAGCAAAATCTCAAAATTGAGCTATTTTTAATGAAACTCACCAAAATCAACACTTCTGACATGGGCTGCCATATGTGTGGATTTCCCTGGACGTTTCAGCGATTTTTGCCCAGACACTGCTTCAAAGGGCTGAATACCGGCTATGTCCGGGAAATTCTGAACACATGGCAACCCTACACAGTAAGCTGAACCTAGTCAGTAGTCTAAGCAGGTGTGCAAATCGCCTGCCAGCTCCTCCATAATGGTGAGCTGTATTATATTCCTATTTAAACAACAGCAATTGTTTCTAAATGTGCATCTATACATACAAATTACAGACCCTCCAAGTGTTCCTGTTTTCCAGGGATAGCCCCAGATTTACAGAAGTCATCCAGGTTTCTGATTTGATCCCAGAATGTCCCCCTTTACCTTAAGATGTCCCTATTTTTATCAGAGAAATGTTGGAAGGTATGGTGTTATGTGATTCCCAAGCAAAGGAGGTACAACCTTTCGAAGATATCTGAAAGTAGCCCTGTATAGGGATATAGCTAGATGACTGATTGATTGATTGATGATAGATGATAGATGATAGATGATAGATGATGATAGATGATAGATAGATAGCTAGAGAGCTAGAGAGATAGAGAGATAGATAGATAGATGATAGATAGATAGAGAGATAGATATAAAATTTTAAGGTTTTTTATGTTTTTCTATATGTTGAAAGCTGCCCAGAGTGGGCTGGGGGAACACAGTCAGATGATGGGGTATTATTATTATTATTATTATTATTATTGAACTTCCCTAGTTTCATTGGAGAAATGTTTGAGGGTATGAAATTATGAAATGTGAATTTTGTAGAAATTTGTCTCCTCTTTTTCCCCAATGCATAACTGGCCCCTCTATATGTTATACACACTTTATACGGGGCTGTTATCATCTCAGTTTCTTTTAGGGAGCTGCTTGTGTGAGACATCCTCTGTGTAAAAAAACATAAAAATAATCACCATGGGCGATGCCAGGTTTAAAGCTTATTTTGATGCAGTACATTTTCTATATACCGTATTGGCCTGAATACAAGCCGCACCCAAATATAAGCAGCACCTTTAAAAATTTTGGGGGGGGGATTAGAAAAAAAGACAATACCCGAATATAAGCCGCTCCCTTAAAATTCCGCAGGCATTCACACCTGTTCTGTTTTACCATATGTCTGTTTCAGCAGTGATATCGTAAAAGCCCATTTTTGTAAGGTCGTGAATTTAAGCCGCACTTTAACTTTTCACACTCAGAATTTGGAGGGGTGGAAAGTGAGGCTTATATTCAGGGCAATACGGTATATTTTAACATGGATAGAAAACCCATTACCAGTTTGAGTGGGGGAAAGAAGAGCTGCGCTCATTGGCAACATGTCCCCTCTGCCATTACTTGTGTCCCTATCCACGTTGGGGAATAAATATCTGCAGTCGGACGGCTACGCTATTCAGGAAATCTCCTCATGCTTTCCGTGCTGAGACCCCTCATTGATGAATAAAACACAAGGACAGAGATATTAGGTTAATGTTATTGGGCAAATTTTGGCCACAACTTTATAGATTGCAGAATGAGAATGGTATTGGCTTAGGCACTGGAATTGACCTGACTATATTTGACTCCTGCCCGTCACGCAGGAAGTCCCATATGGGTCAACCACTGGTAGGGGGAGCCCTGTTGATACAAACCAACTTGAGCTCCCCCAGGGTTCCCGATGGGGTCATGGCACAGCCCTAGCCCAGCCCCAGGCTTCGGACAAGACCCACATGCCCTGGATTCTTTTAATGGAATACCCTTAAGCTAGCAGGGGGCAGGTGATGGCCACCTCCCCCATCACATGATCAACCAATGCCTAACCGCCACTCGAGCCCAAGGCTCGCCGCCAAATACCTTCACATCTGCAACCAATCCTTTACGCCCTCTGCAATATCGCCCAACCAGACATTGTTCCCCCAACTGGAAAGATGTACGCCATCATCTCTAAATAAGGCCATCTTGCCTTGTTCGCACCTCAGTTTAAATGGTGCCAGGCCACACCTCCCCAGTCACTGGATTGGCTGGTTGGATGACGTGGCTGGGAACCTCTGGGTGACGCGGGACTGTGTCCCCCACCCTTAGAGGGGAGTGGGTGGCCATGTGGTCCACTGCAACTCCTCCCTGCTGTGAAGCAGAGCAGATTTCTTGATCTTTCTGTGGTGGGTGGGAGATTGAATGCATAAAGCTAGAATTTCCCCTCCTCTCTCCTGGAACGCATAGTAAGGGAATCATGTGACCACGGGGCATTTTCATATCGCACTGCTCTTTTTCCACCCTCACTCAACTTTACTGATTCCAGTTGGAGAAATGGAGAAATATGCAACACAAAGACTTCACAAGAGGATACTATTGTGGTGGCAACTGTCTAATATGCAGCTCTTCTCTAAAATGGTGCAATTCATTTGGGAAACTGAAGTGTGTCAAAAAATGAAGATACAGAGCAACTGAGACTGCTTCCTTCAGAGGAACTATTTCAGTTGAAAAATGTCAAAGCAGAAACTCGCTTTAGAAGCAATGTTTCTTTATCACAAATACCATATCCTCTTGGCTAGCTCAGAGCTGAAGCACACTGACTTTTGTGCTTTCCCAAGAAACTCTCAGCTAAAGCTAGAAGTGCATATTAAATCATTTTTTCTAACAATGGGAATAGGTGGTCTCTCTTGGTCTGTAATTGATCCTTCGCACATTTAAATAAAGTGCTAATTTATAAAATGTATAGTACAATTCCTGCCATTTATCTTCTGCTGATCTAACTAGGCTTTCTAGTTTAAGCATTGTTCAGATTTTTTCTTTAAAGTCACTCAAATCAACATTCATTTTCTTGAAGGGTTACACTCCATTGAAGGAAAATGTCAATTAATCCAGAAATGATAATGCTACGGTTAAATAAGAAATCCAAAAAATTCTGTGTGAAATACCCCAGCTGTACCAACCTGAAAGAACAGAGTTTTCCATTGAGTAATGTGAGTGCCTGGAACCCCGGGAAACCCCATAAACTCCCCAAAAGGTGATTTAGAAATAAACTGTACATACATACTTCATGCCATGTCTTTCTACTCACATTTCTAGTGCTGTATATTATTAATAAATTGTATACAGCTGCCCCAGTGCTCTAGAAATTAGTAAAGGTAAAGGGACCCCTGATCATTAGGTCCAGTCGTGACCAACTCTGGGGTTGTGGCGCTCATCTCGCTTTATTGGCCGAGGGGGTCAGCGTACAGCTTCCGGGTCATGTGGCCGGCATGACTAAGCCGCTTCTGGAGAACCAGAGCAGCGCATGGAAACGTCGTTTACCTTCCTGCTGGAAGTTCCAGAAATTACATGGGGTCTAATAATAAGTGCTTTTGTTCTGTTAAAAGGACTAATGCAGGTGTATTCTGCTCTGTATTCTGCTCTGGTCAGACCTCACTTGGAGTACTGTGTCCAGTTCTGGGCACCACAGTTCAAGAAGGACACTGACAAACTGGAACGTGTCCAGAGGAGGGCAACCAAAATAGTCAAAGGCCTGGAAACGATGCCTTATGAGGAACGGCTAAGGGAGCTGGGCATGTTTAGCCTGGAGAAGAGGAGGTTAAGGGGTGATATGATAGCCATGTTCAAATATATAAAAGGATGTCACATAGAGGAGGGAGAAAGGTTGTTTTCTGCTGCTCCAGAGAAGCGGACACGGAGGAATGGATCCAAACTACAAGAAAGAAGATTCCACCTAAACATTAGGAAGAACTTCCTGACAGTAAGAGCTGTTCGACAGTGGAATTTGCTGCCAAGGAGTGTGGTGGAGTCTCCTTCTTTGGAGGTCTTTAAGCAGAGGCTTGACAACCATATGTCAGGAGTGCTCTGATGGTGTTTCCTGCTTGGCAGGGGGTTGGACTCGAACGCCCTTGTGGTCTCTTCCAACTCTATGATTCTCTGATTCTAGGTGTTTCTAATTGACTTATTTTGAAAAAATATAGTAGATATTGGTAGTGGCAGATAAACCCCAGAGAGTTAATTAAGGAGTCTCTCAGTGTCAGGCTGCTTTCAGTGACTCCCGGCTGGTTGCCTAAGAAGTATGAAGACAAGGAAAAGTTGTCCTTAGAACCCAGCCTCTTGGATAATGGTGTTGTCCAGAGTGAATCTCCACTCCTCTTTTCTCCCACTTCCTCATTCTTCACTTCCACGGGTGCTGCTACATGCCCTCTGTCTTTGAGCTCTTTGCTCTCCTACTTTTAAGGCTCGCCGGGTTCTGGGAGTTGGTGGGTCTGGAATGTTTTCTAGTGACAACATGTCAGCCAGCTGCTGCTCCAGCTCTGCCTATTCCTCCTCTCCCATTATTTCCCAACTTTCACTCTCATCTGCCTCTGAGCTGTGATCTCCCACAAACCCCTGTTGTATATCTAGACTGTCTTCCTCTTCCTCCTTCCTGGAAGGGTCAGGATGGGGAGGCAGTCTCCAACATTCCTCCTCTTCTACCCAGTTCCTGATACTCAGAGAGAACTTTACATGGAAACTTCTGGGTAGGGGAGGTTCGTGTACAGGTCTGTGCCTTATCATGTGTAAAGCTGACAAAGTCATTGAATTTTCCTTAATTTGAAGGCAAGTTATAATACTTCCAAATTTGTGTAGTTGTGGCAAAAAGAGACAGAGGGGCTTCCTCAGCACAGCGTTGCACATAGACGCACAGTGTTTTCCTTTGTTAAGATAAATTAAAAATAGGGAAAATGTTTTATGTAAAGCATTGCATATGCAACAATCCCATGGACAGACACCATTGAATTATCTTGTAAACACCATTCAGAAGGCCATGCATCTAAACTGTTCACACATTTTTTAGTGCATGAGACGCTCCCCCCACCCTCTCTCCACAAGGAAGAATTGCTTCCAATTAACTTAAAAAGGTAAAGGGACCCCTGACAGTTAAGTCCAGTCATGAACAACTCTGGGGTTGCGGCACCTATCTCGTTTTACTGGTCGAGTGAGCCAACATTTGTCTGCAGACAGTTTTTCCGGGTCACGTGGCCAGCATGACTAAGCCACTTCTGGCAAAACCAGAGCAGTGCACAGAAACGCCGTTTATCTTCCCACCAGAGTGGTACCTATTTATCTACTTGCACTTTTGGGGTGTGCTTTTGAACTGCTAAGTTGGCAGGAGCTGGGACCGAGCAATGGGAGCTCACCCCATCACAGGGTCTAATTAGGAAGGTTTATAGTTTGAGGCAGGTGCGCTATCTCTGAGGGCCCATGAGGGCTGAGGCCACCTGAAAATTTCCACTGAGGGAACCAGGCCCCTTTAATATTTCACAGCCTGGCAGGCTCCATTGGACCTTCCCATGGCTGTGACTAGGCCCTTGTCGAGCCTTTCGGTGGGCACAATGGGCCTCATTGAGCCTCCTCCTACCATGTGACATCAATGGTGGGCAGAATTCGGCACACCTGGTTCAAGGGTAGAGTACCTACTTTGCAGAAGGTCTCAGGTTCAATCCAGGGCATCTCCAGGTAGGACTAGGAGGTAAACTTGTCTGAAACGATAGAAACCCATTGCCAGTATTGTTGACGATATTGAGATAGTTGGCCCAATGGTGTGACTCAGTATAAGGTAGCATTCTTTTTCTTTCTTTTTTTCTTTTTTAAGAATAATACTTAGAATTCGACAATAACAAAGGAAAAACCCGCAGTAGTTACTACATCAATTCATTACAATTGACCAATTTTGACAATAAATAAATAGTAATTGAAAAATTACACAACATCACTTTTAACTTACTCAAGTTTTCATATTTAACATTTATCTCTTTATCTCATTCTATGTATATCAAATAGGGACAGACCGAGGAAAGAGGTACAGAAGAAGAAGAAGAAGAAGAAGAAGAAGAAGAAGAAGAAGAAGAAGAAGAAAAGAAAAAAAGAAAAAAGAGAAGGAAATAAAGAAGGAAACAAAACAAAATAAACACTTTTGACTTCCGATTAGACTCATTGTATTATTATTTCTGCTATTTTTTCACACAAAGTTCTAAATTATTGTATTGCTTTCTTTGTTTTCCTCAGATATCAAAATACAATATATTTGTTATTTTACAAGGATCATTCTATTTTTGCCAGGAGATATTTATTATTATAATACTTTTCCAGATATTATTTAAAGATTTTCCATTCTTTCTGTACTTTCTGTTTTGGGCAACCTATAACTACCTATCATCATGGCCATCTGTAAATATTCTATCATTTGGACCTGCCACTCATAGGTGTTTTGTCACTTTTCCAGTTTCTTGCAATTAAGATCCTGGCTGCTACTGTTGTGTACATAAAAAGTGATCTAATTTCTTTTTTGATTTCTGGTGACATTATTCCCAGGAGGAAGGCTTCAGGTTTTTCCTTAAATTAAAACTTAAATAGTTTTTTTAAAAAATTCATTGTAGATGTTGCTCCAGAATTCTTTAATGGCTGTGCATTCCCACCACATGTGCATATATGGCCCTATATGACCCTAAATGCAATACAGATGGCACCACACTCCAGCAAAACTCGCAAAGGTGTATAAAAACAGATCACCAACTTGCTGGAGGTGTAAAGATGGTATAGGGTCATAGTATAAGGTTACATTCAGTATTCCTCTGGATTGTTTTCCGGAGACAAAGCATATTTTCATGGCCTGGACAGTTTTTTCTGCATCGTTTACAAACAGCAGATAGGTGAAGTTCTTCTGACTGGATCCCAGAATGTTCCATTTTTTGGTTCGGAACTCTGTTGCAGATCATCTGGCTCACACTAGAGCGCCAAACTGAAAGGCGTGTGGGTTTTTTGTCTCGTGCAAGTCAGCTGGCTCCCGCGAGAGCTCAAGACAAAAAAAAACAAGCATCCTGCAGGATGCTTGGGAGGTCAGCAGGATGTTGGGTGGTTTGTAAATGTCTTGCTCCATTCACATTTGAGAAGTCTCAAAGTCAAGTGAGACATGGCAAAAATCCACGTGTTTAAGCATAGAGGAGCTTCAGTATTGTAGAATGAGGACAGGTGGGTCCATTTTGAGAAGGAAAAGGAGTGCAAAATCCCTGCCCTTCCATGTTACATTTTGGTGCCTTTATTTTCATTAAATCTCTGATGCTTTAAGCCTAGAAGAGCAGCACTTATGAACAGCAGCTACAGGGTGCTGAACTACAGACAGAGGGAGGGTATGAATGTCTCACCTTTTGCACTGACTACCTCCTAGGAACAAGTGAAGACATTTTTTTGTTTCAACAAACATTTCCACATGTATGAAAAGGTCTGCCTTACGTGATCATCTGGAGTTGTTTTTAATATTATTGCTTTTCACACCTATTTTAGCCACTTTTATGATATGGCTGTAAATCAGCTTGAGAGATATATATAATACAAAAGGTGATCCATCAATATAGTGCTAAGAGTAATAGGAATTGTAACAACAACAATCAATTTACCATCTGCTTTCTATATGATTGGGGTAGATCCATGTATGTCGCTGACACTTCTAGTGTGGTCATCTGTGACTCAGCAAATTACCCAAAACCGTATGCTTAACTTTATAAACAGAGGAGCTACCTACACAATGAATTATTAGCCCATGAGCTTAAACCACTTGGTTGGCAGTGCAAATAACTCCCCACTGTGAAGGACTGAACCTTTGTGAAGTGGGAATGACTGCAGAGTCACAGTATTGACTAAAGTAAATCAACTACAGGGGTCTGTATTGATGTGAGGTTAATGGGAGTCAGGTAAGGGGAGAAGGAGTGAGAATATATACAGGATACATCTGTGCAATCAAGAAGTCCTTGAGCCCAATTTAAAATTAGTAGTTCTATTAAACACAATAAATGTCAGTCACTTTTTAATCTATCTTCTTCCAAGCGGGAGTGTTGTGTCCTAGTGATTCCTTACCCACACATTGCAGTCTATCAGCTGGCTGCAGTACTAGCAAAAAAACAATGATACGGAAGGGGGGGGGGCATGTCTTCTTCACCTCCTTCTTCGCTACAATATATCCATTTATTTCCAACTGTCAATGACAGAAGGGACTAAAATCTATAAATCATAGAAAATCAACGTGCCAATTTGCTCAATTTCTCTAGAACTCCATGACACCTTCCCTGTCCTCCATAATCCCTCAAGCAAAGTGTTAAGACCCTAATCCTGTCAAATCACTCTGCCAAGCCTTGCCTCTGGGCAATGCCAGGTGGCAGACTATGCATACATGGACCATTGTCTTCTCATCACCTGGACTCAGGATGTGCTTATCTACGCATATCTCCAGCTCTGCATATTCCCCCCTCCCTCCTCCATATGTTAATCCTGTGGAACCCAACCTCTTCTTAATATATTCATGATGTAATCTGTGTAAACCAACCTCTTTTTAATGTATTCATGATGTAACTGGAATGTATTTTGCACTGTATTCTGGGACATGGAGGGAAGTTTCAAAAGTTCATGTCACCCTTTTCTCGCTGTTCAATCTCGCCTTGAACCTTATTGCGCAATAAACATGGATCTTCTGCAGTTTGCTCCTGTCTCCGGCTGAACTCATTTTCCTCCACAGGGACCCGCGGACTTAGTCCGACGAGCTGGGTGGCAGAGCAGCCTCGCACCCAGATTTTGCCGTTACAAACAACAACATGGGATACAGCAGTTATGAGTTACTGGTCTCTGCAGCCACATCAGCCGCTGCAATTCTCCAGCAATTTGACTTCACCCTCGGAGGTGCATTGTCTTGAGACAGATGCATGCCGACAAGAACACTTCGAGCAGTGCCAACCAACATCCCATTTTAAACTGGGATGCTTGGATTCAAGCTGAGAGTCTCATTGACTTCCGTTGGACCAAACTGGTTTACATCCGAGAATTTCAATTTCACCGAATTGCAGATTTAGCAAGAAGCAATGTTTATATTATACAAATGTCAGTCCGTCTGGGAAAATATATAACAATTTAGCACTTGGAGCTGTATCGGTTGCCTAACTGTTACATTCAAACTGCTACTAATTAAATCTCCAAAGACCTGCAATGGAGGGAGGCCAATTGCTTTATATGTATAAGAGGAAGTATTTACCTAGGATAACTCTTGATTTGTTCTTTCAGACTAGCTGGGCAGGAGTTGTTAGCATGAGATGTACAAATTATTAGGATTAACTTTGTTTATACAGGCAGGCTGGGGGGGTGGGGACCCAGCAAATGGGCCCTCTTGAAAATTGCTTTGCACTCAGTTTCAATTAGATGGCTCAGCTATTGCTCATTCTGTTTAATAGACCTTCTGCCAAGACCGAAGCTCTCCAAATTAATATAGATGAAGGGAATAATATTACAGCAGATAATAAAAAGAAGAAATAACTTTCAACCGTAATTCACCTTTTACCATTCGCATTTCTAAAATGACTACCAGGTGTCTAAATTTATGGGTATGCCCAACAGTGTGACCTCCTGCTCTAAACCAATGGCTATGGGCTTATTTGGTGGTGGCCATTTTAATTTCCTATAGTGCCCCTGGCATAGTGTCACTCTGGGGCTCCATGGGAAGTCAAAATGGCTGCCTATCTCCATCTCTGCCAGGAAAGCCAACAGTCAGAGCCTAGAGCACTGTGGAACCTGACAGGACCATGGGACTACAACAGCTACCCAAGGGCACCCAGTGCTGGCTCCAGTTCTGGGTATGGCACAGAAAATGAGATAAAACTAGGGTGAATGTTATGTCCACTGAGGTTTTCTAAGAGTGCATTCTCAAGTTCACTTTTGATCAATTAGTTACTGCCCACCCCTTCACCTATCATGTGACTGATTATTTTAGTATTATCTCACCCCTTCACTGTGTGTGTATGGCTGGTGAAACCTATAAACGCCAGAGGTTGTTACATCTGTCTTTCCTTTCGACAGCTCACTTCCATCATGAGAATTGCCGTTTTAAAGCGCTTAATCACTCATTAGCCTGCATTTCAAACGCCGGTTGCTCCAAATCAAAACAATGTTTTCTTCTTCTTGGGAACAATGCCACTTACGAAGGTGTTCGCTGCCTGCGCTTTCTCTTAATTTGCCTCTCCTGCGACAATTCGTGGCGGTGAATCAAGCCATTGTTTAATTGAGGGTCAGTGTGGCTGACCCTCAATTAGAGAAGTTTCAAGGCCTGCTTCCCATCTCCCTCTCCTTTTCCATCCTCTGCTATTTATTGAGACCCCGTCTTGCTGTGTTATCTGCGGGAGACATTAAGGAGCAGAGCAATCAGTGTTTCGAAAGTGAGGGGAAGCCAATCACTCTCCTCATCAAGACAGCCAACTCCAGTTACAGGCGCTGAGGTCACGGAGGCTCTTCTCCAAAAGAGGTTAGGCACACTGGTTTATTGGTTACCTCTGGTGCTTATTTTAAATCCCCTCATTATGAGTATCTTTAGACACTGAGCTAATAGTCCCCTAAGGAGCAATAGGCTTTTTAGCTGTCTTGAAGAAGGGTCTATTTACTGGATCCTCATTCCCGTATTGCTGAGTTAGGTTATCTTTCTCTGGTTGGTCTCCCTGCTCTTAGCCTTGTCACCATTTCTTGCATCTAAGGACTCTTCTCGACTCTTTTTAACTGGGGACAAAATGGAGTTGTGTTTCTGCCAGTGTCACTGTAGTGAAACAGCTCCCCCCAATGGCTTTGTCCAA
Organism: Podarcis tiliguerta; assembly: GCF_965153285.1. Classification (NCBI taxonomy): domain Eukaryota; kingdom Metazoa; phylum Chordata; class Lepidosauria; order Squamata; family Lacertidae; genus Podarcis; species Podarcis tiliguerta. The sequence goes on along the minus strand of NC_139543.1, from coordinate 11,396,531 downwards.
ATGGCATGGTTATTGGTGCTGCAATCCTTTTTTAAAAAAAAGTTGGACAGTGTTGTCGAAGCATCTGTATGGATCGCATAAAGAAGGCTGATCACCGAATAATTGATGCTTTTGAGGAGGAGGAGACTCTTGAGAGTCCCATGGACTGCAAGAAGATCAAACCTCTCCATTCTTAAGGAAATCAGCCCTGAGTGCTCACTGGAAGGACAAATCCTGAAGCTGAGGCTCCAATACTTTGGCCACCTCATGAGAAGAGAAGACTCCCTGGAAAAGACCCTGATGTTGGGAAAGATGGAGGGCACAAGCAGAAGGGGACGACAGAGGACGAGATGGTTGGATAGTGTTTTGAAGCTACCAGCATGAGTTTGACCAAACTGCGGGAAGCAGTGGAAGACAGGAGTACCTGGCATGCTCTGGTCCATGGGGTCACGAAGAGTCGGACATGACTAAACAACTAAACAACAACAACAACAAAGGAGTGTCTGAGATCAAATATTTATTTACTGCTTTAAATACATTCCATACCTTCTGCTGCCTCTTCTTTTTTAACAAAAACAAAAAACAAAACCCAATGTGAAACTGATCCCGCCCCCCTCTAATTTAAAAAAGTGCAAAATTCACTTTGTAAAAGCCCCACATGAATAACTCTGCTGTCATGCTGTAGTTCTGTAAAATGGGAACAGTCATGATCTACCCCCTGGATTGTAACAGGGATCATTCAGGCAAAGCCGCTTCCGCCCTTCGAAGGAAGTGGAGTTGCGCGCTTCACAGCCCAGCCCCGTGCGATTGGGGGGAGTCCCAGCCGCATCCTCCCCTGGCCAGCCAATCAGCTGGCTCTCGGGGTGTGGCCTGCCCTACTTAAGGCAAGACACAGCAAGGGATCTCCCTCTTTCCCTGCCTGCCAGCTGTTCCTGCTTTTCCCACCCTCCTGCCCTATAAGGTTTTCGTTCCTTGACCTTGCTATGGACCTTGGTTGTTCGCCATTGAGGGGCCTGATAAGAATTTTCCCACTTGGCAAATTGGCACCAGCCACTTGGTTTTTGCCTACCTCATAGCAAATCGTCACAACTTTCTTGGTATTGGTATTGTTCTGTAGATGGAAGATGGGAGGAAGCGCCATCACCTGCCCCGCATATTGAAGGGTAGTCTGATAAAGGTTTCCGTGGGGGGGCCCTGTCCGAAGCCTATGGAGCTGAGGGCCTAAGGCACGCCCCCGAGCGGTGACCCTGGGGGAGTTCCTAGTTGATGTACATCAGCAGGACTCTCCCTACTGGGACTTCAAGCGGACGGGCTGAAGCCGGATAGTCAGTTAGGATCAATGCCTAAGCCAATACCACTCATCACCTGTAACCAATAAAGTTGTGGCCTTATTTAGCCCATTAACCTTAATAATTGTGCCATGTGTCTTTATTTCCAGTGGGGGGGGGGGAACTTGTCACGCAATAAGATCAAGTCACAAACTGTGGGTCACTGAGTTGATTCTCTTGGCTTCTTAAGCACCAACAGGGGTGCCAACTTGAATAAAATATTGGGGGAGGGGATCTGGTAAGCCCCACCCCGCATAATCAATCACACGATGTGGCACATGTACACCATTTAAATGGCAATGTCCATCAGCTTTAGGGGGGCCCCGGCCCCCTCAAATATTTATTACTCCTATGGGTAACAACACTCTTTGGGCATATATGTAGTTCAGATACTACATACCTCAGCTGCCATGTAACAGTTCTGCTGCTCTGATGCTATGACATGGAGCAGTAGTTGTAATTGTTCCTGGTAAGCTATCTCAGAAGACACCTTATTCCCCGCATGAGTGTTGATGGAACTGCTCTGACCATTTACAGCAGCATTGTTCATTGTTGCAGGACACCTGAGCTGTATGGTCTCCTAACTTCAGGCGTGTTTTGACTCTGCTGTCGACTTTTATGTCAATCGCAGGCACATACGTTTTGCAGCCTATTACAGACTGCAAAGCACATGGTGCAGCAAAACTGCGAGCAATGAAACTAGGCCTATAACTCAAATTTGGGCTGAGCAGAAACAGGCACAAAGCACGTCTCTTACGGAGAGCACTTCTACATCACCAAAATTAAAAGACAAAACAGAACGGATATTTGCAAAACATAAATAATGCATATGCTCATTTAAATGTGGAGTTGCAAATTTTAAAATAATTGTTATAATTCAGAAAGAAATACAGTGCCACCTTGGTTCTCAAACTTAATCCGTTCTGGAAGTCCATTCCAAAACCAAAGTGTTCCAAAACCAAGGTGCGCTTTCCCATAGAAAGTAATGCAAAATGGATTAATCCGTTCCAGACTTTTAAAAACAACCCCTGAAACAGCAATTTAACGTGAATTTGACCATCTAATGAGACCATTGATCCATAAAATGAAAGCAATAAACAATGTACTGCAGTCACACAATCAATCAAAACAAAACAAAAAAGAGCCAAAAAATGCAAAATAAATAGCACAAACAGACAGACTTCAGTGTAACACTCAAAACAGAAGTGTGGCACTCAAACAGGAAGCACAACAGTCAAAACGGAGCACCTTCGGCTTCTGAAAAACATTTGCAAAGCAAAACACTTACATCCGGGTTTGGGTTCCAAGTTGTTTGAGTACCAAGGCGTTTGAGAACCAAGGTGCCACTGTACAGTATACATCACCATTGTATGGGAGACCATGATCAAGTGACCAGTAGGCCTGTTCAGTCTGCTGTCCAGGAAATAACTGATATTGGTGAACACTGGCTGGGGGGGGAAAGCCCTGGTTGTAGGAAACTCATAGTTAAATAAGCATTATTGAATACACACTGAATAAAAAGAGTCAATGTGCACAAACAAGTTTTGTTTTTCTATTGGAAGCTCTCTAGTTCTGGCAAACAGTCATTGGACCCAACTTCTCCCTTCGTATGTTTCTTTGTCTTTAAACCTAACTTGGACCAAATGGCCTTTCAAACAAAAGACTGCCCTCTGTTGGGACTGACATGTGGCCAAGCTACAACCCATCCCATCCCTAATATTAATGGTTTTTGGAGAGATTTTTAAGCTCAAGAATCACATGCCTCACCTTTATTTGCTGCTGCATTCCAAAGGAATTCTTGCAATGGTAATCTGGAACAGATTTACATGAAATGGAAATTTCATGTAATGCAAACGCCTTAATAACATCTAATCTCTGAGGTAGGCTTGTACGTTCTTCCACATTTGTTCAACGGTTCTGAGAGTATGAATATCCTGGATCTCTTGTCAAAGCAAAAATGTCTCATGGTTTAGTGTTTCCAGCCCCATTACATTTCTTTTTTCTGTGGTTTAAAACTTTAAAGGAAAGCCACCAGACCAGGAACATGAAAAATATTGTTTTGATGGGGATTCTGTACCTTTCATTCTTGTTCATCAAGAGTAGCAGAAAATAGCAAATGACCTTGTACTCTTCAACCTTTAAAGTTATATAGTTCATGAAGCTTCTCAGCATCTGAATCATTCTCTCCGGTTCCTCCCTATATTTCCCCTCTCTGTCTGTTGCTACATCTTTGTAAAACTGTCAAGAATTCTTGAGAACAATATAGTCTTTCTTTTTTACTTCAAAGTTTGTTGGAAGATTGATTACAGACTTCTCTATTGATCTCTACTTGGGTCTTTGTAAATATAATTGTGGAAATATGTTCAAATGACAGACCAACATTTTAAGCAACCCACTATTCTTTCTTTCTTGCATCGGCTTTTAGCACCTGAAATTGTTTTTCAAAAGAAGGGGAACAGAATGCTGAAGTTTAGCTCCTCGGATCTAATAGCAAAGAAATCTGTATTTCGATAATTTAATTATTAAGAAACCAACCCATTTTCATTAAGACCAACGGCATCTAACTGTTATCCTTGTCCTGTGGATATACAGACGTCCTGTGATGAAAACCAAAGTCAAATTTTCATTTTTTAACCCTTTTGCGTGTCGAGGTCCCCAGGGCCACCCCAATAACTCACACATCACACAGAATTTTCTGTTTAAGATTTTTGGCATAATTTTGGCCACAACTTTATTAAAATACAAATTTGTGAGTGGTTGCGTAGGCATTGGTTGCGACTATCTGCCCCCACCATGGGGGACAGACTGACATTCCGCACGATGTGAAAGTCAGAATAGGGGAATACACTTGGGGGTTACGCAGAGCAGGGAACCTGCCCTCACCCCAAATGCAACCAGGAGCTCATTGCTATGGCCTGAGCCCCCTTGACAGAGTGGACAAGCAATAATTAGCCCCCAATTCCTTTAACGGAATCCCTTGCAGCAGCAGCATTAGAGGGGCAGGCACTCAACCTACCAAGGGCAGGCACTCAACCACTTCCCCTCAACCAACCAAACCATAAACCAATGCCTAACCGCAACCTTACAAGTTGTGACAATTTGCTACGCAGTAGGCAAAAATCAAATGGCCCCAGCCAATCAGCCAGATGGACAAAATTCCTACCAGGCCCCCGCCCCAAGAGCAGACGACCCCATGACAGGCATAGCAAGGTCAAAGCGAACAACCCTAATTCTAGGGGGGGGGCAGGCAATCTGATGCATGGTCGAAAAGAGGAAGCCCTAGCCTCGTGCAAGGAGTTTTAGCATTTCTGGCTGTCAATCATCAAATGGCAACATTAACTTCTTCCCAACAACAAGGGAAGCCCCAATCGCATCAGTGGCCAACAAACAATTAGCCCGCCCCCAACTTTGGAGTGTCCTGGTGGCCCCCACTGCAACACGTGCTCTCCATGAAGGAGAACACGCTTTCCCATAATGAATATTTCTTCTGAACCTTCCTTTCATGACATATTCCATGTCATGAAAACTAATGCAAAAGCTCACTTCTGCAATAGAAGGCGTCAGGACCACTTCACTTATTGTAGTTTTAGGTATGCATTGAAGATGTTAAAAGTAATAAAGTAAATAAATAAATGTTTTAAGTGGACATCTAAAAATATCAAGTGTGACTATGACTCACACTTGTTTGCAAATATGTGGATCATACAAGTATTATCACCAGAGGCCCATGATTGGTTGTAGCTCGTGTTTTGGTGGTAAATCTGAGTTTGCCTCTTCATATTGTACAAAATAGGCATCAGAGGATAAGCAGATAGACTTTTCTATGTCCCCATAACTGCCTTGTCCTATTGCAAAAAGGAAGAACTAGGAAAACATCTGCTAGCAAAGGGCATATTTACCTCCTTATTAGATTTATTTCCCATCTTCCTCCTTAACAACATGATTCAGAATAGACCACAAGAAATTCAGGAAAAAGAAATAAATCCTAATATATAGCCCCATTGTGTGAAGACCAAGTGAAGACCTCACTTGGAAAAACAATATAACTCAGGTGGTTAGGAAGGCCCAGCAGAGACTCCATTTCCTTAGGGTCTTGCGAAAGAACAATGTTAAACAACGATTGATGACCTCCTTCTACCGGTCCACAATAGAAAGTGTCCTCTCATATTGTATCACAGTGTGGTACATTGGCTAGACAGCCAAGGGATCGTTGCCTTAGGAGAGCGAGAAAAATTCTCAGGGACGATTCACACCCCGGTCAGCACCTCTTTAATCTTCTACCCTCGGGCAGGAGATATAGAAGTATAACCAGTGGTACCAACAGGCTAAAAAACAGTTTCTATGCGTGGGCTGTTAGACTGCTGAACAGAAAATAAAATAGTGCAACTGACTTTCAGGGTTGGTGTGCTGTGCGACAAGCACACAGAGTGCAATGAGATTGAGTGTTTGTGGGGGGAGGGAGGCTCGGTTAACTTCATTGTACACAGGTTGCACATTGACTATAAAGGTATTATTATTAATAAGAGCAAAACAGTAGTGTAACCAACAAGAGAAAAAACATTCATAAACAAATTATGTAAGCATACTGGACCAGAATTGGTCACCATGTGCCTACATTTTATCTTTGGCTAGTGTACTTGGTAAAACAGGTTGGCAATATTTCATTCTGCTTCAAAAACCTGAATGAACGGACTGTGAACGGAGAAGCAATGGCTGAATTATAATAATTCCCTTAAAATTGACCCTGTGTCCACAATGGTCTCTTCTAGGGACAGGTTTCCATGGAGAATATAGAAGTTCCAAAGATGTCTTTGCTTCTGTGCTGGAACTGAGATGTTCTTCGTTCTGTGTCGCACTGACAATGCAATCCATGCATGGATCCTACAAATTCCCCTATAAAAACATCAGTTCTCTCTCACACTCTGTTTTCTTGTATCGGGGAGGTTTAAACGTTTTATATTTTACTGGGAAACCCAGCTAGTTGGGCAGGTAATAATAATAATAATAATAATAATAATAATAATAATAATAATAATAATAATTCCTTATGAAATATATCAGCATTTTGGTGTGAATTCCCCCTATCTTTTTTTTGCTAAGCAAATTTCCTTAACATAATGAATTTTTGTACATTTTTTTCATGCATACATACATTTTTAGTCATACTTTACCGTAGTTTATGCATTATTGCACACATTATGCAGCTTAAGGTAAAGGGACCCCTGACCATTAGGTCCAGTCGTGGCCGACTCTGGGGTTGCGGCGCTCATCTCACTTTATTGGCTGAGGGAGGCGGCGTACAGCTTCTGGGTCATGTGGCCAGCATGACTAAGCCATTTCTGGAGAACCAGAGCAGCGCATGGAAATGCTGTTTACCTTCCCACTGAAGTGGTACCTATTTATCTACTTGCACTTTGACGTGCTTTCGAACTGCTAGGTTGACAGGAGCAGGGACCGAGCAACGGGAGCTCACCCCATCGCGGGGATTCGAACCGCCGACCTTCTGATCGGCAAGTCCTAGGCTCTGTGGTTTAATCCACAGCGCCACCCTTATGCAGCTTACTTGACTGCAAAATTCAGAGAATTGTGATTCCTTCTCCCCAGACGATAGCTGTGTTTTGGTTTGCTTATTGTTTCAGAAAATGTGAACAAAATCGATTCATCTGTAAATGTGACCTGAATCGAACTTTTCCTTCCTCTCCAGCTGCTGGTTTATAAACCTTAATAAGTTCCATTTCCAACTAATGTCATTCATACGTCTTAAACATATTTAAGGTCAATCTTATTTTGAAAGACACGAAGAAAGTGTGCTTATTTCCTTATGAGCTTAATATTTACCCATTTTTAAAATACTGAAATAGCAGCATAGAAATCAACGTGTTGCCCTTTACCATTCCACACCCACCTGCCCGTTATCAGCCATGCTGTTAGATGCCACAGAATAACCTATCCTTTAATTCTCTTCCCTGCTTCCTGTCTCATTCAAAGTGGAACCGCTGGGGATTCCTTCTTGGCCAGAACAGACAAACTCAAGAGGTTTTTGGCAGGCCTTTGTTCCCTTCTCTTGACTGTGAATTCTTGTTAAGATTAATTCAGTATCTCACCTTTCATTTTGAGGGTGAATAGAACAAACCACTTACTTACGATTTTACTTATTAAATATATATTTAAGCTGACCTTCCTAGATACAGGTACCCAGGGTAGAGTACAATACATAATACAGCTAAACCGTGTAATAAAATTGTAAAATATGTTCTCCCTAACAGAGAGCACGTGTTGTGGCGGGGGCCAGCAGGCCACCACACTTTTGCTGGGCAGATCTGTTTGGATGTCTACAGGCAGTGATTTGAGTCTCTGGGGAGATTCGATGTTGCCAATTTGGGGGTGGGGAGAAAGGTTTTAAATACTGGACATGCAGCTTTGGGCGTCCTCTTGGGCTGCGTGCCCACCCTCCCTGAATTGGGGTTTTATTTTTGCTTTGATCTTGCTATGCCTGTCATGTGGTCGCCTGCTGTTGGGGCAGGGGCCTGGTAGGAATTTTGTCCATTTGGCTGATTGGCTGGTGCCATTTGGTTTTTGCCTACTGCGTAGCAAATCATCACAACCTGTAAGGTTTGCGATTAGGCATTGGTTAAAATTGGTTGGTGGAGGGGTAAGTGCCTACCCCTCCAATGGTGGTGCTGCAAGGGAATTCCATTAAATGAAACCTGGGGCTTGCCATGCTTTTGTCCAAGTCCCTGGCATCGGGCTTGGGCCGTGCAAGCCCCCAGGATCATGCAGAGAGAAGTGAGGGTCTGGTGCCCAGCTTCATTTCTCCCCAATATTGTTTTCCCTGACTGGCTTCCGCTGGAATCCGGAAGTCAATTATGTCCCTGGGTCAAGGACAGATAGTCGTAACCAATGCCTAAGCAACCATTCACATTTGTGTATTTAAATAAAGTTGTGGCCAAAATCATGCCAAAAACCTTAAACAAATATTGATGTGTGAAGTGTGAGTTTATTTGGGGTGGCTTGGGGACCTCGACACGCAAAAGAAATCTGTTCTGTCCAGCCATGCACTGCTTCATCTGTAAGCGTGGTTGCAGCTGACCAGGGAGGAGGTGAAATGGGAAACCCACCTAGCCAGAGAATTCATAGATATTGGCCTTTTTTATATGGGCCTCTTTGGCCCACTTCATGCACCTGCCCAGCCCACACTCTGTTCCAGTGCAGCACTTCCAGTTGCTTCAGAGCTGAGTAGAACTTTTTCGCTTGCCTGCAAATTGAACAAGCTGAAGACAGTTTTTTTACCTACTCAGTACTGAATGCTATGGATGGTAGAGGTCCTGGCGTGGGTGTAGTTAAATAGGTTAATTTGCTTGCATGGTCAGTTTGGCCACGTTGCTTGGCAGGGAGGTGTAGAAATGGTATTACTATTATTATTAGGGGGGATGTGGGTGGCCCTGTGGTCTAAACCACTGAGCCTCTTGGGCTTGCCGATCAGAAGGTTGGCGGTTCGAATCCCAGTAATGGGGTGAGCTCCCGTTGCTCTGTCCCAATTCCTGCCAACCTAGCAGTTCGAAAGCATGTCACTGCAAGTATATAGGTACTGCTGTATATAGGTACTGCAAGTATATAGGTATTGCTGTGGCAGGAGGGTAAATGGTGTTTCTGTGTGCTCTGGACACTCCAGAAGCAGTTTAGTCCTGCTGGCCACATGACCTGGAAAGCTTTCAGTGGACAAACACCGGCTCCCTTGGCCTGAAAAGCAAGATGAGAACCGCAACCCCATAGCCAACTTTGACTGGATTTAACCACCCAGGGGTCCTTTGTCTTATTATTATGATGATTAGCCACCCATCTGGCTGGGTTGCCCCCAACAGAATATTAAAAACAAAACACCAAACATTAAAAACTGCCCTATACAGGGCTGCCTTTGAATGTCTTCTAAAAGTCAGATAGTTGTTTATTTCCTTGACCTCTGATGGGAGAGCATTCCACAAGGTGGGTGCCACTACCAAGAAGGCCCTCTGCTGGTTACCTGTAACTTCAGTTCTCACAGTGAGGGAACCATTAGAAGGCCCTCAGAGCCGGACCTCAGTATCTGGACTGAACAATGGGCGTGGAGATGCTCCTTTGGGTATTTAATGAGCTTCCTTAGCCATTTTTTTGAAGATGAAAGGGATTTCTGGAGGCCAGCTGCTCTGAGCCTGGATACAGTATGTTCTTAAATGCTGCACCCACCTAGAGTTGTGGGCACTGGGAGGGGGTGGAGCCGGAATATCTCTCTTTTCACTTTAAAGTAAGGCCTAGACCTTGAGGCCATGTGTAGCCATGGGATGGAATGGGCAAGGTTTGGCTGCCCAAAGCTGAGGTTAAAGTTAGCTTTTCACACTTTTCATTTCCTCCGGTAGATGCTGTTAATAAAATGTGGTGCTACTCCAACCCATCACTTATGCCTTGCCTCTTTATTCCTGGGGCTGGTTGCAATAAAGCTCCACATCAGGAAAGGCAGCTGAAAGCAGAACGGGTCAAAAAGGAAAACCCTTAAAGGGCCAAATAAGACTTGATCCGAAGCTAAAATGAGAATAATGGTGGCTCCTACTGCACTGCTATGGGGAAAGAGAGTGTAGCCTTATTGGAGTTCACTGATTGGGTCTGTGTTGCTCCCGGACAGGAGGAAGGAAGTCAAATGACACCGAGGGTTGATTGAGAGAAAGAGTTATTTATTTCTGCTCTCCGGAACAGTAGAAAGGCACCTGCGTGGTGTGTCCACAGCAAGTCCAAAGAAATGAGAAATTTCATGCAGTATATATATCCTCCAGGCACCCTCTCCCTCCTTTCCCAGGAATCCAACCACGTCAGTCTATACACGCAGGTTGACATCACATATGTTCCTGCTCCAGTATTCTTAACCATAAAAGGGTATTCCTTCCTGTACTTCTGACCATAAAAGGGTATTCCTGTTCTTATATTCTTATCTTGGAGCAAGAGGTCACCAACTCCAAGAACACACTCTGGTGCTGTTCCCGGACTAGGTCTGTGCATCAGGACGTAAGATAAGACGTAAATATGTCATCCCTACTCCACTGAAACAGCCAAGGTCATCCTTGCCGTCACGAACTGATAAAGGAAAGGGCACTGAGCACTTGTTTATACAGCCGGGTTTTTGTTTATACATTGACTCAGAGCTCAAGTTAATGGATTTTAGCTAAGGAAAAATAGGGATTTTGGTGCCCTTTTCAAACTGCCTGCACAGTCAGTTTTGGGTTTGGGAAACCCATTCCTTCAAGAGCATTGGTGTGCCACCACAAAGAAGGCTCGTGCTGAATCACCACATAATGCACTTGCCCTAATGCTGGAATGCAGAGAAGAGTTCCTGCCAAAGTTGTTGTGGCATAGGCAAGCTACTATGGAGGAAAGTGTTTCTTCAGGTATTTGGGTTCTAAGTCATTATCACTAGCACCTCTGAAGAAAATAGAGAGCCACTGTAATTTCCAGAATCAGCGTAGTATGATTTCATCTGGCTAAGCCACCAAACACTATGGCGGTCATATTTTGTACCATAGGAGCCAACTCCTAGAGGCCATGGGAGCTTCAGCCCCCACAATAAAGTATTTGAGGGGGCTGGTCCCCCACAAAGTTGGTGGGCATTCCCATTCAAATGGTGTGTGTGCACTGCGTCATGTGATTGATTATGCAGGGTGGGGCTTACCTGGGCCTCCACAGTATTTTATTCAAGTTGGCCCCCTTGTTCTGCACTACTTGAAGCCTCCAAGGCCAGCTCCATGTTTGACACATTAAGCAATGCAATAGGGAGGTTACCAAATCACGGGTCACCGTAGAAAGACTATTCCTGCCCAGGAATGGTCAATAGGTGACATATCAGCTGAAGTTGAATAAATGCTCTTGTAGGGACTTTATGACTAAGAATTGCTACTCCATTATAAGCAAGTTGGAGAGCATAGGGGGGTACACACATTTCTTGGCAGCGATTGGATTAGATTAGAATAATTTACTTTGCTTACTGTGTCTAAATTGGTTTCATATCGAAAAGCCTGACACACTGATTAAGTTAACAGTGATTTTTTTCCATATTCATAGGAAGTTTATTTCATTTGCCACTATAATAAGACAGATTAAGCCAGCCTTGATGGCCACTTCGCCTTATGAGCTCCCTTATGATGAAATGGCATTTCAATCAGCGGACAAGGAATGTGTTGCAATACATGCATGGATGCTACATAAACATACAGCACCAGTTAATATGTACACATTGTTTCCAGCTGTACTTTACAAAAATAGCATTCAACATTGTAATATATATATATATAATGTGTGTGTGTGTGTGTGTGTGTGTGTGTATATATATATGTGTGTGTGTGTGTGTGTGTGTGTGTGTATATATATATATATATATATATACATACAGTGGTGCCTCGCAAGATGAAATTAATTCGTTCCGTGAGTTTTTTAATTGTGCGAGTTTTTTCGTCTTGCGAAACACCACTGCATTTAAACACTAACAACGGCGGGGAGGGGTGGGGAGAAGCAGGACAGCTGCCGCAGCCGGTACCTCAGACTCACCCGCGCGCTGTGGCCACCGTGCGACGCGGCTGCTGGAGGGCGGCGAGGCTCAGGAGCGCGACTCCAGGGAGAGAGAGGCGCTGGCGGCAACAGCTCTCTGAGGGGAGCGCTCGAGGGGGGTGGGCAGCGGCGCGAGGCACTAACCGTCAGCCGGAAGGTGGGAGGGAGCCGGAGGAGCCGTCAGCCGGAAGGTGGGAGGGAGCCGGAGGAGCGGGGAAGCAAGCGTGTGTGCGTGCAGTGACCATCGCCATGACACGAGAGGCAGGGCCGTTTCGTCTAGCGAAGCAAGCCCTTAGGAAAATCCGTCTTGCGAAGCACCTCAGAAAATGAAAAACCCTTTCGTCTTGCGAGTTTTTTTGTCTTCCGAGGCATTCGTCTTGCGGGGTACCACTGTATATATATATATTCCCAGCATATACATGGATGTTGGGTTCATGGGTTCCCCAGGCACATTTTAGTGAGTCTATCTAATAAGTATTTTTATTTAAAGTTTTCAACATAAAATACAATAAAAATCAATCTAAAGAACAAAAATAATAAGAAACAGGAAAGGAGGGGGGGAAAGAAAAGATAAAAAGAACTACACATGGATGTTGGGTTCATGGATTCCCCTGGGGATATTTTAGTGAACTTTTCTGGAATATTTGTGCCTTCCAATTGTGACTTTAATTGAAAGCCATATACCTAGGGTTCATGGAGCAGTCAGATTGTACACTGATTCTGGATTTGTGGGTGCTATTGTTTCAAGAGGACATATATCCAGGAAAAATAATGTGCTTATGATTGGAGTTTAAAGGAGTAGAAGGTTCTACAGTAGGGTTAGCTACCATGATGGCTTTCAGATATCACTGGATGCCAACTCCCATCAGCCCCAGCCAGCATGGCCAAAAGGCAGGGATGATAGGAGCCGTAGTCTAGGAACATCTAGAGGACCCACATTGGTAACTCCTGTTCTATAGAATTAAAAATAAACTCATAAAATTGGGGAATATCCATAGGTCAGTGATAGAGCAATCTGACTTTCATACAGAAGGTGTCAGGTTCTCTACCATCTCCAGGTAGAGATGGGAAAGATCTGAAACCCAGGAGAACTGCTGTAGACAAGACTAAGCTATGCTTTTTAGCAGGGGTGAATTTGCCACAGACACCTTTCTTGAATTGGTGGGGATCACATGGACCAGTATGTCCAATAGGAGAGGAGCGATCAGGCTGCTGTTTTAGAATGCAGCTGTTTACATGCCCAGCAGTGTAGATAAATGTTCCCCTAATATACAGTGGTACCTCGGGTTAAGTACTTAATTCGTTCCGGAGGTCCGTTCTTAACCTGAAACTGTTCATAACCTGAAGCACCACTTTAGCTAATGGGGCCTCCTGCTGCCGTTATGCCGCCGGAACCCGATTTCTGTTCTGATCCTGAAACAAAGTTCTTAACCTGAAGCACTATTTCTGGGTTAGCGGAGTGTGTAACCTGAAGCGTATGTAACCCGAGGTACCACTGTACCTTAATTCAAACTCACCTGCCCATATTTACATGATTTGTTTGTTGTCTGGCAGATCTTTGTAACTATATTTGAATAAATATGGCCTTTTCACCATTACTCTGACTCTCCAGTCATCTTCCAGGGCATGTTGACAATTCATCTTTTTACCTATGATTGATAATCACTCCGACGGTACTGTTAATTGGGCAGTATACAAATGACACTGATAAATAAATTATATTTATAATAATTATTATCTGAATTCTGCCATGATGACTAGTTCAGTGCTATGTCTCTTCAGGCTCACCAATCTGGGCCCTGTATGTTCTACTATTCATTCCTAAAGTTAAATCTATTTGAGGACATTCTGACCTGAATGCAAAGAACCTCTCCAGCCCCACTATCTTTCTGCCATTGTGTTTTATTCTATGCCTTTATAGTGGTGTAGATTTCAAGGTTAGCTCATCAAACCTGACCTGCTTTATAGCATAAGCCAATCGAATCTTCTCTGTTTATTACTGTACCAAACTAATTAAATTGCATTTGTCGGAAACATACCTTTTAGAAGTGCTTTGAAAAAGGAACTTGTTTCACATTCTCAGCCACCCACCTTATTCATTTAATTTCCCCACAGTTTTTAGAAACATGGGCATGGGCAGCAATGGGACTCTATGTGCAATGGCTTTGATCTAACAGTCTATTTGTTTTGATTTCTTATTCATTGCCTACCCACGGATTTTCATGTCTCCGGCAAGATTAAACCCGAAAAGGAAAGTAAATAAGCAAATCCAGTAAGGTAAGTAATGAAATCACTGTTCAATTTAATTCCCAACTTTCAAGATGATCCAAAATAGTCCCCACATTCAGACCCCATCAGAAGGTTCCAGGTTAAAAAAAAAAAAAAAGGAGGAAGAAATATCCCTCTAAATGAAAACTTGGAAACTCAGAATTGATAGTCCTGAGCAAAACAGAACAGGGTGAATCGGTGTGATAGAGCAATCTAAGGGTGGTGAGATTCTGTGGTGGACTGACCATCACATTCTAAATATTGCTGGATTACAGCGGAGGTAGGTGCATGATTTTCCTTTCCTGCTGTTTTCTTTTCACCTCCCATTTCAGTTGGTGGAAGAAAATTTCAGGGACGACGTGGTGTGGGTGTCAGGAGAGCAAGTGGACTTAGGAACCTGCATATCACCGAGCATCCCTGGTAAGCCCACCACTACTTGACCACAGAATACTCTCTTTCAGTCCCCACCATGAGCAGAACACTGTCAGCAGGTCAACCATGGCCACTGAGCTTTTGGGTGGGTCCCTGGCAGTATAATGGTGCCTTCTCTGTTAGCAAAGCAAAGCAACACTTAAAACTGCTTCCTACAACCTCTCAGCCAGCCTAGGGCATACTGTCCAAGGAGAAAGAACTTGCCCATGTGAAGACCACCTGGTGGAAACCCTTACACATATGGTTCTTAATTGCAAACTATATGCTGATCTCCATCAGCAATTTCTAGATCAACTCTGTATCCCCACATGGAAACCATATTTAGAGGTCATATATTTTCTATTACTGGGGAATGATCAGGAGCTCACCAAGTTAGCGGCTAAATATCTCTATTTGTTTTTTTTGTTGTCGAAATAAATTGCAGACGTCTGATCTCCCTGGAGACCTAGAGATGTGACGATAGACTGCTCTGCCTCCTTCCTTTTAGCAAATGTTTTGTGCCACTGGGGAAGTGGTAATTCAGTATTGATTTGTTTTGGATGTTTGTATGTGATGCCAATAAAAGGTTTGATGATGATACTGTCCAACATTTTTCTGATGAAAATAGGGGCGTCCTTTTCTGTTGTTGTTGTTGTTGTTGTTGTTGTTGTACCCCACCCATCTGACTGGGTTGTTCCAGGCACTTTGGGTGGCTTCCAACAGATATAAAAACAGAATAAAACATTAAACATTAAAAAAACCCAACCTTCTACATACAAGGCTGCCTACAGATGGCTCAGGGGTTGGTTAACTCCATGCCCTTCGTCATTTCTCCCATGAAAACAGGAACATCCTAAGAAAAGGCAGGACATTCCAGGACCAAATCAGAAACTGGGATGGCTTCTGTAAATTTGGGACTGTCTCTGTGAAACAGGGACATTTGGAGGGTCTCCTAGGGCCAACTGCAGGAAAGCTCCCAATATTTCTACTTTCCCCTCAAATTTCAAGGCAAGTTCAGATGCCAATATATAAGTCAACAGTATTGCAACGATAAGCAGTGTTTAGGGATTTATCCCGCAAGTCCTTTGTGTTCAACTGGGCTTGGTGCCAGGTAAGTGTTCATAGGCTTGCAGCCTTTACACCATTAAAAACAAAAACAAAAAAAGCTAGAGACTCAAATGCATCCATTTGATCTCATTGCATCTCATTACATATGCTAATCTTCTGCATACTGTCCCTTGCTTTTTCCTGTAGGACTAATTGCAGTCCTTAACAGTCGTCAACAGGTTTACCATACCCATTGAGTCAATCACCCATCTCCTACTACCCTCCTGGGGAAAAAACCCACCCCACCCTCCCACTATATATAAGGGTCTGGTGACTTCTGTTTCAGTGTATCTGAAGAAGTGTGCATGCACATGAAAGCTTATACCAAGAACAAACTTAGTTGGTCTCTAAGGTGCTACTGGACATTTTATTATTTATTTATTTATTTATTTATTTATTTCAACTGCGTCAGACCAACACGGCTACCTACCTGCATCCAGCAGTTGTGCTGCTCCTGTTTAAGAAATGTCTGTGCAATTGTGTATATGCAAAGTTGAGCCAGTGTATACTGACAATTTTATCCCCATTAACTTGCGAGGAATAATTTACTATTCTTGTGCCAGTAATCCTGTGGTTTGGCAATCGATACTTGGCCTAGTTTTACTCTCACAAAATGAATTTGCAACAGCATCCCTCCACATGTTTTATATTATAGAATATGGATGGTTTTACTAATGTGACACACTCCGCTCCTCCACACACACACACATATCACCTTCTTACTTTTTCAGCACAGGGGATAATCTTTTGTTTTTAGTAAAGTTGTATTCCTTTTTAGTTCGTCTACAAGCGTACAAGGTACTGGTTTAGAGGATAAGAAGAGTTAGCTTAAGGAAGTTCACAGCAAGAAAGTTTCCTTCTCCACTTCCACCACTTCTGCTCTCCAGAAGTGTGTCTTTGGAGAGTGAAGGATGGGCCGTGGATGGGGAAATCTGAAATGATGGAGGGAAAATCAGAATTAAAACCTACGTCCGCATAGAGGAATGTTTACATCACTGCCTCCTGTCTTTGAGTGGATGTTTCAGACATCTTCAAGTAGGTTTTGTACTGCCAGCTCCGGAGACTCATGGCTTTGATGGATGCTATCTTTCATCTGTTAAGGTGTTCACCAATCTATTCTTTTCTGCCCTTGATAACCTAATTCTGCTATTCTTTCGTCTCCTTTTCCTTCTGTGAATTCATTACGTCTAAAGGTAAAGGTAAAGGTACCCCTGCCCGTACGGGCCAGTCTTGACAGACTCTAGGGTTGTGCGCCCATCTCACTCAAAGAGGCCGGGGGCCAGCACTGTCCGAAGACACTTCCGGGTCATGTGGCCAGCGTGACATCACTGCTCTGGCGAGCCAGAGCCACACACGGAAACGCCGTTTACCTTCCCGCTAGTAAGCGGTCCCTATTTATCTACTTGCACCCGGGAGTGCTTTCGAACTGCTAGGTTGGCAGGCGCTAGGACCAAACAGCGGGAGCACACCCCGCTGCGGGGATTCGAACCGCTGACCTTTCGATCGGCAAGTCCTAGGCACTGAGGCTTTAACCCACAGCGCCACCCGCGTCCCTCTCATTACGTCTAGGGGGACAGAATTAAGGCATGGAAGAGGCAAGAATGGTCATTATTTTTAACGTCTTTGTTAAAAGATCTTAACCAAGACCAGTTCACACACACCAACATTTACAAACACAGCCACTTTTCCTCCAGTGAGAACCAAGCTCAAAGCAAAACATTGGTGGGCAATGGAGCCTTTTTATATCAGAGCTGACAATACAACACACACTCTTGTTTGTTTGCAAAGGAGTTACGATATGGCTTTTGACTTTTTTACCTCCAGTTCTCCCATGTGAAAGATTCTGAAATCCAGCATGAAGGAAACCAACAACCACATGAATACTGGGAAATTTTCAGTTATGTCTCTCCTGTTCTTCATATGCAGCAGTGTTTATTTTTGTACCTTCCTGTGGCTAAGCAAGAACAACTGACCAGTGCACAAACAAGCAGCCCAGAATTCTTCTTCCTGAGCTGCCTTGGAAAGTGGATGACCTCTCCTCTCATTTTTAACTCTTCACCAACTCAGCACATTAAGGGTCTATTTGTGCACTGATCTTCATAGCCCCAACCCAACTCCAATTGCTTTTGTTGTGCACATGGTAAAAAGCATCCTTTGAATCCCTGGATGAAATAAGAAAAAAAAGTACTTTTGATACCTCTGTTTAGATAATTCCCTCCTCCTCCTCCTTCATCTAAGTCCATAGCTGTCAAGTGTCCCTTATTTGAAGGGACAGTCCCTTATTACAGCGCCATGTCCCGCTGCTGTCCCTTATTGATGGATGTCCCTTAAATGTCCCTTAAATGATGTCCCTTAAATTTCAAAGGAAGCAGCTCCTCTCCCTCCCTCCCTGCTGGCCAGAGAGGAGGGAGGTTCCAGCTGTGTTGCTTGGCTGTGTTGATCACCCAATAAGAAGTCTAAGAACAACTGGGGGGTGGAGCTTGCATGCCTTGTGTGTGGCTAGTTAATGCAAGCTGAGGAGGTTTTTGAATGCTGAACACCATTTTGTTGTACGTGCTGCTGCAAACTTTGCAGTGCAAAGCCAGGCCGGGGAGCCATCTTAAGTTGAGGCTGCATAGGCCTTGTGGTGCATGTGATTCAGATTCTATTCAGTTGAACCTCTGGTTACAAAGTTGGTTGGACAGTGTTCTCGAAGCTACCAGCATGAGTTTGACCAGACTGCAGGACAGGAAGACTGGAGTGCCTGGAACAGGTGAGACTGCAGGTCCCTTATTTTGGCTGCTGGCCCCTTATTTTCAAACCTGTAAGTTGACAGCTAAGTCTAAGTCTCACATCCATTCTTGGGTATACGCTTCCTCAGGTTCTCTCCACTGTTCTCTGTTGTTTGAAGAATTGTCCAAACAATTAGTCCTATAGGAAAAAGCAAGGGATAGTTTGCAGATGACCAAAAATAGCTTTAGCATATGTAATGATACAAGAATCCAATATTTCTATTCAGACCTGGTCTCTCCATAGTTTTCAGTTTAGTAATAAGTTGTAATTTAGCAACTTCTCTTTCAAGTCTATTTCTGAAATTCGTTTGTAATAAGACAGCTGCTTTGAGATCCAGTATTGAATGTCCTGGGAGATTGGAGTGGCTTCTCTGTCTTGTGTTTCCTGATGTCAGATTTATGTCCATTTATCCTTTGGCGTAGGGTTTGGCCTGTTTGTCCAATATAGAGAGCTGAAGGGCACTGCTGGCATTTGATGGCATATACAATGTTAGAAGATGAGCAATTAAATATGCCTGAGATGGTATGTTTGATGTTGTTGGGTCCAGTGGTGGTGTTGTCTGGGTGTATGTGGCAGCAAAGCTGGCATCTGGGTTTATTGCAGGCTCTGGCACCAGTGTCTATGTTGCTGTATTATTGTGGGTGAGGAGTTGTTTAAGATTGGATGGCTGTCTGTAGGCAATGAAAGATCTTCCTCCCAGAGCTTGAGAAAGACATTGACAGGTTTACCATACCCATTTAGTCAATCACCCATCTCCTACTACCCTTCTGAGAAAAACCCCACCCCACCCTCCCACTATATATAAGGGTCTGGTGACTTCTGTTTCAGTGTATCAGTGTATCAGAAGAAGCACATGGAAGCTGATACCCAGAACAAACTTAGTTGGTCTCTAAGGTAAAGGTACCCCTGCCCGTATGGGCCAGTCTTGACAGACTCTAGGGTTGTGCGCCCATCTCACTCAAAGAGGCCGAGGGCCAGCGCTGTCCGAAGACACTTCCGGGTCACGTGGCCAGCGTGACATCGCTGCTCTGGCGAGCCAGAGCTGCACACGGAAACGCCGTTTACCTTCCCGCTAGTAAGCGGTCCCTATTTATCTACTTGCACCTGAGAGTGCTTTCGAACTGCTAGGTTGGCAGGCGCTGGGACCGAACAGCGGGAGCGCACCCCGCCGCGGGGATTCGAATCGCCGACCTCTTGATCGGCAAGCCCTAGGCGCTGAGGCTTTAACCCACAGCACCACCCGCGTCCCTAAGGTCTCTAAGGTGCTACCGGACAATTTTTAAATTTATTTTGACTGTGTCAGACCAACACAGCTACCTATGTGGCTCTGATGTTGGGTTGCTGCATCCATTTAATTCCTGCTGTTAGTTTTAGATTGTCCACCCATCACATAGGCGGTCATCCTTGGTATCTTTTAAAATTGTAGGGTCTCCACACTAGCACTGCTTTATTTCATTGACACAAGTCATCTCTTGCCATATGCTCTGCATATGTCCATTTTAGCTTTGCAGCCTTTCCCACAACCGTCATAACTATTGACCTCTGCTGTTCCCAATCATTATAAAATCATAGAACGGAAGGGACCACAAGGGTCATTGAGTTTAAGCCCTGCAATACAAGCATACTTTGCCCATTGTGAGGCTCAAACCCACAACCCAGAGATTAAAATTCTTACACTTTCAATATCTCTGTCAAAGAATGACAACCAAATCAGCCAGAGCCCCCAATTGCACTATACTTTTTTTTCAAATAATAATAATAATCCACACACAATTTGTAAAAATAGTGGAATAAGAAAAACTACTCCCACATCCAGACAATAAAGAATCTTGTCCTCTGGGGGGAAATCTGTATCTCTTTCAGGGAAGAATTTTGACGCACCTGAGTTCTTTCCTTCTTTTGTATTTCCTACCAAGTTTAGGTTAATTAAAGACAAAAATCATCTTTTTAAAAAAGAAGAAGAAGACATCATGTGGATGCAAAGGAAGAGCTTGCTTCTGAAACTAAAAAATAAGGGAAACAGACTTGTCAGCCTGGCTAATGGCTCTGAATATTGATCAAACAGATTCTTTATTAGATTTTTGAGACAGATGATTGCAGTTTAATACCTAGCTAATGATCATTCTTATGCCAGTCTCAGAAATGATAATTACTTTATGATTAGCACCATGATTGAAATCGGTGTAATTTTTACCCCCTCAAGATGTTTCTGATGACTTCTCTCTCCAGACAACATGTTGTCATGAATGGCTGATAATTATTATGGAAGCGCAAAAAAAAAGACCGAGTAATTTCTCCATAAACCTTTTACTTTCTCCCCCTCCCCTCTCTAACCTTCTTTATTCTTCTTACTCTTTCTACATCCACATAGAGTACTGTTCACACCATCACTGCCTCCTGTCTTTGAGTGGATGATTCAGACATCTTCAAGAAGGTTTCGTATTGCCAGCTCCCAAGACTCATGGTTTTGATGGATGTTCTCTTTCATCTCTTAATGTCTTCACCAGTCTGTTCTTTTCTGCCCTTGACTTTCTAATTCTGCTATTCTTTAGTCTCCTTTTCCTGATCAAATTCACTCAGTGGCCATCATTCACTGCATTATAGTTTGACTGTGGCTCTGCATCCTTCCTTTTCCATACCTGGTTGACATGCAGAAGAGCATGCCAGGTGTAATTGATGGCAGGTGGCAGTGCTAGGTTCAAGCAATTTTACTACCTTTTTGTGGCATTTGAAGGCAGATAACACTGCTTTTGCACAGGTTAGATGCAGTATCATTATCTTAGGGGCACTGGACTACAAGTTTAAGGTCAACTTGTTTTTAGGTATTTGTTGTTTGTAGTCAATACTATTTTTCTAGTTAAAGAGGTGCCAGAACTCACCATGAATGCCTCGCTTGTTCTCTGGTAATGGCAATGGCACCCACCCTTTTTCTGGCTGAAAAAAGCCCTGTTTGTAGTCTTAGTTTTCTGCTCTGGGTTCTTCAACGGGTCAATTTCCCTTACATTTCTCTTGGTTTGTCACAGGAAGGAGCTCACAAATTAAGAGTGAACCCTGTTTTATGTGTTTAAATTCCCCCCAAAAAATCATTTTATTTGGTTTTATATGCTGTTACGTGCTTTTACACTACTGATTTTATGTTAGATATTTCTTGTAATGATATTGTTTATCATTTTTAGAGGGTTTTTAAAAATATGTGGTTTATCAATGTTGTAAATAAATAACTAGGGACGCGGGTGGCACTGTGGGTTAAACCACAGAGCCTAGGACTTGCCGATCAGACGGTTGGCGGTTCGAATCCTTGCGACGGGATGAGCTCCCATTCCTCGGTCCCTGCTCCTGCCAACCTAGCAGTTCGAAAGCAAGTCAAAATGCAAGTAGATAAATAGGTTCCGGTGGGAAGGTAAACGGCGTTTCCATGCGCTGCTCTGGTTCACCAGAAGCGGCATAGTCATGCTGGCCACATGACCCGGAAGCTGTACGCCGGCTCCCTCAGCCAAAAAACGAGATGAGCTCCGCAACCCCAGAGGGGTCCTTTTACCTTTAAATAAATAACTACCCCACTTTTCTTCTGTCATAGAACCCCTTATGTTTCCCAGGTGCTCACCTATACAGGTACTGACCAGACCCAGACCTGCTAAGCTTCAAGAATGGAGTAGCTTCATGTGCTTTCAGACCATACGCTGGGTCCACTATGTCTACAAGATTCCTTTCCTGGTCTGTCACCACCAGCTCAAATGCCACCAGTGTATATGTGAAGTTAGGATTTTTTGCTTCCATGTGCATGATTTTGCACTTACTATACTGAACTACATCTTTTATTTTAATGCAAATTTACTAAACAGGACTATTGCTATTGCCCCATTCCTGGTTTGGGGGAAATGCTACAATGGGGCAGAAGGTTAGGAAATGGCTTGTGTATGTATATATAAGTTATGGCTTCTGCCCTAAGTCTCTGTTTTTTCCAAAAGCGCAAGGGTGAGTTTGCTCAAGTGAGAATGGAAGATTTGTTTTCATTTTCTGTTAAGTCAGTGTGCTTCTAGGAAGCATTAAGAGACAAGTTAATGTTTACAGCAGCGGGGTTCCAGAAGAGAAAATGAGAGCACGCAACAGAACCAGGGGAAAAAAATCAACTGCAACCACCCTCAAGAAAATAAACACTATATTAAAAAAAAAATACTTCTACTAAATATAGTCAGAGATGAGTTAAGCACTAATTGATTGTGCTATCATTAGGCTCAGTGTGTATTTTCATGCTGTTTCCATTCCACAAAAATAATGTCCTTAATAATTATCATCATTTTAAGACTTGCGGGTCTCTCAATGCATTGGGGAGGGGCAGACACAAACGCTACGATTATACCTCATAATATTATTTCCACATAGCTTAGAGAAGAGAAATCAATTCAGGTAAAATTTGTCAGTGACATGAAATCCTTTACTCGCACTTCCCCAAAGTGATAATAACCAATGGCATAGAATGTCTGGATTATGAGCAGTGATACCAGGTGGGTCCAAAAAGAAACCTAAGGCGTGTCCATGGGATTTTGGGCTCCTGCCCTTTGAACTTGACGTCTCGCAACCTGCTTTTGAAAGCCCCCTTACTTTCAAAGGTAGGCTTCCAGCTGGCAGGTGCAGCTGGTGAGGGATGCTGTTTGAGAAAAGGAATCCCAAAACATTCTGGGGTATGTAGAACATTCTGCATGGCTATGTAGATCCTGCCCGCACACCTAATAGAATGTTTGTCTAGTATTGCCATGTGCTTCCTAACTCTACTCCTGGTAATGTTATTTGAATATTGAAATACTTTATTGCCACTTGTATACAGTGAGATTACACGAGCACCCCCCACTCAGCTCTCTTAGCCTTATTTATTTATTTATTTAAAGTTTTTTATTTATACAACAAGAAAAACAAAGAAACAAAAAACACAAATACCAAATTATACCAAATTATACACAAATTACAAAAATAACCATAGACACATAATATTCTTAGCAAACAATAAAACATCTATTGGTCTTAACACTAAAGACCCAACCTCCCGTCTATTCCATACTTCAAATTCATATTACTTATTGCCAATACAATTTTTTTTATAATTAAACTTATTCTCATTAAATCTAATTTCTCATATCTACCTTACAACTATTACTGAAGTTCCTCAAATGCTGCAACAGAATTTAAACTACTATATTTATTTTTCAGATATTCTTTGAAAACCTCCTATTTAGAAACAAATTCCTGTTTTGATTTATTCTTTATTTTTTCTGATAAACCATCTAATTCAGCATATTCTGTCAGCTTTTGGATCCAATCTTGAATAGAGGGGATTTCATTAGTCTTAATTTCCCTTGTTTACTGACGCACACCCACCAAACCCGAAAGTCAGTTGCCCTGTTGTTATCTTTTCATTCAGCAGTCTAACAGCCCACGGATAGAAGCTGTTCTTTACCCTGTTGGTGTGACTAATCATGTTTCTATATCTTCTGCCAGAGGGCAGGAGATCAAGAAAGTGCTGGCCAGGGTGTGAATAATCCCTGGGAATTTTCCTTACTCTCCTGAGGCAACATTCTTCCGCGCTGTCTTCCTCCGAAAGTCCAACACCATCTCCTTTGTCTTGCTGATATTAATGTGCAAGTTGTTCCCTAGGCACCATGTAGATATTTTTTGGACCTCCCCTCTATACGCTGATTCGTTTCCACCTGTTATTAAACCCATTATGGTGGTGTCGTCTGCAAACTTAATAATTGCAGTAGACCGGTCAGATGATACACCATCGTATGTATATAATGAATACAGGTAGGGACTTAACCAAATCATTGGGAGAAGCCTTGACCATACCAAAGTCAAAGCTTGGCTGCCGGTCATGATGGCGATGCCTCCTCAGTGTTGGAGGCAATATGCCTTTGTATACCAGTTGTGGGGTATCTCAGGTGGGGAAAGTGCTGTTGCATTCAGGTCCAGCTTCTAAGTATCCCTTAGGCATCTGGTTGGCCACTGTTAGAACAAGAAAATGGGAAAGGGAATCAGTTACCCACTAGGGGAGAATGGTTATGTAAGTTTAATGGTTCTAGGGGTTGCTCGTGCGTAAGCCAGTGCAAACACCTGGCTGGATTGCCTGAGTGAACCTTCTCTGTCCGGACAGCCACTCACCCGTGGCTGTCTCAGTCACTGGCAGAATCTGTCAGTGGGCGTTTCTTAAACTTCTTCCAGCAAAGAAGCTCTTTGACACCTAGTCTTCTCCTACTCTCTCTGCGCGAAAGCCTTCTGCGCAAGGAGGGCATAGGCAGCGGAGGACCTCTACTCTCCCCGCTGGTCCCCGGCAAGGAGTCATGGGACCGCCTCGCCGCTTCCCCCATCTGCCCCCCTTCTCCACTGGTGCTACGCTGATTCTCTTCCCCAGAAGATGGGCTGCCTCTCCCAATCCTGGTACGCTCTCCGGAATCCCTCTGGATTTTGCTCTCTCCCTCTGGCACTGATGGCAGTTCCCTGACAGTAAGCTTTCAGAATATTTAGAATTAGCCAAATTGACAGATATAATAAGACAAAAACCAAAAAGTGAAGTGAAAAAGGAATGGGGTGTCTAAATGAATACCTTAAAAGCCAAGGTTCAAGGACAGTCTGGGATAACCTTGTGAAGTGAAAGGATAAGAAAGAGGGATTTATATCTAGATGCTAGGATAGAGATGATAAGAAAAACAGGAAAACAGGAAGACACAATGAGAGGTAAAGGAGGTGTTGTGGGATTGGTGGAAGTCAATGTTTGTTTTTCTTTTTAGTGTTTATATTACTAACTTGTAAGATATGGATTTGTGGGGGGGGGTTTGTATGTTGGTTTTTGTGTATTGTTATTTTTGATATTTTGTTGTTGTTGTTGTGTGGAAAATACTAATAAAATTTATTAATAAAAAAAAATAGAACATGAAAATGGACTAGATGAGCCTTCAACCTATTCTAGCAGGGCTCTCCCTATGATCTTATGAAGGGCTTTTTCCAGCCAGAACTCATCAGAACCCAGTTCTTGCACCTCTCATGTGGGTTCTAGCACCTCTCCATTTCCATTTTCAGAGAAGGTTGGGTTATGGCACCTCTTTTTCTAGAAAAAGATCACTGATCTTATGGTAGAGAGAGAGTTTTGTATTTGATATCCCGCCTTTCACTCCCCTTCAGGAGTCTCAAAGCGCCTAACATTCTCCTTTCCCTTCCTCCCCCACAACAAGCACTCTGTGAGGTGAGTGAGGCTGAGAGACTTCAGAGAAGTGTGACTAGCCAAGTTCACCCAGCAGCTGCAGGTGGAGGAGTGGGGAATCAAACCCGGTTCACCAGATTACGAGTCCACCGCTCTTAACCACTACACCATACTGGCTCCCTATCATATCCATACCTCCAGGGACTTTCTTATCTTATTATCTCCCCAGAAAAGATATCTGAGTAGGAACAGAAGTGTTAAAGACCAAATGTGAAGTAAGGTACAAGCCTTTTTCATACCACAACTATCAAACTACTATTAAATACACTGGCTAACCAATTGGTGTACTAACCACATGAGAACGTATGTGCAGCACTTCCTTACATTGAAGTAGACACCAGCGTAGAGATTGTCTCTGAGCAGGGAAATTATAACCCTGGAAGCAGTATGTAGCTTTTTGTGATATGTAATATGGCCCCAACCTTTCTAACAGGGATCCTACTACCCTGCTTTAGGGTTCATTGGAATCTTCCCAATAGCTGAACCTAGCGGTGGTGGATTAGACAAGCTCAAAAATATTTTAGCATTTTTCTGGGCGGAAGGCTAGCCATCCTTCAAAATTCACATTTTTCTCAATTTTGACGGCCAAATATTGTGAGCAAAAAAATGGAAATATACCAGTGTGCACAAAATGAATATATTAGTGAAAATAACATGCAAAAATATGTTATATTAGGGGAAATTGTTTTGCAAAAATGTGAGTATTTGGGAAAAATGCATAGGGAAATATGCATATTGATGAATTTTCATGGGGACAATCGCAAACTCCTGTAGAAATGTGCAGGACTGAATTTAAGATTGTGGCGGCGGTGGGGGGGGGGGGGGTAGATGAGAACCTCAGTGAAGTCAATATTGACAGATTTGCCCATTCTTACCCATTTCATAGCAAGACAGAAGTGGCTGGCATTTAAACAAAAAACACAATTCCACTATGCTTTGTACATTGTGCCTTTTTCTGTAGAGCACGTCACATTCCTCAGCTGAATCATTAGGAGTCGGAAGGATGTGCAGTGCGTTCCACAGCATCCTGGCAGAATTGATTTCATCGTCCCATGGGAGTCCTTCATAGAGTAGCCTAGCCTTGAATATTTCCAGCAGAGGTGATAACACATCCTCTCTTGCCAGCTTGTTCCATTTTCTCCAAAATTAACTTATATTTTTCTCTGCTGCATCTTAAAGCCAATTACTTTTTGTTCTGTCCGCAGCAACATGTGAGAATCAATCTCTGACAGCTTTTCATCCTGTCGGGGTGCCTGAAAGAGATCCTGGCTTGGAAACCACCACTGAATTTTGAGCGAGACTGCACTCCAGAACAGGATGTAAATCTTATATTTTTCGCCAGTGTGGTGTAGTGGTTAAGAGCGGTAGTCACGTAATCTGGGGAACCGGGTTCGCGTCTCCGCTCCTCCACATGCAGCTGCTGGGTGACCTTGGGCCAGTCACACTTCTTTGAAGTCTCTCAGCCCCACTCACCTCACAGAGTGTTTGTTGTGGGGGAGGAAGGGAAAGGAGATTGTTAGCCGCTTTGAGACTCCTGAAGGGGAGTGAAAGGTGGGATATCAAATCCAAACTCTTCTTCTTCTTCTTCTCTCTGTGTGTGTATGTCTCACGCACATCCCTAATTTGTATTCTTGCCTTGTTATAGCAACACAGAAAACTAAAGATTTGCAGGCAATGTTTTGGCTGGTATATTCCCCACTCATTCATTTCAGTCTCATGTCTCCTCTCTTTCTCATCTATATGTGCCATAACTGCCATGTTCCCCATCCCCAGGGGTGCTTAAAACTACGGCAAGCTGTCTCCCTAGCTAGTTTGCGGGTCACCCCTGGTGTAGGTCAAATAAATACTCCCCCATCTCCCTCATTCTCTTAGACAGAGGAGGATGGCTGGGGCAGCTAAGAAGGGCCCTCACACAAATGCCTGTGCATGAATAATAATAATAATAATAATAATAATAATAATAATAATAATTTATTCCCCAGCCACTCTAGGTGGCTTCCAGCAAAATATTAAAATACAATAATTCATCAAATATTGAAAGCTTCCCTAAACAGGGCTGCCTTCAGATGTCTTCTAAACGTTAGATAGTTGTTTATTTCTTTGACATCTGGTGGGAGGGCATTCCACAGGGCGGGTGCCACTACCGAGAAGGCTCTCTGCCTGGTTCCCTGTAACTTCACTTTTCGTGGTGAGGGAACCGCCAGAAGGCCCTTGGTGTGGGACCTCAGTATCCGGGCAGAATGGTAGAGGCGTGGCTGGGAAGCTTAAAGCCTGTTGCTGCTACACGGGAGACAGATGGAAGATTGAGCAAGCTTGCTTTTGCCTGCTCCGGAGGGCAGAACCCGTAGCAATGGATTCAAGTTACAAGAAAGGAGATTCTGATGAAGCACCAGTAAGAACATTCTGACAGTAATAGCTGTTTGACAGCTCCCTTGGGGTTTTTTTTTAAGTAGAGGTTGGATGTGTTGACACTTCCATTCCACCTTAAGGAGCAGACATGTGGAACTGTTGATTGTCACATGTCTGTTTACATTCCAGCATAACTTGCTGGGAACTTCCGTTGTGTATAGCTTTTGCTTTTCCTGTTCTCTCTGAGAAGACAAGAGAGAGACGACATGTTTCTTTGTCCTGATTTATGATTACTAAATCTGTAGTTGTAGTATGCTTCCACAAGCCTCATGCCTATTCTGTGTGCGCAGTTCGCTCTGTTGATAGTGTGCCCTGGCTTTGAAGCCCGGGTCACTGATTTACATTGGGCAGTGGGACGACTGGAAGGGAATAGCTCAGCTGGGGCTAGCCAGCTGGCCTGCCGGTCCTCCGCATGCTGACAGGATGGCCATCTGTCATGGATGCTTTAGTTGAGATTCCTGCATTGAAGAGGATTGGAACAGATGACCCACAGGGTCCTTTCTAACTGAGCAATTCTCTGACTCTATGATACTAAGAGTAATAAGGCCAGATAGAAAGGCCTGGAGGGCTGCATTTTGCTCCTCAGTCTGATGTTTCCCACCCCTGCCTTACTTGGATGGAAGTCTCCTTGAGTCCACTGGGCTTTCTGCCATGTAACTGTGCATAGCATCACAACTTTTGCTCACATTTCAACAATTCCTAGAAGGAATTCAAAGTCCCTCACTACCTACTGTCTGATGCTCAGAAGTCCCAGGTATCTTTGCAAAGGAACCAAGTAGAAGATGCTGAAGATGATGGTGATGCTTCTGACAGAAGTCATCTTGAGAATGGCTTTTGCTGGTGGTGATGGTGGTGGAACCACAGCAAAATGCTTCTTTGAAAAGTCAGTCAGCTGCAACGGCTAAAGACCTGATACTGATGACTGAGAGGCATGACATGTTCTTCTTTTCCCAATCTCAGAGATAGTCATATCTTCAGTTTCAGGAGTGAACTTTTGTTGGATTTAAGCTGCATTGGGCTTTAACTGAAGAGCAAACAGATCAACAGCTTCTCATAATCTCATCACCTTCATCAAAATGCATATTTCCATGCAAGAGAAGCACTGGTCACAACCAAATCCATAGGAGTGCTTGTTATAGTTACTGCTGCCTCAGCCATTTTGTGAATCGTAATTACTTCTGTAGAAACGCAAGTACTGAAATACAAACTTGTCTGCGAGCCACATTCCCAGGCTCAAAAGCCCAGCCCTCTATTCCTATGGTGTTTGAAAATGGTTTTTGTTATTCAACGGTGAGGGGAATGACCTTTGTTCCTTAACGCGTTCCCAAAGCTGGGTCTTGGCAGCGAAAATATATCTGAAAGATGAGCTCTGAGTCTTCTTGCACAGGCCTGTCTCTGAGAGAAAAGTAGGAAAGGATAATGTGGCCTAGCAGGCAAAAAGGAGAGATGGTATAGTCCCCAATTGAGCTGCATAATTCTTTCCAGAAGGGAAGCCTTTTGTAATAATCACACCAAAAGGCAGTGCTAGCCACATGCAAATGTGACTTGTTTTAGAAGGGCTTCTTTAATAAGATATTACAGTGCACCATTTTCAGAGTGCCTGTTTCCCATTGTGATCAATTAATTTAACAAGACAGAACATTTAATTACTATATTTCTGCGGCTGTGTTCTTCGGCAGTAATTGGTAGCTCATTATCCTTAGCCCCACCAATGTACTGCCATTCTCACTCCCCCCTTCCTTCCTTTTTTTCCTCATGGGCCATTAAGCCATGTAACAGGTACGTTGACACAAGGCAATTGCAAGGATATCCATGCCTTATTAAACTGGCAGAGGTACATCAACATTCAAAGAGACTTCGGGGAGAGAAGGCTGCTTGCTACATATGAGCCTGGAGAAACAATGCAAAATTGTGAAAGATCCTTGAACAGACCTATAGACTCCCAAACAGCAAGCAAGAACAGAAACACCAGTAGTCAGTAGATGCTGGTCAATTTGGCCAAATGGGCCACTGCTGGACCAAGCTCAGTCTGCTCTCAGCCAGCTCTGCCTGCCTGCCTCCTTACATACAGCCAGTTTATGGGATGGTGCTGTCTGTCAGCTTCTTCCTCCTTAATCTCATTGTTGTGCTTGTAGAATTCAACAGGGATGACATTCCAGGGCCAGATGAACTGCATCCAAGAGTATTAAAAGAACTGGCAGATGTGATCTCAGAACCACTGGCAGTCATCTTTGAGAATTCCTGGAGAACAGGCGAAGTCCCGGCAGACTGGAGGAGGGCAAATGTTGTCCCTATTTTCAAAAAGGGGAAAAGAGAGGACCCAAATAATTACCGCCCAGTCAGTCTAACATCAATACCAGGGAAGATACTGGAGCAGATCATTAAGCAAACAATCTGTGAGCACCTAGAAAGGAATGCTGTGATCACCAATAGTCAGCATGGATTTCTGAAAAATAAGTCATGTCAGACGAACCTGATCTCATTTTTTGACAGAATTACAAGCCTGGTAGATGAAGGGAACGCAGTGGATGTAGTCTACCTTGATTTCAGCAAGGCATTTGACAAGGTGCCCCATGATATTCTTGTAAAGAAGCTGGTAAAATGCGGTCTTGACTATGCTACCACTCAGTGGATTTGTAACTGGCTGACTGACCGGACCCAAAGGGTGCTCATCAATGGTTCCTCTTCATCCTGGAGAAGAGTGACTAGTGGGGTGCCACAGGGTTCTGTCTTGGGCCCGGTCTTATTCAACATCTTTATCAACGACTTGGATGATGGACTCAAGGGCATCCTGATCAAATTTGCAGATGACACCAAACTGGGAGGGGTGGCTAACACCCCAGAAGACAGGATCACACTTCAAAACGACCTTGACAGATTAGAGAACTGGGCCGAAACAAACAAGATGAATTTTAACAGGGAGAAATGTAAAGTATTGCACTTGGGCAAAAAAAATGAGAGGCACAAATACAAGATGGGTGACACCTGGCTTGAGAGCAGTACATGTGAAAAGGATCTAGGAGTCTTGGTTGACCACAAACTTAACATGAGCCAACAGTGTGACGCGGCAGCTAAAAAAGCCAATGCAATTCTGGGCTGCATCAATAGGAGTATAGCATCTAGATCAAGGGAAGTTATCGTGCCACTGTATTCTGCTCTGGTCAGACCTCACCTGGAGTACTGTGTCCAGTTCTGGGCACCACAGTTCAAGAAGGACACTGACAAACTAGAACGTGTACAGAGGAGGGCAACCAAAATGGTCAAAGGCCTGGAAACGATGCCTTATGAGGATCGGCTAAGGGAGCTGGGCATGTTTAGCCTGGAGAAAAGGAGGTTAAGGGGTGATATGATAGCCATGTTCAAATATATAAAAGGATGTCACATAGAGGAGGGAGAAAGGTTGTTTTCTGCTGCTCCAGAGAAGCGGACACGGAGCAATGGATACAAACTACAAGAAAGAAGATTCCACCTAAACATTAGGAAGAACTTCCTGACAGTAAGAGCTGTTCGACAGTGGAATTTGCTGCCAAGGAGTGTGGTGGAGTCTCCTTCTTTGGAGGTCTTTAAGCAGAGGCTTGACAACCATATGTCAGGAGTGCTCTGATGGTGTTTCCTGCTTGGCAGGGGGTTGGACTCGATGACCCTTGTGGTCTCTTCCAACTCTATGATTCTATGATTCTATGATTCTATGGAGACAAAACTTGGATTAGCTGGCTCCATTTACTGTTCATCTCCCTGCCTTCAGCTTCACCAGTCCCAATGGGCACCAGTGACAACTGCTTGTGCTTTGATCATGGTCTTAGATCCCAAAGCAGCGTTCCCCAACCTAGCGCCCTCAAGATGTTTTCAACTACATCTCCCAGCATTGCTACCAATGACCCTGCTGGCTGGAGCTCATGGGAGGACAACAGCATCTGGAAAGCACCATGTTGGGGTGAAAGGCGCTAGAATGTGAATTCAGTTATGCACTCAAGTACATGTGGGTTTTCCTCAGTGCTTAAAAGGTATCATATTTAGGAGGAACCAGGTGACTCCAAGGGCTTGAGGGGAAAACTCTCTTATCTTAAACAGCTATCTGACTTTTAGAAGACATCTGAAGGCAGCCTTGTTTAGGGAAGTTTTTAATGTTTGATGTTTTATTCTGTTTTTAATCTGTTGGGAGCTGCCCAGAGTGGCTGGGGAAACCTGGCCGGATGGACAGAGTATAAATAAATTACTACTACTACTACTACTATTATCATCATCAAAACACAGACCAAAATTGATTTTTCCAGTCAATTTTGCTATTTCTGCGTATTCTATGAGTTTCTGCTGCCATTCTTCAGCTGTGGGTATTTCAGGGCGACGAAGCATTCCAAAGAGATTGGATGAAATTTACAACATACATAGAAAAGAACTATACACAAATAAAGACACTCGCGGGACTGAAATAGACCTCATAATGTTTATTAAAAATGATTCATTTTGGATTTAAGAATATTGAACAAACATATTACAACAATTGAAGGATGTACATTAATGAAATTTTGAATAGTATTATTCCATAGTATTAAGGACACATAGAATGTAAACATGACAAATGCATACATATAAAGAAAATATAGAGAAACCAGAAGAAGGTGGGAGGGAAGTACAAATTCATTTAGAGTTAAAATATTAAGGTTAAAAGAAGTAAGGTATGTATTATGTATTATGATGGCGAAATTTGGAAAATCTGTAAAACCAATAAAATCATTAAAAAAAAAAAGATTTCTACCATGTTAGTCAACCAAGGAGGAAATTGTCAATATTTGTTTTAGACACAGATAATATTTCTTCTACCTCATTTTGTGAGGAATAAAACATAGAACACAAAGGTTGTGGGAACCTTGACCCTCCACAAAAATGGGAGCAGGGTGCGTTCCTGACAATTTTGAGCTGGGAGTGGGTGGGAGAATTGTTTATGTATCAATTTATGTATAAAAGTATTTGCATGCTGCCAGTTCATCCAACATACCATTGTGATGTACAGTAATATAAAAATGTAAAACACCATAAACACAGGTAAGCAAAATCAGTAGAATGAAATTATTCTGATTTTGGGGTGGGAGCGAGGGTTGCTATACTTATCTCAGTAATGTTAATGAGCTGGGCAAGGCTTTTCCACCTTCTTCTTCCTCTTAAAAAGAATGGTGTCTTTCCTTTGCTTCCTGATGCTGCTACTTTCCCTCCCCCTTTCTTTGCACTTCAAAAAGATGCCAGCACCTCTCCATTGCTTCCCAGGCCCCACTAGCTGCTGCATTCACCATTTCTGTGCAGAAAAGGACTGTTGCTACAGTCCTAGGAGAGCGCCAAGCACAGGACATTAAATGGGTCCTTGAATGATGTCAGGGAACTGCCATTGGAGCTGGAGGCGGAGAGAAGGCTCCAGAGGGATGCCGGAGAGGGTCCCAGTAGGGAGAGAGGCAGCCCATCCACTGGGGAAGGAAATCAGTGTAACACCAGTGGAGAAGGGGGGCAGATGGGGGAATCGGAGAGGTGGCTCCAGGACTCCTTGCCGGAGACCAGCAGAGAGAGTACGGGTACTCCGCTGCCCACATCCTCCCTGCGCAGAAGACTTCCGCGCAGGGAGAGTAGGAGAAGACTGGGTGTCAAACAGCTTTTATGCTGGAAAAGGTTCAAGAAACGCCCACTGACGGATTCTGCCAGTGACTGAGGCAGCCACGGAACTTGAGGCTGTCCAGACAGAAAGGGTTCAACCAGGTAACCTAGCCAGGAGTGGTGGCAACGTACGCACGAGCAACCCCTAGAACCATTACAGATGTCTTACCTGGCTGGTGGCTAGCGATGGACACATCTGTCCATTATGGTTCTTCTTGGTTCCTCATATTTCCACTTTTAGGTTCAGTTCTCCACATTTCCACATCCATTTGCAATTTTAAATGCCTCACAAAAAATCATCCGCATTTTAGTGCACATTGCTCCCATTGTACACATTTCAATGCAGTTCTGCCTTCTAGACATATTTCTGCAAAACCATTTCTCCATATTTGTTGTTTAGTCATGTCCGACTCTTTGTGACCCCATGGACCAGAGCACGCCAGGCACTCCTGTCTTCCACTGCCTCCCGCAGTTTGGTCAAACTCATGCTGGTAGCTTCAAGAACACTATCCAACCATCTCGTCCTCTGTCGTCCCCTTCTCCTTGTGCTCTCAATCTTTCCCAACATCAGGGTCTTTTCCAGGGAGTCTTCTCTTTTCATGAGGTGGCCAAAGTATTGGAGTCTCAGCTTCAGGATCTGTCCTTCCAGTGAGCACTCAGGGCTGATTTCCTTCAGAATGGAGAGGTTTGATCTTCTTGCAGTCCATGGGACTCTCAAGAGTCTCCTCCAGCACCATAATTCAAAAGCATCAATTCTTTGGCGATCAGCCTTCTTTATGGTCCAGCTCTCACTTCCATACATCACTACTGGGAAAACCATAGCTTTAACTATACAGACCTTTGTCGGCAAGGTTATGTCTCTGCTTTTTAAGATGCTGTCTAGCTTTGTCATCACTTTTCTCCCAAGAAGCAGGCGGCTTTTAATTTCGTGACTGCTGTCACCATCTGCAGTGATCATGGAGCCCAAGAAAGTAAAATCTAAAATTTCTCAATATATAATACATCTCTTCTGCACACTTTGCCCTAGCCCAGGGTTTCCCAAACTTGGATCTCCAGATGTTTTGGATTACAATTCCCATGATCCCTGAGCACTGGTCCTGCTAGCTAAGGATGATGGGCGTTGTAGTCCAACAACAGACAGAGACACAAATTTGGGAAACCCTGCTCTTAGTATATGCATTTTGTGCACCAGGAACTGTAAATGTGCAAGGATGGCTGTGTTTCAGGTCACATATTGCTTCAGAAAGTGCAAAATAAGCCAGTTCACCTTTAAATGTGAACTGAATCAATTCCACCACTGCCCCGTCCCTACTGATGGCCTGCATTCAGCCTGGTTGCTTGCAAGTTATGCCAGCTTGTTCTTTACAACGAGCTTCCTACATTTTTCTTCATAATTGATAATGGGAGAACATATTCTCCCAAGTGTTAAGGAGGGTCTCATCTATCAGGCCTGCAGCAAAGTGATTTACGAACTTCAGCAATGTGACAAAGCAGACTCAGCCACTGATGATGGGAATCTCTGAGCACTTGACAATTAGATAGGGGTTGGCAGAGGGAAGATGAAAGATATCAAGAGTAGTGGAACCCACTTAGTGTGAAACACTGTGAAAGTCCCAAGGAGCTCCGATGCATTTCAATGAACTCTGCCTATTCTCTTCTAGAAAAGTTTCATTCCACTTGAAATCCCTGCGGAGGGCAGGAAATAACACCACACAGAGATACAAGTGTTAACCATTGCACATTTTGGAGACAGTTGCTACTCGCTCCCTTACGTCTGACTAGTTGAAACAAAAGCAGAGCAAAGCATTAATTTGTGATCCCATGTACAGTGGTACCTCAGGTTAAGAACTTAATTCATTCTGGAGGTTCATTCTTAACCTGAAACTGTTCTTAACCTGAGGTACCACTTTAGCTAATGGGGCCTCCCGCTGCCACCGCACAATGTCTGTTCTCATCCTGAAGCAAAGTTCTTAACCCGAGGTACTATTTCTGGGTTAGCAGAGTATGTAACCTGAAGCGCCTGTAACCTGAAGCATCTGTAACCTGAGCTACCACTGTACCAAAAAGTCCCCCATGTTTTCTGCACTGTGGCCATTTCTTCAAGCAAATGGATACAGACTACTCAGTGGCAAGTTAATATTTTACTGGGCCCTTTACATAGCTTTTTGGGGGACTCTATTCATTCAGGAAGGGACATGGGTGGTGCTGTGGGTTAAACCACAGAGCCTAGGACTTGCCGATCAGAAGGTCGGTGGTTCGAATCCCCACGACGGGATGAGCCCCCGTTGCTCATTCCCTGCTTCTACCAACCTAGCAGTTCGAAAGCACATCAAAGTGCAAGTAGATAAATAGGTACCACTCCAGCAGGAAGGTAAACAGCATTTCTGTGTGCTGCTCTGGTTCACCAGAAGTGGCTTAGTCATGCTGGCCACATGACCCGGAAGCTGTACACCAGCTCCATCGGCCAATAAAGCAAGATGAGCGTTGCAACCCCAGAGTCGGTCATGACTGGACCTAATGGTCAGGGGTCCCTTTACCTTTACCTTTATTTCTTCACCTAAATAAATATGACCATGTCAAAATTACAGGCACATGAGACAATGATAATAATAATGTTTCTGCCTTGGCACTCTTATTCCTCCCTTTCCCAAGCAACTTAGGATCTATCAGGGCTTTCTCCCCCCTTTAGCTGGAACTCTCAATAACTCAGTTCCGCACCTCTCAGGTGGGCACCATTACCAATATAAGAGAACAAGGAAGTCATTCACAATCAGTTCCGACACCTTTTTTTCTAGAACAATAGCACTGGGAACTATCCCTGCTGTGGGTCACATTTCAAGGGTTACGTGTGGGTCCCTTGGCTGCAGGGGGAGGGGGCTAATTCTGTGCATGCTGCTGAGGGCCTGAGGGCTCTGTTCCTGCCTCTCTCCACCTGGCGTAAGGTGGGGCCTGACTGCTGCTGCTGCTGCCCAGGAGGACTGGGGTATTTGGGGGAAAGTTTTCTTGGGAATTTTTGCTGCTGTTACTGATATTAATTTTTTGTATCTTTATTTTTATGTGGAAATTGTTCAGTTTGGGTATGTAGTTTTTGATGTGTTTTATTTATTTTTATGTCTACTTTGCTATGTTTGTAATTATGTAAATCTCTTCATATTGTAAGCCACCTCGGGCATTTAACTGTGGAAAGGCGACATACACATAAAATGATGAATGAATGAATAAGGTAAAAGGAAAAGAACCCCTGGACGGTTAAGTCCAGTCAAAAGCGACTACAGGGTTGCAGTGCTCATCTCGCTTTCAGGCCGAGGGAGCCAGTGTTTGTCCACAGACAGCTTTCCAGGTTATGTGGCCAGCATGACTAAACTGCTTCTGGTGCACAGAGGACTGTGACGGAAACCAGAGTGCATGGAAACATTGTTTACCTTCCTGCCAAAGCAGTACCTATTTATCTGCTTGCACTTGTGTGCTTTCGTACTGCTAGGTATGGGGCAGGAGCTGGGGCAGAGCAATGGGAGCTCACCCCGACATAGGGATTCAAACTGCCAACCTTCCGATTGGCAAGCCCAAGAGGCTCAGTGGTTTAGACCACAGCGCCAGCCACGTCCCTGAATGAATGAATATGTGCAAATCCATCACTGACCATACACATGTGGTTCAGTAGATTAACATCTCACCTGTGCTATGGGGCAGGGGGATTAAGAGAATTATTCAAGCTCATATCCACACCATATATTCAAACTAAGGATGTGCATGGCATCCCTGATGTGATTTTGGGACCAATCTGGTGCTTCAGAATGGTTGTGATGCAACCCAACTCAGATCTGCCCCCAAACTGATTTGGGGGCCTGGCACAATCATCATCATCATCATCATTTTATTTGTATTTCCATAGTTGAAAGTATGCTCAAGGCAGCTCACAACATGACAAGATTTACATAATTACAAACATAGCAGAAGTCGTAAACAATAAATAAAACACATCAAAATGTACACAACCAAATGGAAACAATTTCCATGTAAATCGTAAGACCTAAGACTAAAGATACAACAGCAATGATACCAATAACAGCAACAAGCTCTCTCAACCCCCCATAAACAATACTCCAGCCCAAGAATCTGTTCAACAGCCTCAGTTTCTGTAGCTGGAGTCAGTCCGCACTCCACTCTCCCAGGCCAGATGGGAAAAGGCCAGCAAGGCAGGGTGCAGGTCTTCCAGGGCTCACAGCCAAGATGGTATAATTTAAAACAACACAGAGAAAAAACAATTTAAAAGAGGAGCCCTCACTGCTGAGCAGCAGCCACAGTACTTGTGGGACCTGTCAAGCCCCACCCCAAGCCAGGTGGAAAGAGGCAAGGGCAGGGCCCTTCAGGCCCTCAGCAGACAGTCCTCCTGGGCAGCAGCAGCAGTCCTTAAGATCATGCTGTCAGCGGTAGAGGTGGGCAGAGAAGGGGGCGTATCTCTCCTTCTCCCACCTTTCAACCACACATTTAATCTGGATTTTAAGCCCTAACAAACATATGAGGGTATGAGAAACTGCAGAAAGGGCATTTTGATTCATTTGGTCAACTAACAGTTTGCTGTTGCTTCGGCTATAAGAACCAGTGAATACAGTGGGACTTGCTCTGAGTAGGGGAAGTAGATTTGCAGCTTTATATCCATATGGATTTATTTAATTATTTAAAGAAGCCAAGTAAGGACTGCAGATAAGAAGGGAGCCATTTAACAGTAAGACAGTTCCTTTGGAAAAGCAGAGCTTACTTGCCAAGACGAGAGAAAGGCTTTAGTTGCAGGGACAGCAGCTTTCAAGACTCACCCTGGGAGCTCTCCAAGGTCCTGAAGGTACCTTGAATGGCTTGAATTCTTGACAGGATATTGCTGGGCTTCTCCTGTGAGCCTGGAGTTCATACAGGACAGGCACAGTTCCTGAGCAATGAATTATTGGTCTGTCTTACTCAGGGATAAGGTTTTCAACATGGGAATGAAAACCCTAATTGACCAGGGTTCCCTCTCATGTGTTGGAAAGCCTACAGGTGAGTAACGCAGCCCCCTTCAGTCTAATGCTAATCTCATACTGACTGAAAAGAATGTCCAGACCATGAAGCATCATAAAGCAGGCATGTCCAACTTGTAGACAAGCACCTTCTATATCCTTGTCACAAATGTTCACAAAAGTTCATTAGCGTAAAGTCTAAAATAGCACAAAAGTAGATCACTGGTAGATCACTGGCTCCCCTCAAAGAAGCTCAACAACTTAGCCCCCCCCCAAAAAAGCTCAACAACTTTGACCTGAACCCCCCAAAAGGGAGTAGATAACTGCCAGTTTTTAACTCTGTGAGTAGATCGCAGTCTCTTGGGAGTTGGCCACCCCTGTCATAGAGGGGTCTGTGCTGACAACCAAATATTCCTGATTTCCCATTTGCAGATTTATATCAAATTCCTTATGAGGGTTACTGCCTTTGAACCCAACAGGTTTTGTTCAGCTGTTATTGCCAATATCCACTGATAGACCATCAGTTATTTTGTATAGCTACAACTACTAGTACTGAGCATGCTTTATTTAGGTTCAGTGGTGTGCTAAAAGAAGACGAGTTATTACTTGGCTCAAATTGTACTGCAGACAGCTTCACTCACTTTAAAACTAAAACAGTTTCTTTACACAAGGGATTTCACTTGAGATGTGCACACACCTTTTTCCCTCTTGGCATGTTCTGCTTAGCAAATGAAGGTGAAAATTCAACTTGATGATCAAGATGCAACTGCTACGTGTGTAGCTCAGTTTTATTTCCTTTTATAGCTG
This sequence comes from Podarcis tiliguerta, assembly GCF_965153285.1. Lineage (NCBI taxonomy): Eukaryota > Metazoa > Chordata > Lepidosauria > Squamata > Lacertidae > Podarcis > Podarcis tiliguerta. The sequence goes on along the minus strand of NC_139543.1, from coordinate 11,357,004 downwards.
TTCTAGCAATGGACAAGCACCTTCTGTATCCTTGTCACAAATGTTCACAAAAGTACATTAGTGTAAAGTCTAAAATAGCACGAAAGCATCATGTAACTTTAAAAAAAAACCTGAAAATGAAACCAAGGATAGATGCATCTAAAGGTGTCCCTAATTAATGATCGCATTCCTGAGAGCACAGCAAATTTCAACTCAACAAAATGTCAAGCACAGCACAACACCAGGGGGAACTTTTAACAGTGCCTTTAATTAAAGAGGATCTATGAGACCACACAGAATATATTGGTTACTGGATGGCTTAGGTGCTGAACGATAGTCTCCCAAAGTTTCCGAAGATGTTTTCCATTGGGTTTCTCTTCTGGGTTGCATATTGAACTGTGGGTTCTGGAATGGAGACAGGACTTAAATTAAGCAACAAAGGGGAGTAACAAGAGTGTTTAAGATTGTTATTTATGCTGCACCGATAAATTAGCCCAGGTATAGCCTGGATTGGAATTGTGGTTTTTGATCAGAGTAAGTAGAAATGTGAATAGGAAAAAAAATGTGGAGGACCATTGTCTTATTTGTAACAGCATGGCAAGTTTGAGTGGCACTTAGATTGATACACAACACTTTTTGATTATTATTGTTTATTTATTTAAAAAACAACAACACCATAAACACATCTTTGACTTGGTCAAAGTCTTGCAATAGCATTTCAGGAAATTCTGTCCAGTTCCAATCAATTGTGCAGCAATAGATCACAGTGGCAACTGTTTCTCATTTGGAATGCCCAGGGGAGTCATGTGGTGTTCACACTTTGTCTCAAACATACCTATTGTTCCACACGTGACTTGATCAATGCCAAGTATTCTGCAGAACAACCCAAGCAAAGTGTGGGAGCATGGATATCTGCCGGGTGTTTTGGTGTGTTATATAGATTTCCTAAATATTATTTAAATTGTCTGAATTGAAACTTTGCGTGTAAAATGTTTGAGGCCCTCCAGAAAGATGTTTCATTTCTTACATTAATGCTTGGGTGTCCTAGGTAGGGCAAGGACAACAGGAAGAAGGCCAAGCTTAGGCTTTCTGTTGCTTTTCATGTGAAATGTTTGTCCTGAATGCTTCCCAAGAGTTTTATAACAATCAGTCCAATCCTATCCAGATTTAGGAGAGGAGAGGATACTCCGTGCCTGGCAGATGGACAGGGCATTATTATTATTATTATTATTATTATTATTATTATTATTATTATTATTTAGGACATGGGTAGGCAGACTAAGGCCCACAGGCCAGATCCGGCCCAATCACATTCTAAATCCAGCCCGCGGACTGTCCAGGAATCAGCGTGTTTTTACATGAGTAGAATGTGCCCTTTTATTTGAAATGCATCTCTGGGTTATTTGTGGGGCATAGGAATTCGTTCATTTCCCCCAAAAAATATAGTCCGGCCCCCCACAAGGTCCGATGGACAGTGGACTGGCCCTCTGCTGAAAAAGTTTGCTGACCCCTGATTTAGGACGTCCCTATTTTCATCGGAGAAATGTTGGTGGGTATGAAAACAGCACTTTAAATGAAAACAGCTTAGAAATGCTCTGGGAAGCCAGCATAGCTAGTGTTGAATGTGCTAACTGATTGAAGTTTCCCAAAATAAACATAAGAAGGTGCCTTGCATCGAATCAGACCATCAGACCAGTGTTGTCCACATTGGCAGAGGATGGTTTTTTCCAGGGTTTAAGGCCAGGAACATTCCTAGCCCTAGATTGGATATGCCTGAGATTGAACCTGCATGCAAAGCAGATATTCCACTGCCGAGCTGCAACCCCCATCTGTCTCTTCCATTTATAGGTTTGCAAGCATGGTTTTATATCGGTGCAAAGCCAAGGCTCATTCTGGAATTAAGAATGACATTTGGACGCAGCTGTCTTGGAGGAGAAATTTGTCATTTGCTGGATCCTCTAGATGAACGTGCTGTTTTAGAAACAGAGGAGCTGCTCTGCTATCACACATATAGGTGATATTCTGTCATGGCAACAGTGTGCATTGGACAGAGCATAAGGGTTCAGATTTACAAGCTTTCCACTCAGTTTTATAATCAGAATGCTTCAGAATCTGTAAGGAAAACCAATGTCTATAATTCCAACTGCTCTGGGATCACTAAGACACATTGCAAAATTAATGAATGTTAGAAGAATACTGGAATGAAGTTATATGGTTTTAGCAGAAATGTGATAAAGAATTAAGCAAAAACTGATTGTTAATGGGCAAAAGTGGAAAATTTAAAGTTAGATTAGGTTAAGACAAATTATAGAACAAAAAATTGAGAAAGAGGGAAGGGATTTGCTGAATTAGCTAATTTAAACTAGAATACAAAAAAGGAGGTGTGAGGAAGTCGAGGAAAAAAGTAAATGAAAGATAATGATATGGAATTTGGATGTGTTTTCTTTTTTTCTTTTTATTATGCTGTTTTGATGTATTGTTCTTTTTTCTTTTTCTTTTTTTCTTATTTTTGATGTATTGTTTGTTAAATTTTTCATTGTTTCTGTTTTCTTTTACACTTTTTTCCTGTAACTAAAAAACTTTTAATAAATATCTTTTTTAAAAAAGACACTTTTTCATAGGTTTTTCTAGATGCATCAACAGAGGCACAAAACTTTGGAAGATATTGGAATAAAACAAAGAAAACTGCAGAAGAACTGAGCAGGATTCAGACTTGGGTTTTTGCTTACTTTCCAAAGAATTTTTCTTTATTATTGGTAAAACTGGCACTTTTAGAAATGTTTCTCCACCCTTGCAAAGAACCGCTCTTCAGTGTGGTAGCGCCTGCTTCCTGGAACTCCATGTCTATACACATTAGGCAGATTCCTTCAGTGTATTGTTTTCAGTGTCTGCTGAGAAAGATTTTGTTTAGGTAAGACTACCCAGGGATGCTATTTTATTATGCAGCTTTGCTTTTCAACTTCTTATTTTTCCTAGTTTTCAGTAAACATTATTTGCTTTTAAAGTTTGAGTCATATTTTCTTATGACCATTTTATATTGTTTTATGTAAACTACCTAGAGGTTTTTGTTAATTAAGCTATATATATATATATATATATATATATATATATATATATATATCTCCTGTGAAGTAAATAAATATCACAGATGTCAATGCTTGGGATGGGCAAATTTCTTAGTTTCAGTTTCTCTCAGTATCTTATTATTCCAACTTTAAATTCTATAGTCCCCATTTCTACCTCAGCTTGTGATTTTTTAAAAAAACCTCATGAAAATTTCAGTGTTTTGTGCAAACACACATCCTAACATGCAATTTTGCCTAATATACACATTTTCCCCCAAGCAATTTCCCCTAATATAATGCATTTTTGTATGTTGTGTGTGTGTGTGTGTGTGTTTACCAATACATGCATTTTAATGCACACTTTACTATATGCTTTTTTAAAGCACTTCACATGTCTGGAGGACAGCATTGCAAAATTCATAAAAGTGTGGATTTCAAAGGATGGCTGTGTTTCACTTTCCATATTATTTTAGAAACTTTCAGCTAAATATGTTCACCTTTAAATGCCAACTGAATCAATTTTCTCCCCCATGCCTACACATGAAGTGTTGCTTTAGATGCTAGCATTTAGTGTTTGTTCATATGGATATCCTACTGTAAGGATGATAATGACTGAATCTGTATACCTACACAGAGCTATAAGCTGGGCGACACATCTAGAGATACTTCAAGTCAAGAGATTCCTGCCCTGTCGTTCTCTAAATTGGGGCCAATTTCTGATTTCTGACCACCTCTATAGGTTGAGAACTTCAGGTCTTCTCATGTGGCCATTCTGTTACCTCCCTCAGAGAAGAACCAGTGTCCTTGCCCTGTCTTGAGATCTTTCCCCACAACCTTGGTAGTACAAACCTCTCAGGTCCTGCATCCTGTATCTGGCATCAGCTCACAATCCCGAATCCCTGACCTTTTCCTTGAAGTCTAGGCTTTCCCCCTCTCAGTCCTTGATCCTGCTGCTCTCACAGGGCAGTGCCAATTCTGGCTAGGCTGTTGTGTTCCACAGCTGTCACTCGTTCCTCAGCTTCCTACTGCTGGCCTTATTAATCCATTCCCATGGTGTCAGAGTGTCAGTCACAGATGAGTCCAGAGACCTGCACCAGAACAGCTTGCCCAGTCACAGATATAGCCATCGTGATGTTGGAAAGAATCACATGCCTGCGAGCAATGGTTGCCAATTATGGTACCATCATTTAATCGTTCACGGAATAAGAAAATAGTTGTGCAAATGGATTATTATTATTATTAATGGTGGTTATGTAGAAAACTTTGAGCAAAGGTGAAAAAAAACATACTGAAAATGTATGCGCTCTGCATCTCTAATAAGTTTATTGTTCAGACTTTTACTTGTGTTATTCTCTAGAGAGGCATATGATTGCCAGCAAATTGAAGGCTGTAGGCCTCCTTAATTGCTTTCTTGTCAGTATCCCGAGGAAGCATTTGAGTTCTTGAATTTTAAGCTGTCCGGTTTGTTCCTTTGTTTCCTGAACGTAAGAAAGTTAAAAGTAGCTGAGGCATGCTGTTGTGGGTCTATCAAGCAAAGTTCGGAGTTACTGTAAGCATATTCTTAACTTCTTTAACTATGTATCAATCAAATTATAAAGATTCTCTTGCCTACAATGCAGCAAAGTTACACTGCTATTTATCTGGCAGCTCCAGACATTCCTTTCCTGTATAATCAGAACTTTCTAATAGGTCTCGTTTCTCTCTAGTTCCTACAATTGCTTCCCATGCAGAGAGTTATTAGTTCCTTCGTATAATATGGAAAAGAACGTGTTTTTGCAGTTTGAGGACCAGGTATGGATGAGCATTTCAATTGGTCTGCATTTATGAGTGAAGCAGCCTCATTTGTACCTCCCAGAATATCATTATTCTTTACATTTTTCACTACTCTCCATTTTGAGAGAGAGTCGTTGAGTAAAATAACATACTAAAAATGCAGGTTTTAGAATGAAATACATTTAGAAATGTCTACATTAAGATAAAAACACACATCTAAGTATGTATTTTGTGATAAAATACATATATAAAAACTACTTTGCATATGTTTTTTCTTTTAAAAATCTCAGATGAAAGTGGAAATGGTACAGAATGAACTTACAAAAGAACATATATGACCCACAGACCAGAAATAAACTGATCCACCCATCCCTAATGTGAACACTATAATGTTAGTAGGGGGGCTGCTGTCTGCATATGTATAGGTTGTTATTCTGCATGTTACATGTCACCAGATCACTCATTATCATTATCATTATTTATTGAATTTATATACAGCCCTATACCTGAAGGTCTCACAAAAAAGATCACAATATATAAAATAAAAATAAAGGCAATGACTCAATAATATCCCCCCCCCCCCAAAAAAAGAGCCAAATTTTAAAAGGGTATAGGATGTTGATCGGGTCAACCAAAGGCCTGGTTAAAAAGGAACCTTTTTGACTGATGCGTAAAGGTGTATAGTGAAGGTGCCAGGCAAACTTCCCTGGGGAGAGCATTCCACGGATGGGGAGCCACTGCAGAGAAGGCCCTGTTCTCGTGTTGCCACCCTCCTGACCTCTCAGGGAGGAGGCATACAAAGAAGGGCCTCAGAAGATAATCTCAGGGTCCGGGTAGGTTCATATGGAAAGAGGCGGCCCTTGAAGTATTGCGGTCCTGAGCCATTTAACGCTTTATAGGTCAAAACCAGCACTTTGAATTGGGCCCAGAAACTCATTGGTAGCCAGTGCAGGTGGACCAAAATGCTGAAACCGTCTTGCTCTGGTGAGCAAAAAACAAATAATTAAAAGGTGATTATACCATACATAACTTAGAAACAAGGACAAACGGTTAAAAGTGACTATAAGGGAGGGAACATAAAGGAGCTCAGGTCTTGCATTTTGAGCCTTCAGTTTAGGCCTAGTTTGTGGCACAGACCAACCGTTGATGAATACCCACGATGACAGTGCAAAATCTAGCAACTGAGTATGTCACATCCGGGTTTTCACCTTTAAGTAGTAAAGGTAAAGGGCCCCCCTGACCATTAGGTCCAGTCGTGGCCGACTCATCTCGCTTTATTGGCAGAGGGAACCAGCGTACAGCTTCTGGGTCGTGTGGCCAGCATGACTAAGCCGCTTCTGGTGAACCAGAGCAGTGCACGGAAACACCGTTTACCTTCCCGCCAGAGTGGTACCTATTTATCTACTTGCACTTTGACGTGCTTTTGAACTGCTAGGTTGGCAGGGGCAGGGACTGAGCAACGGGAGCTTACCCCGTCACGGGGATTCGAACCGCCGACCTTCTGATCAGCAAGTCCTAGGCTCTGTGGTTTAACCCACAGCGCCACCCGCGTCCTACCTTTAAGTAGTAGAGAGGTATAAAGTTGTTCTGTACAACCTGGAAATTTATGCATTGAAAAGGGTCATGTTTTGTTCTTTCCAGTTGCCCAGAGCCACATGGACATTTCCTCTTTTTGTACAGTGTCTTCCTAAAGCAACCTTCCTGAGACTGTAAAGATGTGGCTCCACATTCTCTCTGTTTGTGGGTTGTGTGGAATTGTAACCACGATAACAAGCAGCCAGCGAATAGAACAAATTGTTACTCCCGGCGCATATTTACAATGTGTTTGTAGATTGCTATACGGCTCCTAACTGCAAAAACACATTTTGTGCAAAGCCGTCCTCACACAAACTATTCCAATGGAATGCAAATTATGAGAGTAACCACCAATACCCTGTACTGTATGCTTTTAGCCTATGGCCAGATCAGGGTAAGATAATTAGAGGAAGCTAGCCAAAGCCAAATGCCGAAATGTAATTAATGGTTGGAGAAGCTAGTAATTTGTAAGTGTATCTTAGCGTCAGTCTGAGGAAACATGAATAAAACTGTGCCCGTTTCTCAAATCAGTTGGATATTAACTAAACTATTGAGTAAATATGTGGGATGGGAATCTGTTATTTGCATCCGTAATTTGGACACTGCACATGTTCAAAGAAAGCGATAAATTCATTGCTCTGAAATCATCAGATCTTATGCTGCCTGCTTCCTCAGAATTACAGCCCATTGGCTTGGGAGGCCGGGCAGCTCCTGCCTTCAACAACAGGAGATGAACGGATGATAATCACAGTGCACTAGCTCAACCATGTTGTTGTTTAGTCATTTAGTCGTGTCTGACTCTTCGTGACCCCATGGACCAGAGCACGCCAGGCACTCCTGTCTTCCACTGCCTCCCACAGTTTGGTTAAACTCATGCTGGTAGCTTCAAGAACACTGTCCAACCATCTTATCCTCTGTCATCCCCTTCTCCTTGTGCCTTCCATCTTTCCCAAAATCAGGGTCTTTTCCAGGGAGTCTTCTCTTCTCATGAGGTGGCCAAAGTATTGGAGCCTCAGCTTCAGGATCTGTCCTTCCAGTGAGCACTCAAGGCTGATTTCCTTCAGAATGGATAGGTTTGATCTTGCAGTCCATGGGACTCTCAAGAGTCTCCTCCAGCACCATAATTCAAAAGCATCAATTCTTCAGCGATCAGCCTTCTTTATGCAATCCATACAGATGTGTAAATCCAGAAAGATGGAGCAATATGGCAGTTTGGGCAGCAGAGTCACACGCTGAGGAAACTGTTTGCAAAGAAGTGACAGGGAGGGGATTAGGTCAGGGCCAGAGAGAGAGGGGGACTCTTAAAGATGGAGAAGGGAGGAAGAATCAAAAGGGGAGGTGAAGGAGAGAAATGGGAGAAACCGCAAGCAAAAAGCTCCGAGCAGCAAGTGTATGATGGCCTCTTACATTCCACTTGTGCCCCTCGTGACCTGGAGCAATAAAGCAAACCTCAAGCAAAGAACATACAGGTCACCTTAGGCCAATCATATGCTCCTAGAGGTGGACCACTGAGCTTTAACCGCATAGCCAAGTGGTCAGTGACAGATTCCTGACAGCTAACCTGGCCTGAAACTGTCAGCACATGCTTTTAAATGCCACTGCATCTGACAGCAGGGGCATCTCAATAAATGCTGACCCTGAATTTAATAGAACTGCACCAGCGCAGCCGCCGAATCTTCCCCTAATAAGCAAAGAGATTCTGGGTTTTGCGTCTTTTTTATATTTAAGAAAGCTCAATAAACATTTTGGCAAGTGGAAACTTTTCATTATTCCAAGCTGCAGCTTTCTCAAAGACATCCTCATTAGTTCTAAATACGAGCCTCCCACTGGCAAGGTCATTCATCGTCTCATTCAATCTTTTTTATTGTTAGCACAATACCAGGAATAATAAAAAGACCATCATCTCAAAATCAGCTTCTGGGGAATCCCACATTTCACTGATAATGCTATTAGTGTAACCCAAAATTGTATTCATTAAAATCCACCCTGTTTCTCTGGGTCAAAGAGAGAGCCTACAGAAGGAAGTTTAAGATCTCCCATTTGTTTCAATGAACGATAACAAATGAATGACTTTTCATTCTCTGTTTATGCAAGTCATGCCAATGTTCATCATTGGCACAATGAACCTTCCATCATTAATGAACTGTAAACAGGCACACATATTTGGCAAGGATTTTATGCATGCCCTTGTTGATTTGGTGGTGGCGGGGGGGGGGGGATGTCATTGTTCAAGAATTATACTCTCAGCCTGATCCTTGGAGACATTTCATTTAGGGCTGTTTACCAAACGATCCTCTGTTTGCTAAAAATTATGTTTGTGTATCTACATAACTAGAGTGGAAGAAACAAAAAAGATTCTCAATGATTTGGAGTGTGTGAGACTGATTTGACCAGGGTTTTTATAAATATGATAACCAGGTCACTAGTGGCAACCACCATGGAAATAATTCATTACACTGCTACTCGAACAACATGTAATAATGAGAGGGATGGGGAAAAATTCATTTGAGTTTTGAATCTTAATGAGAACCTACCTTTGTCACACTTTTTACACCAATGTGAGAACCAAAGCACAGTTATCCCTCAAAAGTCACACTTCTTTGAACTTTGCAATCGAGTTTGCCACAAAAAATGCAGGCATTAGGTGAAAATATGTACAAAGAGATGTGCATTTGTGAAGCTAATGGGCAAGAATGTGTAATATTAGGAGGAAAGGCACACACACAAAAAAGTATATATTGGGAGACATTGCTTGAAAATGCATCAATTTTTTTTTGGGGGGGCGGGGAATCACAAACTGAGGCAGAATTGGGGAGAACTGAAGATTGCAAAAGTGAGAAACTGAGATTGCCAGATTCTTCCATCCCTCCAAATACAGCAACAACTGCAACAAAGCTAGTGATATCACAAGAAGGCAGAAACTACCTCCCCCAAACCAAAGTATTTTCACCCCGTTTCCATAACACTTAGGGCCTACACAATGCCAGACCCTCCACGTGTTCCTATTTTTCCAGGGACAGTCCTGGATTTAGAGAAGCCTTCTGATCTGATCCCAGAATGTCCAGCTTTTCCTTAAAGGTAAAGGGACACCTGACTACTAGGTCCAGTCATGACCGACTCTGGGGTTGCGGCACTCATCTCGCTTTATTGGCCGAGGGAGCCGGCGTACAGCTTCCAGGTCATGTGGCCAGCATGACTAAGCCACTTCTGGCGAACCAGAGCAGTGCACGGAAACACCGTTTACCTTCCCGCAGGAGCGGTATCTATTTATCTACTTGCACTTTTGAACTGCTAGGTTGGCAGGAGCAGGGACTGAGCAACGGGAGCTCACCCCGTCACGGGGATTTGAACCACCAACCTTCTGATCGGCAAATCCTAGGCTCTGTGGTCCCGCGTCCCAGACTCCTTACAATGCGTTTAAAATCAAATTGCATTTGGGTAGAAACTGTTTCTCAGGTGGCAAGTCCCAGTCTTTATAACCCTGTACCTTCTTCCAGAAGGCAGAAGCTGAAAGAAATCATTTCCAGGGTGCTCACTATCCCGTGCTATCTCTGCATCTTTCATATGGCACCTGGAAGCATAGATTTGATCCAAGGTGGGAAGAGTGCACCCAACTATTCTCTCCACCGTCTTTACAACCCTGGAAAGCATTGTTTTTTCCCTGACCGTGCAGCTCCCAAACCACACACACAGACCATAAGTTAATACTTTGAGAAGGAAAAGGAAAGCTGATGGCGGCTGCTTTTATTTTGAAGAAAAGCAGCTGTGCGGTCCCAGTCTGGATTGGGGAATCTCCTGTTTTACTGGGCTTGTAAATGTCCAGGAATCATTACCGCCCATTGCCTATAGGTCTGCAATTAGTGGAGGTAGCCTGAAATGCCCTTAACTACAAGAGAGAGCAAGAAGGAAGGCGGGTTTGCAATTGCACTCTGTGAGTTTATGTCAGGGAGCTGTGCAGAGAGTTGATGGGATGGGGTGAATTATGTGCCAGAAATATATCCTCCACATCTCACTAGTTCTTTTGCATTAGGAAACTCTGGTCAGAGTATTAAACAAGCCATTAGCCACAGTGCATCATGTCCTATATTCAAGCTTCAATAACTAATAAACAAAGGCCAGAATGTCTTAGGTCATTCTTGATGCTATACCGAGGTGTAACAGAAAGCCACAAGTGAACTGCATTCTAATTATTCTTCAGATTCACAGGAGAAGCTTTCAAATTATTTCCTAGAGCAGGTTTCGAAATAAGCAGCATAATGGATTCATTATCGAGCATCAAAGGAGAAATGCTACAAAAAAACAGCTGAAAACTACCACTCTGCTGTTGAAATTATCATATTGGTTGTGTGTTCTATGACTCTGAGGGAACAAAATCAAAGTTCCCACTCTTCTCCAATTGGCCCCTGCTCAGATTTAAACAGGACAGATGGGTGCATTTGGACCATCTGTAGAGATGGAGGAGGACTTTGTCTGGTCCATTTTTCATAATGGATTGACCCAATTGGTTACTCCTAAACTGGGTCGTCGATTCAGCTCACAAATCTATCCAGATTTTTGCAATGCTCTTTTGGTGGACAGAAGTATGTATTTCATGGTTTTGGTGAACAAAAATATGTGCTTAATGTAAAAAACACACACCAAAAAACCCCCACGTGTACTCGATAATTTTCTGGCACTTTCCAATGACATGATGTGGACTCTGGTAAAGGTAAAGGGACCCTTGACCTTTAGGTCCAGTTGCGGATGACTCTGGGGTTGCGGTGCTCATCTCACTTTACTGGCTGAGTGTCAGGTATGCGTGCAGGTGCCAGACCCTATGACCAATAGGACGCTGCAGGACTGGGGCCTTCCTAAGTTTGTTCTGAAGAGGCAAGGCGCGGCCACTTAAGTGAGGCCGATTGGTAAAGCGTGTTCTCCTTCATGGAGAGCACGTGTTGCGGTGGGGGCCTTCAGGACACTCCAAAGTTGGAAGGCGGGCTAATTGATTGTTGACCACTGATGCGATTGGGGCTTCCCTTGTTGTTGGGAAGAAGTTAATGTTGCCATTTATTGATTGACAGCCAGAAATACTAAAACTCCTTGCACGAGGCTAGGGCTTCCTCTTTTCGCCAGTGCATCGGATTGCCCATCCCTCCCTCCCTAGAATTAGGGTTGTTCGCTTTGACCTTGCTATTGCCTGTCATGGGGTCGTCTGCTTTGAAGCGGGGGCCTGGTAGGAATTTGTCCATCTGGCTGATTGGCTGGGGCCATTTGGTTTTGCCTACTACATAGCAAATTGTCACAACTTGTAAGGTTCGCAGTTAGGCATTGGTTTATGGTTTGGTTGGTTGAGGGGCATGGATTGGCTGTACCTGCCCCTCTAATGCTGCTGCTGCAAGGGATTCCGTTAAAGGAATTGGGAGCTAACTATTGCTTGTCCACTCTGTCAAGGGGGCTCGGGCCATAGCAATGAGCTCCTGGTTGCATTTGGGGTGAGGGCAGGTTCCCTGCTCCGCGTAACCCCCAAGTGTATTCCCCCATTCTGACTTTCACATCGTGTGGAATGTCAGTTTGTCCCCCATGGTGGGGGCAAATAGTTGCAACCAATGCCTACGCAACCACTCACAAATTTGTATTTTAATAAAGTTGTGGCCAAAATTATGCCAAAAATCTTAAACAAAAATTTCTGTGTGATGTGTGAGTTATTTGGGGTGGACCTGGGGACCTCGACACGCAACTCACAGCACCTGGTGGCAAGAGCCGGGAAGGGATATAAAGTCAGCATTTTCCCTTTGGCTCTTTGCCACAGTAACACGTTCCCTGCCTTGCTGCATTTGGTTCCTTGACTCCTTGCTTCTTGATCCTTGGACCATTGACTTCATGACCCCTTGCTTCTTGATCGTCAGAGCCCTGACTTTGTGACTTCTTGATCCTCGGACCCTTGACTGTGTAACTGCTTGTTTCCTGACCCTCGGCTTCTTGACTCCCGGCTCTCTGACCCTTGGACTCTTGGCTTCCTGACTCTTGGCTTCTGGACTCCAGTTCCTGCTCCCACCCCGCCATCTTGCCCCTGGTCCCGACATCCCCAGCTGGGACTTTGATCACCCATAAACCAGACCGTGACACCGAGGGAGCTGGTGTACAGCTTTTGGGTCATGTGGCCATTGTGACTAAGCCGCTTCAGGCGAACCAGAGCAGCACACAGAAACCCCATTTACTTTCCCGTCGGAGTGGTACCTATTTATCTACTTGCGCTTTGACTTGCTTTTGAACTGCTAGGTTGGCAGGAGCAGGGACCAAGCAACGGGAGCTCACCCCATCGTGGGGATTCGAACCGCCGACCTTCTGATCGGCAAGCCCTAGGCTCTGTGGTTTAGACCACAGCACACATTAGGGCAAATGTGGCCAACCAACCAAGTCTTCCATCTCTTCTTGCTTGCAACCAGCCCAACGGTTGGCCTCAGCTGCCAACTTCCTTTTCTTTAGGTGCTACTGGACAATTTTAATTTAAAAAAATATATATTTCTACTGTGTCAGACCAACACAGCTGCCTACCTGAATCTAGTTCCTTTTCTTTAGTCTCAGTATTGCTTTTATAGAATTCAGCAGGGAAGATGACAGGGACAAAGCTAGAATTAGTTGGCTCTGTCTGTTATTGGCTCTGGCTCCACCTAATGATGGCTTCCCTGCTTTCCACTGCACCAGGATCAATGGGCATCAGCTACCAATGATTATACACCAGGCCTTCATTTTGCTTTTGCTTTACAAGATAACTGGTCAAAAAAAATCCCATTTTCCACATGGAGTTTTATCGAATGGGGAACATCAAATCACTACCTTGTAATGTCTCTATGAGAATGCTGAGAAGAGATATATAAGTGGCATAAAGTTGCCTTACTACACCAATTTCCATCTGAAGGGAAACATTGTCTCTCACACTAAAACAAGCCTCAGATATTTAATAATTTCAAGTGACAAAGCCATTTTCTTCGTCAGGTAGAAAAGATTTTGAGAGTGAGGCTTATTTCACATATTCTTTTTCCTCCTACTCCTTTTATATAAAATTTACCTCAGCAATATTTATCTTTGTCATCATTCGTTTATGATTCTTTTCATTTTAACGCCTTTTATAAAGTAGATTCAACACACTTCTCGGTACACTTTCCTTTCTTTGCAGCCCACCATATAACAAATTTATTGGCAGAATCTTATCTGGAGTTAAAATACGGTGATAGAAAACATCTGGAAGCCGATGGCTTTCCACAGAGAGACAGTACAACATACCATTTTGTGTGGCTCACCCACTGAACTGGCTTAAAGGCACATAACTCGACTTGACCTGCCTGGGAGGCAAAACTGAGTAGGTTGTAGCCCATGAGATCCCAAAAGGGATGAGTGCCTTTTAGGCAAATGTGAACAGATATGTATTCATTCTCAGCAATGCTGTTATGTGGGCAATTTGACCGTGAGGCAGCCTCCAACTGCGCTTCACTCAGGATTTATCGCCATTTCTCTGAAAGCCACAGAAAGACTATCCCATTTTAATTTATATCTAAATCACCATTACTGGAGCTCAATGTTTCTTTCACAGAAAAGGTGAAAAGTCTTTCACAAAATGACATGCACGAGGGCCATCAACCATTGCAATCCCAGGTCTCTATAAGTCATGAAAAACATGAAATACCTTTTTTTTAATTTAAATTTTATTAACATATAAAACAGATACATATACATTTACACAATACACGTACACAACACACTACCTTACTTTCATAACATAAAACATACCTACATTATATAATACCTACCTATACTGTACATAGGGGACGCGGGTGGTGCTGTGGGTAAAAGCCTCAGCGTCTAGGGCTTGCCGATCGAAAGGTCGGCGGATCGAATCCCCGCGGCGGGGTGCGCTCCCGTTGTTCGATCCCAGCACCTGCCAACCTAGCAGTTCGAAAGCACTCTCGGGTGCAAGTAGATAAATAGGGATTGCTTACTAGCGGGAAGGTAAACGGTGTTTCCGTGTGCGGCTCTGGCTTGCCAGAGCAGCGATGTCACGCTGCCCACGTGACCCGGAAGTGTCTCCGGACAGCGCTGGCCCTCGGCCTCTTTGAGTGAGATGGGTGCACAACCCTAGAGTCTGTTAAGACTGGCCCGTACCGGCAGGGGTACCTTTACCTTTATACTGTACATATTAACATACACCTACCCCGCATGGACACCCACCAAGTGAATTGACTTCCAACTGTTCTTGTTACGCTGCTTTATTTTTCCAACTAGCTTAAACACATTTCATTATTTATTTAATCGTTTCTTATATCTTGACTTTACTCTTCTTTCATTCTAATCATTTTCTGGATTCACTCCATATCTGTCAGAAATTCCACTTTTTTCCACATGAAATTTGACATATTCCTTAAAGATAGCCCACTCCATATTCACTTTTGCACCATATCTCCTCTTATCCTCCCTGTTAGTTCGGCAACATGGAAGTATTCCATCATTTTAGATAACTAGTCTGTTTTAGTTGGGAAACATGGAATACCTTCAATACCTCGTGTCGAGAGGCACATATCCTTGGGGTAAGTTGTCGAAAGATGCATGCCAATAGAGGGCGGAGCCAGGGTCAAAAAAGAGGGGGCATCTCTTTTCTCTCTTTCTAACATTCACTTCCTTTCTCTTTCCTTCCTTCCTATCCAGAAGATTGCCAGGGTAGGGAGTTGGGAGAGGAAATGGGTCACTTTTCTTCTTGAAGATCTGAACCAATTCCATGCAGAGGGCTTTTTCATCTTCCTTTTTTTTTAAAAAAAAGATATTTATTAAAAGTTTTATAGTTACAGAAAAAAGTGTAAAAGAAAAAAGAAACAATGAAAAATTTAACAAACAATACATCAAAAAAGAAGAAAAAAAGAAAAAAGAACAATACATCAAAACAGCATAAAAAGAAACATTTAAAAACACATCCAAATTCCATATCTTTATCTTTCATTTACTTGTTTCCTCGACTTCCTCACATCTCCTTTTTTTGTATTCTAGTTCAATTTAGCTATTTCAGCAAATCCTTTCCCTCTTTCTCAATTTTTGTTCTATAATTTATCTTAACATAATCTAACTTTAAATTTTTCACTTTAGCCCATTAACAATCAGTTTTTGCTTAATTCTTTATAACCCTTCTGCTAAAACCATATAACTTCATTCCAGCATTTTTCTAACATTCATTAATTTTGCAGTATTTCTGTAAATATACTTTGAATTTTTTCCAATCTTCTTCCATCGACTCTTTTCCCTAGTCTCGGAGTCTGCCAGTCATTTCCGCCATCTCCATATAGTCCATCAGCTTCATCTGCCATTCTTCCCGGGTGGGTACATCTTGTGTCTTCCAAGGGGCTTTTTCATCTTCCGTCTTTCCATCATTCCACACACTTCAGCTTTGCCTAAATTTCCCATATCCTTCCTTAGCTCTCTTGTGGGCTCTGCCTAAAGGGTAAAGGTAAAGGGGACCCCTGACCATTAGGTCCAGTCGTGGCCAACTCTGGGGTTGAGGCGCTCATCTTGCTTTATTGGCCGAGGGAGCCGGCGTACAGCCTCCGGGTCATGTGGCCAGCATGACTAAGCCGCCTCTGGCGAACCAGAGCAGCGAACGGAAACGCCGTTTACCTTCCCGCCGGAGCGGCACCTACCGTATTTTTCTCTCTATAACACGCACCTGACCATAACACGCACATAGTTTTTAGAGGAGGAAAATCCGTAGGCAAGCCACCCGTAGGCATTCCCTCCATAACACACACAGACATTTCCCCTTACTTTTTAGGAGGGAAAAAGTGAGTGTTGTGGTGCAAAAAATACGGTATTTATCTACTTGCACTTTCGAACTGCTAGGTTGGCAGGAGCAGGGACCGAGCAACGGGAGCTCACCCCGTCACAGGGATTCAAACCGCCAACCTTCTGATCGGAAAACCCTAGGCTCTGTGGCTTAACCCACAGCACCACCCGCATCCCAGGCTCTGCCTAGTCATATGGAATTACCATAGATGCCCTTGAGCTGGCCACCCCTGCTTTTGAGGGTATTCAACTGGCTTCATTCAAATCACTCACTTTTCTGAAAGGCTGTGATTGGTGAGCCAACATGCTGAATCCAGTCCACTTCCCTCACTCGGCTGTGCTTCAGCAGGACAAAGGCAATAATGAAGCAGTATAATTTTCCCCAAAGTGTTTCATTAAAAATGAAATAAAACTAAGACATTTAGCAGAAATTATGTAATTATGTCTGTCAGGAGAGAATAAGTTCAAAGGCAGACATTTTTTTTTTAAAAAAAAGAAGAATGTAATTGTTCGCCAATGAATTTTAAACTGGCTGGATTTATTATTTTTTAAAAGGTGTGTGAGGAGGGGAGGAGGTGGAGAAGGAAGTACATCAGATAATTTATTTTTTTATATAGAAAAAGGATAGCAAAATGCAGCCTGCACTAAACACTACCCTCTTCTTAGATGAATGGGATGCGGGAGGCAGGCTAAGAAGTATATTGAAGAAGTATCAAATTAAAAACACCTAGTATGTTTGGGATGTAAGTTCTACTATATTAGGGATGCAACTTTTTTGTGCAGGATATGCAGCAGGGATGTCCAACAGGTTGATTGCGATCTACTGGTAGATCCCCAGGAGGTTTTGGTAGATTGAGGTCGATCGCTGGTTCCATTTCCTCAGTGGTGGTAGAACAGAATCCGGCCTTGGGCCCTTGCCCTGTCTTCCATTGTTGCACAATCTCCAGAACGGAAGATGGAGTTTTTGCAGTGAGGCCGATTGTTTCCTTAGTGATTTTTTGGGGAGCGGCTTTTTCCCTTTCTCCCTAAAGAAGCTCAGCAACTTTTCCCTGACCCCCTAAAAAACCCAGAACTTTCTTCCCTAAAAAAAGTTCAACAACTTACCCTGAACCCCTTAAAATGGGGCTTTCCTCCCTAAAAGAAGCTCAAAAACATTGATCTGAATCCTCCCCTCAAAAGGGGTAGATCACTGCCAGTTTTTTATTTTGTGAGTAGATTGCAGTCTCTTAGGAGTTGGCTGTTCCTGGTATACAGTATATCTTTTGTGCCCCTCCCCACTTCCGTAAATAAGATTCATAATAAAAGCTTTGGGAAGAAGGTTATGCTTATAAGAACATACAGTGTTTTTTTCTAAAAGAAAAATGTTCAGGGGTACTCTCATTTTGACTCAAGGAAATCAAGAAAAACACCATTTTATAGCTCTAATTGGGGGAAAATAAATACAGTGGTACCTGGGTTACATACGCTTCAGGTTACAGACGCTTCAGGTTACAGCTAACCCAGAAATAGTACCTCGGGTTAAGAACTTTGCTTCAGGATGAGAACAGAAATCGTGGTCCGGCGGCGCGGCAGCAGCGGGAGGCCCCATTAGCTAAAGTAGTGCTTCAGTTTAAGAACAGTTTCAGGTTAACAACGGACCTCCGGAAAGAATTAAGTTCTTAACTCGAGGTACCACTGTACAGTAAATGGACAAAAGTACAAAGAACATGCATTACTTCATATTACACAGCTGACAGCTCACAGTAACTTCCACATTGGCATGAGGTTGTGCCAATATTCCACATTCCACCCTGCTTCACACATTAAACGCTCGCTTCTGTCTGAGACTCAGGAAACACCGTGACAGGAAATGAGGCCGCCATCAAAACTGATGATTCACCGTGCTAGAGAAGAAACTAAAAATGTTAATTTTTTTTTAAAAAAAATTTAGTTTCTTCTGTTAAATTCACAAAATGTTTAGGGGTATGCGTACCCCTGCATCCCCCCAGAAAACAAGCACTGATGATACAGCAAATTTGAGGGACTACAAATTAACCAAATTCAGAAAGTACAGGCAGGTGAGGATTTCAGCTTGCTCTGGCTGGGAAAGTTCCCACTGGCCATATGATAGCTTTGCTTCCCAGAAATGGATGGGGAGAAATTGACTCCCTCCTTGCTATGTGAGTCTTTGGGTACAAGCCCAGCATGGGGACCCAGCTCTGCTGTCCAGTGTTCATGCAAAATGTTCACCCCAAATAGAACGCAGCCCCCAAGCTTAAAAAGGTTTCACACCCCTGTCAATAAATCCATGCATAAACACACACACAACACCCAAAAAACCCAAAACACCCAGCATTATTAATTGACATGTGTTGGAGCTGCTTGCAATAAAATGGTTCACCTTTGGGTTTTACCTTTGCTTTCGGAATCCTTATATATCTCTGGGGCACCTTTTGTATAATAAAAGGCAACAAACATACGGGAGGATTATGCTGATGCAGCTCTTTAAGTTCACTGTAAAATGTAAGCTATTTAGGGGATTAGAATTCCCTTCACATCAGTAACATGTGATCTAGCTGAAAGGAAATTCAGCCACAGAGGAGAAATTGGCTGGGCATTCTTTCACCGCCAGGGCCACAGTGGATAACATTTTATGTGAATTTACAACTGATCTTTTATACTCTCTTTGTAGAATAGCGTGTGGTTCACAAGCTAACAAGATAATGCCTTTTAATGTGCATCTTATCTCAACAACATCGTCGGCTAAAGGAGCCACTACTTTAGGATACTTCCCTTTTTCTTTTAAACCTGCAAGCTTGTGTTCCTTTTCCCTTTCTCCAAAATCCCAGCACTGCTGAGACGATGCCTTGCAAGCTGTTTCTATGAAGAAGTTAGCATTAGTTGCATTGGAAACCTGGTTGTTTTCACATTAAACATTAAACTGCGTTCAACGTGTCCTTGTTTCCTAAACTGAGCATAATAGCTATCGGCAGTGTTAATTGCTCTTTGAAAGGGAACCCTTTACACTTGTGAGGATTGCTCTGCCTTTTATCTGTGGAGACGGATGCTTCCAACACATTCTGATTCTCGAGATGGCAGAAGCTTACCCCCAGTTCTCGCAAGTGGCTGGCCCTTGCCTGGAATTATGAGACAGAGAATCTGCCTTCAGCTACGAAGCAAATATTTAACACAGCATGGGAAAAAGCTGGGGGAAGCATTTCAAGGTTGGGCACTGTTGCGATGATATACTTTCAGCTAACGTGAGATACAGAAAGATTTAGACTGCAACGGATATCTTCCCAGGGAAATTAGAGCAATACAAAAAAAAAACCTGTTGTTTATGCAGTTAAGGGGAGCAAATTTGAACACACTTTCACATAGACTCCATTGAGCCGGGGTCATCTTGTGCATTAGGCAATCTCCTGAGCCATTTGCTCAGCAATATTTATCTTTGCCATCATTGTCATTAAGGGACACAGGTGGCGCTGTGGGTTAAACCACAGAGCCTAGGGCTTGCCGATCAGAAGGTTGGCGGTTCAAATCCCTGCAACCGGGTGAGCTCTCGTTGCTCGGTCCCAGCTCCTGCTAACCTAGCAGTTTGAAAGCACATCAAAGTACAAGTAGATAAATAGGTACCGCTCTGGTGGAAAGGTAAATGGCGTTTCTGTGTGCTGCTCCGGTTCGCCAGAAGTGGCTTAGTCATGCTGGCCACATGACCCGGAAGCTGTACACCGGCTCCCTCGGCCAATAAAGCGAGATGAGCGCCGCAACCCCAGAGTCGGTCACGACTAGACCTAATGGTCAGGGGTCGCTTTACCCCTTTACCTTTATTGTCATTATATGATTCTTTTCATATTAACACCATTATAACACACATCTCTGGCTTGTGGGGAGACTCTATCTGGAGCCAATTAGATGATGTCCGCTTTGTGCTCCAGGGGAAGGGCTTTGCTGAAGCTGGTCACATGCTGTCCACCTGAGATGTGCCACAGTGCAGCTCCGGTGTGCTGTGGCTCAAAAAAAGCTCATGGGCTACCAGGAGTCAGCAAACTTTTTCAGCAGGGGGACGGTCCACTGTCCCTCAGACCTTGGGGGGGGGGTGGACTATATTTTTTTAAAAAATGAACAAATTCCTATGCCCCACAAATAACCCAGAGATGCATTTTAAATAAAAACACACATTCTACTCATGCAAAAACACCAGGCAGGCCCCACAAATAACCCAGAGATGCATTTTAATTAAAAGGACACATTCTACTCATGTAAAAACATGCTGATTCCCAGACCGTCCATGGGCTGGATTGAGAAGGCGATTGGTCTTCCTACAGTTGGAAGTGTAATAAAGTTGTGGCATAATTTTAATTCCATGTAAAATTGTCAGAGTCCTTATTCCTTCCTTATGATCCCTGGGGGCTGGGGCTGCCGCCGCCTGGTCACGCAATATGCCCTGCCAAAGTAGCCCCACCTATGGATATTCCTGATGTAGCAACTTTCTCCGTTTGGGCTGCCGAAAGATCATGCACATCAGCTGATGCAGCTGTGGATTTGTTCCCATTCACTGTTATTGCAATTGATCTTTATCTCTGAAACCACACAGGGAACTCTTCAAACCTCCATCTCAGTTTCTTGCCGTTAAAGGAAGCTTTCGCTTATGACCCTACCTGCTACTGTTCTTGAGCTACCTTTGGCCACAAGAAGTCTAATGACTTGGAAAAAAAGAGGCAGGTCAAGCATATCACTGCTTGATATTAAATTGGCACACACTTTTAATACAGTGGTAACTCGGGTTACAGAAGCTTCAGGTTACAGATGCTTCAGGTTACAGACTCCTCTAACACAGAAATAGTGCCTCGGGTTAAGAACTTTGCTTCAGGATGAGAACAGAAATCGTGCGGTGGTGGCACGGCGGCAGCGGGAGGCCCTATTAGCTAAAGTGGTACCTCAGGTTAATAACCGCTTCAGGTTAAGAACGGACCTCCGGAAGGAATTAAGTTCTTAACCCGAGGTACCACTGTATCATATTGAAGATTATTGCTAAAGATGAAGGCATTAGGCAGAATCAAGGGAAAGGGAAGCTGAAGCCACAGAAATTTCAGTGGAAGGAAGAAGAACAGCATGCCATCTTCGCAATCTGCAATCTGGCTCTTGCTGGTGTCAAGGCATACATACTGATTTTGCTGTCCCGAGGCTTGAAACTTTCTAATATGGTTCCTCAGCTTCGTATTTGTCAGGCTGGTGTTGGTTAAACGTTTAGTTGGGGTTGGCGGTTACTTTAATTTGGGTATAACTGTAAAATGTTTATTATTGTTGTTATTCTTGTTATTCTTGTTATTGGTTTTATTGATTTATTGGTTTGTTTGTTGCTTGTACAGTGGAACCTTGGTTTTCAAACGTCTCCATTGACGAACGATTCGGAACACAGACACCGTAAACCCGGAGGTAAATGCTCCCATTTTCGAACATGTCTCAGATGTCAAACTTCTGAGGCTGCTTCCATATTGAGTTTTTTGTATTAATTTTTCCGTTTTGAGGCTTCAGTAGTGAGTTTTTGGTTTTTGAACATTTCGGAATTTGAACAGTCTTCTGGAACAGATTACTTTTGAAAACTGAAGTTCCACTGTATAGGATATCTTGGTTGTTTTTTTAATGTTTGATGTTTTGTTGTGTTTTATATGTTGTAAGCCGCTCAGAGTAGCTGGGAAAACCCAGCCAGATGAGTAGGATATAGATATAAAATTGTTGTTGTTGTTAACTTTAGAAGCCCACAGATCACCTTTGCTGAAGAAATATACAGATGAAAAAGAAATTGACACATTTGAAATATTCTTTTTGGGCTATTTTTGGACAGTGTGATGTAGATGAAGGGATTTGACATTGGCTGAGGATGTTGACGGGCAAGACAAACAACAAAGGTGGTGCAGAGATGATAGAAAAGGCTATGGAACAGCACATTCAAACATTTGTTCATCCCTCAGAAGAAGACAGGACAAGAAGCAATAAAGGTGGATTGAGGTTAAATGTTGGCAGGAACATCCTAGAGATAACCATAGATCACCAAAGGAATATGCTGCCTAGGGCAGTTGTGGCTGAATGGGTGCCTGTCAGATATATGGTGGCTATAGAATATCTTGTTCATGGGGCAAAACCTTTCTGTTGTCCCTTCCATCACCCGTCTTTGATTCCACTTGTATTAGAAAATATACAGCAACCTCATTCGCCAAGAATAGAGGAGACCCATGGCTTGGAAGCTATGTGAAATAAAGAAAAGTTTAAAAAGCCACACTGCTGCTCATTTAAGTGTTGGAGATGGATATTTCCAAACTCTCTGTAATAATTTCCAAACTCTCTGTAATAATAACTGCATGCCCTCAATTACACATAACCTCCAAAATTTAAGGCCTAGGAAAATACATTAATACCTGGTGATGACACTGACATTTATCTGGGCTTTTCCTGAATTCATCAGTTGGTGGATTGACTCTTCTGCATTCTGTTGTGTGGTGGTGGTGGTAGAGAGACCGAATATCTCCTTCCCTGCAACCTACTGTCTGTATGTTTAATTAGTGTTTTTAAAAGCCTGATTAAACATTGGCCTGATTTCTAGGCCAGATCTGGGGTTGAATGGTCATTGGGCAAGGTCAGGGGACATCCAGGACCCTGGATCAGATATGGGGTACTGAATATCTTCTCTGTTTGGGTCAAGACAAATCAAATCTCGTAATTTGATTCTGGCAAATGTTTGATGTTGTGATTGCCTCCCACCTAGATATCTTGGTCCTAGATATGTTTGTTTATGGAAGCTAGTAGAATTTTCCAGGTAGCTCTCTTCCATGGTTGCTGTTATGTGTCAAAAAAAGAAAAGAAAACAGAAAGAGAAAAAGGAGGGAGGGAAACCAGTTTCCTCCCAGTGTGGCAATACTGGTTTATAAAGCTTTTAAATAGGAACCTACCTGCAGAGCATACCAATGGAAGCTAGCCCATCACTACGCTATTGTGTGTCTTTGTTATGTTTGTTGAGACTAAGGTCGTAACACTAAAGTTAGCAGCTTACGCATCCCTCTGGATACTTAAACTTCAGGTTGTGAATGCAGCAAACCCGAAAGTGTATACTTCTGGGTTTCACCACGTGCACATGCACAGAAGTGCTCATTCACACCACGCGCATGCGCATAAGGGCGCCTCCAGTTATGAAGTTTTTGGAATGCAGCTGGGCCTCCGGAATGGATCCCATTCGTAACCAGAAGTACCACTGTATACAAAAACATACCGAGATTCAGTCTCAAATGGATACACATCCTTTGTGCAACTGCAGATGGTTTGCTCTATAATTCCAGCCAAGGTCTTCATGCGATGAACATATTTTATTTTGTTGTACAAAGATATGTGCAGCTCTTTTGTCCACAGGTTGGAGGGAAGAAATCCGATGATATATTCTTTCAAAATAAAAGGTTTTGTTTTTAAAGAGATGCAAGTCAGTTTCGGGGAGGCTTAAACATTCAGCAAACTGACTTGGGATCAGGCCTGCCAATCCCTCCAGACTAGCTGCTACTGTTTTCGCAGATCAGCAAGGCATTGAAACACATGAAGCATGGATATCAATAAGAAACTGTGGACAGCAGCTATTTGGAAAGAAAAGACATTGACTTGTGACAGCTCTCTTGATCGGTTCATATTTTATAGTTTGCCTCTTCTTTTTTATTCCTTTCGAGCTGCTTGTGGTAGCGGATACATGCTTTTAAAATTAAATAAGCAAGCAACAAACTGGAACTTCACAAACTGAGCAGAAGGCATGAGCTTGTTTTGAATTTTTTTTGAAATTACAAAGCATAAAGAAGAAAGAAAACAGGGGAGGATAGTTTAGATAGATTTGATGTGACTGTGCTTGAGGTATGTTTTAATCCACTATAGCAGTGGAAAAACTGGCATCATAGGAGCCAAAAAGGTTGCATTTCCATTATTGTTATTATAAAATTATTATTACTACTACTACAATGATTATGATGATGATGATGATGATTTGTACCCCACCCATCTGACTGGGTTGCCCCAACCAATCTGGGCAGCTTCCATCATAAACAGAAACATAATAAAACAGGGCTGCCTTCAAATATCTTCTAAAGGTTATAGAGTTATTTATCTCCTTGACATTTGAAGGGAAGCTGTTCCACAGGGTGGGCTCCACTACCGAGAAGGCCCTCTGCCTGGTTCCCTGTAGCATCACTTCTTGCAGTGAGGGAACCACCAGAAGACCCTTGGAGGTGGACCTCAGCGTCCGGGCTGAATGATGGGAGTGGAGACACTCCTTCAGATATACAGGGCTGAGGCCATTTAGGGCTTCAAACACTTTGGGCACCAAGACTTTGAATTGTGCTCGGAAACATACTGGGAGCCAATGTAGGTCTTTCAGGTCCTGGATTATATGGTCCTGGTGGCCACTCCCAGGCACTAGTCTAGCTGCCACATTCTGGATTGGTTGTAGTTTCCAAGTCACCTTCAGCATGAGCCTGCTGAATCAGGTCAAACACACATCTAGTGCCCAACTGGATGCCTGTGGCATCCATGCAAGCAGGACATGAGCAAAACAGTTGAGTAGAAAATCATTACCCAGCAGCAAATGGTACTCAAGGAGTCATTCACATGCTCATTCTGTGTTAGAAGGACTGGGTGCCCAAGCCCCACCTTCCAACCACACATTACAAACATTGTATGATGTCGTATTCCAAATGTAGGCCCAATTACGTGACCCTTTCCGTTCAGCAAAGGGCAGGGGGCATAGGAGTCGACTCCTAGGGGCCGAGGTCTCTTCGCCCTGCCAATAAAATATTTGATGGGACCAAGCCCCCTCAAAGTTAATGGGCATTGTCATTCCAATGTGTGTGCGCCACATTTTGTGATCAATTATGTGGGGTGGGACTTACCTGCCCCCCAAATATTTTATTCAAGTTGGCACCTGGTTGGGGGGGACATTGCACGAATGAATCTTAACTCGTATAAATGTGCACTAAAAAGCTACACATGTATGTGCTCTTTCCAGAGCATCAGAGCCATTTTCCTCCATTATACTTTGGGCTCTGTCATTTGGTAGAAGAAGAAGAAGAAGAAGAAGAAGAAGAAGAAGAAGAAGAAGAAGAAGAAGAAGAAGAGTTTGGATTTGATATCCCGCCTTTCACTCCCTTTAAGGAGTCTCAAAGCGGCTAACATTCTCCTTTCCCTTCCTCCCCCACAACAAACACTCTGTGAGGTGAGTGGGGCTGAGAGACTTCAAAGAAGTGTGACTGGCCCAAGGTCACCCAGCAGCTGCATGTGGAGGAGCGGAGACTCGAACCCGGTTCCCCAGATTACGAGACTACCGCTCTTAACCACTACACCACGCTGGCTCTCTTGGTAGAATAAGGTGTCACTGGAAGATGCTTTTGTGGGTCACTATGAGCAGCAAGTGGGTAATTTTATTTTTTTTAAGTTTCTGGGACAGTGTTTTTGCTTCTAGGGAGGCAGAGAGCAGAGGCGGTTTTAGGGTAGTGGGACTAGGCGCCATGCTGTAGGGGGGCTACAACAAAACTTAGAATGGAGAGATGGGAGGGCACCGAATTTTAGCATCTTACAGGCCACTGTTGAAATTTGAGAACCTAAAGTCCACCATCGGGGAGAGGTTCTGCTATGATTTTCTTCTTCCAGTGCCAAGATCTGAGGCAGATCCACACACATGGAGCAGGAAGGGGGGCACCATAAATAAGTCAGAAATTAAATTGTTATAACGAAAGGGGGGAAAATGCTATGGAAAAACACTTAGAATTATTTTATTTTATTTTGCTCTCTGTTGCCATTTGGTGTTGCATGTTTATAACGTATTCAAAACACTGTTTCTCAACTAATGTAGCTGAGTCCCTGGACTGCCCTTAGGTACTATGCATCTTCATTTCTAGGGCTTGTTTGTTGTTCCACCTCAAGCAGCAAAGTGCCAGCCGTGAGCCCAGAGTATGAACATGGGTGCAGAAAGAGAATGTGCTTTGTACATAGACTCTCTGCTGCAATTCTGCCTCTACGACTAAAGATGGTCTTAGCTTTTTCATCAGAGCTTTGAGGTGCTGCTACTCATATCTTGACAAAAGTGTCATGGGTGCGTATACATATAAATTGGCATATGCGTCCCTCCAAAAAATCTGTACACTCTTTTGTTCATTTTGGTACTGTACTCACAGTTTTTAAACAATGCACAAGTGGCAATCATAGCCTTATCTCATCTCCTTGACCACTAGCCGCTGTGTTTCATTATGGGATTATAAACTCCCTCCTTCCAGGGATAATAACACTAATTTTACAAGAGGTGGTGAAAGTGATGAATGATGTAATGAGCTCCTGGCCTTGTACATTATTATTAATTCCAAGTTAATCTCTCTCTTTTTAATCCCTGACAGTTTAATCCCTGCATTTAGCAGTTGCACTGCAGGCAGAAATTCCACAGAAATTTTTGGGCCCAACATCTGCAGTGTTGCAACTGTTCAGTTTTTGCTTTCCCTGAAGATGTTTCTATACCTTCTCACAGCCAGGCAGTGCTTTTCGTGTGACGGAACTCACCAATATGAAGTATCAGCGTCTTTCCTTGTTTTGCTTCTCATGGCGGCCATTTTGTGCAGGCACCTTTGACTTTCGCATGGCTGTAATGTATTTTCCTGCCCAAAGATAAAAATTGTATCTGTTGTTTAAGCCACTTTTACCTCTTGCCATGCCCATTTTAGCTCTGGCTGCACCCAACTCACTGTGCGCAGCCTCCAGAAGTATGCCCACAATGATAGACCTAGAGATAAATAAAGTTCCTCACCCCTGCTCTCTATCTTGCTTCTGTAAATATTGATTTTAGTGGCTTAGACTGCTGCAGTGTAACTTGAAGCAGAATCCACTATCAAAACGAGTTGATGTTTAATTTTAGAGATGTAAGAGCTATTAGTATATGTGATTTTTCTTTTCACGAAAATCAGCATATTCGCTTAGAAAATACTGTCTTATTTTATTGCATGCAGAGGCTATAT
The DNA here is from genome assembly GCF_965153285.1 of Podarcis tiliguerta. Taxonomy (NCBI): domain Eukaryota; kingdom Metazoa; phylum Chordata; class Lepidosauria; order Squamata; family Lacertidae; genus Podarcis; species Podarcis tiliguerta. Next base: position 11,329,805 of record NC_139543.1, on the reverse strand, counting down.
TTTCTTCTTCTTACTTAATATGTGTTTAATCTACACTGAAAGGAATATTAGGGCTTACATATCTTCAGGGGCGTTCTCTGTCTCTGATGGATAAACTTTCGAAGCTGCAAGAACATTTTCTTCTAAAAAGCTTTGATTTCTGCTACTGCAGTTCCCTTAATTGGTGCCTTATTTGGAAGGCAGCAAACTCCGAAGCCAGACTTCCTTTCATGATATGATTGGAAGCCACAAGGAAACAGCTCATCAAGGCTAGCCACAAAACTATTATTGATTGCATGCAGGCTTGACTGCACCTTTTCTGTATTACGGCTTTGGAATAAATGATGACATTTTATAGCATGCACTCTCGGGTTATATAAGAATATGTTTAAAATTAACATAAAAGGACAAGATGTATTCCTTCATCCGTTGTGGGAAACACATTTTTCATTCCAAGAAAGAAGGCGTGAGGGTCACAGCAATAATTCACAAGGCAGGTCGTGATGTGCTTAAGACTTTCTCATATATATATATATATATATATATGGGAGAGAGCCACTGAATAATTGGGGAAAGGTTATGTCAGATAAAAGGTGAATTTTGGCCCTTCACACATCCATTCCAAAAGTCACCATGCTTGGTGGAAGGGGGAATTTATACTGTGCAACACCATGGCTCTGTTCCATGTCTAAAGACTACAAAGGATTGGAGGAGAATGTCGTCGTTATAAACACAGAGAGTGTGTTTTGTTGCTACCTTAAACACACACAAAAATCTGTAAGAAAATGGAGCAAGATTCCAGGGGTCAATAAATAAATGAAGGTCACATCCACACCCACACTTAAAAGTACCGTACTTTTCCGTGTATAAGACTAGGTTTTTTTCTTTAAAAATGATGCTAAAAAGTGGGAGTCGTCTTATACATGGATAGCGCATAGGGTGGACGTTTGATTGGTTGCTGCTGTGGGTGTGTCAGAAGCTATTGGGTGTGTTATTGGTTGCAGCGTCAAGGGCTGGTGTTGATTGGCTGACATTGCGGTGATTGGGTGGGCGATTGGCAGCTTCTGCCGGCGAGGGGACAGACGAAAGGTGGAATTTACAGTGCCTGCAGGTGAGTGATTTTCAATTTTTAGCAACCCCCCCCCCTAAAAAACAACTCTGAGGCCATCTCCCCCCATTTTCTTCAATCTGAGTCACCAGATTGGGACCGTCTTATACATGGAAACATAAAGGTAAAGGGTCCCCTGACTGAGAGGTCCAGTCGTGACCGACTCTGGGGTTGCGGCGCTCATCTTGCTTTATTAGCCAAGGGAGCCGGCGTACAGCTTCCAGGTCATGTGGCCAGCATGACTAAGCCGCTTCTGGCGAACCAGAGCAGCGCACGGAAACGCCGTTTACCTTCCCGCTGGAGCGGTACCTATTTATCTACTTGCACTTTGAGGTGCTTCCGAACTGCTAGGTTGGCAGGAGCTGGGACCGAGCAACGGGGGCTCACCCTGCCGCAGGGATTCGAACCACTGACCTTCTGATCGGCAAGTCCTAGGCTCTGTGGTTTTACCCATAGCACCACCCGTGTCCCTCACATGGTACATAGCTTATCTTTAAAAAAAATCCAACGAGCTGTAGTTTACCCCTCATATAGGTATGGTTCCCAGCATATTTAGGAAACTACGTATCAAGGTCAAGGGTCAAGATGAGCAGGAAGCAGCAAGATAGGGCCAGGAACTACAAGCATTGTTTCCAACATCTGGCTGCCGCTGGAAGCTTTGCTTAAGAAGGCAGAAGCCAGCTGGTGCTCATCAGCACCTTTTCCTCTGAGTTCTTGGTTGATCTGCTGCAGGTGGAGTTAGGCTGTTGTTCTGCTGGTGAAGCTGACTCCTGGTCCATGACAGGGCGCCACATGGTGTCGGATGTTGCCTCCCTGCACTCTCATGCATGCATGCTCAAACTTACATGAATACAGTAAGAGCAAAGTATGGTGTGCCCAAAGGCAGCCCCTCTCTGCTCATCAATTGATTGATGGCAGGGTCCAAATTGCTTATCCTTCAGGGCAGTGCTATTTTCTCGGGGAAAAAAGGTGCCAGAACTCACCATGAATGCCTTCTTGGTCTCTTATAATGTTCTCTTATGCAGTGGTACCTCGGGATACAGATGCTTCAGGTTACAGATGCTTCAGGTTACAGACTCCACTAACCCAGAAATAGTACCTCGGCTTAAGAACTTTGCTTCAGGATGAGAAATTGCATGGTGGCAGCAGAAGGCCCCATTAGCTAAAATGGTACCTCAGGTTAAGAACAGTTTCAGGTTAAGAACAGCCCTCCAGAATGAATTAAGTTCTTAACCCAAGGTACCACTGGACACGGGTGGTGCTGTGGGTTAAACCACAGAGCCTAGGGCTTGCCGATCAGAAGGTCAGTGGTTTGAATCCCCGCGATGGGGTGAGCTCCCGTTGCTCGGTCCCTGCTCCTGTCAATCCTGCTGTTCAAAAGCATGCCAAAAAGTGCAAGTAGATAAATAGGTACTGCTCCAGTGGGAAGGTAAATGGCATTTCCGTACACTGCTCTGGTTCTCCAAAAGTGGCTTAGTCATGCTGGCCACATGACCCGGAAGCTGTACCTGACACCGAGTCTGTTAACTGTCTCTCCTCTGGTGCTTCTTCTTCTCCTTCCTGTTCCACTCCCAATATTTCCCAGCTTCTCCCCTCTGCAGCCTCCAAACTATGACCTTCTGCAAACCCACTGCTCTAAATCTATTGTCTTCCTCTGCTCTGGGAAGTGCAGGCGAAGTGTGGACAGACTCTGACACCAACCATCTAGCTATATCTGTATTTGATTGTATTTGATTCCTTTGCTATGGCTTGTGGCTGAGGCAAATAAAGATTTTATCTCTCTGCATTACTTAGCCAGGGAACGGCAGTGCAAAATTAAGAGAGGTGTGAATTTTGAAGGATGGGTGTTTTGGAAAGTGCAAATTAGGCTCACTCCCCTTTAAGTCAAATTTCTCCTCCATCCCTACCATTGACTCCTTAGCCCAGCCCTGCACACAAAAGGGGGCTCATCCTTTTCTTTGACAGCAGAAATGAGACGCTCCTTTCTTTTCCACCCGGCAATAGGGGTTGAAAGAGAAGATTGCCGGCCTGCAATAACATTTCAAGGGGGGAGGCACTACAAGCAATAGTCTGACTTGGTGGAAGATGCATCATGTATCTAGGCCATGGGCACATGTGTCCATGGACACCAGCATCGTAACTCACCAACTGCCGTTTAACACACTGCAGCCTCTGAAGTAGATAACATAGTGCTGGAAAAAACCAGGTGCTTTTTTCTAATATATCTTTAACCAACAGAACTGTTATATTCTTTTAAATCAGTGACAGAAGGGTTGTGGCAGGAAATAGAAATACAGCATATACTAGGAGGTAAAGATCCTTCAGCAATATATTGTTTATGCTAAAGCGTGTCCTCCCTAAAAGAGGGCACATGTTGCGATGAGACCTGGAAACTGACCTCCTGGTTGTGGGTAGATATATTGGACAGCCACAACACCCGATTGGTAGGTCCCTCATTGCTGGGTTTAATTGGCTAATGGGAGCTGTCTAAACAGGCCGAGGGACCTAAATATACCTATGCACATGACCCAGAGCTTCCTCTTTCGGCTTGTGCATAGGAACACCCGCCCACCTCTCCCTATATTTAGGGCATTTGCGATTGACCTTGCTATGCTGTCGTGTGTCGTCTGTCGTCGGGACAGGGGCACGGCGGGAATTTTCCCCACTTGGCTGATTGGCTGTGGCCATTTGGGTTTCGCCTGCTGCGTAGCAAATTGTCACAACTTGTAAGGTTGTGGATAGGCTCTGGTTCAGGTGATAGGGATGTGAGAACAGTCTTGCCATCCCTATGTGAAGGGTATTCCGTTAAAGGAATCCAGGGACTCAACTTGGTTTGGTCAACTGCCGAGAGGGGGTTGTGCCTGTGCCTGAGTCCAGGGGAGTGAACAGAGTCTGTTCCCAGGCTTTTAACTTGCCTCAGGTGTTCACCCTTGGCTGACCTATGATAGAGCTCTGGGTCAGCACTACCTGCAAGGGTGCAGGGAGCTGGTCGAACCAGAGCCTATGCAACCAGTCACTTTCTGTAATCAATAAAGTTGTGGCCTAAATTCTGCCAAAAACCAAAACTAAAATTTGAGTCAAATGTGTGTTTATTTAGGGGGGAGGTTTCTGGGTCTGAACACACAGAAGGAAAGAGCAGAAAGCAGTCGCAGGACTTTGGCACTTGGGTTTGGTTGTTGTTGTTGTTGTTGTTGTTGTTGTTGTTAAATTTATATAGCACCATATACCCGGAGGCCTCAGGGCAGTTCACATGAAAGATCACAATATATAAAATCAAAGTAAAAACAATAACCCAATAACCACATTTTAAAAGGGTACAGGATGTCAACCTAAGGTCTGGTTTAATAATAATAATAATAATAATAATAATAATAATAATAATAATAATAATAAATTTTATTTATATCCCGCCCTCCCCAGCCAAAGCCGGGCTCAGGGTGGCTAACAACACTAAAATAGTGCAACATTATAAAAACATTATTAAAAGGAAGGGGATCACTTAGATACATATAAAATGTGTATTTTAGGGTAAAATATATGCAAAAAATAAAATTTTGGTCAAAAGCACTTAAAAAACAATCCACTAATTCATGCAGAAATAGGAATCAAAACAAATAAAAATATCGGAGTGGGATTCTGCTGATCTGCCTAGCCTTACTCAAATCTGTATCATATTAAGGAACTGTGTTCTGTCTTTGTTAAGAAATTATTTCAAAGAATCAAAAGCATTGGGAACAAATAAGATTTCAGAAATAAAAAGGTTTGAGTGGGGAGATCAGGATAAAAGATGAACCTATTCCATATAGCCTGCAGAGCGGGATGCTAAGAGACAATTTCATTGAAGTGTACAAAATCTTAAACAGTGTCAAAAATGTTAGCTCAGTAAACATGTTTCTATTTTCATCTCAGTGAAAATAAAAGGGTGTAAAAATAGAAAGAAAGAAATATTATACGTTAAAAAGCAAAGACAAATAATAGATTCATTCAATTAAAATAGATGAAATATTCAGGAAATGGAATACTAAAGGAGAAATAAATGGGAATGCATTGAGAGGCCTAAGCTGTTTGCGTCCTAATTTCATATATCTGCATGTCCTCAAGACATAAACCTTATTTTCTGCTCGGAAATGGATATCAAGTCTATTCATTGAGTCCAAATGCAATTCTAGGCCTGGTCTGTTTGCATAAACTGAAGAATCAAACAGTCATTGAGGCAAAATACAGCTTAGAGGGTGGAGCTGAGCAATCATGCTAGCAATTATCTTAACAATAGCTAACGATTGCTTTGATGAATTTCACTTCTTCCGTTAGCGAATCGCTCTGAACAAAATGTGATCTCTTCTCATTTGCTTGCTGTTTAAAACGATTACGAGGATAATTCATTTGGATAATCCCAGGCATGGAGGCTGCGGTAGTAGCAGCAGCAGAGGCATTTTCTTTGAGTCATCATTGGCCAGCAATGGAAGAAACAATTCCTGCATGCTCCTCTTTGCAGAAGAAGGGCAGCTGCAGGACAGAACTGAGTCACCAAGCTGGGTATGTTGCCTGCTTAGGGCAAAGGTGGCTAAACCCCAGTTCAGGAGCCTGATCTGGCCGCCCAAGCAATCCCAGCCCCCGCTGGCCAAATAATAATAATAATAATAATAATAATAATAATAATAATAATAATTTTATACCCCACCCATCTGGCTGGGTTTCCCCAGCCACTCTGGCTGGTTCCCAACAGAATAATAATAATAATAATAATAATAATAATAATAATAATAATGTGATAAAACATCAAACATTAAAAACTTCCCTAAACACGACTGCCTTCAGATGTCTTCTAAAAGGCAGATATATAGTTGTTTATTTCCTTGACATCTGATGGGAGGGTGTTCCACAGAGCGGGCGCCACTACCGAGAAGGCCCTCAAGTTTGGTAGGGTTGCTGTATTCCCAAAATTGAAAGTCTGGGAAAAGTTGTTGAGCTCTCTTTTCTTTTCTTATTTGCTTCCCCACCCCCTATGCCATTAGCATTACACTGGTAAAAGGTAAAGGGACCCCTGACCATGAGGTCCAGTCGTGGCTGACTCTGGGGTTGCGGCGCTCATCTCGCTTTATTGGCCGAGGAAGTCGGCGTACAGCTTCCGGGTCATGTGGCCAGCATGACTAAGCCGCTTCTGGCAAACCAGAGCAGTGCATGGAAATGCCTTTACCTTCCCGCTGAAGCAGTACCTATTTATCTACTTGCACTTTGTGCTTTCGAACTGCTAGGTGGACAGGAGCAGGGATCGAGCAACGGGAGCTCACCCCGTTGCAGGGATTCCAACCACCAATCTTCCAATTGGCAAGCCCAAGAGGCCTCTGTGGTTTAACCCACAGCGCCACCTGCATCCCAGTATATACTAAGTAAAAGAGTGCAAGTTCACCCCCATCCTCCCTCTCTCTCCCCCAACCTTATACTGTATACAACATTAATGTCACACATCAAATGTCACCGACCTGTAGAAAAGACTCTGACCTGAAAATAGAGACAATAAACATACTTTGGTCAACCAAGAAAATATTTTATTTTATTTTTTAAAAAATGTATACACTGAACTAAAATGTGCATAGAAACCCACATATTATTGAAAACACCATACAAAAGTACGTTGCAGTAGGGAAACTTGTTTTGCAAAAAATGGTCTCTTAAGAGATATTTACACCCAGAGGCTGATGAATTTCCAGGAGGACTTGAAAATAAATAAATCACTAACTAATGAGGAGAGGTAGAGAACTGAACTTGAGATTGGAAAAAATGAGAAATATAGAGAAACTAAAACTGAGCGTTGTGTCCGTCCATCCCTATGGCAACACTGAGTAACAAATGCAGAAATTGAATGAAACACAGTTGGGGTCAGAACGTGTGTGGTTGGTACGTGAAAGGCATCTCTTCCAAGATGGTCTCCTTTTCCTGTGAAGGCCAAATGCCCATTATATTGGAGTCCAAGCAGAATAAAAGGAACCACGAGGATTTAATTGCCATTGAAGATTTTCCTTTAAAGTTGCATGCTATTTTAGTTCACATCAAGACAGATTCACATGCATGCACAAAGGCTATGTAATTGTCTTCTGAAACAGACATTGTGCAATATGTTTGTTTCTACTTCAAGAAAACGAAAACGGTAATTTGGGGAAGGGAGCCTTATCAAAAAAAGAAGAGGAGGAAATCTTGCCGCTCTTGAATACTGTGACGCAGAATGCATTAAAATAAAAAACCCAAAGAGGCCTATTTTGCTGACAATATATATTTTATGGATTCAGGCACTTGGCTCTAGAGGGTGTGCAGCTAAACATTTTTCATTTTGTTACTCCATTTGTTTCATACTTGGTTTTTTTGCTTCATTTTCTTTTAACGATCAAGTTTTTAAAAGGTACAGCCTAGGACATGGGTAGGCAAACTAAGGCCCAGGGGCCAGATCCAGCTCAATCGCCTTCTAAATCTGGCCCATGGACAGTCTGGGAATCAGCGTGTTTTTACATGAGTAGAATGTGTCCTTTTATTTAAAATGCATCTCTCGGTTATTTGTGGGGCATAGGAATTCGTCCATTCCCCCCCCCCTAAAATATAGTCCAGCCCCCCACAAGGTCTGAGGGACAGTGGACCAGCCTCCTGTTGAAAAAGTTTGCTGACCCCTGGCCTAGGAGAAAAATTAGGAATGGATGGGAAGTATCTGGGCACTAAGCTAAGGCAGCAGATAGTGGCATGCAGTGCAGACAGACAGACCTGGACAACCATGCTTTAAGAAGCAGACCTTATCAGGCAGATCCGCCGAGTTGCTCCCAAAACTTGGGAGGGGGCCGTCGTGCTCACATGACATCAAACACGTGCTGCCACTCCAACCCAGCAAGGTCGATTTGGCCCCCCGTCGCTCACTGCCAGCTGCTTTAGGGATGTGAAAGGGACATGCCAGGGTGAGGATGCTTCGCCCAGCTACATCCCTGGCAGAGGACGAGCCGACGAGAGGGAGAGACGATTTATTTATTTATTTATTTATTTATTTATTTATTTATTTATTTGATATACTGCCCTATACCCAGAGGTCTCAGGGTGGTTCACAGAAAAGATTACTATATATAAAATCAAAATAAGAACAATAACCCAGTAACACCACCCACCTACCCAAAAACCAGCCAAATTTTAAAAGGAGGCAGCTGTTATGGTTAACATGCCTAGAGGACTCAAACTCAGCTCTCTGTGACTCAGTGGACTGCAGCCTATGTCCATTGTTTCCTAACAGAAACCAAAATGATCTCGGCTGGGAGTTGGGTTAAATAATAATAAGAATAAAAATAATAATAAGAAGAATAATTTAGTTATACCCCACCCATCTGGCTGGGTTTCCCCAGCCACTCTGGGCATCTTCCAACAAAGTATTAAAATACAGTGACCTGTTAAACATTAAAAGCTTCCCTAAACAGGGCTGCCTTCAGATGACTTCTAAAAGTCTGGTAGCTGTTCTTCTCTTTGACATCTGGTGGGAGGGCGTTCCACAGGGAGGGCGCCACAACCGAGAAGGCCCTCTGCCTGGTTCCCTGTAACTTGGCTTCTCGCAGTTAGGGAACCACCAGAAGGCCCTTGGCGCTGGACCTCAGTGTCGGTGCAGAACAATTAGGGTTAGGGGGAGAAAGGCATCCCTTTTTCTAAAATGACTCTAGCCATCCAAAATATATATATATTAGAAACAACATGGGATGTTCTCAGTACCGTCAACTTTGTTTTTCTGTGGTTTCAAAGTGACAAGGGCTCCTTTCACATATGAATCATTCGTGGCTAGTGTCACAAAAGACTGTTCTACTATTGTGCCGCTGCTCCAGTCCAGAGACCCAGCAGATGTCTGTTTTTTTACAGCTACTTTTCATTGACATTTGCATTGATTCTCTTTTAAATGACTAGGCCTGGATTAATGCCTTTATTCAAGCTACATAATGCTATATCTAAATCAGTAAACAAGTTAATAGTTTCAGAGCTCTCTAAAGTAAGGGGGGGGGGAATAATTATCTGCCCTGAAAACTCAATCCCACATATTGCACGTATTTTATGTGACAAACTCCTTCATGTGATACTGGCAGTAAATACCATGAAAAACCTTTCACAAATCTAATTATAGCTGTATTATCACAATAACATTTCTAGCTGATCACATGTTCCAGTGCTACCAGATGCTACCGATTATTAGAGTTAAAATGAATAGCAGCTTTTCAAATGGGAAATAACTGTTATTTTCCAAATCCCCAAGTTAATCAGTATATTCAGTTCCTCCAGGGGGCAGGGGAATCAAGAGCAACCTAGAACACATCCATTTGTGGTTCTAGAACATGTCCCATTGGTGTTTCCTTTGTTCTGCAATAGGAAACAGTATTATCAGGCTGGTACACACTCATAACATTACTGGCAAGTCCTAAAAGGCAGGCTTGGAGCTGAACCACTGAGGTTGGTGCTATCATGCACCAAAGTCGAGAAGACTGCTTCAAGTGGCGATGTGGTCTAAACCACTGAACCTCTTGGACATGCCGATCGGAAGGTGGGTAGTTCGAATCCACACAACCGGGTGAGCTCCTGTTGCTCCGTCCCAGCTCCTGCCTACCTAGCAGTTTGAAAGCACACCAGTGCAAGTAGATAAATAGGTGGCAGGAAGGTAAATGGCGTTTTTGTGTGCTCTGGTTTCCGTCATGGTGTTCTACTGTGCCAGTAGCGGTTTAGTCCTGCTGGCCACATGACCCAGAAAGCTGTCTGTGGACAAATGCCGGCTCCCTCAGCCTGAAAGCAAGATGAGTTCTGCAACCCCAGAGTCGCCTTTGACTGGACTTAACTGTCCAGGGGTCCTTTACCTTTTTTGTCTTTACCTTGCACCAAAGTCGAGAAGACTGCTTCAAGTAGTGGAATTTAGCAAGGTAGATAAAGGCAGGCCTTGATTTCTGAATAGTGAGACTGTTGGTGGCTATTGTTGGACTCCGGTTCCCATCATCTCTGTCCATGCTAGCAGGAGCTGGTGTGAGATGGAGTTCAAGAACATCTGAAGTCTTCAGGTTCCTCGCTCCCAGTTTGAAGTGCTGGGTCTAAACATGGTCCTAGTTCAGCCTCAGAGCAGCATAATATCTCAAGCCTGCACTGTGACTCACCTGAACAGTTCCAGAAGCTATATTTACACAGCCATTCCTTTGCTCTCTCAACCTGAGTTTCCTGCTTTGACTGCTGTGTAATTCTAATTGCATATTTTAATTACGGATGTTTATATTGCAATGTTTTAATGGGATGCCTTTATTGTATATTTTAATTATGGATGTCTATATTTTAATGTGTGTATAACTGGTTCTGATACTTGGTTAGCCACTTAGAAGCCCATTTTGGCACTAAGTGGTAGATAATAAGCCCCTTCGTAAACAACTTAGTGGTTTTATTACAATCAAGTGGCTTATAAATTTTGTGGAATAAAAATAAATACATTTGGGACACAAGGTTCTGTGCAGATACACACAAAGAGTTGTGCCATTCTGAGCTTTCTGGTATGGCTGTGTTGTTTTATCAAAGGTATTCTCAGCTGCCTGGATATCTTCCTGGAAAGTTGGAGAACACCCCCTGGTATCTATAGCAACACTCGATAACAGAGGTTGAAAAAGTAAAGTATGCTCATTGCACACATACTCTCATTGTAATAGTCATATACACTGGGCGTCTTGTAAAGCTTTATTCCATATCACGGTGTATAAAAAGATGGGTGAGAGCTGGACCACAAAGAAGGCTGATTGCCAAAAAATTGATGCTTTTGATTTATGGTGCTGGAGGAGACTCTTGAGAGTCCCATGGACTGCAAGAAGATCAAACCTCTCCATTCTGAAGGAAATCAGCCCTAAGTGCTCTCTGGAAGGGCAGATCGTGAAGCTGAGGCTCCAATACTTTGGCCACCTCATGAGAAGAGAAGACTCCCTGGAAAAGACCCTGATGCTGGGAAAGATTGAGGACACAAGGAGAAGGGGACAACAGAGGACGAGATGGTTGGACAGTGTTCTCGAAGCTACCAGCATGAGTTTGACCAAACTGCGGGAGGCAGAGGAAGACAGGAGTGCCTGGTGTGCTCTGGTCCATGGGGTCACAAAGAGTAGGACATGACTAAACGACTAAACAACAACAATGCATAGGCACATGACTATGCAACAGTGTGACATGGGCACATTGTGATAATATTGATGTTAGGCAATGTCACAATGATCCTTTAGGCTGGGAAGATTTTTCGCACTAGCAGTAATGGGAAGAAAGAAAACCAACAAAGTCTCTGGATCATTTTCAACAGCATCTAAGACAGGGAAGAATGCAGCCCCTCCTTTCTATTTAATGATCACTTAACAGAAAATTTTTAAACATTACTGTAAAATTGCCTTTTGCCAGCACACAGACACACGCAGCATGCCATTTGAATTTGCTTTGGACATTGCAATTATCGTGGTCTCCCATTTTTTAAACAGCATACAGCCGTTGTTGTTGCAAGCATCTTTATGCCTCTTATTTGTCGAGATGTGATATGTTCGACAGAATTGCTGCAGTGGGTTCACTGGGGAGCTGAACTTTGCCCCATAAATCCCTCGTGAACTCATTGTTGTTTGCCTATTAGCCTTGTTCCTTGTCACAAGCGTGAATGCTCCCTTGCCTGTGGTGGGCAAAGAGGGAATCTAAAACAAAACACTTTTCCCAACAGCTAGCTATGCTGCATCAGCAGGGAAGACAAAATGCTCCTAGCACAATATGCTCATACCCAGGTCTTATTTTAATCATGACTATTTAACTTATAAATGAGCCTAACATCATAATTACACATCACTCTCTGAACGTTTCTCTCTCTCTCTCTCTCTCTCTCTCTCTCTCGCCATGCATATTTATCTTATATAACCAATTAAAGCCAAAGGGAAAGAAATCTATAACGGCGCAAGGATTTAACACTGAATCATTTACTTCCTGAGTTTAAATTGGGGCTGCGTCAAATATTTGCTTATTTTGATATTTGCCTTGAAAATTAGTGCATGGACACAGCAATCCAAAGATAACACTGAGCAGGGGAGCTGCCAGATCTCAAATTCCTAAAAACAAGAGTTGTTTGGGGCACTGATTGTATAAACACTTATTTGGTTAATGGGTGGAAATTAAAGAGTTATCTGTTAATGAGCATGCATTGTAAAATGCATTCCAAAAAGAAATAAACCCACACCGATGACATCCACGCTCACTACTAAGGTGGTCAAGGTAATGCACTTAGGAGAAGTAAAAGGGACGCGGGTGGCGCTGTGGTCTAAACCACTGAGCTTCTTGGGCTTGCCGATCAGAAGGTTGGCGGTTCGAATCCACATGATGGAATGAGCTCCCGTTGCTCTGTCCCAGCTCCTGCCAACCTAGCAGTTCGAAAGCACACCAGTGCAAGTAGATAAATAGGTACCGCTCTGGCGGGAAGGTAAATGGCATTTCCATGCGATCTGGTTTCCGTCACAGTGTTCCGTTGCGCCAGAAGTGGTTTTGTCATGCTGACCACATGACCCGGAAAGCTGTCGATGGACAAACACCGGCCTGAAAGCGAGATGAGTGTTGCAACCCCACAGTCGTCTTTGACTGGACTTTACCATCCAGGGGTCCTTTACCTTTTTACCTTGCACTTAGGAGGGAAGTGTATGCAATGTTCCCTGGCTACTTTTTTTGTTTTGCCGCAGCAGAATGCAAAAACTCTTCGTAGGAAAGTGCAGGTACAAGGTTCCTGTTCTCCCCCCTTGCTTTCTTTTCAAAAATAGTTATAACAGACATTTGATTAAATTCTCCATCTTTGCTAAAATGAAACAATTTTAGTTCATTAGTCCTGTGTGTGTGTGCATACGCACATAAACTAACAAATGGAAGAGAGGGTTGATGCTCTCGTGTATCAACAATATTAGGCAGTACATTTGTACCATGAGCATCCTGCTGTCCGCAGTAGCTTCACTTTAAGAAATCCACAAAACTTTTGTTTCCATTCAAATTTAAAGCAATTTATAAAATTTAATGAGGGAACATAACCTCAAATACTTTCCAAGTGCTGATGCACAAAAACAAAGTTTCTAATGGTGGGAAGAAGCCGGAATTAAACTTTTATATGTTTTCTTTTAAATCATGGCCTGTGAAGGTTTGCTTTTGGTGGCTTCACTCTTTTCACTGTTATGAAAATTGCATTGCAGATTTAGAGAGAAGCATGTGTCTCTAAGGGAGCCTTCTTCTCTTTGCTCCACATCTTCACCCCATTTTAAAACCATGCCTGTGAACTTGAGTTATGCTGAAGCGAAAAAGGTTTTCTTCCACTGAGTGGCTGCGAGCAAAAAGGCCAAATGTTCTATTTCAAGTGAACACGAGAGTTTTCTAGCCTTTTTTCTGCTTTGGCCATACCTTCTTGAAACAGAAAAACAGGACAGCTTCTGCATAGGATGAGCTGAACCTGCCAATTTCATTTTCTCTCAGTTTTCTAGACTTATTTTCAGTTACCTACATTTTCACTTCAGTTTGCATTTTTTTAAAAAAAAAAATCAACCCTCAAGAAACTTCATCAGCATTTTAGTGTGAATTTCCCCTAATAGTCATATTTTTATATATAAAAAAATATTGCTTGATGCACACAGTTTTGGAAAAGCCATTTTTTACATTATTTTTGCTGATATATCTACTCTGATGCACACTATACCTCAGGGCATGCATTTTTGCACACCTGACTGGGCTGGAGGGCTTCGTTTCAAAATTACGAGAAGCACAACTTTTGAGGGATGGCTTTGTTTTAGTCCACGTATTTTTTTTCAGAAAGCATGGATTTGGTAGGTTCACTTTCAAATGTCAGCTGAATCCAGTTCACCTCCCATCCCTACCTCTGGAACACCACATACCCTTCAACATTTCTCTGATGAAAATAGGGCCGTCATATTCCATAATGATAAATTTACTATTTATACCCTGCCCATCTGACTGGGTTTTCCCAGCCACTAAACATTAAATGGGATGTGGGTGGCACTGTGGGTTAAACCACAGAGCCTAGGACTTGCCGATCAGAAGGTCGGCGGTTCAAATCCCCACAACAGGGTGAGCTCCCGTTGCTCAGTCCCTGCTCCTGCCAACCTAACAGTTCAAAAGCATGTCAAAGTGCAAGAAGATAAATAGGTACCGCTCCGGCGGGAAGGTAAATGGCGTTTCCGTGTGCTGCTCTGGTTCACCAGAAGCGGCTTAGTCATGCTGGCCACATGACCCAAAAGCTGTACACCGGCTCCCTTGGCCAATAAAGTGAGATGAGCACCGCAACCCCAGAGTCGTCCGCAACTAGACCTAACGGTCAGGGGTCCCTTTACCTAAACATTAAATACCTTCCCCATACAGGGCTGCCTTCAGATGGTTCAGAAGTCATATAACTCCATACTCTCTGACATTTCTCCAGTGAAAATAGGGGTGTCCTAAGGAAAAGCGGGACATTCCAGGATCAAATCAGAAACTGGAAGAACTTATGTTTGTTACGGTTTTTATCACAGTTTTAATCTGGGTGCATGGCATTTTACCATTTTAATGCGCTTGTTGTAAACCCTTCTGGTATCTTAAATGATGAAGGGCAGAGTAGAAAGTAATTAAGTAATGGTGCAAGCCAAACCATGTTGACTCAGAAGTAAGTTCCATTGAGTTCAACGGGGCCTATGTCCAGGTAAATGGGGTTAGAATTGCAGCCTAAGAATATAAATAAACAAGAAAAGAAAGAGGTTGCAGAATTGTGAATAAATCCTATTAATCTCTGTAGGATTTCATTCCAAGCAGACATGCATGGTATGTTGGTACATGAAGCATTCCTAAGACCTCAGTGACAACGTGGTTTAACTGAAAAATCTAAGCTAGCCAAAGAAATGAACTGAACAGAAGAAGGTCAAGTCTTCCGTGTTCCTTACAATACCAAAATCAAAGCCCAAAGGCATTTTTGTCATTTGAACTATTATTTCAGGTTAGCTCAAAATAGAAAGAGCCTAACAATGCTGACAAAGGCATTACAAATACATCGGTTCCCATTGCAGTTAATGCCTCCTAATAATGTTTTGGTTTACATGGCAGTTGCCGCAGAAGTAATTGATGTTTTCCTCCTGATGGCGTGCTCGCTTGGTTTTTTATTTCAAGGCATAAAGCTAAATAATGAGACACTTGTCTTATATTGGCGTGATTAATTAATACACAAACATAATGGTGTCGCCTACACTTCATTTGTTTTACTATATTATTTCAAATTATGGAGGGAAATGTTCCATTGCTTATCTACCTCACGGCAATAAAACTTGCATAGAAAGGCAGTCCACCTTTCTCCTACATGCGTACCTAGATAGCGCATACTTGATTCATGCTGAAATTGCCATGCAGTTTCCATAAAATCAGTAAGGAGAAAGGTAAAGGACCCCTGGACGGTTAAGTCCAGTCAGAGGCGACTATGGGGTGCAGTGCTCATCTCACTTTTCAGGCCGAGGGAGCTGGAGTTTGTTCACAGACAGCTTTCCGGGTCATGTGGCCAGCATGACTAAATTAGTTCTGGCACAATGGAACACCGAGTGACAAGTGCCAGAGCACATAGAAATGCCATTTACCTTCCTGCCAGAGCCGTACCTGTTTATCTACTTGCACTGCTGTGCTTTCAGACTGCTGTGTTGGCAGAAGCTGGGACAGAGCAACGGGAGCTCACCCTGTCGCATGGATTCGAACCACTGACCTTCCAATCGGCAAGCCCAAGAGGCTCAGTGGCTTAGACCACAGCACCACCCAGTCCCTTTATAAAACCAGTAACCTACATAGAGTAACTCAGCCAAATTAGATATAAGCAAGCAATCATGCCTGAGACAATAGTGCTTAACATTTCATACAGCTCAGTCAGAAACATTGCATTCAGGGACTCCTTCTAGAATATGACACCTCTTCATTATTCCTCCAAGGACTAGTTTACAAAAAGTCATAATCTCCCCCTTTGCTTTCCACCCTCTCTCTTGAAGAACTGCAGAAAAATAGCAGAGAATGGATTTACTCCAAAGTTTCCAAGAATTGTGTTTCAGTATTCCTGGGGCAAAGTAGGCAAGGAACGTGAGCATTTTGTGGGTAAAGAAATGAACAAAATGAAGAACAGTCAAATAATTGCTTTCACCGAATGTTTGTGTGTGAAGCAAACAGATTCATTTTGCTTATACACAGCAAGGGAATTTGCTGAGCTGGAGTTTTGGTTTGGAAGAAATAGAGCTCAAACTTAGGGAAAGAATAACAAAAATATTATTTATGACAGAGAAAATGACCCATGTGTTAGGTTCATTTACGCATTCTCTTGATATCACCATTGTTGTTGTTGTTGTTGTTGTTGTTGTTGTTGTTGATTTTATTATTTATACCCTGCCCATCTGAGTGGGTTTCCCCCACCACTCTGGGCAGCTTACAGCATATATAAAAACATAATAAAAACACCAAGCATTAAAAACCTCCTGATACAGGGCTGCCTTCAGATGTCTTCTAAAAGTTGTGCAATTCTTTATCTCCTTGACATCTGAAGGGAGGGCGTTCCACAGGGAGGGCACCACTACTGAGAAGGCCCTCTGCCTGGTTCCCTATAACTTTGCTTCTTGCAATGAGGAAACCAGCAGAAGACCCTCAGAGGAGGACCTCAGTTGAGCGATGGGGGTGGAGACGCTCCTTCAGGTATACTGGTATATTAGTTTGCTGATGAAACCTTGCTCTAAATATCCCAGCGATTACTCATAGAAGCTTCACATGGGTATTAAAAAGAAAAGGAGGCAATATAGTGCCCTTTGACACCCCATAACTCAAGAGCACAGGCATTGAGAAACATTAACCCAACCCAACAGAAGGTCAGTGAGGCTGGCTGTTAACCAGAAGGTTAGTGGTTCAAGCCCATCCAGGGACAGCTGTGGGCAGGATTCCTGCATTGAAGGGGGTGGAACTAGATGATCCTTAGGGTCCCTTCCAAATTACAATTCTGTGATTCTGTACCATCTTCTGGAATTGTCCCTGGAAAGAAGACAGGACCTACTGTAGAGCAGTCTCCGCAGTCCGCATCTCCCATAGATGGTCCAGAAGGATTCCACGGTTGAAAAGCTGATGAGAAATAGATCAGGAGCAAGGGCAAATCTACACTCATGGTTTTTAATGTTAAGGAAGGTTTAAGGAATGGTTTTTGATAATGTTGATTGACTAATGACGTTCTACTTTTTACATTCATAATGCATTATTAGCTTGCCTCTTTTAACACTAAAATTTTAATTGTTTTATGCTGCTATATAGATGAAACACTGCTCATATGCCCCTGTGTAGCATTTTACCTTTAATTAACAAGTACAGTGGAACCTCGGGTTACGTTACCCTCGGTTAACATAAACTTCGGGTTGCGGAAGCAGCAAACCCGGAAGTGTTCTGCTACTCGCGCATGTGCCAAAGCGGTCTACCACCGCGCACGCATATGCAGAAGCAGTCTTTCTGGTTGCGAAAACTTCAGGATACAGCCGGACCTCCGGAACGGATCCTGTTTGCAACCGGAGGTACCGCTGTATGCCCTGTGATTTTTTAAGAATGGCATATCTAATATCATTCCAATGGGGGGAAATAACGTTAAACATGTCAGCGTAGATCCAGCCCGGCAGGGTCACACTCCCCTTCTCCCTTTCACAATAAGGGCACCGGGGTTTTGTCATTCCTGAACCCAGGTCTGAGTCCAGGCTGCAATGGGTCTCGATAACTGGTTTCCTCCAATAGTACATACAACTGCACTGCCATGACCCTCTCAAGGGCCTTGCCCCAAAAGGAGGCGTTTGTGACTGGGCAATGTTTGGTGAATACCATTGGGTCCAGGGAAAGTTTTTCCAGGAGTGGTTGAACCACCAGCTCCTTTGAGGCGGTAGGCATCATCCCGTTCCACAGAGATGCATTCACCATACCATGGACCTGTCAGTTTGCATTTCTTAGTACAGAAAGTATTGATCTGATGTGTAGAGATCTTTCCTATTCTGATTAGTTCAGGAGGATTCTAAAAGGGTTATTCTCTTTGTGAAAGAAATTTTTCTTTCCATGTGAAAGAAACAGGAAGAAGGTTTTCGTTTGGGTTATTTCTGCGGGGAAACTGAGTACAGCTAGTTTAAACTACCGTATTTTTCACTCTATAGGATGCACCGGACCATAGGAGGGGGCGAACAGGAAAAAAAATTCTCCCCCTCTCTGCTCAGCGCCCCTTCACCGAAGCGGCAGGAGAATTTCTCCTCCCGCTTCACTGAAGGAGTGCTGCGCAGAGAGGGAAAACTGGGCAGCGCCTCTCCAGCGAAGTGAAGCCTGGATTGCAAGAGGGATCGGTGTGCACCGACCCCTCTCACTCTCCAGGCTTCAGGCTTCAGGCGGCTATCCGCAAGCCTTTGGAGTGCAGTGGGAACTCCTGCTGTGCTCTGAAGGCTTGTGGATAGCTACCTGAAGTCCCTAGAGCACAGCGGGAGTTCCTGCTGCACTCAGGGGGCTTCAGGCAGCTTCAGCGAAAGCAATGTGAAGCCTCCAGAGCACGGGGGGAGCTCTCCCTCTGCGCTTCGGAGGCTTCGCGTTGCTATCGCTGAAGCCAAGGAGCCTGCATTCGCTCCATAAGACGCACACACATTTCCCCTTAATTTTTGCAGGGGGAAAAGTGTGTCTTATAGAGCAAAAAATAATTTTGTTGTCCTTTCTGTTAAGGTCAAACTGACTGTTATAGTCGGGCCAGGAGGAGCCTGGCTCTCACTCGCTTTCTCTTCTGTCTCTTTGTTCTGGTGTTCTGTTCTGTATGCTTAGTGTTAAGGTTAAGTCTTATTATAAGTTTGTGAGTTTTATTGTAAGTGCAGCAACTGGATTTTTATGGACTGTGCCAATCCTGAATGTACTGGATTTGTGACAATGATGCTCATTTGCCTTCAGTAGCAAGAAAAAGCTCTGATGGATGAAGTACTATTTCCTCTGGTCTATTTTTTGGGAACTCTGCTATGTTTTTAAGTTTTTTCCTTCCCAGAAGAAGCTAAGCCGACAGAACCCAGCTAGCTTTAATCTGTCATGAAGGGCAAGGATCGAAAGCGTACATCATTGGGCACATACTCACAAGCGCCTTGTCAACATCATCAGGTTACAAAACCAAAACTGATCCCACAAAGCAAGGCTTGGTGGAGCATTGAAAACTTCACTTTGAGCTGAAATGGACTGAAATTTTATTTTACTTCCCCTGAAAATGCAAAAAGAATGTTTCACGGAGCATCACATTTCCACATCTCTCTTGAGAGTGTGGTTGTGAGTTCCTCTTATTGTCTGATTTGAATTGTTGGCTTTCCTTTCTAGAGGAGGTCAAGGACTTTGAACACATTATCCTTAGAAATGCTATACTTAGGGGGCCAAAGCTTGCTGTTGAATCAGAAATCTGTATAAATCATAGAATCATAGAATCATAGAGTTGGAAGAGACCACAAGGGCCATCGAGTCCAACCCCCTGCCAAGCAGGAAACACCATCAGAGCACTCCTGACATATGGTTGTCAAGCCTCTGCTTAAAGACCTCCAAAGAAGGAGGCTCCACCACACTCCTTGGCAGCAAATTCCTCTGTTGAACAGCTCTTACTGTCAGGAAGTTCTTCCTAATGTTTAGGTGGAATCTTCTTTCTTGTAGTTTGGATCCATTGCTCCGTGTCCACTTCTCTGGAGCAGCAGAAAACAACCTTTCTCCCTCCTCTAAAGCTTCTTATCTTTCTGGCTTCTTCATGAACTGGAGGGACAAGGGATTCTTCGTTTGTGCCTGGCATCAGCTCACCTCAATGGAGCAGGTCTACACGTTTTTTTTCCATTAAAGTGGAAAGCAGTTTTCGTTCTGTATGCGGAGTGCAACCATTCAAGCAACCCTTGACCCTTTAGAAAACAAAATTATTTTGCCTCTGATCTTTCAATGCATTTATAGTGTTTTAGTATTTCAATAAGCACTCCCATCGTGACATGTTAATTTACTGTGAATTAGAAGCTCATACAAATTTCATAGCCTCTTGTCTCCAAAGGAAACTTTTTAGAAACAATTACAAAGTCTCCACAGTGAGGACTCACATCCAAACATGCACTTCTTACCTTTATTTCTGCAAAAAATGTAAATTGCATCCTGAGTAAGTATTTTAGGCAATTATATACTGCACAGAAGAGAGGCTGGTAGATCTGATGATTATCTCCTAATTAACCTTGAGAAAGAAACATTCTGAAGAACCAAAAACGTCAAGCAGGTGAATGACAACAAACCGGGAATCAAAAGGACTTTGCCACCAATGTCAGTGGAGGATGCTACCTTGTGCAGAGATTTCTCTGTGGCTGTAGTCTGGCTGCCCCCATTGGCATGACAGAGTGGCCCACAAGGTATGTCTGAGTAAGGTAAAAGGTAAAGGACCCCATGACGGTTAATTCCAGTCAAAGGCAACTATGAGATTGTGGCACACATCTCGCTTTTATGCCGAGGGAGCCGGCGTTTGTCCCCAGGCAGCTTTCCAGGTCATGTGGCCAGCAGGACTAAAACGCTTCTGGTGCAATGGAACACTGTGATGGAAACCAGAGCGCACAGAAACACCGTTTACCTTCCCCCTGGAGCGGTACCTATTTATCTACTCACACCGGCACTCTTTCAAACTGCTAGGTTGGCAGGAGCTGGGACAGAGCAACGGGAGCTCACCCCGTCATGGGGATTCAAACTACCGACCTTCCAATCAGCAAGCCCAAAAAAATTGGGTAATGAGGAACGGGAAATCAAGAAGAAAATGTGTTAAAAAATATGATTGGAGTTATGTAATAATTTGGAAGATTTAATAAAAATCAGTAATGAACTCCAACTCCAATTGGCCCCTGGCAGCATGGGATAATAGGATTTATAGCCCAGCAACATGGAGGCAATAGTTTCCCCCATCCTGCCCTAATGTGCCTCCATGACACCTCGAAAGTAAATAAAAATGACAAAAGACAAATGCATTAAACACACACACGGACACACACAGAGAGAGAGAGAGAGAGAGAGAGAGACCACCTGTACTGGTAACTTGCTTCATCGCTCTACCCATAAGCGTTTGCTACACAGAGTGTGAAGAGGAGAGAATGGAAATGTACAAAACCCTGTTGTTAAATATTAAGCTGTGGGGAAATGAGTCCTCGGTGTGCACAAAGGAAAAGAAGCAATGAGAAATAGACAAATCTTTTCAATTAAAAGATGCTAAGGCAAAATGAAGCCAATTTCTTTTGTTTTTCGTATGTGGTGTAATTAGGCATAGTTACCAGTGTGCATATGTCAACAGTTTAATTCAAAAGAAAAAACTCTCCGCCACATGCGTCCCCAAACACACTCAGAGAAAACCAGTCCCTTACAGCAAATGCAGTGTAAAACCCTCAAGTGAATTATAGGGTCACAGTCGTAGCCCTATGTTGCTTATAGGTCACAACTGTGGTCTTACGTTCCACCATTGTAGTGAGAAATCAGGAGTGTAGTAGGTTCTATAGCTCATGGCTAGAAAATGCTTCAACAGTATGATTTGAAACATGGCAGTGTAGGTAAAAGTAAAGGTAAAGGACCCCTGGACAGTTAAGTCCAGTCAAAGGCGACTATGGGGTTGCGGCGCTCATCCCGCTTTCAGGCTGAGGGAGCCGGCGTTTGTCCACAGACAGCATTCCAGGTCATGTACTAAATCACTTCTGGCACAACTGTGACAGGAACCAGAGCACATGGAAATGGCGTTTACCTTCCCGCTGCAGTGGTGCCTATTTATCTGCTTGCACAGGTATGCTTTTGAACTGCTAGGTTGGCAGGAGCTGGGACAGAGCAACGGAAGCTCACCCCGTTGTGTGGATTCGAACTGCCAGCCTTTGATAGGCAAGCCCAAGAGGCTCAGTGGTTCAGACCACAGTGCCACCCATGTACCAGTGCAGGAGGAAAATGTTTGAGGATGGTCCATGTCCAACTGGGAGTGACTTAAACATGAAATGAGTGACCTGGGAAGTTAGCATTTTTCTTGCGTCTGGTAACAGGCAGTGGTGAATGTCTTGCACTGTGTACTCACAGGGCCAGGGGGTGTTAGAGTTGCAGCAACGGGATCCCTGATCTGGACTTTGCGTAGAGTAGGAATGAATGCTCTCCGCCATAAGAACGAGTTCCGAGGCTTTACTGGGAACAGTCTTAAAACAGTTACAAATAAATGTTAGAAGGATACAAAGTACCACATTGCTCTTAAAGAAACAAGCAGTGCAGGGCCATCTTCTTTTAAGTCCTTAATTTACCCCAAGAATTTTCATCTCTCTGGTCCTAGAGAGAGAGAGAGAGATCCTGAACATCTCGCAGAACTTAGCCACTACTGCTACTGGCTCCAATACCAACTAAAATACTGAGTTCTCAGGTTTCATCTGTTAGAATTCCTGCTCCATGATTGCAGTCATGGGATTGTTGTCTATCACATGACGGTGTATGTTTTGACTCCACAGAGTGGAAAGTGATGGAGACAGGATGTTTGTGTTACTGAGTTCTGTGAAGTGGGACTATTGTCCTTTGTTCTTTTCTCTTTGCTGTCTGATGCTAGGGAAAGAGGGAGCCATGTTGCAGTGCTCCGTGTGCGTTTATATGTAAATACAGTAGATTAGCCAAAATGCTGAGTTGCTGAGGTCTGTTACGCATGATGCGCAAACTCTGCGGATCCCTAAGTGTGCGGGTGTCAGTTGGCCTCAGTCCCTGTGATGTTAGGGCTGAAGAAAGCTTTTGAAGCTCCCAAACGATTGACCAGGAGGGAGAGAACATGCCAGTCGGGCATGTGTCTCTACCAGGGTCCTACTCGAGTGTAGGCTGAGCTCCTGACATCATCTTCCTGCTGTGAGAGATCTGCAACTTGAGTTCCTGGCAAGGAGTCATGAGTTGACCTGGAAATCTCCACCCTTTGCTAAGTTCCTGTGCTTAATGCAAACTTCTCTACTTTGCAGATGCAAAGTTTTTCAACTTCAGTGCATACAAATATTAAACATCACGCATATTAAACTTACATCCTTAACAGGAGCTAAAGCAAAGAGGCCTCCATTGCATGGCAATATTGATCGTGCTCTGTATATCTTTATCCACTACATAAAAACCAAGCTATCCAGTATATATATGCTTATTAAGGGCTGCATAACCTCAAGCTTCACACGAACAGTCTTTGGAGAAAAAGAGGTGCCATTCATAATAGTTGCTTTCGCAGTCAAGAAGGCTAGAGCTTGATCAATATGTCTTTAATATTCAGTGTAATTTCACTGGCCTTTGGGCTTCTCTATATGTGGGTTGGCTTGACTGGCAATACAGGGATACAGGAAGCTGACTTATACTGAGCCAGACCATTGGTCCATCTAGTTCAGTATTGTCTACACTGATTGGCAGCTGCCCCCCAGAATTTCAGGCAAGCACTCCTCTCAGCCCTACCCGGAGTGAACCTGGGACCATCTGCATGGAAGACAGATGCTCCACCATTGAGCGATGGCCTGTGCCTTCCTGGTTTTCTCTGAACAAGATCATCTTTGGTTGAATCAGCCGACAGGCAAAGGAAATCACTTGAGAGCATGAAAGTTATTTGGTGAATAACTTTCTAATCAAGGGTCATCTGTCAGCCGTGTATGTAATGCGTCAAGAGGGACGACTGTGTGCATGTGGAAGCAAAGATGTGATTGATTGTCATACACAAGGAGGGGGTATTGATTAAGCATGGCTTCACATTTTATAGACCTGCTCCCCCGGTTACTGAAGAAGCAAATCTATAAAATGTGGCATTTAGTACATAGTTATTTGCCTGGCTTCTTTACACATGACCTCCCATCTGCCTTGATCTCTGCTACTGGGCTGTTCTTTTTCAATGCCTTCCTTTCATTCTCCAAATCCTCCCCACTGTCTTCTGCATTCCATAAACCTTTCTAAAAATTACACAAAAGAGCAAAAGAAACTCAAAGGCTCCCTCATTTACATTACAGAGACTCTGCCAAAACTATGATAAAAGGAAGGCCTCCGATCTTCAAAGATTTCTACAAGTCTGGATATGGGCTTGTCTCTCTGCTCGTAAGTGCCAGCCAGCTAAAATTATCAGTACATTTGATGAACCACTATATTCTAATAGCAGCATGATCTAGAGCATCTGGGCTTCAGAACCCTGCAGAGATCTCCTGAACAAACAAATGCCATTGACTACATCGTTAATCCACCTTCCTATCTTATGGTCCAGTGAAAGCTGGACCATAAATAAGGCTGGTCGCCAAAGAATTGATGCTTTTGAATTATGGTGCTGGAGGAGACTCTTGAGAGTCCCATGGACTGCAAGAAGATCAAACCTATCCATTCTTAAGGAAATCAGCCCTGAGTGCTCACTGGAAGGACAGATCGTGAAGCTGAGGCTCCAATACTTTGGCCACCTCATGATAAGAGAAGACTCCCTGGAAAAGACCCTGAGGTTGGGAAAGATGGAGGGCACAAGGAGAAGGGGACAACAGAGGACGAGATGGTTGGATAGTGTTCTTGAAGCTACCAGCATGAGTTTGACCAAGCTGCAGGAGGCAGTGGAAGACAGAAGTGCCTGGCGTGCTTTGGTCCATGGGGTCACGAAGAGTCGGACATGACTAAACGACTAAACAACAACAATCTTAATTCCCTTTTAAAATAGCCCAACTGCTATAACTTTCCTGGATCATTTGTAGTGGAGGTTCAGAACCAGAGGAACCAACTTCTGGGAAAGATTGCAGGGGCCTGATTGCGATGTCGTGATGCAACATTTGTAACATCGCAAGGAGGCAAGGGGCAGAGCAAAATGCAGCGGCAGCACAACTCCACTGGCTTGCGGTCTCCACCCTCCTCTTCCCCCTACTGAACAAGGGTAAGATAGGGGGAGCCCCCCCCCCCAGTCATTGGAGGCAGCAGTAGGAGGAAGAACCCAAAGCCATGTCACATCTGGCTCCATGTTTGCCCTCCTCCATCCTCTGAAAAATGGGGGGCAGCCCCCTCAAAATAAACTGGGGGTCCAAAATGCCTCTAGGAGTTGGTGCCTATGTTCAATAAATAAGGGAATACTGTGGTGTCTTGGTTCTCAAACCTGATCTGTTCCAAAACCAAATTGTTCCAAAACCAGGGTGCGCTTTCCCATAGAAAGTAATGCAAAATGGACTAATCCGTTCCAGACTTTTAAAAACAACCCCTAAAACAGCAATTTAATGTGAATTTTACTCTCTAACGAGACCTTTGATCCATAAAATGAAAGCAATAATCATTGTACTGCGCTATAAAATAAATAAGAAAGTACAGTGGTACCTCAGGCTACAGACGCTTCAGGTTACAGACTCCATTAACCCAGAAATAGTACCTCGGATTAGGGTACTTCAGGATGAGAACAGAAATTGTGTGGTGGCAGCAGGGGGCTCCATTAGCTAAACTGGTACCTCAGGTCCTCCAGAATGAATTAAGTTCTTAACCTGAGGTACCACTGTATTGTAGATGATAAAAATTATTATTTTTTTCTTACCTGCATTGATGATAGTCATTGCATTGATGATGGTCATTCATCCATTTTCACAGTCACAAACAATCAATCCATATCTGAACTGGGCTCCACACAGTCACAAAAACAAATGAACCAAGGTACCGCTGTACTACACTCTGTGTAACGATGGAGACCAACTTCTTCTGGTCTTAGATTTCCATAAATAGGTAACACTTCCTCTCAGTTCCCTTCTTTCCTTGGGTGCATCCAAATCAGATGATCCAAGATGCCCTGTAAGGACATATCCCTCACAAGAAAGTCTGCTTATAATCTGAAATCAAGATTCAGCTTAAGCAGGTAAAATGCAATTTACTGTTAGATTGAATATATCGGTTTGATTTGAAGATAGGTGTTTGTTATCTGTTGCCTTCATTTCCCCCTTCGCCTCTAAATAAGACAGCTTTCAAAGGATATGAAGAAAGTTTGATTGATTTTAAAATGTGTTTCTCGGGAATTACCGACTAAAACCTTCTCCATCTGCTAAGACAGTGTGGTTATTAAGTTAGCCCTTATGTTCTAAATATAGTTCACAAGGTGCTGTGAAATTTGGCATCCTCTGGGCTTTGAGAAATCGAAACAAAAACCCCTTTCTTTAATTTCCCATACTTTTCCTGGTTTGGAGGGATGCATTCTCGTTAGCGATATACAGTGGTGCCCCGCAAGACGAATGCCTCACAAGACGGAAAACCCGCTAGACGAAAGGGTTTTCCGTTTTTCAATGCGCTTCGCAGGACGAATTTCTCTATGGGCTTGCTTCGCAAGACGAAAATGTCTTGTGATTCTTGCGAATTTTTTTCGCTCCCCACCCCCTTTTTCTAAGGCACTAAGCTGCTAATAGCCTTTTAGCAGCTAATCCGCTAATCCCTTAAGCCTTTAATAGCCGCTAATAGCCGCTAAACCACTAATAGCGCAAATCCGCTAATCCGGTAATAGGGTCGCAAGACGAAAAAACCGCTAGACAAAGAGACTCGCGGAACGGATTCTTTTCGTCTTGCGAGGCACCACTGTATAGACTTGCCACTGAATCTCATTGGTAGTGGAATCCAGGTGAAATTCTATGGTCCTGCCAATATGGATATTTATTTATTTTTTGGGAGGGAAATCATTTTCAAGTAGCAGTAGCTTTTACAGACCCCACAGTGCTGTGTTATCTCGAGTAAAAAATAATGCATGAGGGAGAAAATTTAGGGCTCAGATGGAACAAAATGGTGGGGGGGGTGGCATAAAGGTGTGGATCATAAGAGCGTACACAAAATAGAACTGGAAATCACCTCACGGATTTTTACATGGAAATTGGTTGCTGGTGGCTGAGGAAATGGAATTGGTGACATTGGTTTTGCCGATGCCTAATGAATGATTCAAAGCCATATAGGAGAGACCAGCAGAGATGAATGTCAAGAGAACTTCAGCATTGTTTTAATAACAAAATGAAGTTATCTTAGTTCACCTTTCGTTGGTCAGTTATTATATTTCGGAACACTGTTATGGATGTCAGGCTAATACTTTCCCAGTCTATTTAGTATGAACCTCAGCTGAGAGACGCTGACCTTTGATGAGAAAATGAATTCTTTTCATATTGTGCAGCATATTAAGAAAATAAAAACAGCCCTGTCAGTTGGACAGAGAGTCCATCTAGTTATGGTTCCAACCATAGTCAGGCTCCAGGAGAGAAAAGGGGTCAAGGAATGCTTACCTGTGTAGGAATTTCCCCCTCAATGTCTTGGGCATTCTGGCTTAATTAATTCATTTGGGTAATAATAATAATAATAATAATTTATTATTTATACGCCACCCATCTGGCTGGGCTTCCCCAGCCACTCTGGGCGGCTTCCAACAAAATATTAAAATACAGTAATGCATCAAACATTAAAAGCTTCCCTAAACAGGGCTGCCTTCAGATGTCTTCTAAAAGTCTGGGAGTTGTTTTTCTTTTTGACATCTGATGGGAGGGTGTTCCACAGGGCAAGTGCCACTACCGAGAAGGCCCTCTGCCTGGATCCCTGTAAATTGGCTTCTTGCAATGAGGGAACCACCAGAAGGCCCTCGGCACTTGACCTCAGTGTCCGGGCAGAACGATGGGGGTGGAGACGCTCCTTCAGATATACTGGACCGAGGCCGTTTAGGGCTTTAACGGTCAGCACCAACACTTTGAATTGTGCTCAGAAACATACTGGGAGCCAATGTAGGTCTTTCAAGACCAGTGTTATGTGGTCTCGGTGGCTGCTCAGAAGGTCATCTGCTGCCACCATCTCCTGCATTTTCTCCCATTCTTAGATAGACGTTATCCCACAAGGGTTTTCTAAGAAAGCTATGTACTTGGACAACAGCTTCTTCCATGTCTTTCTGGCTGCAAGAGTCTTTCTATCTTTCCCTATTCCTGCTTCTCT
The DNA here is from genome assembly GCF_965153285.1 of Podarcis tiliguerta. NCBI lineage: Eukaryota > Metazoa > Chordata > Lepidosauria > Squamata > Lacertidae > Podarcis > Podarcis tiliguerta. The sequence continues at coordinate 11,301,751 of NC_139543.1, read as the reverse complement.
TAGACCAGTAACTTAAACTGACATGCTGGAACGTGTGTAGAGGGCAACCAAGACGATCAAGGGTCTGGAAACCAAGCCTGATGAGGAACGCTGAAGGAGTTGGGTCTGCTTAACCTGGAAAAGAGGAGACTTCAAACATCTTAGGGCTGTCACATGGAAGAGGGAGCAAGCTTTTTCCTCCTGCTCTGGAGAAAATGGCTTCAAGTTACGAGAAAGGAGATTCTGACTAAACCTCAGGAAGAACTTTCTGTCAGGAAGAACTGTTCAACAGTGGAATGGTCTCCCTTGACCTTGGTGGGCTCTCCTTCCTTGGAGGTTTTTAAGCCAAGGTTGGATGGCCATCTGTCATGGATGCTTTAGCTGAGATTCCTGCATTGCAGGGGGTTGGACTAGATGACTCTTCCAATTCTAAGATTCTATGATTAGAACAGTTAGGTTTGTGGGTAGTTTTGGAACCATGTGGGAGAGAAGTAGGGACAACATATATTTAAAGCACTTTTATACCACTATAATAATCTTGGAGAATCTTGTAGTGTGTTAAGGGTGATGGGAACTGTAGCTCTGTGGTGTCAGTGCACAGAGGCTCCCAAAAACGTATGTGGAGGGCTTTAGATTCCTGCAGTCAGGCGTTGAGAGAGTAGAATTCAGTTAACATAGTAATGATCTCCAGAGGGACATGCATGTTATTCTCTTGTGGTACCTTAAAGACTAGGGATGCAGGTGGCGCTGTGGTCTAAACCACAAAGCCTAGGGCTTGTTGATCGGAAGGTCAGTGGTTTGAATCCCTGTGACGGGGTGAACTCCTGTTGTTTGGTCCCAGCTCCTGCCAACCTAGCAGTTCAAAAGCACATCAAAGTGCGAGTAGATAAATAGGTACTGCTCCGGCGGGAAGGTAAATGGCATTTCCGTGTGCTGCTCTGGTTTCGCCAGAAGCGGCTGAAATCATGCTGGCCACATGACCTGGAAAAACAGTCTGTGGACAAATGCCAGCTCCCATGGCCAGTAAAGCGAGACGAGCGCCGCAACCCGAGTCGTCCGTGACTGGACTTAACTGTCAGGGGTCCTTTACCTTTTTTACTTTAAAGACTTACATGTTGATTATGGCATCACCCTTCCTGGAGCAGAGTGCATAAGATACATGAAAGGTAATCCTAAATTGGCAGGCAGGAGACTAAAGCTTGTTAATGCTAGATGGGCCATAAAATGTTGAGGGCAATAATTTGTGCCCTCAAGAAACCCAGGCAATAAGAAAGCATGCTAAGTATTTTCTAATCCATATCTCCTAAATCTGTCACCAAAGAGGGTGCATTTGCAAAACAAACTGGATGGGTATGTGTGATGTCAGATTGTTCTTAAAGTAACCAAGGAGACAGGAGGGATTTATAGAATTATGTGTATTGAGAAAGGACTCTTTTCTCACATAAGATGTATGTTTTCCTAGTATCTGATATTCAGAGGTCTATGTAGTGGTAAATTTTAAGTGCAGGAGTTTTTCTTAGCAGCCTCCTTAGGCCTCTGAATGAGTGAGCTTAATGGCTGAGTGGAGATTTGAACGCTGGTGTCCCAGGTTCTAGACCAGTGCTCTAACCACCTCACCACACTGCCTCTATTTATTACAGTTAACTAACATTCATAGCATTGTAGCGCTGGAAGGGATTCCAAGGGTCATATAATAGTGAGCTGGCAAAGTGTGCTTTTATTAGCATGCTGGAATTTGCCTGATAAACCATGTGGCATGATTGCAATCCCATGCACACTCACATGCAGCCTTCTTCAGACATTAATGTGTCACTTTTATAAGTTACATTGATGTCTTCTGTTGAGCAAGTGGTATAATTTTTGTAAAAATAAATGAAAGAAAGTGGATACAAGCATGCTAGCTCTGCCCCCGTTTATGTCACCTTTCAACTTGTGGACGGCAACAGTCTGAAGCAATGAATCCACGAAGGCCATAATGTCAGATATAAAAGGTCAGATCTAAAAGGTGTGGCGAGGCTCTATTGATCCAAAGGGCTCCTCACTTCCAACTATTGTCTTCCACAAATTGGAAGACAACGGATCTGAGAACAGAGGGAACAGTGACAGCAAAACTCATCTTGGCTGTCCCTGATCACTTGGAAGTAAGCTCCATTGGACACTGCTAACTGTATACACTCTTGTGCAAATTAATTGAAACAAACAATGAATTCAGTACAGTAGTTTATTGTACAAAACTCACATATACATGTACAAAACTCACATATACGTACATTAGTAACAGATATGACCTCTGCTATTTTTAAGCAGCATTTGAACACGGTTTGGCATGGAGTCTGCTAGTTTCGAACAGTCACCGTTGATTTTCGGGTCCCTGTACCACACTTGAATCAGCGCCTGAATGAGCTTCTCCATAGTTCATAGTTCTCCATAGTTCTCCATAGCCTGTGAGCACTCCCGTTGGAGAACAGCCTTCACCAAAGGTGTCATGGGCTTTGAAGACACTCGAACTCAGGACGCAAGAGAGAAATGTGCTAAGAGGAAGGCACGCTTGGCAAATCCACACCATGATCAACTCTCGCCCGGAAACCAATGTCCCCACTGTGGAAGGACATGTGGATTCAGAATTGGTCTCCACAGTCACTTATGGACTCATTGTTAAAACTGTGTTTATGGAAGACAATCTTACTCGGCTATGAGTGATCGCCAAAGAAGAAGAAGAGTCGTACAGTCTACAGCACGGAGGCGACTTTTGCATATAGCCCACAAATTCTCAATGGGATTTACGTCCGGGGAATTCCCTGGCCAATCAAGTACCTGTATTTGCTGCTCTGTCATGAATTTCTTCACCATTTTCGTGTGACAGGGGGCTAGGTCCTGCTGCAATATCCCAGTACCATCAGGATACCGCTTTTCCAGCTCTGGAATAACTCTCTTTTGTAGAACTTCAATATATTGTGGCGAGCGCATCATTCCTTCTATTGGCTGCAGGCTTCCGACACCATAATAACTGAAGCATCCTCAAAACATCTTTTTTTGTGGGTGCTTGACAGACTGATCGATGTGGCATAGAAAACATGCTTTGTTTCAATTAATTTGCACAAGGCTGTAAGTTGTAAGGTCCATTAGGCTTCAGCAGAAGATCTTCAGCCAACTGAAATGCAACCTCTGGCTTCCAACTAGAAATACAAACAATCTTGCAAAGAAGGGTAACCACTGGAGAGGATGACTTTGGTCTTTTACATTTCAGCGGTGCCCCATACAATGCTAAAATTTGGCATTCCCTGCCTCTCGCTCTACATTCCACAATGTTGTTGCTTAGGATTCTGCTCAATTCACTACATCAAAGTTGATGCCCTACAGCACCCCCTAGGTGTCCAGTGAGGCAGAATTGGTTGCGCTGCCCTAAATCTGCCTCTGAACCATTGGAACCAGTAGAATGAAGTAGGGACCCCAGCAAATAAAAGGAAAAATGTAGTCAGCCTGTGCTTGATTATTTCCCTCATTCTCCGACTAACTCTTTACTAATCTGTGACAAACAACCGTAACTTTTGAAAGCTGTATTACTTGACAGAGCAAGGAGGGGCTGTCAGTTATTTTGACATTGTGAAAGATCATCTCTCGCTCTCTCTCTCTCTCTCTCTCTCTCTCACACACACACACACAAACACCCACACAAACACACACACTTGCTCTGGTAAACATCTTGGAACTCTGCATTCCCCATTCCTGCTCTTATATACACAACTTCCAAACTTGGAAGTTCCACTTTGCTATCATGCTTAAAAGCTACTGGTAGATCAACCCCCTCACCTAAGAATTTGTCTAACCATTTTTAGAAGTCAGTTGGGCTTTTGGCCATCATCATATTGTGTGCCTGAAAGTTAACTATGCACTGAGTGGAAGTCTCGCTCCTTTTGATAAGAGCTAAAATCTTTCTTCAAAGTAAATGCTTTCAATTATTTCACAGGTTTCTTTTTGAAAAGCAAATTCCACAGAAGTGATGTGGGAAGCCTATAATTATTATACTAGACATGTCAATTATTTCATGAAAACAACTCTTCACAAAGCATGGCTGATGCTCTGCTAGACAGTGATGGGTGTCATTGACAAGCCGCAATTTAAAAAAAGAAAAGAGAATATGATCCTAGTTCGGCAATTCCCAAACTTTTTCCTTCCGCAGATTACTTGAAAATTGCTGAGGGTCTTGGCAAATCACAAGGATTTTCCCACCTGTTGTAGAGATTGAAATGCACTGTGCTAGGTGCTGTATGATTTTAGGTGTATTTTGATTCCTTCTTTTAAATATTGTGTTATATTGTACAGAATTCAACTTGTATTCCAATATCTAAGAGATAAAAGAAGCAATAAAATATGATTAAAACCCAAGATGAATACATTTGATACATACAGAACAGAAACACGAAGAATTTACTCAGGGATATTTTCTCTCGGTTTTTGTTAAAACTGGGATCCTATAAATCTGGAGTGGGGAACTTGTGGCCCTCTAGCTAAAGATATTATTAAGGTCACTGTGGTTTTCCAAGACAGTGGTACCTTGGTTTAAGAACAGCTTAGTTTATGAACAACTTGGATTAAGAACGCTGCAAACCCAGAAGCAAATGTTTTGGTTTGTGAACTTTGCCTTGGAAGCAGAACATGTTCAGCTTCCTTTTGAGTGTGTTCCATTTGTAAATTGAGTCCCCCCACTGTTTTGGGAAAGCACACCTTGGTTTAAGAATGCTTTGGTTTAAGGACGGACTTCCAGAACGGATTAAGTTCGTAAACCAAGGTACCACTGTATTGGTTTTACTCTGCTGGTTATTAGACATTTTTGGCAACTTCAGTGTTGGGCTGTATTTGTTTTAAATCTTTGATTGATTTGTAGTTACTGCTCACTAGCTGTCTGTTATTTTGTGGGTAGTGTTGTGATGCGGGTGGCGCTGTGGTCTAAACACTGAGCCTAGGGCTTGCAGATCAGAAGGTCGGCGGTTCGAATCCCCACGACGGGGTGAGCTCCTGTTGTTCGGTCCCAGCTCCTGCCAACCTAGGAGTTCAAAAGCACGTCAAAGTCCAAGTTGATAAATAGGTACCACTCCGGTGGGAAGGTAAATGGCGTTTCTGTGCGCTGCTCTGGTTTCTGTGTTCCGTTGCACCAGAAGTGGCTCAGTCATGCTGGCCACATGACCCGGAAAAACTGTCTGCGGACAAACATCGGCTCCCTTAGCCAGTAAAGCGAGATGAGCACCACAACCCCAGAGTCGTTCGCGAGACTGGACTTGACTGTCAGGGGTCCTTTACCTTTACCTTTACTTTTGTTTCTTGTATGATCTTGTTGTATTGACATTAGGGGTGAATGAAATTGTCAGTTTATGTTCTCTGTGTTTCTCATTGTTTCAGTCTTCAATTCAGTTCCCCATATTTTTTCAGCAATGTGCAATTTTAAAATTAAAATAAAAATCCTCATGAAAATTCACCAGCAAGTTAGTGCAAACTTCTCCTAATAAACATATATTTCTACTCAGTTTTAACTAATGTACACATTTTCACCTCATATAATGTATTTTGCATGTTATATTCACCAATATATGCATTTTTGTGCATATTATTTGGTTGGAGAAATGCTTCACAAACTTTGGAGAAATGCAGGTTTTGAAGGATAGCTGTGTTTTGGTTTGCATCTTGTAAGCATGAGGTGGTTTCTTGTTAAAAGGGAAACAAAATGGAATTTCTTCCCCAACCCTAATTGGAATTGTGTTTTGCCCAGTTGTGTCTATAAGCATCTTAGAGAGCACGTCCTCCAGTAAGGTGGCCTACAAGAAATTCTTAAAACAAATAAATAACAGTGAAGTGTGTTTAATTCCCAATGGTTTAAAGAGGACAGTTGGAGACATACTTATCTCCCATGAAATCAAGAGAACAAGGACAACAAATCTTAGCTTTGAGCGTATCTTGCCCAGAATCTTTGAATAATGGGCAGATTCATCTGCAAAGACCTCAGTTTACAGTAAATCTGCAACAAAGCACGGCTCATTGCCTCCATCTTAAAACAGCAATCGCTTGTAGAGGGCAGCCATCAGCGAGGGAGAGGGGACATACCTGACATGAAGATTTTGAGCAGTACGGACACCCTGCTACCTCTTTCCTTATTAATATTATTGCTTGGGAGAAGAACCAGAAAATCAGACGGTAAGGAGACGCCTTGGCAAGGCTGCTGCCTTGGCAGATGTACAACCAATCGCTCTCTGGAAAGCCTTCACCTCAGCATTCACTGCCAAGGACAAATTGGGGCGAATAAAGCTGAGGCTGCAGGCATCTTTGCATAATAGGATCATTTGTGATTAACCAGCTAGGGACATAGCCCAGTTGTGCTCTTCTAGCTATCAAACGACAAGGGGCCAAATGTGTCCGCGCTGCGATACCAGCAAAGTGCTTTCCCATCATGGTAATAATGGCAATCAGGCTCCAAGGGGGGAGAGAGGAAGTCAGGGAGGGAGGGAAGCTGGTTTGCAGTGCGAAATCTGTCGGTGAGTCAGAGCAGGATGCCACAAGAGATGCTGCAGGATTCATCACCTTGACGTGCAAAGGCCAGATTATTTGGTGGAAAATGTATCTATTTCTTTTAATTCATGTGAATTAAAAAGTGTGAGTCCTCCTGAGTTGAAGGAGGCATTCAAAAACAGAAAGTGCAGCGTTGTATTTCACAGTACAGTGGTACCTCAGGTTACATACGCTTCAGGTTACATACGCTTCAGGTTACAGACTCCACTAACCCAGAAATAGTGCTTCAGGTTAAGAAGTTTGCTTCAGGATGGGAACAGAAATTGCGCAGCAGCGGCACGGCGGCAGCGGGAGGCCCCATTAGCTAAAGTGGTGCTTCAGGTTAAGAACAGTTTCAGGTTAAGTACGGACCTCTGGAACGAATTAAGTACTTAACCTGAGGTACCACTGTACTGATCCTGCCACCCTAAACCTATTTTCTCTGAAGTGAAGTCCTATTGATCAAGTTGATTACTGATACGATATGATACGATAGTCTTTATTGTCATTGTCCCATACAGAACAACAAAATTGAAAAAACCTAGATCAGACATTCAAAAACCAACAAGCCTGCTATCCCAGCCTGGTTGTCCCCCTAAAAACTCTGATACACCATAATTAAATACAATATACTCCCATAGAGACTACCTTACACTGCGTTTAAAACCAAAATCGCATTTGGATAGAAACTGTTTCTCAGGCGGCTAGTCCTAGTCTTTATAACCCTGTACCTTCTTCTAGAAGGCAGAAGCTGAAAGAGATCATTTCCGGGGTGCGCACTATCCTGCGCTATCTCTGCAGCTTTCTTATGACACCTGGAAGCATAGATTTGATCCAAGGTGGGAAGAGTGCACCCAATTATTTGCTCTGCAGTCTTTACAACCCTGGACAGCATTGTTTTTTCCCTGACCGTGCAGCTCCCAAACCACACACACAGACTCAGTAGACATGCTTAGGGTTGCAGTCCAGTTGCCATTTCTGGTTTATGATTCAATTATAATAGTATTTTTCCTTCAAGCAACCACATATGCACGGCAATTTGACCATGGGCAGGGTGTATTTGTCTGGAGTGAGCTTTCTCAATAGCATTTTTTGCTGCCAACTCAGATAGTTTCCTGTTCTATCACAATATTATCATTGCTGCTGCTGCTGTTTTATATAGTGGTGCCCCGCAAGACGAATGCCTCGCAAGACGGAAAACCAGCAAGACGAAAGGGTTTTCCGTCTGCAGAGGCGCTTCGCAAGACGAAAAATGACGAAAAAAATCGAATTTTTTTTTTGCTCCAAAACCCCTTATTCTGAATCGCTAAGCTGCTAAAAGCATTTTAGCAGCAAAACCGCTAATCCCCCCCCCCAAAAAAAGCCATTTTTAGCCCTTTTTTAGCCAATAGCGCTAATAGCGCTACTCCGTCAATGGGCTTGCTTCGCAAGACGAAAAAACCGCAAGACGGAAAGACTCCCGGAATGGATTCTTTTCGTCTTGCGAGGCACCACTGTACTATGGAAAGGGCACATTCTCCATCCAAAATGGTCAAAACTTTTTGGCTTTGCAAGAGAGAGAGAGAGAGAGAGAGAGAGAGAGAGAGAGAGAGAGAGAGAGAAATGTCTTTTGCTACCCCAACCTTCAAACCTCTCCATTCTGAAGGAAATCAGCCCTGAGTGCTCACTGGAAGGACAGATCCTGAAGCTGAGGCTCCAGTACTTTGGCCACCTCATGAGAAGAGAAGACTCCCTGGAAAAGACCCTGATGTTGTGGAAGATGGAGAGCACAAAGAGAAGGGGATGACAGAAGACGAGATGGTTGGACAGTGTTCTCAGACCTACTAACATGAGTTTGACCAAACTGCGGGAGGCAGTGGAACAGTGTGCTGTGGTCCATGGGGTCACGAAGAGTCGGACACGACTAAACAACAACAACCCCAAGCTAGTCAGTCCTTATTTATATCCCACGTTTCAAAAGAGAAATCCTTCCAAGTCTGCTTACGAGGAACATCCAAATATATTAAATCAAATTGCAATGAAAAGATCAAAACAGCACAAGTCATTAGGATCTTTCCCAGAGGGCAGTTTGTAGGAGGATGTCCCATGGGGAAGGAGGAAGAAAGGATGGAGGAAGCACTTGGTGTTATCTTTGTCTGCCTGCCTCTTTCCCGAAATTCTTTCCACAGCAGGCCTATAGGAAAAGTGTGTGATCCACACTCCTGAATCTCTTCACAGAGGGCTGTTGGTAGTAGGAGGCCGGAGAAAAGGGGCAATATGTGGTGGGGGTGCAAAGTGGTGAAACAATTCTTGATTATGATACATGAAGGACTTAAAAACATATTTAGGAGTTCAGTCTTTGAAAAACCAGAGGCATTTTTGCTGGGTTTAGTATCGAGTGACATCCCTAAGAATAAAAGGAACGTATTCCTCTACGCAGCCGCGGCAGCCAGAATCGTAGTGGCAAAAAATCGGAAAACTGATAAAATACCAGAATTATTAGAATGGAGAACTAAATTTATTGAATTTGCGGAGGTGGCAAAATTAACAGAGGCTACTCTAATTAAAAAAATTATAACGAGTGGGAATGCGTTAAGGAATACATGGAAAAAATCGGTGTTGGGGCTTTAAAATTAATATGAAAAAGTTTAAAAGGTGCAAGGAGATAGGATAATAATATACTAAGGATGGAATAACAAATAAAGTGAATAACGCCACAATAACAAAAATAATAGTAGGACCACACACGGGTGGAGGGAAGTACTGGGCTGTCGGGGAGGGAGGTGAAGGGATTAATTGAAATTGTTAATGATTGGTATAGGATTTAAGAGATTTAAATTTTTATAAAGATTCTATAAGGAAAGCAGAAAGCAGCAAGAAATATCAAGTAAAGGTATCGGAGAGGAGATCAGTGTAAATGAAAACATGAGACTTGTGGTTTTGTTACATATGATTTTATTTTGGAGTTGTCTGTTTATTTTGGAGTTGTCTGTTGTAAAGAATGTATATTATGTGAATAAAGTAATAAAGGATGAGTGCAATAGAAGAAGAAGAAGAAGAAGAAGAAGAAGAGGAGGAGGAGGAAGAAGAAGAAAAGGGGCAATGGCCTCCAGGCTACCTGAAACAGCTCTGATGGTTTCTTAACTTCTCTTCCTCTCTCTCCTGAAGTCCTTTGCAAAGGGCAGTTGATGGGGGATCAAGCTCTGAGGTCTTCTTCATTTCCATCTCTCTCTCCATAGGTATTTCTACAGCCAAAGTTGAAGGGTCTGCAGGGAGAATATGATTAGTCCACTTGGATGCTATTATTGCCTGCCTGCCTGCTTGCCTCTCTCTCTCTCTCTCTCTCTCTCTCTCTCTCTCCCTCCCTCTCTCTCTCTCTCTCTCTCTCTCCTTCCTTGTCATCTTTTATATACCCTCCATCATAAACACACAGACCCCAAATCCTTGTTGCTGATTGTGTGGTGGCCATGTGTCCTACTACTGCACAGAGGACAGTTTTGGAAGTTTCCTCTTATTTGAAGGCTGTCCTGTCAATATTAATGATATAGAACCATAAGAAAGGAGAGCAAGGGACTTAAAGTTCCTCATCAACAGCCCTGGTCAGCACAATAAGCAGGCAGGTACAGAGGTCATCTGCTTGTCCTTTTGTTCTCCACTCTGGTGAGATTGCTCATGTTTCTGTTTAAATCACCATCATTCTAAATTTACATTTATACATATAAAATAGCACATGCACATTTTATGCAAATCTGTCTCCTCTTTTGTTTCGCTGACAACCCCATTTCATATGTAGCATTTCGCTTAAAGCTCAAGACTCTGTACCCCAGTGTAAATCTGAGATCTGTGTTCAGTTTGTTGCCATGAATTTATTCCTCTTGGTGTGGATCAATTCTCTAAATTCCAAAGGGACGTAAGAAGGTAAATTTAAGACCAAGCCTTTAAAAAACTTACTGTTCTTCCTCTGTGATTTTTATGGCATACAATCAAATTAAATGATCTATGTTGGCATTGGCTTTTTCACAAGACTTAGTTTAACAGGTGAATGGAAGGGCTCGCTCATCAGGGTTTGAATCACTGTACCATAGAACAAAACCTTTTATTGTATTGATTTCTTATTACCATCAGACTTTACTGATCAAACCAAGACGGATTCAGTTCATTATAAAGAAAGTAACTTTAGTAAAATGTTTTCAAAAACGAAGAGTAGTTTAAAAAGAAGTAAGGAGAGAGAAAAGGGTGTTGTGGCTTAATAAGCACTAATTGGCTTATTGTAAGATGGATTTTCGGAGACGACAAGCCATTTCATCAAATGAGCGAATGTACTGAGAAAACAGCAATGTGCCAAAATGTAAAATATATAGAAATTGCCAAGAGATGATGTCAGTGCAAGACAATATAATATATAATGCCCCTACAAAAATTTTGTTGTTGCTTAGTCATTTAGTCATGTCCGACTCTTCGTGGCCCCATGGACCAGAGCACGCCAGGCACTTCTGTCTTTCACTGCCTCCCACAGTTTGGTCAAACTCATGTTGGTAGCTTCGAGAACACTGTCCAACCGTCTCATCCTCTGTTGTCCCCTTCTCCTCGTGCCCTCAATCTTTCCCAACCTCAGGGTCTTTTCCAGGGAGTCTTCTCTTCTCATGAGGTGGCCAAAGTATTGGAGGCTCAGCTTCAGGATCTGCCCTTCCAGTGAGCACTCAGGGCTGATTTCCTTCAGAATGGAGAGGTTTGATCTTCTTGCAGTCCACCGGACTCTCAAGAGTCTTCTCCAGCACCATAATTCAAAAGCATCAATTCTTCAGCAATCAGCCTTATTTGTGGTCCAGCTCTTACTTTGTGGTCCTATGAAAATTCTGTAGTATTTAATTACTTAATACGCAGTTTGGAACTGAACGTAGGCATTTAAAGGAGTAAGCTCATTAAGGAAGCATATTTGTCACCAGTGAAGCTACACATACGTGAACTGGCCATCAGTTCCATGAGAAAAAGGAGTGGGAACTAGTATTACCAGCCCACCCTGCAAGCAGCTGATTTTAAGACCAGAATTATGGTCAGAATTTTCAGCCTGGCAACTGGAGAAAGGCAACCCCATAAACACAATTATTTGTTTGCATGATCCTTCATCTAACAGGAAGTGCATGGAAGCTGTCCTATGTTTTTATATATCCCAGAGCTTGGATTGGGCTGCTGGGTATAATATTGATGAAGATATATTAAAGTATTGTAAACAGGCATAACTTTAGGAGAAAACTGTCTTCCTGAAAGCTTTGTGTTGCCTGGACATATTCTAGATTTTTTAATGGGTATTGTTTGCATAGATGCAGGTGTTCCTTTTCTTCTGAGTTTCTATTGATCTTTGCTATCAACCTCTATTTTTAACAGCCAGCTGTCTAGCTCTAACTGAAAGAGGGAAATTCTTTTGGTTCCTGGAGTTTGCTCACTTTGGGTAATTTCAACTGGGGGATCAAGAAGACTATGCTATTACAAGGTGACATTATTCTCTGCCTGCATAAACCTATAATGTCAGGTAGAATGGTAGGGATAGGCTATAACTTTGCTCTTCCCATGCTACATCTTCCAAAGCAGGGTAAAGGTAAAGGACCCCTGGACAGTTAAGTCCAGTCAAAGGCAACTATGAAGTGCAGAGCTCACCTCGCTTTTCAGGCCGAGGGAGCTGGCATTTGTCTACAGACAGCTTTCCAGGTCATGTGGCCAGCAAGACTAAACCACCTCTGGTGCAACAGGACAGCGTGATGGAAACCAGAGTGCACAGAAGCACTGTTTACCTTCTCATCACAATGGTACATATTTATCTACTTGCACTGGTGTGCTTTTGAACTGCTAGGTTTGCAGAAGCTGGGACCGAGCAATGGGAAGCTCACCCCGCTGCGGGGATTCGAACCACCAGCCTTCTGATCAGCAAGTCCTAGGCTCTGTGGTTTAACCCACAGTGCCACCCGTGTCCTATTCTAATTATTAGGACCAAATCAAAGAACAAGACAGTCTGCCACTCCTTCTTTGGGCTTCTCTGCAAAACCTGAATAGACCAAAGCAGCAATAGCAAATGATAAGATGAAAGGAAATAACTTTTCTTTTTCTTTTTTGGGGCAGGGGGAAGAGGCTTTTTGTGGATATCATTGCCAATTCAATGCTGATATTACAATCAAAAATGTATTGTTGTGACTGTAAACTCTTGACATCATTACTTTTTTGCAACTGACAGTAAATGCAATATTGCTAAATTAACTCCGGTTGACTTTCAAAAGAATTAACAATAGTACTGGGGAAAACATAGAATTGGTAGAAGCGCATCTTAAAACAAATATAAACTGTCTGCAAAGATGGCATGTTTTGTTTAGTTGTTGTTGTTGTTGATATAAAACAATCTCTAGGAAAGCATTTTTGTCTGAAGTAGTCAGGCTGTCAACTTAGAGGAAACGATACAATCACTGTCAGGCAGTTATGGACAATGTACAACACGTCTGCAAAATATGCTTTGCAAGGTTTACGTTGACTTTGATGCATGAAAAGTGGGCCAAAGGTTTGTGTACTGATGAGAGCAAAAACAGCCCGAAAGAATCAAGACAATGCAAAGAATGAGACTGAATGAAAACAGCAGACAGGCGTGTCGTGAAAAGAATCCCGTAATATGGCAAGTGCCACTAACTGCCTTCCACAATTATCTGGTTTGCATGCATCATAGAAAATCACAAAGACCCATGGTTATGAGTTCTACCACTCACACCCTGTATACCAGTGTAAGCCTCACATGTGGGGTGACTGCCCATGTCACATAGAGCAGAGGAGAGTTTGGTTTACCTCTCCCCACTGTGCTGTTGCAAGATTTTGCAGAATGGTGATAATCACATGGGATCTTGCCAGAGGGCAAAGGGGTCAAGGCCTTTAGAAGGCCTCACTCATGAGGATTTGAGGCCATTTTGCCCTGTGAGCTCCCCCCCCCCACCCTTGGTGCTAGAGCAGGGGCCGGCAAAGTTTTTGTGGCTTGGGCCAGTTCACGGTCCCGCAGACACCATGGTGGGCTGGAGTGTGTGTGCACACGCATGCGCAAACTCTATTTCCTGCACTCCTTCTGGTATGGAGGAGGCGTGCACAGCTTCCTGCAGCCAATGGGAAGCTGGCCAGCATTGTGGAAGATGGTCCCCGCTCTGCTCCATGCCGGTTTAGCACGGCACACAGGAGTCGACTGGGTGGCGGTGGTCCCTGAGGGGGTCGGGGTCCATGGACCAGTTAAATGACCCCCATGGGACACTTGTGGCCCATGGGCCTTAGGTTGCCAATCCCTGTGCTAGAGCCTCATTGGGCACTTGGGGTGCCGGTTGACAGGAGCAGAAATGCATTTTCCTCCCCACTTCAACTGGCCATTAATTGGGTTTTTTGGTCCCTTTTCCCTCTGCAGAATGCTTCCTCAGGTTTGTTGTTGTTTAGTCATTTAGTCGTGTCCGACTCTTTGTGACCCCATGAACCAGAGCACGCTAGGCACTCCTGTCTTCCACTGCCTCCCGCAGTTTGGTCAAACTCATGCTGGTAGCTTCGAGAACACTATCCAACCATCTCGTCCTCTGTCGTCCCCATCTCCTTGCGCCCTCAATCTTTCCCAACATCAGGGTCTTTTCCAGGGAGTCTTCTCTTCTCATGAGGTGGCCAAAGTATTGGAGCCTCAGCTTCAGGATCTGTCCTTCCAGTGAGCACTCAGGGCTAATTTCCTTGTTGTGCTGTTGTTGTCTTATTTTACAGCCCCTCAGCTTTGCACCCTGTGCGGGAGAACCGCTCCCACCTCCCTAAATCCAGCACTGCTCTGGATCTAAGAAAGGGAAAATATATGACAGCAGAGTATCACCCTTTCCCTCCGCTTCTGAAACTAGGCGCCCAATTTTCCTGTCCGTCGAATTCAACACCCCCCCCCCTTTATTATCAAAATCTATGCAATACTAACATTTTAGGGATATATGAAATAATTCCTGTTTATACTGAACAGTCTTTACTATGTTACATTGTATGCATTCCTGATTCTACAGGCTATTCATTCAATGATCATATTACCTACTGCAGGGATAGCCAAAGTGGTGTTCTTCAGATGTGTTTGGACTACATCAAGCAACACTCCTAACCGTTGCGTGGACAGGCGGAGTCCTCCCCCAACCCCAGGTGACCCCAGAGCTGAATAATGACTGAAGACAACGTGCTATGGGGTTAAAATTGGCCACAACTTTATTAAGTTTCAGATGTAGGGAGACCTTGGCTCAGGCATTGGGCATTTATCCCTCCCAGTCCCCAGCCAGGGATCTGGGAGACATCAGTGTTATCCAGAATGTGGAGATTGGGCTGGCTCTGGTGAACATATGTTCAAGGAGAGAGCCCGCCCCCCGTTTCGCCGCTGTCGCAGGGGGGAGCAATGACAACCTCTTGGCGTATGGCCAATGCCTCCCCTCAAGATCCCTTTAACGGGGAACCCTGGGATCACCGCTGCAAGGAGGGCATGGGTCACCGCTTCACCCCCCCCCCCGCCCATATTTAGGGAAGATAGACTAAAGGATTCTGCCCAAGGCCTGAAACCACCAAAATTGTGACGTTTTGCTATGGAGAAGGCAAAACCTGCCAATGCAGGAAAATTCCTTTCCAGCCCTTCAACAGCGACCATGATGTAGCAGCGCCCATGTACCTGTGGAGAAGAGGTTAATCTGCAAAAGAAGGCCTAACTGAGGGAGGGCAGGGTGGGAGAAGCTCTGGAGCCAACTGGCCCTTCGCAGGTAAGATTCACCTTCTGTTGTGTGGGCAGGGCGGTCCCTCCCCCTACCTGGCCGATCCCCTGGCAATGCCTCCCCAGGTGGGATTGGGCGATTATCTGAGGTAGATGGAGACTTCCAGGTATCCAGCCTGGGGAGGGCGAAGCCAGCCTGTACTACCAGGAGCCGCACTGGGATCCGGGGGGCTGCGCGTGACCACACAAAAGGTGCCCCCCATTTGATGTGGGTAGCGGTCATTGCCACCTGGCCAGTGCCAGTGGGAATGCACTGCCCTCATTCTGCAGAGTCACATATCAATTCAAAAAGTGTCCATTCTAGAACTCTTTCAGTCTAATGCAGCAGTTCTCAACCTGTGGGTCCCCAGATGTTGTTGGACTACAACTCCCATCACCCCACCTAGCAAGGCCAGAGCTCAGGGATGATGGGAGTTGTAGTCCAACAACATCTGGGGACCTACAGGTTGAGAACCACTGGTCTAATGTGTTCCATTCTCGAAACACTTCTCTGTACTCCTTGGCACACAAAGTTCTCTATTTTTCCATTTGCCGCCTCTCTATTTTACCTTATATTAAAGCCAATTTCAAAACATTAAAAATTAGGCTACAAGTTAAATCTATTTATTTCAACTAATCTTATAAGCAGATTAATGTTCCTAGTGGTCTTCGAAAGAGGAAAATATAAGCTTTATTCCAATTTATTTTTGCTTTTAAAAAGTCCATCATACACTCACCAATTCCGTAATAGTTCCCAAAAGCTTTCATCAAAGAAACATTTTAAGGTATTGAAATGTGTCTCATGTACCGTTTGCTTGTTTGAAGCTGCAGACAGTTGACTTTGAATTAGTGCTTATCACCTGCCATTTGGATGACAAATTTGTGGATGAGTTTAATTCATGGCATACCTACCCACTGCATCCTCTTTTTGTTTTTAAGTCCCTTGGTGGTGGTGCGTTAAATCTCATAATGGCAGAAGCTTCCTGAATATTTTAATTCTACTCATACCCGATGTGTAATTCACAGAGCCACAAGCAAAGAACTACTTAAGAGGATCCCCCAAAATTATAAATCATCACATTTTTGATAGAGCTGCCCAAGTAAACAGAGCTGCCAAGCGACATGTAAAATAGGGTTTCCATACGTCCAGAATTTCATTAAATGTCTGGGGAAATGTCTGGGCAGCTCAACCACTTTTGTGTCCGGACTTTCACTTTTTGAAATATGGCAACCCTATAAGGACACAGGCAGGGCCGGATTTAGGTTTGATGAGGCCCTAAGCTACTGAAGGTAGGAACTATTAGAATCAGCAGCTACTGCCATCACATAGAGCCTTCTGTCCATGTAGAACCATTCTGGAGAACCTGTAGTTTCTCCAAATCATCTTGCCCTTACAACTTCCATCATCTTGCCCATTGGCCATCCTGGCTGAAGGTTCCCCTTCCCATTGGATCACTGATATGTTCCTGCATGAACGGAACTCACATACATCCATAATTGAGGTCTTAATTCAAGTAGGGGCAATTGCATCCCTTGACTCAAAATTACTTCATCTCATCTTCAGAGTTCAGGCCTTCTCTAACGACATAGTACAGTGGTACCTCGGGTTACATACACTTCATGTTACATACGCTTCAGGTTACAGACTCCACAAACCCAGAAATATTACCTCAGGTTAAGAACTTTGCTTCAGGATGAGAACAGAAACCGTGCAGCGGCAGTGCAGTGGCAGCAGGAGGCCCCCATTAGCTAAAGTGGTGCTTCAGGTTAAGAACAGTTTCAGGTTAAGAACAGACCTCCAGAACGGATTAAGTTCTTAACCTGAGGTACCACTGTAATGGCATTGGGGGGAGAGAGGTTGCTATATTTTGCTCTCCCCCTACCAATGCCGTTTTTCTTTAACCAGGAAATAACAGGAAGGATTGCTTGAGTTTGAGGAATGGTTTTGGTTTTTTCCCAGCCCACTCTGAGCATCAACCATTTGCAATATTTAGAATTACTCAAGTTCTCACCTTTAAAGTTTAAACAGTGAAGCCATTTCGCAGAGTCTCAGTGGTATCTGACCCAGTTCTCAACCTGCTGGCTATTAAAACTTCCCTTTATCTTTCAAATTCTTTCATAATGCCTTGGAAACAGCAGCAGATTTGGGGGAAAAAAACCCTTTAATAAAACGCAGGAACCCGGTAGACTTTCAGAAAAAACAGTCTGCTTATTATGAAGGTCAGCTGGAGAGAAAAGCAAAGTCTCAAACACCAGGCTATGGTAATGACTATGATGGGGGATTGGAAACTCAGCATTCATTTTTAGCATCAGGTACCCAGTGCATGATGACTGGGAGACACAACATATTAGGGCACTGATTTCTTAACACTTAATACAACTACATGGTATGAAGCACACCATTCTTATTCTTTTGGAAATAGATTGTCTTTAATGAAAAAGAAAACCCTCTTAAACACATAGCTGATTCCTGTCTATCACTTTTGAAACCTATGTTTGCAAGGCCTAAATAAGTGAGAAGCCGCAGTTGGCATGGAGTTACTGATTGAATCACAGAATAAGGTAATTTGAAGGTTAGGCCCTAATATAGAATAGATTATTGGGAGGAGTGGGGCATGTGGGATTATGAGAAATCTGTGACCATTCTGGACAATCCAGCAGCAGGCCAATGGAGCTCTGGAAATGGGTGAGAATTTAAGATTAGAGGTGTTCTTTGTCCTGATGGTGATGGTGCAAAGTCAGTTACATCATTAGACAGAGTGAGGTAGCTGTGTATGCACTGCTGTGAAAAAATTGCTGGTGTGTTTGAGGACAGAGTCCTATGTGCTGCACTCCCTACCCCGGAAACTCCAGCTTCTTTTTCCCCAGTTGTGGAGGTAGTATCTCTCAGCAGGGTGTGTTAAACATATAAGGTTTATTATGTATTTAAAATGCTATGCAGAGAGGTTTCACTCTGGGAAATGCGGCAAAAGAGATTGGGTGTTCCCGTTTCATTTTTTAGACTAATTGATGACCCATTGCTGGAAATCCAAGTGGCAATCCGTCTGTCAGCATGAAATGTAATCTGTGGAGCTCAACATTTAAGGCAGCAATAGAGAGCAGCAGCGGTAGCAGCAGAAGCTAAGCTCTGTGATGGTGAATGAGCAAATTGCTTAGAATCTCTCTCTTTCCCCCTCAGACCAGATAGATGAAAGTTTATTGAAGTATGTGTGTGGCACAGGAAAGCAAGCATATATCTGTTGCCAATCCTCCCTGTCTTATTCTGCTACGCTGATGTTTTCATTGCCCACCAGCCCTGCACAGCAAAAAAATCTTTACCCTGATTCAGCTCTGGTCATTTAAAGTTATGCAGGATGAACTGGGGCTGAATATGGTTTACTTTTCATTGCATGTTCCACTGGAAATCATGCAGGAAGAAATAATGATATCTGCATTTTCTGTACTTTGAGATGCAGCTGTTATCACTCTGCACAGCATTATTTTCAAGGGGATGTGAACTCAATGTGCATATGAATGGCCATCTTCCACTCTCTCACTCTGCCCCAGCTAGTCAGTGATACAAGGCTACATTTTTAAAATTGTTGGAAATGGAAACAAATTTCAGGGGCATTTCTGAAGTATTCTTCCCTTTTGGTTTATAATATCAGCCATTGGTTTTTACTTGTATTTTATTTATTTGCTGTATCTTAGTGTTTTAGCAAACTACTTCTGGATACTACTTTATTTATTTATTTTGGCTAAAAACATGAAGTGGTATATACATTTTCTAAGTCAATGCACCATTAATTTCATCTGTTTATGGGTGTGGTTATGATTTTTATTTTATTATATTTATGATCCGCCCTTCACTCTAAAGTCCTAGGTTGGGTTACAACATTAAAGCGTAGCATTACAACACAATATTAAAAACAGTTCAAAACAACTTACAATCACAGAAAAAAGGTGGGTCTTAAAAAATATGCACCTCCTGTCGAAGGCAAGGCCAAAGAGGTGCCTCCAATCTGAATGGAAGGATATTTTTACCACCACCACCATCCCAATTAATAGTGTATTGGCGCCCGACAGTACAGATTTTGCAGCACTCATGTGGGATTTGGTGATAAGTGAATGACACTGGTTTAATAACAAAGGTTAAATTCTCCTGTGAGAGACACCATCTGTTTCTACGAAGGTGGGTAACATGATAATTCAGGAGCCGCATAAATTCTTGGGGTTCTCCGGGGTGCTACAGTCAAGGCAGAATACATAAGGAGTTCAGGGCAAGTGTCCTTCTCAAAATACAGAGTTGCTATTGGCGTATTGAATTTTGAATTATGGTGCTGGAGGAGACTCTTGAGAGTCCCATGGACTGCAAGAAGATCAAACCCCTCCATTCTTAAGGAAATCAGCCAGGAGTGCTCACTGGAAGGACAGATCCTAAAGCTGAGGCTCCAGTACTTTGGCCACCTCATGAGAAGAGAAGACTCCCTGGAAAAGACCCTGATGTTGGGAAAGATGGAGGGCACAAGGAGAAGGGGACGAGATGGTTGGATAGTGTTCTCGAAGCTACCAGCATGAGTTTGACCAAACTGCGGGAGGCAGTGGAAAACAGAAGTGCCTGGTGTGCTCTGGTTCATGGGGTCACAAAGAGTCGGACACGACTAAACGACTAAACAACAACAACCGGGGTATATTTCTGTTACCTTTAACTCATTTCTCCATCTCCACTTTTGGCTTTATGACATGCAAGGTCTGCAAGACCGCTGGACCACCACTGTTCAAGATGGAGGGTTTGTTCACACAATCTAATGCAGCCCCATGCATTGTGCCTTGAGCATCTTTGCCATGCCTGTGACAGTGTGGTGATCATGAATTGTCATCTGGTCTCTCCTGGCTACAGCTGCCGGCTGCCTGGGGATCAGTTCTCTTTAAAAACTCATTTTCCAGCTGCTATGATCGCCCAAGCTGCTGCTGGGAAGCTGCCTCCGGAGACTGTTAACAAGGTGGTCCATGGATGAATGAGCTCCCCTTTAGAGTCCTTTTGTTTTAAAGAACATTGGGCTGGCGAAAATGGGAGGCTTCTGTCTGAACTTTCCATGGCCTCTGCTTGCTATGGCGCAGAAACAACACTTGACTTCTCAAAGGAATGCGATAAGGGGACAACACGGAGAAATAGACCCAGTTGCAGGCAACTGCCTACTGCCAGGAAATTTGGCACGACCCAAAGAGACAAGATGCATTGCCCGTACGGAATGCACTTAAGGAAAACTGATATCAATTTAATGTTATCGTTAGATGCCCACGGATGCCATAATGGTCTGTTGGAGGCTGATCACATTTAAAAGCTATCTGTACCAAAGAACTGGTAAGAGCATATTATTACGCTTTTCGCTATCTCTCTTTCTAACCTTCGCTTATGGCTAATGCACACTTGGCTGTTGTCATATGAATAGAAGCAATTTGATTTATTAGAAAGCAACTCATCCATTGTTTCCAAATGAGGGGCTACAAATTGCGAAAAGTAACATGACATGCAACTGGAAATATATGCATTTGATTTGTAACACATGTAAGGTAAAGGTAAAGGTACCCCTGCCCGAACAGGCCAGTCTTGCCAGACTCTAGGGTTGTGCGCTCATCTCACTCTATAGGCCGGGAGCTAGCGCTGTCCGCAGACACTTCTGGGTCACGTGGCCAGCGTGACAAGCTGCATCTGGCGAGCCAGCGCAGCACACGGAACACCGTTTACCTTCCCACTGGTAAGCGGTCCCTATTTATCTACTTGCACCCGGGGGTGCTTTCGAACTGCTAGGTTGGCAGGCGCTGGGACCGAACAACGGGAGCGCACCCCGCCGCGGGGATTCGAACCACCGACCATGTGATTGGCAAGTCCTAGGCGCTGAGGTTTTACCCACAGCGCCACCCGCGTCCCTGTAACACATGTAGTATATTTATATATATAGAGAGAGAGAGAGAAGGGGTTCTCCATCCCACAGGAGGGGGAAAAACATATGAAACTGGAGATTTCAGATGGGCCTAACAGAACCTTCCCCTGTTGCGCTGACTTCTTCTGTGAAGAGAAAAGTGTGAGTTTTGTTTTTCATAGGAGAATATTCTATTTTAGGAGCCTGCACCTGTTATCTAGAGAGGTAAACCTTGACACAAATTTACTACCTCAGTAAGAACCAACCCTACGTGAGGCATCTCTTATGCCTTCCCCATAGGTTGTTGGACTTCAGCTCCCATCATCTTTAGCCATTGGACATGTCAGCAAGGGCTCATGGGAGTTGGAGTTCCCACAGCACCTGAACACCTCAGAATTCCTAGCTCTACAAAGCTCCAAGACTCAGGCCCTCTGCACTATGCATCTGAAGCAGTATCACACCATTTTAAACAACTATGCCCCCCCTTCAAGAATCCTGGTAGCTGTAGTTTGTTAAGGATGCTGAGAGTTATTAGGAGACCCTATTCCCCTCACAGAGCTACAATCCTAGCCTCCAGCCCCCAAGTGTTCCTGTTTTCCAGGGACAGTCCCGAATTTATCCCTGTTTTCTGATTTGATCCTGAAATGTCCTGGTTTTCCTTAGGACACCCCTATTTTCATCAGAGAAATATTGTAGGGTATGGATTTATGCAACCCCCGAACCAAGGAGATAAGTAACGAGACAACCTTTAGAAGACATCTGAAGGCAGCCCTGTATAGGGAAGTTTGTTTTTTCATGTTTAATGTTTTATTATGTTTTTATATATGCTGGAAGCTGCCCAGAGTGACTGGGGCAACCCAGTCAGATGGGTGGATAACAACAACAACAACAACAACAACAACAATATTTTTTGTTGTTGCTGCTGCTGCTATTATTATTGAATAAAGGTAAAGGTGAAGGGACCCCTGACCATTAGGTCCATTCGTGGCCGACTCCGGAGTTGCGGCACTCATCTCGCTTTACTGGCCAAGGGAGCCGGCATACAGCTTCTGGATCATGTGGCCAGCATGACTAAGCCGCTTCTGGTGAACCAGAGCAGCGCACGGAAACGCCATTTACCTTCCCGCCAGAGCGGTACCTATTTATCTACTTGCACTTTGACATGCTTTCGAACTGCTAGGTTGGCAGGAGCAGGGACTGAGCAACGGGAGCTCACCCCATTGCGGGGATTCAAACTGCCGACCTTCTGATCAGCAAGTCCTAGGCTCTGTGGTTTAACCCACAGCACCACCTGCGTCCCTTTTATTATTGAATAGGATGTCCCTATTTTCATCGGAGAAATGTTGGAGGGTATGCAATCCCCAGAGTTCCTTGGAAAAAGGGATTGATTGTTAAACCACTGCGGAAATTGTAGCTCTCTGTGGGGATGAGGGGTCTCCTAACAATTCTCAGCACCGTTAATAAGCTACATTTCCCAGGATTCTTAGGGAGAAGTGGTATGATACTGCTTTAAACCTTTAGTGCAGATGGGCCCGTGGTGCATTTGTGCGACGGACAGAGACTGACTTACTTTCTTTGAAGAGTTTGGTTCTTTTTCCTTTTCTTTTTTGCAGCCATTGCAGCACTTGTTTCCCAGCACAACTTTCCTTTTAAGTCACGCATAGAATTCATGAGAGGATGATCTTATCAGCATGAATATCCAGTGGACACCTCCTTTTTTATCTACTCTTCATGCCACGGGGAGGCATAGCCTTCAATCCAATTAGGAGCTGCACACATAGAGAGCCAATGTGTGAACATTATCCATTTGGTTTAGTCCCTGTGTTTCTAAATTAAAGTGTGTCACCTCTCTCATCTACAGAGTAAAACAAAATGTGATTAATGCTAAGTTAAAGGTGGAAAACACTTTTCTCATTCAGCACTGCGATGCTGGGAAATGCAGAGACGCGGCCAAAAAGGGAATCTCATCTCTATAAAATAATTATCTTTCTATGGCTCTCTCCCTATCAATGGCTTAGATCAGAGGGGCCACAATTCCCATCATTGTTTATGATGGGGGAGATGGGGTCCAACAAACATTGGTAGGGTACCACTTTAGCTTCATCTGTTCTTACACACACGTTTCCCCTGTTCATAAACAACAACCCCAAAATATTGTGTGCTTTATCATAGAAGATGGGCTTTAGTAATGAAAGTAACAAGATTCTTCACCACCAGAAACTAGGTTTACCTTAATGATCCTGTGGAAGTCTGTAAGAGAAAAAAAGGATGCTTTAGAACTTTGATATAATTTTTTGCTCAAATGCAGTTTAAAGTTATGAGTATCTTGGACTCTGAGGAATGCTCAATACACTGCTGCAGATCAATGATATGTTTCTGAGCTGTCTTCACATGTGGCATAAAGTATCTTAGGAGGCAACGAGCTGGCAATGAAATTGACAGAGTCATGCATCCCTAGCCTAACTATAACTCTTATAATAATTTTATTGAGTTTACATTATTTTTACCAGAATCATAATCATAATCTGTTAAAATCATAATAATCACCTATAGTCTCACTTAAACTGAGCCTCGACTTCCTCTACTCCCATTACTTGGCTTTCATAAATATTCATTTACAACTTAGCATTTCTAGATCAACCTATTTCCCTTCTTTCATGCTTATAAAATTTACCTTAATAATTGTTAAGAGATTCCAAAAATTAGCATTACAAAATATTTTAACTCAAACCTGCAAGTGTTTTCTAATGTTTACAATGTTCTCTCATATATTGTTTAATTTACTCTAGTCTTTTTCAAACAGCTCATCGCGTTGGTTTCGTATCTTCCCCATCAGCTTCACCACTTCTGCATATTCCATCATTTTAGTCTGCCATTCTTCCAATGTTGGAAGTTCCTGCTGCTTCCATTTCTGGGCTAAAAGTATCCTTGCGGCTGTGGTTGTTGTTTTGTTGTTGTTTAGTCATTTAGTCATGTCCGACTCTTCGTGACTCCATGGACCAGAGCACACCAGGCACTTCTGTCTTCTACTGCCTCCCACAGTTTGGTCAAACTCATGTTGGTAGCTTCGAGAACACTGTCCTCTATCATCCCCTTCTCCTTGTGCCCTCAATCTTTCCCAGCATCATGGTCTTTTCCAGGGAGTCTTCTCTTCTCATGAGGTGGCCAAAGTATTGGAGGCTCAGCTTCACGATCTGTCCTTCCAGTGAGCACTCAGGGCTGATTTCCTTAAGAATGGAGAGGTTTGATCTTCTTGCAGTCCGTGGGACTCTCAAGAGTCTCCTCCAGCACAATGCTTTTGAAGCATACATAAATAAATTTATATCTTTTGGGGGAATTTCTTATCCAAATATACCCAACAAAAACGCCTCTGGATTTTTAATAAAGGTATTTTTGAAAACCCTTTTCAGTTCATTATATATCATATCCCAGTAGGCTTTAACCTTAGTACAAGTCCACCACATATGGAAGAAATTCCCCTCCTTTTCCTTACATTTCCAACATCCCTTATTTTGATCCTAGCCTAACTAAAACTCGCCATTTTGCCAGTTCTTCTGTATGATTTCCGGTGGAGAGCTTGTGTGTTGGTTGTATGCATTGGAAAGAGGTGGCAGAGTAAGAATGGAGGGCAAGTTACCATTTTATTCAGCACACCAGGATTTGGATTATTGCTTCCGTTGGTGCAGCACCACTTTTGTTGGTGCTGCACAGCGAAGAACTTTCTTTGAGAAGAATTGCAGAATAAACTCCGTTCTCGTTGACTGAATAAACCTGAATAAACCCTACCATTTAAGCCACGGCAATCTGTTTCTGCTCCAGCAGATGTTGCAGAGGGTGAACTTAAGTCTGCTATGTCTTGCTGGGAGTCTCTTCTACATATGTCTGTCTTAGCCACACGGCTATACAGCAAGTTCTCAACGGAAAGGTAATCACAGAGGAAAGTGCAGTCAGGATTAGAAGCAGGAACAAGTTGCTGTTTGGCAAATCTGAAAGACTCTCCGGGAAAGAAGATCGAGAGAAGACCTGCTGTGATATCCACCAATAGCAAAATATCTGTCCCCAGAGCCCATTAACTATGTCCAATATGAAGGTGTCTACATTGGTAGTTGGCAATGGGAGCCGTCTCATGAGGCCATTTGCAAAGCACAGTGAACAGGTATATCATTCTTTGTAGTGCAGGAAGTGAGTGAGACTGATTCATTTGACATCCATTCCAGGTTAAGATGTGAGAGTCAGTGTGGCATCGTGTGTGGACTAGGACTTGGCAGACCAGGGTTCAAATTCCCACTCAGTCGAGAAACCTATTGAGTCGCCTTGGGCCAGGCAATGTATTTCAACCAAACCTAATTCAAAGGTTTTTTGCCACCTTGACTCCCTGGAGAAAAAGGTGGGATATGGCTGTGATAATAAAAATATACCATCATGGTGATGATAATCAGAACTCTCTCTCTCTCTCTCTCGTGTGTGTGTGTGTGTGAGAGAGAGAGAGAGAGAGAGAGAGAGAGAGGATTGTGTTTCATTGCCCTCAGAGTAGAGAATGGGTTGTCTTCCAATGTCAGAAGCTAGAAGCTGCCATCTAGCGGTCATAATATTTGGGAGCAGGAACCGATGGTTCGTGGAAGAAATGAAAAGTGGATTAGTACTGTAGGGTTGACTGAGTCAACCTCAGTTGTGGAAAATGGTGACTGAAAAGTGGATTACCCTCATGTGGAATTGCAAGGACAGAGAGCCATGGGTACCAAAACTGTGTTCAACTATGTTATGATTAACTGTGGTGTCTCCTTTGGTCTGTGAAGTGAACTTTGCTTACTCGAGTTCTGCATCCTTTGCTTCCCCCTACTCTCTTAATTGTGGAATTGATAAACTTAAACAGTGTAATTTTTAGATCTGGATTTTTAAACCGAGCTTTCTAAGTAGTGTTGTTAAGTTTACTTCTCTCGATCCAAAATGACTTTCCCCAACAACAAAACTGTTCAAATTATGATTCAGTTTATTTTCATGAAGCACCCATCGGAGATCGCCTGTACTGAGCTCCCAGGATGCTTAATTTCATCAATTAATTAACTGACTGATCTGCTATAATTCAAATACCGAATCAGCTATAGCAGATGAGTTGGGAATCATTTGATGTATCCAACTCCTTTAAGAAATGTGTGCCATCTTGTGATGAGGGCTGAGGAGATAACAAGGCTGCTCAATGTTCCAAGCCATGGAAATCTGATTATCATCCCCCTTTAATTTCGTTTAGTCTTCATAGCTCTTTAAAAGCTGCAGCTGAAATCAATATGCTCTGGTAAAAACCAAGTCACAAAGTACAATAGGAAACGATAATACATTCGCAGTGATGAGCAAACAAAGAACCAAAACAAAAAGCTTGCACAAAGATGCCCCCTTCTGCTCCACACAGATGGTCAAGTCCAATTTAGTTTGAAATCTATCATACATGAGCTGGTACGTTCTTGCCTGTCAAATTATATTCTTGACAGGCTCAGTCTTTAAAAATGTACTAAAGCTTACTAAGGCTTATATAACAGCAATAATTGGTCAGCACAGGTCTATTTTCAGAAGCAGCTGATGCTAACCAACTTTGAACAAGGGAGCATTTTGGCAGCAAATGATTGATCTGAGAAACCAAACTTAAAGACATATGTCTCTTTGAATTTAAGTGTATGCAAAAACACACACCAAAAAACCCTCTATAGGATGGTATCCCCCCCCCCGCCTCTTCATATAGAACCAAGAGACTTCATTCTCCCTAACTCCCTCCAAATCGCTGTGTTCATAGGAGCTGTGCATTTGAAGTTGCACCATTGATTTTCATTTTTAGGATCAGAGGCTGCAGTCGTTGGCTCTCATTGGTGCTTTAAAACTGCAGTCTGTCTTCCTAGCAAGAGGGAAGGAGGGCCACTGTCAAACCAGACCGGGATCAAAAGTGTCCCTAATGCCTTTGGGCTAGATGGAGGTGGGAGCAGCTCAACAGCCACAGCGGGGAGGCAGGACGCAAGCCTTTTGGAGTCTGCGCCGCCTGAGCAATCATTGCTAACGGCATTATCCTCGCAGAGTGCTGAGACAAGAGAAACATTCTTTTAAAACCACAGATCCATATGCCTAAACCATTACAACAAAATGTTCCGTCACTCTTGGGCCCTATAAAAAGATGCAGTGGGCAGTTGCTCTCGTGCTTAATGTTTCTTTTAGGAAGGGGGAGCATAATCAACTTTTATATTCGGGTCATTATAAAAAAAACCATACCCAAAGTTATTTAGAGGGTTTATTTGTAATAACCTGAGAACAAGATTCAGGTAGGTAGCCGTGTTGGGTTGAAATAAATAAGAAAATAAATAAATAAGAAAAAAGCAGTCGAAATAAATAAGAAAATTGTCCAGTAGCACCTTAGAGACCGACTAAGTTTGTTCTGGGTATAAGCTTTCGTGTGCATGCACACTTCTTCAGGTCTGTTCAACCTGAGAACAAGTCAGCACAGTACAGGGGTGCCAAATATTTTAGGAGGGGGCAAAGGAACCTTGACCCCCTAGGAGTTGGGTCCTATGGCACAGTATGATTCATGAAGAAATGTGGAGGGCTTTTTGTTTTTTTCTTGTGAGATCACCATTGCTCTGCTTGCAGGACCGGAAGTGGTTGTGCCCTCTCTTGAAGAGGGGCTACCACTGCTGAGACCATGGTACTGCTACTTGTTTTTTTGTCATTGCATTTATGCCCCACCGTTCCTCCAAGATAGTCAAGGTGGGTAACAAGTTTCCTCCCTCCCCATTTTATCTTTACTATAACCTTTTGAGGTAGAGCCAAGGGCTTGCCGATCAGAAGGCTGGCGGTTCAAATCCCCGCGACGGGGTGAGCTCCCGTTGCTCGGTCCCTGCTCCTGCCAACCTAGCAGTTCGAAAGCACGTCAAAGTGCAAGTAGATAAATAGGTACCGCTCCGGTGGGAAGGTAAACGGCGTTTCCATGCGCTGCTCTGGTTTCAGTGTTCCGTTGCGCCAGAAGCGGCTTAGTCATGATGGCCACATGACCCAGAAGCTGTCTGTGGACAAACGCTAGCTCCCTTGGCCAGTAAAGCAAGATGAGCGCCACAACCCCAGAGTCGTCCGCAACTGGATTGAACAGTCAGGGGTCCCTTTACCTTTACCTAGGCCCAAGATGACTCAATGTGGTTCATGACTGAATGGAGACCCGAAACCTGGTCCCCCATGTCCTGATCCAACCCTCTAACCACTATACCACGCTGCCTTTGATACTGCAACTTCTAAGCTGATGGGGGAGCTAATATGCAGGCATGGTGACTGTTAAGCCTCTCACACCTGGGCAGAACAAGGAAATATGCAGCCATACAATCTCTGTGAATAGTTTGGTCCACTTGGACATCATGCATGGAATCTAATGGAGCAATAACTCCCTCATTCCATCATTGTAAGGATTTCTGCTTGTGCAATGGGACCTCGCTCCACCTTCTCCGTTTCATATCTGTTCTGGGTTCGCCACCCATCAACTCTTCAGAGCAGACCCGGGGAAGGTCTGGGGTACCCATGGAGAAAGGGAGTTCCATTGCACAAGCAACTGCTCACTGAGAAGGAACCTCTCTTTGAGGAGCTCTGGAAACCAAACATGGAACACTTGCGTGTCGAGGTTCCCCAATCCACCCCCCCAAATAACTCACAACAGACACGTAATTTTTGTTTAAGATTTTTGGCATGATTTTGGCCGCAACTTTATTCAAATAGAAACCGTGAGTGGTTGTTTAGGCATTGGTTAAGACTATCTGTCCCCCCGCCTGGGGACAGAACTGACTTCTGGGCACCACCGAAAGACAGTGCGGGGGAAAGTAAGTCGGGGAGGCATTGGAGCTGAGTCACAGACCCTCAACTCTCACCCGCCTGCTCCCCGAAGGCTTGCCGGCCCTAGTCCCATTCCAGGGATTGGACGAAAAGATGGCAAGCCCCAGGATTCCTTTAATGGAATTCCCTTTCCGCAGCAACCATGGAGGGGCAGGCCCAGCCTATCCTAACCCCTCCTCCACCAATTTATAACCAATGCCTAACCACAACCTTACAAGTTGTGACGATTTGCTATGCAGTAGGCAAAAACCACCCAGCCAGCCAATTTGCCAGGTGGAAAAATTCCTACCAGGCCCCTGCCCCAACGGCAGACGACCCCATGACAGGCATAGCAAGGTCAACCCCTTACTCTAGGGCGGGTGGGCGGGTGATCCGTTGCACGCAGCAAAAGAGAAAGTACAAGGCTGCGTGCAGAGTATTTAAACCTTTTACCCCTCCCACCAAAATTGCAACATAACTTTTCCCCCAGCAACTCAGCAATCCAATCACTGCCCCCTGGCCATCTTGGAGAATTTACCCAGCAACAAAGGGGGTGGCTCAGTAGACCCCACCGCAACACGTGCTCTCCCTGAAGGAGAACACGCTTTATGAGTTTAAACTGGGCCATGGAGTATATGTGCACAGTATAGAATTCAGCCATTTTTATGTGTGCTACACAGACCCAACTCACTCTCTTGAAGCAGCTGACTGAAGAAGCAGGCAGAAATGCAGATCTGAGCTGTACCATAGTCAGGCTCACTGACCCTCCAGCTCTCTTCTTGGTGGGCTACAACCTCTCACTGACTATGTCAAAGGTTGGACATCCATAGTTTATTGGGGGGAGCAGCTCTCAAAATTGCACAATGAGCACAACCACGCTGAATACCGCATCAGAACAGGCAAACATTTTAATATGGAGTCAGTGGCGTAGCATGGGGGGGTGCAGGGGGGTCCGGCCGCACCGGGCGCAACATTGGGGGGGGGCGCTCGCACTCGCAGCTCTCTGCCCCTACCTGGCTCACTCACTCTCTCTCACTGCAGTGCTGGCTGTGCGAATCCGATCCGAGCCACCGGGTCGCCGCCCACTGTGGAGGGGAGGGTGCCAGGCGTGCGGTGCGGTGCGGTGCGGAGAGAGAGAGAGGGACTATCTGGGGGAGGGACAGTGCAACGGGGGGGGGCGCAAATTACTTGCCTTGCCCCGGGTGCTGACAACCCACGCTACGCCACTGTATGGAGTGAATTTCAGGAATTTCCACTTTTGCAGTGGACATAAACAGTGGGGAGAAAACACAAACGCATGCACTAACAAATATCTGTTTCTGACTGATATTTGTCTGCCGTGTCGTTTCTGAGGCAGTCAGGCACTAGGAGAACCTCCAGATTTCTTGAGTGTAGGTAACCCAACCGCTGTTGGTTGAATGTGGGCTGGGCAAGTATTTTTATTTATTTTTCTGAAATACATTTTTAACCTAGCCACCACTAGCTGCAAACAGAACTTTTAAAGTCAGAACTACCACTTCTTTTTCCCTTGGTTGCCCTCTAAAAACAGAGATTGAGCGGGAGATGTACCCATGAAAGGCAGAGCAGATTTATTTGGAATGATGGATGACTCTGCCAGCATGTTCCTCCATCACTATTTTGATAAACAATTGCCCATCTGTGCTTGCACATTTTGTTTTGAGAAAGGTAGTTTTTCCCTCAAATCTACTGGGAAGGCATTTCTGTGTTGTTTGCCTTGCTTCCCTAGTGAAGATTATAATAGCAACAATAATAACTGCAGCCCAGAAATTTCATTTCTATAGTAGATTTTAGCCTGAGCTGCTATCCAATATTACACACACACATACACACACAATTCCATCTACATAATCAATGGAATGCAACATTTTCATCTGTTTCATAAAATCCAATCTCTGTTTAATAGCCAAGCAGCCAGTCTCTGTTTAATAGCTAACTAACAGTAACAATTTAGCCGATGTGTCAAAGAAGGCTTCATTTGATGTTGGGACATGGGATTAGTAACTTTTGTAAAATTGCAAAGGACGTATTACTGTCCACAATGCAATGGTTTAGCAGGAAGGTACATACAAATAGACAAATGGATAGCAAGTTAGGCAAGCTACAATAGGCCAGAACCTAATATTGGTTTGCTGAAACACTATGAAAACAAGTAAGAAAATTGATCAGATACTTGGGTGAACTCCTAAATATCTGTCAATGAGATATAACAAAGCATATAGTTTGGGAAAAACAAAACAGCAAATTTGAGATACTATGATAAAAAGATAGATGGATATCTATCGATCATCTGTCTATCTCTATCTCTATCTACTATCTATCTATCATCTATCTATCTATCTATCTATCTATCTATCTATCTGTCTGTCTATCTATCATCTATCATCCATCTATCTAGATACTGTAGGAGTTTCTAGATCAGGTATGGGGAATTTGTGGTCTTCCAGAAATTGCTGGACAACAATTCCGATTGAATGGTGTTGATGGGAGTTGGAGTAAATACAGTGGTACCTTGATTCTCAAACTTAATCCGTTCTGGAAGTCTGTTCCAAAACCAAAGCGTTCCAAAACCAAGGCACGCTTTCCCATAGAAAGTAATGCAAAATGGATTAATCCATTCCAGACTTTTAAAAAGAACCACTAAGGCAGCAATTTAACATGAATTTCACTATCTAACGAGACCACTGATCCATAAAAGGAAACCAATAAACAATGTACTGCAGTCACACAATCCATCAATCAATCAGTAGCTGAACTGGGTTCCACACAGTCACAAAAACAAAAAGAGAGAGCCGCAAAAACAAAAACACAAAATAAATAGCAAAAACAGTGTAACATTCAAAACAGAAGTGTGGCACTCAAAACGGAAGCGTAACAATCAACTACGTCCGGTTTGCAGTGTTTGGGTTCCAAGTTGTTTGAGTACCAAGGCGTTTGAGAACCAAGGTTCCACTGTATATATCTCTCTGGAGAGCCCCAGTTTTCCCATCCCTGATCTTGAAGATACGAAACACAGAGCTGTCATCAAAATCAGCTTCCCCGATCAGTTTGCTTATCTGTCTATGGATGGACAGAAAATAGTTACAAAAGATAGCAAGTTTCAGATATCAAAACAGACAGACAGAGAAATAAATTAGATAGATACTGTGGGAGTATCTGGTTGTTATGAAACACTGTGCTGCCAACAAAACCATCTCTCCCGTGCTGAATTCTCCTCCTTAACACTTAACTCATAGCTGGATATATTGTGTCCACTGGGATGAGACAGTTTGGATTCAGTGGATCTTGGGCTTTCCTGGCTGAGCCGGAGCCTAACCTCAGCATCCCAGCTGAGTTGGAGATAGGCCAAAGTAATTCACTCAGCCCAACTCGGCTGGTGATACTTAAGTCAGTGGAACTTAGGTTAGAGTAAGTCTCCCCAAGGGGGCAATCCGGGGGTATGACAGGGGTGGGACAGCTTAGTCACAACTTAGAAACCCAGCAGAAAAGTGTGCTATAAGCCAAACTCCCCTTGAGTGGGGTTTGGAATAGGGCTAGCTTAAACTGGCATGGGGACACAGGTGGCGCTGTGGTCTAAACCACAGAGCCTAAGGCTTGCCGATCAGAAGGTCGGCGGTTCGAATCCCCGCAACGGAGTGAGCTCCCATTGCTCAGTCCTGACCATTAGGTCCAGTCGTGATCGACTCTGGGGTTGCAGCGCTCATCTCACTTTGGTGGCCGAGGGAGCCGGCGTACAGCTTCCAGGTCATGTGGTCAGCATGACTAAGCCACTTCTGGCGAACCAGAGCAGCGCACAGAAACGCCATTTACCTTCCCGCCGGAGTGGTACCTATTTATCTACTTGCACTTCGTGCTTTCAAACTGCTAGGTTGGCAGGAGCTGGGGCAAAGCAATGGAAGCTCACCCCGTCACAGGGATTCGAACCGCTGACCTTCTGATCAGCAAGTCCTAGGCTCTGTGGTTTAACCTACAGTGCCACCTGCGTCCCCTGGACCTAACAGTTAGGGGTACCTTTACATTTAAACTGGTGTAACTTGTTCTGGGGTAAAATATTTTGACTTTTTATAGTTAAGACTGCTCTGTAAGTGTTTTTACACATTGAAGAGGGATAACTCAGCATGATGGCATTTTTTTGTGGCAACCTTTTGTTCTGAGAGCTCTAGTTTCGCCCTTAATATAGCTCATGTAAGATGGAAATGCAAACATTCCTGAAAGCAATCAGCCTTAAGCTCTCTTCGTCCATTCCAGAAACTTCTGTACAACCATTCTTTGCTGTAGAACTCCCAACTTTTGTCAACTCTCCATTTCCACAGTGTTATACTGCAGCGGAGACAGATTTTCCCCATGAAGTTAATATCTGTCAAATGAAACTAGATAAAATGCCCAGAATGTGTTGTCCAGATGGTCTGTACTTGTGAGGATTTTTTTCATGCAGGTTTGCTGATAATTATAACCACCGCAAATTCTTTCAGCTCCTACTTCCTAACTCATGATTGGTCAACAATAGCCTTGTGAAGGCATTGAGCATTAGGTCTCCTAAACCCAAACAGATTAACATGCGCTAAACACCTGCTCACTCCTGAACGGGCTATGTTAGGTCAAAACAAACTTCTCCCCATGGGACAGGTCTATAAGCTCCATGAACATGCAAAAAGGCATTTTTGATTAAGAATAGAAAGAATAAGCAAACGGCAGGGTGATAATAGAAAAGTAAGATATAGCCAAGCTGCGATACAACATATTTTTCACATCTATGTGTTTAAATAAAACATTGACTTAGAAGACTCCTCATATGGAAAACCTATGTTCCGAAAGGAATGTATAAAATGGCCCAATGCCTTTTTTTATTATTACACAGACAGAACAATGCAGTTATCATAAAATGTACTTGACAGTGTAGAGGTAAGTCTGGGAGTAGGAAAAGACAACATGGTAACTTCCAGAAGTTGTGGACTACAATTACCATCATTCCTGACCCCAGGTCAGCAATGGTAAATCCTTTTGCAGGCATTGGTAATCAGCTGAATGCATTCAAGCTGGGCTGCCATTTGTGCTCCCAATACTTCTTGTTTGAAAGTAGGTCTCCTGGTGTCCTACATATCTGTCAAAGTGAGCCTTAGGATAGGGCTGCCATTTCTGAGTTTTTGCAAAAATTAGCCCAACAACTTTTGTGTCTTGATCTTCACTTTTTTGAAATATGGCAACTGTGGGTTAAACCACTGAGCCTAAGACTTGCCAATCAGAAGGTTGGCGGTTCGAATCCCCACGATGGGGTGAGCTCCCATTGCTCGGTCCCTGCTCCTGCCAACCTTGCAGTTCGAAAGCACGTCAAAGCACAAGTAGATAAATTGGTACCACTCCGACGGGAAGGTAAACGGCGTTTCCGTGCACTGCTCTGGTTCGCCAGAAGCGGCTTAGTCATGCTGGCCACATGATCCGGGAGCTGTACACCTGCTCCCTCGGCCAGTAAAGAAAGATGAGCGCCTCAACCCCAGAGTCGGCCACGACTGGACCTAATGGTCAGGGGTCCCTTTACCTTTTACCTTAGGGGTTAAAGGAGCTTAGGATCAGGCCTGCCATCAAGATCCTGATCACCACCCCTGCCATGGACTGTGCTGGATGGGGTTAATGGCAGTCATCATCCACAATGGTATTATTTTTGTTGCTGGCATCAGTCTTTCATGGGAGACTGGAGTTGGAAGTCAAATCACAGCATCTGAAGTGATCTCTCCAGGGTGCAAGTCTGGGCAGTGTGTATGGAGATCCTGGGCTGCCCAGATGACAGGACACCCCTCACTGAGGTGGTCCAAAGTAATGCAGAACAATACGTTTGGCACCAGACTGACTGCAGGAGTTACTGGAAGAAGGTACACAAGGTGCCATTCAACTGTCTTATGGATTCCACTCCAGATTCGTGTTGAGTTTACTCCATAGGCTTTTCTTGTCCTGAAGCAGCAAATAGATTTCCCCTCATGAATCCAGAAGCAGATCTCCTTAACATCAGAAAAGATGTCCTGCCTTCTGGTTCTGTTGGCCATAGAAGAGCATCATCATGCAGATAGTGATGGGTGTATCGGTCTATTTGCCTTCTACTTTGTATGTGTTCATCCACAAATTGATGCTTTGTCATTTATGCATTGATATGTAGGGTTATTTTTTTTAAAAAAAAAAAAATCCACATGGAAATTCACACTAAAATATGTCACTACACCTTCCCCACCCAAAATGCTCATTTTCAAAACATATTCAGATGCATCTGAATTGCCACAAACAGTGTTGCAACATTCAGAGAAACTTTGTGTTGGGTTGATAGCTGAGTTCTGTTCTGCACATTAGCCTAAGAAGTGCAGATCTGGTGTCTGCTTTTGCTGTCTTTCATGATCCCTGCTTATGGGCCATGCTAGCCAGGGCTTACAATTTCTTCTTCTTCTTCTTCTTCTTCTTCTTCTTCTTCTTCTTCTTCTTCTTCTTCTTCCTCTTCGTTTTCATCTTCTTCTTTGGCGATCACTCGTAGCCGAGTAAGATTGCCTTCCATAAACACAGTTTTAATAATGAGTCCATAAGTGACTGTGGAGGCCAATTCTGGATCCACATGTCCTTCCACAGTGGGGACATTGGTTTCTGGATGGGAGTTGATCACGGTGAGGGTTTGCCAAGCGTGCCTTCCTCTTACCACGTTTCTCCCTTGTGTCCTTAGTTTGAGTACCTTCAAAGCCCGTTACACCTTTGGTAAAGGCTGTTCTCCAATTGGAGCGCTTGCAGGCAAATGTTTCCCAATTGTTTATACTACATTTTTTAAAATTTGCCTTGAGACAATCTTTAAACCTCTTTTGTTGACCACCAGCATTACGCTTTCCATTTTTAAGTTCGGAATAGAGTAGTTGCATTGGAAGACAATAAGCAGGCATCCGCCCAACATGACCAGTCCAATGAAGTTGATGTTGAAGAATCATTGCTTCGACACTGGTGATCTTTCCTTCTTCCAGTACGCTGGTATTAGTTTGCCTGTCTTCCCAAGTGATGTGTAAAAATTTTCAGAGACACCGTTGATGGAATCTTTCGAGGAGTTGGAGATGGCGTTTACAAGTGGTCCATGTTTCACAAGCATACAGTAAGGTTGGTAGTACAACAACATCTAGAGGACACCATGTTGACTATCCCTGGTCTAGAGGTGCTTTGGAATCTATCCTTTAGCTCAGGGGTAAACCATGACCCTCCAGAATTTGTGTGCCTCTCCAACTACCATCACTCCCAAGCAGCATGACCATTAGCCAGGGATGGTGGGAGTTTATGAGAGACACAGAGTCTACACTCCTACTCTAAACTTTTTCATTGGTGTGTCAGCCGGATCATTCAGCAACCTTTATTCCCCCCCCCCCCCAAATGATACAGTATTAAACCTCATGTTCCCATTCTTCACTGCTGCAACTGAATAAAATTATGTAGGAGGTTGAATTTGGTGATTGATTCTTTTCATTTAAAATACAGATGGCTCCACTTTTGATAGCTCTTTTAAAGAAGCGATATAAAGTTCATAACCTGTCAGCTGCTATATAATATTCTGATTTGCCAGTGAAGGAGGTCAAATTACTGCAAGGAGGAAAAAATCCAGAGCGCGCGCACACACACACACACACACAATACTGAATTTAAACAAGCCTAGTGAACACATATTCCCTGTGGAATATAGACTCGCCTCGGATTCTGAAACAGGTTATAAATTGAACCACCTTATTTGGACAGCAGCAGTTAGAACTTAGGAGAGCTTTTTTTTATAAAAAAAAGTTTCTTGAATTTGTTCTCATTATCGTACTCTTTAAATCCAAATGGTTAAAAACTATATTTAAAAAACCCATCTGCATAAAAAAATAATGGGTTGTAGATCACAGAAGCTGCAAAGAAAAATCAAAAGTAAAATTGCATATTTACACTGGAGAACTGATTATGAAACAAACCAAAACATTTTCAAGGAAAATAGGGACAAAGCAGCTTGAAATTCTATTGTTTAAACACATTGCAATCAATCAAATGACTAATTCTACCTCTGCAATATGCCAGTTACAAATGGCAGCAACTTGCATTAATGGTGTATAATTCATCTTTCCGTTGAAAGCTGGAATGTTTTTGATAAGCCAAACATTGATGAAGGTAATGTATTTGAGGTAAAATATAATTAATATTCCAATACGGAATACTTTTTCTTTTAAAACAACAAGCTTGTCTTTCAAGGACACATTAAATCATAGGTGTTTTTTCTTAGCAAATGCAATGAGTCAAAGAGGGAAAAGCATTTTCAGGAAGCATGGATTGTGGTGGGTTAGAAGCACTTAGATCCTACAAATAAACACCTTTTAAAAATAAACAAAAAATCCTGATACTAACTTTTGTTTTAAGCTAGTTATAAAACATTATACACAATTATATAATATATAATTATATACACCAATAGATACTATTATATTTGTGTGGGAAGAAACAACCTGTGTTTTCCTTGATGAAAAAGTAATATTTTTGTCCTGTAACTTCTACTTCTCCCTGAATTAGTCACATGGGAAATCTCACTGAATCATAAACCAGGCAGGGATTGGAATGACATTAGAAATGGTCCAAGACATGCAATACAAAAGCCAACTGGACTGGTGGCTAAATCTTCCTTCAAAACTGGTGGTGGGACAGTGTTCTTTATTGTAAGCTAGTGTGGGAGGGCTAGGGACGCGGGTGGCGCTGTGGTCTAAACCACAGAGCCTAGGGCTTGCCAATCAGAAGGTTGGCAGTTCGAATCCCTGCGCTGTGGTGAGCTCCTGTTATTTGGTCCCAGCTCCTGCCCACCAGCAGTTCGAAAGCACATCAAGTGCAAGTAGATAAATAGGTACCGCTCTGGCGGGAAGGTAAACAGTGTTTCAGTGCGCTGCTCTGGTTCACCAGAAGCGGCTTAGTCATGCTGGCCACATGACCCGGAAGCTGTCTGCGGACAAATGCCGGCTCCCTCAGCCTATAGAGCGAGATGAGCATACAACCCCAGAGTCGTCCTCAACTGGACCTAACGGTCAGGGGTAGCTTTACTTTTACCTTTGGGAAGGCTACAACAGACTGTGTAACATGTATAGCTCCATCCTTGAACAGAGAGGGTGGCCAAGGAGAAACTGCCAGAGGGCTTTTGCCACTGCCCTCCAGAGCCTGCAGCCTGGGACAGTTGCCTCACATTGCCTAATGGTAGAGCTGGCCCTGGGTGACATCCTAAATCAGTGGTTCTCAACCTTGGGTCCCCAGATGTTTTTGGCCTACGACTCCCATGATCCCTAGCTCACAGGACCAGTGGTCAGGGATGATGGGAGTTGTAGGCCAAAAACATCTGGGGACCCAAGGTTGAGAAAGGCTGTCCTAAATGCTGCGTGGCCAATTAAATTTGATTATGCAGAGACATCAGTGAAAGCAGAATCAAGGGTAGAGGAAGGATGAGTCTTTTGCTTCCTTTTACACACCTCCTCTTTGAATATGCAAAGCCTCTTTGAAGAAGGACACTGACAAACTGGAACATGTCCAGAGGAGGGCAACCAAAATGGTCAAAGGCCTGGAAACAATGCCTTATGAGAAACGGCTAAGGGAGCTGGGCATGTTTAGCCTGGAGAAGAGGAGGTTAAGGGGTGATATGATAGCCATGTTCAAATATATAAAAGGATGTCACACAGAGGAGGGAGAAAGGTTGTTTTCTGCTGCTCCAGACAAGCGGACACGGAGCAATGGATCCAACCACAAGAAAGTAGATTCCACCTAAACATTAGGAAGAACTTCCTGACAGTAAGAGCTGTTCAACAGTGGAATTTGCTGCCAAGGAGTGTGGTGGAGTCTCCTTCTTTGAAGGTCTTTAAGCAGAGGCTTGACAACCATATGTCAGGAGTGCTCTGATGGTGTTTCCTGCTTGGCAGGGGGTTGGACTCGATGGCCCTTGTGGTCTATTCCAACTCTATGATTCTATGATTCTCTTCAAAATTTAGCATGATAATGTATTAGGATTCTCTAAGTCATGGGTAGGCAAACTAAGGCCCGGGGGCTGGATCCGACCCAATTGCCTTCTAAATCCGGCTCGCAGACTGTCTGGGTATCAGCGTATTTTTACATGAGTAGAATGTGTCATTTTCTTTAAAATGCATCTCTGGGTAATATGTGGGGCATAGGAATTCATTCATTTCCCCCCCAAAAAATATAGTCCGCCCCCCCCCCCCACAAGTTCTGAGGGACAGTGGACCGGCTCCTTGCTGAAAAAGTTTGCTGACCCCTGCTCTAAGTGTAAAATGTTGCCCTTGTGGCTTTTAGCTGCACATTTTCTGTGGCATTAAGAATGTTGCCTTGATTCTGTGGAAGGGGACAGTAAACCCAGTCGTGGCATGGAGTGTAGAATTAAAAAATGGGGCAGCTTTTCCAGGTGAGGCAGTGACTCACACAAGTCTCTCCTTCAGAAATGACAGTGTACAACAAGCTTTTTCAATTGTTCCTTTTGTGTATATAAAGGCCTTTTGTGTTTGAGCTTTCAGATGGCTATTCTATAGAAATACTAGCCCATACGATGATAAAATGAAGGCTACATTTCTGAAGAGCTATTAGGCCATGACAAAATGTTGACAGTGCTATTTAATGGTGTGTCTCTTTTTATTCCTAAAAAAGGAAGGAAGGAAGGAAGGAAGGGAGGAAGGAAGGAAGGAAGGAAGGAAAAAAACAAAGGGAGGGAGGGGAAAAACAAAGGAAGGAAGGAGGGTGGGAGGGAGGGAGGGAGGAAGGAAGGAAGGAAGGAAGGAAGGAAGGAAGGAAGCAAGCTGTCTCCTCACGGGTGCTTAAATAAACCCCGACATATTTGATTATGATGGTGGTAATAATAAAAGTAGATGCATTTATAAAGTTCAAAGAATATGCAATACATAAAGCACATTAACTCAGTGTTCTTCACAACAATCATGTAAGGTATGTCCATGGTATCTTTATATAATAAATACCTAAAAAAAATATTGCTTATGTGGAAAACGGGTGATGGTGGGCATCTAGCCATTACATAGGCCAATCAATGTATGAAGATGTATGAAGTTTCCCTTGCTGTGGACCATTTTGCTGCATCGATGTGAAATCTCCTAAATATATTTAAGTGCCATCTTCTGAAGAACATTGAGAGGGTCTGATGTAATGTCCTGATGTGTTCAGTTTCAACCATGGAGGGCCCTGGTCCCCTAAAAAAAAATTGAGGGGACCCAAAGTGCCTCGGCCCCCCAGGAGCTGGTACCTATACAGTGGTACCTCGGGTTAAGTACTTAATTCATTCCGGAGGTCCATTCTTAACCTGAAACTGCTCTTTACCTGAAGCACCACTTTAGCTAATGGGGCCTCCCGCTGCCGCCGTGCTGCTGCTGCATGATTTATGTTCTCATCCTGAAGCAAAGT
Source organism: Podarcis tiliguerta (assembly GCF_965153285.1). Lineage (NCBI taxonomy): Eukaryota > Metazoa > Chordata > Lepidosauria > Squamata > Lacertidae > Podarcis > Podarcis tiliguerta. Next base: position 11,261,317 of record NC_139543.1, on the reverse strand, counting down.
TCTTAACCTGAGGTATTATTTCTGGGTTAGCGAAGTCTGTAACCTGAAGAGTATGTAACCTGAAGCGTATGTAACCCGAGGTACCACTGTAATGGATAGACTTCGTTACTAGCTGGGCTGCACATAGATAAAATCGTTTTATCCATGAACATTTCCAGAAGTAGGTGAGGAGCTTGAATTCACAGAAAAGTGTAAGGTGCAAGGACACATCAGTCATGACGAGCTACAATCCCACAAGAGATGTTCTCCACACCTTCTGGTATGGCTGTTGGTTCTGGGAGTCGTAATATGTGTGGGGGGGGATGCTTTTTAAATAGTCATGAGTTAATCACAAAGGAGGTAGATTTTCCTATTAAGGTATGAGTGCGAGGAGCCATGATCTAATTAACATTTATTTAGGAAGTCTGCCTGTTGAAAAGATCAATACATCAGTAAAGATTTAAGCTTGCCCGTTTTGGCAACTCATTTGTCATCTTGTTTCTCAAATATTGGACATCTATACCAAATTGAAAAATCACACAGTGGCTAGAAAAGTTTAATTTAGCATAAATGCAATAGAATCTGATGTTATCTTTGGTACAGAACCCATCTTATTCAAGCCAGAGACAAAAACCTCCACAAATGTTGAGAAAACAAAATGCATTCAAGCTGTCAGAGTTCTGGGATATTCAAGCTATTGTTTCTTTATTAAAAACTAAACTTTTTTTTTTTAAAAAAACAACAACACTATTCTCACACAGCTGAATTTCATTATAATCAGCATTTGCATTTGATTACTGGAGACCAAAGAATCCATGGGAGATACTATTATATTCTTGCAGTTTTGCAAGGAAGTTTTGTATAAAATCAAGCTGGCTCAGGACAGAACAAAGAAGGAGGTCCTATTGAGTTTAATGGCACCTACTCCCAGGTAAGTGGGCATATGATTGAAGTATTAATAGCATTAGTAATTTGGAATTGCAAATTGCAGTGCAGCACAATTCATGAAATGGAATATTATTCATGCAATAAATTATTTAACTTAGGAGTAAAAATAACATAAGACTTTCCCTGTGGTCTGTCAACCTATTGCTATAAATAGTCATAGTTGATCAAGAGATGAGGCCCCATGGGTATGGATGGGGGAGAGATTTGGTTTGATTTGCATTTTAATATGAACTTCCTTCATTTGTACTTCCCAGAACAACGCATGAATCGTAGTCAAGCTGTCCTTTGAAAGCTGCACCTCTCCAGATTTGATGGTGTGATTTTCCAACTGAAGAACCTGAACAAAAAATGTGAATAAAAAATAAAGAAATGAAATATAAAGTTCAGATAGTAGTGAAAACTATATACAGTGGTGCCTCGCAAGACGAAATTAATTCGTTCTGCGAGTTTTTTCGTCTTGTGAATTTTTCGTCTTGCGAAGCACTGGTTCCCATAGGAAATGCATTGACGGTTTCCCATAGGAATGCATTGACGGTTTTAAGAAAAAGGCGCAAGACGTTTTCGTCTTGCGAAGCAAGCCCATAGGGAAATTCGCCTTGCGAAGCAACTCAAAAAACAAAAAACTCTTTCATCTTGCGAGTTTTTCGTCTTGCGAGGCATTCGTCTTGCGAGGTACCACTGTATAAAAATGCATTGTATTGGGGAAAATGCTTGCAAAAATGTGCACATTAGGAGGAATATTCACTAAAATGCCAGTGGTTTTATATCACACACACACACATCCAGAAACCAGTGTGGAGAAGTGAAATCAGTTGTGGAAGAATGAGAAACATGGAGACAAAAATTGACAGATCCATCCATTGCTACCCATAGATCTGGTGCCTCCCTATTTAGCAAGGATGCTGACAGAATTCCAACCTTTTTAGCCTGAAAATCCTGACAGCTGGCAGCAATTTAGTAAAAAATGAATAATAAATCTGCAATTTCCCCATTTGCCATGAAAGGAAAAGCACCTTGTTCAAGAATGTTCAGTTTCACCTAAAGAAGCGAATACCGTGCGAAAATTCTGTGAAATGCAAACACACATATATAAAGTACTAAGGCTGCAATTTTCAGCTGGCACAAAATGCAGTGGCTAAATTACAAATGGAAGCTAGACATATAGATATTAACGCCAACTTCTCTCTCAAAGTAGGAAGTCTTTGTCCTACCTATTTATTAAAAGGAAAAGCATATGATTCACAATGAGAGCCAGAGTCGGACCAATGGACCATCTAGTTTGGCACTGCCCATGGTGACAGATAGAAGTTTTCCAGGATAATAATAATAATAATAATAATAATAATAATAATAATAATAATAATAATAATTTATTATTTATACCCCACCCATCTGGCTGGGTGTCCCCAGCCACTCTGGGCAGCTCCCAACAGAATAGTAAAAACACGACAAAACATCAAACATTAAAAACTTCCCTAAACAGGGCTGCCATCAGATGTCTTCTAAAAGTCAAATAGTTGTTTATTTCCTTGACATCTGGTGGGAGGGCGTTCCACAGGGTGTGTGCCACTACTGAGAAGGCCCTCTGCCTGGTTCCCTGTAACCTCACTTCTCACAGTGAGGGAACCGCCAGAAGGCCCTTGGAGCAGGACCTCAATGTCTGGGCTGAACGATGGAGGTGGAAACGCTCCTTCAGGTATACTAGGCTGAGGCCATTTGGGCTTTAGAGGTCAACACCAACACTTTGAATTGTGCTCAGAAACATACTGGGAGTCAATGTATGTCTTTCAAGACCAGTGTTATATGGTCTCAGCAGCCATTCCCAGTCACCAGTCTGGCTGTCACATTCTGGATTAGTTGTAGTTTCAAACGTAGCCCCACATAGAGCGCATTGCAGTAGTCCAAGCAGGAGATAACCAGAGCATGCACCACTCTGGCGAGACAGTCTGCGGGCAAGTAGGGTCTCAGCCTGCGTACCAGAAGGAGCTGCCCTGGGCACAGAATTGACCTGTGCCTCCATGGACAGCTGTGAGTCCAAAATGACTCCCAGGCTGCGCACCTGGTCCTTCAGAGACACAGTTACCTCATTCAGGACCAGGGAGTCCTCCACACCTGCCCGCCCCCTGTCCCCCCCCAAAACAGTACTTCTGCCTTGTCAGGACTCAACCTCTTGAGCCCTGCCTTGAGATACTGGAAATTGAACCTGCAACTTTTTCACATGCGAAGCTTGGGCTCTAGCCCTGAGCTACCCTTACGTTCTCTGTTTTAATTTAGGCTGTAATCTTATACACATTTCGGGTACAGTCCAAACTTCAGGTGTTGCCTGATGGGGCTTAATGGAGCAGCGGGGACACCTTCCAATCCCCAGCCCTGCCATGCATGCCATTCCAACATCCCCAGCCCTGCCATGCCAACCTGGGCAGAAGAAGGGACAAGCAAATCACTGTGCCAGTCTGGATATGGTGCAGCGATTGAGACTGGATTAGGAACTCTGCTATTACAAGGCGATTGTGTGGTTGGCTTAGGAGTCAACAGATCTTCATCCATCTGAGGCCTTCCCTGCCCCCAGAATGCCACATTTTGGTGTGTTCTTCTGACTGTTATCAGTGGGTGTTCCTGTGATACAGTTCTGCCCAAGTATTCAGTGGGCAGAATGGGCAGCTCTGCAGAAGTGAAGTGGCACTGGTGGCGTCATTCTCCTGGTAGACACTGGCAGGGCTGGGTAGAGGTGTACCTTCTCCCAATTCATCCCCCACCCCCCAAAAAGCGGATTTGGATTCCTTGGGACTACCTCTGAATAGACATACAGTGGTACCTTGGGTTAAGTACTTAATTCGTTCTTAACCTGAAACTGTTCTTAACTTGAAGCACCACTTTAGCTAATGGGGCCTCCTGCTGCCACCACGCTGCCAGAGCACGATTTCTGTTCTCATCCTGAGGCAAAGTTCTTAACCTGAAGCACTATTTCATGGTTAGCGGTGTCTGTAACCTGAAGCGTATGTAATCTGAAGAGTACGTAACCCGAGGTACCACTGTATATATGATGCTTTAGGGACTTGCAGTAACTTAAGGACTTTTGAAATGCCTTATTCCCAGTTTCTAAAGCCAACTATCACTTTCCAAGAATTAAATTTTCATGGCTCTTTTTTGGGGGGGGGGGTTGGGGGGGGAGTTTGCAAGAACAAAAGGTGAACTAACCGTATTAAGAGTTGTGAACTTAAAGTGATAAATCAGCTCAACAAATCTGATCAATAAAAACCAAACATAAAATCTAACAAAGTTACAGCAAAGAGAGAGGAGATGACTTTTTTAAAAAAGACTAATACAATTTACCTAGGACAAAGAAAAGATGCAAGGCAGCATTCATGATATAAAAATATGGCATGGTTTTCCCTTGCTCTGATATTGAAAATATAATTTCAGAAACTCAAAGAATAATGTGGGCAATTTGGTAGGAAAGATCAAAAGCAGCCGAGATTTGCTGCCGGAGGAATTGGGTATCAAAATTCCTATGTGGTTTTATATACTCTGTTTTCAAGAGGCACTGAGCCAAACATGAATAGCCATTACTAAAAGTGATGTATAAATGCAATCCCTCAAATTAAAGAAAATAAAAGAAGAACCCATGAAATATTGCAAACAAAACTGAGAACATTTGCTACAGCCTATAGTTGTTGAGCACTGTGATGAGCCAATGGACTATAGAGGTGGGTGAAGAATGTGAAGAATAGCTGGTGCCATCCAGTTGTTGAATTATAGTGTCCATTACCCTTGAAAGTTGACCATGCAAGCTGGGGATGATTGGAGTACAACAACAGCCAGAAGTCATTTGACCGGCCATCCTGAATTTAGGTAAAATTAAAATAATTGTATTCATTGATGAGATTTTAAAAAGTTTAACTTCTTAAAAAATTACTGCCCATATTAATCTTATATGGTTTTGACACTTACAATTCATATACTGCATGAATAGGTCCATTACTGGGGATGCAGGTGGCGCTTTGGTCTAAACCATTGAGCCTCTTGGGCTTGCTGATTGGAAGGTCGGCGGTTCGAATCCCCACAATGGAGTGAGTTCCTGTTGCTCTGTTCCCAGCTCCTGCCAACCTAGCAGTTTGAAAGCATGTCAGAGCAAGTAGATAAATAGGTACTGCTGTGGTGGGAAGGTAAACAGCATTTCCGTGCGCTCTGGTTTCCGTCACGGTGTCCTGTTGCACCAGAAGCAATTTAGTCATGCTGGCATGACCCGGAAAGCTGTCCGCGGACAAACGCCGACTCCTTCAGCCTGACAGTGAGATGAGCGCCGCAACCCATAGTCACCTTTGACTGGACTTAACCATCCAGGAGTCCTTTACCTTTATCAAATGGGCCTCATACATCCAAATTATGCTAGCCTGCTCAGGATTGGTTAACCCAAGGTATGACTGTGTAGCTATATAATCCCTAGTGTCTAAGATAAGACCTTTGGAGCAGGCATTTTTTTAAAAAAGTTATTTATGAACCGCCCTAGTAGGGTAGTAATTGTTCCTTGATAATTTGTCACCCTCCCTCATGATGGCACATGGGACGGACCGGCCCCACCCCACCCCCCTTCCTATGCCCCTGCTGGAGGGTTGGAGGAACTCTCCAGAGCAGAAGAGGGAGCACACAGGGGGATGAGAGATAGTGAAAGTTACAGTGTGACAGTAGAACCATGCCAGTGTAGCATTGGATACAGCCCAATGACTTCTCAACTCACAAGTTTTTCACCAAGTCACAAAGCCACTTCCAACCTCGGGAGGAAGTGGTGTTGCGGGCTTCACGCCCCCAACACTCGCACGGAGGCTGGCTCCCAGCCCCGCACGAACAGGGGAATCCTCTGCCGCGTCATCCCCTGGGCCAGCCAATCGGCTGGCTCAGGGGGCGTGGCTTGCCACATTTAAGACAAGCGTGGCAGAGGCCCTTCCTCTTTGCCGCCGATCAGCTGGGGAATTTCGTTTGCATTTGGTTTGTTTACTCTGCTTGCGTTGGTTTGTCTGCCTTGTTTTTTCTCGGTATTGTTATGTAGATGAACGGGGGGGGGGAGGAGCGCCATCACCTCCCCCAGTTAGTGAAGGGTAGTCCAGTAAAGGATTCTGGAGGGGGGGGTGGCCATGTCCGAAGCGTATGGAGGCCAGGGCCCAAGGCATGCCCCTGAGCGGTGACCCCGGGGGAGTGCCTAGTTGATGTGCATCAGCAGGGCTCCCCCTGCTGGTGTTAACCCTCCCCGGCCTTTAGGCAGACAGACTGAAGCCGGAGAGTTGATTAGGACCAATGCCTAAAGCCAATACCGCTCATCACCTGTAACCAATAAAGTTGTGGCCAATTTTAGCCCATTAACCTAAATAATGGTGTCTCGTATCTTTATTTCCACTGGTGGGAGGCGGGAACCCGCCATGCAACCCTTCATTCAGAAACTGTAGCCTTATTGGGGTTCACCGATTGGGTCTGCGTTGCTCCCGGACAGGAGGAAGGAAGTCAAATGACACCGAGGGTTGGTTCAGAGAAATAGATCTTTATTTCTGCTCTCCGGAACAGCAGAAAGGCACTTGCGTGGTCAGTCCACAGCAAGGCCAAGGAAATGAGAGATTATATGTAGTATATATATCCTCCAGGCACCCTCTTCCCCTTCTCCAGGAATCCAGCCATGTCAATACCATAAAAGGGTATTCCTTCCTATACTTCTGACCATAAAAGGATCTTCCTGTTCCTACTCTTATCTTGGAGCAAGAGGTCACCATCTCCAGGAACACACTCTGGCGCTGTTCCCAGACTAGGTCTGTGCATCTTTTGTGGTCAGGACGTAAGCTAAGGCACAGACGTGTCTTCCCTGTTCTACTGGTACAGTGAAGGCCATACTTGCCGTCACAAACTGATAAAGGAGAGGACTCTGAGCACTTGTTTATACAGCTGGGTTCCGGCTCAAGAGCTCAAGTTAAAGCATTTTAGCTAAGGAAAAATAGGGATTTTGGTACAGTTTCAAACTGCCTGCACAGTCAGTTTTTGGGTTTGGGAAACCCATTCCTTCAAAACCTGTTCCATGATCACTGCTCTGATGTTCACTATTTCGCTGCTGGTTTGTTTGAGTGAGGAAAGAATCTGAAGCCCATGTGAAGGACATAAGGTAAATCTTTGAAAGTTAATTTCTTGGAACATTGTTGATTTTGAAGCTTCCACTACATCCATGTTGGAGATAAGTTAATTTTATCCCCACTGAGAGCTACAGATTACAGTTATCAGGCTTTGTCAGGCTTAGGGTAAAAATTGGCAGATAAGGGGAAACGGCTGGCTGTAATTCCAATGACAACGATTTGAGGGGATAAGTATTTGGAAAGTTTGGCTTCTAGACTGCTGAGAAGTTTAGGAAGACATCCAGACAATGATGGATGGAAGCAACAATGCTCCTAAACTAAAAATGCTGGAAATGGCAGTGTTGGGAAATAGAGGGGATGGACAGGAAAATAAAGAGTCTCCAATTCATTAATCTGACACCAGTAGATGTTGCTAATGGTAGTGAGACAGGAAAACCAAAATCTATATTTCTGAGAAGTGCTCTGCAGGAACTGAAGAATGGATGTTTTAAGATCACTTTCATTGTATCAAAAATGCATTAGCAGGAAGAAAGAGGGCTTGGCTCAAATGCATTTTTTAAACTAACTCCAACCATGTTTTTTCCTAATGTGAAACATATATCAGATTTAGTATACCCATTCTAAAATTTGAAACACTGTTCCATAGATGTATATGGTCTCTCTCTCTCTCTCTCTTCCCCCTCTCTCTTTCTTTCTTGTTGGTGAGCAAGACTCTTAAAATGGACCCTGAACTGCAGAATGTTACAATGAAATTATATCTTTGGATTACAGTAGATTGGCCACCTTCTATAGCCTTCTTCAGCCACCCAACAAGAATGCTTGATGGTTCAAACTAGGGAGAGTGGCACACACACTGATTCCACCTCCATTGTCCCTACACATTGAGTAGGAGGGCCTGAAGAGGGGTTTAATTTACTACTTACTTTAACAAAATATTTAGTCCCACCTTTTTGCAGGAAAAATATATTGTCCCTCCGATAAAGGGGTCCCTGATGATGTGGGACTCTATAGATTAAAAATGGCACCTTTAATTGTTCACAAAAATGTGGTGGAAGCTAACATGGGCCTTTCAGTCCAGGTGAAATAATGTTCACTATGGTGGGTTCCTGATAAAAGTTGCCATATTCCAAGCCATCAGAAACTTTGAAATAGCTTTCAAAGCCTGCCTGTGTATATTTAGAGAAATTTGTGATAAAATGCTGACAATTTTTCACAAAGTTTTTTTGTGAAAACTAAATTTAAGATCTGAAAAATATGAAAGAAGAAAACTGAAATTGACACATTTGTCCACCCATATTCTAGAATGTGAAAGTACAGACTACATCTTTGGCTTGCAATTTGTTGATCATTCTAAACAAAAAGAGGGATTTTATTTTATTTTATTATTTTATTATTTTATTATTTTATTTTATTATTTTATTTTATTATTATATTATTTTATTTTATTTTATTATTTTATTATTTTATTTTATTATTTTATTTTATTTTATTATTTTATTTTATTATTTTATTATTATTTTATTTTATTATTTTATTATTTTATTTTATTATTTTATTTTATTTTATTTTAAAAAAGGTTGCCTATCCCTGGAAATACACACACAAAAAATTTCACCATGGCTCTGGAGCTGAACTGCAGAAGGTACTGCTCAGTTTGCAAATCATGTCTGCAGTTTTGAATCATCTGAGGAATCCTTTAAATTCAGCTCAGGAAGGTAAGGAATTCATTTCATCATTCCTAGAATTGTTTCCTGAAGCTGAGTGCGAAGTGACAGCCTATGCCTCTTATCCCATAAAACAGATTTAAGTTCACCCACTTCATTTGGCAATTCATTCAGTTAGTGCTGATAATCATTCACTTACGAAGCTTTCTAGTTTGGGGCTAAATTCAGCAGGTCTTAACTCCACTGTCAATATTTAACTGAGCTCTACAAACAACTTCTTAAAAAGAGAAGTTGCAAAAATATCAGGAACATACACACACCTATTCTTTGCATATAGTCATGACTTACATATCAACCTGCTCTGAAGATGTGGATCTTTGGGGAAATCACTGTAAACTCATTGATGCTATTTTTCAGTTCTTCTAAATTATCTCAGCGGGCGATTAAAAATACAAACCAATTAACCTCTCCAAACCACCTTTCTAATTAATCAATCTTTTCCAGCTTCATCAACAATGAGGCCAAGGAAACCTAGTAATTATATTTAAATATCTCAACAATTGATTTAGAAAAGATATTGTTGCCTGCCTTTTGCACTTACAGGGTAAAGAGGTTAATCGTTTTATGCGGCGAAACCCACATTTAAGATACAAAAAATAATAACAGGAGACATTATTGTGCAGCGAGGTTGCATGGGCTGTATGGCTGCTAAAATTGTATAACCCTTGTAAAATCTATTGTTTTCTCCATTTGTTTCTGCATGCACGCACACACACACCCTTCATTAGCACAAGCCATAATTTGGAAAATGTCATAAGTTTGCTATAAGAGAAGAATATTTTTGTTCAATTAAGTTGAAGCAGATCAAGCATCCAACTCCAGTCCATGACCATGTTACTAACAGTGATGAACAAGGTGTCCCTGAAACCTCACAAACAGACAGGTCATTGAAGTGTTGTTTGTTCTCATCGTCTTGTATTTAGAGGTCTCTGCGTAGGGAGTTTTATTAACTTATATGCAGAATTCATCATGCGAAAGGCTGGACTGGATGAATCTCAAACATGAATTAAGATTGCCGGAAGGAATATCAACAAGCTCAGATATGCAGATGACACAACCTTGATGGCAGAAAGTGAGGAGGAATTAAAGAACCTTTTAATGAAGGTGAAAGAGGAGAGTGCAAAATATGGTCTGAAGCTCAACATCAAAAAAACTAAGATCATGGCCACTGGTCCCATCACCTCCTGGCAAATAGAAGGGGGGGGGGAATGGAAGCAGTGAGAAATTTCAGAGAGATTGGGCTCCATGATCACTGCAGATGGTGACAGCAGTAACGAAATTAAAAGACACCTGCTTCTTGGGATAAAAGCAATGACCAACCTAGACAGCATCTTAAAAAGCAGAGACATCACCTTGCCAACAAAGGTCCGTATAGTAAAAGCTATGGTTTTCCCAGTAGTGATGTACGAAAGTGAGAGCTGGACCATCAAGAAGGCTGATCGCCAAAGAACTGATGCTTTTGAATTATGGTGCTGGAGGAGACTCTTGAGAGTCCCATGGACTGAAGGAAATCAGCCCTGAGTGCTCACTGGAAGGACAGATCCTGAAGCTGAGGCTCCAGTACTTTGGCCACCTCATGAGAAGGGAAGACTCCCTGGAAAAGACCCTGATGTTGGGGAAGATGGAGCCATTTAGGGCTTTAAAGGTCAGCACCAACACTTTGTTTTCCACCCATCCTCACAACAATTTGTCAGCGTTCCATTCCAGCTGAGCATGGTTGGTTGTCATTGGCATGTTTGCGTTTTCCACCTCTATTCTGGGTTTCGTGTCCTTATTTTGCTGGGGGGGGGGGATACATTTGGTCTGAATCCTAGCTATATTAAAACATTTGTCTTAACAATAACTTTTTTCATTTGGATCCTAGTCCCATGGGGACATGCCTTCTAATCTAAGTGGGGAATTGAAGAGATAAGCATCCTCTTCCCATTCACAGACTTTACAGTCAGAACAGGTCTTCCTTGTCCCCGTAAATAATTAAAGAAAAAGAGGGCATGTCGCTGCCTGCTATGTATTTAAGCACACGTCTATTTTTACAATTGCACATCTGTTTTTTTGCAACTGCTATTTCCAGTTTTGAAATGTGCACGTTGACATTAATTGCCTGCGCACAATTCTCATCGTGACTAATTTGACCCCCACTTTCAAAGCTGGCCTGCCATGTGGCAATAGTCCCGATTCCACGGGATCAATCTAGGCATGACGTTAATTGCATGAAGGCAATACGTTTTCATGTTTTAAGAAATATAGACAGGGACCGGCTGGCATTTGAGACGCTGAAGCGCAGGTTTCCAACTGAATTAGCCGTATGGTTTTTTGGGATCCTGGCTTGAGTCTTTAAGAGTGAAATAAAAGCTGTATGCTCCCATCATGCTAGAAGTTAAAAAAATAAAATAACAGTTGCTAATTTGGTAAATGAAACTGTTGTTGGAGAACATTTTGTTCCCTAATTACAAGAGGCGGGTCTTCTGTGGGTCATTTTCAAGTTACGTCAAGTTTCTTTCTTTTTATGTGGCATTCCCCCCCCCCTCAAGACGCTGTAATACATAAGAAGCATTAACTAGCACTTTCAACATCAGATTTTGCTTGTAACCAAGTACTTAAACAAATTAATGAGCTGAAGCTACAATGAATGATTATGTCATTTAGAATATGGTGTACATTAATGCATTTGACAAAGGCAAAGAGGGAAGATCATTAAACTGGGTTTTTACGGCCCCTGAGGGTGAACAGCACTGGATCTAATCGAGATGAAGAAGCGCAAGTGGCCAGACAATAACTGATTAAATATGACTTAACAATAGGGGAAAACTTGAGAGCCAGGATTAGCTTGTTCCGCACAATATCTAGATATGGTCGATTTATTTAAAATGAACATTGTGGGGTCACCGAGGGGATAACGTATATGCTGGCCTGCAAATGCTTGAGTGTTTCTTAAGCATTTGGATAAGACAAATTCCAAATACTTGTCTATTCAGTTTGCAATTGCATGTTCTTCGCAATACTTATTTGATTGTCTTGTGTCTGATGGTCAATTTCATACAACCCTTTCACAGGTTGTACGCATGAAGGGGGTTCACGTGATTATAGAAGAGGCCAGGCTATTTCCTTGGCTCCGCATCCAACAAGACATGGCTTCCTCCACCCTATCCCTAACATCCATGCATTAGGTGTGGATGTTTAAGCAGGGGAAGTCTATGTGCGTGGTTGGTATTCCAGATCCCAAGCTAGTCTATATGCCTCCAGTTTCTCTGATGTCCATATATAATGAATAAGATTTAAATGTGCCTTGAACATGCCAAGCCATTTTTATCCCACAGTTTCCAGTCCATTTTCCCCATCACTTTCCTTACTGCAAAAGAGGCGGACATTTTAGAAGTGGATTTGTTGTGCCAAATACAATTCAAGTGCACACCTGAATTTGTGGGGATGCAACTCAATCCAATCCACAAAATAGCAACTGTCAGGAAGCAACTGACCGGGTTACCTCTCACTTCTAGGTACAGTGGTACCTCGGGTTACAGACGCTTCAGGTTACAGACTCCACTAACCCAGAAATAGTACCTCGGGTTAAGAACTTTGTTTCAGGATGAGAACAGAAATTGCATGACGGCGGTGTGGCGGCAGCAGGAGGCCCCATTAGCTAAAGTGGTGCTTCAGGTTAAGAACAGTTTCAGGTTAATGGACTTCCAGAACGAATTAAGTTCTTAACCCGAGGTACCACTCGGTTTTCGAACGTCTCCGTTGAATAACATTTAAGTTTTCGAACGTCGTAAACCCGGAAGTAAATGCTTCGGTTTTCGAACACACCTCGGAAGTCAAACATGCCACACGGCTTTCACTGTGTGCAAGATTGTGAGGCCTATCTGTTGGCTATTGAGTTTTCAGTTTTTGAATGTTTCAGAACTCAAACGGTCTTCCGGAATGGATTATGTTCAAAAATGGAGGTACCACTGCATATTGGTAATCTGAATTCTCATTCCACGTCAGTTTCACATGTGTTCAATCATGAGCCAGTTCCATTCCATTTTTGTGATTTTTTTTTTTTCAAAAGGAAGGCATGGGGGAGGGGGACTACACACTAATTTTTCATTTTGTGCACTTTTCATACGATACCCATTTTGTGTGCATTTCCTCCCTAAAATACACATTTTATGCATTTCCCCTGTAAAAGAAGCATTTTTGTATGCTTTTAAAAAATTGAAAAGGCCACATCCAATTGTTAACCAAATTCTGATCCATGTATTTAGTCTAGGAAGTGCAAATTATGGAGGTTTAAAACAGAATTCTGTTACATCTCTAAATGCATTGTGAAATCCCTGTTCAATGATCTTAGAATTTGATGTAAGTAGTATTGCAGTGTCTCCCTAAAGGGATCTTACAACAGGCTGACAGATCATGGGAGATCCCTCTACCACCTTACTATGAGTTTCCAAAGATCCCTGCTTAGATTCTAATCTCCCATCTTCCTCCTGGTTATGTTTCGTGCATTAATGCGTGTGTGAAACGTGGACATATTATACACCAAGAGATCAACCATGGAGGTTGCAGAACCAGGTTGCACAAGGTGACATTTCAACTGGGCAAAGGAAGAAACTTTAGTATCATTTATCTTGCCACGGAAAGGCCCATTTGCAGTAGACTTGCTGGGCAGTTTTAATGTTTAAAATCCATTTAGATATGATTGCTGTTTAAAACGGTATTTAAATGTGTAACATAATAAATAAAATATATGATTCAATTATTTATTTAGGAAATTGCAGCTAATTTATACAATGCCCTTCCTCTTACCCTTGCTCTTCTTAATTTGGAAGTTTTCTCTGGTAAGAAGTGCCAGGTTTTCTGTATACCTTAACTGTATCAATGCACAGGGGAAATCTCTTCGAAAAAGGAAATACATACTAAAGCAAAAATAAAAACAAACCAATAACTCCCCCCCCCACACACAAACTCATTGGAAGGCTGTTGATCAGCCAAAAGCCTGGTTAGAGAGGAACGTTTTCGCCTGGCACCTAAATATATGTAACGAAGCCACCAATGAACTCCCCTGGGGAAAGCATTCCACAGACGGGGAGTCACTACAGAAAAGGCCCTGTTCTCGTGTTGCCACCCTCCGGACCTCTCGTGGAGGAGGCACACAAAGAAGGACCTCAGAGGATGATTTCAGGGTCCAGGTAGGTCCATATGGAGAGACGGTCTTGAGGTATTGAAAACCTGAGCCGCTTAAGGCTCAGGTTTAGTATTACATCTTAGTACAGTGGTGTCTTGCAAGACGAAAAGAATCCGTTCCGTGAGTCTCTTCGTCTAGCGGTTTTTTCGTCTTGCGAAGCAAGCCCATTAGCGGATTAGCGGATTAGCGCTATTAGCGGTTTAGCGGCTATTAAAGGCTTAAGGGATTAGCGGATTAGCTGCTAAAAGGCTATTAGCAGCTTAGTGCTTAGAAAAAGGGGGTGGGGAGCGGGGGAAAAAACCCCAGGAATCGCAAGACATTTTCGTCTTGCGAAGCAAGCCCATAGAGAAATTCGCCCTGCGAAGCACCTCCAAAACGGAAAACCCTTTCGTCTAGCGGGTTTTCCGTCTTGCAAGGCATTCGTCTTGCAGGGCACCACTGTATTACATCTTGCAGTCAATGCCATGTAAAAAAACTCCCAATTCTTTCCAAAACGATTTTCATTGTATTCTTATGTTGGAAGCCAGCAATGTCCAACCGGTTGACCATGATTGACAGGTAGATCGCCGAGGTACTCCCAGTCGATCGCAGGAGTAATGAAAGTGATCGCCTGGTTTGTCCTGAGCAATTGCAACGCGCACTGTTTTTGAAAGGCTGTATTCCCAGTGTCAGCGACATAGCGTTTGAATGTGGCAGGGTAGCAGATTTACAGCGATTTTATGCAATCCACCCCAAAAATAGTTGAACAGCTCTCCCCCCAAAAAAGCTCAACAACTATGGGCAATGACAATGGGTTGTTATTAAACACAATGCCAGTGTTCTTAAACTGGAAGTAGATTGCAGTCTCTAGAGCAGGCATAGGCAAACTCTTTGAGCTCTTTGAGCTCTTTGCTCTCCTACTTTCAAGGCTCGCCAGGTTCTGGGAGATGGAGGGTCTGGAATGCTTTCTAATGACAATGTGTCAGCCAGGTGTTGTTCTGGCTTTCCCATGATTTCCCAATTTCCCCCATATCTGCCTCTGGGCTGTGACTTTCCGCAAACCCCTGTTGTACATCTATACAGTGGTACCTCGGGTTATGAACTTAATTCGTTCTGGAGGTCTGTTCTTAACCTGAAACTGTTCTTAACCTGAAGTACCACTTTGGCTAATAGGGCCTCCCGCTGCTGCTGTGCTGCCACCGCGCGATTTCTGTTTTCATCCTGAAGCAAAGTTCTTAACCCAAGGTACTATTTCTGGGTTAGCGGAGTCTGTAACCTGAAGCGTCTGTAAACTGAAGTGTCTGTAACCCGAGGTACCACTGTACTGTCCTCCTCTTCCTCCTCCCTGGAAGGATCAAGACTGGGGAGGCGGTTTCCACCATTCCTCTTCTGCCCAGTCCCTGACAGCAGGGGGAGATCCAGGGGTGAAACTAAGCTTTATTTCACCCAGGTCAAATACCCAGTTTGGACCCCCCCCCCACATGAACATTTGTGTACACACACAGAGAGAGGCTCGGAGTCTCCATGGAGCCCCTCTGGAGACTTCACCCGGGGCAAAAAAACCCTGGCAATCACCTCCGTGGCTGCAACACTGGCCCAGTTCCCTCAAATTAAGAACTAAATTCATTCTTGATGTCCATTCTTAACCTGAAACTGTTCTTAACCTGAGGTACCACTTTAGCTAATGGGGCCTCCCGCTGCCACCGCACGATTTCTCTTCTCATCCTGAAGTAAAGTTCTTAACCCGAGGTACTATTTCTGGGTTAGCAGAGTCTGTAACCTGAAGCGTCTGTAACCCGAGGTACCACTGTATTGCCGAAGATCCCTCAGCCTCTAGGAGTTAGCTCCTGTGGTAACACCTAACATGACTTCTGGAATTTATCATATATTACTCAGGCTGTTGGTCTCATTCTCTCTTTTACTTCAGGCGCTATTTATTTTGGCACTGTTCTTTTTTAAGAACATGTTTTTATTTCTTTTACAGATAGAAGATCAACCGTAATGATATAATCAACAAACAGAAGAAAATAAACATTTGGCTTGAGACTAATGTCCGAAAATATGTTCCTCATCACTCTCTAGTGGGTGGACAGAAGTTCAATTTTGGCAGGCCTTGAAGATTATCACACAAAAACTGTTGTTACTGGGGGTTTTAAAGGGTTTTTTTTAGTTGCTTGTTAACTGAATGTTTCCATGTGACATACAACACATTCAAAACATAAATACAAATACATTATGCCACAAGAAGAAAATAGAACAAGCCGCATAACTTCCAAAAGAAACTTCATAAGGAAAGGCAGCTTTCCAGAATTTAAGATGGAGGTCAGTATTGAAAGATGTTTGGGTTGCATGTATAATACATAGCTCTAAAGTGATAGGAATATTTTAGATACTAGATCAGAGATAGCCCACATGGTGCTTTCAAAATATTGTTGGAGAGTAATCCCACCATCGTTCCTGACCATTGGCCAGGGTGGTTAGTGGAAATGGAAATTATCGTCCAACAACATTTCGATAGGGCTGCATTGGCTACCTCTGGCCCAAACTCAGTCTTTCATACAAGAACAGCTTTCAATATTTTCTTCCGAAAACCTTGAGTATACTTACGAATGGGTTGTTTTCAACCAAGTCTTACTCAGAGTAGACCTATTGAAATTAATGTCCCTAAGTTAAGGTAAAGGTAAAAGGACCCCTGACCATTAGGTCCAGTTGTGGCCAACTCTGGGGTTGCAGCGCTCATCTTGCTTTATTGGCCGAGGGAGCCGGCTTCCGGGTCATGTGGCCAGCATGACTAAGCCACTTCTGGAGAACCAGAGCAGCGCACGGAAACGCCGTTTACCTCCCCAACGGAGTGGTACCTACTTATCTAATTGCACTTTGGTGTGCTTTCGAACTGCTAGGTTGGCAGGAGCAGGGACCGAGCAATGGGAGCTCACCCCATCGCGGGGATTCGAACCGCCGACCTTCCGATCGGGAAGTCCTAGGCTCTGTGGTTTAACCCACAGCGCCACACGTGTCCCTGTCCCTAAGTTAGTCATGCCTCTATTTTCAATGGGTCTACTCTGCATAGGACTAGCATTGGATACAACAAATCTCATTTTCCTTTACCAGGCTACCAACATGAATGGGAAGAAATTCTAGCCATTTATAGTACTGTACAGAGTTCCTGAAGGACGCCTATTCCCCCATCAACCAGTCCATGCATGTAGTGAGGTATGTGTAGAGAGGGAAGGAAGCCTTTTCAGTGTAGGCAAAATGCTTCTGGAAATCCTTTCCTCTGGGAGGCTTCCCTGATGTGACATCTGTTTTGCTATCTTTTGGGCACCAGGCAAACACTTAAAAATAATAAAAATTCTCCCTGGCTCCTTTATTTTTAAATCCCATTTTTGAGTGCCTTCTGCCAGCAGGCAGAAACCTCTTTATTTAAACAGGCATTGGGCCAACTCTGAAGATTTGTTTTTCTCTGTTGCTCTGCGTTGTAATCTGTATTTTAAAGTTGTGTTTTCAGCTGGCTGCCATTGTTCATATTAAGTCATTTTTTTAGACGATGGTCTTATTTGCTTAGACATTTCTGTTCTGGGTTTTATTGTCATAGCCACCTTGGGCATCTTTACAGGATGGTGTGACATACCTGTAACAAACAGGTAATAAATAAACTTCTTTTAATTGCTGTTTTCAATTACTGGGTTGTTGTTGTTTTAATTGTGATGTTGAATTGTACTGGTTATTTATTTGTTTATTAATTTTAAAAAGGTGTGTGTAACCTACATTGAAATCCCAATTTGTTGAAGGCTGCTGTAGAAATGCTATAAATACATGTCCTCCTATCAGAAGAATGCAGGTCTGTACACATTGCAGGCAGGCCATGTGCTCTCCCTGTGTATAGCGGGGGGGGGGGGCGTGGCAATGCCTCCCACATCACAGGGAGTCCCGGCCGCGTCACACCACTTGCCAGCCAATCCGGTCAGCCTGGGGGCATGGCTTGTGCAATTTAAACAGCCACTCGGCTTGGGGTTCTCCCTTCTGGTTTCCTGTTCCATCAGATCTCCCGCCCTCTTGCCCTTTCTCCATGCGTTCACCATCTTGGCCTTGCTATGGACCACGGTTAGCGGCCCATTGAGGGGCCCGGTAGGAATTACCCCACGTGGCAAATTGGCACCAGCCATGTGGTTTTCGCCTGCAATCGTCACAACTTTGTAAGGTTTGATGGTTTGTTGTTGTTTAGTCGTTTAGTCGTGTCCGACTCTTTGTGACCCCATGGACCAGAGCAAGCCAGGCACTTCTGTCTTCCACTGCCTCCCGCAGTTTGGTCAGACTCATGTTTGTAGCTTCGAGAACACTGTCCAACCATCTCGTCCTTTGTCGTCCCCTTCTCCTTGTGCCCTCAATCTTTCCCAACATCAGGGTCTTTTCCAGGGAGTCTTCTCTTCTCATGAGGTGGCCAAAGTATTGGAGCCTCAGCTTCACGATCTGTCCTTCCAGTGAGCACTCAGGACTGATTTCCTTAAGAATGCAGAGGTTTGATCTTCTTGCAGTCCATGGGACTCTCAAGAGTCTCCTCCAGCACCATAATTCAAAAGCATCAATTCTTTGGCGATCAGCCTTCTTTATGGTCCAGCTTTCACTTCCATAGCTTTTACTAAAGTTTGATGGTTAGGCATTGGTAAAACCTGGTTTATGGGAGGGGAGGTTGTGGCCATCACCCGCCCCTCCTCTTTAAGGGTATTCCATTAAAGCAGCCTTTCTCAACCTGTGGGTCCCCAGATGTTGTTGAACTACAACTCCCATCACCCCTAGCTATCAAGGTCAGAGCTCAGGGATGATGGGAGTTGTAGTCCAACAACATCTGGGGACCCACAGGTTGATAACCTCTGCATTAAAGGGATCCGGGGGTGTGGATCTTGTCCAAAGCCTGGGTAAGGGCTAGGGCCATGCCACAACCCCATTGGGGCCCCTGGGGGAGCTCTCAGTTGATGTACATCAACAGGGCTCCCCCTACTGGTGGTTGACCCTTACTGGACTTCCTGCATGGCAGGCAGGAGTCAGATATAGTCAGTTCAGTTCCAATGCCTAAGCCAATACCGCTCACATTCTGTCATCAATAAAGTTGTGGCCTTAATTATCCCATTAATCTAAAATACTCGTATCCATGTGTTTTATTATTCAACAAATTGGGGGGGGGGCGCTCAGGGCCTTGGCATGCAATTCAGAGAGCTTTACAAGCATTGTCTCAGTAATCCTCACATCAGCCAGGTAAGCCAGGTGAGGCTCAGGCTCAGATTCAATTATGAAACCCAGTAGATAAGTCTGGGCCAGGCACACCCTCTCAACCTAACCAATCTCACAGGTTTGTTATCAAGCCTTTTTTTCAGCCAGAATTCGCTGGAACTCAGTTTTGGCACCTCTCAAGTGGGCGCCATTGCCATTCTAAGAGACCAAGGGAGGTGTTCATGGTTAGTTCCAGTGCCTTGTTTTCTAGAAAAATAGCACTGGTTGCTATGAGAATAAAAGGGAGAGGATCGTACCACGTGTGCCATCCCGAGCTACACGGAGGAGAGTGTGGGTAAAAATGTAATAAATAAATAGTTCACTTAGCTCCATATTATTTTATTACATTTATATTCCACTTTTCTCCCAGGAAGGCATGTGTGTCGTTCCCAGTTCCCCAAACTGCAGGTGTTGGAGTGAGATTTGAATTCAGACTTGCTGGATTGCACATATTCATGTGTGCAAAATTACAGTGAAAACAAGGCAATGTATTAATTTTCTGGTAACACATTAGGCCTTGTGCTCTACTGAACTATGCCCCCCCCCCCAAATCATCAAAATCCATGTTGTTAGAATGAGCAACACCTATTAGGTTTAGCATTTAAATGTTTAATTCTAACCAGTGCTTTTTCTGGGGGGACCCAGGGGGACGCATACCCCTAAATATTTTGTGAATCTAAGTTTGGCCTCATTGAGGGGCAGCATTTCAATATGAGTAGGAAAATGAGAGTACCCCTAAACATTTTTTTAGAAGAAAAAAAAGCACTGATTCTAACTGATTATAGCTGAGGTCCGTTGGTCATATAATGTGCCTTTGTAGCACTTTATTGTTATTATTTCACATATCTAGACATCCAGAAGCAGAAAGCTCTTGCACTTTCTTTGATGTGTCTTAAATAATCAATTCATTCCCCCCCTCCACTCTAAGCTCCATCTATATGGACTTGGCTGGAAATGTAATGAAGAAAAAGAGAAAAGGATGTTAGACCCATCTGTATTCCATTGAGCATTCTCTACCTTGCCCATCACAAGATCCTTCATTGACAAAAAAAGAAAATTGGATATATGGTGCTGGTGAACATGAAATATCTCTGGCCACTTTAGCCTTTCTGTCAAGCAGAGCCAAATCAATAACTGTCCACACAGCATATGAAACTATTTCCAGTTCACTGAAGCCCTATTGTTATGCTTGATAGACATCTGCAACAGCAGATAGCACAGTGGGCACATGTGAATCGGCTAAAGGTTGGGAAGTTATCTTTGAGCTCCTCTCTCCCCGCTGATATTTAAATATCACTTTACCTGCCTACAGTGACAATGCAGAGCCAGTTTATTGCCATGCAACTTGGGGAGGAGGGACTTGGTTTAAACCAGTCTAGAAAAGCAACAGTTAAAATTTTACCCAGGGATGATTGAGTGAAATTTAGGGGAAATGCAATATCAGGTGCCACAAAAACTGAAGAAAATATATAGTTCTGACAATGTATGTGTCTGGCTCCATAATAGCCAAAATGTAGGCTTTCAACATACTTGGTGGTCTTGAACATAAATCAGAGCATTTTGGAAATTGTTGTGAAAACCATTAAGAACCTCTAGGGGCAATGAAAGCTTGTATGATGGATCCTATCAGATTTCTCTGGCCAGCTGTTGTTGGACTTTAGCTTCCATCAGCCTAAACCAGCATGGCCAATGGGCAGGCATGATGGGACTTGTTGTCCAACAACTGGTGGGCCACAGGTTGATGAAGACTGCTATAAATAGTATGTTAAAAACAAGACAGACCAGGAAGACTGACAAAATAAATTAGTGAACTATGCAAGACAAATCACCGTATTTTTCGCTCCATGAGACGCACTTTTTTCCTCCCAAAAAGTAAGGGGAAATGTGAGTGCGTCTTATGGAGTGAATGGTGCTGGTCAGAGAGGTAGAGCTGCCAGCGCCCCTTCAGCGAAGTGGCAGGAGGAACGGAGCCCTTCTGTTCCTCCTCCCACTTCGCTGAAGGGGCGCTGTGCAGCTCTCCCTCTCTGCGCAGCGCCATTCACTCCATAAGGGTCTCCTTCTGTTCCTTCTCCAGCTTCGCTGAAGGGGCGCTGCGCCTTCTCCCTCTCTGCGCAGCGCCTCTCCTGTGAAGAAGAGGCACTGCACAGTGAGAGAGAACTGCGCAGCGCCCCTTCAGTGATGCGCCTGTCATGCGAAGCCGGAGGAGGAACAGAAGGGACTCCATCTGTTCCTTCTCCAGCTTCGCTGAAGGGGTGCTGCGCAGTTCTGCCTCTCATAGAGGGAGAGCCCCTTCAGCGACGCGCCTGTCCTGGCTTCTGCCTTAGCCCTGCGCAGTCTCTTTGGGCAGGGGGAGCCTTCATCCCGCTGCCCTGAAGAGGCTTGGCGCAGTTATCCCAGAGGCCAGAACAGCCACACGGTATCCCAGAAGCCAGATCCCTCTTGCTGTTCTGGCTTCTGGGATTCAGAATAATTTTTTCTTGTTTTCCTCGTCCCAAAACTAGGTGCGCCTTATGGTCTGGTGCGTCTTTTGGAGCAAAAAATATGGTAGATAATTTGAAACTCAAGAAAGAGGACTTTGATTTTTTTAAAAGGGAAATGTTTAATGCATATTTTTAAAGCTTTGCGTCTAGATTTCTACATTAGTAGAACTTTTAAAAGTCACTTGTAATAAGATGAATCGGGTTTTAAAATTGGACTGTCAATAATATAAGGTTTTACGGACGTGCGTGAAAAAGCACAAAACAATGGAACCAAGAGGGGGAGTGGAGGGAAGTCAAGTGTATGGTGATATTATGGTTTGTATATACAGATGAGCTAAAAATTATGGTTTGAAATTTTGCTTATGATGAGTTTTTTTTGTTATTGTAAAATTAATAAATTGCATTAAAAACAAAACAAGACAGACCACATTTGGACATAATTCAAAACCAGGGATGGGAGACATGAGGTCCTCCAGTTGTTATTGAACTACAAATCCCTCCATCCCTGACCATTGGGCTATGCTGGCTGGAGCTGATGGAAGTTGGAGTCCAACAACATATGGAGGGCCAAATGTTTCCCATCTCCATGCTAAACCATAGTTTTGCATGTGAATGAGTCACAGTGATCCTTGGGCTTGTGGGTTTCATAGAATCATAGAATCATAGAGTTGGAAGAGACCACAAGGGCCATCGAGTCCAACCCCTTGCCAAGCAGGAAACACCATCAGAGCACTCCTGACATATGGTTGTCAAGCCTCTGCTTAAAGACCTCCAAAGAAGGAGACTCCACCACACTCCTTGGCAGCAAATTCCACTGTCGAACAGCTCTTACTATCAGGAAGTTCTTCCTAATGTTTAGGTGGAATCTTCTTTCTTGTAGTTTGGATCCATTGCTCCGTGTCCGCTTCTCTGGAGCAGCAGAAAACAACCTTTCTCCCTCCTCTATGTGACATCCTTTTATATATTTGAACATGGCTATCATATCACCCCTTAACCACCTCTTCTCCAGGCTAAACATGCCCAGCTCCCTCAGCCATTCCTCATAAGGCATTGTTTCCAGGCCTTTGACCATTTTGGTTGCCCTCCTCTGGACACATTCCAGTTTGTCAGTGTCCTTCTTGAACTGTGGTGCCCAGAACTGGACACAGTACTCCAGGTGAGGTCTGACCAGAGCAGAATACAGTGGCACTATTACTTCCCTTGATCTAGATGCTATACTCCTATTGATGCAGCCCAGAATTGCATTGGCTTTTTTAGCTTCCGCGTCACACTGTTGACGCGGTTACTCCCCTTCTCCACCAGTGCACCTCCAAGGAGTTCAGAAGCATTCTTTGCTTGATCAAGCATGCATCATTTGAACTGACAAACTGTGGTTAATGTGAGCTATGGTTTGTTTGAACCAACTTGAAACCATAGTGAGAAAAAAATACTAATACTATCCACCCTTAACCAGTCTTTAACCATACTGTCAGTGAGTGCAACAGCCTAGTTAAACTTACTACTTCAGAGTAAAGGTAAAAGGTAAAGGGACCCCTGACCATTTGGTCCAGTCGTGGCCGACTCTGGGGTTGCGGCGCTCATCTCGCTTTATTGGCCAAGGGAGCCGGCGTACAGCTTCCGGGTCATGTGGCCAGCATGACTAAGCCGCTTCTGGTGAACCAGAACAGTGCACGGAAACGCCGTTTCCCTTCCCGCAGGAGTGGTACCTATTTATCTACTTGCACTTTGTGCTTTCAAACTGCTAGGTTGGCAGGAGATGGGACCGAGCAACGGGAGCTCACCCCGTCGCGGGGATTTGAACCGCTGACCTTCTGATCGGCAAGTCCTAGTCTCTGTGGTTTAACCCAGGAGGTGTCCTTATAAAATCTAGTATGTTGAGGTAGTGCATGTTGCAACATTTGGATGCAACATTTGGATGGGAAGTGATTATATAAACATAGACAGACAAATAACTCTTCCAGCATTTGATAAACATGCCAGAATCACCCTTACCTAATCAACCCTATTAATTATTTTTCCCAAGGAGGATTCCTTTCACATTGATTTGCAGCACGACAGCCATCTGTACCGACAAGAATAGCCTGCTTTGAGAACATAAGTGCTTTTCATCAGCATTACAATTTCCTCCTTCTCTCCGTTAGGTAGGTCTTCACATCTAATCTGTTTATGTGCAGCTTTTCATGTGCTGAGTGACAAGCCTGTCATTCTCCATTACAGGGTAGCGTTGACAACACAGGTCTTTCAAAATTTGTTCTGGGAATCTACTAATAATACATGTATCTGCCAGTTGTAAGCGTCTGTCCTACAGTATGTCCAGAGTGTCTTCTTGCATTTCCAAAGCATTCTGATCTGGATTACAAACACACACACACACTTCCCGTTGCATAAGCGATTGAATAACTCAGGTTTCAAGGGACCAACTCAAAAAGAGATACATACTGGATGCCTCTGGAGAAAGGAATAGCACAACAAAATGTGTCCTAAAGTCTTTAATATGAAACTGGAATAGTAGTTTTTCCCCATTTCATGTTGTTGTTGTTGTTGTTGTTGTTGTTGTTGTTGTTCTTCTTCTTCTTCTTCTTCTTCTTCTTCTTCTTCTTCTTCTTCTTCTTCTTCTTCTTCTTCCTTCTCTTCATTCTGTTCTGCACTTCTTATGAATTCCATCTCAGGATGGATGCATCCATTACCATACAGCCTGACTCACGTCAACATGGGGACAGGACTAAGTCTGCCTCTTACAGATTTAAAGGGGGAAATACTTTAAAATCAATGGGGAATTAAAATGTCAACAGAAAATTAAAAACAGAAAAAGGAAACGTATTTACAAGGGCTACAGCACTACCTCTGTCCAAAGGCAGCTGGTTTCTCAGCAATGCCAGTGGAATGGCCCTACTTCTCATTTGTCATTATCCTACAGCATGGGTAGGCAAACTAAGGCCCAGGGGCCAGATCCAGCCCAATTGTCTTTTATATCCTGCCCCATAATGGTCAGGGAATCAGTGTGTTTTTACATGAGTAGAATGTGTGCTTTTATTTAAAATGCATCTCTGGGTTATTTGTGGGGCATAGGAATTTGTTCATTATTTTTTTCAAAACATAGTCCAGCCCCCCACAAGGTCTGAGGGACAGTGGACCAGCCCCCTGCTGAAAAAGTTTGTTGAGCCCTGATCTACAGCCTGATGAAACACCTTCTTCCAGGTGACAGCTGAGAAAGAGTCAAAGGCTTGGAATTACTCTCGAAGAAAATGTCACATGTGTTCTGGAATACAGAGGGGTAATTGCCCCCCCCTCCCAGTAAATAACACCATCTTAATAATACCACATTACCTACCATGTTTTTTCCAATGCACAATCAGCTGTGGCCCTTAACCTGTCGGTACTTTTTTGCTGTCTTCTGACTGCTTGTGCAAGCTGCAAACGGCAAATGAAATGTTAGTTTGCCTGTTCTAGAAGCACTTTGTATTATTTTGTCTTTCCCCCCTTCCTAATCTTATGGAAAGCTGCCAAAATGAACACAGTCCTTACCTTGGCTTTAATAAGCGCTTCTTAAAGTCAGGCCCCATCGAACAACTTGCCCAAATGCAAAATTCTCACAGCTTAATTCAAATTTGGAGAAAAGGGGCTATAGAGTCGATCCAGTCGAAGTCTTTGTGGAAAAATAAGCAAACAACTTGGTAGAAAAGACTGTGCACTCTATGGTCTGTATTAGCCGCAAAAATTAAACTTATTTCATCAATGGCTTCAAAAGATTGATATAAATGTTTGAGCAGAAGTATCCATAAGGCTTCCCCTCCCATGACGTTTAAAAATTTCCCTATTCTGAAGTCATTTCCCATTTGACATAAAAGTAGTTTGAAATGCATTCTGATTTTATCTGCTTCAGCTTTGAAGTAACAGTTTGAACCTGCTTCAGAAAAGACTGAGATAAGGATAATATGATTGCTATCTCAAATCACAGAGTAGGTTACATGCAGCTTTAAAGATTTACACATCAAAAACTTTATTTGAGTGCAAAGATTTTGTAAGATCATTCTTACCCGGTAATTACATTACAAAAACTTTGCAAATGTAAGAGAATATCAGAAGATGAACTTAGTATGTTTGTCAAAAGCCTCATTGAGGCCAACAACATTTTTTTTTCACTGTTATATGCTATGCACCAAGCTCTAATGTTCTGAAGTCTGACTAGACTGAACACAGTGTTTAAGCTACTCTCTATAATTTTTAGGGAACTTTTAATGTCAAAGAGGCCTTAATTATGAAAACATGTGTGTGTGTGTTCCATTCAACTAAATTATACTCAGAGATGACCCACGGAAGTAATACATTTAACTCTAAGTATGGGTAAGTAAGCGTGGGTGGTGCTGTGGGTTAAACCAAAGAGCCTAGGGCTTGCCGATCAGAAGGTCAGCGGTTCAAATCCCCATGATGGGGTGAGCTCCCGTTGCTCAGTCCCAGCTCCTAGCAGTTCGAAAGCACGCCAAAGTGCAAGTAGATAAATAGGTACCACTCCGGCGGGAAGGTAAACGACGTTTCCGTGCGCTGCTCTGGTTCTCCAGAAGCACCTTAGTCATGCTGACCACATGACCAGGAAGCTGTACACCGTCTCCCTCGGCCAATAAAGCGAGATGAGCGCCACAACCCCAGAGTCGGCCACGACTGGACCAAATGGTCAGGGGTCACTTTACCTTTACCTTATGGCATTGTAACCCAATCTTAGCTGAACACAACACAATATATTTATTGACAAAATAAGTTGGATCTACATATGCAGAGCTCAAAGGCTCTTTTGTCAGTTGTGAGAATATTATAAACAAATAAGTGAAATAGTATAATCTATCCCTGATCCCAATAGAAAGATGTGCAAAATTCATTTTAGCAAGCAAACTTTAAATAAATTATGTGGAAGTCTATTTTCAACATAACAATACTTACCTTACTAGCGTACTGTTTTTAAAAAAAACCCACGTCTCTCTGGTACAAAATGTTCTGGTGACATTAAAGCAGTTTTGCTAAACTCTTGTTATTTTTTAACCAAGATTATTATTTTATTCTTTTACCATTTTGTAGAAAATGGCACATTATTATCAAGAAAAGATGAAACAAAATTGCACCAGCAAATGACTAAAACACATTATGACCTGAATTTTCCTTTCCCTATAAGATTGTTTTGATACCGAGCATTATTGTAGAATAATGTTCTCAGATGAAGTTTGGATATACTTTTACCTCCCTATGGTGACATCGCGCTCTGCACCAGTGTAAAATGAAAATATAATCTTGCATGGCATTTGGAGAGATGCCCTCATCTCTCAAACGGATGCCATTTAAACATTATTTTTCCCCTTTATGAAGGCTTCTCATAGTCATCTGCAGGCATAGAGAGAGATAAGAAAACAACATACCCTTGGGTGGAGGGGGTAGGAAAAAATGCTACATAAATACTGCTGGGATGAACGCAACAAAGCGTGTTCTCCATAACAGAGAGCACGTGTTGTGGTGGGGGCCTAAAGACCACCCCACTGTTGTTTGTGGGTTCAAGGACCCGACCCCCGCCATGCGGAATGAATAGACAAGGACACGTGATATAAGGTTTATGGGCAAGAAAAGGCCACAACTTTATTGATTACAGCAGTGAAAAGGTATTGGCTTAGGCATTGGATGACCAAAACAAAGGGGGTTTATTCACCAGTAGGTGGAGCCTGTTGATGCTAATCCAACTATAGGCTCTCCCCTGATGTCACCGAGGGTCGTGCCATGGCCTCCCGCCAAGCAGGCATCGGACAGAATACACGACGGCCAGATTCCTTTAACGGAATACCCAAAAATTGAAGGCATAGACGATGGCCACACCTAGCCCTTCGACACACCACAACGTATTATTCCAATGCCTAACCTACCCACCAATACCACGAAAGTTGTGACAATTGCTACGAGGTAGGGGGGAAAACCAAAAAGCCTAATGGCAAATGGAAAAATTCCTACCAGGCCCCCAGGACAACCAGGGCGACCAACCTACGGTCCATAGCAAGGCCAAGGAAAACTAAGACCCTGAGCTCAAAGGGAGTGGAGGGTGGGTGACTCGCGACGGGATGACGGACGACGGAGAGTGAGGCCGAGGGAGGGCTGGCGTCGCAGCATATAGGCTGCTGTACACGCCCCCCTGGCAGCACCTGGTTGGGTGCCCGCCGAGGGGCGTGGGCGCCAGCCAGGTAAGGAGGGAGGCAGGGAGCTAACGCCCCCTGCTAGGGGCGGGACTTGGGCTCCCGCCCACAACCCCTCCCCTCTCTTCCAGGGAGGAGAGTCTTTGGCTAATATATGGCCAGGAGCTGTGATTGGGCAAAGGAGTGTTGCTGGGGAGTTTGCTATGTTGCAAACTGGTGGGAGGGATCAGAGGGCTTAAATACAGGGCACGCAGCCTGGGGATCACCTGCCCACCCTCCCTGAAAAGGGGGGGGGTTCATTGTCCTCTGACCTTGCTATGCCTGTCATGGGGTCGTCTGCTTTGAGGCAGGGGCCTGGCAGGAATTTTGTCCATTTGGCTGATTGGCTGTTGCCATTTGGTTTTTGCCTACTGCGTAGCAAATCGTCACAACTTGGAAGGTTGGTGGTTAGGCATTGGTTAAAATTGATTGGTGGAGGGGTAAGTGCCTACCCCTCCAATGGTGGTGCTGCATAGGGAATTCCGTTAAAGGAATCCAGGGGCTTGCCATCCTTTCGTCCTAGTCCCTGGCATCGGACTTGGGCCGTGCAAGCCCCCGGGGGCATGAGGGTGAGAGATGAGGGACTGATGCCCAGCTTCATTTCTCCCCAATATTGTTTTCCCTGACTGGATTCTGCTGGAATCCGGAAGTCAATTCTGTCCTTGGGGCAAGGACAGATAGTCGTAACCAATGCCTAAGCAACCACTCACGTGTGTGTATTTAAATAAAGTTGTGGCCAAATTCATGCCAAAAACCTTAAACAAAAATTGATGTGTGAAGTGTAAGTTATTGGGGTGGCCTGGGGGACCTCAACACGCAATAGAGAATGACCCAGCAAAGGATGCTTACACTAGCAGATGAACTAAATGAATGGTCAATGTATTTCTTTTAACAACTGAGGACAACTGTTCGCATCTATGAGCAACAGATTCCTGCTTGAAAAATTCTAATTGTGCAAAGGACTGCCCAGAAATCACAGACACACTATGTTCCCCCATCAAATACTCTTGTTCATGGTATATCAGTGGAAAATTACAGACCGATCCTTCCACATTGTTTTCCAGGTACAAAATGAGCTTTTAGGCTCTCTGCCTTGCTTGGAAAGCAAGGCCCTCTCCTCACACAGGTTACAAAAGCCCAGGATGCTCCCACAAGATCTCACAGGAACTTGGATGGTCCCACAAGATCTCGAGAAGGAATCCCAGGGCAATACAACTGGAAAAATCACTCCGTACATGTTTCTTGAATGTACCCACTCCTTCCAATACAGTGGTACCTCAGGTTAAGTACTTAATTTGTTCCGGAGGTCCATTCTTAACCTGAAACTGTTCTTAACCTGAAGCACCACTTTAGCTAATGGGGCCTCCTGCTGCCGCCACACCGCCAGAGCACGATTTCTGTTCTCATCCTGAAGCAAAGTTCTTAACCTGAAGCACTATTTCTGGGTTAGTGGAGTCTGTAACCTGAAGCGTATGTAACCTGAAGCGTATGTAACCCGAGGTACCACTGTATATGGTCATGCTGTGATTTTGGCTTTCCTAGGTTGATTTGTAAGTGGTTCCTAACTGGATTATCCTTTGAGCTCTTTAGACCCTTCAACTGTCATTGAAATTCTACTCAATATTGATCCAAAGCAGAACTCCGACGTATAGTTAGCAGAATAAAAAGTTAAACATGTTGCAGGATTCCCCCCCAAAATAGATCAGAGGCAATTGTATTTCATCCAGCAAATGAACATAATGGTCACAAATCCAATACATTCAGGCTTGGCACTGTCCATAAGAAAACCCAGTTGCAGACTTAACTTAAACTTGCGATAACTTATAATAAGTCTAAATCTTAACACTAAGCATACAATGTACAGAACACTACACCAGAAGAAAAAGAGATAGAAAGTGAAACCCAGTTTCCTTCTGGCCTGCCTTTTATAGTCAGCATGACCTTGCCAGAAGAGATAAGAGATCCAGTTTAAAGTAGCTGTACTCAGCTTCTCTGAAGATATAACCCAAACATCATGAACCTTCTGCTTGTTTCTTTCATATAGAGAAGCTTCCAGAAGCTTCCAGAACCCTCTTGAATTAATTACAAATAGGAAGGATCTCTACACATCAGATCAATACTTTCTGCACTAAGAAATGCAAACTGACATCAACTGCTATGCTTCTTCAAAAAAAAAAAAAAAAAGGAAAAGGAAAAGAAATCCCCCTTGAAAATATCTGGATAATTAATGCACTTTAATTGCACTTGGAGACTCTTGAGAGTCCCATGGACTGCAAGAAGATCAAACGCATCCATTCTTAAGGAAATCAGCCCTGAGTGCTCACTGGAAGGACAGATCGTGAAGCTGAGGCTCCAATACTTTGGCCACCTCATGAGAAGAGAAGACTCACTGGAAAAGACCCTGATGTTGGGAAAGATGTAGGGCACAAGAAGAAGGGGAAGACAGAGGACGAGATGGTTAGACAGTGTTCTCGAAGCTACAAACATGAATCTGACCAAACTGCGGGTGGCAGTGGAAGACAGAAGTGCCTGGCGTGCTCTGGTCCATGGGGTCACGAAGAGTCGGACACGACTGAACAACTAAACAACAACAACAACAACAAATTGCACTTGACAATAGTATTTGTATCTGATCCATTTTTAACGATTAAAAATTTAGCTTGGTCTGGATGTTTGATTAAAGGCACCTTATGAGAAAAATCCTATGAGTTTGTGCATTCCTTGCAGTAGCTAGAACAACGAGACATGTACAGGATTCCAGCCCAGTGGCTGGGAAGAGAAGAATGTCCATTTCTGGAATGTTCTGTTCAACAAAAGAGTTTAACAACAATGAGCACTCACACTTTATATGTGGGTGCCCTTTGCGGGATCGCACATGGGGCTACAGTTCCCAGGGAACTTTCTAGAAATAGGGGGCTGGCTTGCTTCTATGTGTTATTATTCGGAGGTTCACGCCCAGCCTCAATAATCAAGATTCTGGCTGGGAGGTGGGGCCAGCCCCATTTTAAATAGGGGGTGGAGCCGAAACCAGCCAGGCAGTCAGTTCTGGAGATTCACGTTCCCCACCCTCCCTTTGTTTAATGTTTGAAAGTTAACTTTTTCTTCCTGTTTAGTGGGTGCTGCTACGGTCTTTGACTGGTTGCTGTTGAAGGACCGGGAAGAAATTTTCCTGCATTGGCAGGTTTTGTCTTCCCCGTAGCAATTTCTCACAACTTTGGCAGTTTATGGCCTTGGGTGGAATCCTTTAGTCTTTTATTCCCTATAAGGGGTGTGGGGTGTGAAGTGGTGATTCACCCCCCTGCGGCAGCGATTCCAGGGCCCCCCCTCTTAAAGGGGTTATACATTGGTGCCCCGCAAGACGAATGCCTCGCAAGACGGAAAACCCGCTAGACGAAAGGGTTTTCCGTTTTTCAATGCGCTTCGCAGGACGAATTTCCCTATGGGCTTGCTTCACAAGACGAAAATGTCTTGAGATTTTTTTTCGCTCCCCACCCCCGTTTTCTAAGCCGCTAAGCCGCTAATAGCCTTCTAGCAGCTAATCCGCTAATCCTTTAAGCCTTTAATAGCCGCTAATAGCCGCTAAACCGCTAATAGCGCTAATCCGCTAATCCGCTAATAGTGTTGCTTCGCAAGACGAAAAAACCGCTAGACGAAGAGACTCACAGAATGAATTAATTTCGTCTTGCGAGGCACCACTGTATATTTGGTAGTCACTGGCCATACACTGAAAGGTTGTCAGTGAACTACCCTGTGTGTGGAGATATGGGCTGGGCTGCCTGCCTACACTTACATCTCACAGTGTACCCCCATATCCCATTGACCCTGATGTGCCCCAGTTCCTGCGGCTGGGGGGCTGGGAGGGGTACACGCCCAAGGCCTAAGCCAAGGTCTTCCTACATTCGGAAGTTTAAATAAAGTTGTGGCCTAATTTTAATTCCACATAACGTCGGCCGAGTTTTTATTCCTTTCTTGTGATCCCTGGGGCCTGAGGCTGTCGCGCCTGGTCACGCAAGGGAAAACCTGACCTTTTTGACTTTGGCTTTTCTTTCTTTAAAAAAAATAAAACCTACGTTTTTTGCTTCCGAGCGTTTTATAAACCAGACGCTGTAAGGCTTTTATTATTCTGCCCAGAGGAAATTAATGATGTGTAATTTCTCCCTATCCAACTAAAAGGAATTTTAAACTAAATTATAACTCCAACAATTACATCTCACTTCTATTATATCCATCTGTTTAGGAATGCAGTATACTGATCTATGGTATTACAGTTCAATGGTAACACTGCAGCTGGGATTTAAGGACTGTGCTTATATCAATTTCTTTCCCTCTTCTAATCAAGTTCTTTGTATTACCAATGGCATTGTGTGAACACACTGCTGCAAATTTATCACAGGCCAGTTTGCAGGCTCCTCTAATGATTAAGGCTCTGGCTCGCGACACTTTTACAGTACTTTTAAGCCAATGGAATTGGACAGGCATAAAAAAACGGTCTAATGGAGTGAAGTGGCAACGTCTGAGGCCACTAAAAGCTGTTTACTGTCTGTTTTAAAGGTATGCATTACCTGCTTAATACCTGAACTAAATGAAAAGATGATGCTTAAGGTCAGCCTGACTGGGAAATCCAGAATTTGCTTTACTGTGGAAGAAGCATGCTGCTTCCTTCTCTTCAGTTAAGGTGAAAATGATTTGCTGAGATGTAATAATGAGGGACGCGGGTGGCGCTGTGGGACGCGGGTGGCGCTGTGGGTAAAAGCCTCAGCGCCTAGGGCTTGCCGATCGAAAGGTCGGCGGTTCGAATCCCCGCGGCGGGGTGCGCTCCCGTTGCTCGGTCCCAGCGCCTGCCAACCTAGCAGTTCAAAAGCACTCCCGGGTGAAAGTAGATAAATAGGGACCGCTTACTAGCGGGAAGGTAAACGGCGTTTCCGTGTGTGGCTCTGGCTCGCCAGAGCAGCGATGTCATGCTGGCCACGTGACCCGGAAGTGTCTCCGGACAGCGCTGGCCCCCGGCCTCTTGAGTGAGATGGGCGCACAACCCTAGAGTCTGTCAAGACTGGCCCGTACGGGCAGGGGTACCTTTACCTTTAATGAGGAGTCTGTGGGCACCTTGGTGCTCTCAGACACCCCCACTGACACTCACCAAAGCCTCCTGCCCCCCCTTTTATTTTTATTTTTAAGTGGTAAAGGTAAAGGTACCCCTGCCCGTACGGGCCAGTGAGAGGTGGTTTTTTTGGTAGTTGCTTGCTTTTCTAGGGTATTGCCGTGGGTGTCTGAGCATCACCCATGTCCCATCTGTGAGATGAGTATTTTGTGGTGCCCATGCCAGTTTACTAGATTTGCAAATGTACCTCTGCCTCTGCCACAATTTTTTTTAAAAAAAAATCCTGGGTAGCCCTGGTGCAGTGGGAAATTTTGAAGCGCAGGATGTCACCATGGCAGCCCCTATAGCGACACCACCAGAAAGAGACCATTGCCATGAGAGTACAAAAATTCAGGCAGCTGTGTGGCTCCAATATGTAATATACAGAGGGGGCAAGCAAGGTGGTCAGGGGTCTGGAAACCATGCCTTATGAGGAACGGTTGAAGGAGCTAGGTATGTTTAGCCTGGAAAAGAGGAGATATGATAGCCATCTTCAAATATCTCAAGGGCTGTCATATGGAGGATGGAGCAGGCTTGTTTTCTCCTGCTCCGGAGGGTAGGACTCAAACCAATGGCTTCAAGTTACAAGAAAGGAGATTCCAACTAAACATTCGGCAAAACTTTTTGGCAGTAAGAGCTGTTTGACAGTGGAACGGACTCCTTTGGGAGGTTGTGGACTCTCCTTCCTTGGAGGTTTTTAAGCAGAGGTTGGATAGCCATCTGTCAGGGGTGCTTTAGTTGAGATTCCTGCATTGCACTGGGCTGGATCAAATGACTGTTGGGTGCCTTCCAACTCTACACTTCTATTATTCTATTCAGCCCTCCCCAAGGAGTAGGAGTACAAACCATTATTCTCAGTTATTTAGGATTTTATTTTCATTCATTCGACAAAATGTGCTGTAAGAAAACCACACGCACAAAACCACCTCACGTTAAGTGATTTACGAAAGTATCAACTGACAGTGTTAGGCTAGCAAACTGGCAAGGCGATTATGTGACTGGAATGCAATCTTTAGCATTTAATTGAGTGGGGGTTAAGACACAGGGGTCAGTTGCAGCTGTAGTGGATGTGAGGGTTGGAATAGATGATGTGTAGGCAAACTAAGGCCTGGGGGCCGGATCCGGCCCAATCGCCTTCTGAATCTGGCCCACGGATGGTCCAGGAATCAGCATGTGTGCTTTTATTTTAAATGCATCTCTGAGTTATCTCTGGGGCATAGGAATTTGTTCATATTTTTTTTTTTTCAAAATATAGTCTGCCCCCCCCCACAAGGTCTGAGGGACAGTGGACTGGCCCCCTGCTGAAAAAGTTTGCTGACGCCTGGAATAGATTATTGTTGAGTCACCTTCCAACTGTGTAATTCTCTTAATACCAGCAGGCTGAATACACACTGACAGAGAATTTTAGTTTAAGGTTAATGTGCAAAAGTTTAGGCCACAACTTTTTTGATTACAACAATGTGAGTGGTATTGGCTTAAAAAGGTAAAGGTACCCCTGCCCGTAAGGGCCAGTCGTGTCCGACTCTAGGGTTGCGTGCTCATCTCGCTCTAGAGGCCGTGAGCCAGCGCCGTCCGAAGACACTTCCAGGTCATGTGGCCAGCGTCACGAAGCTGCAGCTGGCGAGCCAGCACCAGCGCAGCACACGGAAACGCCATTTACCTTCCCGCTATAAAGAGGTCCCTATTTATCTACTTGCACTTAAGAGTGCTTTCGAACTGCTAGGTGGGTAGGAGCTGGGACCGAAAGACGGGAGCTCACCCCGCCGCGGGGATTCGGACCGCCGACCATACGATCGGCAAGTCCTAGGCACTGAGGTTTTACCCACAGCGCCACCCGCGTCCCATGGTATTGGCTTAGGCATTGGCAATAACTATATCTGACTTCTGCCCACTTTGCAGGAAGTCTGGAAGGGTAAACAACCTTACGAGGGAGATCCATCAATGGTAACCAACTGAAGCTCACCCTGAGGTTCCGGCTGGGTCCTGGCATGGGCCTAGCCCCTCAAGCGGACTTCGGATGAGATCCAGACCCGCAGATTCTTTTACCAGAATACCCTTGTACCTGGAGGGGCAGGTGGTGGCCGCACCTCCCCTCCCCCACATCACAGTAAACCAATGCCTAATCGTCCAACCTTGCTAAGAGGTAGGCAAAAACCAAATGGCCAGTGCCAATTTGCCAAATGGAAAAAAATCCTACCCGGCCCCTGTTCCAAAACAGGCGACCAACCAAAGTCCAGAGCAAGGCCAAAGCAGACACCGGGTGGGTGGGTGTTCAGCGTCACGAAGCCAGGTGAATCCCCAGAAATGCACCGCTGCCTTTTATATGCCCCCAAGATCACACCACCGATCTCTGATTGGCCAATAGGCCATGGTCTGATTGTGGGGCCATCGCATGGGCCGGACTCAATCTCCCACCCCCTGAAGGACGCAGACCCCTCAATTAGGAGAATCCGATTTGTGGAGAGCTGTTGGGCATACTATGATTTTCTTAAGCTACAGTTATCCCGAGTGCTTCGGACACGTCCATAGTATTGTTAGAATTCCTGCTCCATGATTGCAGTCATGGGATTTTTGTCTTTCACATGACGGAATATGTTTTGACTCCACAGAGTGGGAAGTGATAGAGACAGGATGTTTGTGTTACTATGTTCCGTGAAGTGGGACTATTGTCCTTTGTTCTTTTCCTCTTTGCTGTCTGATGCCAGAGGGCGAGGGAGCCATGTTGCAGTGCTCCATGTGTGTTTATATGTAAATAAAGTAGATTAGCCAAAATGCTGAGTTGCTGAGGTCTGTCATGCAAGCTGCAAAGACTCTGCAGATCCCTAAGTGTGCTGATGTATGTTGGTAATGTTTGGGAAGAAGAAGAAGAAGAAGAAGAAGAAGAAGAAGAAGAAGAAGAAGAAGAGGAGTTTGGATTTGATATCCCGCCTTTCACTCCCTTTAAGGAGTCAAAGCGGCTAACATTCTCCTTTCCCTTCCTCCCCCACAACAAACACTCTGTGAGGTGAGTGGGGCTGAGAGACTTCAAAGAAGTGTGACTGGCCCAAGGTCACCCAGCAGCTGCATGTGGAGGAGCGGAGACACGAACCCAGTTCCCCAGATTACGAGACTACCGCTCTTAACCACTACACCACACTGGCTCCCAAACCGCTCTTAACCACTACACCACATGAAGCTCCCAAACAATCGACCAGGAGGGAGGGAACATGCCCGTTGGGCATGTGTGTCTGCCAGGGTCCTACTTGAGTGTAGGCTGAACTCCTCACAAGTATGGCAGCTGACCCTTCACAAAGCACACCTTCATATAAGACACCCACTTTACTAAGACGGCCCTGATGGAGAATCTGAGAAAAAATCAAGGAGC
Source organism: Podarcis tiliguerta (assembly GCF_965153285.1). Taxonomy (NCBI): domain Eukaryota; kingdom Metazoa; phylum Chordata; class Lepidosauria; order Squamata; family Lacertidae; genus Podarcis; species Podarcis tiliguerta. The sequence continues at coordinate 11,224,958 of NC_139543.1, read as the reverse complement.
TATGGGAAGTGATACGAAACTGAGAAATCTCTATTTTTTAATACTCTCTGTGAAGCAGAGTTTTTCTCCTTCTGTTCACTCTAAAGAATGTGAAAATAAATAGAGGCAACAGCTCTTCACTTGACCCTGTGGTGTCTGTATCCAAACAGATGACTTGTAATTGACCCATGCTCTTCCAGTGTTAACCGATATTCTGCTATAAGAGCCACTCACATCCATTTGGGCGAGACGTTTCAGTAGCGCTAGCCCCTGCAAGAGCGCCCTGGCGTGACCTAGCAACGTATATTTTCCCCGCGACACAGAAATAGAATTATATGTTTGGCAGGCTTCTGTGAAACTCCACACAGAAGTGTTCAATAAATGAAAGAAATATGGCAATCCGCCAGGCATCAGGGGATATGTTTCTACCATCAACCACGTTTACTCGGGAGCAACTCCTGATTTCAGCGTGATGTATTTGCAGGTTGTTAAGCTGTTTAGGACTGCAGCCACGTAGAACAGGCCAAAGCAGTCTTAGTGCTAAGTGCTAAGATGCCATTTTGAACCATCATGGCTTCCAGTAAACAATTCTGCAAGCTTCAGTCTGTTAGGGGTCATGAGAGTTGTCAGTTCCCCCTCACAGGGCTACAATTTGCAGAGGTCCCAGTGAAGAGGGCAGTGGTGTGTGGTCAATGGACTAGGGAGAAGAGACCAGACCCCTAAATGTTCCCTGGTACCTCCTTCCCAAAGCCTGGGAAGCTTCGATAGAGAGGTACAATGTTTATGTGTGCAACAACATCCCCCACCCAATTGATCTCACAAGCTGGCACTTCTAGGCCTAACTGTTCCCCTACAAAAAGTTTCACCGCACACCACTGGAAGAGGGATTGATGGTGTGCGTGTATTCCCTTTTCAGTTTAACAATAATCACCATCAATTACAATTACATACATAATTATTTTGACTTCCCTCCTTCCCTTCCTTGGTTTCTTATAAAAACATTTTTAAAACTGCATCTCCCCCATAACTCGTTTTGTTTATTACTCTCTGCATTTCTTCCAATGTCACCTTTTAACTGCTTGGTTTTAATTTAATCCTGCTAATGTATTTAGTTGTTTTCAAAAAAAAAAAAAAAATTAAGATAATCCACACATCTCCCCCATTCTTTGTTAAGTAATCATTCTTCTTGATTTCTTAATCTTCCTGTAGGTTCCATTTCTGCATAGTTCATCAACTTTGCTTGCTGTTCTTCCTTTGTTGCAACAGTGTCCTCTTTCCATCTCTGTGCAAAAAGCATCCTGGCAGCCATGGTTGTATACATAAACAGTTTTGCCTGATCTTTGGGTATACCCTGCCCTAGTACCCCTAAAAGAAAGTCTTATGGGGTTTTTAAATAAAAGTTACCTTCAACATTTTTTCCAATTCATTATATATCATTTCCCAGAAGTCTTTTACCATCTTACAAGACCTCCACATGTGATGAAATGTGCCCCTTTTCTCTTTAGATCTCCAACATGTGTCTGATTTTGACTTACACGTTTTCACTAATTTACTGGATATTAAGTACCATCTGCTGGACGCGGGTGGCACTGTGGGTTAAACCACAGAGCCTAGGACTTGCCGATCAGAAGGTCAGTGGTTCGAATCCCCGAGACGGGGTGAGTTCCCATTGCTCGGTCCCTGCTCCTGCCAACCTAGCAGTTCCAAAGCACATCAAAATGCAAGTAGATAAATAGGTACCACTCCGGCGGGAAGGTAAATAGGCCAACGGTCAGGGGTCCCCTTTACCCTTTTTTGAGTACCATTTGCACATCATTTTCATGTAATTTTCTTTCAATGTAATTTCATGTAATTTTCTTTATATGCTGTAAATTTCAAAACTATATTCCATAACCTTTCCCACGCTTCCATTTCAACATTGTAACCAAAGTCCTTTGCCCCGGAAGAGGGATTGATTGTTAAACCATTGTGGAATTGTAGCTCTGCGCGGGGAATCAGGTTCTCCTAACAACTCTTAGCACCTTTAACAAACTCCCTGACAAAAGGGTAGTACCCTGAACAACAGCAATTCGCACTGCGTAATTTTGTTGCATGACTCATTTATCTTTCGAAAGGGCAACCATCACGATATCCATGATCCTAACATGGGGTGCCATAAAGTTCCACATTGTGAAATCAACCATCGGACTAATACCCAAAGACAGGGGGTAGAAGTCCAAACAGGGGCAGTAGCTGCCAAGACAGTTGAGCAGTTCTTTTCCCTGCCGAAGGCTGACGGTGAGTTCTCTGAGTACTGAAGGATGCTTTCAGCCTATTCAGAGTGGATAGAGGACTTTCCCCAGGAAACAAGAGCATGCCGGTGCTGTTTCAGAAGCACAAGGGCCCAGCTCTACATAATCAATAATCCTCAAGGGGGAAACAGAAGAGCCACTGAGAAGATTTTTAGGCACTTTGATACAACCTACAGTGCCCTGAATCCCACAATAACAGCTGGCTGTAAACATTGTTACCAATTCAGGTCAAGACACGGATTAAATATATATTGTTTCCTTCCTTTTCCTGTGGATCACATAGCTTTTTCAGTGCTGATTGTGAAAACTTGCCTTTGCCGTTCATTTTTTAAATTATTGTTTTTTTCTATCATGGTTTTCATTGATTACTTGGATGTGTTATTTGGATTATATATTTTCCTGAGTTCTAAACCTGTTCTAAGGGCTCAAGAATGTGGATGGCATTGACACACACTGATGGTTAGTATGTATGCAAAGAAAAATGTATTTTAAAAAGCATTTTAGACTGGGGACTAAAGTCACACTTTGATTTATTTTTATTCTGAACCTAACTCACTTTGCTGTTCCTCAATTCACAGCATCTGGATGGCATTTGCTATTTTTATATGAGACCTTCAAAAGCCATCCTGGTTTCTGATTTGATCCTGCAATGTTCTGCTTGTCCTTAAGACATCCCCATTTTCATCAGAGAAATATTGGAGGGTATGGAGTTATCCAGCCTCCAAGCCAAGGAGATAAGGAACTTTACAATCTTTCGAAGACATCTGAAGGCAGCCCTGTATAGGGAAGTTTTTTTTAATGTTTAATTGTTTTATTATGTTTTTTTATATATGTTGGAAGCCGCCAAGAGTGGCTTGGGCAACTCAGTCAGATGGGCAGGGTATAAATATTAAAATTGTTATTGTTGTTGATTATGATAATGCTATTGGAAAGACATGCTTTGCCAGAGCATAATTGTCTTGGAGTAAGAAATTGAACTTAATAGAATATAGGTAATAGTAATAATAATAATAATAATAATAATAATAATAATAATAATAATAATTTTCATTTATATCCCACCCTCCCCAGCCGAAGCCAGGCTCAGGGCGGCTAACAACACTAAAATAGTGCAAGATTATAAAACATTATAAAAAATTAATTAAGATCAAATTCAAAATTGATGGCAACCATAAACTAAAGTTTTGTAAAGATTGCCAAAGGAGGGAGTCAGGCTGCACCCTGACCAAAGGCCAGGCAGAACAGCTCTGTCTTGCAGGCCCTGCGGAAAGATGTCAAGTCTTGCAGGGCCCTAGTCTCTTGTGACAGAGCGTTCCACCAGGTTGGAGCCGCAGCTGAAAAAGCCCTGGCTCTAGTTGAGGCCAGCCTAACCTCTCTGTGGCCTGTGGATGTTTTTATTTGAAGACCGTAAGTTCCTCTGTGGGGCAGAGATAAAGGTACCCCTGACCGTTAGGTCCAGTCGTGGATGACTCTGGGGTTGTTGCGCTCATCTTGCTCTATAGTCCAAGGGAGCCGGCGTTTGTCTGCAGACAGCTTCCAGGTCATGTGGCCAGCATGACTAAGCCACTTGTGGCGAACCAGAGCAGCTCACAGAAACGCCGTTTACCTTCCCACTGGAGTGGTACCTATTTATCTACTTGCACTTTGATGTGCTTTCGAACTGCTAGGTGGGCAGAAGCTGGGACCAAACAACGGGAGCTCACCCCATCGTGGGGATTCGAACCGCCAGCCTTCTGATCAGCAAGCCCTAGGCTCTGTGGTTTAGACCACAGTGCCACCCGCGTCCCTTAATAGAATTTTCTTCTAAGTAAATATGTATAGGCTTGCATTCAGGGGTGCCAACTTGAGTAAAATATTGGGGGGGGGGCAGGTACGTCTCACCCCACATAACTGATCACACAATGTGGCACATGCACACCATTTGAATGACAATGCCATTCACCTTTTGGGGGGGCTCAGTCCCCTGAAATATTTTATGGGGGAGGGGCAAAGGGACCTCAGCCCCTAGGAGTTGGCTCATATTCTTGCATTGTCCTTTTCTCACCTTAGTTCAGTGTGGGTTATATGAAATCTCCCAGCCAAATGCTAATAATCAGGCCCTCCCATCCAGGCCATTCACCAGAAGGCAACTGCAAATACTCCAATAGGTTTTTAGAACTTAGAAATTGGAAATAAGACTTCTGATTCTGTGCCTAATCACAAATGATATTGTTTTAGGTAAGTAATTCAATACTTCTTGCTGGCTCCCCGCCGTTCCTGAATCTGTAAGCATTGAATCTCACCAGACCTCGAAAACAGCAGAAATAATATACAACATGCATCATTCAGAACTTCCCCTTACACGGGCAGAATGCAGATAACCATCTCTGAACTCAGTGGAAGCCGGCAAAAATTTCCATTTATTTCCAGGGTTTTCTTTTTGACCTAGTTCTATAGTGAATACATTTACTTACCAAACAAGGGCTTCCCCCTATGTTCTCACACTGCCTTCTTCCAATTATATTTTTTCTCCATTTAAAACTGTTTTATAACCACATTAAGGCACAGCTGGGTGTTCAATAATAGGGCAATAATCCACACCTTGTGCATTTTACAACACTGTATACAGCCACACACCTAACAATGCACGAGGTGTGAGTTATGACTCCATAACCTGCCCTCTGTTATTTTCCATTACTTAAGTCTCATGGTGAAGTCAAAGGAAAGATGAAGTGCTTTCAATATTTGCCTTCTATTAAAACTCCCCCTGTAGATCTTTGTTATATTTGTCGTACAAATAAGAGATTATTAATAAGGAACAGATACATAGCGGAATGTAGAGCATTGAAGGAAAACCACTACCTTATCAACATGCCTAAGGAAGCAGCAATTTATTTCACTAATTTGGAAATGTTGTCTGTGCAAATTATGGGCAGGGAGCAACCAAAGTTTAGCAACCCGTGAATATAGGGGGGGAGGGACAATAAAGCATGTGCCTAGCTCTCCGATTGAAATCAATGGGATTTAAAGGTGCTTAACTATGGTCATGTGCAATTTCCCCCCTGGGTGCTCAGGTATGGTTGTGCAGCCAAATTCAAGTACACAAAGAAATGCACATGCAGATCAGCTGAAATGAATTAGCTCCTGGGATAGCACAGTTGGTAGAACATGAGATGATCACCAGGGCTAGCTGGCTAAATTAGTCCTAGTTGGGCCCGTGAGGAAACCAGGGGAGAATTAACTGTGGGATCCTAGAGTGGGGAATCTTCATAAAAAGGGGAGGGGGAGGGAAGGAAGGGGAATAAAAGATCAGGCTAAATTCACATTGAAAGCCAGGCAGAATAGCTCTGTCTTACAGGCCCTGCAGAAGGAAGTTAAATCCTGCAGGGCCCTGGTCTCATGGGACAGAGCATTCCACCAGGTCGGAGCCATCACTGAGAAGGCCCTGGCCCTGGTGGAGGATAATCTGACTTCCTTAGGGCCCGGGACCTCTAAACTATGATTATTCATGGACCTTAAGGTCCTCTGCAGGGCATACCAGGAGAGACGGTCCCATAAATACGAGGGCCCTAAGCCACAAAGGGCTTTAAAGGTCAAAACCAGCACCTTGAACCTGACCCAATTCTCCACCGGGAGCCAGTGCAACTGGTAAAGCACTGGGTGAATATGCTCCCATGGCACAGACCCCGTGAGGAGCCTCGCTGCAGCATTCTGCACCTGCTGGAGGTTCTGGGACATTTTCAAGGGCACCCCACGTAGAGCGAATTACAGTAGTCAAGCCTGGAGGTGACCGTCGCATGGTTCACTGTGGCCAGATAGGATGATACAACAGTGTGCATGGCTGTGATCAACTCATCCCTATCCAGCCTTAACAAGAATTTGTTTTGTGACACCAAGGCCACAGGAGCCTTCAATGTTAAGCCCAATCTAAAAACACAACCTGGTGTTTCAGGGGTAGTGCAACTCGGTTCAACTCCATGAAGCAGAGTGTTCTTCACATAGTGCTCAGTTATGGAACTGGCTCTCACAGGGGGCAATGATAGCCATGAACCTAGATGGCTTTAAAAGGTGATTAGAAAGTGGAATGGACTCCCCCAAGAGGTGATGGACTCTCCTTCCTTCGGTTTTGAAAGTAGAGGTTGAATGGTCTTCTGTCATGTGCGATTTAGTTGAGATTCCTGAATCACAGGAGGTTGTCTAGATGACTCTCAGGGTATCTTCCAACTTTAAAATTCTATGATTCTAAGTACAAAATCCGATGGATAGCTAAGTTCCGATTCACACATTTGTTTGAGCGGTGTGGATCAGGCCATTTCATTCAGGAATTCACGAAGTTATAATTCTTCCATCATCTCTACAACTAAATATAGAAAGTCTGAGGTAAACAGCTAAAAACCCATTTAGCTGAAACAGTGGACAAGAGGAAAAGCAAATCCAATTTGAAATACCTGCAGAACTACATAGAAGCCAGTCATGTACTGAGCTTTTGGGGGTTTTCATATTATCTTGCTTTTCTAAATATGATATTAAAGCTCATGCCAAAAGAAAATTATTCCATTAAAAAACACCCTCAGCAATTTCCTCCCCGTGATGTATTTCTTGTTTCGAAACATGCGCAGAATTTTGAATTATTTACTTGACAAATATGACTAGCGATTTGGTAAGTTATTGCTCAAATTAACCTGTCAAGCTAACCATGTTGTGGTATAACGATAACACATTACCATGTTCTAAAGATGAATTTATATAACTGTTACAATTGGCCGCAGGGGGTTACTGATTGATGAACCAATATTTCATAATGGGCTGGTTTCTAAGTGTGTGCGCACGCGTATGCAAGAATGCAAATGGATGTGCTTGTTGTGTTTGATGCTTGAATTTTTGTGAAATTTGGAAAGAAAGTTATCTCATCCAATTCGGCAGGAGATGGCTGCTCCTCTAGCACACAAACACAGGCCTCAAGCTTTTCCTGTGTGTTCTCCTCCACAAAGGAAAACACCCCCATTTCCTTGGGTGCTGACTGCTCTTCTTGCATGTTCACACATACCGTATTTTTCGCCCTATAGGACGCACCGTCCCATAAGGCGCACCTAGTTTTTTGGGGGGGAAATAAAGCGAAAAAATTATTTCCCCTCCAGGCCCGAGCTTCCCCCGACCCCAGCCCCCAAACAGGCAGCTCTCTGCAAGCCGTGGGAGCCCAGCGCTGGCTCCCGCTGCTTGCGGAGAGGTCCGCGAAGCCTGGACGCACTGAGCTCAGGCTTCAGCATGCAGGCAACTCTCTGCAAGCAGCGGGAGCCCAGCGCTGGGCTCCCGCTGCTTGCGGGGAGGTGAGTGAAGCCTGCATTCACCCCATAGGACGCACACACATTTCCCCTTCATTTTTGGAGGGGAAAAAGTGCGTCCTATAGGGCGAAAAATACGGTACTTCCAAATCCTCCTGCAGCACCTCTTCTTCTGACGTCTCTGCAGGCACTGATTCTTCCTGCGCCCCCTCTTCCACAACAAGGTCCTAGGGAGTGGAGAAATCAATCAGTAGCAGTTCCTCAGCTCCATCCAGCTCACCCTTCTCTGAGATGTTGTCTTCACCCCTGCCTCCAGCTAATAATAATAATAATAATAATTATTATTTATATCCCGCCCGCCCTCCCCAGCCAAAGCTGGGCCCAGGGCGGCTGACAACAATAAAATAGTACAACATTCTAAAATCATTTCATTATAAAATTAATTCAACTCAAATTGATGGCAACCATTAGGCTAAAGTTCTGTGAAGATTACCAAAGGAGGGAGTCAGGCTGTACCCTGACCAAAGGCCTGGTGGAACAGCTCTGTCTTGCAGGCCCTGCGGAAAGACGTCAAGTCCCGCAGGGCCCTAGTCTCTTGTGACAGAGCGTTCCACCAGATTGGAGCCACAGCCAAAAAAGCCCTGGCTCTGGTTGAGGCCAGCCTAACCTCTCTGTGGCCTGGGACCTTCAGGATGTTTTTGTTTGAAGACCGTAAGTTCCTCTGTGGGACATACCAGGAGAGGCGGTCCCGTAGGTACGAGGGTCCTAGGCTGTATAGGGCTTTAAAAGTTAAACCAGCACCTTAAACCTGATCCTGCACCCCACCGGGAGCCAGTGCAGCTGGTATAGCACCGGGTGAATGTGATCTCGCAGCGAGGACCCCGTAAGGAGTCTCACCACAGCATTCTGCACCCGCTGGAGTTTCTGGGTCAGTCTCAAGGGCAGCCCAACGTAGAGCGAGTTACAATAATTCAGTCTGGAGGTGACCGTCACGTGGATCACAGTGGCTAGGTCAGGGCGAGAGAGGTAAGGAGCCAACTGCTTAGCTTGGCGGAGATGAAAAAATGCCGCCTTTGTTATGGCTGCAATCTGCGCCTCGATGGAAAGGGAGGTGTCGAAGATTACACCCAAACTCTTAATGGACGGTGCTGGCACTAATTGCGTTTCTTTGCAGTCGAAGCTGTTCAGCTGCCCAGCCACATTTTGGATTGCTTTGGTTACCCCTTTCATCTGGGTGCCCTGCAGCTGGGGTCCTGGGACACTTTCAATATCCTGTAGCATTTAATTCGTCAGGGGCCTCACATTATATGGAGTCATACTTTCCTCTCCACAGAGGCTTCAAAACCACTCTGCCAGTCACTGCTCTATTTTATCCAACTGCAAGCATAGCTGAGAGCTTTGTCACTGCTTGATTTCATCAAGCCACTCAAAATAGTGTTGCCATTTTGAATTCCATTCCATCTCAGCCACACCTGGCTTACAGGTCCTCCTGCCAGAAATATGAATCCCAACTTCTGACACTAGTGTTGCACACCACCTCAATCTGTGAGCAGTGTGACATTCCAGGGGTTCCAGGCACTTACCAAGGGTTCATGTTGTTGTTGTTGTTGTTAATTGAATTTATGTACCACCCAATACCTGGACATCTCAGGGCGCTTCACAGTGTTTCCTTTTGGAATGAGGCACAGTGGAGACTGTCATGTCTTTAGGATATATGGTTTATTTATACATATATGCAACTTGAGCCTATGATGGATGGATAGATTCGTAGCATTAACACTCCCAAAGGGCCTTGTTTCTCCCATAGCCAGTCTTGGATTCAGACAGACATCAGACATTGTTCTCTGACTCTCCTTCTAGCTTGCTGCTTTTCTTCTAGGTCACATCACTGAAAAATCTAAGCTCTACACTCAGGATTTGTCCTTCTGTTTGTCTCTGAGCTGAGGGAAGGGCCTCACCCATTTGCTGTTTTGCACAGAGACGCGGGTGGCGCTGTGGGTAAAAGCCTCAGCGCCTAGGGCTTGCCGATAGAAGGTCAGCGGTTCGAATCCCCGCCGCGGGGTGCGCTCCCGTTGTTCGGTCCCAGCGCCTGCCAACCTAGCAGTTCGAAAGCACCCTTAAGAGCAAGTAGATAAATAGGGACCGCTTACTAGCGGGAAGGTAAACGGCGTTTCCGTGTGCGGCTCTGGCTCACCAGAGCAGCGATGTCACGCTGGCCATGTGACCCGGAAGTATCTTCAGACAGCGCTGGCCCCCGGCCTCTTGAGTGAGATGGGCGCACAACCCTAGAGTCTGTCAAGACTGGCCCGTACGGGCAGGGGTACCTTTGCCTTTACCTTTACAGAGCCTCCTTTGCTTTCTTCTGTTAATGGCTCATCACCCAGGCAATCACTAACACAGAAACCTAGCTTGGCTTATATTTTAACACTTGCTGGATCCAGGAATTAGAAGGATCTCACATACAGTCTACTTCAGGCATAGGCAAACTCAGCCCTCCAGATGTTTTGGGACGACAATTCCCATCATCCCTGACCACTGGTCCTGTTAGCTAGGGATGATGGGAGTTGTAGTCCCAAAACACCTGGAGGGCCGAGTTTGCCTATGCCTGGTCTACTTCTTGCCCTGCAAACTAATAACCTTACGTGTGGGGCACTGATTAAAGACAGCTTCTATTTTATCATACTGTATCTTCTCCAAAGATTTTGATCGGTCCCTTAAAGCAGGGGAACTGTGCTTAGGAGAAAGACAGCATTAAGAAACCTGTTGCAAGGGCATAAGGAACATTTTTGCAGGGTTTTAAAAGAGACTTTGATGATCAATTTTTGAAAAGTGCATAGATATATCCAGAAGTGTGTCCTATTTCCTGACAAAAAGGATCATTTTTGGTGAGAGCATCTTAAAAGGTTTAGTAAACCATTCTCACTTTTATCACTCTTTTGTAAAGAAGTAATTTCCTGCGGAGAGAGGGGAAGAATGATAGGTCTTTGCCTTTAATTGCCTTTAATTGCCTGTTGGGTAACCTTTCAGTTTTATTTGATCAAGAAAGGGTTTGAGAAGTTTTGAAGCCTTGACCTCTTCTATTCAATCATGCTTTCCCTACATGCTATTCAGGATGCGTAGAAACAGTCGCACTTTTGCTTTGATACTTGTGACATGTAAAAGTAACACTCCTGCCTTTTATTTCATATGCTGGTGGTTTCCACCATTTAGGGAACTGCAAATAAGCAAAGTTGATGTATTCTAAAAGGTTGTACTTAAGCTACGGGCCCATACTCAGTGGAGTGTGTGTAAACGATACTAACAGCACATATGTTGTAATCAAATTAGGCCACAACTTTGTTGATTACAGATGAAAGCAGCTTCAAGATAGTCATTGGATGTGATCACACCGTGATCAACTCCCATGCGGAAACCAATGTCCCCACTGTGGAAGGATGTGTGGATCCAGAAATGGCCTCCACAGTCACTTGCGGACTCACTGTTGAAACTGAATTTATGGAAGGCAATCTTACTCAGCTAAGAGTGATTGCCAAAGAAGAAGAAGGATGTGTATCCAGAATTCAACCAGCCCACCTGATGGTTGATGGATATTTGGGGTTGACCAGTGTTAGGGGTGACCTCTGTAGCATAAACTGCTAATGAGAACCCCTCTCTGATCACTAGCAGGGGGCGCTGTGGCCCAATAGCCTACAAGTTGGGTGTCTGGACAGAAAGCACTGCCCTCTGATCTCCTTTATTCTGCCTACACACCAATCATGTGACGTTGCTAGATATCACCTGCAAATTATTGTCGGAATTCAAGCCTATATCAGTTGTAACTGGGAACTCTCCAGGCACCCGGCTTGATTTCCTGTTGACATCCCTGTCTGCATTCCCCAGCAAGATCCAGGCCAGGTCGTGATAGGCGATTCTTTTCAGTGTGAGAAGAACACCCCCCCTCTTTCTCCCCCCCCCCCCGGCAGGGGAAAGAGATAGACAGAAACGTATTTACATGCCTTTATTTCTGCCTTTGCAGCGTTACAAAAAACATGACTGCTCTCTTCAAGCTCCAGCAGTCGAGTGACAAACACTTCCTGTACTTCCTGTGCAGGAACAATAGGAAGAGCTCATATTACACTCTGAGCTAATTCCGGTGCTTCGCACTGTGAATTGACTGTCCCTCTGTTTCCCACGGAACAGTCCCAACATTCCATCATGCGATGTTTTCAAGCTAGCAGCTCGCAGCTGCATTGCTTCTATATCGTAACATACTCCCCCATATGAATCAACGTGAGCTGCGAACAAAGCGTGATCCAGAGAAGAAAACAAACAGTTGTCATACATATAACAATCCCCTATTGTTACAGTTCCACCCTTGGAACTACCCGCCACCGGTTTCACCAGTGTACCTCTCTGGTTGTCTGACTTCCAAGGAATGAGTGCATCTGCATTACCTTGGCTAGGGAATGTAGTGTTACGCTTAGCAACTCCCTGTTGTGTCTTTGTCTCTGACTTGGACACACCTTTAGCCTGTCTTGAGTTGCCAACAATAGTAACACATGCAACAGCTGAGTTAGCAAACTCTTTAGAATACCTCTTGGGTGGTACGCCCTTTGTAACCCTCTCAGACCTGCGTATGAGGTGCTGATCCTCTCTGCTGACTGGTTCAGTCACAGGACTCCTTGGAGAACCAGCTCCAATAGTAAACAGTGGTTCATCCTTCACTTGTGAAGGTCTAGCCATTGTGTGAGATTTCCTCTCAATGACTGTGTCAACTGAGCTCTTTGAGCTATCACTGTCACTCTCAGTACCACTGTAATCAGTGAAACCATCATCATCAGCTTGTAATTCCTTGCTGTGATTTGTGTTTTCACAATTTTCAACTGTGTTTTTGAGATCAGCGCCGTTTCCCTTGTCTAGTCGCTACGAGGGTCTCCAAAGATGCTTTGGATTCTGAGAGCTCCATGATGATGTGCAAGTGATCAATGTTTAACAGACCTTCCCACCTCCTTTCCCACCATACAGAGGAGTGTCTCGGTGCTGCATAAAACAAACAAAACAAAAAGAGAAGGGCGTGTCGGTGATACAATTATCCGCCAGCCAAAATGGGTGTAGCATTGCTTATATGCTTCCTTGTTGTTCAGTCGTTTCATTTGTTATTTCACCGTTTCATTCATTCATAATGCAGCCCTGAGAAGTAATAACATGTTATGTTCCATTAGCATTATAACTTTCAGCTTTGAGACAATTTGGATTTGTGGCATGTAAAAAAAAAAAAAAAAAAAGTAAAGAAAGACATTTTTTCCACCAAGCAAACCCTCCTCATAATTTCCCCATAGTTATGTAATATCTCTTCTATGCCAGCTATAATTTTGTTAACCAGATTGAGTTTAACCAATAATTTATTCTTCTCCCCTTTATGACAGACATTTTTTAAAATTGACTTCCCATTTCCCCTTTATGAGGTACATTTTATTTTCTCCCTCTCTTTACAACCTTCTAGGAAATGAAAATAGCATATTGCAGTCCAGTTTTCACCCTTTGCAGTCTTTGCAGAAGGCAGGGAAGGTATTGTCTTAGCTTTGGAGCCAAATAATACATGCAAGTACATAACTTGATTGGCGTGTCGAAGCCCCAAGCCACCCCCATGAGACTTAAGACACAAGGACACAGAATTTTAGGTTAATGTTAATGGGCAAATTTAAGCCACAACTTAATTGGTTACAGAATGTGAACGGTATTGGCTTAGGCATTGGCATCCACAGACTATATCTGAATCCTGCCTGCCTTGCAGGGAGTATGGTAAGGGTAAACCACTAGTAGGGGGAGCCCCGCCGATGTAGATCGACTTTAGCATCCCCCGGGTTCCCGTTGGGGTCATGGCATGGCCCTCCCCCTCCCTGGGCTTTGGACAAGATCCACACCCCAGATTACTTTAACGAAATACCTTTAAGCATGGAGGGGCAGGTGATGGTCACACCTCCCCTCCCCCACACATCGCTATACAACGCCTAACTGCCAAACCTTACAAAGCTGTGACGATTGCTATGAGATAATAATAATAATAATAATAATAATAATAATAATAATAATAATAATTTATTTATACCCCGCCCTCCCCGGCCAGAGCTGGGCTCAGGGCACCTAACACCAGTAAAATTACAATAAAAACATAATAGGGAGGGGGAACCAATTTAAAATACAGGTTAAAATACAATTTAAAAAGCAGCCTCATTTAAAAAGTAGCCCATAGATCAAAACAATAAGGGGAGGGAAACCTGAGTCCATACCAAAGGCCAGGAGGAACAGCTCTGTCTTGCAGGCCCTGCAGAAATATGTTAGGTCCTGCAGGGCCCTAGTCTCTTGTGACAGAGCATTCCACCAAGTCGGGGCCAGTACTGAAAAGGCCCTGGCCCTAGTTGAGACCAATCTAACCACCTTGCGACTTGGGACCTCAAAAATGTTGTCATTTGTGAACCTTAAGGTCCTCCACGGGGCATACCAGGAGAGGCGGTCCTATAGGTATGTGGGTAGGTGAAAACCAAGTGTCCAGTGCCAATTTGCCAAGTGGAAAAAGTCCTACCAGGCCCCTCAATGGTGGCCAACTGAAGTCCATAGCAAGGCCAATGATGAAACCTAAACAAAGGGTGTGGGATCAGCGCCGCAAGGCTGAAAAGGGGCAATTCTGCATCGCTCTGTGGTTTAAATTGGCCCTGGCTATGCCCTCCAACCACCTGATTGGTCGCTTGGTTAACTGGTGTGGCTAGGCCTCCCCAGTGTAAGGCAGGACGCAGTCCCACATCCCATGCTGAGGGGAGAGGCTTGGTGACTCGCCCGCAACACGTCCCCACACAGAGGTGGAGCCGATTTATCACGACCTGCTTGATCACTTAGCATTATGAGAAGGGTTCAACTAACAGACCCCATTGGTGAGACTGAAGGTACATTCTTTCACCTTTGGTGGAAATGCCCAAGTATTAAGACATTCTGGGAGATGATTTACAATGAAATGAAAAAGGTATTTAAATATACCTTTCTGAAGAAACCAGAGGCCTTTCTCCTGGGCATGGTCGGCCAATTGGTGCTAAAGAAGGATAGAACTTTTTTTATGTATGCAACAACAGCAGCAAGAATACTTATCGCGAAGTATTGGAAGACACAAAATCTACCCACCCGTGAAGAATGGCAGATGAAGTTGATGGACTACATGGAACTGGCGGAAATGACTGGCAGAATCCAAGACCAGGGAGAGGAGTCGGTGGAAGAAGACTGGAAAAAGTATAAAGATTATTTACAGAAATACTGCAAAATTAATGAATGTTAAAAGATTGTTGGAATGAAGTTATATGGCTTTAGTAGAAATGTTATAAGGATTTAAGTATAAATAGATTAATGGAATCTTAAAGGTAAAATAAGGTTAGAATGTGCTAAGATAATTATAGGACAGATAACAGAGGAAGATGGAGAGGAATTGCTGAAACATTTGACAGAAGTGGAATACAAAAAGGGAGGTGTGAGGAGGTGGGTGAAATAAGTGAATGAAAGATAAGATATTGAAATTGTTTGAGTGTTTTAAATTGTTTTTGTTTGGTTTTGTTAGTTTAATGTGTTTAGTGTTATGTAGTGTCTTTATATTGTATTGTTCTTTTTTCTGTTTTTGTTTGGTTTTGTAGTGTTTAAATTGTTCAAAAAGCAATAAACATTATTTAAAAAAAAAAAAAAACAGACCCCATCCGTGAAATCCCTGTGCAGTGGGCTTTGCCCTGCTCCTTCTCCCATGTGCCCCCATTCCTCCAAAATTTGTTTCGGAGTGGGGTCTGGAGAACCCCCAGAACAGTGTACAGGGGTGGTTGCATCTGCCAAGATGAAATTCTTGTGCAGACAGAATGCTTATAATAGTGTGATGTTCAATTTCTCCCCCTGTGCCTAAGAACTGAGTGTTAGGTTCCACTAAGAACCTCTAATTCCCTAGCCGGAATTAAGATTGCTGGAAGAAATATCAACAACCTCAGATATGCAGATGACACAACCTTGATGGCAGAAAGTGAGGAGGAATTAAAGAACCTTTTATTGAGGGTGAAAGAGGAGAGCGCAAAATACAGTGGTGCCCCGCAAGACGAATGTCTCGCAAGACGGAAAACCCGCTAGACGAAAGGGTTTTCCGTTTTTCAATGCGCTTCGCAGGACGAATTTCTCTATGGGCTTGCTTCGCAAGATGAAAATGTCTTGCAATTCTTGTGATTTTTTTCCGCTCCCCACCCCCTTTTTCTAAGGCACTAAGCTCCTAATAGCCTTTTAGCAGCTAATCCGCTAATCCCTTAAGCCTTTAATAGCCGCTAATAGCCGCTAAACCGCTAATAGCGCTAATCCGCTAATCCGCTAATAGGGTTGCTTCGCAAGACGAAAAAACCGCTAGACGAAGAGACTCGCGGAACAGATTCTTTTCGTCTTGCGAGGCACCACTGTATGGTCTGAAGCTCAACATAAAAAAAACGAAGATCATGGCCACTGGGCCCATCACCTCCTGGCAAATAGAAGGGGAAGAAATGGAGGCAGTGAGAGATTTTACTTTCTTGGGCTCCATGATCACTGCAGATGGTGACTGCAGCCACAAAATTAAAAGACGCCTGCTTCTTGGGAGAAAAGTAATGACAAATCTAGACAGCATCTTAAAAAGCAGAGACATCACCTTGCCAACCAAGGTCCGTATAGTAAAAGCTATGGTTTTCCCAGTAGTGATGTATGGAAGTGAAAGCAGGACCATAAAGAAGGCTGATCGCCGAAGAATTGATGCTTTTGAATTCTGGTGCTGGAGGAGACTCTTGAGAGTCCCATGGACTGCAAGAAGATCAAACCTATCCATTCTGAAGGAAATCAGCCCTGAGTGCTTACTGGAAAGACAGATCCTGAAGCTGAGGCTCCAATACTTTGGCCACTTCATGAGAAGAGAAGACTCCCTGGAAAAGACCCTGATGTTGGAAAGATGGAGGACACAAGGAGAAGGGGACGACAGAGGACGAGATGGTTGGATAGTGTTGTCGAAGCTACCAGCATGAGTTTGACCAAACTGCGGGAGGTAGTGAAAGACAGAAGTGCCTGGCGTGCTCTGGTCCATGGGGTCACGAAGAGTCGGACACGACTAAACGACTAAACAACAACAAAGAACCTCTACATATATTCACCAGCTTTCATGTCTTCTGAGTCTCCCTGCCCTGGTCGAATGTTATAATCTCTACACCATGAATGTGAAACCACTATATACCCAAGATATCATAGGATTAGCTAACAATCAAATGTACCCTTTTTATATTTCACATTTAAATAACCACTAACTTCTCTTGATTCATTTCTTTCCCACATATACATTAAGATGTTTCATCCATCACCCCCCAACAGAGATTAATATCTCACAAATCTCATAAGGTAGTCTTCAAAGTCATATACTCTCTATCTGGGTACGGGAGAATCTTTTTAATTCTCTATAGTCATACTGTACAGAATATTATCTCATTTATTCCTCTTCTCATATGCTGGAGTTATATCCTTACAGTATCAGTTTTGCCAGGATTCCTGAAACATAATTAAAACATCAATGCGATAGTAACTTTTGCTCCTGCAATTATCAGTCTTGATCTTCACCGGTTGCAAAGTGGTTTGTCTTAGCTTAGACAGACATATTTGATTTTGTTTGGGCACCAACAATTAATTAGGAAGAGTCAAGAATGCAGATGGGAGGATGAATGAATAACAATTACTAACAGATTGTCTCAGGATTCTAGACTTAGCCACGTATGAATATGAATTTAATAACAAAAAGGCAACTCATCTTCACAGTATGAAAATTATACATACAATACCAAGAATCCAAATTAGTACTGAATAGTCTACAGATAATCAGTTCTAACATTAATAGTTATGTTTGTCAGCAAAATTTATATGGTATATATTTGAAATCATCTCAGCGAACAGAATTTTTAATAGCATTTTTTAAAAGAACACCATATGGAGATAATTCCGGTGCTGGAATTCTGATGGGATGTGCGATTAGTATAATTCTTATCTTCTTTCTCTGAAAAGAATGCCTAAGATGTATAGGAAACTTTAATATCTGTAGAATATTAATGTTTTACATTTATTTGAGGCCATTTGCCATTACTTCTCTTTAGGGATGGGCATATTCCACTGAACTCCATCCCATCATTTTTTTGTGCAATTTTTTTTAGGAAAGGTCCAGAAGAACTCAAAATAAAATCTACACGGGAGCATTCCTCCCTCCCTCCCTCCCTCCTTCCTTCCTTCCCTTATATCAGCTTATATATGAGAACAGTTAGCACATGGGGCTCCTGCTATCACCTGCTTTGCTTATAATGCAGCTGGGGGGGGGCAGCCTATTTGGGAAATATATACTATATTTTCCCAAAGAGCTATCACACATTAGGAGGTGCTGTTGCTCACAAGGGGAATAACTGCAATATTTTTTATGCCGTCTCATATCTTGAAATTTGAAGGAGCAAAAATAATCAATGCAGTTTTGGAAAGCTCAGTTATGCAAAATGGTGTCCACTTGTGTCCAAGCATTGTTGAATACCTGCTCCTGGATCTAAGGCATGCGGGTGGCCCTGTGGTCTAAACTACTGAGCCTCTTGGGCTTGCCGATCAGAAGGTCGGTGATTCGAATCCATGTGATGGGGTGAGCTCCTGTTGCTCTGTCCCAGCTTCTGCCAGCCTAGCCATTTGAAAGCATACCAGTGCAAGTAGATAGGCAGGTAGGTATATGGCGTTTCCATGCATTCTGGCACTTGTCACAGTCCTCTGTGTGCCAGGAAAGTGAGATGAGCACTGGACTTAACCCTTCAGGTGTCCTGTAAGGTAAAGCTAAAGGGACCCCTGAACATTAGGTCCAGTCGTGGCCAACTCTGGGGTTGCGGCGCTCATCTCGCTTTATTGGCCGAGGGAGCCGGCTTACAACTTCCGGGTCATGTGGCCACCATGACTAAGCCGCTTCTGGTGAACCAGAGCAGCGCACGGAAATGCTGTTTACGTTCCCGCCGGAGCGGTACTTATTTATCTACTTGCACTTTGACGTGCTTTTGAACTGCTAGGTTGGCAGGAGCAGGGACCGAGCGACGGGATCTCACCCCGTCATGGGGATTCGAACCGCCAACCTTCTGATTGGCAAGTCCTAGGCTCTGTGGTTTAACCCACAGCGCCACCTGCGTCCTTTTACCCTTTTACCTGGATCTAAGCATCAAGCAGTTTCAGGGAATCGGCTTCCTCCCCTGTGGCAGTAAATAAGCAGAATAAAGGGAACAGAGTCTTCTTACCAGTTAGAAACTTTAATAATCACAGTGAGAGAACAATGAACACATCTCCTTGAAATGGCGGTGCTCCCAATTAAAGATCCCACCCCTTCTGTCCCTATTAATCTATGTCACTTCCAAGTCTTGTAATCCGAGCTTGTACCCTCTGTGCTTTCTGTTCTGCCACTTTCTGAGCTCTCTGTGACTTTGGAGAAGGGGGGTGAATGCTGTCCAGAGACTGTGAATCTGTTATTCCTCTCTTTCCCGTGTTTCTCCTAGCTATTCCTCACCCAGTAGTTCCCAGCTTCTGCCTTCTGAACTATGTCCCTCTGCAAACCACTATTCCAAATCTGTACTGTCCTCCTGTTCCTGGGAAGATTCAGGATCAGGGGAAGGGGGAGGCTCCCATCATTCTTCCTCAGTGCAGTCCTCCTCAGCAAGGTCCCTGAAAAGCCCCTCACTTTGAGCTTTGCATATAATGCTGAAAAGTCAGACAAGTGGTCCCTCTCTGCATACATACTTCATACAATCAGTAGCTGTTTGAGAGCAGGGTTCCCAATGCAAACATTATTGTCTTTATTTTTAAAGGCAATTTTATTTTCCGATATTTGTGTGGAACAGCTTAGTCGGTGGTCACCCCCTTTAACCCGACAGCAAGTAAACTTCCAGCTCCGAGACTACAATATCATTGCACACCATTTTCCCACCACCACCCAGCTAATTAAGGCTACATAAATCACTCTGTGAACTAAACTGCACCTGTGTTTGTGTAAAGGATAAAAGCAAACCCATACGGCTCTGCCTGTTTCATTAGCCGGCTAGCTATCAGACTAGTTCCCTAAATTGTTCTTCCCACTCTCTTTAGAAAGCTTTGTTCGAGTGGAGGAACGAACAGATGGAAAAGATGAAGTGTGATGACAGCTGCCTTCCATTTTTAATAAGCTTCCGATAATGTATTTGCAAATGCAGCATAACAAATGCATAACTTCTTCCATCAGCTTCCATTTCAGTTACATTTGTTTAATGGCTTAAGAATAAGTATACAAAATCAAAACAGGAAGCAATACAGGAGAGTAATAAACATATATCAGTGTAAACAG
Organism: Podarcis tiliguerta; assembly: GCF_965153285.1. Classification (NCBI taxonomy): domain Eukaryota; kingdom Metazoa; phylum Chordata; class Lepidosauria; order Squamata; family Lacertidae; genus Podarcis; species Podarcis tiliguerta. The sequence continues at coordinate 11,205,048 of NC_139543.1, read as the reverse complement.
CTGCCCCCAAGAGGGAAACACAGGCTGGTTCATTAGGAGCGTGGTTGCAGAGAGATGGAGAAATCAGACTGGGGTGGCTTCAGGTTGACTGTGCAAAACAGATGAGCGCCTGGCAAATTAAGGCCAATTTATTGACCGCATGGCAAGAATTCTGGCTGTATATATATCAGTGATTAGATTGGCAAGATGTGTTAGTGAAAACATGTGCAGAGGTGATTAGGGACAGGGTTACCTGTCATCACCCTCAACTGTCCTGATTAAATCAGGACATCCCATTTTGGGGCGCGTCCCAGTTTTTGGCTGTGACATGTTGAAGAGTATGACATATTGCACCTCAACCTCAAAATTTTAGAGCCCAGGAATGGCTTCTGTTTTGCAACGCGAGGCCAGGAAGGTGCCTATTTGCATTATGAATGCAAATGTCAAGAAGGGTTGTGTCCCCAAAGGAAAACATCCTGAAGATGGAATCAGAATTCAAAATGACCTTAACAAATTAGAGAAATGGGCCCAAGCTATCGGAATTCATTTTGTTAGGGACAAATATAAGGTTCTGTACATAGGCAGGAAGAAGCAGGTGCAGAAATATATGATGGGAGATACCTGGCTTACTAGCAGGACATGTGAAAAGGATCCAGGGGTCTTGGTGGACCACAAGCTTAACCTGAGTCAATAGAGTGATGCAGCAGCAGCAAAAAAAATATGCTAATGCTATTCTAGGCTGTATCAACAGAAGCATAGTGTCCAGATCAAGGGAAGTCCTGCTCTATTTTGCCTTGGTCAGACCACATCTGGAATACTGTGGTTCTGTTCTGGGTGCCACAATTTAAGAAGGATGTTGACAAGCTGGAATGTGTGCAGAGGAGGGCAACCAAGACGATCAAGGGGTTGGAAACCAAGCCTTATGAGGAACAGTTGAAGGAGCTGGGTATGTTTAGTCTGGAAAAGAGGAGGCTGAGAGGAGATATGATAGCCATCTTCAAATATCTCAAGGACTGTCACATGGAAGATGGAGCAAGCTTGTTTTTTCCTGCTCTGGAGGGTAGGACTTCAAGTTGGAAGAAAGGAGATTCCGACTAAACACCAGGAAGACCTTTCTGACAGTAAGAGCAGTTCGACAGTGGAACAGTCTCCCTCAGGAGGTTGTGGACTCTCCTTCTTTGGAGGCTTTTAAGCAGATGTTGGATGCTCATCTGTCATGTGTGATTTACTTGAGATTCCTGCATCACAGGGGGTTGGACTAGATGACTAGATGGCCCATGGGATCCCTTACAAATCTAATCTGCAAAGCACAGCTGGGAACTTTACAGAAGACAGGGAACCTAGGCATGTTTACAGTTGTTCATGCACAGGTTCTGTTGAGATCTTCTGATGAGCGCATGGAAGTCAACAGAAGGTACATGGGGGGGCCATCCATCCCCCCCCCAATGCGTTCACTCACTGAATGTAAGAACAGGCAGAGGGTTTTTTAAAATAGAGCACCGTACTATTTTCAGCTGTGTCTGTAGCGATAAATGAGATGGTGGAGATTGTGGTGTCAGACTGAAGAGTGGCAATGTGGGGGGAAGCAGGGAAGATGCGACATGAAAGGAAAATTTGTGGGAGGGGGGCATAGTAGCTGAAAATAGAAGACAGAAAAGAATGACAGAGCAAAGGTTTAATCCTGTTGAGAGCTCCATTAACGAGAAGTGAGCCTGCCTTTGTGAGGCTCAAGCATATAGCACTTAGAAAGCAACATTGGATTGGGGGGGGGGGGCAGACAAGGTGGGAAGAGAGAATGCATTTTCTGCATAAAACACAAAGCACTGCTGTTCAGGAAAGAAAAGTACCAATATATTGAATGAAAATGGGTTGTTTCTACCGCAGTCAGACTTCAAAGGGAATGTATTTTGGAAAAGCACTCCGGGGTATGTGGCTTAATGGGGACCCACTAATTATTAATAAAGTAGATTTATAGTGTTCAACAATGAAGCGAAGAAATTAATTTTGAATGAAACTCAAACCACTATACTATTCATTCATTCTAGAAAGGGTACAGTAAATTCAGTCTTGATTTACACAGGTGTCGTTTATGTAACAACTCAGGCCTTGTCACTGTAGCAGAAAGAGGGAGGAAGATGCCATCTTGACTGCATGAAATCAATGGCCACCCTCTCATGAAAACATACCTCTCAATGTCCTTTGTAGGGAGGAACAGTCTGCACTAGTTTTTTTTTTTATGTTGAGAGTTACTGGAGAAATTCATAACGCTTGGAGGATAGAATAGCATTTGCAATGTGCTCTAAACCAGGGGTAGTCAATGTTGTGCCCTACAACTTTCTACAACTTCCACCAGCCCCAGGCAGCATGACCTATGGTCAGTGGTTATGGAAACTGCAGCCCACAACATCTGGGAAGCTACAATTTGGCTAACCTTCTCTAAACGATGGGATGTTCCTTGCTGGTTCTGCTATAATCCCATAAACTATTGATAGTCACTGAGATACTTTCTCCCCTCTCATTTCTCCATCCCCTTCAGCCTAAGTGCAGATTGGAGCAATTACATCAGAGCCCATGCTTGCAAAACCTCTTGGAGTTTGAGCTTTCTAGAAGAAGAAGAAGAAGAAGAAGAAGAAGAAGAAGAAGAAGAAGAAGTCGTCTTTAGCCCTTCCGGAAGATGAGTTATAATGAAAACATGTAACTAGACTGGAAATAAGTTTTTCCTGAAGTTGGAGGCACAGAGCAACTCTGGAAGTGAGAAGGGTCTCTCCCTTCCACTCTGACTGGCTGTGAGATAATCTCCATTTTGCCTCTCTGAGAGTTTGTGTGGAAGGTGGTAGCAGCCAAAGGTATGTTAAGTATAATTGTTTAACGTACATTGACATGGAAAATCACTCTGTCATGTGCCTGTGTAGAATACTGTGAAGCTTGTCTGGAAATTTCCATTGAAGCTGAAGAGAGAGTCTAACAGGTCAATCATTAAAGGTAAAGGGACTCCTGACCATTAGGTCCAGTCATGACCGACTCTGGGGTTGCGGTGCTCATCTCGCTTTATTGGCCGAGGGATCCGGTGTACAGCTTCCAGGTCATGTGGCCAGCATGACTAAGCCGCTTCTGGCAAACCAGAGCAGCGCACGGAAACGCCGTTTACCTTCCCGCCGGAGCGGTACCTATTTATCTACTTGCACTCTGACATGCTTTCGAACTGCTAGGTTGGCAGGAGCAGGGACCGAGCAATGGGAGCTCACCCAGTCACGGGGATTCGAACCACTGACCTTCTGCTCAGCAAGCCCTAGGCTCTGTGGCTTAACCCACAGCGCCACCTGTGCCCCTGGTCAATCGTTAAGTGGGGATGTATCTTTGTGACTCAATCGCAAGGTGCTGAAATCACATGAAAGAGATACTGGTACAGGTTTATGCATATGCAGGGGTGTAGCAGGGGTGTAGCAGGGGGGGCATATCCCTGGAGACACAATTTTGAGGGGGCCCGAACCATGCACCCCCCCCCCACACTTGGATCTCTGTCCTGCCCTGCCAGACACAAGGAGTCTCTGGGCCCTGGAGCCAGGCCTTGCCTCACAGCCACATCCCCGGTCCCCTCGCTGAATGGCCGCCCCAACCACTTTAATCCCCAGATCCAGCAATCACATCCACTCATATGTAATTTCCCAGAACCAGCACTCTTGGGAGAGTAGCAGCAACAGCAGCCGATCACTCAAGGACCCAGCTCTTCGGCGCTGCCTCCAGAAGTGTCAATCCTGTTTCATCCATCGTGCTTTAACTGCAGAATACCCAACTTGAATGTGTTTTGGGACCTAGCAGCAGGTGCCTGTGTGTGCCTTCTCCATCGAGAAGAGATGGAGGGCATCCTATAGGGCTCTGCCTGTTTACCTACAATATAACAGGCATTTCTGGATTGCCCTTTCTGACCTTCTGAACAGGGTCTCCAGCAATACTGGCAGGAGAATCAGATATAAAGAGTTGCAAATGTATCTGCCGGATGCCTTCATTTCAGATGAGCCTTTTCAGAACTAGAGACCATAGAAACAATGGCTTTGGCATCAAAATCTGACATTGCTTGGAAGGCTTATAAAATCAAGGCCTTTTCTGTGAAAGCCAGCCATCAAAGCAGTGTGAAGTGGGGGCTTCCCTGGGGCTAAATAACTGGGGCCAGTTTGCTATGATGGCACCATTAAACAACAATATTCAGGGACAAATTTGGAAACAAGGGAGATTCTATTTTTCAGATTTTAACCATTCAGCTAAGCATCATAAAACCAATCGACTCCAGCCATGCAGCTGGATTTTTACGCTTCCCATTGCCCTTTAGGGCTACTGTCATAATTTTTCCTCAGCGGCTGCAGACCTATATCTGAAAATGTCAGATGGTGCTTTTCATTAAGGAATTTTCATTTTGGTGTGTCCTGTTAAACTGGAAAGAAAAGGTACTGTTGGGGAGTAGTAGACATGATATTTTCTGCTTGCTGGCACAGACTTCCATAAGCCCGAAAGTGCAGTACGGATTCATTGCAGATAAGTTACATTTGGTGAAGAAGCAATGTCAGAAATTTATCAATGAGGGATGAGAGTCTTGCCCTTTCACTGCTACACAGGATTCAATCCTGCAGGCATCTTACCTACAGTCTTCAAAGTTCCCATTGATTTCAAGATACCCCTTTGGTATCAGTAGGACTTGATTGTAAGATAAGGGACTCGAAAAGCAACCTCTGTGACTTTCACTGCTTGAAGTTGCTTTTGGTTCATTTCTTTGACTGGCATCAGTACAAGTCTTGAAAAATCCTAAGAAGTGTGTTACTGGAATTGCTCTGTGCTGTGTAGACGGTGTAAAATTATTCATGCATCTCTATTAATTATTATGATGTATCTCTATTAATATCTTATTATTGCTATTATTTATAAAATTTCTATATCTCCCCCCCCCCCCATCGCAGGGTAGTTTACAATAGAAAAACACAAAAATGCACAACGGTAACAAACAATCACACACACAGTCCGCCACAAACACAGTTTAAAAGACTATAGTAAAGGTAAAGGGACCCCTGACCATTAGGTCCAGTCGTGACCAACTCTGGGGTTGCGGTGCTCATCTTGCATTTTGGTCGTGGGAGCCGGTGTACAGCTTCCGGGTCATGTGGCCAGCATGACTAAGCCGCTTCTGGCAAACCAGAACAACGCTGTTTACCTTCCCACCAGAGCAGTACCTATTTATCTACTTGCACTTTGACATGCTTTTGAACTGCTAGGTTGGCAGGAGCAGGGACCGAGCAACGGGAACTCACCCTGTCGTGGGGATTCAAACCGCGACCTTCTGATCGGCAAGCCCTAGGCTCTGTGGTTTAACCCACAGCACCACCTGCGTCCCTTAAAAGACTATAGATTGGCTAATTAAACAAAGGCCTGGGAGAAAAGGAATGTTTTTGCCTGGCTCACGGGTGGCGCTGTAGTCTAAATTACTGAGCCTCTTGGGCTTGCTGATCGGAAGGTCGGCGGTTCAAATCCCTGGGATGGGGTGAGCTCCCGTCACTCTGTACCAGCTTCTGCCAACCTAGCAGTTTGAAAGCACACCAGTGCAAGTAGATAAATAGGTACCACTGTGGCAGGAAGGTAAACGGCATTTCCGTGTGCTCTGGTTTCCATCACGGTGTCCCATTGAACCAGAAGCAGTTTAGTCATGCTGGCCACATGACCCAGAAAGCTGTCTGTGGACAAACGCCGACTCCCTCGGCCTGAAAGTAAGATGAGTGTCGCCTTTGACTGGACTTAACCGTCCAGGGGTCCTTCACCAAATGTGCCAGGCGGGCCTCCCTAGGGAGAGCTTTCCGCAAGAGCTGAGGTAAACCCACAAAAGCACAAACACAAGCATGCAAGTTTGAGAGATCTACATGAAGATTTTTGTCTACAGCTCCTCCTCTGCTTCCATATACCCGACCCTGCTACTTCCTTCTTTTCAAAAATAATGAACACCAGTGTCAACGTTTTTGAAGTCCTACAGGGTATAGCCACACGTTTGTATCTCCTTTTGCATCATTAGCAAATACGAAAAATGAAAGAAATCATGTCTCTCAACCGAAATCCCCTATGGAAGTCTTTAAACAAAGTTAGGTCAAAAACTGTATTGTAGGTTCAGGCAGCCTGGACATTTTTAGAATACATTTATTATTTGTTCTCAGAATCTCCCAGCTGCCTCCCAGGGCCTTCAGAGCACTCCTTTGATGGTCATTGATCATGATGCCTTGTGCTCCCAAAGCATCCTTCGGCTGCTCATTCTGCTTTTACAGAATATTTCAATAATCACTGGAGTTGTTTTACTTCTTTTCCACAGTTGTCCCATTTTTAAGGACAAGGCTCCTTAAAAAGGACAACACTTCTGCTATGTATTCATTTGGCTTTCCATATCCCCCACTTGCAGCTTGCTTGGAACTTATGTAAGACCTTTGTGCCCTGATGTGAGGCAGAAGCCAGAAATCTGAGGTCAGGAGATAAGGATGCAAGAGCTATGCACCCTTTGATCTCAGCCCCTTGGGGGCAAGGCTGGGATTGAAGGGCACCTGACATCCTTCTTGGACCACCCTCCTGGAACTGTTTTGCAAGGCTGGGATCTGTATATATAATGGATCAGAGCACACCAGGCACTCCTGTCTTCCACTTCCTCCCACAGTTTGGTCAAAATCATGCTGGTAGCTTCGATAATACTCTCCAACCATCTCGTCCTCTGTCATCCCCTTCTCCTTGTGACCTTCATCTTTCCCAACGTCAGGGTCTTTTCCAGGGAGTCTTCTCTTCTCAGGAGGTGGCCAAAGTATGGGAGCCGCAGCTTCACGATCTGTCCTTCCAGTGAGCATCCAGGGCTGATTTTCTTCAGAATGGAGAGGTTTCATCTTCTTGCAGTCCATGGGACTCTCCAGAGTCTCCTCCAGCACCATAATTCAAAAGCATCAATTCTTTGGTGATCAGCCTTCTTTATGGTCCAGCTCTCACTTCCATACAACACTACTGGGAAAACCATAGCTTTAACTATATGGACCTTTGTTGGCAAGGTGATGTCTCTGCTTTTTAAGATGCTGTCTAGGTTTGCCATCGCCTTTCTCCCAAGGAGCAGGCGTCTTTTAATTTTGTGACTGCTGTCACCATCTGCAGTGATCATGGAGCCCAAGAAAGTAAAATCTCTCACTGCCTCCATTTCTTCCCCTTCTATTTGCCAGGAGGTGATGGGCCCAGTGGCCATGATCTTCGTTTTTTTGATGTTGAGCTTCAGACCATATTTTGCGCTCTCCTCTTTCACCCTCATTAAAAGGTTCTTTAATTCCTATGATTTTAGCTGGAAGTAAAACCATAGGATTACATAACGAATCCATGAGATGGTCCACCAACTGATCCCATTCACAACTATTCGCAAACCAAGAAACATGATCTGAATGAAAAACACAACTGCTACAGGAAACATGGGTGTGAAGAAATCATCTGAGGTTCTGTTGTGGTTTACACAAAACTGTTCTGTTGCTTACATACTTTTCCAATGCTTGTACTTTTAAAGAAGCTACTTTAAAAAATGAATTTCTGCAGTAATGCACTTGAGAGTAAAGTGTAAAGTGCAATATGCTTAGTTAATGTAGTCACCCTTACTTCTGACATACTTCCCTTTAATTACATTATAACAAAACAAAGGCAACAGCAGAATGACAGATCTCTTTTATCCCACATACTTTCATTCTTGTTGGAAGTCATGGCATGCTTCTTTTAAATGTTTAAAGGCGAAGCCATTCCATCTGATGAACATTTGTCGCAGAGTATGGATGGAAAAATCAAAGTAGCAATGTATCTTTGTCCAAATTCTGTTGTCATAACCACAAAGCAATAATTAAAGAACATGTTAACTAAAGATGACAGGCTAGAGAAATACCCACGGTCTTTGAAGTGTTGCATTGAAACTGTCAAACAAAACTAGTTAAGACGATGTGCATTCTTGTATCGCTTCCAAGTTTCGCAATTAACTTATGATAGAAGTAAGAGGCAGGCAGCGGAATGGCTGGATGAAGTTTGGGGAAGTATAATATCAAATTAGCCGCAATCTAGATATCCTCCCTCAGTATATATGTTAAAGGCAATGTAACTAGATCAATTAATGAACATAACAACCCACCATTCTGTTCATTCACCAAGCCTTCAAGAGGCTGGGTGGACAATCTATCCATGAAGACAGAATTGTGCACATTTCACAGTCAATGTACATGATTTACAACAGAGGAATGTGTATATCACAACCACATTTTCAGTCGGGATATGCACATTCTTCCAAGACCATAAGAGATTATGCATGATACAAAATTCAGTCGTGATATGCACATTCCCCAAGGGCCGTCGTACATTATGTATATTGATTAGGGAATGAGCACAATTTTCATTATATGTTCAGATTCACAGGGGCCTGGTGAATATACACAATGACCAGTTATCACTCAACTTACATTACCCCAAATATATGCACCAGATGTCCCCAAACATTTCCCCTGCCTGCTGCTGTCAGTAAAGATTTGGCCTGATTTTATCCCACCATCGTTGTACAGTCTGGTTATTTTGCTGCTCTCATGGGTCACAAAATGCACCTGCCTGGGCAATTGGATACCAGGTACTAGAGATGAATTGAGGCCTCACAGAGAGGCCTCCGCATCCCTAGGGGATGCCTCACTTTGAACCACTTTGGACAGACCCACAGCACTTTTCATCTGAGGTGGAATAGTTCTCTGAAGCTTCAGATAGCTATAGCTTTTTTTTGCAGAACTGGATGACATTTGCAAACATAGAAGCACCTCCTTCTGAGAAGGCGAAGCCTTTAGATTTTGTAGGGTGGGGCTTCTTAAGGGGTGCCTGTAACCTTTTTATTACTTTCCAGAATACTAAGAAAGAACCCATACTATTACTCAGAAGTGCACAGACCTATAGATATTTAACATGGGACTCAAACCAAATGCAACTAATGCCAGAATGTGGGCGGAGAGACAGGAAGTGACTGAAGAAGAAGAAGAAGAGTTTGGATTTGATATCCCGCCTTTCACTCCCCTTCAGGAGTCTCAAAGCGGCTAACAATCTCCTTTCCCTTCCTCCCCCACAACAAACACTCTGTGAGGTGAGTGGGGCTGAGAGACTTCTAAGAAGTGTGACTGGCCCAAGGTCACCCAGCAGCTGCATGTGGAGGAGCGGAGATGCGAACCCAGTTCCCCAGAATACGAGACTACCGCTCTTAACCACTACACCACACTGGCTGACCAAATAATTAACAAACAAAATGCAATTTAGATATAAGCAAGAGCAAATAAGTGTGGGAATGATTAAATATTATCCTTCCTTCACTCACACTAGTGAGTCATGTAGCAGGGCAGATTCCCCTCAATTCAGCAGGAAGCTAGTTTGTAGATTCGTTTGAATCTCTTTAGTTAAGCAATCCAATCTGGCTTGATCAGATTGCATTATTCCTGGTGTCCCCTTTTATCCCTCATAAAAGACTCTTGTCTTTCCTTAAAAGTAACTAGAAGTTTACTCACATTCAGTTCACAGTATGATCCCTGAAGGCAGGCTTTAGCTAGTAGCTACAGAACATAGTGTGAGTTCATCCCTTATGGGAATTGAGCCCATGTGCGGCTGGTTGAGAGCCAGCAGACTGCAAAATACATTAAGAGAACAGCATCAAGAGAACAAAATGGCTGCAGAAGAGCAGCATGGCATCAAGAGAGAGAGATGGCTGCGGGACTTGGCTCTTTTATGGAGTTAGCCCATCTCCCGGGTCACATGCAGGGGGAGGATGCTCCAGACCAGTGAAACAGGAAGTTATACTGGCTGGAGTAACATCCCTCTGCCTGTGTCCGCTCTGGGGAAACAAGGAATGTTGTATTTGACTACTCCAATGGATTACATCCCACAATAAGAAGGGGGCTGGGTTTTAGGAGAGGATTGGTCTGGATTGGAAGAGTCCACAAGCAAAAATCTGCCAGTACCACAACTCTTTCAACATTACCCATTCCAGGGGAGTCAACTTGAAAAACAGCATTCTGATTGTCCCTTCTCAATGCACCACAACTGGAGAGCCCATGTGAGGTCATCTCCTTGTCCAGAGCTACGACAATCAGTAACAAAACTACATACAGTGGTGCCCCGCAAGACGAATGCCTCGCAAGACGGAAAACCCGCTAGACGAAAGGGTTTTCCGTTTTTCAATGCGCTTCACAGGATGAATTTCCCTATGGGCTTGCTTCGCAAGACGAAAATGTCTTGCGATTCTTGCGATTTTTTTTCACTCCCCACCCCCTTTTTCTAAGCCTCTAAGCCGCTAATAGCCTTTTAGCAGCTAATCCGCTAATCCCTTAAGCCTTTAATAGCCGCTAATAGCCGCTAAGGGACGCAGGTGGCGCTGTGGGTTAAAGCCTCAGTGCCTAGGGCTTGCCGATCGAAAGGTTGGCGGTTCGAATCCCCGCGGCGGGGTGCGCTCCCGCTGTTCGGTCCCAGCGCCTGCCAACCTAGCAGTTCGAAAGCATCCCTGGGTGCAAGTAGATAAATAGGGACCGCTTACTAGCGGGAAGGTAAACGGCGTTTCCGTGTGCGGCTCTGGCTCGCCAGAGCAGTGATGTCACGCTGGCCACGTGACCCGGAAGTGTCTTCGGACAGCGCTGGCCCCCGGCCTCTTGAGTGAGATGGGCGCACAACCCTAGAGTCTGTCAAGACTGGCCCGTACGGGCAGGGGTACCTTTACCTTTTAATAGCCGCTAATAGCCGCTAATAGCGCTAATCCGCTAAGCCGCTAATAGGGTTGCTTTGCAAGACGAAAAAACCGCTAGACGAAGAGACTTGCGGAATGAATTAATTTCGTCTTGCGAGGCACCGCTGTATTTACATACAAATTTCTCCTGCCTCAACCCAATTGTTAGGGCATTTTCTCTTCTCTTCCCCCCCCCATCACCCCCCGCCCCCAGTGAAAGGTCAAAAACTGCTCAGCTGAAAAGATCAGTTTGGTGCTTTATGCAACACATCTCATCAGAAATTATGTGCATAGCCCTAAATGATCGGACCCCCCCCCCCATCATTCATTATACCAATACTGCTCTTCAAAGTGTAATTTCAAATATTTTATATGAATTTTTATCCTTTCATTTTTCAGCTGCTCACATAAACTGGTATCAACACAATACTTGCAGCATCTGAATGAAATGTACTTCTAGGAATAGCAAGCACTAGGCAATCTCTTGCTATTCTTAATAACCGTCCTTAAGTGACATTTTTAAAGAGTGCTCTCATCTGAGTGCTTTGCCGTTTATTGCCATCAAATTGCTCCTCTTTATATAGTATTATTCTACACGAGCCACTAAAAAGTGAGATGGTGATATAAACACTAATACACATATTTTCAGATATAGTATGGCATTGGGTTGAAAAAAAATGAGTTAAATATACCCTTTGGGCATTTGGCAAGGCTAATTAAATGCCAATTGCCTTGTAAAATACTCTGAGGATCATTCCAGGTTTAGAGCTTTTTAGAGGTCTCAGAGTGACACTCAATGGAAAATTGTACATGCTGGAGCACAACAGTGCTTTTTTTTCAGTTCATACTGTGCTGAAACCCCCTTGTAGTTTGGAATATATGTGAGAGCAAGTGTCCGTTTTGAACACAACCTGCAGCTGTCTAGATTTAATTGGCAAGTTTTATTAAGAGAGCTGTTACATAAGAGGGGAAGTGATAGCATCAAGACTAGAGGTGATCTGAAAGAAACACAACTCCACCCACAGAGAGTGTGACTGTGTGCCCCTGCTTCACAAAAGAGTGTCCTCTATTTGAAGAGCTGCCTAGTCTAAGTCTAATTAAAGAATACACTGCTGGAAAGAGAGATTTCGTACTCTCTCACAGCAGAGTTAAACAAAGTGGTGATTGCTGCAAACCCATTTGAATTTGATTAGATTTAATTTTGCCCTCACCCATCTTTAAGCAAACATTCCCTATAAAATACTTAGGCTAGAATAAATCACAGACACTTAGCTTTACTCAACCATTGAATGTTTTACTTACAGAATTACACCAAACCAGTCTCCATCTACTCCATCTATCAGAATCCCCAAACTGCAAACATGATCCTTTAGGGGGCATACAGTTCTGATCAGAAAAAAAGTTGAACTATGCTATGGAGAAGCATAGGTGAATATCAACAGTGTGCTGATTACACTTCACTCCAAATGGTCTCATATCATGGTTTTTTGGCTGGGTTAGGGAGCCTCTGGCCTGTAGACCAAACTTGGCCCACCAGACCATTTCTCCCAAGCCCCACCCACTTTTCCCACACCTGATGATATATGGGATGTCAGGTGTGGAGTAGATAAAGACACAGCTGCAGAAAGTACGATTAAACTCCCCGCACATCAGCTGAAAACAGGTCTGAAATGCAGGTGTTTGGGGAATATCTTCCCCAACCCTGCCGGCCAACTTTGACAGGTAGACAGGACAACCCACCTGACAATGTTGGCCCATGGGGGTGGCAAAGGTAAAGATCTGGTCCCAGCCCGTTTCATGTAAATATTTAAACTCATTGGAGAAAGGATAGAAGCCTCCTAACATAGATACTACAAGGCCAAACCTTAGTCTCTCAGCACAGTTTCTTGGAATCGCCATCCTAGCAGGAATGGATTCACTGAAACGCAATAGGCCCAACCATTGAAGGAAAGAGTGGTTGAGAGGTCCAAGAGAATTAACAGGGTTGCCCTTCCCCTACCCTTCTTCCAGAATTGGTCATTCTCAGGGCAGTCTCGGTGCCCAAATGCAGCTGGCAATCAGATTGAAGTGGGTCTGCCATTTTTCATACACTCAACTTCATGGACCACTGCAGTTATACTTCTCTTTAAGTATCTGTGTGTCAGTTAAAAAAGAAGCTAAATAGTGTTTCACTGAAGCTGGGCAAAAACTTTGTAAGAGAGCTAATAAGGCAGTCAGATGCTAAATAGATAAGAGCTATGCATCACAAATTCCCCCTGGAATTCCTAGCCTTTTATAAGTGCTTTCATTTTACAGTATATTAATGAGATATCACTGATCAAATTCAATATTGCATTCTTAATTACATTAGAAATACAGCTTTCAGATTTTTAATTATACAAATTATCCAAGGCATATTAAATGCACGTCTCCCATATAAGAATGATGTTCCACAGCCTATTGACTTACAATCAGTGTTGCGTCCTTGTTTAACATTCTGTTTCTTTATTAGGTTAAAATATCATGCAAATTTGATTTGTTTCCCACTAAACCTATGTTCTTGGTACACTGGCCTTAATCAAATCTGAAATGGCATAGTAGTAGAGTCCTAACTACCACTGAATAATGCAGTGAAAGCTTTCTGGACTTGTTTGTTTTGTCTCTGTTGATGATGCACCAAGAAGCATCATGTCATGCAATTCAGGCAGATGGATTCCTGGCCTCCTTCAGCAATACATTTTCCCCCAATCTGAAGGAAAACAGATCTGGAAACTTAAAAACAGGCAGTGAAACAGGATTGACTCTCAAATGCCATCAGGCCCCTAGGGCTGGGGCAATGCGCTGAGGGCAGACTGGCGTTTCCCTCACTGCGAGAAGTGAGGTTACAGGGAACCAGGCAAAAAACAGTTAAAATCAGCTGTAAAGAGAGGTTAAAAGATGTCAATAACTATGTGTCTGCATAGACTTGCCTGAACCAGGCAGAGGGCCTTCTCAGTAGTGGCGCCCGCCCTGTGGAACACCCTCCCATCAGATGTCAAGGAAATAAGCAACTATCTTACTTTTAAAAGACATCTGAAGGCAGCCCTGTTTAGGGAAGTTTTAAATGTTTGATACTGTATTGTGTTTTTAATATTTGTTTGGGAGCTGCCCAGAGTGGCTGGGGAAACCCAGCCAGATGAGCGAGGTATTTAATGATGATGATGATGATGTATTGTGTTTTTAATATTTGTTTGGGAGCTGCCCAGAGTGGCTGGGGAAACCCAGCCAGATGAGCGAGGTATTTATTATTATTATTATTATTATTATTATTATTATTATTATTAGTTGCATTCTCCAAACAGTGGACCTAATCGTACAGGGCCAGTTACTGACTCACAGCCACCCAGTTCAAGGACCATAGCTCCTGACATGAAGCTTATGGGTGAATATATCAGAGAGGATATGGATCTCCAGCAGGAAGCCCAGAGACCCAAACCTTCTCTGACTCCTTAGCTGGTGGCTCTGTAGCCTCCAACTCTGTGTCCAACTGCTGGACTCAGTGGTCATGATATTCTGGGGGGACCCAAATTAACTAAAATCTGAGATCGGGGGAAATTGAAAACCTCATACTAAGGGCCCTTAAGGAGAACCCACAAGAAAACCTACTGGAGAACAGAGCATTACTACATTATGTGTAAGGGACCCAGGTAACGCTGTGGTCTAAACCACTGAGCCTCTTGGGCTTGCTGATCAGAAGGTTGGTGGTTCGAATCCCTGCAATGGGGTGAGCTTCTGTTGCTCAGTCCCAGATCCTGCCAACCTAGCAGTTCGAAAGCACGTCAAAGCACAAGTAGATAAATAGGTACCGCTCCAGCGGGAAGGTAAACGGTGTTTCCGTGCGCTGCTCTGGTTTCAGTGTTCCATTGCGCCAGAAGCGGCTTAGTCATGCTGGCCACATGACCTCAAAAAACTGTCTGCGGACAAACACCAGCTCCCTCGGCCTGCAAAGTGAGATGAACGCTGTAACTCCAGAGTTGTCTGCGACTGGACTTAACTGTCAGGGGTCCTTTACCTTTACCTTTTTACATTATGTCTGCCATTACTCAGGTTGTATTTTACCTCCTACAGTATAATTCCCCAGGTTGAAAGAAGAGTGAGCCAAGAATGGTTCTGCCCATAGGGCCTTTTTTTCGCCCAGAGCAGTTGTCTGTTAACTAGCTGTACTTAGGAAGTCCTGCCCTGAGGTAATGCTATTGGGACATGTGCTAATGAGTTAGTAATTAGTGACTTACATAAGGTTTTTCTCCAGCCCCTTTTCTGTACTGCTGCTACTGTACAATCAGTCAAGGGAACCAAATCAGGCCCACCCATTTTTGAAGACCAAAGCTTGTGCATTTTTAACTCCTTCATTAAGACTGCACAGGTGGGGATAGACACACACCTAGGAGGTTACACATGGACAATTAATTTGATTTACTGTTCTATTAATTTTGTATTTAATGGGTTGCTTCACACTAATTGATCTTGTTTTCGGCAAGACACATACCATTTTCCTTTGTAATTAATAGCAATTGCTCTAACGATTTTATAAATCTTTTCATCCTTTAAATGACTTTCAGAGCTTGACTGATCGCCTCATGCTCCCAGCATGCCTCAGGAGGTGGGGGGAAACATTGCTTGCTGTGGAGCTGTTTCAACCTCAGATGTTTCAAAGCGGCGACCTAACTTTCAACCTTCACCATGGTCTCCTTTTCAAAAAATGTTGTTTCTTTTCTAAATATAAGGCCTGGCAGCCACCCCCAATGCAGAACCTCATGGCACACATGCATAAGACTTGACAAAGGCCAGTGTTGTACAGTAGATGTGTTTGTCATGGTTGCTTGTTCAGACCCAGAGACCTCCCCCTTAAACAAAGACGCATTTGACTCAAATTTTAGTTTTGGTTTTTGGCAGAATTTAGGCCACAACTTCATTGATTACAGAAAAGTGAGTGGTTGCATAGGCTCTGAGGGAGAAAGGTTGTTTTCTGCTGCTCCAGAGAAGCGGACACGGAGCAATGGATCCAAACTACAAGAAAGAAGATTCCACCTAAACATTAGGAAGAACTTCCTGACAGTAAGAGCTGTTCGACAGTGGAATTTGCTGCCAAGGAGTGTGGTGGAGACTCCTTCTTTGGAGGTCTTTAAGCAGAGGCTTGACAACCATATGTCAGGAGTGCTCTGATGGTGTTTCCTGCTTGGCAGGGGGTTGGACTCGATGGCCCTTGTGGTCTCTTCCAACTCTATGATTCTATGATTCTATGACTAGCTCCCTATACCCTTGCAGGTAGCGCTGACCCAGAGCTCTATCATAGGTCAGCTGAGGCAGGTGAAAAGCCTGGGAACAGACTCTGTTCACTCCCCTGGACTCAGGCACGGGCACAACCCCCTTTTGGGGGATGACCAAACCAAGTTGAGTCCTTGGATTCCTTCAACAAAATACCCTTCACATAGGGATGGCGGGACTGTTCTCCCATCCCTATCACATGAACCAGTGCCTAGCCACAACCTTACAAGTTGTGACGATTTGCTATGTGGCAGGCGAAACCCAATTGGCAACAGCCAATCAGCCAATGGGGATAATTCCTTGCCGTGCCCCTGTCCCAATGACAGACGACACACGACGGCATAACAAGGTCAAGCGCAAAATGCCCTAAAATTAGGGAGAGGTGGGTGGGTGTTCTGAATGCATGAGCTGAAAGAGGAAGCTCTGGGTCACATACATAGGTTTATATAGGTCCCTTGGCCCATCTAGGCAGCTTCCCATTGGCCAGATTAAACCCAGCAACAAGGGACCTACCAATCGGGTGTTGTGGCTATCCAATAGACCCACCCACAACCAGGAGGTCAGTCTCCAGGTCTCACCACAACATGTGCCCTCTTTTAGGGAGGATACGATTTATCAGAAACACTGGCTCACTGATCTCCTGATCGCCATGCCCTCCAAGTGTCCCTATTTTCCCTGGACAGTCCCGGAGTTACAGAAGCCATCCTGGCCTGTGATTTGATCCTGAAATGTCTCTGTTTCCCCCACCAATGCCTCCGTTGCCAAGCCTGCAGAGCAGGATGAGCTGGCACTTGTCCCAAGCAGTGATGGCTCCCATGGCCTTTCCATGGTCTCTCCGTGGCTGCTCTACTGGCTTCATTCCTTGGGCAGAATGTGCCAGGAGTCGGCTTCACCTGCTGAGCAGAAGCCTGAAGGAGCAGAAATCGAAGTGACTCCACCTGCTGCTGATCAGCCTTCTTGCTCCTGATGAGAGCCAGCTGGCTCCAGATTTCTTAAGCAGGGTTTCCATCCTCAGTCAGTTGCTGGAAACAACATTTGTTGTTCCTGGCCAGACCTTGCTGCCTCTTGCTTTTCGTGACCTTGGACTCTGTTTTCTTGACCCCTGGACCGTCTGACTGAACTGAGATGCTCCTTAGTTTAGGACTGGATGGAGTCTTGCATTTGGACTCTGCACCCAGGCAAGTAGCCCCCTGAGGCTTGGCTGGCCTCACCCGCCACTCAGTTCTGCCATGGCTGTGCTCAGGCACTACAACACAGAAGCACCATTTACCTTCCCACCGGAGAGGTACCTATTTATCTACTTGCACTTTTTGGCATGCTTTCAAACTGGTGAGTTGGCAGGAGCTGGGAACGAGGAATGGGAGCTCACCCCGTTGCGGGGATTCGAACCGCCATGGCTGTGCTCAGGAACTACAACAACCTGTAGTGGCTGCTAAAGAGTGGGTGAGGAGGAGGAGGAGGAGGAGGAGGAGAGGCTGTGGCTGCCGAGGCCCAGCCCTGTGTGATCCACGGACTCTAAGGGACAGGAAGAAGGTAGGGCCACTATGGGCAAAAAGAAATGGGGAGCTGAGTGCAATGTCTTGATATTTTTTTTTAATGCTTTGTACATCTGTATCTTTTCTTGCCCCTTTATAAAATGTATTTATAGATGTGTGTTTTTCATTTTATAAATGAAAAATAATAGAATAAAGAATAAAATAAAGTCAGGATTTAAAGGGTTTTCTCAGGGCGGTGGAAGAAGAAGAAGAGGAGTTTGGATTTGATATCCCGCCTTTCACTCCCTTTAAGGCGTCTCAAAGCGGCTAACATTCTCCTTTCCCTTCCTCCCCCACAACAAACACTCTGTGAGGTGAGTGGGGCTGAGAGACTTCAAAGAAGTGTGACTGGCCCAAGGTCACCCAGCAGCTGCATGTGGAGGAGCGGAGACGCGAACCTGGTTCCCCAGATTATGAGACTACCGCTCTTAACCACTACACCACACTGGCTCACAGTGGAGGGCGGTTGTCCTGTGTCCCGTTGGTGTAGTGATGGTGATACCTGCTCTTCTTCTCATAGGAAATGCTTCTATGGGAGAGGAGGGGAGATGACAAAAAATGAAGTTGAGGAGGGTCAGCTGTGGGCATAAGAAATGTTGGAGGAATGTTGGAGAATATGCCACTGTGTGTTTGTTAGGGATGATCCTAGACCTTTGTCGAATTCACAGCTGGCCTGTAAAGAGGACAGTTTTATTTCATGTCTTGGTGACATCAGGAAACTAACCTGTAGGTGGTCTCAGTGTCAAAGTGGCCTGAGGAGGCTTGGGGACACCAAGGTTTCAGCTCACGGGCCAAATCCAGTCCCTTCCCCCCACCCGACCCAGAGTAATTGTCCTAAGCTGTGGAATGATGTTAGATTTAATATCTCTAACTGTTGTACTAGGTAAAGGTAAGAGACCCTCAAGAGTTAAGTCCAGTCGCAGACGATTCTGGGGTTGTGGCGCTCATCTCACTTTACAGGCTGAGGGAGCCAGCGTTTGTCTGAAGACAGTTTTTCTGGGTCATGTGGACAGCATGACTAAGCCACTTCTGGCAAAATGGAACTCCGAATCCAGAACAGTGCACAGAAACGCCATTTAGCTTCCCACTGGAGAGGTACCTATTTATCTACTTGCACTTTTCAGCGTCTTTTGAACTGGTAGGTTGGCAGGAACTGGGACCGAGCAACGGGAGCTCACCCCGTCGCAGGTATTCAAACTGCTGACCTTCTGATCGACAAGCCCCAAAAGCTCAGTGCTTTAGACCACAGCGTCACCCACGTCCCTAACTGCTGTACTACCCTATGTATCAACAAAAGTTATGAATTGGCTACAATGTGCAACTATAACCCGGGAATGAAGTATCCATGGGTTAAATGAGGTCAAACAAATAGGGAAGCAACTGAGCAATGGAAAAAGAGAGAGAATGACTCACACTATGAAATTGTGATGTGCTAATATTTCAGAACAACATTTGACATTTCAGTGTACAACATTTTTTTAAAAGAAGCATATAGTTAATTACATGCACAGTGCTCTGCATAATGAGCCAGAAAGTTCAATTCCTTATAGTTGCCCTTTTGATACCTTAGAAGCATATTTTCTTGCAACTAATTTTCCAGTTTTCATTTTCTCACATCCCATCTTAAATCAGATTAGTCTTTTTTGAAACAGCAGATGCCATTAATTATGCAGTTGTAAAATTTTGACAGAACCTTTATGATGTGCTACCAGATCTGTTTGTGTGTGTGTGTGTGTTTGGGGTGGTGTCATTTTGCTGCATTTTTATTAGGTAATTTCACTAGGCAAACTTGTTAAAGATTCAGCAAGGAAAAAAGATACAGGGCCCTGCAAGAGCTTTGGAAAAATCTTTTATACTTTTAGGTAGCATTGTCCGTTGCAAGGCCTTTTGTCAGCCTTCACTTTTCAAAATACCCCACAACTCAAATATTATAGAAAAAAGGAAGAGTATGGAGTTTAGGCATATGTTTCTTTTGGAAATTCATAATATTTGTTCCAGAACCTGTATACCATGTGCTATGCATGTATGTGAAATAATGAACTGCTACTTCTGTATGCCACTGTATAGTAGATCTACCTTGGGACCTCATTAGTATATGACTTTTTTTTGCAGTCAATGAAAGCACATCTTAGAAAGTTAAAACTCTCTGAAGAATTTACTAAGTTAAAGTAAGAGCTTAATACTTTCCCTTTCATTTTTTCTCGTTTGTGCCAACTGCAGCGGGGCTAAATGCAAATTGGTCTTTTAGATCCCCAGTCGATACAAAAGAAGCACCTAAAAATAGCTTCGTACAACATACGGGGGTGCAGGCTTGTAATGCGAAATGAGTTACACCGCAGATGGAGCAAAAAAGGGCTCGGTGCACTTTGTGAACATTCACAGCTGTATCAAAAAAGCATCCCAACTTTTGCTATGTTTCTCTTTCTGTTTGTTGCTTTGAAAGGGTTTTCAAGAAACACTGGGTTGTAGCCAATGCTAGTCCTACTCAGAGCAGACCTTTTGAAGCTATTGACTAACTTAGACTCATTCATTTCAGTGTGTGTACTCTGAATATTGTATGCAACCTGCTTTGCTGTATCTCAGAAACAGTGTCCTTATTTTGAATTTACTTCACCTTTCTGGCAAAACATCAGGAAGAACTTTCTGACAGTGAGATCTGTTCAACCATGGAACAGACTCCCATGAAAGGCGCCGGGCTCTCCTGGAGGTTTTAAGCAGAGGCTGGGAGGGCATCTGTCATGTATAATATAAATAACTTTCATCATCACTGACAGCTGGTCATCACTGGTCTTGCTAGCTAGGGATGATGGGAGTTGTAGTTCAATAACAGCTGGATACCCAAGGTTGGGGAACACAGATATAGATGACCCTCAATGCCCAACTCTACAATTCCATGAGTCTATGGCTCAACCCCGATGTTTGTCTCATAACCAAAAACTGATTGGCTCTGCAAGAGTGTGACACCATCCTGTTTGCTACATGATCTCCCCTTGGTGGGGAATAGCAGTGACCAGGAATACTGAAACGATGAATATCATCAGAATTAATGGGACGTGGGTGGCGCTGTGGGTTAAACCACAGAGCCTAGGACTTGCTGATCAGAAGGTCGGCGGTTCTAATCCCCACGACGGGGTGAGCTCCCGTTGCTCGGTCCCTGCTCCTGCCAACCTAGCAGTTCGAAAGCACCTCAAAGTGCAAGTAGATAAATAGGTACCGCTCTGGCGGGAAGGTAAATGGCGTTTCCGTGCGCTGCTCTGGTTTGCCAGAAGCGTCTTAGTCATGCTGGCCACATGACTCGGAAGCTGTACGCCAGCTCCCTCGGCCAATAAAGCGAGATGAGCGCCGCAACCCCAGAGTCGGTCATGACTGGACCTAATGGTCAGGGGTCCCTTTACCTTTACTAAGGGGTTTTCAGAAAATGTTTTTGAACTCTGCCCTACTCTTCTTGCCATTACTATATATGGAAGCTAGAACATCAAACAGGAACTTGTTGGATGATCTGAGCAGAATTTTAGGGAGGATATGAATAAATAAACCTAAGATGAATGAATGAATCTTTATTTGTGTCACCCATCAGCCATAGCAACAAAACAGCAATGCAATATTCAAAGAACAGAAATAAAAAGTTGATTATACAAAACACACTTTAGGGTGCTGAATCAGCAGTCAAATAGTGGACTTTATTCTGATTGCCTCAGATAAAAACCTTGCACCCTTTGCTGTCACCTGCTCATCTTGATCTGCCAAGAGAAAGGACACTGTGGCAGTGGCTGGGCAACCCGGAATGGACAATAAGAGAGGGGCGATAATCTCATTCCTCAAGTCTGTATAAAGAGTGCAATCCAGAAGGGCATGCGCCATCTCCACAGGGACATAAGCGAAACCTAAGATCACTTCCTACTGCAGTCATTTGCTCCAAAAGAAGAGTGATGCTGGCACAGGAAGTAATCAAAGCATCTGCCTATCCAATGTGATTACCAGTTCCACACACTATAGCTATGGCATAATATTCCATCCACTTAAAATCAGTAACAATGCTGCAGACATATTAGAAATTCCTTGCAAACCTGGCTTGCAAATAGATCTTAAACATACTGACAGCATTAGGCCAACAGAGCGACTGAAATTCCCAAGTTCAAATGAAATTAGGAATTCAGTTTTGGAAATATTTAGGCTGGAAACGCAACAAATATTTCCTCCGGCTGTGCAAAAATGTTGCAGCCCTATGAAATCTTCTAAGAAAGCACATAATCACAGTGTCTGAGATGATGTCTTATTTCTTTACAGTGCTTGCTTCTTCATTACAGCTGTACCTTGGAAGTCGAACGGAATCTGTTCCGGGAGTCTGTTCGACTTCCAAAATGTTCAGAATCCAAAACACGGCTTCTGATTGGCTGAAGGAAGCGCCGTTGGACGTTCGGCATCCAAAAATAGTTCACAAACCAGAACAGTCACTTCCAGGTTTGTGACGTTCAGGAGCCAAAACATTCAAGAACTAAGCTGTTGGACTTCCAAGGTACGACTGTATATCCTGCAAATGCTGGTGTTCCCACAATGGTAAATAATAGGGATGTGTAACAGCTCTAGAACTGCCATTGGTTCTAGGTCCACCTAGGTAAGAAGAAGAAGAAGAAGAAGAAGAAGAAGAAGTTATTTATATGCCACCCATCTGGCTGAGTTTCCCAAGCCATTCTGGGCGGCTCCCAATTGAATATTAAAAACACAACATAGCATTAAACATTAAGAACTTCCCTTCAGATGTCTTTTAAAAGTCAGATAGTTGTTGACATCTGATGGGAGGGCATTCCACAGGGTAGGCGCCACCACCGAGAAGTCCCTCTGCCTGGTTTCCTGTAACCTCACTTCTCGCAGCGAGGGAGCCACCAGAAGGCCCTCAGCGCTGGATCTCAGTGTCTGGACTGAACGATGGGGGTGGATTATTTATACAATTGTAAAATTGTAGAGTTGGAAGGGACCACAAGGATAATCTTGTCCAATCCACTGTAATGCAGGAATCTCTCACCCAATATGGGACTTAAATCCACAACCCTGAGATTAAGAGTTTCATATGTGATGAACAAACAACATTTGTGGGATTTCAAGAAGCTCTGTGAAAGGTTGAGGAGTATTGTAAAAAGGAAAATAAGATTAGGAAGGCATATAAAAAGGCAGTATTAAATTTAGGAAATGCGTGACTAAGATTTAATTGCGGATGATTGGCAGATAAGCTGAAGGAACTCCATAATATATAACTTGTGATAAACCTTTGATATGGCATTATATGTATATTGTATTGAAAATTAATAAAAACTTTATAAAAAAAAGAGAGAGAGATTAAGAGTTTCATGCTCTACCGACTGAGCTAGACTTGGGGGCCCTACCAGTTCAAAGGGGCACCAGCCACCCCATGTTAAAAATGTGTGTTTTAGGGTAAAATATATTTAGAGATGTGTACGTTGAGGTGAGAAAAAATACGTATTTTGTGATAATGAAGACAGGAAATAGCATCATGCAGACACAAGGAGAACAGAGAGTCAATCAAGTTTTTCAGCTACAACCGGCTTCACAAAGCCTTAGACCTGAATTGTTGACATGTAAACATACATCTTGGCATCCAACCTACAGAAAAGGAATTCTTCATTGGGATAAAGATGCTCAGTCTTTCAATTCCATCGTCTCTTATTTAGCAGAGTAAAGAAACCGTCATGCAATACCTACAGATCTCTAGAGGTTATGCCTCAGATCTCGTATATTGTTCCCCTGTCTGTGTGCAAATAAATAAATAAAAGCCAGGAAATATAACACGGTATATCTTACTAATACACAAACAATCCACCCACACACATGATTTTTCATGAAGGCATTTCCCTACCCCCAGAAATCTCTGCCTGATCTGTTTCCTCACTGTTTGACTCCTTCTCTAATTATACTTTCAGGGTTTTGTGTGGGTTTTTTTTTTTTTTTTGGTTTTTTTTTGCCTTGAAAGCTAAATATAAAACTGGTGCACCCAAAAAATTGACAAGCTGTAGTCTCAAAGCCTTTTCCACAAGAAACATTCATTTCCTCACACTCCAGCGATTTTTACAGCCCTTATTAAGAGAACCGAGAATTCAGTCTATTTGATTTATAATTGGAAATCATAAACTATAACATTCACCTGCTGTTCTTATGTGCAGGGAAAAATTACACAGAGCAGTTTCATCCCTCACCATTGTAACAGGCGTGAAGCACAGCCTAGATGCATCTCACTCCCAAATAAACACTAACCAGTTGATCCGACAAAAGGGAACTGGATAATTAAAAGGGAGACAAAGGACAGAATCACACCATATATTGAAAGCACATCCAACATACATTTAAAGCACATGACAACCCCCCCCAAAGAATTCTGGGAACTGTAGTTTCTTCCTCTTAGAGAGCTACAGTTCTCGGTCCCCTTAATGTACTACTGCTCCCAGGGTTCTTTGGTGCAAGTCATAAATGCTGGGGTGCTTTAATGTATGAAGTGGATCTGCCCTTTATAGCAAGCAAGGTAACTTATGTGTCGATTTGGTCACCTCTAGGTCACCATTAGTTTGTGGGAGGGATTCAGTCTCATACCAGAAGTTTTGAGGTGCACCATTAAAGTGGATTAATGTCGCAACAAATTCACTTTAATGAATTAAAAAACCCCCCGTCTTTCTGCAGTTAGGAAAGTGATGTGCTCAAGAGATAATAATAATGACGCAGCAATGGTCAGATACTACTGTTAGAATTCCTGCTCCGTGATTGCAGTCATGGGATTGGTGTCTATCACATGACGATATATGTTTTGACTCCACAGAGTAGGAAGTGACGGAGACAGGATGTTTGTGTTACTGTGTTCCGTGAAGTGGGACTCTTGCCTTTGTTCTTTCTCTTTGTTGTCTGATGCTAGAGAGAGAGGGAGCAAGGTTGCAGTGTTCCGTGTGTGTTTATATGTAAATAAAGTAGATTAGCCAAAATGCTGAGTTGCTGAGGTCTGTCACGCAAGCTGCGAAGACTCTGTGGATCCCTAAGTGTGCCGATGTCTGTTGGCATCAGTCGCTGTGATGTTCAGACTGAAGAAAGCTTATGAAGCTCCTGAACGATCGACCAGGAGGAACAGAACATGCCAGTCAGGCATGTGTCTCTGCCAGGGTCCTACTCGAGTGTAGGACGAGCTCTTGACAATTACATCCACACCTGATACGCCACTTCCAGGGGGCCCCAGGGGCTCAGGCACCCACAACATGTTTGCTGTTGGGGCATGTGGGTACCCGGCCTCTGCCCCCTGCAGCTGTCACCTGCTGCCTCCACATGTCACACTCAGGGCTGGATTTAGGTTTGATGAGGCCCTAAACTAATGAACGTAATGGGGCCCTTTATATGTCCAGCTGTCCTTTGTCAACAACAAATTGTCACTGTTTTTTGTGTTGAATATATGTCATACGGTAATTTATGGACCTAATAGGTATCTAAAGCCATTTGCACATAACAAAATAGGTATTTTATCAAAGTAATGGTTGAACTTATATTTTGGAAATGTACATCCAGTTTTTTTCCTGCAATTTTTTTGGGGGCCCTCAAGAGAGTGGTGCCCTAAGCTATAGCTTGTTTAAAGGTAAAGGTACCCCTGCCCATACGAGCCAGTCTTGACAAACTCTAGGGTTGTGTGCCCATCTCACTCAAGAGGCCGGGGGCCAGCGCTGTCCGGAGACACTTCCGGGTCACGTGGCCAGCGTGACATCGCTGCTCTGGGGGGCCAGAGCCGCACACGGAAACGCTGTTTACCTTCCCGCTAGTAAGCGGTCCCTATTTATCTACTTGCACCTGGGAGTGCTTTCGAACTGCTAGGTTGGCAGGCGCTGGGACCGAACAACGGGAGTGCACCCCGCCGCGGGGATTCGAACCGCCGACCTTTCAATCGGCAAGCCCTAGGCACTGAGGCTTTTATCCACAGCGTCACCCGCATCCCTTATAGCTTGTTTAGCTTATACGTAAATCCAACACTGGTCACACGCCACCGCCAACAGAGAGGACATTCCTCGTTCAATCTTGTGCCTGAAACTGCATGGGATTATTCCTTAGATTCCTTTGTAGCCTTATTAGACTTTACCGATTGGTAGGGTGAGCGTTGCTCCTAGAATAGGGAGGAAGGAGTCAATTGACACTGAGGTTGATTCAGAGAAAGAGTTTATTCTGCTCTCCGGATAGCAGAAGGCACTTGCGTGGTCAGTTCACAGCAAGTCCAAAGAAATGAGAGATTCCATGCAGTATATTTATCCTCCAGGCACCCTCTCCCCCCTTCCCCAGGAATCCAGCCACGTAAGCTTATACACGTAAGTTGACATCACAGATGTTCCTGCCCCTGTACTCTTAAGCATAAAAGGGTGTTCCTGTTCCTGTATTCCTTATCTTGGGGTAAGAAGGTCACCAACTCTAAGAGTACTCCTAGCGCCATTCCCGGGGGGCTGACAAGGTCTGTGTGTCAGTGTGGTCAGGGGGTAAGATAAGACTCAGATGTGTCATCCCTGTTCCACTTTGGAACTGACAAGGCCATTCATTAGGCGTCATGGACTGATAAAGGAGAGAGCTTTGTTTATACAGCTGTGTTCTTCTTAAGCATTTGCTCAAGTGCTCAAGTTAATGGTTTTTAGCTAATGCACCCTTGGAGAAGGAAAAATGAGGATTTTGGAGCCTGTTTCAGACTGCCTGCACAGTCAGATTTTAGATTTTGGAAACCCATTCCTTCACCTTAATATGAATCTAGCCTGCTTCCCATTGCAATCTGATGACCACACGCAAACACCTCAACCTGAAATGGCACTTTTTCGTGGCATGCGTTAAGGCTTCTGGATCTATGGCAGGAATTGCTTTGAATAATATACTTAAATCTTTTGGACTTTGTAAGTTAAATTTATGCCATGACAATTGTCGGCCTAAGGACTTCTAGATGCAAATTGCAATTCTGATTAATCTCCAATGCTTTTTGACTTTTTTTTAATTATTAGTCATCGTCACAAATGTGTTGGCATTCCCTAGAAAGTGGGAATTCAATTTGCTTTAGAAAGTAGTGTCAGAAAAATGGGCTCCTTACTCAGCTTTCCTTGTTTATTTGCCTGTCTCCTGTTATTTTGTATCAAAAGAAACAAGTTTAGAACCACTGCACTTTGTGCAATAAACCCTTGGGGTTGTTTTGATCCGAGCTTAAGAAAGGAAACGTGTTGAGCTAACACATTTGCTGGAGTGATTCTCTGTCAATTGAGTTGCTGCCGGAATAACTTTGGCCCCTGATCCCTAAACAGCATTGTGGGTAAACAATGCCCATTGCTTTTGATCTCAGCAGGAACACGAAGAATATCTTTAAGCAAAAGATGTGTGAGTATCACTGATTCTCCTGTTATTTTTCCACTGTGGTGTGTGTGAGCACTTGCACTAATGCATCTGGAATCCTCTTTATCATCCCACAATCTTGAGAAAATAGCACAACTCCATTAAGAAGCCATCCTACTTTTATAGCATGCTGATTTTTTCTTATTTCTGTTTTATATGTACATTTTCTCATTGACTGCATTTCTTGCATACCTTAAAATGGAGAGAAAGAGGTGGAGTGAATGCAAAACAAATATGAGATTTCTCACCGATAAAATACTATATATTTTAGTGAGTTTTATAACGAAATTGGGACAAATGCTGCAAATAACAGCAGAAGCGTGTGTGTTTTGTTTTTGTTTTTTTTTAAAAAAAACATGCTTTCATTCTGTCTTGCTGAGAATTTCCATTTAAGACATACTGAGGGGTTTGCGTTTGATATTCCTCTGCTGGTAGGAGGCATTCATCAGTAGAACAAGAAAGGAGACAATTTTTTAGGGTTCTGCTCAGCGTAGACCTATGAAAAGTAATGACTAAGTTACATCCGTTAAGTTCAATGGGTCTACTCTAAGTAGAACTTAGTTGAATATAATTATCAGTGAAGCCCCTCTCTAAATCTGCTCCCAGGGTCCTCCACTCCTCCAGAACAGATGGAAATCTGCAGGTGAGAGAAGCAGTTGCTGAAAATTGAGTAAAGCCAAGTTAGCGGCCTATCAGCAGAGAGACACCAATTGTCCACCCAACTTTTCATTTTCTGGAAATGGAATGTGACCAGATCAAATGCAATAGTAACTGATGAGAAACTGAATTCTGTTCATTTAAAGTCTTTGATTTTGTTTCGATATTTTATACGAGTCTGTTTAAAAAATGTTGAATTCTAAGAACTTTAATAATAGTGACAAGATATTAAACAGAGCCAGCCTAACAGTTTGAAAGCATACCAACACGAGTAGATAAATGGGTACTGCTCCAGCGGGAAGGCAAATGGCGTATCTGTGTGCTCTGGTTTCTGTCATGGTGTTCCGTTGCACCAGAAGCAGTTTAGTCATGCTGACCACATGACTTGGACTTAACCATCCAGGGGTCCTTTAATAATAATAATAATAATAATAATAATAATACCCCACCAATCTGGCTGGGTCTCCCCAGCCACTCTGGGCGGCTTCCAACAAAAGATTAAAAATACATTAAAACACCAATCATTAAAAACATCCCTAAACAGGGCTGCCTTCAGATGTCTTCTAAACATTGTTTATTTCTTTGACATCTGATGGGAGGGCATTCCACAGGGCAGGTGCCACTACCAAGAAGGCCCTCTGCCTGGTTCAGGCAAGTCTATGCAGACACATAGTTACTGACATCTTTTAACCTCTCTTTACGGCTGATTTTAACTGTTTTTTGAACTTATCTTGAACTGTTCCATTGATCATTTTAGTATCTCTTGTAAGCCTCTTGGAAGTTTTGTTATCATCAAGTGGTATATACATCCTACTACATCATAGCACTCCATAATCATATGGTGTTTCTTGTCCACATCCATCTCTATGTGCATAGGTGCCCTTTTACATGCAAGAGGCAGGACCCACGGGCCGATTCCCTCCTTCTTCGTTTGGGGTGGGAGGGGAAGAAGGCTAATGTTTTGTTCTTTTTCACAACAGTATTCTGTTGCTCTTGCCGGTCCTTCTTTTTTAAAGAAACACCATCCGTCTTTCAGCCTACAGTTCAATCAATTGCCCAAAGATTAAGAGCTACTGACTGATAAGCCAGTGGTGCGTTTTTCAGTCGATTCGAGTCCTTGCAAAGTCTATCAGCCTACAGTCCCATGGTGGAAGCCACTGTGACAGACACATCAGTCCCAGCCATGCCTGGTGCCATCAAATCTACCATATCTTTTTAAAGAGCAGGATGCCGGGCTGAGTACATGTTAATTCACTTCTGTTACTTTGTATTCCTGTATTCACAGTCGTACTGCATGTTTCCCCCCCACACAGAGGAATCATCCAAATTCATTATGTATCTCCAGCAGGGCAAAACCATTCCTATGCATTTCTAATGCACGGTTGAAGTTGAGCAGGGCGTTTGTCTGGATTTTGTCCTGCTAGCTCTACGAATATCCTTAAATGCTAGCTGCTGCGGAGAGGAATGGGAACAGCTGGAGGAAGCAATGTGGCGGGTTAGACTCAAAGTACGCTGCTGCTAACGATTTATAAAGCAGGCCTCCATTTTTCATTTCATGTGTTGCTTTAGGAACAATGCCATGCTTAGAAAGGGTATAAGCTATGAGGCTGGATCTTCCCTTTTCAAATCTCATCTTTTCTTAAATAATTTTTTATTAAGTTTTCCATTTAACAATCCAATCATATCACATTAATTAATCCTAATTATACCAATACATATCATAAAATCATAAAATCCAAATATTTTGCTGAATTTCTAAAAATTTTGTTGGGGGTACCCATGCTTCGAGCTCAGTAAGGGTCCAATCATCTCACATTTCTGCTGCTTTGATGTTCACAAGTCCCATCTTCCAATCTTCTTGTTGTTATCATTTTTCTTCTTAATAACCTCTGAGTTGTTTCACAAGGGAGTTGAAGCAATCATTATTATGTTCCTGTTTGGCTTTCCACGCTGATCCAAAAGTCCTATTCGGGTGGCAGGCGCCATTTCAACAGTTCCGATGAAATAAAGTCTAAGCGTCTGCTCAAATCTCATCTTTTCAATGAGTTCCCTTGGTCATCTTAAGCAAGCCTCAATCCCTCCCTGGAATGTGGTCAGAGTTGGTGCCAGGGCCAAAGATGAGCTCACCACAGGGCATGACCCATCCTTGCTTTTGTTAGCCACAGTGGCAGCCAGCATGGTGTAGTGGTTAAGAGCGGTAGACTCGTAATCTGGTGAACAGGGTTCGCGTCTCCGCTCCTCCACATGCAGCTGCTGGGTGACCTTGGGCTAGTCACACTTCTCTGAAGTCTCTCAGCCCCAATCACCTCACAGAGTGTTTGTTGTGGGGGAGGAAGGGAAAGGAGAATGTTAGCCACTTTGAGACTCCTTCAGGTAATGATAAAGCGGGATATCAAATCCAAACTCTTCTTCTTTCTCTGCCATCACCACTTTAGGTGATGGTGCCACCCAATGCCCTTCATTGGGCCTTCAGACGAACTTCAGAAGTGGAAAGGTGGCAGTGCTTTTGAAGAAGAGCTGAGCCCAGTTCTCATCTGTAGTGGCTGCACACCAACTTAAGTTACCCACATAGCATGTATAGATCTATATAGATCTCACAAATCCAGGGCTTTTTTCCCCAGCCAGAACTCAGTTCCAGCACCTCTCAGGTGGGCACCATCATCATTCTAAGAGAACAAGGGTGGAGTTCTGACACCTTGTGCTTGCCGATCGGAAGGTCGGCGGTTCGAATCCCCATGACAGGGTGAGCTCCTGGTGTTCGGTCCTAGCTCCTGACAACGTAGCAGCTCGAAAGCACGTCAAAGTGCAAGTAGATAAATAGGTACCACTCCGGTGGGAAGGTAAATGGCGTTTCCGTGCGCTGCTCTGGTTTGCCAGAAGTGGCTTAGTCATGCTGGCCACATGACCCAGAAAAAACTGTCTGCGGACAAACGTCTGCTCCCTCGGCCTGTAAAGCAAGATGAGTGCCGCAACCCCAGAGTTGTAATATTTTATTAAGATTTTCCACAACATCACAAAAAGAAAAAAGAAAAATACAAAAATAAAAAACAATTGAAAACAGTTCAATCTTTCATAACATATCTTGCATTTGCTTGTTTCCCGGACCTCTCCACACCTCCCCTCTTTGTATTCCAGTTCAATTTATTTATTCAGCAAATCCTTTCCCTCTTTACCTTTATCCTTATCTTGATCTTAATATATTATAACTTTAACTTTTCACCTGTTAACATTCCATTTTTGCATATTCCTTCATAACATTATTACTAAAACCCGTTAACCTCAATCCAACATCATTCTAACATTCATTAATTTTGTAATATTTCTGTAGATAGTCTTTAAATTTCTTCCAATCTTCTTCCACCAACTCTTCTCCCTGGTCTCGGATTCTGCCGGTCATTTCCGCCAATTCCATATAGTCCATCACCTTCATCTTCCATTCTTCCAGAGTGGGTAGTTCTTGTGTCTTTCAATGTAAGGCTGTTTAGATGAGTACAGTATTTCTGTTGTTTTACTATTAACCACTTGTAGTTTCCAGCTCAAAAGCAGGATACCAAATCTCCAAAATAAAGAAACTCAACTGTAGCTCATGCTGCCTGTGGATTTTCCTGCACTACTGCTGTGGGAGGTCATGTCTGGAGCGCCTAGGATGTGACCCCTTTCCACAGCAATGTGTCTCCAGTCCCAGGAAGAAAAGCACAGAGGCAGGGAGCCATCCTGTTACCAGCTCATTCTAATGCAGCACCTCGAGGGCTGCTTAGTGCTGGCTATGTGTTATAATAGTTCCCCTTCACAAGTGGAGTGCTCATAGGTCCTGTTCTCAAGTCAGCACTCAGCAGAGACAGGTAGGCTCTCCAACAGACTATTCTTTTTTTGCAATTGTTTTTATTGATTTTCATAGTATATCTTTATACATTCTTACAATATTAGTAACCTAAAACTCTCAGGATTACCACTTCCCTCTACTCCTCTTCTGGTTTTCTTGTTTCCACACTATAATATTTACACATTGATTTATATCAGCATACTGTTCATATCTATACATGGCTCTTTCTATAATCTCATATAGAATGCTCCATCAATTATACGTTGTAAGGTTTATCTCAGACCTGCCAGTGTTCTTATATGTAAACAGTGTTTCTCAAGGTAAGTTATAAATTTCTTCCAGACTTTTTGGAATGTCTGGTTGTCCTGCTCATGAATTAGTCCCGTCATCCTGGCTAATTCTGCGTACTTTACCATCTTTGTTTGCCATTCCTCGATAGTCAGCAGATCTTGTTGTTTCCATCCTTGAGCTATCAAAACTCTGGCCGCCGTTGTCGCAAACAGAAATAGTTTTTCGTCTTATTTTTGTATCTCATCCCCAGACATTCCTAAAAGAAATGCCTCCGGCCTTTTAGGGAAGGTATATATAAACATTTTTATTATTATTATTCATTGTATATACTGTCCCAAAATGCCTTTGTTTTTTTTTACATAGCCACCACATGACTGTTCTTAATTTGGGAAAAGCCTTGGCAAAATACAGATAACCAAAAGCCAGTCAAAAAGAAAGTACCGTAGTTTTTGCTCTATAAGACTCACTTTTTCCCTCTTAAAAAGTCAGGGGAAATGTGTGTGCATCTTATGGAGCGAATGCAGGCTGCGCAGCTATCACAGAAGCCAGAACAGCAAGAGGGACTGCTGCTTTCACTGCACAGCGATCCTTCTTGCTGTTCTGGCTTCTGAGATTCAGAATATTTTTTTTCTTGTTTTCCTCCTCCAAAAACAAGGTGCTTCTTGTGGTCTGGTGCGTCTTATAGAGCGGAAAATACGGTAATACTTAATTATATTTGGAGAGAACGTTTCAGAACCACACCCAGTGGCACTAAGCTTTCCAGGAAAATGGCAAAGAGGAAATTGGACTGCTTCTTAAATAGCTAAATAGCTCAGTTGGTGGAGCATGAAACTCAAAAATCTCAAGGTTGTGGGTTCAAGCCCCATGTTGAGCAAAGAATTGCAGGGGGCTGGACTAGATGGTCCTTGTGGTCTCTTCTAACTCTACAATTCTATAATTCTTTAAAATAGCTATTAGATCTACCCGCCCATTCTCCAATTTCTGCTTTTTAAAGTGTCCCACCATTGTACATTTCTCACAACGCTCCACTGGAATAACGGTATGTGCGCCATTGTGGGCTATTTACAATGGTAGCTGTGGCTCACAGACACCCACTTGAGATTGCCCTGCTAAGACTGGCTGGGATTGGTGGAGTCCTACAGATGTTGGAGAATTCCATTGGAACACAAAATGCCACAATTCACATCTTTGTTGTAGGTCAGGAATAGAAACCACACAAGCAAATACAAGCATTTGTTATTGTTGGGGGGGGGTAGCCTGCAAACATTATGTAAATAATTGTGTTATTTTTCTCTGCTTTGTTTTTGAGGTTTCCCTTCCACTGAAATTCATTGACTAATTGATGAAGTAATTCATTACACTAGTTTTGACCACAGCACACAGCAAGATGAACAATGTAAGTTTCAGCAGAAGCTGAACTGCAGTGGAACGGAAGCAGAGCTGATTGTGACAAATACAGGGTGAAAATTGTTACCCCTTGTATCCTGGAGGGGGGAGGCTGCTGTTATTGCTAAGAAGGCTTAACAGGGGGTACTTTGCCAGGGTCCCCCTCACCTGGCATGAACCAGGAAAAGGGCACATGCTGCAGTTGCCCCATTGTCATTGAATACATGAGTAAGAATGGGTAGGCAAACTAAGGCCCGGGGGCGGATCCAGCCCAATCGCCTTCTAAATCTGGTCTGTGGATGGTCCAGGAATCAGCGTGTTTTTACATGAGTAGAATGTGTCCTTTTCTTTCAAATGCATCTCTGGGTTATTTGGGGGCATAGGAATTTGTTCATTATTATTATTTTTCAAAATATAGTCCGGCCCCCCACAAGGTCTGAGGGACAGTGGACCGGCCCCCTGCTGAAAAAGTTTGCTGACCCTGATCCAAAGAGTTTGTACCTTTAATACCTGTCTACAATATGTCCTGGATGTAAAAATAAGAATAAAAAACCCCAGATCCCTTATTTATATCCATTTTGACGTATTTAATGCTCAGAATTGACTGTTAGCAAACAAGGAAGAACAGAGTCTTTAGGATAAGTAATATCTCTCCAGTCGCAAAGTGACATCCTAGCTCATTATCCGTATTTTGCTTGGTGCAATTTCTGCTCTTCGTCTAAGTAATTAATAAACATAATGTTGTTGGTGCATTTAGTTGCTATGGAAATGACTACATCATTTTCAGGTCTCCAGAGAACTTTGAAGAAATCTGCTGTAAGTTTCACCTGACTTTCTCACCTTTTACTGTCTACAATGAAATAAGTTATGACTCCTGGGAGGGATGTTTGAATTTCTCTCCACCAGCAAAGTTCTATAAATCTGCATAGTAATTATCCCTATAGAGTGTTGCCAAATATAGTTCCAAGACCTTATTAATTATATTCCCCAAAGGAATATTATTAAGCTTTCCAGCATTACATAAAAACATTCTGCTTTGGAGAATGAAACATGATTCGCTTAAATTTCCTGTTAAGGTAAATTAAAGCATAAGAGATTGGTGACTTAAAACTGATAAAGGGGTATATTTAAATTCATTAGGCACCTTGGCATGGTAAATTAACCTAAACATTTGCATTGGTGTATCACCATATGACCCGGAAGCTGTACACTGACTCCCTCAGGCAGTAAAGCGAGATGAGCGCCGCAACCCCAGAGTCGTCTGCGACTGGACCTAACAGTCAGGGGTCCCTTTACCTTTATATCCCACAAACCTCCCCTTGGTTTGTGGGATAGTTGTGGTGCTTTAATTGGTGTGCCCTTGCTTAACCATTTAATAGCTGACACAGAAGGTCATTAGATCGAGTAATTTGTTCTGTGGAACTTAAGAGAGGTAAACTGATTTAACACCAGTAATTATTTAATCTTCTTGAGATAGAATGGTGAATACAAGATTTAAACTGATAATGACTGTGGCTATTTGTGTGTGTGTCTTACTACTACTGTAGAACAAGCAAAATGTATCCAACATTATACTAAGGACTCATTGCAATTAATGGTCATGATTAACATAGGTGCATTAATTTCAATGGGTCTAACTTTCAGAATTAACATAGTTTGGATGCAACCCACTGATAATAAAAACTGCGCAAATACCAGGATAATAAATGGATCTAGTGCAAAGATATGCACACCTGGGGTTTAAAACAACCAGCACATGTTAATGCCTTGTATCTGTACTTAATTTCAAATCCATTTGAAAGATCATTCTTCTTAGGTTTATGCCAAGGAAAAATATTGTGCCTGAAAAATGAACAATGAAGTTTTACTCAAAGCACAACCCTTGAAATGAACGAACTTGTGTTAGGTCCATGAATTTCGATGGGTCTGCATTGAGTAAAACTTAGTTGAATGCCATCTATAATTTTTGGTGAATTTTCAGAGAAGGGATATAGACCGGGGTGGAAAAGTCTGTGTATTCAGAATAAGGGCTGGAAGGATTTCGCTCATTGGATTTGGCTTCAGTTGGTACAATAAGCCTGTCAAGAGTGAGGTCAGAGTTTCTTGCCCTTACTGGTTCTGTTTTGTGACATTGTCATGTGGCTATGATGGGGGCCAACCCCAGGCCATCACATTTGAAGATGTCAAAATAAGCCCTGGTTATCTTAGGCAAGTGGGTTAATATTTTAAGCCCTGTCCCATGCCCAATAACCATAGGACGCCTTTGCCTGGTGCCGCTGTGGGCCATAGATTGCAGCAAAATACTGGTCAAGGTTTTGTCCCGTATCTTCTCTGTGTGATGGGCTCATGGGAAAAAGCTGTCCCATGAATCCCTGCTGAAGAAGGGAAGGGAGAGCCTATATAAGGCTGCTTCCCCTGGAGCTTACAGCCATTTTGCTTTGAGAGCTTCCCAACTGCCCTCAGGTTAGAGCCTTCACTGAGCAATTTTGGGTTGCAGGTTGACAGGACCAGAAATGACCCCCCCCCCAACCTGATTGGCACCTTGTTGGGGTTTTTTTCACCTTTCCCTCAGTGAAATTATGGCTTTCCTTTGTTAGATGGGAGAACATTGTTTGTATGAGGGCAGAAATGGCATTGGTCAGGATCAACATAGTAAGGGGACTGAGGGGAGGATTGACCACAGCAAAAGCCAAGATTGGGTTCGGTATCTGCCTGGATGGAATCTGCACCCTGGTCCCCCAGTGAGAGCTTGCTTGCTTGGCTTGCATCACAGCAACACTGGCCGACTCCCGACGTACAGACTTGGAGCGATCCAAACCCGGGGGGTCCATTCCATCAACATGGGTCTTGTGGAACGATGTTTTAATCCTGGGACACAATCCCATGCCAACCCTTGCCCAGCCTGCTGCTGTCAATAAAGATTGAGCCTCATTTTATCCCATCACCATCGTACAGTCTGGTTATTTTGCTGCTCTCATGGGTCACATCATTCTTGGGCAAAAAATGGCATTGAAGCTGTTTTTGACCTTTAAAGCCCTATGCTGCCTTAAGTGACGTTACGCTTTCTCTCTTCTTCCCCCTCTCCTTCCATTAGTCCTGTTAATTTGCTAAACAAAGAAAGAAAACTCCATCTTCTGCAGTTAGAAACTTTATAGAATAATTGATGTTGTTTCAGACGATGAGTCCATTGACAAGTACTTTATCCACGTGCATTTTTCATAAGATGTTGTTTCTATTTCTATCTTTCATACACAGAGTGAACTGAGGATTTGTGCAGGTCTCTGTATCACAGAGCAATTATCAGAGCATATAATGAAGTTCCTCCTTCTCCATCTCCCTATTAGTTTCGTTCTTTTCTTGGTTGAAGGAAGGCTTGGCTGTTCTGCCCCCGTGATCTTTTATGAATAATAGGTGATCTTTCCTCTCATTGTTTTATTTGTTTAAATGGGGAACGAGTATGACTGAATAGACATACCCTCCAAATAGACCCAAAATGTCATTATATCTGATGCTCTTGTCATCAGAGGCATGGTGTCATTTGAAACCAATAAATGAATAGTATATAGAAGGGCTTACATTAGATGGCACAAAACATCGTGAGGACGAGAAGGTTATTTTCATCTTTCCAAACAATGATTGAAATTACTGCTGGGGTCACAGGGTCAATTTTACATTGTTATTTCAGAGTTCATCATATTGAAGAATCTCTGCAGGAAGAACTCAGGAGATACATGTATTAGATCTGGCAAAAAAATGGTTATTGTTCAGCATAAAAATAAGACAATACTATAATCTTCCCAATTTCCTTCTAAATGCTATTACTATATCTACTGTTGTGATACTAAAGAATGAGATCACCTTCTGTGCTGTCAGGACTCTTCAAGGAGCCCAGTGAAATTCATCAGTCGAGCTATCAAACAGGACTAACTCAAAATCAAAGAATTTGATGGTAACTACTATGCAGGAATTATCTCCCAGTATGTTCTTATATACTTGCCATGGTACATATTCTGCCAGAGCAAGATAAAAAAAATGCAGGAATTAAATTTCTATGAGAAGAAATTTAACCAAGAAAAATCTAGCTGAAGTTGACTTAACTGTCGGCACCAAACTCTTGACATACCAAGTCAGATGCCAGATTGATTGATTGATTGATTGATTGATTTGAGGGAGGTGCCCTATCTTGGAGTTTGTGAAATAACCCCGGCCTGTTGTGCTGGAGTGATGATGTGGCAAATTAACCCAAACCTTAAGGCTTCAAGGAATGTTGTGTCACCAGTTATGTCATTTTGGGTGATGGTCCCAAAGAACCCAAACCATAAGTGCTCTTTTTCTAGAAAAAGAGGTGCCAGAACTCACAATGAATGCCTCCCTTGTTCTCTTGGTGCCCACCAGAGAGGTGCCAGAATTGAGTTCCAGGGAGTTCCAGCTGGAAAAAAGCACTGCTTCTTGGCTGGCTATGTCATCAGTGATGCCATAAAACATGGGAAGAAGCCTAGAGCCCAGGAATATAATCAATTTGGGCCCACAGTTGGATGAACTTATCCCTTCACGTGGAAGATCTCCACCATGACTGCACAGCTGTAGCAATTTGATCCGATTCATTATAGTGCCTCCAGGTACTATGAGCCAGCCATGAGACCAGCAATGATCCAGAA
This sequence comes from Podarcis tiliguerta, assembly GCF_965153285.1. NCBI lineage: Eukaryota > Metazoa > Chordata > Lepidosauria > Squamata > Lacertidae > Podarcis > Podarcis tiliguerta. The sequence goes on along the minus strand of NC_139543.1, from coordinate 11,167,278 downwards.
CTAGTTTCATGCAATACTAGAACTGGAACTTGCTTTATTGAACTTTGCTTCTTCAGCTAGTAAGCTCTTTATTCACATGGTACTGTAGCTGCTCATTTCTCTCTTTTTGTAATTAGAAGTGGCTTGTTTTAATAACCCATTTTATTAATTTCATATTTTTTATCATTCTAATGATGGGATATTCACTTTGTTCCACAATGTAGTGGAATAAATAATGCAAAAGCAGATGAGGAATTAACTAAATGGGGGAAGGAAGGACGATCGAAAATCATAAGCCTGCCAGCTTGGCGCCAAATGAAAGTGTTTGGGGTCAGGTCACCCACAGTAGGAGGTCTGTGCCAGTGATATACCTAACTCTGCAGGGGTATTCTGGCGTTGTCTTGGGCTGCACTTAATGAAGGAGTCGAGCTGTGTGATTTAGTGGAAGAGAAGATCGAGGATTTGCAAACACAAAAGTCTTCCTCAAAGTTTTCTCCCCTCACACACACACTTTCGAGTCTCTGAGATGGTACTGTGATGGAAGTTCTAACCAAGCCTTGTAGATCAATTAGAATTCTGTGTGTTTTACCCTTAAGAATTGGGGCTCCATTGTTAAGAAAAAAGGGGGCCAAAAAGTAGGTCAAGGATTATTCTGTACCTATGTATGAGAAAAGTCGTCCATCCAATGAATTCTAATGTGTGAACAAGAAGATATTATATATAAGCACTATATATTTCTAGAACTTGCCTGCTTTTGGGGGGGGGGGGGGATAACCCTGGCCCTGTAATGCTAGCAACCCTATTATTACAATTTCCTGAATGTCATTATTCAAGGGTGTTTTTGGTTAACATTAAAGCTCCAGGTTGTTAAACTTACAGATTTTGTGAATGCACAAGCTGTCAAACTTGATATTGCAGTGGATCCCATGTGTGGGGCTGCGTTAGTAACCATTTTGCTCATCAGGACAAAAAATATTATTATAGATGTGCCATTTTTTAGTTACTTGGGAATCAACTTTATTTTCCTGTGTTAGCTCCGCAACATGACTGCCTGGCAGTGAGGTAATAAAATCTTGTTAATGGACTATAGCTAGGCAGTCATTGTAGCATCCTTTGGGTTTGGGAAGGATATTCACTCCATTGGGAAGTCTCACAATGGGTCTGCCAGGAAGCAGCAAGTGTCCGGAAAACATCACTTTTTGTTGTTTAATCATTTAGTCGTGTCCGACTCTTCGTGACGCCATGGACCAGAGCACGCCAGGCACTCCTGTCTTCCACTGCCTCCCGCAGTTTGGTCAAACTCATGCTGGTAGCTTCGAAAATACTGTCCCACCATCTCATCCTCTGTTGTCCCCTTCTCCTTGTGCCCTCAATCTTTCCCAACATCAGGGTCTTTTCCAGGGAGTCTTCTCTTCTCATGAGGTGGGCCAAAGTATTGGAGCCTCAGCTTCAGGATCTGTCCTTCCAGTGAGCATTCAGGGCTGATTTCCTTCAGAGTGGATAGGTTTGATCTTCCTGCAGTCCATGGGACTCTCAAGAGTCTTCTCCAGCACCATAATTCAAAAGCATCAATTCTTCGGCGATCAGCCTTCTTTATGGTCCAGCTCTCGCTTCCAGTGATGTATGGAAGCAAGAGCTGGACCATAGAGGACATCACTAGTTGTATTTATTGGTAAGCAACAGATTTCAAAGCAGCCAGGGCATGCTACATAGACAAGACTAAGACTCCAACTGGTCCTCACTGAGCTGTGGAAGGAGCCACACCCAGGGATGGAGGTTTCTGCTACAGACAAAGCATGTCTCTTAAAGAGGCAGGCTACAAACACTGCAGTTATGTTGGAGGTAGTCTAAGAAAATCTAAAATTTAGACTTTGGTCTGTCTGTGGTGTAGGTGGGGAAGCTTTGTAGATGATAAATTTTTCTAAGCCTTCCTTGGTGCATTGTGCCAACTGAGCTATCCCCAGACTGCCAGCTCATTCTTCTGCACATTTCTGTCCTCAATGTCTTGCCCAAAGTGCACCAACAGTTCACAAAACTATTTCACCTGGGAATAGCTCAGTTGGTAGAGCACGAGACTCTTAATCTCAAGGTCATGGATTTGAGCCCCACATTGGGAAAAGATTTCTGCATTGCTGGGGGTTGGACTAGAGCAGCGGTTCTCAACCTGTGGGTCCCCGGATGTTGTTGGACTACAACTCCCATCATCCCTGAGCTCTGGCCTTGTTAGCTAGGGGTGATGGGAGTTGTAGTTCAACACATCTGGGGACCCACAGGTTGAGAAAGGCTGGACTAGAGGATCCTTGTGGTCCCTTCCAACTCTATAATTCTCTGATTTATTCTACTCAGAGCTCACCAGATCCCTTACTTGTACTATTATCCCCAGACCAGAAAATTCCCACTTGTTAAATTTCCACTGCTGTCAAAGGCACAAGATGTGGATCAGTTAAAAAATAAGGGACCTTGACAACAGACACTTGAGTCAGTCCTCATCATTTATCACCCTCTCCACCTAGTTTCCTGAATTCTATCTGTGGAGGCCTTGTTGCTAATGATGATGTGCTGGTTCATCTTTAAATGTCAGACCATGTCCTTGACTTCATTCATGCTTGTATCTCAATAGCAGAAGCACAAGCAAATGGCTGGAATTCATTTCAGGGGGAAACTAATTGACTCACCTTGTCCACCACATGCCTGTTGCTTTTGTATTTTGTATTTAAATTCACCAGTGAGTCTCCAAAGGAAGCATCGCAAAATTGATCGGTATCCTAAAGATGCATGCTAGTTAGTTAGCTAATTAGTCAGTGTGCATGGTACTGACTTAACAAACATGGCACCTTCCATGGTATTTTAGTGCACATGGCTGTGTTGGACTAGTGGTAAATTTTTATTGATGCTTGTGATCTGTTTTAACTGATATAGGTTTGTCAAGGACGGTGAACACTGCTGCTACGGTTAATTTTTAGCAAATATGACTGAGCACTAGCATAGCATGGTTAGGTCTGTGAGGGACTACCACAGCCCTTGGTGTCTACCATACAGGTCCATTGGTTAGGAAGCTGATCAGTCCGGGACATAAAACAGCCTATCCGGCCCTTTGCCCTTTTCTCCACAGTGGCCAATCGGATGCCTATGGGAAGCCCAGGAGTGGAACATAAGGGCACTCTCCCTACTTTCCCTTACCTTTCCCACCCGACCTGGCCACAGTGATCCATGCGACGGTCACCTCCAGGCTTGACTACTGTAATTTGCTCTACGCGGGGCTGCCCTTGAACCTGTCCCAGAAACTCCAGGAGGTACAGAATGCTGCAGTGAGGCTCCTCACAGGGTCTCTGCCATGGCAGCATATTCACCCAGTGCTTTTCCAGCTGCACTGGCTCCCGGTGGTGTACAGGGTCAGATTTAAGGTGCTGATTTTGACCTTTAAAGCCCTTCACGGCTTAGGACCCTCGTACCTACGGGACCGCCTCTCCAGGTATGCCCCACAGAGAGCCTCAAGGTCCATAAATAGCGACACTCTAGAGGTCCTGGGCCCTAAGGAAGTCAGATTAGCCTCAACCAGAGCCAGGGCCTTTTCAACACCGGCTCTGGCCTGGTGGAACACTCTGCCTCATGTTTTTATATATATATATATTTTATTAAGGTTTTTAAGACAAAATAACAAAGAAATACAAAAAAAATACAAAAATACAAAACAACAGGAAAAACAACACGAGAAGAAAAAGAAACAGAAAAACAAATAAAAACAATTCCATTTCATAATATTCCTTGCATTTACTTATTTCCCAGACTTCCCCATACCTCCCTTCACTGTATTCCAATTCATATATTTGATCAGCAAATCCCTTCCCTCTATCTTACCTAATTTTTGTCTTAGTCTTAATATCCTAATATATCTTAATCTCCTTAATATCTTAACAAATCAAAGCCTTTTAATTTTACACTTTTTAATCTTTGAATTTTCTATACTCCTTCACCACTTTATTACTAATAACCTTTTACATTCAATCCGATGACATTCTAAGATTCATTAATCTTATAATATTTCTGTAGATAGTCTTTAAATTTCTTCCAATCTTCTTCCACCGTCTCTTCTCCCTGGTCTCTGATTCTGCCGGTCATTTCTGCCAGTTCCATGTAGTCCATCACCTTCATCTGCCATTCTTCCAGAGTGGGTAGTTCTTGTGTCTTCCAAAACTGTGCGATAAGTATTCTTGCTGTTGTTGTAGCATACATAAAGAAAGTTCTATCCTTCTTTCGCACCTGTTGGCCGACCATGCCCAGGAGAAAGGTCTCTGGTTTCTTCGGGAAGGTGTATTTAAACACCTTTTTCATTTCATTATAAATCATTTCCCAGAAGGTCTTAATCCTTGGGCATGTCCACCATAGGTGAAAGAATGTACCTTCGGCTTCTTTACATTTCCAACATTTATTATCGGGCAAATGATAGATTTTTGCTAGCTTGACTGGTGTCATGTACCACCTGTATATCATTTTCATAATATTCTCTCTTAAGGCATTACATGCCGTGAATTTCATACCAGTGGTCCATAACTGTTCCCAGTCAGCCATCATTATGTTATGTCCAACATCTTGTGCCCATTTTATCATAGCAGATTTTACTGTTTCATCCTGGGTATTCCATTTCAGCAGCAAGTTATACATTCTTGACAAAATCTTAGTTTTGGGTTCTAGCAATTCTGTTTCCAATTTTGATTTTTCGACCTGGAAGCCAATTTTTCTATCCAATTTGTATGCCTCCATTATCTGATGATAATGAAGCCAATCTCGCACCTTCCTTTTTAGTTTTTCAAAACTCTGCAATTTTAGTTTATCTCCCTCCTGCTCCAACGTTTTCGGTTGGCATGCATATTTATAGTATGAAAAGGTTAAAGTGCACAGAATGTTTAAAAATCACATTGTCAGGAAAGCATTGTTTAATGTTTGGACAAGGTATAAAGATCTGCTTGAAAATAAAACCCCAAGGTGGCTGTCACCAATGGAAGCAAAAGCTCTAAAAAAGCTTAATATGGAGGCCAAATGGCCAAAATATTGGGAAATTTTGGAACGCTCTGCCTCATGAGACCAGGGCCCTGCAGGATCTGCTTTCTTTCCGCAGGGCCTGTAAGACAGATTTGTTCCACCTGGCCTTTGGCTTGGAGCCAATTTGATTCCCTCCCTCTCTTTCTTTTTTCTTTTCCTTCTCCTCCTGCGAGGAGGCTACATTTTAATATTTAATGTTTCAATATTTTAATGTTGTATTTTAATTTTGTTTTTAAGTTGTATTCATTCAACTTGTTTTATTATTGCTTGTTAGCCACCCTGAGCCCGGCCTTGGCTGGGGAGGGTGGGGTATAAATAAAAATTATTATTATTATTATTATTATTATTATTATTATTATTACTTGAGTTCTCCAGCAACTGGAATTCAACAGTGTGTTCCCTCTGATCTTGAAGGTAGCATTGTCATCATGACTAGTACTTACTGGGGGAAAATTCCTGCATTGTGGTGGCGACTGAATTCTTTGATTTTTGGTTCTTAAGATCTTCTTCAGTGCTTCCAATCCCCCATCTCAAAAGTCTTTGGGGACCACTGTACTTACGGTTTAGGGAAATTGGCCACTTCCCTTGCATCTGCCAAATTACTCCCGTCCTGTTGCTTCAGGCTTCTGCATTTGAAAAGGTGCTGAAAGAACTCACTAAGAAAGGAGAGAATAATCCCATTAGTTACAAGGTCATCTCTGTTTTCTCAGATAATTGGAATGGTTCTGAAGCTCATGGGACATTGCAAGCAGCCATGCTAAAAATGTTCTCCCTTTAAATCCTGAGCTGTACACTTTTGTTCTGAAAACTTGGCATCTTTCTTTAGTCAAAACTTTTTCACATGTCGCAGAGTGCCACAACATCGTTAGCCGAGTGGAGGAGCATTTTATTTTGAAGTTATTGGATAGATATATTGAAATGAGTGTGGGGAGGGGCTGGACATAAATTGCCCCCCATAAAATATGACTACCCTGTGGTCTGCTTGGTGAGATATATTGAAGTGGCAGCACCTTCTAGATTAAATTTTTAATGCTGTCTCTCCTCATATTCTAACATTCAGATCATCTGCAACTTAGGAAAATTCCTGACATCAGTCGTCCTCTGTCCATTGGAAGAAGGTATCATATTGACCAAAGGGGTTTTATTTGTTTGTTCGCTTGTTTAATTTGTATACCATCCAAATATCCCAGGGTAGTTCACAACACAAAAATACAAAATGAGAATTCAAAACACGTACTGTAATAAAACAAAAACAAACCAATAACCTCTTTCACACAAAAACATTTTAAAAACCATAGACTATTAACTGATTGAATGCCTACTCAAAGAGAAATGTTTTCACCCTGACACCTAAAGATATGTAATGAAAGTGCCAGGTAATCTCGACATCCATAAAGATTCTTGCTTAACTATGTATAAATTAATACATATCAGGGGTTCCCAAACTGTGGTCCTTGGACCACCAGTGATGCACAAACTTCATGCAGGTGGTCCATGGCATGTTTGCAAATTTGTGGCTGAAGATGGGAGATAGCACGTCCATCATATTAAACATTTTTGCTACTTTTTAATTGTATTTTTAATTGCTTCTTTTATTTCTTATATTTCTTACATTGAATTCTATGGAATACAAATTGTAATATGCTAAAGCAGTCTATATGAGTGCTTTGCACAGCCGGACAGATAATAGCTCTGGGTCCCATGTACTGCTTCAGGTGATGCTGAGAACTTCTGGACCTGGTACCAGCATTAACGGCCCTAAATCTATTCTTATTCCATGACAAAGAGACCACTGGGGTTACTTACACAGCTGGATTGGCTCTATAGATCAGCAGGGAAAACACTTCATTACTCCTTCTACTTTTCCTGTCAGTTTATAACTCTACCTATGCCATGCTCAGATGTTAGTCCAAGATGATGATGATGATGATGATGATTGATTAGATTTTTATTCTGCTTTTCCTCCCCAAGGAGCCTATGATAGCAAACAGCTAAACAATAAGTGATACATTTTTTTTTTCTTTAAAGCAACAGCAACATTGAAAACATTGTGGTATATGAAGCATAAAAGGTAAAGGGACCCCTGGCAGTTAAGTCCAGTTGCGGACAACTCTGGGATTGCGGTGCTAATCTCGCTTTACTGGCTGAGGGAGCCAACGTTTGTCCGCAGACAGTTTTCACAGGTCATGTGGCCAGCATGACTAAGCCTCTTCTGTCGAAACCAGAGCAGCGCACGCAAACACTGTTTACCTTCCCGCCAGAGCGGTACCTATTTATCTACTTGCACTTGATGTGCTTTCGAACTGCTATGTTGGCAGGAGCTGGGACCCAGCAATGGGAGCTCAACCCGTAGCGGGGATTCGAACCGCCAACCTTCTGATCGGCAAGCCCTAGGCTCTGTGGTTTAGACTACAGTGCCACCATCACCTCATATGAAATATACCCTCCACCATTTCTCTGATGAACGTTCCATTCCATAATGTTAATTTTACTATTTATACCCCGCACATTTTACTGGGTTGCCCCAGCCAATGAAAATAGGGATGTCCTAAGGAAAAGCAGGACATTTGGGTATCAAATCGGAAACCAGGAGGGATTCTCTAAATCAGGGACATCTCTGGAAAATAGGGACACTTGGAGGGTCGCTGTGAAGATGTGATCACACATTCCTCCCTCACCTTATCCTGTCTTATCACCCTGCTTTGTTAAACAGCATCAAGCCAGAGATTTTAATTGGGGAACCTATGGCTTAATGCAAGATAGGAGCAAAGCACTGAAGCTGTTTCTAATAATGGAAGCAGGAAAGAGGAAACAAGGGGGACACATGTGGCCAAGTTTGTGTGACCCACAAACCGCGGTTGATGCTGCTGTAGATGAATGCATGGACCCAGCCCTCATTATCAGAACAGCCTAATGCAAATTATTGACTTCTGTGAAGGATAAATGCTGCTCCTTTCTGCCTCTGTGAAACCACTGCCTTTAGAATCAAACATATGGAGCCTGAATTTTGTGCTTTGTGCTTTGATGACTAACTTGTTCCCTGCTTCCTCCTTACACCCCTCGCCTTTGCAGAAGGAATATTTCACCTGAGAAATTACAAACGCAATGTCTGCTGTATGTGGCAAGGACATTTAACGCAAGGGGGCGGGGAATCGGCAATATCTGTACAACCGCTAATGAAATCAATCTGGCAGTGTTCCTGTTAGGCGTGCGATGAATTAGCGCTAAACCGACGTGACATACTTTTCAGCATTGGCTGTTAGCTGAGGTAACACATTTATCTCTTAGGTGAAGACAATCTACACCTCTTTGACTGAATGGGTTTTTTTTAGTACTACACTCTCAAATTCATGATTGCTCCGGGTGTAACTTACCAATCCCTTCTCTTTCCTATTAGTAGGACTGAAGTTTTAATATAGCTCGCTGCCCTCTGGTCAATTGAAATTCCCAGCTGTTATCCATCGTTGTGGCTCAGTGATGGACTTCTCCTTTAAAGAGAGGGGGGGGGAAGGGAAAGCACATTCTTCCTTTATGGACCAGTGGCACGCCATTCACAAACTGGGATCCTGTCGTTTAAGAGTGCTGGTGGAAGGGGGGACCATTAATGTTACAGCAAGCAGCAGAGAACTCTCGCTTTCCCTCGCACCTTTACAAAAGCACGGTTTGAAGCTTATCAACCCACAGCACTGCTCAACTTAAAATGGAGCAGCTACTGCCAACAGATTTTCAAAGCCAGCAACGGATGAAGGTCTCTAGCTATGAATTTAACATTTCGTTGCAGTGTCTTTTTTTTTTTTTAAAGAATAAATGTGAAGCCACCCTGCTGGCCCGGTACTGCAACTTCAAATTGATTATTTTTCTTTAATGTGCTGCCTGATATTCATGGTTATTGCAAGCCTTATATCTGAAGCAGCGTGTTTTGGGTTTTTTTAAAAAAGTTAGTCAGCATGTCTGGTGAGCTCTGAAACATTCCCTCTTTACTTTGAACAACTAGGCTAAGTCATTGGGGGAGGGAGTGCTTCAGCACATGTCTTTTGATCCGACCAAACAACTCTCTCACCTGCGTGAAATAAAAGGATATCAGCATGCATTGTTCTTTATAGAGAAGCCAGGTAAGAGTAATTTAAATTCCACCAAAAAAAGAAAATGGTATATTATTGTTGAAGGGGCTCCAAGCCTTATTGGTCTTTAATTGTAACAGAAATGTTCCTTTTTCTCCAGAATTGTCTCCCCATCCAGCATGGTGCCTTCATTATATAGTTTCAGATAAGAGGCAAAAACGTCCATCTTCAACCAGGCCTTGGGCTGATTAATATTCTACAGCCTTTTAAATGTGTCCGTGGGAAGGGGGATTATTGTTTTGCTGTTTTGGTTTACTTGTTTTCATGTTTTATCTTCTATTTTATTCTGTGAACCACCCTAAGATCTTATGATGAAGGGCAGTTTATAGATTTAATGAACGGATAAATGAAATAAAGGTATATAAGGCCATAGCTCAGGGTAGACCACCCAGCTTGCATACAGAAGGTGTCAGGTTCAATCTCTTGCATCTCCAGATATTATTGGGAGAGACCCTTGTTTGAAACAGTGGAGAGCCACTGCCAGTCAGTGTAAGCAGAACTGGACTAGATGGACCCATGGTCTTAACTTGGTATAAAGCGCCTTCCTGGGTCAATATCCAGGGCTGTGCAACTGATTTGTCCCAAATCCTGAACCAAATCGGCACAATTTGTGCCAAATCCAGTTGGGGTCGAGGCAGCTACAGAGCGGGTCGGGTGAATCCAAACTGAATTGTAATGATTTGTGTCAATGTGGAACTAAAAAAAGGAAGTCTCTCTAAAGCCAGACAGACTGTCTTCATAATGTTTCAATTATTAAAACACCATATAAGGGGAACACCAAGGTGGTGAGAGAGGAAGAAGAGGAGGAAGAGGAGGAGAGCTGGACTTCACCCATTGAGATCTCTAGGTTCCAATCCAGGACTAAAATCTCACAGAACCCTCTCCAATCACAATGCTTCGTTGTTCTATTGCACACAGTCTTTTCATAACTATATTCCTTTTTTACAAAAGCAAAACTTAAAGGTGGCTAGCACAAATATCCCTGGAGCTGCCTGTCCAAAGTTTGGCAAGTTTAATCCACTCTGTAGGCGTGACCATGTTTCCTAATTTCATGCACATCCATAAAGAGACCAAAAAAAAAAGGCTATGGCTGTTTTGGTTTCCCAATGTAAATTGATGGGATTTCTGAACATTGCTTTTTCTTTGTTGCAAGGGTTAGGTTGTGCCAGGGCCAGGTCATTCCCAATTGGGCTGGGGCTGATCTGAATTGCTGAACTGGTCCCCAGTGAGATTGAATGTGGGCATGCACAGCCCTAGTAATAATAGCCACAAATTCCTCCTCCTTGTGCAAAAAGCAAAGAAAGAGGTAGCAGAGATGAATTCTCAAGATAAGCTTATTTCAAAAAGTTGGAAGAATGACAAGAGGGAAAAGGCACACACATTCGCCCACCCCAAATCCTCAGAAGTCATTATCTGACATTGCAATGCAGAACTGATCTTATGCAGTCGGGTCTTGGAAATTGATAGTCAATGAGTCACAGCTACAGGGAGCTTTTTGCATATGAAGCTGAATGTGACAGAATCCTCACAGGAACTAAATATTTCAAGGAAACATTTGAACCTTGTGTTGTTAAAGTAATGTCAAATGTTTAGCTGGCAAAGGACAAGCAACTCAGAGGGGAGGAGGTAATCCTATAAGCTGTTCTCTTTTGGTCTTCTCCAACAAATGTAGCTTACATGCACCAATGCTAGCAAAATATATATATTTCCATTATGCAAACAGAATGTCACTATTGATTTAGGATCATTTGTATGACAGCTGCCCGGTAAGGGTATGACATGAACTCTGAAGCTCTCCTTCCCCACAGGAGAATTTATTTAATTGCAGCCATTAAGTTAGAAATCTCTGAAGAGTACTTGAATAAGTTATTCCAATAGAGCTCTCCCATTGATTTCGGTAGAGGATTATCTGCTTAAATTGGTGTGGGGGACCTGTGGCTCTCTAGATGGTGTTGGATTGCAACTCCCATCAGCTGTAGTCTGCATGACCAATGGTTAGGAATGATGGACGTTGTAGTCCATCTACAAAAACATCTAGAGGGACATAGGTTCTCCATGTCTGTTTTAACTGGGCTAGGAATTCTCCCACCCCCCAATAAATCACACATTTGTTGTTGTTGTTTAGTCGTTTAGTCATGTCCGACTCTTCATGACCCCTTGGACCAGAGCACGCCAGGCACTCCTGTCTTCCACTGCCTCCCACAGTTTAGTCAAACTCATGCTGGTAGCTTCGAGAACACTATCCAACCATCTCGTCCTATGTTGTCCCCTTCTCCTTGTGCCCTCCATCTTTCCCAACATCAGGGTCTTTTCCAGGGAGTCTTCTCTTCTCATGAGGTGGCCAAAGTATTGGAGTCTCACCTTCAGGATCTGTCCTTCCAGTGAGCACTCAGGGCTGATTTCCTTCAGAATGGAGAGGTTTGATCTTCTTGCAGTCCATGGGACTCTCAAGAGTCTCCTCCATGGATCACTGCCTTGCTGTGGCGAAGGGGCTTGAATAACTCAGAGAAGCTATGAACTATGCTGAGCAGGGCACCCAAGATGGACAGGTCATAGTGGAGAGTTTTGACCAAACGTGATTCACCTGGAGGAGGAACCGGCAAGCCACTCCAGTATCCCTGCCAAGAAAACTCCATGGACAAAGACAACAGGCATATAAATCACTCATAGAACTTTGTAAATATTCAAACTATCAGACTTCCATATTGAAATTTCCTTTCAAAACAACAACAATATAGGCTTTGTCCAAATGGTGGCTGGATTTAAAAGCCATCCCCATTCCAGAGCAGGAAGAGAAGTGGTCAATAAAAGGTTGAAGGACAGCTGCTGATTGGTTTGCAAAGCAACAAAATTCAATGTTTTAATCCTCAAAGCAGCTTTTCCATTTTATGAAGTAGCAAAAACAACAACCCACACCTAGGATACAAGTCGTTTCCATGTCTGAAAAGCAATGTTGGGTAGAGGAAGAGATGAGAATCTATTAGAGAGAAAGGATAGATAACCTGAGAATCCAGAAATACCTGAGACAAAAGCTATTCAGAGAACTTTTGTTTCAGCACCAAAACAGGGAGCTGGGAGTGGGATGGAGAGAAATGTTCATTAAGCCAAGGCTCCCTGCTTCTCTCTTTTTCAGTTATATTCTATTATTATTATTATTATTATTATTATTATTATTAATTTTAAAAATCACATACATTGCAATACATAATATTTTTTTCTTTTCTTTTGTCGACTCCCCACCCCATTTTCCATGCTGTGTTTTATTACTCCTCCATGCTGCACCCTATCTTCTTTCTTTTATGTCATAACAATAATACAATAATCTCTAAATCCTTCTGTTGCTCATAGTTCAAATCCTGCTCATGAATTCATCATACTATAATATTTCTTTAAATAGTCCAAAAAGGGCTTCCATTCTTACGCAAAACAATTGCCATTGGGTTTTCTTATTTCAGCTGTTAACTTTGCCAATTCTGCACTTTACTTATCCTTTCTTCCTTGGTGAGAAATCCTTCCTTCCATTTTTATGCGTGCATAAAGAATCCTGGCTGTTGCTGTTACATACATAAAAGGTGTAATCATCCTTTTTGGAACTTCAATCTCTCTACTTCCCAAGAGAAAAGCTTCAGATTTGTTCACCCCACTACCTGCTTCTCATGTTAGCTGTAACCACTGAAATGTAGGTGGGTTCCCACAAAGGAAGACTCAGTGATAACAGCAAGAACCTTTATTGAAGTAACAGAACTAGGCAATACTGGCAAAGCGTGTTCTCATTAAAAGAGAGCATGTGTTGCGGTGGGGGCAGCCAAGACACCCTTCTGTTGCCAGGCAGTTTGGGATGGGATACCTCTGGCAGGGATTGGTAGCCTGAATTGCTGGTGTAATTTTGATGTCGCCAATTTGGGGGTGGGAACATAGGTTTTTTAAACAGTGCTCGCAGTGATCTGCTTTCTCTTTCGCTGCGTGCACCGGATCACCTGCCCACCCTCCCTTAATTTGGGTCTTGTGCGTTGACCTTGCTATGCCTGTCATAGGGTTGTCTGCTTTTGGGGCAGGGGCCTGGTAGGAATTTTGTCCATTTGGCTGATTGGCTGTTGCCATTTGGTTTTTGCCTACTGCGTAGCAAATCGTCACAACTTGTAGGCATTGGTTAAAATTGGTTGGAGGAGGGGTAAGGATAGGCTGTGCCTGCCCCTCCAGTGCTGCTGCTGCAAGGGAATTCCATTAAAGGAACTCAGGGGCTTGCCATCCTTTCATCTAAACCCCTGGAATCGGGTTCAGGCTGTGTAAGCCCCTGGGAGCATGCAGGGAAAAGCTGAGGGTCTGTGTCGCAGCTCCAGTTATCCCCAACGTTGTTTCACCTCACTGACTTTCGCTGGAATCCAGAAGTCAGTTCTGTCCCCAGGCGGAGGGACAGATAGTCCTAACCAATGCCTAAGCGACAACTCACATCCATGTACATTAATAAAGTTGTGGCCAAAATTATGCCAAAAACCTTAAATAAAAATTCTGCGTGAAGTGTGTGTTATTGGGGTGGGGGTGTCTTGGGGACCTCGACATAAAAAGCAACTGCTGATATACATTTCTGAAGGCCTGGGCCACTCCCACTCTCAACGTGATTGGCTGTCCAAACTTCCAAGCTGCGAGTCATAAATCAGAGTTTAGAGGTCAATGGCAGCGGCCACAATCCTGAAATGTACTGGGATTGGATATCATGTGTCGAATCAGAACACAGGGGCTCAGAATCCTTAGTCCAGACTCAAGCTCAGGCAAACACAGGCCACGCAATACATAACACCAGTCCTGAAAGATCTTCATTGGCTCCCAGTATGTTTCCAAGCACAATTCAAAGTGTTGGTGCTGGACCTTGAAAGCCCTAAACGGCCCAGTATACCTGAAGGAGCGTCTCCACCTCCATCATCCAGCCCGGAAACTGAGGTCCAGTGCCAAGGGCCTTCTGGTGGTTCCCTCGCTGCGAGAAGTGAGGTTACAGGGAACCAGGCAGAGGGCCTTCTTGGTAGTGGTGCCTGCCCTGTGGAACGCCCTCCCACCAGATGTCAAGGCAATAAACAACTATTTTACTTTTAAAAGACAACTGAAGGCGGCCCTGTTTAGGGAAGTTATCAATGTCTGATGCTGTATTGCTTTTAATACTCAGTTGGAAGCCGCCCAGTGTGGCTGGGGAAACCCAGCCAGATGGGTGGGGTATAAATAATAAATTATTATTATTACAGTGGTACCTTGGGTTACATACACTTCAGCTTACATACGCTTCAGGTTACACATTCCGCTAACCCAGAAATAGTACCTCAGGTTAAGAACTTTGCTTCAGGATGAGAACAGAAATCGTGCTCTGGCGGCACGGCGGCAGCAGGAGGCCCAATTAGCTAAAGTGGTGCTTCAGGTTAAGAACAGTTTCAGGTTAAGAACGGACCTCCGGAACAAATTAAGTACTTAACCTGAGGTACCACTGTATTAAGGGACGCGGGTGGCGCTGTGAATTAAACCACAGAGCCTAGGACTTGCCGAGCAGAAGGTCGGCGGTTTGAATCCCCGCAACGGGGTGAGCTCCCATTGCTCGGTCCCTGCTCCTGCCAACCTAGCAATTCGAAAGCACACCAAAGTGCAAGTAGATAAATAGGTACCGCTCTGGCAGGAAGGTAAACGGCGTTTCCGTGTGCTGCTCTGGTTCGCCAGAAGCGGCTTAGTCATGCTGGCCACATGACCCGGAAGCTGTATGCCGGCTCCCTCGGCCAATAAAGTGAGATGAGCGCCGCAACCCCGGAGTCAGTCATGACTGGACCTAATGGTCAGGGGTCCCTTTACCTTTACCTACTTTACTACTACTACTACTACTACTACTACAAACAACAACAACAACTGCTGTCTCTTCTTTGCCAGCTTGATTGGTCATGGGTAGCAAGCACCTTGATTCGGAGGTGTCTTGCTTCAGGCAGCAAAATGTCTTGGGCTGGCCATATGAGTGCGTGCTGTATATGTGTTTGGCACCACTGACTGCTGGCACACCCCCCCCAAAAAAATATATATATAGCTCAGCTATGTGGGACCGTGATCTTCGAGCTGAAAAAGATTCCCGGTGTGAAGTATCGAAAAAGCATTGCATTTCTCCGCCTGCCTTCCTTTTACAAGTGCTTTACCTTGTCATCACATTGACCTTTGCTCTTCTCATGTAAATGCTGTGATTTTATGAACTGGAAGGAGCAGGTTTATTATGCTAGCCCTGTGTCTAATGACACTTGGATAATTGGCTGGCAGATAGCACCTGATCTTGCAAGATTCTGCACAGCTCCTCTCTTTCGGAGCTTCCTGGGGCTAGTTCAGCATTAATCTTTTTCAAAAAGTGTTACAGTCAACTGCCCTTTCCAAGCTGCAGCCATTAGCCTTAATTCCATAAGCAAGTCCTCCTGGAAGATGTTTAGTGTGGGATGTTAACTGCACACACAGCTTTAAATCCCTTTCCTCCCTGTCTTCACAGCAGGGACACCTCCTATCTAAATTAGTGGACTGGGGTCTAGGGAAGGTCAAAGAACTTTCTGTAATTTTTTTTCCAGGTTTATTGCCTGTCCTGCCCCTGAGGGCTTGGGGCAGGTAATAGAATTTTTAATTGAAGATGACAGATCTTTGTCCCCCCCAGGCTTCCCCAGAACAGAAAGAGCCAGCTCATGCAACGATTTTGGACTGCCAGGAAATCTAAATTGCTTCTTTGTTCGTGAGGAAGGAGCACACTGCACTCTTTCTGCTGGGGGTTGCAAACGATGCAATTTATGGAGGCTCAGATTGCTTGGGTAGGAAATGGTGGAGGAGGAGACTTAGGGAGCTGTGGGAAGGTTGAGACCTTCGGTCTTCACAGCTGCCTCGTAGGGGCTGGGCAAGTTTTGCCAGGAAAGCTTCTGTGTTTTCAAATCAGATGGAAGCTAGTTTGGGGAAAATGCATCAAACAGGAGTATTTCTCAAGAAATTTCAGGATAGATATGGACTGTGGTGCTGGAGGAGACTCTTGAGAGTCCCATGGACTGCAAGAAGATCAAACCTATCCATTCTTAAGGAAATCAGCCCTGAGTGCTCACTGGAAGGACAGATCGTGAAGCTGAGGCTCCAATACTTTGGCCACCTCATGAGAAGAGAAGACTCCCTGGAAAAGACCCTGATGTTGGGAAAGATGGAGGGCACAAGGAGAAGGGGACGACAGAGGACGAGATGGTTGGATAGTGTTCTCGAAGCTACCAGCATGAGTTTGACTAAACTGTAGGAGGCAGTGGAAGACAGAAGTGCCTGGTGTGCTCTGGTCCATGGGTTCAAGAAGAGTCGGGCACGACTAAACAACTAAACAACAACATTGACTGTGGCTAACATAATGTGTTCTCTTCTTCAGACACCAGTGGTGGGAATGCACTGGAGCCAGAATAAACTAATGTGTGCACAGTCTAAATCAAGCTATCATGGCATTTTTCGTAGGTAAACATGAAAGTGTTAATTGAGATTATTGTCTCGCAGCTGGTTTTGTTGATATTATTTTGGCCAGAACGTTCCTTGGAAAGCATCCGTTTCCTGCCATGTCTTCTGAATGCTCCTTTACGCTCTTGAAATGTTTTAATGAGGATTTCTGGTTTATTTTCACGTAATGGAAGAAAAACAACTCGAATGGAGAAAACATGACTTGAATGTTGAGTGGATCCATCATGGTACAATATTATTTCTGGCAAACATTTTCTGCCCGAGGGCATTCCTCTTTCAGATCACTTGATGAATCCAAACACCCCCCCCCCCCCCAGAGATCCATTTCCTGGCAGAGCTGTCAACTTTTCCCTTTTCTTGTGAGGAATCCTATTCGGAATAAGGGAATGTCCCTTAAAAAAAGGGGAAAGTTGACAGCTATGTTTCCTGGTGGACTACACATCGCTGAAAACTGACAGGAATCCTAAACAGTTGTTCACTTCCATTGCAAACAATGGAGAAAGAGAGAGTTTCCATCCGCCCTTCCCAACAGGTGGGCGGGGTTTGTGACACTGAGTGGGCTTACCTGGTCCAGTACCTCCCACCTGGGTCAGGGTGGCTATCGTCCCGCCCCCGGCCTGGGAGGACAATGGATGGCCGGCAGGGGGCACGGTGAGGGCCAGGAGAAAGAGGCCGACCCCTTTGGCCAAACCTCACTTTGTTTCCTCCTCTTCCAGGTTCACCCACCCATCCCTCCCAAATTAATGATATTTTCTTGCAGCCTAATATTTTGCTGCGGGTACTGCTATGGTCGTAAGATGGTTGCTGTACAGTCATACGTCGGGTTACAGACGCTTCGGGTTGCGCGATTTCGGTTGAGCACCGCACCGAACCCAGAAGTACCGGAACTGGTTACTTCCAGGTTTCAGCACTTGAACATGCGCAGAAGCACTAAATCACGCTTTGCGCATGTGCAGAAGACCAAATCATGACCTGCGCATGCACAGATGCGGCCCTGTGGGTTGCGAACGCTGCGGATTGCGAACGTGCTTCCCGCACAGATCACATTCACACCCTAAGCGTCCACTGTATTCAGAACCAGAAAGGAATTTTCCCTGCATTGGCAGGTTTCACCTTCCCAGTAGCATTTCGTCAGAACTTTGGCAGCTTTTAGGCCTTGGCGAGGTATCCTTTAGTCTATCTATCTTCAAGATGGGGGGTGACATCGTCACACACACACCCCACGCGGCAGCATTTGCAGGGCCCATTAAAGGGTTGATTGCGGCAGTCCCTGGCCCTAGAGCATTGGCATGCAGGTCACACTCCCGGCTGAGGTAAGGTAGGAGGGCACACTGTGTAAGTTTATGTTTTACAGTCCCCTCTGAGTACACCTCATTGCCCTGAACATCCTCAGTCCTGGACAGACTGAGGGGGTTATGTTGCTGGGGACCACAGTCCAGAGCAACAGGATCCACCACAGGGACAGAGTCCAAGGCAGGGACAGCTCAGGATCCCTCAGAGGGGGGAACCTAGAACACCTCCTCAGGCAAGTTTGAGCCAAAGAGTGAGCCTTTTTCACCTGCTGAACCAGCTGCATTGTGTGGTAGCAGAGGATGGGGCTTTCAGTCAGCCCTAGGGAGTTTGTTGTACTTGTCCCAGTGGAGCAGACCTGATATAGCGTTTGCTGTCAATCTGCTCAGCAGGGAAGCTTCAAACCCTAGTGTGCAAGCCTGGAATGGCATCAAGAGAGTTCTGAGGTATTTGCAGGAGACCAAAGACTTTTGTCTTAGGTTACCAGCAGAAGAAACGTTTTGGGAACTGCTCTTTCAATCACGCGCCTGCTACGCTACTTTGCTAATTGCTTTACGACCTGCAGAGGCTCGCAGGGGGAAGCGTGCTGGACGCCGAACAATAAAGCAATAAATCTATCCAAGAGGTCATGGAACAGGTTACATGCCAAGGCCTATGCCAAGTTTCCCACATTCTGAAGTTGAAGAAAGTTGTGGCCAATTTTTACCCATACTTGGGTCTCTGGTCTCATTCTTTGTGGAGGTAGGCTCCATGGACAGGGTTCAGAGCATGTGCTCACAATGTGAATAGCACTGCTTCTCTGGGTAACAAGGACAGAAGTACTTTTGCAGTATTCTGGGCATGTTGGTGCCATTCCATATTTCTTCTAATAAAGCCACTACAGGTGACTAGGTAGATTATTTGTTGTTGTGGTGTGGTGGTTGTGGTTGTGGTTGTTTTCAAATCAAAGCACGCTAGGATGGTTTTGTCTTGCCTATGAACATCAAACAGTATCACCTACACAATTAGTCAGTAGGAGATCATGCATTGAATATGAAGCTTCAGCTTTCAAAAATAGAGATCTTTTGAATTGATGGAAGATGACTCAACTTTCTTTTGATTATAAAGGTTTTTGCATCCTTAGAGCAACTTATGCTTCATTTGGTTTGCTTTGCTGGATTTCTTTTTCCTCCTTTTCTTTTTTGTCCTGTCCAAGTCCGATACTATCCATCATGGGTAAAAAAAATTCAGTTTAATTCATGACATACTAATATCTCCCTCCATAGAAACATAGAATTATAGAGTTTGATCAAAACTCTGCTGAGTTGCATTCCTCAGTAGTGTGGTTTTTTGAAAATAATAAGAATAAGGAAAAAAAACCTTGATAAATGCTTTAGGTGGCAATCATGTTTTGTTACTTAAGAGTAAGCCTAAGAGTAAGCCTCAGTCAAGCTTACCTGAGTAGACATATATAAGACTACACTGTTGGAAAAACGCCTGGGAAGGCCACCACCTTCCCAAGACACTGGAGCGCCTCTCCAGTGTTCACTCTCTGGCTGTAAATCTTCCTCAGTCCAGAGAGACCGGTGATAAGCGACCCCTCCTTCCTGAGAGGAGCATGCTCGTCTTCTGGCATCTCATTGCAGAAGAAAAAGACAATCAGTAGCTATAAACTACTTTATTTACAGTCCATATATACAGAGAACCCACCAGCATGTCTGTTCTCTCTCAGCAGCAGTACAGAACAAATTCTCACACAAAAGTGAAAGTACCGTATTTTTCGCCCTATAGGACGCACCGTCCCATAAGGCGCACCTAGTTTTTTGGGGGGGAAATAAAGGAAAAAAATTATTTCCCCCCCAGGCGCGGGGTTGGGGAAGCCCGAGCTTCCCCCGACCCCAGCCCCCAAACAGGCAGCTCTCTGCAAGCCGTGGGAGCCCAGTGCTGGCTCCCGCTGCTAGCGGAGAGGTCCGCGAAGCCTGGACGTGCTGAGCTCAGCGCGCGCAGGCTTCGGCATGCAGGCACCTCTCCGCCAGCAGCGGGAGCGCTCCCGCTGCTAGCGGAGAGGTCCGCGAAGCCTGGGCGCGCTGAGCTCAGCGCGCGCAGGCTTCCGCATGCAGGCACCTCTCCGTCAGCAGCGGGAGCGTTCCCGCTGCTAGCGGAGAGGTCCGCGAAGCCTGGGCGCGCTGAGCTCAGCGCGCGCAGGCTTCGGCATGCAGGCACCTCTCCGCCAGCAGCGGGAGCGCTCCCGCTGCTAGCGGAGAGGTCCGCGAAGCCTGGGCGCGCTGAGCTCAGCGCGCGCAGGCTTCGGCATGCAGGCACCTCTCCGCCAGCAGCGGGAGCGCTCCCGCTGCTAGCGGAGAGGTCCGTGAAGCCTGGGCGCGCTGAGCTCAGCGCGCGCAGGCTTCGGCATGCAGGCACGTCTCCGCCAGCAGCGGGAGCGCTCCCGCTGCTAGCGGAGAGGTCCGCGAAGCCTGGGCGCGCTGAGCTCAGCGCGCGCAGGCTTCCGCATGCAGGCACCTCTCCGCCAGCAGCGGGAGCGTTCCCGCTGCTAGCGGAGAGGTCCGCGAAGCCTGGGCGCGCTGAGCTCAGCGCGCGCAGGCTTCAGCATGCAGGCACCTCTCCGCCAGCAGCGGGAGCGCTCCTGCTGTTTGCGGAGAGGTCCGCGAAGCCTGCATTCGCCCCATAGGACGCACCCAGATTTCCCCTTCATTTTTGGAGGGGGAAAAGTGCGTCCTATAGGGCGAAAAATACGGTAACTTCTCTCAGTACTCCAACAGAAATGTGACTTCCTACCAGAGGCCTTTCTCTTGGGCATGGTCGGCCAATTGGTGTCAAAGAAGGATAGAACTTTCTTTATGTATGCCACAACAGCAGCAAGAATACTTATCGCGCAGTATTGGAAGACACAAGAACTACCCACTCTGGAAGAATGGCAGATGAAGGTGATGGACTACATGGAATTGGCAGAAATGACTGGCAGAAGCAGAGACCAGGGAGAAGAGACGGTGGAAGAAGATTGGAAGAAATTTAAAGACTACTTACAGAAATATTGTAAGATTAATGAATGTTAGAATGACATCGGATTGAGGTTAAAAGGTTATTAGCAACAAAGTGGTGAAGGAGTATGGAAAATTCGAAGGTTAAAAAGGGTAAAATTAAAAGGTTTAATATATTAAGATATTAAGAAAAGATTAGGATACATTAAGATATTAAGATAAAGATTAAGTTAAGATAGAGGGAAGGGATTTGCTGAATAAATATTTGATATGGAATACAGTGAGGGGAGGTGTGGGGAAGTCTGGGAAATAAGTAAATGCAAGGAATATTATGATATATAGTGCTATTTGCTGAGCAGCTGGTGAGATAAAAATCCTAACATACACTGCCAATATTATGAGGAATCTGATGGAATGCATTATCTCAAACTTTTGCTGTCACTTATAGCAAGACATCCATGGGGAGGAGACAACTTTATTGCTCAAGAACTCCAAAGAAGACTAGATAACAGCAGACTTGATGGGAACTTCAGAGTAGTTTTTAATGTTTGATGTCGTATTGTGTTTTAATTTGTTGGAAGCTGCCAAGGGTGGGTCAGTCAGATGGGTGGCATATAAATAAATTAAATGTTGTTGTTGCTGAAGCAACTTAATTGCACAGCCTGAATTTGCCAATTTCTGACTTGAACCCCCTCCTGACACACACACACAAAATAGTGACAATTTGGAATTGCCCTAAGATTCAGCTGCTAGCCTTGATCACTCTAGTACCTGAGATGTGGGGAGGTGCAGCTGTGCCCATTGCACAACTACCATACAACAACCATGAAACTATGCTAGTATCTGTAGGGACACGGGTGGCGCTGTGGTCTAAACCACTGAGCTTCTTGGGGATGCCAATCGGAAAGTCAGCGGTTCAAATCCCCACAACAGAATGAGCTCCTGTTACTCTGTCCCAGTTCCTGCCAACCTAGCAGTTCGAAAGCACACCAGTGCAAGTAGATAAATAGTTACCAATGTGGCAGGAAGATAAACCGCGTTTCTGTGTGCTCTGGCTTCCGTCACAGTGTTCCGTTGCGCCAGAAGCGATTTAGTCATTTTGGCCACATGAGTCAGAAAGCTGCCTATGGACAAACGCCGGCTCCCTCGGCCTGAAAGCGAGATGAGCGTCGCAACCCCATAGTCGCCTTTGACTGGACTTAACTGTCCAGGGGTCCTTTACCTTTATCTTTTAACTATGCTAGTAACAATTCCTCAAACTTGTCCTGTTAAATGTAGCTAGAGGAGTTTGTTTGTTTGTTTGTTTGTTTGTTTATTATTAATACACATGGCCTTGTGGCTCCCACTCCCACCCCCATCCTAATCCGACGCAATCCCAGTTCATTTTCCTTTGTTTGTTGTTGGGTAGATAATGATAAAGAAACTGTGCTGCCAGAACTGACAAATGCTAATGAAGACTACTTAGCCAGTTTATGCAATGTAGCAGGAAGCATTGCTGGAATGCATAGCTTCAAAAATGCAGAGACGTACAATGTAGGCCAGTTGTTTAGTTGCTACCGGCATGCCAGTGAACAACTCGGCTATTTTTATCCACCAGCTCAGCCGTAGAAGACTGTAGCAGTTCTAAATGATCAAACCTTACAGTTCCGGGGAGATGCCAATTACAGGCAGGCAGGCAATAAGTACACATGCCACAAAACAACCACCCCTGTCCAAATGCCTGTTTGAACTTCCTGTATCAACACATCCTTTGGCTCTTTTTGAAATTTTATTTCACAAAAGGGAAATTGCAATATCACAATGTTGAGTACTTCCCCATAAAAACTCCATTCCAGCTCTTTTTTTTATTGTCATCCATCTTGGATCTAGTACATGGGTAGGCAATCCCCATCTAAATCTGGCCCGTGGTTGGTCTGGGAATCAGTGTGTTTTTACATGAGTAGAATGTGTGTTTTTATTTAAAAATGCATCTCTGGGTTATTTGTGGGGCATAGGAATTCGTTCATTTCCCCCCCAAAATATAGCCCAGTCCCCAACAAGGTCTGAGGGACAGTGGACCCGCCCCCTGCTGAAAAAGTTTGCTGACCCCTGATCTAGTAGCAAGGTTCATTACATATTTATGTTCTGCTTTTCTGTGAAGGTAGTTTACAGCCATAGAACAATGAAGTCTCCGTACAAAATAAACAGAACAATAAAAAGAGTAACACAGTCGTAAAGATGGATTAAAAGAGCAGATAGAAGCAAACCCAGCCAGAAGCAGGAGTAATTAATTCAGAAATAATGTCAAAACGCCAAGAAAGCCCAATGAAAGAAAGTTGCCTTCACTGCCTAATTAAAGTGGGCAGGAATTGGGTACTTGAGGTCTGTTTCAGGTAGGAATGAAGACAAAAGAGCCACAGCTCAGTGGTTGAGAATACATTTTGCAGGGAGAAGGTTGATGCTTTAATCCCCGGCAACTCCAGGTAGGGCTGGAAACAGCTTTGATATGAAACCACAGAGAGTTATTGCCAGTAGCTGGACGACCAGTGGGAAACCTCTCTCCCCTGGGTCAAATTAGGCCAAATTTTGCTCATCTCCCCCAAACTATGTTTATCAGTCCCATACCTGACATCACATGGTAAAGACTTGGCTGCAAAGGAGCAATTAGGAGCATAAGGCATGCCCTGAGTTGGCCTTGCTGACCAAAGTGGAAGGCAAGCCCCTTTGAAGTACAGTGGTACCTCGGGTTACATATGCTTCAGGTTACATACGCTTCAGGTTACAGACTCCGCTAACCCAGAAATAGTGCTTCAGGTTAAGAACTTTGCTTCAGGATAAGAACAGAAATCGTGCTCCGGCAGCATGGCGGCAGCAGGAGGCGCCAATAGCTAAAGTGGTACTTCAGGTTAAGAACAGTTTCAGGTTAAGAACGGACCTCCGGAATGAATTAAGTACTTAACCTGAGGTACCACTGTAATCCTTTTGCTAGTCTGCAAAGGAAAAAAAATCTTGATTTCAGCCACAGTTTGAATCCAAGCTGCACCTGCTAATGAACCAATGGTCTGACTTGGGTAAAAGGCAGCTTCCAAAATTCATAAATGACTACAGTGGTACCTTGGTTCTTGAACATAATCTGTTCCAGAAGTCCGTTCCAAAACCAAAACATTCCAAAACCAAGGCACACTTTCCCATAGAAAGTAATGCAAAACGGATTAATCTGTTCCAGACTGTTGAAAACTACATCTAAAATTCTTTCTTTTTTTTAATAAAATTTTTATTAGGTATTTTATAATTAAAAGAAAAAAACAATGAGAGGGGAAAAAACAATACATAAATTCAACAAACAGTACATTGACAACAAAAAAAGAAAAAAAAGAAAACAATACAACATAAGAAAAAACAAAACAAAAACACACATCCAAATTTTTATATCCAAATCTTTCGTTAGCTTATTTCCTCAACTTCCTCGCACCTCCCTTTTTTGTATTCTAGTTCTAATTATCTAATTCGACAAATCCTTTCCCTCTTCTCCAATTTTTGTTCTATAATTTATCTTAACACAATTTAACTTTCAATTTTCCAATTTAACACATTAGCACTTAATATTCAAATTCTTAAATAACCCTTCTGCTAAAACCATATAACTTCATTCCAAAATACTTCTAACATTCATTAATTTTGCAATATTTCTGTAAATATACTTTAATTTTTTTCCAATCTTCTTCCATTGACTCTTCTCCCTGGTCTCAGATTCTGCCAGTCATTTCCGCCGTTTCCATGTAGTCCAACAGTTTCATCTGCCATTCTTCCCGGGTGGGTAGTTCTTGTGTCTTCCAGTACTTTGCAATAAGTATTCTTGCTGCTGTTGTAGCATACATAAAAAAGGTTCTATCTTTCTTTAACTGAAAACTACATCTAAAATTCTTCTCCCCACTGCCCCAATCAGCACAATCTTTTGAGATCTCTCTTTCTCTCTCATGTCAAAGCAGCTGGGCTGCAGAGCACTGAGAGCCAGCGTGGTGTAGTGGTTAAGAGCGATAGACTCATAATCTGGTGAACCAGGTTCGGGTCTCCGCTCCTCCACATGCAGCTGCTGGGGGACCTTGGGCTAGTCACACTTCTCTGAAGTCTCTCAGCCTCACTCACCTCACAGAGTGTTTGTTGTAGGGGAAGAAGGAAAAGGAGAATGTTAGCCGCTTTGAGACTCCTTTGGGTAGTGATAAAGCAGGATATCAAATCCAAACTCTTCTCTTCTTCTTCTCCCCACCTCCCAAATCAGTGTGATCTCTCACACTGGGCTGCAGATAGGTAGAGCGCTAGTTAGCAGCACAACACTAAAAACGGAAGCCAAACACTTTGTTTAAAATGGTAGGATGCTAATTAGTAAAAGGTAAAGGGACCCCTGACCATTAGGTCCAGTCGTGGCCGACTCTGGGGTTGCGGCGCTCATCTCGCTTTATTGAGGGAGCCAGCATACAGCTTCTAGGTCATGTGGCCAGCATGACTAAGCAGCTTCTGACGAACCAGAGCAGCACACAGAAACGCTGTTTACCTTCCTGCTGGAGCGGTACCTATTTATCTACTTGCACTTCGGCGTGTTTTCGAACTGCTAGGTTGGCAGGAGCAGGGACTGAGCAACGGGAGCTCACCCCGTCGCGGGGACCCCACCGACCTTCTGATCAGCAAGTCCTAGGTTCTGTGGTTTAACCCACAGCGCTAATTAGTAGCGCAACTCAAAACAAAGTGTTTTCGACTTCCAAAAAAATTATAATTGAGAACCAGAACGCACACTTCAGTGCTTGCGATGTTTGGGTTCAAAGTTGTTCATGAACTAGGCTGTTTGAGAAGCAAGGTACTACTGTAATCCAGGGGTGTGGAGCCTGTTGACTACAACTCCCATCATCCCATTAGTTGAGGCTGATGGGGATTGGATTCCAGCGTCATATCTGGAATTTCACACGACAGATTTCACACTCCTGGGCTAAGTCAAAACTTCCTGGCAGGTTTTAAAGGAGAAGGGAATGTGGTCTCACATAAGTTTTCTAGGAAGAGGGTAACATTTGAAGATTTTAATTTCAGAAACACTTTTGAAACATGAGGCCCTGTTAGCATATGAGTCGCTAATGAGATAATGAATCCTCTCTTATTGTTCCTTCTGTCTATCTTCACTTTTATTATTGTTCTGGAGGACGTGCAAGGGACCAAATTCTGAAATTTATAGACGGCATATTTATAGCACATGTCAGTGAACAAGCATCAGGAAACATCAATTTTATAGAGGAATTAAATGAGGTTGTTATAGTCAAATTTATTGTTTAATCTGTGGAAGCACCATAGACCTATCTAAAGGTTAGACCACCGAGTCATAAAGAAAGAACATCACAATCATCATCTCAATAAGCACTATAACATGGCTGTAAAATAAGACAGGACAGGAAGTGATAGAAATGTCCTAGAAATGCACCACACACAATTTACACTTTCAAAGGCTTTGTCAGGGAATTTAAGATTACAAAATTACAGAGAAGCTATACCAAATGTTAATACAGGCTTGGCTGTTTGTTTGTTTCTTCCGTTTCCTGAAATACTGATGTGAAAGTATGCTGTCCTATCCAGGGTTGTTTTTTTTTTTTTGCAAGAACACTCTTGGAACAGTTTCTTTAACTGTAGTGAAATTACGGCTACTGGACAACCTGTCAGATTTTTATTATGCTCCAAGCTAGGCAGTATAGAGTGCCCTATAGATCATTATGAGCATGATCCTTGGTAACCAATATAAATTATGTCCATTATATGAAATACAAAAAGTAGTCAGACTTTCTTTTAAAATAAGACATTTTGAGATATACCAAAGATCAAGTTCCTGCCATTCAAGCTGCTCAGAACATGCTGAATTAAAAAGGCTACTCAGTTACACTGTGCCACAGGAAAGCACTTCAGGAGTATACCATTCATTTGGTGATAATAATAATAATAATAACAATAATAATAATAATTTATGAGTTTTACCCTGCCCATCTGGCTAGGTTTCCCCAGCCACTCTTCCCTAAACAGGGAACTTCCCTAAACAGGGCTGCCTTCAGATGTCTTCTGAATGTCAGATAGTTGTTTATTTCTTTGACATCTGATGGGAGGGCGTTCCACAGGGCAGGCGCCACAGCCGAGAAAGCCCTCTGCCTGGTTCCCTGTAACCTCACTTCTCACAGTGAGGGAACTGCCAGAAGGCTCTTGGTGCTGGACCGCAGTGTCTGGGCAGAACGATGGTGGTGGAGACGCTTCTTCAGGTATACTGGGCCGAGGCCATTTAGGGCTTTAAAGGTCAGCACCAACACATTGAATTGTGCTTGGAAACGTACTGGGAGCCAATGTAGGTCTTTCAAGACCGGTCTTATGTGTATAATATTCCAAATAAATAACTGTGGTAGTCTAGTTAGACAGTACACATCCATCTAGCTGCAATCTGTTTGACCCAAAGTCAAGACAATGGGCATGATCCAGCCATTGATTTGAAATATAGAAATTTAAGTACATGCTGAACTTACACCTAGAAGTCAATGGGGCCTAGAAATGTTGATTTTGCCTTCATTTCCCATTTCCAACCTTTATATTATACACTCCCTACTTTTACCTTGTTGAACCAAAAAAAGGGGGGCATTGTAGCATTTCTTCCAGCAAGAGATGAAACTGAAAAGCACAGTATGTTTCTCTGAAAACTGGAAGAAGAAACAAATGGAGGATTGCTTAAAAGTGAGAAACAATGTAAGAATAATGTACTGCACCTCTAGTCTATGAATATTACAACACCCAAAGGTAAAAATAATAAAATGTATAAAACATGGGTTTGGGAAAGACTTTCATCTGACTGAATATTTTTGTATGAATTAAGCGCCTACAATTATATAGGCTTAAAGGCAACAAATACAAGCCGATATAAATAGAGTTCATTTGTTGGGCTTTTAAAATGAATCCCACCTTAGAAATTCATGGCACAGGCAGAGATTTCTAGTTGTAACAACTAAATAATAATAATAATAGAATAATCTATTAGGTTGGATCCAGTCTAGTCATGCTCAGAGTAGACCCACTGAAAACAAGGGGAGATTTTTTTTAAAAGTTTTTATTGACTATTTCAATATAACAAATTATCAAAACATATCATATTCATTATTTTCCCCCTTTTTCCCCATCCCCCCTTCAAACCCTCCCCCCCCCGAGACTTTCCCTCAGGTCCTCTCTCTGATTTCTCAGCACATATTATTCTCTGCATGTTATAAAATTATACATATCCTTACATTATCTATCTACCATGTTATCAACCAATAAATTTGTGTTCGTTTATTCAAAACCTGCGAAGGAGTCCAATTCATTTTGTTGTCTTTTTAGATAAATTGTAAAAAGCCCCCATACTTTCTTGAAGTCACAGTTGTCCTTGTCCCACAATTTGTATGTCAATTCAGCCAGCTCTGCATAGCTTGTCAGTTTTTCTTGCCACTGTTTTTTCGTTGGGATTTCCTCATTTTTCCATCCTTGTGCTATCAAGACTCTTGCCGCTATTGTAGCATACATAAATAAGGGGAGATTTAAGCCTTGTTGATTTTAATGAACCTAATGACTAACTGTGCAGTCCTACCTGACCATGCCTTCACGTTACAACAAAGGAGATTCCGACTAAACATCAGGAAGAACTTTCTGACAATACCGTTGAAATATACTCAGAGTCGCAAAGTGATTTCATGCTCTTTATTCAGCTCATAGTGGTGAGGAGGAATGAATGAAAGTCCCCTCAAAGTATCTGCTTTATATACATTATTTACACAATGGGCTGCACATGATTGGCTAATTCTGGAATTCTACTGTAAGCCAATCAGGTTGTGGATTCACTTAGATCTGGAGCATGATTGGGTGGTTCCTGCCAACCAATCATACTGCTGCATTGTTCTAGGACCAATCAGACTGCTGCATTCTGAATCCTATTGTTCTAGGACCAATCAGACTGCTGCAATTTGGATCCTATTGTTCTAGGACCAATCAGACTGCTGCAGTTTGGATCCTATTCAACTCAGTACATAACACCTGTATTGGCCCGAATATAATCCGCACCCAAATATAATCCACGCCTTTAAAATTCATGGGGGGGGGGGGGTGAGAGAATACCTGAATATAAGCCATTCCCTTAAAAGTCCGCAGGCACTCACACCCGTTCCATTTTACCATTTGTCTGTTTCAGCAGCGATATCGTGAAAGCCCATTTTTGTAAGGTTGCGAATTTAAGCCGCACTTTTCACGGTCGGAATTTGGGTGGGGGAGAGTGAGGCTTATATTCAGGCCAATACAGTAAGAAGTGTTCGACAGTGGAATGGCCTCCTTCCAGAGGTTGTGGACTCTCCTTCCTTGGAGGTTTCTAAGCAGAGGTTGGACGGCCATCTGTCATGAATGGTTCAGCTGAGATTCCTGCAGTGCAGGCGGGTTGGACTAGATGACGCTTGGGTAAGGTTACCAGATGTCCCCGGATTTACAAATCAGTCCCCATACAAAATCCATTGAAGCTGAAAAGTGTCCCTGGATTCATTGAAAAAAATCTGGTCACCTTACGCTTGGGGTTCCTTCCAACTCTACAATTCTATGATTCTATGTCTATTCAGAAGCCATATTGGATACATTGCATTTACTTCCAATGTATCCTGAGCCTGGATCGAACCCACTGGCTTCTTGTACTAACTCATCCCACAACAAGATAGAACTACATATTTCAAAGGAACAAAGAGGCTCTCAATACTATATTTTTCTCTCAGGACGCTCCCCATAAGCACAGTGACCCTGAAAATGCCGAAGGAAGTAGCATCCACTGTAAACAGAAGTAAGATTCTGCAACACAACTGAATGCATGTAAATTGGTTTAATTTGCATATTTAAAGGGCCTGCATAATCCAAAGCATCTCATTTTAACTTAATGCTCAGATTTCCCTGGCTGCAAAAGACCTCATTAAAACAATGTCTTAAAACTATTACTGGAAACGTGCTGCTAAGTTTTATTATTAAATTTAAGTTTTTTTCTCCTGTGTTTTGTATGAATTGTAGTTTGAGTGTTTTATCGCCTTTTTAATGTCTTAGGCCAGAATGGGGAAACTAGTTCATCTCAAAGCCACATTTCTTTCTGGGTAATGGGGAGATGGGCACTTGTCGGTGGTGGGTGGGGCTAGTTACAAAAGCAAGCAGGGCACGGCATGGAATTTTTCATATTTTTACAGTAGGCTAGTTTATACACAAGCACTAACACACCTCTCTCTGTTCTCCATCCAGACAAGTAAAGGGCATTATCAGAGTTCAAGGACACATCCTGACCAAGCAAAAACGCTCAAGGAGGGTTTGAGGCTGAGCAGTAGGGAAGGAGGCATAGCCTTGAGAGAATTGCAAGGGTCAAACTGAGAAGCTTGGAGGGTTGCCTTTAGTCCTCAGGCCTGACTGTTCACCTCCTTGTCTTAGGCTGTTCTGCTACTAGTGGAGTGGTACATCATACAGTGGTACCTCGGGTTACAGACGCTTCAGGTTACAGACTCCGCTAACCCAGAAATAGTACCTCGGGTTAAGAACTTTGCTTCAGGATGAGAACAGAAATCGTGCTCCAGTGGCGCGGCGGCAGCAGGAGGCCCCCATTAGCTAAAGTGGTGCTTCAGGTTAAGAACAGTTTCATGTTAAGAACGGATCTCAGGAATGAATTAAGTTCTTAACCCGAGGTACCACTGTATATATTTTTAATAAAACAAATGACTTTGCTTCTATCTTTGCTACACCACCAATCCTTTGATAAAGAAATGCCAGCCAAAATTGCATTTTTTGAGTCCTCACAAATATCTGAAGTGTCTTAGCATACAACATATACTGAGAACTTACAGAGTAACATCTGGTAGCTAAACGTAGGGTACTATAAATGGAGTAAAGAGCTTCCTCGTTATTCAACCCACCTTTTGCTTTAGTGGAAGAAGCAGATGTCTTTGTTCATTCCTTTGGGTGCCCAAGTTTGCAGACCATCCAAGTGTCCCAGATTTCTGATTTGATCCCAGAATGTCCCACTTTCCCTTAAAGGTAAAGGGACCCCTGACCATTAGGTCCAGTCAAGGATGACTCTGGGGTTGCAGCGCTCATCTCGCTTTACTGGCTGAGGGAGCCAGCGTAGAGCTTCCGGGTCATGTGGCCAGCAGGACTAAGCCGCTTCTGGTGAACCAGAGCAGCACACGGAAACACCGTTTACCTTCCTGCCAGAGCGGTACCTATTTATCTACTTGCACTTTGACGTGCTTTCGAACTGCTAGGTGGGCAGGAGCAGGGAATGAGCAACAGGAGCTCACCCCATCGTGGGGATTCGAACTGCCAACCTTCTGATTGGCAAGTCCTAGGCTCTGTGGTTTAGACCACAGCATCACCCGCATCCTACTTTTCCTTAGGACATGCCTATTTTCATTGGAGAAATGTTGGAGAGTATGGAGCTATGTGACCCT
This sequence comes from Podarcis tiliguerta, assembly GCF_965153285.1. Lineage (NCBI taxonomy): Eukaryota > Metazoa > Chordata > Lepidosauria > Squamata > Lacertidae > Podarcis > Podarcis tiliguerta. Next base: position 11,135,919 of record NC_139543.1, on the reverse strand, counting down.
TGAGCCAAGTAGATAAGTAACTATACAACCAGTAGAAGACACCTAGGCAGTTCTGTATAGGGAAGTTTTTAAATGTTTAATGTTTAATTATTTTTATATACAATGGTACCTTGGGTTACATACATTTCAGGTTACATACGCTTCAGGTTACAGACTCCACTAACCCAGAAATAGAACCTTGGGTTAAGAACTTTGCTTCAGTATGAGAACAGAAATTGCGCACTGGCGGCGCGGCAGCAGTGGGAGGCCCCATTAGCTGAAGTGGTGCTTCAGGTTAAGAACAGTTTCAGGTTAAGAACAGACCTCCAGAATGAATTAAGTTCTTAACCTGAGGTACCACTGTATATTGGAAGCCACCCAGAGTGGCTGGGGCAAACCAGACAGATGGGCAGGGTATAAATAATAAACTTTTATTTTATTATTATTATTATTACTACTACTACTACTACTACTACTACTACTATTGAATAGGACGTCCTTATTTTCATCAGAAAAATGTAGAAGTTTGCTCTGTCTCTCTGAAAGTGAGCAGGCAGGCCCTTTAAGAGTGAGTTCTGCGTGTCCACCGTCATTATGGATCGGTAAGGTTGCAATTTGCAAATGAGAATGGGATTCTTTACAAGACAAAAACAGGCAAAGCATTTTTAACAACTCTGCTCTGCCTTGAATGTCAGCTATCTTAAATCTTAAGCAATCCTGTCCTTTTTATGCTAATCATAGAAAAAGACACACAGAAGAGTTTGAGTGAAAGACAAAGACTGAAGTCAAGAAAAAGACTTTCCATAAAGAATGGAGAAAGACCCTCAGACAGGGAATGAATGGAAGAACGTACATCAATCAAAAGTGATAGAAGCAGTAAGATGTTAGGGCAAGAAGAGGAGAGATGAAGTCCTCTCCACAGAGGTCAGGCAAAGTCAATCTCTTCCCTTCTAAACAATCACTACGCCAAGTAAGCCAATTGAAGGAGAAATTTAGACCCACAAATTTATGGCTTTTCAACAACACTGGGACTTCGGTCTTATATTTATTTCACATTTACAGCAAAGTGCTGGCTGTCCCAGGAAAGAAAGCTATGGGTAGGCTTGAGCAAGAATGGGAAAACAGGAACAAACAGAGCAAGATATAGAGGGAGTCTGCACATGCTTGTGTTCTAAATAGACATGGAACCCAGACAGAAAGGTGATGTCAACATCTAGGGACAGGCTAGAATATTTGACTCATAGATGGTACATTCATTTGGCATCTGGAGTGTTGGTCAAAATCACATGTGGTGTAAGGGAAACTGTCAAGGGGCCAATGGCATTTGAGTTATATCACCTCATATGGGATCCAACGGTTAAGAGCTGAGGTGATAGATAGATAGATAGATAGATAGATAGATAGATAGATGATAAATAGAGAGATAGAGAGATAGAGAGATGTATTAAATTTTCTATTTTACAATTTAGAATATTCATTTAGACAACCTTAAGATATCAATGACTTCCCTTCTTCTCTTTCCATGGTTCATTTTGCATAGCATAAATCCCTGCATATTTTATATAAACTAAAAACCACTCAGTATTCCATTATTACTTCCATCAAAACTTTTTTACACTGTTGAATTTATCTTAATGCTGCTATCGTTTTCAGGTGTACACAATTTCCCCCCATATATTCAATAAACATTTTCCAATCACCTTTAAATGAATGTTCTTCTTGTTCTCTTATTCTGTAAGTTAGATCCGCAAGCTGCGCATATTACATCAGTTCAAGTTGCCATTCTTCTTTGGTTGGGACCTCACTCGTTTTCCATTTTGGGGCTTACAAAACACGGGCCGCTGGGTGTGGATGATCCTTTTGGATGTGGACCACCACCAGTCCTGTGGGCTATGGGCTGGAGAGTATGACAAGGTTGTTACTTCAACATTAGGAATGTAGGAATGTAAGACGTGTCTGTTTTGGGGTATACTTTATATGCTTTGTGGCTTTATTCTTTTAAATGTATGTGCAAAGCTGTGCACGTTATGTTCCAATAACACTGCCAAGGACCAGGTAAAAGTGGCAACAAAGTTTTGTAGGGGGTTCCTGAGCAAACTTCTGTTACCTAATTAAAAGAAATTAAATTCTTGCAGGGCCAGCATGTTCCACTGGGTCAGGTTTGGACATCACAGTAAACCATGGTTTATTATGACAGGAATAAGCAACAGAGAGGGATGAGGGTGGCACTGTGGGTTAAACCACAGAGCCCAGGGCTTGCCAATCAGAAGGTCGGCAGTTTGAATCCCTGCGACGGGGTGAGCTCCCGTTGCTCGGTCCCTGCTCCTGCCAACCTAGCAGTTTGAAAGCATGTCAAAGTGCAAGTAGATAAATAGGTACCACTCCGGCAGGAAGGTAAACGGTGTTTCCGTGCTCTGCTCTGGTTCGCCAGAAGCAGCTTAGTCATGCTGGCCACATGACCCAGAAGCTGTACACCGGCTCCCTCGGCCAGTAAAGCGAGATGAGTGCTGCAACCCCAGAGTCGGTCACGACTGGACCTAATGGTCAGGGGTCCCTTTACGTTTACCTTTAAGCAACAGAAAGCCTTGACATCCCATACTTCCCCCACCTCTTCCTTCTCTACCATGGCTGCAGTGAGGAGATTGAACACTTTTCATTCCATTTTTTAAATCAGTTCCTACCAAGGTAATCAAGGTTAAATTATTAAGCATACAAAAATGGAATGGAATATCAGAGGTGAGAAAAGAAATGTACTGCAAAAAAGCATTCCTTTTTTGCAGTCTTTTGCTTTACTGCAGTGCAGCATCAAAGCTTTTCGTTGAATATCTGCAGCTGATTATTTCGCACCTCTTTTTTACATTTCTTTGTAGCAGCTTAGAAGGATTAAACAAGAGCTATTTACACCCTTGCGCCATTGCAGCGTGCTCTCTGAACTAATTAAAGGACCTCAGAAAGCAATCCGAGTCTCCTGATTTTGTAACACAGTTCAGTCAAAAGTTCATCTGTTTGAAGAGGCGCAGTTAATATAAATCCATTTTTAAAAATCCATTTTTATTTAGCTTTACAGCTGAGGACAACAGGTCAACGGTGCACGCAGATAAACCTTCCAGGTACCCAAAGACATTGAACGAAGAGAGTCAATGTTGGAAATACTTCATCAGCCCATGGGGAACTGCAGTCATTTCCATGTTTGGAATAAGAAAGAAAGAAAGAAAGAAAGAAAGAAAGAAAGAAAGAAAGAAAGAAAGAAAGAAAGAATTTAACAATTCTCCCCTGATTCATTTGGGGAAGGGTTGGGTGATCGATGGCTCTCCAATGGCTAATCAATGGGCTCCGATTGCCACCAGCCCCAGCAAGCATGGCAAAAGTCCATGGTGGAAGTTGTAGTCTAGTAAGTTCTGGACCAGAAAGCTGCACATTAGATCTAGGGATGCACCAAGCTGCACCAAGATCTAGGGATGAATTACACCTGGAACATCTTCTGCCTGCATATCCTCAGTAAGATGAGGAAGCATTTGGCACCAGCATATGTGATATGTGTGGTCCTAGCTGCATTCATAGAACTCAGGTTGGGTTCAGCTGTTTGAAATGTGTCCCCTCTCTTCGCTAAACACTCAGAACTTCACTGAACTGATTAGTATGATGCCTGCTTTTATAACAGGCCTCTGAATCTGTGCGATTTCATCAGGGCCTTCTAGGCTGCTGTTTGCCCTGCTTTGTTTGTAACGTATTTCGAGGCAAAATTTGAAATATTCATGTCTCAGTCAAATGCCTTCTAGAACACAGTCGATGGCATGCATACATGAAAGTAGCTGGGCAGAAGAAGAGACATCCACATTCAAATATTTTTGAGATGAACATTTGACTTTTGAGGCATGTGAAAGAATTTTTTGAATAGCCACATACATCAATGGGTCTTTTGTGGCTTCACTGCAATTCGTATGATTTCTTACTTCTCTGTGATGCAAAGCCAGATTATATGGAATCATGTTGTGGCTGTGATAAGCTCATGGTGCCATACAGCCAATCAGATCTGGCTATGTGACAACACAGAGCTAGGACTAATTATGACCTTACATTACCCTCACTTTTCACTGAGAGATACTATCCTTCTTGCCAAGATGTGTTGTATGATACTATTGGTTCCATTATTCACCTGAACTGAACAGAAAGATTTTCACCTTGATCCACCCCCAGATATACATAGCTATGCATTACTAGCTACAGCCATGGATAGGGATGGAAACTGGTTGTGCATCTGAATTATCATCCCATTGAAAGATTGCAGATGGGTGACATCTGCATTTGATGTTCATTCAAATGTGGATGCTGTCTTTGTGCTGCCTTAATTTCAGAAGGATGATCATTTTGATATACCTCTAAATGCACATTCCCACCCACGCTCTGTCATAATTAGTTAACTAGCCACGATGACACTGTCACAATTTCTGCATGTGTGTGCTCCCTCCCTTTGATACCCAGAGCATGACCTGAACTCTGAAGTTACTTGAAACTCCCACCTGGTTGTAGCTAAACAGATCTAGGCCTGGATGTGAGATGATGTGAGAACCACGTGGATATTACCTTGGGTTCAAGGATGAAATAAAAGTGGGCATATAAACCCAATCAGTTAATTAAATAAACAAATTATTTTTTAACAAAAGAAAAGAAGTGTGTGACATATACCCCAAAAGAGCCCGGCACGTTGCACTGGAGGTCAGTTGGTCTATATGCAATGTACCCCCTTTTCATTTCCGTACTATATTCAACATTTTGTACAAGTCAAAGCTTAAGTACTAATTATAGAAGCTTATCTACTTCCTGGATTCCAATATCAAGCATTGTTTTGTGGTACAAAACGAACAATCCCCTTTCCAAAAGATGAAAGGACACACAGGGGTTTTAATCATTAGATAGTTACATCAAATCATTTAAAACAGTGGGGCGCCCGAGTAAGTAAACAACCCCTCTCCAAGAATAATTTTAACTGGAGCAGCCTTTCTTCAACGGAGAGGTGTATAGATTTTCTTTTTTAATTACAGAAATTGATTACTCATTTTTCATTAGCCCCTGTTCTTTTCAACACAGCTTTTCAAGAGGGAACAATAATGAAGGAGCAATTAATGTGAGATGAGAGAGAAACGCAACACATCACTGTGGGGATAGATATACTGGACAAAAGACACAATAGGTCCAGTGCAACATTTAAGAAATCGAGTCAATGCTCTCAAAAGCGTTAGGGCGATAGGTTACGTTTGCCACCTTCTGCAGATGAGCAGACCTTTCGGCTGTGGCTGCGGCACAAAGGAGCTAGCAAAAAAGTTGGATAAATTCCTCTGGTAAGCAAATAATTTTTTTGTACTCACTGAGTGAACCATGGTTCCCTCTGAAGGCATAAGGCAAAGCAGAGCAGAACCCTTGGCATTTTATTTCCAATAAAATGTCCATGGTCCTTCTATCCTGGAGTCTTCCCCCCCCCCAAAGGTGGCAGCTGCTTCTGCTGTTGTTATATTTTATTATATTCATATCCCACATATCCTCCAAGGAGCTCAAGGTGGCGTACATTATTCTCTCCCACTCCATTTTATCCTCATAAATACTCTATGTGGTAAGTTTGGCTGAGGCAGTGGTTGGCCGAAGGTCACCAGGTGCCCTTCATGGCTTGCACATTGTTTCTGCTCAAACCCAAATGAGCCTGAATTAAAACTGGTCTTGAAGTGAATTGGGGATGTACACTTCGCTCCTGAAAGTGACCATTTAGTGACAGACAGTTCTTCAATTTGAAGCAGAACGATCTGGCACCTTCCACTAATGGTGAGGAGCGATCACCAAGCTAAGCATGCAAATTGATCTGCTGTGTCCTGACCATATATTGGTGACAGGTTATGGAAGTTTAGCTTTAAGGTTCCATCCTGAATGCTCCTTAGCTTGGAAAATAAACACCTATGTTCAGATTTGATGGGCAGACAGTGGGAGGAGATGTTGCTCAAAAGATGTCCTTCAGTCATCCCTTTCTAGATGTTCCAACCTGCGGTGGCAGTAGTTCTCCTCCTCCTCCCCTGATTCTCCTCTCCCATCTCTAAGGGTGTTATGGTCACATTATGTTTTTGCATTACTGGCAACACTGGTCCTTGTAGCTCATTATTCGGTTGAATTCAAAGTGCTTTTCTGCCCTTCATGGCTTAGGATGAGGATACAAGAAGGGATGCTTTTCTCCTCAGATACCTGCCATTCTTTGCCTGCTTCTGCCACCTGAGATGTGTTAAGTGGCTATGGACAAAGGCCCACTTGGTGGTGGCAAAGCCTGACAATGGGTGCTCTCCCAGAGAATGCTCACCTGGCATGTATTTCGATGTCATTTTGATGCCAGGAAAAGACCTTTGTCTCTTCCTACCCATTTAAATCCTGTCTACGTTGCTGTTATTCTAAGGTGCTTGATTTTCTGCTTGTATTGTCTGCTGGTTTTATATTGCTCTTTTATTTTGCAGCATTACAATGTCTGTTTTAGTCTGTTTATACTCTAGGGACATGGGTGGCGCTGTGGGTTAAACCACGGAGCCAAGGGCTTGCCGATCAGAAGGTTGGCGGTTCAAATCCCCGTGATGGAGTTAGCTCCCGTTGCTCGGTCCCTGCTCCTGCCAACCTAGCAGTTCAAAAGCACGTCAAAGTGCAAGTAGATAAACGGGAAGGTAAACGGCTTTTCTGTGCGCTGCTCTGGTTCGCCAGAAGCGGCTTAGTCATGCTGACCACATGACCCGGAAGCTGTATGCCGGCTCCCTCGGCCAATAAAGCGAGATGAGCGCCACAACCCCAGAGTCGTCTGCGACTGGACCTAATGGTCAGGGGTCCCTTTACCTTTATACTCTGGAGATAAATCAGAGAGAGACGGTGGCGACTGATTCATCTCCAGAGTAGGAATGCTGGAGAATTCCATTGGAAATGGTCATGAGAGTGGAAATTCACATGTTCACCTGCGGTCAGGAATGAAAATCACACAAGTGAATAAAAGCAGTATTCACTATCGTTTTTTAGTTCACAAACATTACATAAATAATTACAGTCATTTTCTGCATTGTTTTTCCCCACATTTTCTGTCCACTGAAATGCACTGAAGTTAATTACATTAGTGTCAGATAGCAAAAAAATGAATAGCACAGGTTATATTGGAAATCGAACTGCAGTGGAACAGAAGCATCGCTGGTGGGATAGAAATCACTGCCCCCTTGCATCCCTAGCCCAATTGTTTCAGCCCTCAGCAGCACTCCCCAAACACGTATTTCTAGGAGTCTCCTCTATGGCCAGGGATGGCTTAGCTCCTCCCTATTGTCAACCCATCCCTGAGTCCTGAAAGAGTCCACTTTTGGTGGCTGAGCAGGATTTGCCCCCCACCTTTGTGGAGGAGAAGGAGATAACACTAGCAGAAGGGGTGAAAGTGTCATCATGGATGGCAGCATGAGAGGGCAGCAGCTAGGGGGCAGTGCTGGGTCACCTGCCAAATTGTGCTGCCTGGCGCTGCTGTGCCCGAGTGGGCCCTATAGTGATATTGGGACATTTGCACCTGCCCCACATTGCCAACCCCTGTTGCTGGACCTGCAGTCAGCACCACAATAAACTCTCATGCTAATGAACATTCTCATTAAAAAATGCTTGGGTGGGAAAGGAGTAGCCTTTGTTATTAAAGGGTTTTGTTTTTTTAAATATAACAATAACATAGGGAACCTTTTTTATTATATGCATTTTTATAAAGGTTAAATTAGTAGAGCTCTACCATAAAGAACACCTGCCCACTTTATGCACTGAGAAATTAATATGGCCTCTTCATATCAGTATATTATTTCTGGAGGTTGGATAGGAAGAAGAGATATTTTCCCTTCATAAAGCTGCAGTTTAGCTGGAGGTGAGGAGAGACTTTAATAAATGGCAGTTTCATAAACATGTCCCAGCTAACTCGCTCAGGCTTCAATCAAAGCCTTAAGGTACGAGTGGATTAGTTCAGATCAAGTTAGGCTTGTGAGGAGCTGTAAGAGTGAGAAATATGAAAAGCGGGAGAACATACAGGGTGGATTAACTATATTGTTCTTGTTTATGAAGAACTTTGTATAGCAGGATTCAGATAGATACACACGTCTTTGGAGTAGCTTTGACACTTCTATGAGTAGGCACAGGATGCAACTTGAGAACGACAGCAGGAATAAATGCATGAGTAAAGGTAAAGGTAAAGGGACGTGGGTGGCACTGTGGGTAAAAGCCTCAGCGCCTAGGGCTTGCTGATCGAAAGGTCGGCGGTTCGAATCCCCTCGGCGGGGTGCGCTCCCGTTGTTCAGTCCCAGCGCCTGCCAACCTAGCAGTTCGAAAGCACTCCCGGGTGCAAGTAGATAAATAGGGACCGCTTACTAGCGGGAAGGTAAACGGCGTTTCCGTGTGCGGCTCTGGCTCGCCAGAGCAGCGATGTCACGCTGGCCACGTGACCCGGAAGTGTCTCCAGACAGTGCTGGCCCCCGGCCTCTTGAGTGAGATGGGCGCACAACCCTAGAGTCTGTCAAGACTGGCCCGTACGGGCAGAGGTACCTTTACCTTTTAAAGGTAAAGGTAAAGGGACCCCAGACAATTAAGTCCAGTCGCAAACGACTCTGGGGTTGCGGCGCTCATCTCGCTTTAAAGGCCGAGGAAGCCAGCGTTTGTCCGCTTCCACAGACAGTTTTTTCTGGGTCATGTGACCAGCATGACTAAGCCGCTTCTGGCAAAGCCAGAGCAGCACATGGAAATGCCGTTTCCCTTTCCGCCGGAGCAGTACCTATTTATCTACTTGCACTGTGCACTTTCGAACTGCTAGGTTGGCAGGAGCTGGGACCAAACAATGAGAGCTCACTCCGCCGCAGGGATTTCAACCGCCAACCTTTTGATTAGCAAGCCCAAACGGCACAGTGGTTTAACCCACAGCGCCACCCATGTCCCCTTAAAGTGCATGATTAAAGCTAAAGGTAAAGGGACCCCTGACCATTATGTCCAGTCATTGCCAACTCTGGGGTTGCAGAGCTCATCTTGCTTTATTGGCAGAGGGATCTGGTGTACAGCTTCCGGGTCATGTGGCCAGCATGACTAAGCTGCTTCTGGCGAACCAGAACAGCGCACAGAAATGCCGTTAGCACTCTGTAACTGGTGTTGTTTGCTCTGTAGGCACCATCAGATTTGAAGGATGGTCTGGCTATTGACCAATGAAATGGAAGTGCATCATCCGAAAAGGGAGCACAAATTTGCAAAAAATGCATATGCTAATTCATATGTATAGGTGCCCATTTAGATATAGCCACTAGAATTACCACACATCTCATCGCAATGGAGTAAGAATGTGACCCGGTAACCTGTGTGTATGTTCAGTTTGTTGTCCTGGTGAGAACTGATAACGGCAACTACAAGCCTCCTGCTTTTCCATTGTGTTCTTCCTTTATGGTTTCAGGAACTAAAGAGACAAAGATGAGGTCTTTCCAAAATTGAGGAGGTCTTGTCCTCTTCACTTCAAACCTATCTCACAAAATACTAGAAGAAACAAACCACATTTCAAAGGATTCAGTGTCCTGTTATTCACTCACTAAGGAAGTCCCCTTCCTTCGTAATAGAAAGAATCAAAGTATACTTAAAGCCCAGGTTTTCAGTGGTTAGTTAGTTCCAATGGGACCCCCTCTTTGCTCCTCAATGAACTAAAGCATCATCTCTACACTTCATTGGACCATGGACCCAAAGAAAGGGTGAAAGACTCTGTTGCCTTTGGCATAGGATTTTGAAGGAGAGAGCTTAACTCTTGCAGATAGCACAGATCTCAAATCCCTGACTTAGCACTCTGCTTATGCTAAGATCAGGCATACCGCTATTTTCCCTTATTTTTCTTTTTTTAGTGTGAGTATTGTGACTCGCCTTTTCTTGGCGTTGAGTAGTTAGGGACTCTTTTACTATATAGAATTAAGGAGTGTATATTAAGTGAATGATTATTTGCTGCCTATATATTTGTAAGCTAATAGAAGTTTTCTACATAGAAAAGAGAGCAAGCAATAAACAAAGGAAATCATATATTTGAAGGCTAGTACTGGCAATACATTTCCCCCTATCAAAATTTAAGATACGGAAGGTTTTTGACACATTAGACTGGAGAAAGCAAATGTGTTCTAGGCATTCAACCTGGGTTCTATGCCTATTAATTATCCCTTTAATTTTTCCTGTTATTCTACAGGTGTGTGTGAGAGAGAGAAAGAATGGGTAATAACTGTGCTCAGTTAATCCACTAGGGACAGGCTACCCATTGTAGGATTAAAGAAAAACATTTTTGAAATCTGTCGAGCAAAAGCAAAACCTTAGAAACCAGGACTGTGGCAAGCATCTTTGGTGAAGTGCCTTCTGCCTTTTGTTTCCATTGCAGTTCACTTATGTATTTTCCATATATGCTGATACTGTGTTAACCAACTCCAAAGTCTTTCTTTCCAAACACACAGCTTCTGTTTTTGACACAATGCAATTTGCATTTATTTCCAAAAGCCTAAACTGTTTTCTTTGATCATCTCAACGCTCGAGCTATGCAACTGTCAATTATACAAGTGAAACACGGCAAAATTGTGTCGTGCCTGCTCTTCGCAGAAGAATTTGGCACAAAGGAAGAAATGAAGGGTGGAGGGATTAGAAAATGCCATTGCAACCATGGGAAGACCCCCCCCCCCAGCCAAAGTCACACTTCCATTATTACAGAGTAAAAGTTGCAAAGCTTCAGAACTCCCTCCCCTATTGTATTAAAAAATAAATAAAACTAGCAGCAGCTGCAATGGGATCTGACCTGGATCAGGGCAGTGGTGTTGGGGGGAGGAGGGCATGGTTTAATAATTCCCCCCTTGATGTTTTCTGATTTTCAGCAGGTTCCATGAGGGTTTGATTTTGTGTGGGGAGTGGTACAAGAATTACACTCCGTCTCAGAGATCAGGATTGTCTTCTGCACGGCTACTAATAGTTAAAAGAAGAAGAAAGGGACCCAAAGATGTGTTTAGTTTCACATCTAGTTTAATTCTGACATTGGAGTTAGCACTTAGATCTTGGGAATCAATATATTAGTTTTTATCTCATTTCTGGTTTTCGCAAGTTACCAATTTCACATCCCGGAACAATGAAGGATTTTTCTCCATGTATCTGAAAAGGAGTTACTGCTTATTCAATGCTAAATTTTCGGATAGATAAACAGTTGCACACTTCAACTGGTTTCTCGCTTCAGCCCCTCCCACCCACTCAAAAAAGCTGCAGCTCTAGTATAATAAAAGGAGGGAAATTGACATCCTATTGACAACAAGAACAACAAAACATTGATAGGACCGTAGAGGTCCACCCAGCATGCTTTTCTTCACTTCTGTATATCTCAGAGACTTCATATGCTATGAACATTATGTGACTGTTTACAAGGCTGGACATTTATTAGCTAACTGAATAGCTATGTCAAGGTAGCAGAGGCAGAAAAGCAGAAAATTAAATGCTCCCAGGTTATCTTATTGAAATTTCAGTTCCGACTTTATGCAGAAAGCAATGCAGGAATTTCAGAACTGCATTATGAACCTAGGATTTTATTTTTTTTATGGAGTTCCTCCGCCTGACTACTCAAAGCTGAAATTACCACAATAAAACTGCAGGAGGAGATGCCAATATAACGCCTTTTGTGCCAATGTCCCAAGATATATTCTAGAAATAAACTCAACTAGACTTGTGCAGATTAATCTGCTTCTACTGTATAATAGAGTCGGAAGCTATTTCGGCAGGAGCTAGATGCTTCTGTGCTTAAAAAAACAGGGGAACTTGTGGTCTTCCATGCTTTGCTGGGATATAACTCTGGCCAACCCTAGACAGGATGGCCAGTGGTGAGGATTGGTGAAGTGCAACTCCAGGGCTGTAGCTCAATGGGTAGGGTATCTGCTCTGCATATAGAAGATCCCAGGTTTAATCACTGGCTGGCAATGTCTCTTGTCTGAAACCCTGGAGAGGTTGTCAACAATACTGAACTAGATAGATCAATAGCTGTCAACTGTCCCTTATTTGGCGGGAAAGTCCCTTATCCCAGCGCCGTGTCCCGCTGCTGTCCCTTATTGATGATGTCCCTTAAATTTCCCGGGTTTCAAAGGAAGCAGCTCCTCTCCCTCCCTCCCTGCCGGGCAGGGAGGAGGGAGGCTCCAACTGTGTTGCTTGGCTGCATTGCTCACCCAATAAGGAGTCTAAGAATGACTGGGGGGTGGAGCTTCCATGCCTTGTGCCAATCAAATCGGCCGCGTTGCCTGGGAACTCGCCTTTGCTTAGCGCTTCCCAGCGGAGAGGTGACTGTGGTTTTCCTTGCTGCATCCCCTTTGCCGGGTTGCTGTGCTGTGCTGTGGGAACCACCGCTTGAGGCTTTGTTTGGCTGCTGGCTGGGCTTTCTGCCTTTGGCTCAGAGGGGCTCAGAAGTTGAACATACCTGTGCTAGGAAAATCCCTTATTTTGGCTGCTGATCCCTTATTTTCGAGGCTGCTGGTCCCTTATTTTCAAATCTGTAAGTTGACAGCTATGGATGGATCAATGATCCAATTCAGCGCAAAGTAGCTTCCTATGTTCCGATCTGAGAGCCACAGGCTCCTCATCTCTGCTTTAACATGTGGACATGTAGTTTGCAAAATGCTATAGAGTAGTACCTTGGTCTCAAACTAATCAGTTCCTGAAATCTGTTCCTAAACCAAAGAGTTGTAAAACCAAGGCGTGCTTTCCCATAGAAAGTAATGCAAAATGGATTAATCCATTCCAGACTTTAAAAAACAACCCCTAAAAAAGCAATTTAACATGAAATTTGCTATCTAATGAGACCATTGATCCATAAAATGAAAGCAATAATCAATGTAAAGGTAAAGGTACCCCCTGACTATTTGGTCCAGTCACGGACGACTCAGGTTGCGGTGCTCATTACACTCTATAGGGTAAGGGAGCCAGTGTTTGTCTGCAGACAGCTTCCGGGTCATGTGGCCAGCATGACTAAGCCACTTCTGGCAAACCAGAGCAGTGCATGGAAGCACCGTTTACCTTCCCGTTGGAGCGGTACCTATTTATCTACTTGCACTTTGACGTGCTTTTGAACTGCTATGTTGGCAGGAGCTGGGACCAAACAACAGGAACTCACCCCGTTGCGGGGATTCGAACCGCCGACCTTCTGATTGGCAAGCCCTAGGCTCTGTGGTTTAGACCACAGCACCACCCACGTCCCTAATAATCAATGTACTGTACTATAAAATAAATAAGACAGTATTATAGATGATAAAAAGTAAAGTAAAGAAAAGAAAATTCTTATGTGCACTGATGGTAGTCATTGTTTGAATGGGGGGCTTTTATCCATTTCTGCAGTCACACAGTCAACCAGTAGCTGAACTGGGTTCCACACAGTCACAAAAACAAGTCACAAAAATGAAGTCACAAGCCACAGGCACAAAAACGAAGTCACAAGCCACAGCCACAAGTCAGTCCCATGAAACGAAGATGTCACAGTCAAAAAAACAAAAAAGCCACACAAACAAAAATGCAAAAAATAATAATAGCAAAAACAAAAGCTCCAAATATCACCTCTGTGTTGTTTGGGTGCTCGTGTCTCAACCGCCGACAGACTCAACAGAAAGCCTCTGATTAGCAGTGGGGGACTCAATTTACAAATGGAACACACTCAACAGGAAACGGAACATGTTCAGATTCCAAGGCACCTACTTCTGGGTTTGCAGCGTTCTTTTTCCAAGTTGTTCATAAACTAAGCTGCTCTAAAACCAAAGTGCCACTATACCTTTAAAGCACATTCAAAGCACTGTTTTCTCCTCAAATAATTCCAGGCACTGAAGTTTGTTAAGGGTACCTGTGAACTGTAACTTTGTGAAGTGTCCAGAATTTTTCGAGGGACAGAAAGTGCTTCAAGTGTGCTTTAAAAATTTGTGTGCAGCCACAGAAAGGCTTGGGCTGTTTTCTAGAAATAATTATAATTATTAAGTTAGTATCACACACAACATTTTTTTTTTCTGTAGAAGCCACATAAATATGTATACTCTCCTTTTATTTACAAAAAAGGGAAATTATATATTAATAAATTCTTTAATCAGAATATTGAAGTGGTTTAATAACATCCACAAATTATAGCTGATTGGGAAATTAAAAGAGAAGGGACACTTCACATTTTAAAATAGGGGGGAGAGTATTACTTAATGCCAATCAAATTAAGGGAAAATCCAAAGCAGAAAGGATGCCACATTTTGAAATATCTTTAAGGGTTTGGGCTTCTACCCTTTTGGAAAATGGAATGCAAAAGGACAAACAATGACATTAAAGCTCAAATGCATATAAAATAATTATAGTGACCATCCACAAAGCACTCTAGATGCACCCTGGGATTGGTGTGCTAATTAACCCCTGGAGTGGCAAAAAAAACCTCCCAACCCAACCCATTATTTCAATTCAGGCCACAGGCAATAGAACTAAACTTCTTAACTTATAATTCATCAGTTTCATGCTGGAGACTTTGTTTGAAGTTCTTTTGTTCAAACTCTCTACTTTAAGGTCAGCAGGAGTGTCTCCTGGGAGGTTGAAATGTTCTCCTGCTGGTTTCTGAATATCGCCCTTTCTGCCCATTTATTCTTGTGTATAGAGGCTGGCTTGTTTCTCCTATGTGGAATGTGGAAGGGCATTGCTGTAGATCACCTTGGGAAATGAGCAGGTGTAGGAACCCTTGATGTTGTGGCTGACATCATTAGGTCCTGTAATCGTGCTGCCTGAGGACATAGGAGGGCAGAATTGGTTTGTTGCAAGGTCTAAAATTCCTGTTGGTATTTTACACATCACTTGGGAAGACAGGGGAACTAATACCAGTGTACTGGAAGAAGCACAGATCACCAGTGTCGAAACAATGATTCTTCAACATCAACTTCGTTGGACTGGTCATGTTGGGCAGATGCCTGATGATCTTCCAAAGCAACTACTCTATTCCGAACTTAAAAATGGAAAGCGTAATGCTGATGGTCAACAAAAGAAGTTTAAAGACTGTCTCAAGGCAAATCTAAAAAAAGGTAGTATAAACACTGACAACTGGGAAACACTGGCCTGTGAACGCTCCAGTTGGAGAACAGCCTTTACCAAAGGTGTCATGGACTTTGAAGACACTCATACTCAGGACAAAAGGGAGAAACGTACTAAGAGGATGGTACACTTGGCAAATTCACACTGTGATCAACTCCCGCCTGGAAACCAATGTCCCCACTGTGGAAGGACGTGTGGATCCAGAATTGGCCTCCACAGTCACTTATGGACTCATTCTTAAAACCATGTTTATGGGTGTCAATCTTACTCTGCTACAAGTGATCGCCAAAAAAAGAGATGTAGCCTCATTTTCCTGGTGGGTAGCACCCAATGAAAATATTAGCATTCAGGTTCTGTGGGAGAGAATTCTCATTGCTGAGGGTGGGCTGCAGATCCTTATTTATTTTCAATTATTGATTGCTTATGTTTAAATACCACCCTTCCTTTATAAAGATTCTGGGGCAATTTACAACTCAGTGAAAATACCACTACAGTCATACCTTGGCTCCCGAACGTCTTGGGAGTAAAACATTCTAGCTCCTGAATGATTGAAAACAGGAAGTGAGTCTTCTGGTTTCTGAACTTATTTTGGAAGCTGAACGCCCGGCGCGGCTTCCACAATTGTTTCCAGGGTGCCTGCACAATCGGAAACCAATTGGAAGCCACACCTCAGTTTCAGAATATTTCGGAAGTCGAATGGACTTCCAGAATGGATTCCATTTGACTTCTGAGGTATGACTATATTCGCAATAATAATTGAACACTGCAAAACTGCAATAAGCAATATAGCACAAGAACCACTAAATTCAGATCCGATCAATCTGGGAGCTATAGGTGATGACAAGTGGTGTTCTGTCACTTCCTGATTCTGTCCAGTATTCTGTCCTGTAGTAGATTATTCCTGGATACGAGTCTGGCCTTGCTAATATACTTTTTCACTCAATTGGATTGGTGTTGTAAACTAAGACATGTTTGGCGCAAATTCTTAAGTAATCCTGGTGCCCAACAAACTGGAACAGTTGCAATGCATCATAAGGCTTTTCTGTAGGCAATTGATTTTGTAGTATATTCTGTCAGGAGCTCGTCCTACACTCAAGTAGGACCCTGGCAGAAACACATGCCCGACTGGCATGTTCTCTCCCTCCTGGTTGATCGTTCGGGAGCTTCATAAGCTTTCTTCAGCCCGAACTTCACAGCGACTGATGCCAACAGACATTGGCACACTTAGGGATCCACAGAGTCTTTGCAGCTTGCGTAACAGACCTCAGCAACTCAGTATTTTGGCTAATCTACTTTATTTACATATAAACACACTCAGAGCACTGCAACATGGCTCCCTCTCGCTCTATCATCAGACAGCAAAGAGAAAAAGAACAAAGGACAATAGTCCCACTTCACGGAACACAGTAACACAAACATCCTGTCTCTGTCACTTCCCACTCTGTGGAGTCAAAACATACACTGTCATGTGATAGACAACAATCCTATGACTGCAATCATGGAGCAGGAATTCTAACACTGGTGTTGGTGCTGTAAACTAAGACTTGTTTGGTGCAAATACTTAAGTAATCCTGGTGCCCAACAAGCTGGAGCAGTTGCAATGCATCATAAGGCTTTTCTGTAGACAATTGATTTTGTAGTGTATTCTGGGTGGAAGCTAGCAGCCTTCGGATTTCAGTAGTGGTCAATAAGCTTTCGATGTAAGGTGGTGCTTCTATCTCTATTGTGTAATTGCAGAGTAATGTCCAGGAATGAGCCTGCTCTGTGGACTGGTCTAGGCTCAACTTGATGATGGAGTGGAAGTTGTTTACCTGGTTGAATTTCTCAGTGGCCTCCTTCCCATGCTAAAGACGTTATCAGTATATTTCATGTAGAGGAGAGGCTCTTGGGAAGAGGGTCTGGAAAACTTATTCATAAAATTTGGAAGAATTTGTACAAAAGGATACTGCTAGATAGGCTTGCCAGCTTGAAATCAGAGAATGAGGAGTTTGTCACCACCTTATATCTTGGGTTCATATTCTGATCCATAGCCGATCCTTAAACATCATATAGATATTCAGAGGTACTGCTTAGCCACAGTAAAAGAAAACAAACCATGGTTTAGTGTGAGATCTGCACAATCAAATCTGCCCTAGAAGGAGATGATTTCACAGAGGTGGTAAGTTACTTTAGAAATGTGTACCCCACTTTTCTTTCAAAACACAAATTTGAAGCAGGTTACAAATTAATTGTGGGACTTGTATTACTCAATCCTTGTAATACTTTTGAGACCAGGTATTTAAAACTAGTCGAATCCTTGATGTAGAAGCTACCCATCCATCTTCTCTTTACTCCCTTGTGTATTTCACAATTACAAGCACTGTTGATTTCGAGGATAGCAGCAGTGGCACACAGTAGGGATCAAATATTTTGCCCCCTAAAATAAATAGCACGTATCCGGTAGCTGATTTCTGCACAGAAAAACACTGAGGCCAGGACTCCCTGCAAGATACATCTCCTGAACTAGAAGTCCTGATTTTTTAATCCAAATATAGGTCAGACTGTCATGGGTTGTGTTGCCCATGAAGAAAATGTTCTTTCCTGAAAATTAAAGGATTATAGCAGTTCATACTATTAAATTGTTTCCTAGCAGATCTCTCCTCCTTATTCCTGCTAATATTTTGCTGGCCTTTATTACTTCTTCGCTTCCCATTTAATGTCCCAGTACAAATGTTTATGTTACAGTAGCTCCTTTATTGGGTGACAGGCAATTGCCCTATTAAGCGAACCACAAGCCCTTTATGTGACCCTATTTCTTTGAACCATATAAAGTTCTCTCTTGAAAATGAACAAACTGGCCCACTTCTTAGCAATGGTGGAAGTTGTCCACCTTCAGTCCAACTTTGCAAGGGTTTGGGACTCTCAGGGAAAGTGATAGCAAGTATCAGAGCTTCTCCCAATCAGGGTGCAGTCAGGTTAAATCCAGGAAAGGAAAGACTCTGGGCCTTGCTGGCTGAACTATGAAAGATGTTGCCTCAGCAAAGGACTGGAGTCATCTGAAAGCTTAATATAACTGGCAAGTCCCTCAAAGAGCTGTCTGCGATCCTTAAAAAGGGCCCTCAGCCCTGAAGTTGAATGTTTCTACTTGGCTGTGGGGCAGGAGAAACTACAGAGGAGTCTTCCTCAGAGCCTGAAGACAAGGGTGCTTGGGTTGGGCAGTGTAGAAGAAGGTGTTCAGGGTCCCCGGTCCCCCCCAATCTTCTGGAAATGGGATGCCATATGAGTCATCAAAGTCTGTGTCCTGGACCTGAATGTTGGGCAAATGGCATCATTTTGTATCAGACCATTGGTTCATCTGGCCTGTCTGTGTACTCCAACCAGTGCTAATTCTCCAAGTCCTCGAAAGGTGGTCTGAATCCTGCAATCTGTAATTATTTTAAACTGTATGTTCCAGAAACAAAGCCTGGAACCTTCTGCATGCAATTGTTTGTGTTTCACCACTGACACCTGCCCTGACCATGCTGGCCATTGGACTTGGAGGGATCACAGTTTTTCTCCCACTTTCACCCCCCTCTAGTCTTCACCAGGCTTGTTGTGAAATGTTGACCTTTGAATAGTTTTGAGTCCCAAGTGTCACAAATAGAAAGTGTGGGAAATGGAACCATCCAAACTTCTATGGCAAGCCAAGTTCAATCCTAACTGGGCCACATCAGTACAACAGTGCACCGAGAATCAGTTTGAAAAGTGATCTGAACAACAAGCACAAGCAATGTCAATGTAGTCTCGGCCGTAGGAGCCAATCTCCCTTAAAAATCGTACCCTGCGTCACCTTAGATTAGGCACTCAGATATAGCTTGTTATGCTGGTTGTAGCTTTCCGGTGTAGCAATGGAAAGGATCCAGTCTTTAGGGGATATCTTCAAGTACCATAGCTACTCAATCCTTGCCCCCTTGTGTTATGTAACATCCATTTCAGAAATGGTGACATCTGCTACTAATGCAGCATATGTTGCACTGAGAATACTTGAAGAGAGATTATATTAGCACCATAATGTTTACTGATTAGCAGCAATACATTATGCCTCCTCTCCTGTCATGCTCCAACTAGGCAGTCTAATTAGCAGTTGCTATAATATTACTACGGGCATGGCTGCATTTCTGCAGGTCAAACAATGGAGACTTCCTTGCTGATGCTATTCCAGGAATTCAGTCTGATGAATCCGGCAGCCTGTAGAGGTGGTGCCTCATCATAAAGGTCTGATTGATGGGGAGCAGAGTGCTGGTTGGAAGTTGGTTTGACAATCTCCATGAGGCTGGCTGTCATCTCCTGACAGCCAACATTTGAGGCGGTTTCCAGTAAGCCAGGATCTCAATGTGTGTCCCCGAAGTGTCAAAGTTTACATGCAAACAGACAGTATGACAAAATGTGAAGCAGGGGGGCAAATAGTGTGTCTTTGAGAAGAGTAATGAAATATCAGTTTGCCTGGGTGCGTTGGACCTCACAGAGGATCTGATGAGCACTTTGTGCTGATGACCACTTGGCAGAAGGAGAGGGAGCAAATTGAGGAGCTGAAGGAAGATATGTAGGACTAGGGGCATCACAAAGAGCCTAGGAACTGGGAAGCATTGGTGCTATACTTGGGAGGGTGGACTTGACCAGCAAGCAGTTTAAAGGCTGGGAACTGTGATGTGATAGCTGGGACTCAGGCTCGGACTCGGAACCAGAGGAGTCTCAGTCCACACCAGATACTCTGCCTCAGGCACATCAGAACCAAGTCTGGGGCCTGATTCTGAAGAGCCCCAGTCTGCACAGGTTCCCCTGCAACAAGCATCAGCTGGGCCGAGTGAGGGGCCTGAACCTGCCCTGGCTCCAGATGTGGGGATTACCTCATTGCCTTCAGCTGGGCAATCACTTACAGCTGCTCCACTACCAGCTGGGTCAGGAGAGGCTGAGGCGGCCTCTGGGTCTAGTAACCCACCAACATCTCCCAAGCTGCAGAGGCTTAGGTCTGAGAGAAGGAGAGACCTGAGTACTCGCAGGAGGATGCTCACCTTTGGGCGAGACAGGGAGGTGAGTCACTGGGGGATCAGGACTGGCTGTTACCCCGACAGAGATAAAAGGCTGTCGGACCCCGCCCCAGGTTGCGGGAGCAACATTGCTGTTTGTTAGAACCTGCCTGTGACCCTGTGCCTGACCTTGCCTGGTTTCCTGCCTTGACCCTGTTGGACTGACTCTTCGCAGAACCCTTGGATTTGGGACTGGACCTGGACCTCGTTGCTTGGGTTTACCCCTGGGTCCAGCACATGTGATCATGTATCAAGTTGGTTTGTCTAGGCCAAAGGGATGGGCTAAACTGAATTTCCTGTAGCATATTGTTGAAGAGCAATCAAGAAAATTCAGGCATTTGGTTCTGTGGTGACATCACTAAGAACAAACAAAGTCAAATCAGGGTGTGGTCAATAGGCCTTTGTAGACTTTTGAAGCATTGTCAAAGCATTTGCTGAGCAGGGCCCCTGAAGGGTGATAACATGTGCCAGATCTCTTGCAGAATGAACAAGGACAAGTTATGCCAGTTTAAAGAGGATCTGTTTCCCTTAGTTTGATCCAAGCATCAACACTGGGCTTGGCACACCACCATGGACAGCAACGCTATGATTATTCAACCAAATGCACCCATCTGCCGTGCAGATCATGCAAATCAGCTGAACACTTGAAATTCAGCAGAAGTGCAGATTGGATCAGAGAAGGGCAAAGTAATGGTGCTGGAGAGAGAGAGAGAGAGAGAGAGAGAGAGAGAGAGAGAGAGAGAGAGCACATATAATGGAAAAGCCATAGCTCAGTAATACAGCACATGCTTAGAGACATGGGGCATGATTCACCTAACCCGCCCCATAAGCAGAAGCCCTGTGCAAGAACTTCCACTTGCACAATGAGGCTTCCCCCCAGCCCTCCTCTGGGTATAAGCAACCCTTCATGCTCCCAGTTAATAGAGGGCAGGGTTGAGACTAATGGAACCCCTGACCATTAGGTCCAGTCATGGCCGACTCTGGGGTTGTGGCGCTCATCTCGCTTTATTGGCCGAGGGAGCCAGCGTACAGCTTTGGGGTTATATGGTAGAATGACTAAGCCGCTTCTGGCGAATAAGAGCAGCGCACGGAAATGCTGTTTACCTTCCCACCAGAGCGGTACCTATTTATCTACTTGCACTTTGACGTGCTTTCGAACTACTAGGTTGGCAGAAGGAGACTAATGGATAGTTTGGGGAAATTACACATTATTACACATTATTACACTAAATCTCCAAAATCCACTCCTTCCTTTTGCGTTATCTATCGTTTTCTCTGTCTGTCTCTCATGCACAAGGCAGCCATGAAAAAGCTTCCACCATGTAGGTTTAGAATCCAAACCATCCTTGTAAAGAGGAAGAAACTGTGATTGTAACTTGTTTCCCTTTAGCAATGGGACCTCTGTGTGTTTTATTTACTCCTTTTAAGCAATGCTAGTCAGACGTGGGTGGCGCTGTGGTCTAACCCACAGAGCCTCTTGGGCTTGCCGATCAGAAGGTCAGCGGTTTGAATCCCCACAACGGGGTGAGCTCCCGGTGCTCGGTCCCTGCTCCTGCCCACCTAGCAGTTCGAAAGCACATCAAAGTGCAAGTAGATAAATAGGTACTGCTCTAGCAGGAAGGTAAACAGCATTTCCGTGTGCTGCTCTGGTTTGCCAGAAGCGGCTTTGTCATGTTGGCCACATGACCCGGAAGCTGTACGCCGGCTCCCTCAGCCAATAAAGCGAGATGAGCGCCGCAATCCCAGAGTCGGTCACGACTGGACCTAATGGTCAGGGGTCCCTTTACCTTTACCTTTACCTTTAGTGAGACAAAACAGGTGGTGGAGGGGCTGTATAGATCCAGCTTCCAAGGTAGTAACTCTGCTATAAACCAACCAATTTTGTTGTTTCTAAACTCTCCCCCTGCACGGCCACCCAAAATTGGCTATTGGGAGGTTGGGGGTGGGGCAGAACAGCACATGAGGAAGGAAGGGGGTATCATTCCATCCAGCAAGGTGGAACGCTTGTGCAGATGGAACAATGGAAAGAATGTGATACTGAATTCCACCTATAGGTAATAAAATACCGTAAATAAATGTGTTGCCTTCAAAAGGTTCCAGGTTCAGTCGCCAAGAACTCAGGAAAGTCTGGGGAAGAGTCTTATCTAAAACTTTGGGAGCCCTTGCCAGTGTAGACAATACAGAGTGAAATGGACTAGTGGTCTCACCTGGTCTTAGTATAAGACAGCTTCCTATAATTTATTGGTGATGTGGAACAGGAGCAGTTGTGGTACCTGACCTGTTGATTACCCTGGTGAGAGATACCCATTTATCCACTTCACCAGAATTTTCAAATATCTGATTTATTTATTTTTCTAATTTCAGACTTGTTTTATTGGCTGGTGTCAGTGCTGATATGTTTTATTTGTTGGGTCTATTGCTTATTGGATTTTATCATTTTGAGTGTTCATTTAACCTTTACTGTGGCTCAACCCCATATTTGTGAAAATCTGCATATGGCCCCATTAATTGAAGCCTTCAAACAGGCTCCAGGGACACATTTGTTTCATTTTATTTTAGACAGCTATTGGGTGCTTTTGTGTTGAATTGGTTTTACATCAGCTGGCAATATTTTAAATCATTTTTAAGTTTATTATGATGCTCGCTGATCATTTTATTGTTGTCAAACTCTCCTGTTTTATGGGGTAGCATAATATTTGATGTGTTCTGATGTTAATGATGATTTGTGCTTTAGATATCAGAAGCTGCCCTGTGATTCCTAAGAGGTGAGCCAGAAACCTCTTAAATAAACTAATTGCTTTAATAGGTTTTATCCTACTATCAGACGCTGAGGAAACCAGTAGTGAGGTTACCTACAGCAAAAGGGAAATACAGTAAGGGTGCAGAATTGTCGACGCAGGGGGTAAAAATCCTTTACTGGGCTTTGATACCATGGTTTATTATTATTATTATTATTATTATTATTATTATTATTATTATTAATGCTCCACCCTTCAGGCTGGCTTTCCCCAGCCACTCTGGGTGGCTCCCAATAGAATATTAAAAACACAATAAAACATTAAACATTAAAAACTTCCCTAAACAGGGCTGCCTTCAGATGTTTTCTAAAAGTCAGGTAGTTGTTTATTTCCTTGACATCGGATGGGAGGGCATTCCCCAGGGCGGGCACCACTACCGAGAAGGCCCTCTGCTTGGTTCCCTGTAACCTCACTTCTTGCAATGAGGGAACCACCAGAATGCCCTCGGAGCTGGACCTCAGTGTCCGGGCTGAACGATGGGGGTGGAGACGCTCCTTCAGGTATACTGGGCCAAGGCCGTTTAGGGCTTTCAAGCTCAGCACCAACACTTTGAATTGTGCTCAGAAACGTACTGGGAGCCAATGAAAGTCTTTCATAGGGAAACCTATGAATCAAAAAGTGTTCCATCAGGAACAGGGAATATCAGGATGTGAATCCTAAGATCTGAAGGAGAACCTTTTCTCCAGGCAGATAATACAAACAGATTTTATTTTATTTTAATTGTCTTGATTTCCTGTCCTTCTTCTAAAGAATTCTGGGCAACATCTATATTGATACTATCCATCCATTCACAATGGAGTGAGTGTCTCAGGACTACCGAGTGAACTTCATTCCATGAGCCTAGATACAGACTCAGGTCTCCCAGGTTCTTGAACAGTCCAGTACACCATACTGGCAAGCAACATCATAGGGCAAGAAAGACTTGTGTAAGTAAGTGAATATGGAAAAGATGGTGAGTCAGAGCAGAGAACAATTATAATCAATAGAATATGACTAGCAGGGTTATAACGTGTTATTTTGGCTGTGGACTCCATGCTGTTAGACTGCTGCATAATTATAGCTTTCAAGCTGCTTTATGATGAGTGGCATACTGTCAAATTTCTCATACTAGCAGGTCTAAAGTCACACAGGGAGCAGATAAAGACTAACGCACTGTAAAAAGACAGAACTCATCCTCAGAAGAAATGAACTGTTTTATTCTTATTAGGCTAATTGATTTAATTTGGGGTCAAAGTCACCAAACATTTTTCAGAGCATGCATTATTTCCTAACAAAGATGTTGTTCCATTGCAGGTCATCCCCTTAAAAGGGGGCAGCAGTAGCTATGAAACGATCTAGGCTAACAGAGCGTCTTTTGCAGTAGCAGATGAAATGGATTTTCCTTCTCCAGAGCTGCCTGGATACTGAGTTAGTACTATTCAGGAACAGCTAGAATGAAGGAAAACCAGACAGCCTTATGCTGTGGGCTAACGATGAATGACACAAGGATAGGAGAGAGAGCCGCCACCCCCAGCCCAGTTTCTGGACAATATGTTGAGTACTGGCCCATATTGGACCAGTTACGGATAAAATTGGGGAGTATGCAAGTCAACAAGATCTTGTTTTTGTCAGCCTGCAAGTCAAAGCAGGCCTAATCAATCAGAATCAGGCTCAGTCACGCGTGTTGTGTTGTTGTTAATGTTGTTAATGTTGTTAATCAGATTATACCAAGGCAGGCCAGGAGAGTCAGGTTACAGTAAAGCAAGTCCACTCAACTAGGTCTGGTTGAAGTCAGATAATAATAATAATAATAATAATTATTATTATTATTATTTATTTATTTATACCCTGCCCATCTGGCTGGCTTTCCCCAGCCAATCTGGGCGGCTTCCAACTGAATATTAAAAACAATACAGCATCAGACATTAAAAACTTCCCTAAACAGGGCAGCCTTCAGTTGTCTTTTAAAAGTAAAATAGTTGTTTATTGCCTTGACATCTGCTGGGAAGGTGTTCCACAGGGCAGCCGCCACTACCGAGAAGGCCCTTTGCCTGGTTCCCTGTAACCTCACTTCTCACAGGGAACCGCCAGAAGGCCCTCGGCGCTGGACCTCAGAGTCTGGGCTGGATGATGAGGGTGGAGATGCTCCTTCAGGTATACAGAACCGAGGCCGTTTAGGGCTTTAAAGGTCAGACCAACACTTTGAATTGTGCTCAGAAACGTACTGGGAGTCAATGAAGGTCTTTCAGGACTGGTGTTATATGGTCTCGGCGGCCGCTCCCAGTCACCAGTCTAGCTGCCCATTCTTGGGTTGGGATAAGTCATAGAATGATAGAATAGTAGAGTTGGAAGGTACCCCCAAGGGACAGCTACTCCACCCCGCTGCAATGCAGGAATCCCCCATTCAATCTCAAACCAAGCTTAGCTTTGCAAACGTACCAGCAGTTTTATTACTGCACCACTAGGAGGATGCAGAAGTCCAAGATGACATGGCATCATTACTGGCTTAGTCACATAAGGTTCTTGTTTTCAGCAGTCAGCACCTTGGACAGCTCCACTAGTTTTCAAATTATGTTTGCTCAGTAAGTGACTAGAGCAACGGTTCTCAACCTGTGGGTCCCCGGATGTTGTTGGACTACAACTCCCATCATCCCTGAGCTCTGGCCTTGCTAGCTAGGGGTGATGGGAGTTGTAGTTCAACAACATCTGGGGACCCACAGGTTGAAAAAGGCTGGACTAGAGGCATCTGAGGCCTCAAAAGGGCTTCAGTGCCTTCCAGTGACAGACAAAAAATTCAGCAGCACTCGGTGTGACACCAAAATTTTGCGTGCCATCTCTCAGAACCTTCTGTTGTTTGTCATTGTGCCCAGTGCCCAGTGCAGGTGAACCAGTCACACTCCCCTAATCCACCTCTGCTCCCACTCCATCAGAAGAACTCTACCATCTTAAGGAGTCTGTAAAGAAATCTGCAGTTGTGTTCTTTTATGTGGCTGTGGAACAGGGGAGGCATTCCTGGAGTCTGTGGATGATGGAAGAGCCACGTCCTCAGACTAGGAAGGTGTGAAGAGGGGCTCCCAGGGCTTCCTCATGACTGTGGTGATTTATCTGATTCTGAATCCTCCTTGGGGTGATGCTGTGGCTCAGATGTAGGAGACATGGCAATCAATAATAGGACCGAGAACTTCTGGGGACTCTTGCAGAGAGCCTGGGGAAATCATTCAAGAGATATAAGGGGTCAAAAGTCCATCAATTTCTATCATGTCTTGAAGCAAATAGACATCTGCATTCAAATTGACCTATTCAAACCCGCAGAGTGAAGTGACACAACTTAAAGGTGTCAGTTTGTGGAATACATTAGCAAAAGCTTATTCCAGCCAAAACCTATCACTTCCTAGAGTTGAGGAGCAACTGCTATGAGCTCCAGTTCTGCCAGCCTTTGTGAAGTACATAGAAGTCTAGGGCTAGCTACTTCAGTGAAAAACCGCTGCATAAAATCCGCCATTCTTCTAAGCTCAAGCTCTTACCTCTGCTTTTTACTAATGTGGGTGGGGAGAGGGAGAAGGAGAGTCCTGCTTTACTTACTCCAAATAAAGATTATTTCATACACCTTTATATGTTCAAGAACTTTCCATCTTTAAAACTGAAGGAAGGCCCTTTTTGGGGGTAATACAAAACTCACAACGATGCAATTACGTGACAAGGAACTTTGTTCACGTTAGGAAGAATGAAATCAGCCGCAGGGATAAAAGGCCTTTTGTGACCTGGCGAAAAATATGACACTGCCAAAAGCCACATTAAGCCGTGACATTGTCAGATTCTACAAGCCCAGCAGGGCTAGGGGAATCAGTACCTGAAGAAAGCGACTTTGGAGAAAACCCAAGGGAGCAGTGGAACATAAGATGTATTGCTAATGAGCAACAGGCAGAGCGTTTCTCCCTTTATTGAAGGCAGTGTTGGAGGGCATCATGTTGCCACTTTGGGGATGAGACATTAAATCAAGGTCTTCAGCACTGTGCTCATTAAATACAAAATCTCCTCCAAAAGTATTTGCAAAGGGGTATCTTGGCCAGGATCCAATTTGTGGACCTAAATTATACCAACCTAGATTCCTTTGCTGCTGTAAAAAAGGAAGTATGCAGGAGGAAATAAAGCACTGATATATATCTAGACCAAGGTTATTTATTCACCCGAACATCCTCTGTTCTACAGTTCCTCAGATACTTTATCTTGTATAATCATGTTGCACACTTTGGCAAGTCGCTTTGTCCAATTCCTTTAGCTGAATTTTGGAGTTGCCACACTCTGCAGTTCTCTTTGACGAAGCACACAGAGAATATTCTTGGAATGTTTGACAGCGTTTGACTGTGGTCAAACAAAAGATGATCAACCAGCCATCTATGTGCAATATTTCGCATGCTCATTGACCAGAAACTTCATCAGCCAATTGACAATGTGACCTGTCAATTGGCCAATATGCTGTGACGGGCAGCAGAGCCAGACCAGAGTCTGGTGATTCTACCAGACTGCTGGAATCTTTTGCTATGGAGCCAGCTTGCCACAGAGGGGGAAGGACATCACTTTGGGGGGAATAATAAAAGGAGCAGTTTTTGAGGGAGAGAGTTAGATCGGGCTGGAAGATGAGAGATCGGGTTTGGTTTTGAGGTAGGGCTAAGGTCCGGGTTAAGAGTTATGGTTTGACTGGAGTTGGGCATTAGGGAGTGAGATAAGGAGAACTGGTTCTGAGTGAAGTTAAACATATAAACTGTGGAGAGTATCCATAGCGAAAGGACAGAGCCTCGCAGCTTGGATAGGGAGACCGGGTTGAGGGTTTGGGAAAGGTATACAGACATGAATGTTCTGGGAGGGCTGTGATTGAACTGGGAGAGGTAGAAGCAGTGGCGTAGTGTGGGGGGTGCAGGGGGGGCTGGCCGCACCGGGCACAACAGCTGGGGGGGGGGCGCTCGCACTCGCAGCTCTCTGCCCCTACCTGGCTCACTCACTCTCTCTCACTGCAGTGCTGGCTGTGCGAATCCGATCCGAGCCGCCGGGTCGCTGCCCACTGTGGAGGGGAGGGTGCCAGGCGTGCGGTGCGGTGCGGAGAGAGAGCGAGGGACTATCTGGGGGAGGGACAGTGTAGCGGGGGGGGGGCGCAAATTACTTGTCTTGCCCTGGGTTAGGGGGTGCAAATTACTTGCCTTGCCCCAGGTGCTGACAACCCACGCTACGCCACTGGGTAGAAGTCAGGATACCTGAGTCTCAGAATAGCCAGGAGGGGAGGTACTGAAAACTCCCAAACCAGTAACAAGGGGTGAGGTGATTCCCTGGGTCTGTTACACCATTTAGAATACCTCAGGTACAGGATTGTTAAGAGGAAACTGAGGAGACGGGCCCCTCGCTCCTGAACCAAAGTATTAAGCTGTGAAGGAAACTGTATGGCGTTGAAAGTATTTAACTGTAATAACTAAGTGACAGAAAGTGAGTTGAGCATTCTATCACCTGTTCTAGAAAGCCGAACATCTAAGTGTAACAACTGATTTTTTTAGTAACAGAAGTTTAAGATTTAAAAGAAGTTTTAAAGATTTAGTAACAGAAGTTTAAGTTTAACACTATGTACTTTGCCTATTGTGTTGTGTTTACTTTTAACCATGAGGTGGGTGCACCAAATTTAATTGGGGAAAGTTAGCGAGAGTGGATCCGCCGCATTATTAATTGGGTGGTATTAAGTGGTGGGTCTGCTATACATGCCAATCCTAATTTCCACCATTTTATGGACATGTTGCTACTATCTTTCTATTGGGGAAAAAAACCCCCACAAAATAACTAACCCATTTTCTTTCCCACTGAAGGGAACATGTAGCTGTCATTTTCCAAAAAAGCCCCTCAAATTACAAAGCAATGTATGTTAATACCTCAGCTTATTGCTACACACATTACCCTATTCACACATTTATGAAGTTATTCCTCTGTATAGGTTTTACCTTTAAATCCTTCATTTTATGTTAGCATCTCTTTTGCTGTATCCTCCTCAGAGTAGAGCTGTCTTTATTTATTTTGTTCCATTTGGTATCAAACGCACAGCCGCCACTTAAGAGACTTGCATATACTTTGATTAATAATTGTGATTGAGTTACGATTGTCGAAAACAAATGAACAAAGCGCTTTTAAAAGATGACTCAGCCTCTACTTCATTCATTTGATGGTTGGCAAAAGCCATTTATTTCCCAGGGGCTCTCATCTTTAATGCAAATGAACCAGTGCCTGGTGTACACAACTTGATCTTCATCCGTGGTATACTGGCTATGTGGAAGTTTTTCTTTGGATATTTCTCTCTTTAAATCTGAATTTAACCAACTTTTTCTCCCAACTCTCAGAATGCAAAAAAAGAGAGATCTGATTCCTATTTTAGTGGGGGGTTTTAGTGTTTGTTATAAATATAAATATAAGGGACGCGGGTGGCGCTGTGGGTAAAACCTCAGCGCCTAGGACTTGCCAATCGCATGGTCGGTGGTTCGAATCCCCGCGGCGGGGTGAGCTCCTGTCGTTCAGTCCCAGCGCCTGCCAACCTAACAGTTCGAAAGCACCCCCGGGTGCAAGTAGATAAATAGGGACCGCTTACCAGCGGGAAGGTAAACGACGTTCTGTGTGCTGCGCTGGCTCGCCAGATGCAGCTTGTCACGCTGGCCACGTGACCCGGAAGTGTCTGCGGACAGCGCTGGCTCCCGGCCTATAGAGTGAGATGAGCGCACAACCCTAGAGTCTGGCAAGACTGGCCCGTACGGGCAGGGGTACCTTTACCTTTTTTACTATAAATATGTATTCTGGGGGGGGGGGGTGGTATAGGTGCTTAAAATGTGTTTGCCTAGATCAGGGGTCAGCAACCTTTTTCAGCCGTGGGCCTGTCCACCGTCCCTCAGACCATGTGGTTGGCTGGACTATATTTTGAGGGGGGGATGAACGAATTCCTATGCCCCACAAATAACCCAGAGATTTTAAATAAAAGGACACATTCTACTCATGTAAAAACATGATGATTCCCAGACCATCCACGGGCCGGATTGGCCTAGATACCTCAGTTGGTTAGAGCATGGTGCTGATAATATCAAGGTAGAAGGTAGCAGGTTTGATCCGTGCATGGGACTTCTGCATATTCCTGCATTTCAGGTCTAAATGATCCTCATGGTCCCTCCAGCTTTACAATTCTATGATCCCTATGACCTATGATCTCTATGATCTGGGCCTGTCAAGCCAGGGAACCATCAACTGTGTAAATTACCTTCCCACAGTAAATTATCTCAAATTACCTCAACACTGTGTAAATCACCTTTTCTAGAAAATAGTGTAAGAATCTAAGAAACTGCTGGATCAGGCCGATGGCCCATCTAAGCCAGCATCCTGTTCTTACATTGACCAATCAGATGCTTGGAAAACTTTCAAAGCAGGACTTGAGGCCAGTTTCTAGCAACTGCAGTTTCCATCAACTGGTATTCAGAGGGATACTGCCTCTGAGTAGCATCCATGGATATGATATTAAGTAAAGGTAAAGGGGCCCCTGACCATTAGGTCCATTAGGGAGTGGGACGCGGGTGGCGCTGTGGGTAAAACCTCAGTGCCTAGGACTTGCCGATCGCATGGTCGGCGGTCGAATCCCTGCGGCGGGGTGCGCTCCCACCGTTCGGTCCCAGCGCCTGCCAACCTAGCAGTTCGAAAGCACCTTCGGGTGCAAGTAGATAAATAGGGACCACTTACCAGCGGGAAGGTAAACGGCATTCCGTGTGCTGCGCTGGTTCGCCAGATGCAGCTTGTCACACTGGCCATGTGACCCAGAAGTGTCTGCGGACAGCGCTGGCTCCCGGCCTATAGAGTGAGATGAGCGCACAACCCTAGAGTCTGGCAAGACTGGCCCATACAGGCAGGGGTACCTTTACCTTTACCTTTAAAGGTAAAGGGGCCCCTGACCATTAGGTCCAGTCGTGACCTACTCTGGGGTTGCGGCGCTCACCTCGCTTTATTGGCCGAGGGAGCCGGTGTACAGCTTCCAGGTCATGTAGCCGGCATGACTAAGCTGCTTCTGGAGAACCAGAGCAGCACACAGAAATGCCGTTTACCTTCCCGCTGGAGTGGTACCTATTTATCTACTTGCACTTTGACGTGCTTTCGAACTGCTAGGTAGGCAGGTGCTGGGATCAAACAAAGGGAGCTCACCCCATTGAGGGGATTGGAACCGCCGACCTTCTGAGCAGCAAGCCCTAGGCTCTGTGGTTTAGACCACACTACCCGCATTCCTATGATATTACGTAGGCCCACATAATTAAGAAAACACGTGACTACAAGCTCTGATCTGCATATGGAGCAGAACAAAGAAAGCTGCCATATACTGAATCAGTCCACTAAGGCAGTGTTCCCCAACCTTGGGCCTCCAGCTGGAAGCCCAAGGTTGGGGAACACTGCACTAAGGCATGTAGTTCAGTATTGTCCACACCTATTGTTAGCAGCTCTCCATCCCTTCCTGAAGATGTTCCACATGGCACATGGGGCTTTCTGAATGGAAATGAGGTGCCAGGATTCTGAGGTGGTAGAATGAACTGTGCCACTCCAGCCCTCAAGCGAGAACCACATGTTTGAATGTTTCCTCACATAAAAATTCCCTGAAAGCTGAAAAGTAGGGCATCAATAAGTGGGCTGTGATCATTTCTTTCTCCCCAGAGTGCTGGCTTTTTTTGTTTAGTAAATTTGGGGAAATCTTTTGCATGGAGGAACACTCAATGCAGAGATCTCCTGCTTGCATCCCCAAGTGGCACATGTAGGCTCACTGCAGCTGGACCCCCAAACTTTTGGAGGGTGGCATATTGGGGAAAGTTTGTCCTTGTGTAGACATAACTAGGACTACAGATGTCTAAAGGTAAAGGAAAAGGAACCCCTGACCATTAGCTCCAGTCATGGCTGACTCTGGGGTTGCGGCGCTCATCTCGCTTCATTGGCCGAGGGAGCTGGTGTACAGCTTCCGGGTCATGTGGCCAGCATCACTAAGCCGCTTCTGGCGAACCAGAGCAGCGCACAGAAATGCCATTTACCTTCCCACCGTAGCGGTACCTATTTATCTACTTGCACTTTGAGGTGCTTTCGAACTGCTACGTTGGCAGGAGCAGGGAGCAAGCAACGGGAGCTCACCCCTTCGCGGGGATTCGAACTGCCGACCTTTTGATTGGCAAGTCCTAGGCTCTGTGGTTTAACCCACAGCGCCACCCGCATCCCACAGATGTCTAGTTCTATTCATTTTAAACAAGCTCTGCTATCTGGTGACTAGCTGAAAAAAAACTGCACTTCTGTTCTGGCAGCTGGAGTTTTGGACTCTCTGTGTGAAAGAGAGTAACATTACATTTCCTTTCAACAGGAGACGGGCATTATGAGCTGCCTGATATGATTAACACCTTAATAAAACTCCATGAGTTAGTTAATAGCAATAGATGACCAGCTTGAGGAGAATGCTGAGATATTTAGTACTTAATCTCAAAATTCATTTTGAGCTTTGTGTAGAAAGTTAAAAATATCTTTATATTATGTTAAACATGGCCTTAAAATCGTAAATGGTGAAGAGTAGTACAGTTGTGAACCCAAGCCCAGTGAAGCCCAGGTGGGGGCATATACCTACATACAAATGAGACTCAGGACAGCAATAATTTTGTATTAAATCAGGCCACAACTTTATTGATTGCAGAGGCAAGAAGGTTTAGGCATAGGCATTGAGTGTGTATCCATAAATCAACCAGCTTATCTCCTGGTTGATGGGGGTTGTCCAAGGTTAAGGGTGGTGAGGCATGCACTGCATCCAGGCAGCCCCCATGGCCACCAGTAGGGGGCACTGAGGCCTGCCAGCTCCCGAGCTGGGTATCTGGATATAAGCAACCCCTCCTGGTCCATACCACCCCAAACCACACAGACTAAGGATCCAACCCAATGTCTTATCCGCCAACAAGTTGCGATGATTGCTATGAGGTAGACAAAACGTGGTGATGGGATCAATTAATCTGCAAGAGAAATTCCTCCCTGCTGAATACAGCAACTGATATAAAAGGTCCGTGATGGCATGCATGCCTGCTTACATCCAGGCAGCCCGAAAACCAATGACAAAGAGAGAGGGTGTGTGGGAAATCCTGTGACAACTGAAGCCTGAGCTCAGTGGGGCCAGGCTTCTATGGCCAGGGAGAAGAGCAGAGGGAAGAAGTTCCCCCTCTGGTCCGCTCCTAGGCCACACCCACCCGCCCACATTCATGATTGGTTGTAGAGCCCTGTGGGTGTGTCCCAGTCAGCAATCCAGCAAGAAGAGAAGCAGTGTCCCTTCCCAATGCTCCACAGCCAGGTAAGGACGCTCCGCCCCACTGAAGCCATGTCAGGCTGCAACTGCTGCTCTCCACGATTGCAGGAGACAGGACAGGCATTATTAGCCCCTGATCCAACTAATGTTAGCCAGCGCTAAGGTGGTAATCCTACACAATCAACTATGAAGTCAGGCCCGTCTTACCCATAGAGGCTAGTGGCATGGGGTGCCAGGGCGCCAAGTTCTGGAGGGTGCCAGGCGAGAGTCCGGGGAACACTGAACAAGCACCCTGAGCGTCGGCTCAGGTTTTTCCCTTTTTTAGCCTGCAGGTGCTGAATTCTGAGGGGTGCCAGAAGGCTAAAAGGGGGAAAAAACCGAGCCGAAGCTTGGTGGGCGTGGCGCACATGCCCTCGCTCGGTGCAGGCCCGCTTGCTCAGCATGCTGCCTGCCGTGGCCACCACGGCATGAAGCAGCCAGCTGAGCCAGGAAGCGCCACGTCCACCCCCGCTAGAGGAGCCACCCTCCAGCCGCTGTTTACTTCCTCTAGCCCTAAAAAAAGGTCAACAACTCTGGGAAAGGGGGGGTGGCACTGAAGGGATCTTTGCACCACAGCACCGAATATGCTTAAGACAGCCCTGTATAAAGTCAGTACCTAGAGGCCTCAAAAATCGCCATGAATCTGTATCTCTGCATTTGGAAGTGGGAGGAAGCATCCTATTAGTTTCTGAGTCACTCAATCTGCTGAAATCTATACAGTGGTACCTCAGGTTAAGTAGTTAATTCGTTCCGGAGGTCTGTTCTTAACCTGAAACTGTTCTTAACCTGAAGCACCACTTTAGCTAATGGGACCTCCTGCTGCCGCCGCGCTGCCAGAACATGATTTTTGTTCTCATCCTGCAGCAACGTTCTTAACCTGAAGCACTATTTCTGGGTTAGCGGAGTCTGTAACCTGAAGCATATGTAACCTG
Source organism: Podarcis tiliguerta (assembly GCF_965153285.1). NCBI lineage: Eukaryota > Metazoa > Chordata > Lepidosauria > Squamata > Lacertidae > Podarcis > Podarcis tiliguerta. The sequence goes on along the minus strand of NC_139543.1, from coordinate 11,101,745 downwards.
AAGCGTACGTAACCTGAGGTACCACTGTGATTTCGTTTCTGAGTCTCTCTGTATAAAATTAAGTAATGATAGTGCTTTGAGTAATGGATTTATCCTGGGCAACCTGCATATCATTCCACTTCATTAGCTGTTATCGGATGCGTCCCCCAATGTTATCACATTGTTGCCATCTGGAGGGGCAGTCCTGCACTATAGTACAACAAAAACATGACCCATAAACCAACCAACCAACAAAAACCATAGGCATATTTGTGGCATAGATACTTATAAGAAGAAGAAGAAGAGTTTGGATTTGATATCCTGCTTTATCACTACCCAAAGGAGTCTCAAAGCGGCTAACAATCTCCTTTCCCCTCCTCCCCCACAACAAACACTCTGTGAGGTGAGTGGGGCTGAGAGACTTCAGAGAAGTGTGACTGGCCCAAGGACACCCAGCAGCTGCATGTGGAGGAGCGGGGAAGCGAACCTGGTTCACCAGATTACAAGACTACCGCTCTTAACCACTACACCACAGGACCTGCACTGTAGAAAACAAAGCAATATGCCAGCCCCTAAAACCTTTGCAGTTGCAAACAGTATTGAAAGAGGAATTGCATATAACTGGCCCAATTTTGTTGGGTGAGAGGGAGGAAAACGCACAGTGTACATATGCACATTCAGCGGCATATGGGTCACCCAGGAAATTGTAGCTGCAGAATGGAGATATTGTTGCCCTGCTGAGAAGGAATAAAATCATCTTTAGGTGGGAGTTTCCCCAAGGACTATCTTTCAGTTTTAAAGGAAGGAAAATAAAAATAAGATCAGTAGAGGACAAAGTAAAGTTTTTCTTTAAATACGAAGAAGGTTGATGGACTATATGGAATTGGCGGAAAGGACTGGCAGAATCCGAGACCAGGGAGAAGAGTCGGTGGAAGAAGACTGGAAAAGGTTTAAAGACTATTTATAGAAATATTGTAAAATTATGAATGTTAGAAAAATGTTGGAATGAAGTTATATGGCTTTAGTAGAAATGCTATAAGGAATTAAGTATAAATAGATTAATAGAGTATTAAAGGGAAGAATAAGGTTAGAATGTGTTAAGATAATTATAGGATAGAAAACAGAGGAAGATGGAAAGGAATTGCTGAAACAATTAACAGAAGTGGAATACAAAAAGGGAGGTGTGATGAGGTCGTTGAAATAAGTGAATGAAAGATAAGATATTGAAACTGTTGGGTGTGTTTGATGTGTTTTAAATTGTTTTTGTTTTGTTTTGTTAGTTTAATGTGTTAGTGGTATGTAGTGTTTTTGTATTGTATTGTATTGTTCTTTTCTTTTTTATCTTTTTTGTAATGTTTAAACTGTTGGAAAAGTAATAAATATTATTTAAAAAAAAAGAAATTGTAGCTGCAGAGATTTAAAAGAAGAGTTGTTCTGTTGTCTGAAGAGGTGACTTCTTGTTTCGCATGGAGAAGTACTGTATTTTTTGCTCTATAAGACTCACTTTTTCCCTTCTAAAATGTAAGGGGGAAAGTGTGTGCGTCTTATGGAGCGAATGCAGGCTGCGCAGCTATCCCAGAAGCCAGAACAGCAGGAGGGATTGCTGCTTTCACTGCACAGCGATCCCTCTTGCTGTTCTGGCTTCTGAGATTCAGAATATTTTTTTTCTTGATTTCCTCCTCCAAAAACTAGGTGCGTCTTGTGGTCCGGTGCGTCTTATAGAGTGAAAAATACGGTAGTTTGCAATGGACCCCTGCAACAGAAGCACACAGCTTTACTGAGGCAGCACTGAGTGCTGAAATGTTGTGCCCCCTAACAATTTTGTGCCCGGGGCAACTACCCCTGTGCTACACCACTGATTATACAATGGACTCAAGGTACATTTAGACTAGCACATATTTCAGTGTGAGATGGAAAGAACAGAAAGAGGGGGGTGTTGTACTTTCTTGCCTTGTGTGATATACACATGAATGAGGGAAAGGTGAGAAGGAAAACAATTAAACAAAGCCCTTCAGATGATAAACAAGAGGTCAAACATCAGATCACAGAGGCAGCATGTGTATATATGTGTGTGTGTAACTTACTTCTTGAGACGCGGGTGGCGCTGTGGGTAAAACCTCAGCGCCTAGGACTTGCCGATCGCATGGTCGGCGGTTCGAATCCCCGCAGCGGGGTGCGCTCCCATCGTTCGGTCCCAGCGCCTGCCAACCTAGCAGTTCGAAAGCACCCCCGGGTGCAAGTAGATAAATAGGGGCCACTTACTAGCGGGAAGGTAAACGGCGTTCCGTGTGCTGCGCTGGCTCGCCAGATGCAGCTTGTCACACTGGCCACGTGACCCGGAAGTGTCTGTGGACAACGCTGGCTCCCGGCCTATAGAGTGAGATGAGCGCACAACCCTAGAATCTGGCAAGACTGGCCCGAACGGGCAGGGGTACCTTTACCTTTTAACTTACTTCTTATGTAGGGGTAATGTTACAGGTCAGCGTGCGTATAAGCAAAAATGCGCAAAGTCAGAAACCTCCAGAACCACCCCCACCCCCATCCATAAGATAGAGGGCTGCTAACCCAACTTTGGGAAGGCTGTGTGACGGCCAGAGCTTTTGTGCTGTCTTCTCAATAGGTTGCAAGTTGCCTGTATATGAGATAAACATGGAAGTGGATCATAGGGAAAGATACTTTCCGATATGGACGGGGGGGATTCATTCCAATCAACCTGATTGTTAGTGCTATTTTTCTATTTAAAAAAAAAGGTGCCTAAACTCACCATGAAATGCAGATTTTGCAGGTGCTCTCTTTGTAACTCTGCAAAAAAAAGGGGGGGGGGAGAAGGATGGGATAGACCTGTGATTGAACACTAGCAAACTTTACACAGAAGACACTTAACCTGGTCCATTCACTTCCAGTTTCAGATTATTTTTCAACAGACAACTGTTAAATATAGCAATACTCTCAACATCACAGTGACTCATAGGCCTGGTTTATATATCTCAACTGTTAGGCTGGTGGTATGGGTCTCCAGATCCAGATGGTATTTACATTTAAGATAAATTAATATGCACTATTTAGAACAAAATAAAAAAGGGATTTTTAAAAAAGATTTAATAGCTGCGTTTAACATCTGGCAACTGTTGTTTTCCTTCTTCTCCCTTTTTTGAATCTTGTAAAAGTCTGATAATGGGTCTATGTGCTTGGAATAGCCAGGTTTTTTGGTCATGTATTTTAGGTAAAGGTAAAGGACCCCTGAGGGACGCGGGTGGCGCTGTGGGTAAAAGCCTCAGTGCCTAGGGCTTGCCAATTGAAAGGTCGGCGGTTCAAATCCCCGCGGTGGGGTGCGCTCCCGTTGCTCGGTCCCAGCGCCTGCCAACCTAGCAGTTCGAAAGCACCCCAGGTGCAAGTAGATAAATAGGGACCGCTTACTAGCGGGAAGGTAAACGGCGTTTCCGTGTGCGGCTCTGGCTCGCCAGAGCAGCGATGTCACGCTGGCCACGTGACCCGGAAGTGTCTTCGGACAGCGCTGGCCCCCGGCCTCTTGAGTGAGATGGGCGCACAACCCTAGAGTCTGTCAAGACTGGCCCGTACTGGCAGGGGTACCTTTACCTTTACCTTTTTAAAGGACCCCTGGATGGTTAAGTCCAGTCAAAGGTGACAATGGGGTGCGGTGCTCATCTCGCTTTCAGGCTGAGGGAGCCGCGGTTTGTCCACAGACAGCTTTCCAGGTCATGTAGCCAGCAGGACTAGACCACTTCTGGTGCAACGGGACCAGACAGAAGCCAGAGTGCACGGAAACGCTGTTTATCTTACCGCTGCAGTGGCACCTATTGATCTACTTGCACGGGCGTGCTTTCGAACTGCTAGATTGGCTGGAGCTGGGACAGACCAATGGGAGCTCACTCCATCACGGGCATTTGAACCGCTGACCTTCCGATTGGCAAGCCCAAGAGGCTCAGTGGTTTTACACCACCACTCTCTCAATTTCCAGGAACAATAATACAGTGGTACCTCGGGTTAAGTACTTAATTCGTTCCGGAGGTCTGTTCTTAACCTGAAACTGTTCTTAACCTGAAGCGCCACTTTAGCTAATGGAGCCTCCCGCAGCCGCCGTGCCACCACCATGCGATTTCTGTTCTTATCCTGAAGCAAAGTTCTTAACCCGAGGTACTATTTCTGGGTTAGCGGAGTGTGTAACCTGAAGCGTATGTAACCTGAGGTACCACTGTACTGCTGTGGGAAGGAGCTATATCACCATGATCTCATAAGGTTTCTGATATTTCCAGAGCAACATAGGCAGGACTCAGTAACTTGAGCAGCACTCCTTAGAATGCAAGTACCGTATTTTTTGCTCTATAAGACTCACTTTTTCCCTCCTAAAAAGTAAGGGGAAATGTGTGTGCATCTTATGGAGCGAATGCAGGCTGCGCAGCTATCCCAGAAGCCAGAACAGCAAGAGGGATTGCTGCTTTCACTGTGTAGCGATCCCTCTTGTTGTTCTGGCTTCTGAGATTCAGAATATTTTTTTTCTTGTTTTCCTCCTCCAAAAACTAGGTGCGTCTTGTGGTCTGGTGCATCTTATAGAGCGAAAAATACGGTATATTAGAGAGGAGAAGCATTTGTTCCAGAATATTGGCACTGTCAGGGAATGTTCTGTGTTATTCAGTTGAAATCAATGAGCATATCTGCCTTTACCAAATGGTGTGTTTTTTTGCCATTTAACACATTTTGTTCTGACACTGGCCAAAGTGACCTCTTTACTTTAGCACTTGGAGTCTTTGCAGAAGCAAAGTTTGATTTAGTCTAATTTTCTTCCCAGCTTGGCACTTTCTTCTACCATCATGCCTCTGTCCCATTAATTTAACTCTCCCCACCTGCAGGAGTTTCATTTAAGCCTTAGATTTGAACGGGCGAATCAATACGAGCACATATTCCATTTCTACCAGTTTTTAACAAGAGCTGTCTGCGAAAGTTAAACATCCTAGCAATTTGCTCCAACAAGCTCTTAAAAGGTTAAACACTGCTCTGAAATCCCTCTCCTCCCCCCATCCTCTTATTAAGCCAAGTTGTCATCAGCTTTCAGAATAAGCCCACAAAGAGGGAGACGGGCTTAAATTTAGCAATCTATTACAATTAGTAGTTCAGTTACTATGGCTGTGATGGCGAGTTGCGAACCAAACATCCATCATCCTATTTATTAGCAGCCACCATTATACTGCTTGCATCACACACATACACTTACTGCAGATGGGGTCTCTCATTTCTAAAATGTTGCTATATTCATCTATTGATCTTTTAAAAAAAATAATAATAATTCTGCAAAAATCTCTTCACAGAAGTTTTGTTTGCAGATGCTCTGTTCCCATCTCCTGCAAACTGTTCCATATATATCAATCTGTGCATTATCATCTTCATTGCTTGTAAGCCAGCCAGATGGGCAGGGTATAAATAATTATAGAATCAGAGAGAGAGAGAGAGAGAGAGAGAGAGATGATAGATAGAGATAGATAGATAGATAGATAGATAGATAGATAGATGATAGATAGATTAGATGATAGATAGATAGATGATAGATAGATAGATAGATAGATAGATAGATAGATAGATAGAGATAGCTAGATGATAGATGATAGATAGATAGATAGATGATAGATAGATAGATAGATGATAGATAGATAGATAGATAGATAGATAGATAGATAGATGATAGATGATAGATGATAGATAGATAGATAGATAGATAGATAGATAGATAGATAGATAGATGATAGATAGATACATACGTTTCAGGTTACATACGCTTCAGGTTACCGAATCCACTAACCCAGAAATAGTGCTTCAGGTTAAGAACTTTGCTTCAGGATGAGAACAGAAATCGTGCTCCGGCGGCGCAGCAGCAGTGGGAGGCCCCATTAGCTAAAGTGGTGCTTCAGGTTAAGAACAGTTTCAACTTAAGTACGGACCTCCGGAACGAATTAAGTACTTAACCCTAGGTACCACTGTAGATAGATAGATAATTTATTACAGTCGGAGACCAGCTTATAAAACACACTTGGGGGTACAATCCCCAAAGGAAAACAAACATTTAAAACAATGTAGAACAATAAATTTAAAATTTATAAATGCGATAAACATATAGACACTTAAAACTTTGAGATAAGCTACTGCAGAGAGATGACCCAGAGTCACCCATAGAACCGAGTTTGGAGATTTTCTTAACAAACTAGTTTGAGTCAGGCGATGGTCCGCGCCTACTGATCTTTACACAGAATCTGGCGACCATCTGGGTCGTCTTATGATCTTTCCCTAACAGGAAAAGGTCGAATTTTTGCTTTTCCGGGAGGTCAGTGAGCCTCACCAGCAGGAGATCAATGGTCTCACTACGTGCCTCTTCATAAAAGGAACATCTAAAGAACAAGTGCTCTGGGCTTCCTATCTCCACCAATGAACAGGCGCAAAGTCTCTGAGCATATAGGACTTTTTAAAAGGATCCTTCCAGGACCGGCGAGGGCAGAGCCAAGCTTCTGGTGAGAGAATCATATAGTTGGAAGGGACCCCAAGGGTCATTCAGTCCAACCCCCTGCAATGCAGGAATCTCAGATAAAGCATCCATGGCAGGTGGCTATCCAACCTTTGCTAAAAAACCTCCAAGGAAGGAGAGCCCACAACCTCCTAAAGGAGACCATTCCATTGTCAAACAAGTCTTACGGTCAGGAAGGTTTTCCTGATGTTTTATAGTTATAAAAAACAAAAAACAATACATACATTCAACAGACAATACATCAACAATACAATACAACAATACAACAATACAACAACAAAAAACAAAAACATTCAAACACACATTCAAATTTCATATCTATATCTTTCATTTGCTTATTTCCTTGACTTCCTCACACCTCCCTTTTTTGTATTCTAGTTCAAATTAGCTGGTTCAACAAATCCTTTCCCTCTTCTTCAATTTTTTGTTCTATAATTTATCCTAACACAATTTAACTTTAAATTTTCCACTTTAACACATTAACAATTAATGTTCATATAATTCTTAATAGCACTTCTGCTAAGACCATGTAATTTCATTCCAATATTCTTCTAACATTCATTAATTTTGCAATATTTCTGTAAATATACTTTAATTTTTTTCCAATCTTCCTCCATCGACTCTTCTCCCTGGTCTCGGATTCTGCCAGTCATTTCCGCCATTTCCATATAGTCCATCAGCTTCATCTGCCAGGTTTTCCTGATGTTTAGTCAGAATCTCCTTTCTTGCAACTTGAAGCCATCGAGTCCTACCCTCCAGAACAGAAAAAAAACAAGCTTGCTCCATTTTCTTGTGACAGCCCTTGAGATATCTGAAAATGGCTTTCATATTTCCTCTCAGTCTCCTCCTTTCCAGGCCAGACATACCTAGCAACTTCAACTGTTCCTCATAAGTCTTGGTTTCCAGACCCTCAATCATCTTGGGCGCCCTCTTCTCCACATGGTCCACCTTCTCAACATACTTCTTCAATTGTGGTGCCAAAAACTAACTATCTATCTATCTATCTATCTATCTATCTATTGTTATTATGAAGTGCCATACAGGTAATAAAAATTAAGTTAGTTACGGCCTGCAAGCTTAAAGGTAAAGGGACCCCTGACCGTTAAGTCGCAGACAACTCTGGGGTTGCAGCGCTCATCTCGCTTTACTGTCCGAGGGAGCCGGCGTTTGTCCGCAGATAGCTTCCGGGTCATGTGGCCAGCATGACTAAGCCCCTTCTGGCAAACCAGAACAGCACACGGAAACGTCGTTTACCTTCCCGCCAGAGTGGTACCTATTTATCTACTTGTACTTTGATGTGCTTTTGAACTGCTAGGTTGGCAGGAGCAGGGACCGAGCAATGGGAGCTCACCCCGTCGTGGGGATTCGAACCGCCGATCTTCTGATCGGCAAGCCCTAGGCTCTGTAGTTTAACCCACAGCGCCACCTGCAAGCTTACAATATAATAACAAAATACAAAAGGAAAGAGGAATAGGAAGGGGAAAGGATAAGAAAGAAAGCAGGCTGCATGCTCTCCCATTTGCCATGATGTTCTTCCTGAGAGGCAGGAGGTACAATGGCCCAGCAATTTTTGGTGACAGAAGGCAATAGATAACTCCCTTGAACTCTGCCAGGGAACTGACAATTGGAGCAGACCTGTGTCAAAACATTATCCAGCAGATGTGAACCAAAGCTTCTTGGATTGGACCTTCAGGGTTGTTATTTTTAAAAAAATGCATTCAAGAACCAATGCATTTCACCAAATAACATCCCAAAGTTCTCGTTGCTCTAGAATCATAGAATCATAGAGTTGGAAGAGACCACAAGGGCCATCGAGTCCAACCCCCTGCCAAGCAGGAAACACCATCAGAGCACTCCTATAGAATCATAGAATCATAGAATCAAATCTCTAATTTGTAGTAACTGCGTAATAGCCAGTTAGACAAAGTAGAGAACTGAATTTAGCACTTTTCACCACTGGCAAATTCTGTTTGGGACAACATAAAGTGAAATATCTTCGTAACAGCATGCCATAACTAAAAAGACTGCAATGCATGGACAACATAGGTATTTCTGAAGGTTTTTTTTTGCTCTCAGACAAATCACATCATGAGTTGTACGTATGCACATTTTGTTCTAGGAAAATGTTTTATTGGGGGGCACATTTCAAAATCTTGAAGCTTCTTTAGGCAGCATGAAATATCAGTTTCACAGAATAAAATTGGGCGATGCTAATAATCCCCCCAAAGAAACACAGGCAGAACAGCTACTCCCACAACAAAGCAGAAAAAAGCAAGAAACCTCTGCTCAAGTTTTCCCAAAACAAAAAAAGGAAAGGGCAAGGGTCTTGAGAGGAGGTGTCCGAAACACTACATTGGGGACCCAGCTCCAGGGCATACAACTTAACGTATTTTGTAGTCTTTCTCTCAACTGTATAAATGCTTGATATTTGTTGCACAAGTTCATTTTAACCTGGATCACATGAAAAGCCTCAAAGTATTACAAGAAGACTAGTATCGCAAGAAAACACAACTCCTGTTCATGAATGCAGGACCATAGTACAACTTGTCGGAATTGGGGGTCGAAAAGCCAGCTGGCTCAGCCCCAGCTGGAGCGTCTTCCCTCTTCTCAGCTTTTCCGCTGCGGAGATGCATCAACCTCTGCTCCCACATGCATCTGTGACTCAAGCTTGCAGGCTTGAGCACACATCACTTAGCAGTGTAAACTGTGCAACAGAAGAGGCTTGAGGCTGTAGACACATACTAAACTACGCATTTATTATACATAAATCAGGACAAAGAAAACATGGCATCTCTCCTTGCCGTCTTCTCAGAGAGAGACTGAAAAGCATAAGCAATACAGAGTGGAAGTTCCGCCCACGCCAGCAATCTGTGCTGGAATGTAAACAGACATGTGACGTGCAACAATCCACATATCTGCAGCAAAAGGTGGAATGGAATCCCAACACAACTTCCTGGACCAGGGTCTATGTGCAGTAGTCTTGTCAAGAAATAGCAGGATTCAATAAGGACACTAGGATGTAGAACTGTTGGGTAAGTGGATTTTGCTAGGAAGGCTGAATCCATTCTGCAAAAGTACACAACATCCTTTTTTTATTCCATTGTATAACTAGCATTTTTTAAATTAGTATTAAACCCAGTATCATCCCAAGATGCTGCAAACAGAAAGCATGAGTTTTCTTTTATTAAGTCAACATTCAATTCCATCTTCCACTTACAATCTACCCTAGGATAGCAAAAACTCTTGGTTTCACATTGCGCATTATAATGCTCCCCACGTAGGTGGCAATAAAACAGTGGATGCACAACCTGGTGTGGCTCATTCCTTAATTATGGACTTTAATCAGCGCTTCACTCAGTAATAAGTAATTCTACAGTTCTTCCATGCAAATAATCTAAGAAGCAAAAGCATTCCATTCAGTCTGGCGTGAGTGAAAAGAAACCAAATAAACACTCCAGAAGAAGAAAAATAAAATTTAATTAAAATTCTGATTTTAAGTAGAATAATTGTGGAGGAGGCAAAAAAAAAAAAAGTTTAAGCACAGCATGTAATAAACAATTAAGCATCTAATAAACAACCCTCTGTGTTGGTAGTTAGAAGCACACTGAAGTTATATGCATATATAAAGTCTAATCTGTACCAAGAAAAAGTAAATTCGGTAATCTGAATCATTTCAGATTATATTGTATGCATAGCCCTGTTTAGGGAAGCTTTTAATATTTGATGTATTATTGTATTTTATTATTTTGCTGGAAGCCGCCCAGAGTGGCTGGGGAAACCTAGCCAGATGGGCTGGGTACATATAAATTATTATTATTATTATTATTATTATTATTATTATTATTATTATTATTATTATTATTATTGCAATGTAAGATCTTATTGCTGAAGAAGAGCAGCTTCGCACATTGCATTGCATAAAATCAAGTATCCCTTTGATAGCAAGAAATAATAACAACAAAAACAGAACAAGTGAAAATGAAGAATGAGGATACCATGCCTTTTCTTCTGTATAATACAATGCTTTCAATGATCAGAATCTCCTTATGTCATGCAAGATGAGTAAAAGCTCTATTTGCTTTTATTAAGGCCACAGGCCTTAAAGCAAAGATGAGACATCTGACCTTGGTGCTGAAGAAAAGGAGGAGGAAATAACATGGCTGTCGCTGTTAAAGACAAGAGGGCCTTAACAAAAAGAATTTAACACCCTAGGCACATTGAAAATAAAGCAAAGGCAACTATCACATCTGACCACAGTCAGATGTCCACAGTCTTTAGAGGAAGCAGGTGTTTGCTGTGCAAGTTGAATTTGCCAGTAAGAATTTGTCTGTATTTGTATTCTGTGGAAAATAATGATAGTCTGGAAGTGTCCTGCTTGTTCCCATTGTGCTATTTGCTTTGCCAAGAGCTGTGCATAGAAATCTTCTCAAATTCTGCCTCCCATTTGTGGGCAGTGCAAATACGGGGAAGGGCTGATTGCCGAAAAACTGATGCTTTTGAAGTATGGTGCTAGGGGAGACTCTTGAGAGTCCCATGGACTGCAAGAAGATCAAACCTCTCCATTCTGAAGGAAATCAGCCCTGAGTGCTCACTGGAAGGCCAGATCCTGAAGCTGAGGCTCCAATTCTTTGGCCACCTCATGAGAAGAGAAGACTCCCTGGAAAAGACCCTGATGTTGGGAAAGTTTGAGGGTACAAGGAGAAGGGGACGGCAGAGGACGAGATGGTTGGACAGTGTTCTCGAAGCTACCAGCATGAGTTTGACCAATTTGCAGGAGGCAGTGGAAGACAGGAGTGCCTGGCGTGCTCTGGTCCATGGGGTCACGAAGAGTCGGACATGACTAAACGACTAAGCAACAACAATTAGCAAATTATACCCAAAGCATCTTTACAATAAGCTAGTTGATTGGATAACCGATGAAGCTATTCTTGCTGAAAAGCAAGCAGGATTTCGACAAGGCAGATGTACTACAGACCATTGCTTTGTACTAGCCCATTTTATAGATAAGTACCGTATTTTTCTGTGTATAACACGCCCCTGTGTATAAGATGATCCCTATTTTTTGGACCCCAAAATAAGTAAATGGGGGGAGATGGCCTAGAGTTGTTAAGCTTGGGGGGGGGGATACAGCAGCAGCCAATCGCCATCAGGCCTTGCCACAGCCACCAATTGCCCATCCCCCCTCTGCACTATCCATGTATAAGACGGCCCCCAATTTTAAACATTTTTTATAATAATAAAAATTGTCTTATACACAAAAAATATGGTATGTTAATAAACCAGGTGGTGTGCTATATGCTATATGATCTGAAAGCTGCATTCAATTCAATATCTCAAGTAAGACTGTGGGGGTAAGGTGATTTCCTAACTTCTGAGAAATTTCAGCTAGTAGGAACAGCTAATAAAAGGTAAAGGGACCCCTGACCATTAGGTCCTGTCAGGGAACTGCCATCGGAGCTGGAGGCGGAGAGCAGGCTCCAGAGGGATGCCGGAGAGGGTCCCAGTAGGGAGAGAGGCAGCCCATCCGCTGGGGAAGGAAATCAGCGTAACACCAGTGGAGAAGGGGGCAGATGGGGGAATCGGAGAGGTGGCTCCAGGACTCCTCGCCGGAGACCAGCGGAGAGAGTATGGGTACTCCGCTGCCCACACCCTCCCTGCGCAGAAGACTTCCGCGCAGGGAGAGTAGGAGAAGACTGGGCGTCAAACAGCTTTTATGCTGGAAGAGGTTCAAGAAACGCCCACTGATGGATTCTGCCAGCGACTGAGGCAGCCACGAAACTTGAGGCTGTCCAGACAGAAAGGGTTCAACCAGGTAACCTGGACAGGAGTGGCGGCAACTTACGCACGAGCAACCCCTAGAACCATTACAGGTCCAGTCATGGCCAACTCTGGGGTTGTGGCGCTCATCTCACTTTATTGCCCGAGGGAGCCAGCACACAGCTTCCGGGTAGGCGCCACCCGCATCCTATGGAACAACTAATAGGAACAGGCTATTATTATTATTATTATTATTATTATTATTATTATTATTATTTTATGACAAGCGACATACTGAAGGGTACCATCTTAGCTGTTGCTCCTAAAACAACTGTTTGCGCTACAGCAGCAGCAATGCCAGATTTACAGGAATGGGAAAATAGTACCTTGTATGTATAACATTAATATTAAAAAAATTAAATGGGAATAGGATTCCACATACTCTCTCTTGCATCTGTTTGATGGCGTAAAGAAGTGTTCACATTTATAACTACGCCAGTTAAACTTACTTTTAAAGTTCTCATTGTCTGTTTCAATCCAATAATTTTATATTCCAGTTTATTAGCCTAATCATCAGTCGACCTGATCTTTCCTTCAAGGTTAGGAATGTTTCAGTTTTATGAGCCCAGTCATGCTGAGCCAAGGCCAGGGCCAGTTTGGGATATTAAAAGAAAAATAGAAGTAATTTTAAATAAAAATTGACACCATCCTGGGATCTTTTGATAAAGGATGGTATAAAAATCAAATAAATAATAATAATGATAATGTGATCCTGCAGCATATAGCTCTAATGCGCAGCTGATTAAGAATGAAGATTCCAATATGAGCTATGGGTGCTTAATTTCTGAAATGAAAGGTCCTGGGGCTGCCACTTGCCTTCAAATCATGTTGAGGTGCATGTGGGTAACATAACCCCTACTTGGCTGCATAAAACTACAAGATCTCTCCAAGTCCATCATCCTATTTGGCTAGCCAGATAACTCTGGGAAACCAATAAGCAGGCTATGGGAGCAAATTATTATTTATTATTATTTACTGAATTAATATACCGCCCTATAGGGATGCGGGTGGCGCTGTGGGTAAAAGCCTCAGTGCCTAGGGCTTGCCGATCGAAAGGTCGGTGGTTCGAATCCCCGCGGCGGGGTGCGCTCCCGTCGTTCGGTCCCAGCGCCTGCCAACCTAGCAGTTCGAAAGCACTCCCGGGTGCAAGTAGATAAATAGGTACCGCTTACTAGCGGGAAGGTAAACGGCGTTTCCGTGTGCTGCGCTGGCTCGCCAGATGCAGCTTTGTCACGCTGGCCACGTGACCTGGAAGTATCTCCGGACAGCGCTGGCCCCCGGCCTCTTGAGTGAGATGGGCGCACAACCCTAGAGTCTGTCAAGACTGGCCCGTACGGGCAGGGGTACTTTTACCTTTATACCGCCCTATACTCGGAGTAGTAGTAATAATAGTAATAATAATAATTTACACCCCGCCCATCTGGCTGGGTTTCCCCAGCCACTCTGGGTGGCTCCCAACAGTATATTAAAAACACGATAAAACATCAAACATTAAAAACTTCCCTAAACAGCGCTGCCTTCAGATGTCTTTTAAAAGCCAGGTAGTTGTTTATTTCCTTGACATCTGGTGGCAGGGCGTTCCACAGGGTGGGCACCACTACCGAGAAGGCCCTCTGCCTGGTTCCCTGTAACCTCACTTCTTGCAGGGAGGGAACCTCCAGAAGGCCCTCGGCGCTGGATCTCAGTGGATGATGGGGGTGGAGATGGCTCCTTCAGGTATACTGAGCCAAGGTCATTTAGGGTTTTAAAGGTCAGCACCAACACTTTGAATTGTGCTCGGAAACATACTGGGAGCCAGTTTTCTCTGCAAGGAGGGAGGGGGTGAGGGAACCTTCCCATTTTCTCAGGAATTGGGTAATCACCATCTCAAAGGAATGGCCAGACTACCAGGAAAGGCAATCAGATAAGGCATTATCAGATAACCTGGCAGACAGCAGAAACAACAACAATCAAATTTCTTTTGTAGACCGCCTTTTCTGTGATGTAGGTATGATGTTTCTAGGGGGTGGTCTTGGGTTACACCCCTTCTGTGATGTATGTATGGAGGGGTGGTCTTAAGCTCCAGGGCATTGAATTTAAAATGTCTATATAAGGGCAGGCACACTTTGGTTCTCCATCCTCCTGCGTGAGAGGGGAGCACCCCGTTGCAACAGCTTTAATAAAGATCAGGCTTACTAGCTGCTTTGATTCTCAATCTTCTCTGGCTGGCCTCTGTTATTTTCTTCTACCGATAGGGCTCAGGACTCTATACGGGCTCTTGGATACCCCATAAGGGAAGAAGGGCAGATTTTGTTTACAACAGATACTCTCATTTTGACTCAAATGAGGCAGGCCCCACAAATAACCCAGAGATGCATTTTTAAGAAAAGGACACATTCTACTCATGTAAAAGACGCTAATTCTTGGACCGTGTGTGGGTTGGATTTAGAAGGCAATTGGCCCAGATCTGGCCCCCGGGCCTTAGTTTTCCTACCAATGATCTAAAGAATGTAACTGATCTAAACAAAGGTTAGAACATCATTGAGTGTTTGATTAAAGGACCTAGAAGTTGCCTACCACACTTCTTTATCTGCACCACTCTGATGTGTATTGAAAAGAAAGATCTGGCAGAATTAACAGCTCATGATTGCTCGCCATTCCAAGGCCACTTTAACACATTTTCTGCTTTAAAGCTAAATGCCTGAGATTTATACAGTGAGCTAAAAGGGAAGATCTGGAATCATTAGCATTGTCAAACTAAAATAGCAAGGTTATCCTGACTCCTGATAATGGCAAATCAACTCAGACATAATTGTGTGAACAAGACTCTGAGATAAAATGCTCTGTGTTGACTCCTCACAAAAGCTTTCCTATGCAGCAGCTCGTCTTGGGTTTTCATGACTCAAAAGAGAAAAACTTCACAGTCCTTAAAGAGATGGAAATATCCTGTTTAGCTAGACCCAGAGCTTCCCCCCCCCCCCAGGGGAACACAGGAGTACCCATACCCCTAAACGTTTTGTGAATCTTTTTACTTTTGTCCATTTACTGTATTTATTTATTTTTTCCAGATTTGAATTATAAAACAGTGATTTCTTGAGTCAAAATGGGAACCTATGTAAGGACTCTATATGGGCTCTTGGATACCCTATAAGGGAAAAAGGGCAGCCATTTTGTTTACAACAGGGGTGAGCTCGCGTTGCTCTGTTCCAGCTCTTGCCAACCTAGCAGTTTGAAAGCAAGCCAGTGCAAGTAGATAAATAGGTACCGCTGCGGCAGGAAGGTAAATGGCGTTTCCGTGAGCTCTGGTTTCCATCATGGTGTTCCGTTGCACCAGAAGCAGTTTAGTCATGTTGGCCACATGATCTGGAAAGCTGTCTGTGGACAAACGCCGGCTCCCTCAGCCTGAAAGCAAGATGAGCGCCGCAACCCCATAGTCGCCTTTGACTGGACTTAACCATCCAGGGGTCATTTACCTTTTGTTTTAACCTTTAATGGTGAATTTTGGACACAATGGAGAGGTAAAAGATTTGGATTAACAGCAGTACCCACAAAGGGAGGAGGGAAGTACCAGAGATGCCTTGGAATCTTATTCTTATATTGTATGTTGGATATGTAGCTGTAAATTTTTAATCTGAAAAATCAAATAAATAAATAATTTAAAAAAGGAATGAGGGGTGAAATTCAATTCTGCTTTATCTCAATGAGAACCTACCTAATTTTCCCATCTGGAACCAACACGTGAAATGAAACACATTTATCTTTCGAAATTCACAAATCTCTCCAAATTTTGCTACGCAGTTCCCCAACCAACCAATGTGTACAAAAATCCACATCTCAGGGGGAATTGAGGATAACTATACAAACATTAGTGAGAAAAGAAAAATGCATTATATTAGAGATTGTTGCTTGCAAAAGAAAAATGTGTATATTAGTGAAAGATGCATAAAATAAAAATGTTGGAAGAAATTTGCACAAAAATGTGGGCGCATCTTTGTGGGGATCTTTTTGAAAATTCTTGAAAATGAAAAATCACAAATGGCTGCAGAAATAAAATAAAATAAATCCTTCCAGTAGCACCTTAGAGACCAACTAAGTTTGTTATTGGTATGGGCTTTTGTGTGTATGCACACTTCTGTGAGCTGAATTTAAGATTGGAAAAAGGAGAGACTAAAATCCATAGATTGTTCCAACCAATAAATATTATTGTATAAGTACACTTTCCCTCAAGTACCAGTGAGATCATGTCAAAACCTACGTCTCCTAGTTCCCAGCACAGCTAGATCACAATGAGTTTGGAGACCATTTTCCTCCCATGGGATTTTTGCAACCATTGAACATCCATTCACTTCAAAACTGAGTAGAACACGACGTTCTTCTCACTGTTTAGGAACATCACTGCTTATTTTTGCTCTGTGGTGCTAGAAGTTCCACACATGCTAAGAGCAAAGTCATCATTGAAGGGAGAGGAGCACAGGAGCAAACTTACCATTACATTCTGCTATTTCTCCCTTCTCTCCTTCATTTTTTCCAAAAGTCAGGACCAAGGGGGAAACCTCGGGAACCACCCTTGTTCCTTGATGTTCCTCTCCATTATCACTTTCCAGCAGAGATTATCAGTGGCGTAGCGTGGGTTGTCAGCACCCGGGGCAAGGCAAGTAATTTGCAC
Organism: Podarcis tiliguerta; assembly: GCF_965153285.1. Taxonomy (NCBI): domain Eukaryota; kingdom Metazoa; phylum Chordata; class Lepidosauria; order Squamata; family Lacertidae; genus Podarcis; species Podarcis tiliguerta. The sequence goes on along the minus strand of NC_139543.1, from coordinate 11,084,775 downwards.
CCCCCCACTGCACTGTCCCTCCCCCAGATAGTCCCTCGCTCTCTCTCCGCACCGCACCGCACGCCTGGCACCCTCCCCTCCACAGTGGGCGGCGACCCGGCGGCTCGGATCAGATTCGCACAGCCAGCACTGCAGTGAGAGAGAGTGAGTGAGCCAGGTAGGGGCAGAGAGCTGCGAGTGCGAGCACGCCCCCCCCCCAGATGTTGCGCCCGGTGTGGCTGGCCCCCCCTGCACCCCCCACGCTACGCCACTGGAGATTATCAATATCCTATTCACAGCGGATTTGATTTTCTACTCTTGCTTGGAGGTTTCACACTAAAGTATACGCTGCATCTGGGGACTTTCTGAAGAAACTGGCTGGGATGGAAAGACTGTTCAGAGGGTGACAACGGCAGCTGTTTTCAAAGTAAACAAATGGATCTGGGTCGTTTTGTCTTCCTTCCTTTTATTTATCCCTTGGAAGAAAGAGAGAGAATCAGACTAGCTTTTCATGCACACACACACACACACACACACACAAATACTCTGGAAAAAAATTTGCTTGCACAAAAAAAGCAGCATTTATGTCTGAATCAACCCAGAGGTTGCGGAGACTCCCTGCCGATACTTTAATAGAGAGGGGATCTGAATTCACTCCTCATGAATAAAAGAGCATAATGGGATAAGTATTTGCTTTCTACAAACAGAAGAAGAAAAGAAATGGAAAGAAGAGGAGAGAAGGAAAGGGGGCCTTATTAAAAGACAGTATGTACCAGTTTCCTCAAGAGAAAACAGAATGTCTACATGGGTAGGCAAAAGTATATGTGCATGGGAAAAAAATCTTTTGCTCAGCTATAGATGGTGGAATCCTAGAAACAGACATAAAATGTTAGGGATAAGGTGTTTTTTTTAATATGTTCATCAATCTGCTAAATAAAGGAAAGCCCTGTTCCTAACACACATGACATTTGATATAAATTCTGTCACAGTTGGTGGTGCTTAAATTTCCACAGAACAGTGAAATCTGAAAGCAGTTGCATGATTAATTAAGATTCATTGCTGTAAGAGAGAATTTAGCTCCCATAATGTCTGGGGAGACTGTGGTAGAATGTATATATTCAATTAACAAACAAACAAAAACACCCTTTTGGTTTAACATGTTCCAGGGTTTCCCTGTTCACTCAATGAAAATGGCAGCTGTTAAGGGCCATGTTATATGGTGTGGCATCTTATGTTCTGGTTAATTCAAATTTCATATAGCTGGAGAGCTCTCAGTGGTGGTGAGGTTGTCCTAGGTCCCAGATTTGTCTGCTCACTGGGATAGATGCATTGCATCTAGGCAGCTGAGGACAACACTTTACAAAGCGTGTTTTCATTAAAGGAGAGCACGTGTTGCGGATGGGGCCGAGCAAAGCACCCTATGGTTGCCAGGCAGGATAGATTGAAGGGGCTTGGATCGGATTGGTGGTTGGTGTTACTGGGGTAAATTTGATGTTGCCAATTTAGGGGTGGGAACAGAGGTTATTTAAACAAGGCTCACAGCATATTCCTTTCTCTTTCTCTCACCCGCCCGCCCTCCCTTGACTGGGCTTGTGCTTTGACCTTGCTATGCCTGTCATGGGGTCGTCCGCATTGGTGCGGGGGCCTGGTAGGAATTTTTCCTTTTGGCTGATTAGTGTGTGCCAATTGGGTTTTGCCTACTGCGTAGCAAATCGTCACAACTTGTAAGGTTGGCGGTTAGGCATTGGTTTAAATTGGTTGGTGGAGGGGTATGGATTGGCTGTGCCTGCCCCTCCAATGCTGCTGCAGCACAGGAATTCCGTTAAAGGAATTCAGGGGCTTACCATCCTCTCGTCCAAACCCCTGGAATCGGGTTTGGGCCGCGTAAGCTTCTGGGAGCATGCGGGGAGAAGCTGAGGGTCTGCGTCGCAGCTCCAGTTATCCCTGATCTTGTTCCTCCACACTGGCTCTCGCTGGAATCCGGGAGTCAGTGCTGTCCCCCAAGGCGGGGGGGGGGGGGACAGCTAGTCATAACCAATGCCTAAGCAACCACTCACAATTTGTATTTTAATAAAGTTGTGGCCAAAATTATGCCAAAAACCTTAAACAAAATTATGTGTGATGTGTGAGTTATTGGGATAGGGGTGTTTTGGGGACCTCAGCATGCAAATACTCATCTGTCAATCAATACCATCCACATAGAATGATAGAGTTGAAAGTGACATTGAGGAACATCTAATCCAGCTTTCTGCTTAGTGCAGCACAGCCAGGGGTGAAGCATTCATCCTTTCTCCTTTGGTACATCTCCTATATGGGGTTGTGGTCAGTTTTGTAACCCTGGAACAAAAATCCTGTACAGTAGGTTAATATTTCCCAAAGTGAAGAATGAGCCATGGTATACAGTTATGGAATCCTATTGGCTAACATGGGCCACAAACATTACGTTTTGAAAAACTGCAAATATTCTTCATGAGTAATGTCACATCCTAGACATTCCTCTTGACCCAAAACAGGAAACAGTTTTCCAAAAGACATGGTTATTGTTGTTTAGTTGTTTAATCATGTCCGACTCTTCGTGACCCCATGGACCAGAGCACGCCAGGCACTCCTGTCTTCCACTGCCTCCCGCAGTTTGGTCAAACTCATGTTAGTAGCTTTGAGAACATTGTCCAGCCATCTCATCCTCTGTCATCCCCTTCTCCTTGTGCCCTCCATCTTTCCCAACATCAGGGTCTTTTCCAGGGAGTCTTCTCTTCTCATGAGGTGGCATCAGCTTCAGGATCTGTCCTTCCAGTGAGCACTCAGGGCTGATTTCTTTCATAATGGATAGGTTTGATCTTCTTGCAGTCCATGGGACTCTCAAGAGTCTCCTCCAGCACCATAATTCAAAAGCAACAATCAGCCTTTTTTATGGTCCAGCTATCCTTCATGGGTCACTGCCTTGTCATGGCGAAGGGGCTTGAATAACTCAGAGAAGCTATGAGCTATGCCATGCAGGGCCACCCAAGACAGACAGATCATAGTGGAGAGTTCTGGCTAAATGTGATCCACCTGGAGCAGGAACCAGCAAGCCACTACAGTATCCCTGCCAAGAAAACTCCATGGACAAAAACAACAGGCATCTAAAAGACGTGATACAGACCCCTAAAACCATCCCAGCAAACAGTGGCAGGTAGGGGGATATGCACAACTTCCCAAAGTCAATTCATCACACATTTAATTCACTCAAGATAAGCCATTTCTTGTCCTTTCTTCCCTAAATTTGGCATGGACCATCCTCAAATGTACCTTTCCTCCATTGCCAAGTTTCAAATCTGCCTATTTTTCTACCTACAAACCATAGAACCTACCACCTCCTGATTTCTCGTTATAATAACAGAACATTATTCAGCCGACTCTGCCTTAACATAGGGCCAGCACTGTGGTTCTATAAATTTTGCACTTCCAAGAGCTTGATCTAAGCAGGGTTTCACCAGTCAGCGAATGTTCTGTACACCCCATTGCAAGCTGACTCCAGGGTAGTGACTATGAAATCACAGGTCCTCATTGCGTAATTGATTTTTGTATTCCAGCCTAACAGCCTGATCACAAGCCATTTAAGATAGATTACTTGGCTGTAAACAGAGGACATTTTCACACCAGATTGTAAAACATTGTGTTTCATTCCATTTTTATTTTTTTTTACATTTATGCCCTTTGCTGCTAGAATGCCTATATTGACCAGAACATCCTATTGGTTTTAAAAATGTCTCTCTTCCAGGTTCTGTTTCTTAGTAACAAGAACCAAACATGCAGAAGAGAATTCTATACTAACTCCATTGACCAGCTCCCAGCCACTGGATTAGAGACTCCTGCAGCTGTTTGATCAAGGCAGAGCTTGAAATGAAGAAACCGAATTTTACATCTAAGCCTAAACAAATATATAGATACCACACACACATGCAGCAGACTAATATTATATATCAGTCTTATTTTAGTAGACATCTGAAGGCAGCTCTGTATAGGGAAGCTTTTTAAGGTTTAAGGTTTTACTACATCTTTATATATGTTGGAAGCCACCCAAAGTGGCTGGGGCAACCCAGTCAAATGGGCAGGATACAAATAACAAATTATTATTATTAGTGTTGCAATGCTAGAATGACATAATACTGTACTAGTCCAGAAGCAGTTGTTTTTTGTACAGGGCCTCTGGCCCCATTGCATTAAAAAATAAAGTCAACCCTTAATACTTTATTTAATTATAAGAATAGGGGAAGCACATGGTTCCAACAAAATGGGGCTGGTATGAGGATATTAGACACATCGGTCCAGGCTTCCAAGACATTTTAAATTCTTCTGTGGAATTCTCTCAGGCTGGTGGGAATAATGTCACAATGCCAAGCGAACTCTATTTGTGGAAGATTTCTTTCCTCCTGAAGGAGGCCACTCGCCTTGACAGAATAAACTTTTTCCATCAGAGGAAGCTTCCATTGTGGATCCCAGTGCTGACACCAATTTGTAGCAGATCCCACTGATCTGGCTACCAATTGCAGTAGATCCCACCTACGAATGCACTCTATATGTCAGGGACCGTGCTGAGGAGGAATGGTGGGAGCTCCCCCTCCCCTCCCCCCGCTCCTTCTCAGGTGCCTGAATCTTCCCAGGAGCAGGAAGACAGTATAGATTTGGAACAGTGGTTTGCAGAGGGGCACAGTTCAGAAGGCAGACGCTGGGAAATACTGTGTGTGTATGAGAGAGAGAGAGAGTTAACAGATTCACTGTCTCTGGAAAGCATTCATTCGCCCAGCCCAAGGTCACGAAGAGCTGTTAAAGTGGCAGCACAGAAAGCACAGTGGTTACAAGATCAGGTTACAAGATGCGGTAGTGACATGGGTGACTAGGAAGGAAGTGGGTAGAACCCTTCATTGGGAGCACCTCATTCCTAGGGAATGGATTTCTTGTTCTCTTGCTGTGATCATTAAAATTTCTAACCGGTCAGAAGATTCCTTTTCCTTTGTTCTGCTTAAAAGGTAAAGGCAAAGGATCCCTGACACTTAAGTCCAGTCGCAAACGACTCTGGGGTTGCGGCGCTCATCTCGCTTTACTGGCCGAGGGAGCCGCCGTTTGTCCGCAGACAGTTTTTCCGAGTCATGTGGCCAGCATGACTAAGCCGCTTCTGGCAAAGACAGAGCAGCACACGGAAACACCGTTTACCTTGCCGCCGGAGCGGTACCTATTTATCTACTTGTATTTTGACATGCTTTCGAACTGCTAGGTTGGCAGGAGCAGGGACCAAGCAATGGGAGCTCACCCTGTCGCGGGGATTTGAACTGCCGACCTTCTGATCAGAAAGCCCTAGTCTCAGTGGTTTAGACCACAGCACCATCCGCATCCCTTGTTCTGCTTATCTACTTCCAAAGGGGGAAGGAAGCTGATTCCCTGAAGCCTGACACTATATAACAGCCATGGGTTATCGTATTGGTTTTTGTGAGAGGGTAAACTTAGATACTTAGAGACGTTGAACAAATAAGAAAAGATTAATTTTACAGAGCAAAGTTGATGTGTCAGGAGATAATGTTCTTCCAGGAATCAGTTAACTTATTAATGTTGTTGTTTAGTCGTTCAGTCGTGTCCGACTCTTCGTGACCCCATGGACCAGAGCACGCCAGGCACTCCTGTCTTCCACTGCCACCCGCAGTTTGGTCAGGTTCATGTTTGTAGCTTCGAGAACACTGTCTAACCATCTCATCCTCTGTCGTCCCCTTCTCCTTGTGCCCTCCATCTTTCCCAACATCAGGGTCTTTTCCAGGGAGTCTTCTCTTCTCATGAGGTGGCCAAAGTATTGGAGCCTCAGCTTCACGATCTGTCCTTCCAGAGAGCACTCAGGGCTGATTTCCTTCAGAATGGATGCGTTTGATCTTCTTGCAGTCCATGGGACTCTCAAGAGTCTCCTCCAGCACCATAATTCAAAAGCGTCAATTCTTCGGCGATCAACCTTCTTTATGGTCCAGCTCTCACTTCCATACATCACTACTGGGAAAACCATAGCTTATTAATACTTATACTAAATCTAGTGGATGTTACAAGCTTCTAAAGAAGGTAGTAAGCACACAGTTTCTTTTAAAGTTCAGTTGCTTAATTTGGTTATTACTCCTCACTATTATGACTCTCCCAATGCCATTCCTCTTCCCCTCTTGCTCCTGAAACAACAGCAGCCCATCTGCCTGGAACCTGGCCTAGAGGCTGTGTCCCATGTGGCAACCCATGCCTGCTCCTTAGCGTCAGCAAAATGGCGGCCTCCTGTACGTTCAGACCATACCTCTTGGTCTTGTTGGTCAGAAGGTTGGCGGTTGAAATCCGCACAATGGGGTGAGCTCCTGTTGCTCTGTTCCAACTCCTGCCCACCTAGAAGTTTGAAAGCACACCAGTGCAAGCAGATAAATAGGTACCGCTGTGGTGGGAAGTTAAACAGCATTTCCATGCGCTCTGGCTTCCGTCACAGTGTCCCGTTGCACCAGAAGCTGTTTAGTCATGCTGGCCACATGACCTGGAAAGCTGTCTGTAGACAAACACCGGCTTCCTCAGCCTGAAGCGAGATGAGCGCCGCAACCCCATAGTTGCCTTTGACTGGACTTAACCATCTAGAGGTCATTTACCTTTTGTTTTAACCTTTAATGGTGAATTTTGGACACAATGGTGAGGTAAAAGATTTGGATTACCTTTACCTTTTTACCTTACTGAATATGCATTTCCCTTGCTGTATTCTTGTTCACAAAGCATTCTGACATTTGATTCAGAAAACAAATCATGCAAATTGCTTTAACAGAGAATAGCCCATATCAACCATGCTACAGTAGTTACACTAATTAGAGTATAGCTGTTGTTCAGCTACTTGAGAAGGCCAAGTATACTGAATAAGTCAACGTTTTCTTTTTTAGTGGCTATAAAAATAAGCACATTATAAAGTAAAAAAACAGTTTTCAAATTCTTCAAATCTATTCCTACACAATTTTGCCTTTACTGCAGTGTCAAATGTAATAATAGGTATATTCGTAATAATCTTTTGTTTGTAAGAAATGCTAGAGAAAGCTGTCAGTCATAAATGTTTTTAAAGTAAGGGTAGGAAAATGTGTTTTTTATGGATAAAGAGCCAATCTATGCCAATAAACTTTGATGATCAACTTCCACTGTCAGAGAAATGGCAGAGCCAAACTAAGTCCGTCGCTGCTATTTAAAACTAGTCTTGTTTTAGTTAAGAATATCCTCATGCAACTTGGATTCCAAAAACATTTGCATGGAAGGGAAATCTGTGCATTGAAGTATTTAAATCCCAGTGACATAATTAACAGATAATATTAAGATAGATGATAAGATAGGACAGATAACAGATAATATTAGGCTTAACACAATGAATTCACTGCTGGCTGGAATTGGCACACGAAGATCTTCCTGATGGCCACTTCTGGACAGAGGTTGTCTGGTCGTACTTATTCATGTGGAGATAATTTCCTCCTTGGATTACTCGCTTTGCACAAGGCATGGCCTAATCTGTCCATTTCAATTCCTCCCAATTCCTCATTTTTCTTTTAAGTTCTGTTTGCCATATTTCCATTTTATTTCTGGGGGGAAAGGTACTGGAAGTTCTCAGAATTTTCGTGTATTATGGATATATTTCTGCCAATATACATATTTTAATGCAGTTTTGCAATCAATTTTCCATACTCCAATACATTTCTGTATATTACTTTAACTGATACACACACTTTTCCTACACATTTTTTCCCTAACATACACATATCTGTACACTTTTTTGGGTTGGAGATCTGCATTGCAAAATTCAAAGAAGTACACATGTGAAGGATAGCTGCATTTCTGTCTTGGGAAGCGTGAATTAGGTGGGTTCACACGGTCCCTTAGCATGAATGAATGTGTGCTGGCCCTAAATTGTCATTGTAAGATAACTGTAATAATCTGTTGTTCAAGAATCAGCACTCTTGTGATGTTTTGCTATAACTTGCAGGTGACTGTGACTGTGATCCTAAATCTTGACCACTGATTTCAGGGGAGCTCTGCAATCACAAATGCATTTGGATTTGCAGACTTCAGTTCATTTCTGTAATCCTATTGCCCACAAGCAAACCACTCAGAAAGATTTTCTATGGATTTTGTTAGTTCTGCTTTGCCTCCATTATACTATATAAATATTGGTAGCAAATTGCTTTGCTTTGAAGCTGCTGTTTAGTCTGAATATCTCCTCCATTTACTTCCCTTTTTTAAAACATAGTGTAGTTACCAAAAGGTGAGTTTTATTCACCTTTTATTCCCCAGTCATACAATTCTTTATCTTAAGAAGAAAGGGAAGAAATCCTCCATCTCTCAGTAAAGAAAGCAAGGGGCGAGCAAAGCAGAATTGTAATATGTTTACAGTCTCCTTGTTAGCATGCAAACATCCAAAGCATAGTTTTACCTTAGGACAATTTTATAAGGCTACACTAAACAAAATCAATAATTAATTGGTAAATTACACACTGTGAGTAAAAGCTCCTTACATTTTAAAAATTGGTTTTCAAAGTAATGAAAGCCTAGAAGATGTTTTTTTTTCTTCTGCAGTATATGCAGTATTGTATTGAAGAGGATTGGAGAACAGATGGCATACAGTTTTCTTTTGAAAAAATAAAACTTCGCGTACAAATGATGCAAAGGGTTTGAACTTTTAACAGCATACACAGCAAATTCAAAAAGTTCTTGCAAATACGTTGTTTACTTTGGAGACCATTGTGTGGGACTTCCCTTGAGGTGGGGCCAGACACTGCATCTACTGGTGGCTGAACTGCTCACTAGGTCAGGATAGCACCAGACTCTCCAAATGTCCCTATTTTCCAGGGACAGTCCTGGATTTACAGAAGGCATCCTGGTGTCAGCCTGACTCATCCAGTGAAGAGGAGGCCAGTATAGATTTACAACAGTGGTTTGTGGGAGATCGTAGCTAAGAGGCAGATGAGGGGGGAAGGTGGGAAATAGTGGGAGAGGAGCAGGAAGAAGAAGAAGCACCAGGGGAAAGACAGCTGGCAGACACAGTGTCTTTAGAAAGCATTCCAGACCCCTCCATTCTCCCAGAACCTGGCAGACATTGAAAGTAGGAGAGCAGAGAACGCAGAGGCAGAAGGCACCGATCAGCCACCGTAGGGATGATGTACAATGGGAGAGATGGAGGGGGTGGGGTTTCACTTGGAGCAATGCCATTACTCCAAGAGGCAGCATTTCTAAGCCTCTAGAATCATAGAATCATAGAGTTGGAAGAGACCACAAGGGCCATCGAGTCCAACCCCCTGCCAAGCAGGAAACACCATCAGAGCACTCCTGACATATGGTTGTCAAGCCTCTGCTTAAAGACCTCCAAAGAAGGAGACTCCACCACACTCCTTGGCAGCAAATTCCACTGTCGAACAGCTCTTACTGTCAGGAAGTTCTTCCTAATGTTTAGGTGGAATCTTCTTTCTTGTAGTTTGGATCCATTGCTCCGTGTCCGCTTCTCTGGAGCAGCAGAAAACAACCTTTCTCCCTCCTCTATGTGACATCCTTTTATATATTTGAACATGGCTATCATATCACCCCTTAACCTCCTCTTCTCCAGGCTAAACATGCCCAGCTCCCTTAGCCGTTCCTCATAAGGCATCGTTTCCAGGCCTTTGACCATTTTGGTTGCCCTCCTCTGGACACGTTCCAGTTTGTCAGTGTCCTTCTTGAACTGTGGTGCCCAGAACTGGACACAGTACTCCAGGTGAGGTCTGACCAGAGCAGAATACAGTGGCACTATTACTTCCCTTGATCTAGAATATTAAATAAAAGGCATTGGTAAGAACCGTGTTTGCCTATTCCTGGCAATCTACGGGGGGGGGGGGGGTCGGATTCCCTGAAAAATGACACCTGGCTTCTTATTTGATCCTGGAATGCCTCGCTTTTCCTTAGGATGTCCCTGTTTTCACTGGAGAATTGTTGGAGGGTATGTTGCACAGTCCTATAACATCACTGTTGAAAGAAACCGCACTGGCTGCCAATCAGCTACCAGAATAAGTTCACGGTGCTGTTTTTGGAGTAGAATTCCCCATACAACTTGGTTCATCTCACGTCTTATATAGCAAATCAATCACTGCACTCTGCAGGGGTGGGCCTCCTGTAGATACCATCTTCTCAGGAAGTTCACGCCACCCAATATTGGAATTGGGTCTTTAGTGTTGTGGCACCCTCCCTTTGGAATTCCATTCTGTTAACTCTTATACACGTGTCAACTCTTGTCTTTTAGGTGCCTACTGAAGTCCTTCACCTTTCAACAAACCTTTTAAAGTAGAGAACTTTTCCATTCTGCATCTGTACTGGAGTTCCTTTCCATATTTTTTGTATCACTTGTGTTTGCTGACCTGGGCTCCTCTGGGGGGGAGGTGGGATACTGATAATAATAATAATAATACAGTGGTACCCCGCAAGACGAATGCCTCGGAAGATGAAAAACTCGCTAGACGAAAGGGTTTTTCGTTTTCTGAGGTGCTTCGCAAGACTGATTTTCCTAAGGGCTTGCTTCACTAGACGAAACGGCCCTGCCTCTCGTGTCATGGCGACGGTCACTGCACGCACGCACGCTCGCTTCCCCGCTCCTCCGGCTCCCTCCGACCTTCCGGCTGACGGCTCCTCCGGCTCCCTACGGCCTTCCGGCTGATGGCCGACCTTCCGGCTGCCTCGCGCCGCTGCCCACCCCCCTCGCGCGCTCCCCTCAGAGAGCCGCTGCCGCCAGCAGCCAGCGTTGCAGCCAGAGTCGCGCTCCTGAGCCCTGCCGCCCTCCAGCAGCCGCGTCGCGCGGTGACCACAACGCGCGGGTGAGTCTGAGGTACCGGCTGCGGCAGCTGTCCTGCTTCTCCCCCTCTCCCCGCCATTGTTAGTGTTTAAATGCAGTGGTGCTTCGCAAGACGAAAAAAACTCGCGGAACGAATTAATTTCGTCTTGCGAGGCACCACTGTATTAAGAAGAAGAAGAAGAAGAAGAAGAAGACACCATTAACACACAGTCACCATTCTCATCTTTAATATATATGACGTCATTTCCGACACAGCAGAAAACAATTTTCCAGCAACTGCTGCTTTATGTGTGGCATTGGCAAACTCTTGAACTCACCCATGCCCCTTTCCTCATGTTTCTTGTATACTAAGGAAGATCTAAAGCATCCACTCTTGATGTTGACTTAACCACAGTTCCCACTGCATCTAAACTGAGGGAACTCTGGTTAGTTTAAAATCTTGGTAGTTCAAAATACCATGCCCTACAATATATTTCTCCGGTGAAAATAGGGACATCCCATTCCATAATGATAATTTTACTATACCCTACACATCTTACTCGGTTGCCCCAGCCACTCTGGGCAGCTTCCAACATATGTAAAAACATAATCGAATATAAACATTTAAAGAAGCTTTCAGCTATGATGATGGCTCGGGGGGTTGGATAACTCCATACTCCATTGTGCTGGATCCGGCCCCCAGGCCTTAGTTTGCCTACTCCATACCCTCCAAAATTTCTCCAAAATAGGAACATCCTAAGGAAAAGTGGGACATTCTGGGATCAAATCAGAAACTGGGGCAGCTTCTCTAAATCAGGGACACCCCTGGAAAATAGGAACACTTGGAGGGTCTGAAATACCCAGGACTTTGCAAACCACTGTTTGACCCTGGCTTCTTTGAACTAACTGCGGAGGTCAGCAAACCTTTAAAGCAGGGGGCCAGTCCACTGTCCCTGAGACCTTGTGGGGGGGCTGGACTATATTCTGAAGGGGGGGAATTAAACGAATTCTTATGCCCCACAAATAACCCAGAGATGCATTTTAAATAAAAGCACACATTCTACTCATGTAAAAACACACTGATTCCCGGACCATTCGCGAGTCGGATTGAGAAGGCGATTGGGCTGGATCCGGCCCCTGGGCCTTAGTTTGCTTACCCATGAACTAGAGTTTAAATGAAGCACAAGATTTCTCCACATTTAGGAACTTTTTAAAAAATTAAAAAGTGAAAGCTTTTGATCTGCTTGGGTATACAAAAGTGGAGGGAAGAAAAGGAAAAGAAAGGGAGAGGACTGTGTGAGCCCAAGGCTTGCTATGGTTCATATATGTAACACTAAGCAGGGCTTTCCTAAGACATCCAGATCCATTTTCTTACCATCTTCAGGCCCAACAACTAAAAGACATTACATGGGTCAATTTTATTTTTATTTTTTTATATAATGTTTTTATTAAGTACAAATTAGAAAACATACATATTTACAACAAAAGAAAATACAAAAGAAAAAGAAAATACATATAACTAAGGAAAAAAAATAGAGTATTTTGTCTCTTTTCATATTTACAGTTATTTATACCTCTATAAAATGCTATTCACAATAAAGGAGTGAAATGAAAGATAAGATATCAGAAAAAAGAAAAAAGAACAAAGAAAAAATAAAGAAGTAAAAGAAAAAGATCATAGGCGAAAATTTTTAAAAGTAGATAAGAACTCACTATGCATAGCTATTTCCCATCTATATTTATATTCAATTGTATAATTTCATCTTGTCCTTACATAGGTCAATTTTAATGTGGTATTCTGAGTTTTCTTTTTCTTTTAATTGCTATTACACTTTGTAAAGGGTGGAATAGAAACAGAAAGAAAACTTTTAATTCATATTCATCCCTGAAGTTCAAATTCCAGTACAATGTTATTGGAGTACAACATTATCGGCAAACACGCATAATCCTCTTTCTTCGCTGGAGAGTGGGAGATGTTCTTGGACCTCATGCAGGAATCACCCATAGTTGAAATGAATTGACCCTCTCTCAAAATACAATGCCCAAAGTTAACTCCGCACTATTTGAATGTCTCTTCAAAATGCCCTTGTGCTATTTTTTTTTTTATTGCTTTCTTTTTGCAAAATAGCAGAATGGGATTAGGTTCAGTATTATCCTATCTGTAATATTTATTTGAAATTTTTATAACGTGGCCAATTATGAGCTGCCTAAGGGTGTTCAGCAAATGCTTCATCAACCCCTCTGAAGCTGGGCCAATTAAGCGTGAATGAGTCAAAACTGGACTGGTTATTTTGCTAGTCTCTGTAGCTTCTCAGTGGGCCTCTGAGAGGAAAAGCAATGATCAGACAGTAGGTGGTAGCCTTAATAGCGGCAAGACAAGTAAACAAACAAACAAGCTGAGCCTACAGCCTAGTCTATCATTTTTTATATTTTGGCACCTAACTCTACTCTCCCCTCCAGAACCATAACAAATGGTGTGAGGATTGGGGGTGGGGGAGTGAAATAAACAGTTGGAAGAGCTTTACAAATAAGAGGCATATACGAAAAAAACAGTCAGTAAAAGGCAAAGCAGCTCCTCAGTGGACCTGCCTTAGATTAACTTGAATAAAAAACATGTAAACTATGGAGAAAAAATAAGAAAATGTTTCTCCAAACTTCCTACCATTGGGGGACAAAGAAGAATACACATATTTTTAATCCTGAGCCTTAGTTGGTAAGATCTTGACCAGTCGACATTCCTTCTGCAAACGAAGGCCATAAAGTAAGACTCTAGAACATATGGGTGTGCTGAAATTGAGATAAAATCCATCTATGCTAAGCAACGTTCTGCTTTAGCATGTAATTAAAGGCAAGCTGGAAGTGCTATGTACATCGTAGGCAGAGCAACCCAATCCTATTCCGATAAGCAGCTATCAGCGTAGACTCCCAGTGCTGGTAGTACCAGGGGAGAAGAGGCCAGCTGTTCTGAGACTAATTGCCTGCCATGAAACGGATCAAGTTAATCAGGGCAGATGCCCTACCCATTCATGCTGTAGGATTCCTCTTGTATGGTTACCAGACGTCCCTGTCTCCCGGGCACAGTCTGTCCCCGGACAAAATCCGTCCCCGGAATGTCCCTGGATTTCATTTACTGTCCCCGGATTTATATTTTAAGTGTTGTAGATTTATCAGTAGGGAATGAATGTTGCGTGATTGGTTCAACAGCACAAGACACATCATATGGGGACTTCCAGCGAGGCAAAATGGCGGGCGTCGCGGCAGCAAGCAGCTCCTGAAGCCAGCCAGAGCCAACTGCACTACTAGTCTGGCTCCAGGCTGCTGAGACTGCTAATGCCGCCGCCACTGCCAAGGGGGGACTGGGGAAGCCCGGCACATCAACTGGGGGAATCGCTGACCCTCCCCCCATGATCCAAATTGACCACCCAACCAACTGCCCAGAAGTGCTCCAGGGCCAGGAAAACCCTGGAGCTGATGCAGGGATAAAGGGGAGAGGAGAAGGAGAAGAAAGCTAGAGAAAGAAGAAGGAGAAAAAAGAGGGGAGCCCCGACCTTGCCACGCCGCTGCTGAGGAGGAGAGATAGGAGAGCACCGGGAGGGCAAGGACACATGGCCGAGCCCAGGCCCGACCCGAGCCTACTCCATGGCAGCTACCACTCCAAGAGAGCAGGCCGAGGCCCAGAGGAAGGCCGTGCGACAGAGGGGACCACAGAAGAGAAAATATTACTTCTTTTTAAAAGAAAAATAACTTTTTTAAAAATAAGTTTTTTTCTCTTTTCAAAAAAAGAAAAGTGTCTCCAGATTCTTTGAAAAAAGTCTGGTAACCTTATATCCCAGCTCTCAAGACGATGCTCCTCCAATGCACCTCAGAAGCGGTGTGGGGAGGCTAGCTGATGCTCACAATTTGATCCTGTTTTTGCTAACAAATGTTTTCCATTTAGTTGATTGTGCTCAATGGTATTCATTAAGTGATGTTTTCTTATCCCATTCCTTGGTGTCAGCTCCATCACAGGTGTGGCTGGGGAAGCTTACAGTTGTTGTTGTTTAGGCGTCTAGTCGTGTCCGACTCTTCGTGACCCCATGGACCAGAGCACGCCAGGCACTCCTGTCTTCCACTGCCTCCCGCAGTTTGGTCAAACTCATGCTGGTAGCTTCAAGAACACTGTCCCGCCATCTCGTCCTCTGTCGTCCCCTTCTCCTTGCACCCTCCATCTTTCCCAACATCAGGGTCTATTCCAGGGAGTCTTCTCTTCTCATGAGGTGGCCAAAGTCTTGGAGTCTCAGCTTCAGGATCTGTCCTTCCAGTGAGCACTCTGGGCTGATTTCCTTCAGAATGGATCTTCTTGCAGTCCATGGGACTCTCCAGAGTCTCCTCCAGCACCATAATTCAAAAGCATCAATTCTTTGGCGATCAGCCTTCTTTATGGTCCAGCTCTCACTTCCATACATCACTGCTGGGAAAACCATAGCTTTTACTATACGGACCTTTGTTGGCAAGGTGATGTCTCTGCTTTTTAAGATGCTGTCTAGGTTTGGATTATGCAATGCCAAATAAGGATTATGCAACACTGTAAATCAGGACTCGGAAATGTTGTTGGGTTTTTTTTGGCAACCTTTTTGGCAACTTTCCAGGGACCCCATGCCAGGGGTGAGCAGAGCAACAAATGTTAATGTTTCCTTTGTAAAATTGGCTTGCTCCTACATACTCACACATCTAAACAAACAAGAAGCAAAAACATTCAAGTTGTACAAAGCAGGGCTGCTGCGACCTGAGCCCCGGGGATAAGAGGTTGTGGCCAGGAAGGAACCCGAGGGCCAAATAAAGATATTTGGGGGCTGCATTTGGCCCCAGGGTCTGACGTCCCCCTTCTCTGCTGTAAATGATCACTTGACATTATTATTTTTTGTGTTTATCGTGAATTTTTGTTGTAATTTTTTTGCTTTGAAAACTATACCTGAATTTTCTATTCAAAAAAAGTATTGCCCTTTGTAGCCACCCCATGAAAACCATCTGCTGTTTATCTAGTGATAATCTAAAAGAGCCTCTTCAGAAGTATTAAAGTCCTTTGATACCACTACGTATGTTTCAGAAAACGAAAGAGCTATCATGTTTTATTAGTCTTAAAGCCAAACTTTGAACTGGATTACCCCAAAATGGCATTGAACTATGAAAGTAGGGCACATTTGCACTCCAATATTCCTTCCCTAGCCATTTCGTATTCCCCCCTGTTAATGACTCCTCCGTTCTCCCTTCCCCAATTATTCAAGAATTTTTGTGCTCAAAAATCTTAATAGCCGTTGGCATGGCTTCACGTTTTATACATCCTTAATTGAAGATCTTGCCCCAATCATTTGCTGCCGAATACATATGCATTTGATGTAAAATGTAAGTAACTAGAACAGTTATTAACTACAGAACAAATGCAAATGGATTGCTTAATGTACTTCTGTAATGCATGTATTTGGAGCCAAAAAGATGACCTTTGGATGTTATGAAGAACTGTGGAAAAGCCATTTACTGGAATTTTTTTTAAGGGGGGGGGGGACACTAAAAATGTGAACTGTCGACAATTTCTAAAAATTGCAAAAGTAGTAGCTGTGTGAGGTGTTAAGGTGTATCATCTATCTATCATCATCTATCATCTATCTATCATCTATCTATCATCTATCAATCATCTATCATCTCTTTCTATCCATCTGTCTATCTAGCTATCATCTATCTATCTATCTATCCCCTTGATATCATGTATATGTCGGTTTTATAGGTCGCCTCTCAGCCTAAAAATACCCCAAGATGCTATCCAGACCATAGCACTATAAGAAGTTTATGGCATCTTGAATGGGACTTCGGTGGGTCTCTCATCTATGAAGCTGGATAGCTCAGGGTTTTGGAGTGTCATGCTGACAATGACAAGGCTGCAGGTTCGATCCCCATGAGGGACAGCTCCATATTCCTGCATCGCAGGTGGTTGGACCAGATCAGGCTTCCTCAACCTCGGCCCACCAGATGTTTTTGGCCTACAACTCCCATGATCCCTAGCTAGCAGGACCAGTGGTCAGGGATGATGGGAATTGTAGTCTCAAAACATCTGGGGGGCCAAGGTTGAGGAAGGCTGGACTACATGATCCTCAGGTTCCCTTACAACTCTATGGTTCTACGATTCTATGTGGCAAAACACTATTCAGATGCACATCCGTGTCCTAAGCCAACTCCTTGGGGCTGAGGTCACTTCAGCCCCCCATTGAGGGGGCCTTTGCCTCCCCCCCCCCCAAGTTGATGGGCATTGCTATTCAAATCACCTGTCTGTGCACTGTGTCTTGTGATCGATTACGCAGGGTGAGGCTTACTTGAGCTTCCCCCACCCCAGTATTTATTCAAGTTGGCATCCCTGCCTGTGTCTCTTATTTATTATTTCTTTATCAAATCTGTGACCTGACCTTACGCTCTAGTTTTCTTCTGGCTTACATCACAGCTGAAAGCTTCTCCAGAATACAAAGCTTCTCAGGCTTCACAGTAGTGGAGAGGACACTCAGGAGAAATTGTATGGATCAACCACACATTTCATCTCTCCATTCCAGGGCTTCAACAGCCTCATCTTTCTCCTCTGGAAAATCTCCAGGAGAATTCAGGAACATATCAGATTCCATCCGTCTTCTAAGGCTGGCCATTCAAATAGACCCACCATGCTTACGGGAATGGTCGGATTTGCATCCACCAGTCCAAAGAATGCCAAAGGAAAATAAAATCTCACACATAAATGCCAAAAATGTAAATATAAAATAAGGTTACCAGATCTTTTTCAATGAATCCGGGGACACTTTCAACTTCAGTTGATGGGGATGTATTTTGTCAGGGGACTTATTTGTAAATCTGGGGACATCTGGTAACCTTAATATAAAATTATGATGAGAGCAGAAAATCGCGATCTCTACTGTAATCAGTATCATTTTCATTAATCTCAGAACGAGTTGGTAGTGTTTGAGTGAGACATGTAACATACTTGTCACTGTCTTTTAGTGGGAACAGCAACTTATTTCTGCAAAATAATACCATTTTAGAAGCTAGTAACAGATAGATGTATTAAATACAAAGATATTTATGCACCTCACATTCAAGTATATAGCGAACAATGGTCTGAGGGTTACAAAAAATATATACCAGATTCAACTTCCCTTACATAACTGGGTGTTGCATGGGGTAAGAGTGCAAGATCTTGACAGATCGATGTTTCAAATGACCAGCTGCATTTAATAGTTCCAGATGCCATACACAATCTCTTCAAAGCCAGTTACGAAAGTACCAGATTGAAAATAATCTTTATCCAGAAATTTCTTTCTGTTTCAGTGCCATAACCTCCAATCAGTACGAATGGTTGGCAGTTTGAGGTTGGTACTAACAATATCCTTCAAAGAAATTTATTTTGCACCTTTTCCAGGGGATCTACGGTTATCCATAATGAGGCGTAGTAGAATATCTGAGGGCAAATCAATTTATTTTGCACTTTTTCCAGGGGATCTACGGTTATCCATAATGAGGCATAGTAGAATATCTGAGGGCAAATTCTTCATCTATATAATTTCAGGACTAGATTCGTAATAATCCCATTCTTAGTTGGATAAAGATGAAGGAGGCCCTTAAGAATAATAGATTCTGAGGCTGACAGAATCTTCCTTGAGAATTCAACAAGATTGGCAGGTCGCTCTTCCACTAAATTGCACGGATGAGTGTCAGATTGATTGTCAAGAACTGAAGTGGAAACATTGCATGAGTGAAATACTGCCGGTCCTAACTCAAAAATTCCAGCTTATCTCAAAATTCCTGCAACATTTTGCCTAAGCAGGAAGCTCCCAAGTTTTCCTCAAAAGTCTGATTTGCACAATACTTGGTAGCAAGTGTCAGAGAAATCCTCCAGCTTTTTACAACTCTCCCTTTGCTTCCACCCAAGCTCTGCATGTTTTGTCCAAGCACAATAAACCTCCTCTTTGCCTCTGAAACTTTGCTTTAAGCAAAATCTGGTGGTAATTCTTGTTTATTAGCTCACCCTTCATTGGTACACCATGGCTGATCTTGCAGAAATGTCATAACTGAGGAGCTTTTCCACCTTAATAAAGACTGCATCTATTTTGCAGTCCTTCTTTCTATGTGAACACCTTCCCCCTCCTCATTCTCACAATATTTTGGCACCCAGACCAGGGTAAAAAGAAAAAGAAAGAAAGAAAAAGGGATTTATAAAGCATGTGTGACAATAATTTAAACCCTCTCACCCTTTTAGCTACGAAGGCACAATACCTCATTTCCCTCCCAACCTCATGCTAGCAATTCAAACTTAGGGTGAGCACCACTGAGGGTAGTGGAAATGTTATATTTCTTCAACTCCAATGCAGCAGTCTTAATTACAGATTCACTGACCTTTGCAACGTGTTTAATAGGATGCGGCTGATGAACGAATGAGGCAATAAATGGTTAATGGTTTAAATGTCTCCCCCAGCATCTTACCTAAATTGGCTTCTGCGGCATTCTGACCCGAATAATTTTATCGGCTCAGTTCATCAACTAGTGAATCAGCTGTTCTGTAGCATGTGCTTGAAGAGGAACTATGGACATTGGTTAGAGCCAGTGGCTGTTATTAAAACTAGATAAAGCACATTGTTATTAAAACTAGATAAAGCACATTGTGTTTTAGGAATATGGGTACTTTAGATATTTATGAATTCTGATACAGAGCCAGTGTGGTGCAGTGGTTAAGAGTGGTAGTCTCGTAATCTGGGGAACCGGGTTCGCGTCTCCGCTCCTCCACATGCAGCTGCTGGGTGACCTTGGGCCAGTCACACTTCTTTGAAGTCTCTCAGCCCCACTCACCTCACAGAGTGTTTGTTGTGGGGGAGGAAGGGAAAGGAGAATGTTAGCCGCTTTGAGACTCCTGAAGGGGAGTGAAAGGCGGGATATCAAATCCAAACTCCAACTCCTCTTCTTCTTCTTCTTCTTCTTCTTCTTCTTCTTCTTCTTCTTCTTCCCTCCTGGAGCAATGAGCAGGTCAGAATGTAGCTGGCCCATTGGTGTTCTTCTCCAGATGTTGTGCCACAGTTCTCAGTTCAATAAACATAGCAAAATGTGTGTCAAATGATTTTTTTTTTTAAAAAAAATTATCTTTATTGGTTTAATATACAAACATAAACATAAAAGATCATTTACAGTGGTACCTCGGGTTAAGTACTTAATTCGTTCCGGAGGTCCGTTCTTAACCTGAAACTGTTCTTAACCTGAAGCACCACTTTAGGTAATGGGGCCTCCCACTGCTGCCGCACCGCCGGAGCACGATTTCTGTTCTCATCCTGAAGCAAAGTTCTTAACCCGAGGTAATATTTCTGGGTTAGCGGAGTCTGTAACCTGAAGCGTATGTAACCTGAAGCATATGTAACCCGAGGTACTACTGTACAACCAAAACAAAGAAGAAAAGAAAAGAAAGGTAAAGATGAAGAAAAGAAATAAAAAAACTGTGTATAAAAAGAAGCTGCATCTTCTCAAATATCAATTAAATAAAAATTATGGATATGAAAATTCCAGTCATTCTCGTTATACTGTTTATACTGTCATTGTTTTCTCGCACAGCTTT
The DNA here is from genome assembly GCF_965153285.1 of Podarcis tiliguerta. Lineage (NCBI taxonomy): Eukaryota > Metazoa > Chordata > Lepidosauria > Squamata > Lacertidae > Podarcis > Podarcis tiliguerta. The sequence continues at coordinate 11,064,379 of NC_139543.1, read as the reverse complement.
ATGTTATATCATATTATTTTCATATAATCCAAAAAGATATCTATTACATTTTTTCAAAACTTACAGGTATCATTCAAGTTCTGCTAGTATGGTATTATTTGTACAAAACGGTGTTTTTTTAATATGTGATAATTGGAGGCCCTGACTCACTGCCGAAACCCAATAAATTAATGAATGTCAGGATCTAGCTAATATTGGAAGACAACATTCCAGGCCAGTGGAAAACTATAGGCTGAAATTGGGGGGGGTTGCCAAATGTGGGAGACTGCATGAGCTGTCTTGGCGTGCAGAACTGTGGCTAGGGAGGAGAAGGAAGAAGGTCTGAAGACATCTTGATGGACACATTACTTGAAAGGAACAAGCTGTTACTGCACTTGTTAATAGTGTAATTGTGTTTTATTATCTGATTTTGATTGAGTTCTGATGCCTTCGCATGTTATTTTTCTACAGGGAAGCTGTATTTTTCTGCTGGTTTGTACATCTGGGGACAGATGTCTTGTTTTCCGGGGATAGTGTTATGAGTTGTGAGAGGAAGGAGGCAGTATGTGAGATCCTTCTAGCCCCTGGATCCAGCAAGTGTTAAAATATAAACAAGGCTAGTTTCATGTATTGAGGTGATCGATCGCCTGGGTGATGGGCCATTAAGAAGAGGAGACTCTGTGTGAGAAGACAAGTGGATGGGGCCCCATCCACCAGCTCACAGTTAGTTAGAATATAAAGCCAGAGTTAAGAGGAGAGGAGAGATGTGACTTAGGGATAAAGCAGAAAGCTGGAGAGAATGTGAGCAGCATTTGAGAGCAATGTCTGATTTCGGGTTGAATCCAAGGCTGCAACTTTGGGAGAAACAAGACCCTTTTGGAGTGTTGATGCTGTGAACCCCTCCATCATAGGCTCAGGTTGTATATATGTGTGTAAATAAACCATATATCACAACCATATATCCTGACCGTCTCTGTTGTGCTTCATTTCCAACCCTGGATGAGTGCTGGGAACCCTTGGAATCTTTCACTGCTTGGAGATTGGGGTTGTGTGTGTGTGTGTGTGTGTGTGTGTCAGGTTCCAGAGACTCGGCTTCCTCCCTGCCCGCCCCCTTGGATGTGGATAAGCAGGACAAAGCGAAAAGAGTCCCTTACCATTTAAAGAGTCTTTAATGATCACAGCAAAAGAACAAAGCATCCATTTCGGAATGAAGGTGCTCCCAATTAAGGTTTCCACCCACTTCCCCGCTAGTCACTTCCGCTGCTTGTAACCTGATCAAGCAATCACTGTGCTTTTTGTGTAGCCACCTTAGCAGCTCTACGTGACCTTGGACTGATATGCTGGATACTTTCCAGCGAGAGAGTCTGTTAGCTCTCTCTCTCCCTGTTCTTCTTCACTTTGCTGTTCAACCCCAGTTCTTCCCAACTTTTGTCTTCAGAACTATGCCCCTCCGCAAACCATTGTTCCGAATCTATACTGCTCCACAGCTCCCGGGCCACTTCAGGATCCTGGTCAGGAGCAGAGGGAGGGGGAGGCTCCCACCATTCCTTATCAGAGCTGTACTCCTCAGCCTGGTCTCTGACATCGCATATGTACACACACACACACACACACACACACACACATAGAGTAACTGAAAGCTGCAGAAGCAAGGGGGTGGTGGGCAATTTTTTTTTGGGGGGGGGGGAACCATAGCTGTCAACTTACAGATTTGAAAATAAGGTACCATCAGCCTTGAAAATAAGGGATCAGCAGCCAAAATAAGGGATTTTTCGGGCACAGGTATGTTCAACTTCTGAGCCCCTCCGAGCCAAAGGCAAAAAGCCCAGCCAGCAGCCAAACGAAGCCTCAAGCGGTGTTTCCCACAGCGCAGCAACCCGGCAAAGGGGATGCAGCAAGGAAAAACACCATCACCTCTCCGCTGGGAAGTGCTGAGCAAAGGTGAGTCCCCAGGCAATGCGGCCGATTTGATCAACACAAGGCATGCAAGCTCCACCCCCCAGTCATTCTTAGACTCCTTATTGGGTGAGCAATGCAGCCAAGCGACACAGTTGGAGCCTCCCTCCTCCCTGGAAGCCAGGGAGGGAGGGAGAGGAGCTACTTCCTTTGAAACCCAGGAAATTTAAGTGACATCATCAATAAGGGACAGCAGTGGGACACGGCACTAGGATGAGGGAGTTTCCCGCCAAATAAGGGACGGTTGACAGCTATGGGGGGGAAACACCTGCCACCTCTTGCTACCCCCTTAGAATCACTCCCGTGGCTCTTCATATAAAAGGTAGTAAGTCAAAGGTATTTGGGTACGTGGAAACAATTCCATTCTCACCACATTGCAACAGCATAATCGGCTCATTGCATTTGCTAAAAGAGATTTTAAAACCGCAGCGATGCTTGCGCAGCTAGCAAAACACGAGCTCTTCATTGGTACTGTTATGGAAATACAGATAGAGTAAATGCAACGAGAAAGGGGAAAGATTAATTCTTCTCCCAAATAACAAGATAATGCTGCTTGCTGTCCTTGCAGTTCACGTGTAGAATTCTTCATTTATTCCACCTTATTACTGGTGACAAATGTTGCTAGGATTCTGAATACCAATACAAAGCAATGGCCATTTGTCAGCGCAGTCTGTAAGGGTATTATAATTTGTTTCATGGCATCAGCAGATGCCAGAGACACGCTAAAAAAAAATGCTGTCCTCAAACAGAGGCAACCAGCATTTCTGCATTTTACGATTTAGGTACAAAAAGACAGATTTGGACTCATTCACTCAAAGGCACCAGTATTTCTCTGCCATGGTTTAAGATCAGTGCTGGACTGCAAAGCATTAGGGCAGAGCTTTCCATACTGTGTGTCGTGAAACATTAGTGTGTTGGCTGCAGTATGTAGTGTCAGTATTTCCATCCCTCCCATTGCAAGGATCACCAGATCATGTTTGTTTTACTTTCTGTCTGTGAGAATCATAGCATCATAGAATCATAGAGTTGGAAGAGACCACAAGGGCCATCGAGTCCAGCCCCCTGCCAAGCAGGAAACACCATCAGAGCACTCCTGACATATGGTTGTCAAGCCTCTGCTTAAAGACCTCCAAAGAAGGAGACTCCACCACACTCCTTGGCAGCAAATTCCACTGTCGAACAGCTCTTCCTGTCAGGAAGTTCTTCCTAATGTTTAGGTGGAATCTTCTTTCTTGTAGTTTGGATCCATTGCTCCGTGTCCGCTTCTCTGGAGCAGCAGAAAACAACCTTTCTCCCTCCTCTATATGACATCCTTTTATATATTTGAACATGGCTATCATATCACCCCTTAACCTCCTCTTCTCCAGGCTAAACATGCCCAGCTCCCTTAGCCGTTCCTCATAAGACATTGTTTCCAGGCCTTTGACCATTTTGGTTGCCCTCCTCTGGACACATTCCAGTTTGTCAGTGTCCTTCTTGAACTGTGGTGCCCAGAACTGGACACAGTACTCCAGGTGAGGTCTGACCAGAGCAGAATACAGTGGCACTATTACTTCCCTTGATCTAGATGCTATACTCCTATTGATGCAGCCCAGAATTGCATTGGCTCTTTTAGCTGCCGCGCCACACTGTTGGCTCATGTCAAGTTTGTGGTCAACCAAGACTCCTAGATCCTTTTCACGTGTACTGCTCTCAAGCCAGGTATCACCCATCTTGTATTTGTGCCTCTCATTTTTTTTGCCCAAGTGCAATACTTTACATTTCTCCCTGTTAAAATTCATCTTGTTTGTTTTGGCCCAGTTCTCTAATCTGTCAAGGTCGTTTTGAAGTGTGATCCTGTCCTCTGGGGTGTTAGCCACCCCTCCCAGCTTGGTGTCATCTGCAAAATTGATCAGGATGCCCTTGAGTCCATCATCCAAGTCGTTGATAAAGATGTTGAATAAGACTGGGCCCAAGACAGAACCCTGTGGCACCCCACAGGGAGAGTGCAGACTTCCGTCCCTAGTACTGTGGTGGTTTTCTTTGAACTGTCTAGAGACAAGATGACAGTATGAGAGAGCTGTATCTCTCGTATTGTTTGCTATGTTCTTTTATCTCTTTAATCAGTAGAAATAAATTAGGTGTGCAACAAAACCTCCACAGCTTTGCTTCTGTTACTCTGCTGCTTTTGAGGTGCTCACAACAGCAAATGTGAGTCCACTGCACCAGGACTTGGGATCCTTGGGAATGCTGTGGTGCTGTACCTGCATTCCTGTGATCAGAAGGTTGGAGAAGGTGCTCCTGACACCCAGCCCATGGAGGAGCTGAAGACATGGGCTGTACATGGGTGTACGGAAATGTAGCTGTGTCAGGCAAATGCTCCCCACGCTCCTCCTGAGACTGGAAAGGGGTTAGTTTAACCTCTGCTTTGCTAGTAAAGGGACGCGGGTGGCCCTGTGGGTTAAACCACAGAGCCTAGGACTTGCCAATCAGAAGGTCAGCGGTTCAAATCCCTGTGACGGGGTGAGCTCCCGTTGCTCCGTCCTTGCTCCTGCAGTTCGAAAGCATGTCAAAGTGCAAGTAGATAAATAGGTACCACTCCGGTGGGAAGGTAAACGGCGTTTCCGTGTGCTGCTCTGGTTCGCCAGAAGTGGCTTAGTCATGCTGGCCACATGACCCGGCTCCCTCGACCAATAAAGCGAGATGAGCACCGCAACCCCAGAGTCGGTCACGACTGAACCTAATGGTCAGGGGTCCCTTTACCTTTATTGCTAGTAAAACTGAAATACAGTCATACCTTGGATCCTGAACGCCTTGGTACTCAGACGCTTTGGCTCCCAAATGCCGCAAACCCGGAAGTGAGTGTTCCGGTTTGCGAACGTTCTTTGGAAGCATCTGACGGGGCTTACATGGCTTCCCATTAGCTGCAGGAGCTTCCTGCAGCCAATCAGAAGCCAGTCTTTGGTTTCCAAAGGTTTTGGAAGTCGAACGGACTTCCGGAATGGATTCCATTCGACTTCCAAGGTACGACTGTACTGTGTCACGAAATGATGCACATCTAAAAAGTGTGTCACCAACATGGAAAGTTTGGAAAGCTCTGCTTGAAGGGAAGAGTTTTCTCCGCAATTGCCTGTCTTGCCAAAGGGCAAGGGACTCTTTATGGATGAAGTCCCCCTTAAACAGGAGTATTACTGGGATTTATATACTAATTTTGGTGTCCAAAAATGTATAGTTTGCTTCTTCATTTGGAGTATGTCAAAAGGTCTCAAGACTCCCTAGTTTAAAAAAAGCTATTTAATGGATATGTTTTAGAACATGCTGTTGGCTTGTTGTTAGCATGGTGGCTTTGGAAAAGGTTTTATACTGGCTAAATTATATTTTTATTGCATTATGGGGGGGCTGCATACCTGAATGAGTGCTTTCACCTCCATCATCCAGCCCAGACACTGAGGTCCAGCTTTGAAGCCCTTCTAGTGGTTTCCTCAGTGCGAGACGTGAAGCTACAGGGAACCTGGCAGAGGGCCTTCTCAGTAGTGGCCCCTGGCCTGTGGAATGCCCTGCCATCAAATGTCAAACAGGCAAAAACTATTTCACTTTTAGAAGGCATTTGAAGGCAACCCTGTTCAGGGAAGTTTTTAATGGTTGATGTTTTACAGTGTTTTGCTATTTTGTTGGCTGAGGCAACCCAGACAGATAGGTGGCATATAAATTTGTTTGTTTGATGGTTGGTTTATTATTAAAGTTTTAGTATAATGTTATGCTATATTCAGGCTTTCTTGAGGTTATATTTCTGTTTGCAACTTTGGGTGCAGATTGCCCAGAAAGATGGAAAATAAATTAGAATGTTTTTCTACCCGAATAGAGCTAATTTTACCATTATTAAGGAAATTACTTGGCCGCTCGGAGGAAACTTATGTTAAATACCTTCTTGTCAATAAAGATTCTTTGCAAAAATTCTATTTGGTAGCAACAAGGACAAGACAGGCTGTGGTGATAGCGATGGCTGGTGAATGATTACTGATTTTAATCTCTGGAATACAGATTTGAGCTGAAGGAGTGTTATTTTAAATGTTAATAAGTTTATAGGGAATTTTTAATTACACCTGCTTCTTTGTGTTGATGTTGTTAACTTTGCTGTCTGGTCTTTGACCGCAATAAAGATTGATTGATTGTTTTCTACTAGCTGAAGTATAGGCATTCTCCAAATGGTCATGTGACTGATATTTCAGTTAACTTGGGGGCAGCTAACCTGTGGCCTCCCAGATGTTGTTGGACTACAACTCCAATTATCCCTGATCACTCACCATGTTGGCTGAGTTTGATGGGAGTTGTAGTTCAGTAACATCTGGAGAGCTACATATTAGCCTCCACCAGACCCTTGAGTTAAACTGCAAGCAGGGCAACTGTGAAGATAAGTTAACAGATTTCGTAGTTAAGATCTCAACACAGGAGGCTGGCTGGGGATTTACAAGGTACTGTAACAATTTAGGGAGCTGGGAGCTGGGCATGTTTAGCCTGGCGAAGAGGAGGTTAAGGGGTGATATGATAGCCATGTTCAAATATATAAAAGGATGTCACATAGAGGAGGGAGAAAGGTTGTTTTCTGCTGCTCCAGAGAAGCGGACACGGAGCAATGGATCCAAACTACAAGAAAGAAGATTCCACCTAAACATTAGGAAGAACTTCCTGACAGTAAGAGCTGTTCGACAGTGGAATTTGCTGCCAAGGAGTGTGGTGGAGTCTCCTTCTTTGGAGGTCTTTAAGCAGAGGCTTGACAACCATATGTCAGGAGTGCTCTGATGGTGTTTCCTGCTTGGCAGGGGGTTGGACTCGATGGCCCTTGTGGTCTCTTCCAACTCTATGATTCTATGATTCTATGATTCTATGATTCTAATTCAGTTTCCCAAGTTCATACTTGAGAAGCAAGCATTCAGATTTATTTTTCCTTCAGGCAACTTCTAACTTTGTCTTGGCCACATCTCAAGCAAGAATGTCTTGAGTCCATAAATCTGAATCTGTACCACAACAGAAGCAGGTTCCTTTTATATCGCAAAGGCTTACAGATGATGTTACCACTAAGGTCCCATTATGTCAAACTCATTATTCAAGTCTCTTCATTATAGGAATCCATAACTTGTTAATGTAGCACACTGGAACAGAAGTAGACCTAGCTCACTTGATCAGTGTCACACACATATTCGAACTAGAAGAATGTAAATCAAATTCCTAAGACAGCTATGGAGATCATAGACTTGATTTGAAACTGGTGGTTTTAAGAAGTCAGTGGAAGGCTAGGGCATTGGGAACAAGCTGGGGTGGAACTGGGCAGGTTTCAAAGAGCTGAACTAGATGGCAAGAAAAGGAATCAGCAGCCACCATTGCCAAGATAAAAAGTTACTTGTCCCATCGGATAAGAGGAGCTTAGGGGACACACCAATCAGTAAACTTGAAAAGGTCTTCATTTGTGTGATTTCCATTCCTGCCCTCCAGGGAACATGCTCATCGAGGCAATTTCCATTCCTGCTTCTATTTCTGATGAAATTCTCCAACATCTCTAGTTAGGGCTCCTTCATAATTTCACCCAGCCTTGTGGGAGCCACTTCTTATAGCATTCTCCATGCTGCTGCAGCAAAACCACGAAGACTGCACCTTTGGCAGGTCACCATTTTTAGTAGAAAAGATCCATATGCTCACACAAATATGCATACACATGCCACAGCGGTGTGAGATACTAGCTCCCCCCAGGTGTCAAAGTTGTTGAGCATTTTTTTTTTTTGGAAGGAAAGCCCCTTTTGCCTGTCCTATTCCATCATCATCATCATTTTATTATTTATACCCCGCCCATCAGACTGGGTTGCTCCAAGCCCTCTGGGCAGCTTCCAACATATATAACAACATAATATGAAATGTTTTTAAACTTCCCTGTACAAGGCTGCCTTCAGATGTCTTCTAAAGGTTGTATAGTTGTATGTTCTTGACTCAGGGGTCACATAACTCCAAACCCTCTAACATTTCTCCAATGAAAATTGGGATATCCTAAGGAAAAGTGGGACATTCCATGATCAAATCAGAAACTGGGATGGCTCCTATAAATCCAGGACTGTCCCTGGAAGACAGGCACACTTGGAGGGTCTGTAGATTGCAGATTCTATAGATTCTATAGTTATATTTTAATAAATACAAGCTGTTTCTTGTCTCAAGTCTTCTTGGGTGTGTTGGCAAATGGGTAATCTTGATAACATAGTGCTACAAAGGTGTTATATTGAAAAGACCTCATTTTAATGAGAAATTCCTACTTCTTCAGGCAGATAGCATTACTGAAAAGCTCTTACGTTATACGACATTTCAATTTTTCTTGCTATGCAATGTGTTCGGGCTCTGGAGCAAACACACAAACACACCCACTTGAAAATAGCAAGATAGGCAGAGTACAGGTCCAACAATGACTCAAAGCTGAAACCTTTCTTGCATCTCGTATTCAAGCAGCAATTAGCTACCAATTAGTCAAAGCTGGCAGCCTGCGTTGAAGAGTCTAAAGACCAAGAAAAGATGTCAGGCAGAAATGCTAATCATTAAGGGGGGGAAATAAGACACAAGTAGGAAAGCTTTTTTTTCCCTTTTCTTAAGTTCTTGCTAACTTTTTCACACAGTATTGATTTATTCAGCTCTTTTAGCTTCTATGCAGCAGCAAGAAACCGTGGCTATTTGAAATTTGGAAGGGTTTTGAGTCAAGGACAGGTTGATAATCCTCCAGAATTTAACAGGCCTCCCCAGCCCCCAGAAAATCACCCATCATTATAGGTTTCCTTTAAAAACACTGACAGGTGTACTCTTCAGGCAAAAGAGCAGTATGGTTTCTGTGTGTGAGAGAGAGAGAGTGTGTGTGCTTGCCATGCTTTTGGGCATAAGGAAGCATCTGACACAGAGATTTTTATCTTTCATTTTTTAAAGGCAGTCAGCAGTTGTTAAGGCCAAAGACTTGATTGCCTTATCTCTCACTTCACAAGTGTCAGATGGCCTAGCTGTTAGGAGAATTAAAGAACTTGTTTTTAAATCGTGTCTTTAAACTGCTGGAAATTCCACAGAAGTTTTCAGGATAAATTTTGGGTTGAACCTTTGCGACTTCCCGTCCCCATTCCTCCTCCTGGGTAAGCCTTCAATTTTTCTACGTGATTTCTGACATACACAAAGACGCTATTACTAGTTAAAGCTGCATTCCCTGCTCCGGGCTTTACTATTCCCCAAATGTAAAATTATTGCCTCCCTATAGAAAAAAAATCTCTCTCCATGGCAGAAGCATGTAAATATTAGCTTTCATCACCATGCGACTTAGTTCCTGTGAACTCATCTTGACATTAAAAAAACAAGATGTGATTTATTCATTGCTACTGTTCAGCCAAACAAATATTATACAAGTTCTGCTCCATAGTCAAGGCACTGGAATGAAAACCGAAAATAATGTTTGTTCAAATAATTTAGCCACTGAAACAGAAATGAAAGCCTAACGTCTTAGAGTGCTGGTACCCAAATCTTTTTGCTTGGAAAACCTCTTGGTGGGGGAGGGGTAAAGGAGGGGCTGTTTTTGAAACTACAAAGGGGGGGATTTTGAATCTCTCTATGCATTTTCTGAGTACTTCAAATGCTGTCTTGCACCTCCCCTTTAAAGTTAACGGTCAAGCATTTTTGCAGGGTGACCCACACACCTTGTACTTTTTTCTAAAGGCCACCTGAACAGGGGAGAAAGGACACAATGGTGTGTTTGGCTGATGCCAGATCATTTCAACAGATACAGCATGACCGCCAACATTCTGAGTCATGTGCTTATGAACTGATGCTATCATCTCTTAAGAACACCATGGTCTGGCATTTATCTAGGTGCATTTTCCTAAGACAAAAAAAAAAAAAAAGGATTAAAAAAATAGCTTTGAAATGTAGCTGGTCTTTCTCTAAAAATCCTTTTTATCCTTATTTTAATATGTAAACAGAAATTGCTTTTTAAAAGAAATATAATGGGCATGGATTGGCTCTTTCGGTTGCCAATAAGCCACTAGAGTCTCTAAATCACTAACAGGCTTTTAATAATGAACAAATGCTTATTTACAATATATCATTTGTGACAGCTGCTCAGCAGCGGTCCATGTTGCATTGCCAACTCAATAACCTGCCATTTTAGATGCCTCTCATTTGCATTATTAGCCATTGATAGGGAACAGCTATCTCACTAGCTGTGTACCATTTAATGTTCCCTAAAGGCTTTCAAGTACCACTCTTATCTCAAGGCAACTGAAAATGAGGCTTGTTGTTGTTTAAGATCAGACTCTACTGCATTATATACAGAATATAGAAATTCAATATTCATTTGGAAGGTCAGGCTACAAGAACTCAGGCAATGTTAAATATCTGCCCATTTGCTTGAAAACTCCTACTATTCATCACATAGTCCAGCAGAGGCTGCTATCTAGCCTACAGTAATGTTTCCACAAGCCCCATTGGTTTTCAGGCATCTATAATTTAAAATGGTGGGCCACCCATTTATCTTCTTTGAGGGAGCACAGTAGACTAAGGGTCAGTGGCACATATAATCATACAACTGGAAGGTACATTGGAGAAGTTATCTAGTCAAACTCACTGATCAATGTAACATCTACAGTGAAGGATGCATTTGTGTAAACACAGAAAATATGCACTAGTTTGTCTTACGTGCCCACAGACAACTGACAGATGGATAGTTGGAAGTCCTTTTCGCTTATTTCTTTTTCTTTCTTCCTTTCTTTTGCATAACTTTGATTAAATTTTCTGTTTTACATTTCAGAACATTCATTTAAACAACCTTAAAATATCAATGACTTCCCTTCTTCTCTTTCCATGGTTCATTTTGCATAACATAAATCCCTGCGTATTTTATATAAACTAAACAATTCACTATTCCATTATTACATCCATCCAAACTTTTGTACACTGTTGAATTTATCTTAATGCTGCCCACGTTTTCATATGTACACAATCTCCGCCCACATATTCAATAAACATTTTCCAATCTTCTTTAAACCTATGTTCTTCTTGTTCTCTTTTTCTATATGTTAAGTCTACAAGCTGCGCATATTCCATCAGTTTAAGTTGCCATTCGTCTTCAAATGGTCGAGAAGCGAGTTCCTGTGTGTGTGTGTGTGTGTGTGTGTTTTGTTATCCTCTACTCGGGGTTCATGAGGGTTTTGAATACAGATGAAGGTGACCAATGTTTGCGTGTCGAGGTCCCCAAGCCACCCCCCAAATAACTCACAACGCACACTTAATTTTTGTTTAAGGTTTTTGACATAATTTTGGCCACAACTTTATTTAAATACAAAACCATGAGTGGTTGTTTAGGCATTGGTTAAGACTATCTGTCCCCCCGCCTGGGGACAGAACTGACTTCCGGGCACCACCGAAAGACAGTGCGGGGGAAAGCAAGTCGGGGAGGAATTGGAGCTGAGACACAGACCCTCAACTCTCACCCGCCTGCTCCCCGAAGGCTTGCCGGCCCTAGTCCCATTCCAGGGATTGGATGAAAAGATGGCAAGCCCCAGGATTCCTTTAACGGAATTCCCTTTCCGCAGCAATCATGGAGGGGCAGGCACAGCCTATCCTAACCCCTCCTCCACCAATTTATAACCAATGCCTAACCGCAACCTTACAAGTTGTGACGATTTGCTATGCAGTAGGCAAAAACCAAATGGCCCAGCCAATCAGCCAGATGGACAAAATTCCTACCAGGCCCCTGCCCCAACAGCAGACGACCCCATGACAGGCATAGCAAGGTCAATGCAACAACCCTTTACTCTAGGGCGGGTGGGCGGGTGATCCGTTGCACGCAGCAAAGAGAAAGCTCCAGGCTGTGTGCAGAGTATTTAAACATTTTAACCCCCCCCCACCAGAATTGCAACATAACTTTTACCCCAGCAACCCAGTGAACCAATCACTGCCCCAGGCCATCTTTAGAGACCCTGCCTGGTAACAGAGGGGTGGCTCAGCAGACCCCACCGCAACACGTGCTCTCCCTGAAGGAGAACACGCTTTGGTGAAAGACCCTGTGTGAGAAGCAGCGAAGGGAAGATCTCCCAGGCTGGGAGAAGAAAGGGGCAGGAGAAAAGATCAGAAAGAGGAAAGCAAGTCTTCAAACATCAGTTATGTCCGTGTCTCATCCAGAAAGTATAGCCAGAGACATCTTGGCAAATTTAAAAAATCCACCCGGATGGAAATTTCACCCCTGAAAAAGAGGACATGTCCTGGAAAAAGAGGATACATGGGAACCCTACTAAGTGACCTACGTTTAACTAGTAATCCACCAGGACAATCCTAATTTTACCATATTATAAAATACTGTGATGTTGCCTGATGTAGTTTGTTCAACATACCTAGGATGAAGCTCAGCTGAATGGTTAATAGACAAATTGCTGACTCGCTCAGTCACAGAATTCATGTATATTCTAAGCTTTGATGTGAATAACAATCCTCGCGGCTAGATTTCTGTACATCAGAGGATAGGGTGTAACCTCTGCAGTTAATAAGAAGCCCATACTGACAGCAATTGATGCAGTTCAGCTATTTATAAGTATGGATAAAGCTCAAAGGATAATAGTGTTTGGTACATATATTTGCTTTTCCATAATCTTACTGAATCAATTTATTTTTCACTCTTCATCATCCACCATCATTATAGCTTGCATTACCCTGAAAAAACATGAAATTCATAAGCATCCAATATGATAGTTGCAATGGGAAAACATGCCAGGAAATATATGATATCCATTATAGCAAAGATATATTTGATTTAGTGGCAGACTGACAAAGGGAAGCAAAATAATATTAGTCTTTCTATAGGCAGCAATTTGTTTGCATTTTGCAAGCTTTTCCCTCTGCTCCATTACTGATGAAAGTCTGTTGTGTCAATAGTAAAAAAATAATAATGCTTAAATTCTGACATATATAGTCAATGTGCCACAGAAACATAGCTCAAACAACCAGTGTTTTCAAACAAACAAAATCTGGGCGCTCATCATGTAAGCTGTTTTTATTGTATTGAGCTGCTAATTGACTGTATTTCACTCTGCCAAAAAATAAATAAATGGAAGTTTATTGTTTCTGTATATGCTTTTAATTATTACCTTCTACCCTAGTGCTTAGCCCTGTAAGCCTCCCTGGGAAATGTGTTGATGAGAGGCAATATAAATCTGATAATAAGATCCATCTGTAACCAAGCTTAATGCATATTCCATTGAGTGCAATGCTGTGCAGATAGACTGCATGAACACTTCAAGGTGCCTGAAAATTGCAAATTCCAATCGGCCATCTATGGAGATTCCCCACACCGTTCCAAATTTTCTGTGTTTCCTGTTACGCATACACATGGTAAGAGACTCACAGAGAGTGGAGGGAAAAGAGGAAACAAGGAGTTTGTTTTGTTTCTCTTGCTCACCTTTGTAATACATTTTTCAGCCAGACGTTCGCAGCTTTCCATAAACATTCATCTTCGAGCAAAGACCAAGGCTGGAAATTTTCATCCTCCCAGGTGAAAACTTCAGAAAGATTTAAGAGCAACCTCATTGCCAAGGCATCCCTAAACTGCTTATTACAGGAAGCTGGGGTTGAACGACAGGGAATGATGGATCACTCCATTACTGCCCTGTGACTTCTCATTCATTTCTTCCAAAGCCTCCGGTTCTGGCCACTGTCAGAGGTGGAAATCTGGGCTCGACGGACCATTGGGCAGACCCAGAATGGCAGCTCTTTGGTTATCTTCTTAATCGATCTGATACAGAGAGCTAAACGGCACACTTAGTGTAGTTTAATGGGCAATATTGCCATTCACTTCAATGAAGCTAGGTTTCCACTCCAGAAATTAACTGCAGTCGTAACTACACTTGCCTCCGGCACTCTGCCATTTAAGGTAAAGACCAGAAAGCGAAGGAACTATGAATGGTCACTGCTAGAAGTTGCTACGGAAGCTGCCGCACACTAAAGAAACAAGCTTGCTATAACTCCCTATAATATTGTGTCCAACTCTTAAAAGCGTTTGTGCTATGAATTACTCCTTACTGCCTTGAAATTTATTTAAAGGGGAAAGTTCCTGAGTAGATTTAGAAAGATTTACAGGCTGCTTGGTTTCGTACACAGGAAAAGAAAGCAACCAGTCCCCACAAGGGATTTTGCTTTCTGAAGCAAAGCAGCAGATTTACAAAAACGTGACGCTTGGCGGTCCTAGCAGATTCCCTGACCCATCATGTACCATGAAGATGCATAGAATTAGCTTCCAAGAAACGCTTTCTTTCCAATCAGTAGGTGGAGCAAGCATAATCTATGCTATCTCCTTTCTCTTCCGATACAGCCAAAGATATATAGTGGGGTAGGAGAACTAAAAATAATTCCAATATATTTCACATCTGGCAACCAATGAGCCCCTTTGGTTTCTGATAGTATAAGTTAGTATAGTATAGAATAGATATAGCTTTCTATAGATAGTATAGAAAGCTAGCGACACAAATTTTCATGGCCCTCCAGTGTCTATGGTGGCTCATTTACCATAAGTATTTAGCATTAAACTCTGGAAACAAAGACTCGATTCTGACCAAACTAGCATAGGAGGCTTAGTTTGGTCAGAATTGAGTATATACTTCCAGAGTTAAAGCTAAATACATGATTTCTAGTAAATAAGCTACCATAGCCATTAGAGGGCCATGAAAATAGCTTTCTAGAACTCGAATCCCCATGACAGGGTGAGCTCCCATTGCCCAGTCCCTGCTCCTGCCAACCCAGCAGTTTGAAAGCACGTCAAAGTGCAAGTAGATAAATAGGTAGCGTTCCGGCGGGAAGGTAAACGGTGTTTCCGTGCGCTGCTCTGGTTTGCTAGAAGTGGCTTAGTCATGCTGGCCACATGACCCGGAAGCTGTACGCCGGCTCCCTCGGCCAGTAAAGTAAGATGAGTGCCGCAACCCCAGAGTCGGCCACGACTGGACCTAATGGTCAGGGGTGCCTTTACCTTTACCTAGACTTGTCTACCCATGTGCTATCTGAAACCCAAGGGGTGCATTGGTTACCAGACATGTGTTGTTGTTTTCCCCAGCTGTCTTTCCCCACTAATAGGCCTTCAAATACCAAACAACTGAGCCAGAGCAGAATGCTTGTTATGACATTGTCTGTCTTGTGGGTTTATACATGATTCCCCCCTGCTTTTTTGCTGCATCTAACCCATGAGGAATTATTTGTGCTCCCTGATCTATCCATACTGGGGAAGCTCAGGAGAAATGGGTGCCCTTCAACATCTGCTGCCTCTTCACTTTGCCCGATGGTAGGGCCAACCCTAGAGCCCCTTCTCCGTCATGTTGCTACACTTAAGGGTCTTCATAATCAGTGGCACTTTCTACATGGTCATCAACAGGCAACTGCATGAAGCCATTGTGATATTAATCTGGAAGCACTTTGATGGCCATGTCCTCATTCTATTCATAACATCTATGATGGGAGCAGGTGGCACTGTGGTCTAAACCACTGAGCCTCTTGGGCTTGCTGATTGAAAGTTCAAATCTCTGCAACGGGTGAGCTCCTGTTGCTCTATCCCAGCTTCTGCCAACCTAGCAGTTCGAAAGCACATCAGTGCAAGTAGATAAATAGGTACCGCTGCGGTAGGAAGTTAAATAGCGTTTCTGTGCACTCTGACTTCCGTCACGGTTTTCTGTTGCACCAGAAGTAGTTTAGTCATGCTGGCCACATGACCCAGAAAGCTGTCTGTGGACAAACGCCAGCTCCCTTGGCCTGAAAAGTGAGATGAGCACCTTGACCCCATAGTCGCCTTTGACTGGACTTAACTGTCCAGGGGTCCTTCACCTTTTACCTTTACCATGATGGGCATCAGCCCATGGCTACAAGGCATGGTCACATGATCTTTTCAGGAAGCTCCACTAGGATACGATGTTATATTTAAAGGAGCCCCGTACTACTGAGACCACATGTGGTGCATTTACAAAATTATAAAGAAAATGAAGAGTCCTTGGCCACCAAATAAGAGTTCTTAAGAACCACACCCTTTCATTTCCATTGATTTTTTTAAAAAAAGAAAAGAAAAGAAAAAGTGTTAGCCCCTTTTACAGAAGCAGCTTTGCTTCTCTTCCCTATGCTTCTTCAAATTGTTGAAATAAAGGTCATTTGAAGTTTCAGAATAGCTTGAGTTTCCACAGTTATTGAACACTGTACCACTTGAGCAGCCGTCTATGAAATAGCATGTGAAGCATGTAAAATCATCTTTCATTCAGCTTCTTCGTGATTGAGCAAGGCAATTAAGACAAGCTGGTTCCCTCTTCTGTGATTTGAAAATAGCCACCTTGTATTGTTTTTTTTATATATTTTTTAAAAAAAACCTTCCTTCCA
The DNA here is from genome assembly GCF_965153285.1 of Podarcis tiliguerta. NCBI lineage: Eukaryota > Metazoa > Chordata > Lepidosauria > Squamata > Lacertidae > Podarcis > Podarcis tiliguerta. The sequence goes on along the minus strand of NC_139543.1, from coordinate 11,048,065 downwards.
GAATATAGTTCTGCCTTATCAAATGCTCATTGCAACATTAGTAATTAGTAACGTCTCCACCCCATGAATTTTAGAAATCATGACAATAATCTGTTTGTAAGGCCCATAAACATGTAGACATCTTCCATTCTTTATGAGTTCCTCACAAATGCCTTGGAATGTGTGTGGGTTTTTTTCCAGATGCGTGTTTACAGTGACACCAGCCCTTTGGTCTCCACACAATATTTCATGAAAATGTGTGTTAAAGCATCATAGCAAGTCACGGGCAATTTCACAATTCCTCTGACAGAAGTTGTGGGGTCTACAATGTAGATGCTTGTAGGTGAAGTTGGAAAAAAGGTATTTATTTGACAGTTACTTCTGAAAGCCTGCCTGAAATGCAGTGAAAGATGTGGCCTTTACAAAGAAGGGCTAAATATTTCTTGCCATCGCCCTGTGCCAAGCATAACAGAAATAGCCATAATTGATTGGACATTTTAAAATTGGTATTCTTATAGCATTAGGTCTGTTATGCTAATGTGCTTCTGTCACAAGCAAAGAAGGAATCCCTTTCTATTTGCATTTCATGGTTTTCCTCCCTTACAACCTTTGACTTTAACCATCTTTTGCAGTCATTCCCTTCTGTAAAATACACCACCACCGGATTGTTTTTTCAAACCTCATTCGTCATGTCCTTCCTTCCAAACTGTGCATTGTGTGTTATGTGGAAGGAAAGAAAGGAAATGAGAAGGCCTTGCCCCAAATTCATAGAAAATACATGAGCTACATTCTTGTGACCATGTTTTGTCCGTCAACAAATATGGCGGAACACTGGCTGTTTCCAATAAAATGAAGGCTAGGATGGTGAGTCCATGTTTGGACTCAATGCCCCAAAATCTGTAGCAAAAGATGGGCCACCCTCAGTCATAAAAAGGGGGACCCCGTTCAACATTTACCCAGTTATATATCAGCTGGGAGATGATATATAACGAGCTGAAAAAAATGTTGAAATATACATTTATAAAGAAACCAGAAGCATTTCTCTTGGGTATTGTCGGAAATGATATAAATAGAAAGGAATGTAATCTTTTTCTATATGCAGTAACAGCAGCAAGAATATTATTGGTCCAAAAATGGAAGCAAGAAGAATTACCAACGATGGAAGAATGGAGGATGAAATTAATGGACTATGCGGAATTTGAAAAACTAACAGAAAGGATTTGAAACCGGCGGGACCAGAAATTCCCCGAAGACTGGAGTAAATTTACGGATTATTTGAAAAGTATTTGTGACGACCAGACGGCGTTTGTAGGTTTACAAGAAGTTCTGTGAGGAATAAGATTAGAAATATTGTAAAAATGTAGAAGGAGAGATGATATGTTAAAAGATGTAAAGGCAATATTAAGTTAGGAAATGCATAAGAAGTGATTAAGACGGAGGATTATCAGAGGTGATGATGAAAGTCCAAGAAGATTGTATTTGTGATAAACTGTGTGGTATGTTTTATAATTTTATATAATAAAAACCAATAAAAATATTTTTTTAAAAAACAACATTTACCCAGTGCTTTTTCTGGGGGTACTCAGGGGTACTCAGTACTGGCACCCTTTTCTAGAAGAAAAGCACTGGTTTTACCTATTCTGTTTGTGTAATCTCATAGTCCTAGCTCCGTGCTTCTGCTGCAGATATGTAACTTCTTATCTCAGGGATATACACTGATTCTATTAGTGCAAAGCCTGGGGCCTGACAATATTGTGCTGAAATGATTGTTCTGTTGTGAGGGAAGAGTTACCCACACAGATTTAATTAACAGCAGCAGCAGTGTATTCACTGCTCTAGCACTGTGTGGTAAATTACTAATCAGAACTGCAGGCCCACTGGAGAGAACTGGATGGGAGCTATTTTATGCAGTGTGCAACAGAAGTGAGCTGCATTAACATCTTTTATATGTAATAAATTCAAAAATAGGCTACGGCTGTAAAGCCCAGCAGGGTAGCACCTAAATACTCACTATTACATTGGTGGCAACTGAATTCTTGAATTGCATTAATGATTACTACCTCTGCAATGGCTGGGCGAACCTTAGCAAATGTGATTCAGCCGGTTTGGGACACAGGCAGAGATCATAGCCTTTGTAGTCTAAATTAAAGACAGCAGCCCAGCTAAATTAAAATTTTAGGTCGAATCCATGCTGTCAAAAGGGATAGCTAAAAACATCATGGTGTAACATGTGATAGCTGCTCGGAAAGGCCATGTGTTTTTGCCATTACTTTGTATTGTGTTCACAACATTGTCATTAATTTGGTCTCGCCTTAAAAAAAAACAACCACACACTTTGGGATCCTGCTGACTTAGGATATGATCAGCTGGCTTCCAATCTTTCTCTATTCCAATCTTTCTCCAGGCAGTCTTGGGTGAGGATCCCAGTGGCCTTGGGATGAACCAGGAAGTTCTAGGACTTGATCTGGAGGATACATAGCTAAATTTGTGGATATATAGCTAGGGAAAATAAATTCCTTGTGATCTTTACACCAAAAAGGCAGGTAATAGATGTTTTGATAGATGATGATAGATAGATAGATAGATAGATAGATAGATATAGATATAGATATAGATATAGATATAGATATAGATATATGATAGAGAGATAGATGATATAGATAGATGATAGAGTCATACCTTGGATCTCAAATGCCTTGGCTCCCGAAGAAATTGGCTCCTGAACTATCAAAACCCAGGACTGTTCCAGTTTTGGAACATTCTTTCAGAAGCTGAACATCCGATGGCGCTTACAAGGCTTCCAATTGGCTGCAGGACCGTCCTGCAGCCAATCGGAAGCTGCACTTTGGTTTCTGAATGTTTTGGAAGTCAAATGGACTCAGCCATGGTTCGCAGTTCTCTGAATTTTAGGAAAGTAATGTGCAAGTAATAAACCGTGCTAAGATGTGCATAGAAATGTGTATATTAGTAAAATCCGCATGCAGAAATGTACTACTTTAGGGGAAATTGGTTTGTAGAATTTTGTTTATCCAGGAAAATTGCAGACAAAAATTGTATATTGGGAGAAAATCACTCTAAGACACTGGTGAATCTTCATGAGGACTTTTCTTTCTTAATTGCATCCTGATGTGGAAATGTGACCCATTGTGCCGCCTGAGAGTAATAGCTGTCAGTTGTTTTTCCTCTCAGTATCTTATCCTTGCAAACCTAAGTTCAGTTGTCTGCATTTTCACGTCAGTTTGTGATACACATTTTTGTATGCCATCGTGTCTAATATAAATATTTCCCCCCTAATATAAACAATTTCCCCTAACAACGCATTTTGACAAGCCATTTTCCAATTTGTCACACTTTCCCCTAATATATGCATTTTCCCCTCATATAGGCAAACCTAGACAGCATCTTAAAAAGCAGAGACATCATCTTGCCAACAAAGGTCCGTATAGTTAAAGCCCTTGTTCTCCCAGTAGTGATGTATGGAAGTGAGAGCTGGACCATAAAGAAGGCTGAGCGTGGCTACTAGCCATGTCCATAGCATTTCACACTCAGTTAGAAAATTTAAATGCCAAAAGCACACCAAAATGGAAGAAAGCAGGACAGAGGAGGCAGGGCAGGGGGACTTTCACAGACCATTTGACAGAACATAAGGCTCTCACTGCGGGTGGCCTTGGGGGCGAGCAAATTGCTGTCTCTTGTCCTAGATTTTGAGGTTTCGGGTACGAGGGAAAAAAAAGATAAGGTACTCATCTTAAAAAGTAGAGACATCACTTTGCCAACAAAGGTCAATATAGTAAAAGCTATGGTTTTCCCAGTAGTGATGTATGGAAGTGAGAGCTGGACCATAAAGAAGGCTGATCACCAAATAAATGATGCCTTTGAATTATGGTGCTGGAGGAGACTCTTGAGAGTCCCATGGACTGCAAGAAGATCAAACCTCTCCATTCTGAAGGAAATCAGCCCTGAGTGCTCACTGGAAGGACAGATCCTGAAGCTGAGGCTCCAATACTTTGGCCACCTCATGAGAAGAGAAGACTCCCTGGAAAAGACCCTGATGTTGAGAAAAACTGAGGGCACAAGGAGAAGGGGATGACAGAGGACGAGATGGTTGGGCAGTGTTCTCGAAGCTACAAACATGAGTCTGACCAAACTGCGGGAGGCGGTGGAAGACAGGAGTGCCTGGCGCGCTCTGGTCCATGGGGCCAAAAAGAGTCAGACACGACTAAACGACTAAACAACAACATGCATTTTTGAAGCCTTCTTCGGTTTTAGAACTACCAGGTAGCTCAATTGGTTAGAGTGTGGTGCTGATAAGGCCAGGGTTTGCAGGTTCGATTCCCACATGGGGCACCTTCAGATTCCTGCATTGCAGAGGGTTGGACTTGGGTCCCTTCCAGCTATACAATTCTATACAATTCTATAGGAGAAGTTCAGGGAAGGGTGATTTTCAAAGGTTAGCTGCACTTCAGTTTGTGCATTGTTTTGGGGAGGGTGAACAAGGTAGGTTCACATTAAGCTGAGAACTGAACTGGATTTCTGCCCTATCCCTGATTTTAAACATGTCCCAGTCCTACTTGGAAATGCTGAGGTGGAGCCTGGGGGTCAGTGTGGTGTAGTGGTTAAGAGCGGTAGTCTTGTAATCTGGTGAACCGGGTTCGCGTCTCCGCTCCTCCACATGCAGCTGCTGGGTGACCTTGGGCTGGTCACACATCTCTGGGGTCTCTCAGCCCCACTCACCTCACAGAGTGTTTGTTGTGGGGGAGGAAGGGAAAGGAGAATGTTAGCCGCTTTGAGACTCCTTAGGGTAGTGATAAAGCGGGATATCAAATCCAAACTCCTCTTCTTCTTCTTTTGCATGGAAAGTAGCAGTAGCCCCTTATAGCATCACGTTGTCCTTATTAGAAAAGGCATAACCACAGTGTTAGATGTGATGTCTGAAAGCACGTCGAGATCTCATTTATAAGCTGTCAGGCTGTTCAGCAAAGCATTGCTACTTCTGCCAATGTGCAGGCTGACGGTGTAACAGATTTACATCCTTTGGGGTTTTGAACTCACATCACAACTTGGTCAGGGGACCGGACTTACAATGGAATGCCCCAGTGCATTAAACATTTTTAGAAAAAATACCAAAGCCAAAAACAACAACAACAAAAACCCAATCTGCACAGGGAAAACATACATTTTGCTCCGAGCTTCAAGACCAACCCTTCCTGTCACAATAATCCTTAATGGTGCCAGTTTGAGGAATGCTAGCATTCAGATGAACAAAGGGGCTTGAAGCACTTTCTGAGTACCTAAAGACATGTCTTGGCTTTCCCCACATTCCTTTTTCCCTCAGAAACAACCCATCATTTTCAAAAGATGACTTAGTCTTAACTGCATCCAGCATTGTAGTGTAAACAAAAATGGAATAAAATACAGCTTTGAGGAATGCAGGGGAAAGCAGTTCGTTTGGAACCCACACATTCCTTTGACAGAGTGCTTGTTAACACGGGAAACAATAAAAAAGAAAAACATACAGATTTATTGTGTGAATCTAAAAAAAAAAAAAAAAAGTCTCATTCTCTCTTAAATGTGGAACTGTAATGACACTGTATCCTTGAGCTCTTTTTGTTATTTTTCAGAATGGGTTTTAAAACATACACATTTTTTCCCCCTTCTGCTTTTCTTATACTTTTTCCCTTCCCATGCCCTCCAGCATTTCTCTGATGAAAACAGGGATGACCCATTCCATAACGATAATTTTACTATTTATACCACACACATCTTGCTTGGGTTGCTCTGGGCAGCTTCCAACATATAAAAAACCATAACAAAACATTAAACATTTTTTAAAAACTTCCCTATACAGGATTGCCTTCAGCCGGTTCGGTGGTCAGATAACTCCATGCCCTCCAACATTTCTCTGATAAAAATAGGGACATCCTAAGGAAAAGTGGGACATTCCAGGATCAAATCTGAAACCCGGACGGCTTCTCTAAATCAGGGATGTCCCTGGAAAATAGGGACACTTAGAGGGTCTGTATGGAGATGTGATCACACATTCCTCCTTCGCCTCTCCCTTATCCTGTCTTATCACCCTGGTTTGGTAAACAGCATCAAGTCAAAGATTTGAACTGGGGAACTTGTGGCTTAATGCAAGATAGGAACTTCTCTAAATAAGGGATGTCCCTGGAAAATAGGAACACTTTGTGAGTCTGCCTTCCGCATTCGGTTTTAAACATTGACACTTTTAGTGACAACTAGAAATGCATGAAAACCTGCAACAGATTTCCAGAATTCAAATAAGTTGCCACCCCATCTTCCTTTTTAGATGGATGTAAAACCATCCTAAAGGGACCCGGGTGGCGCTGTGGGTAAAAGCCTCAGCGCCTAGGACTTGCCGATCGAAAGGTCGGCGGTTCGAATCCCCGCAGCGGGGTACGCTCCCGTCGCTCGGTCCTAGCGCCTGCCAACCTAGCACTTCGAAAGCACGTCAAAGTGCAAGTAGATAAATAGGGACCGCTCCGACAGGAAGGTAAACGGTGTTTCCGTGTGCTGCGCTGGCTCGCCAGATGCAGCTTGTCACGCTGGCCATGTGACCCGGAAGTGTCTCCGGACAGCGCTGGCTCCTGGCCTCTAGAGTGAGATGAGCGCACAACCCTAGAGTCTGTCAAGACTGGCCCGTACGGGCAGGGGTACCTTTACCTTTACCTTAAAACCATCCTAATGTTTTTGTAATGGATTGAAAACTATCCAGAGCAGGGTAACACCAGTCTTGTAAAAAGTCACTTGGAGCAGGTTGCAGGATAGACAGTTAGATAGAACAGCTCTGTTCTGAGCAAGGCTTAAAGATAGAAATAGTTACCTTTTATCCGGTATTATCCTTCTAGAAAAAGAGGTGCCGGAAGTCACCATGAACCTTGTTTTCTTATAATGGCAATGGCACCTGCCTGAGAGGTGCCAGAGCAGACTTCTAACAACTTCTGACTGGAAAAAGCCATGCATTTACTCCATATTATCATTCTTAAGGAAATCAGCCCTGAGTGCTTACAGGAAGGATGGATCCTGAAGCTACGGCTCCAATACTTTGGCCACCTCATGAGAAGATAAGACTCCCTGGAAAAGGAGTTGCTTTTTCATCCTTTTTTAAATTGTCTCATCCAACCCTTCAGGTTTGGGATGGCTATAAATCTAAATGTTATGATTGTAAGCAGAGAGGGAATTGCAATTCAGAACTGTTGGAGTGTTTTGTTTTGTTTTGTTTTGTTTGGGGGGGGGGGCTTCAGTTAATAGTAATAAACAACGTCAGAAATGGCTGACATGGACCAGAATGGCCTGTGAACTTGTTGGAAGTAACGCAGCAAAGCTTGCCATAAGTTACCTGGGCCTGTGGGGGAGCCATAGATAGAAAGGCAACCCATTTTGGGTTCCTTCTTAAGTTGCTTGTCTTTTCCCCCTCCTCTTCCTGTGTCTCTTAGTATTAGACCCTTTTGTTAACCTCCATGACACCAGGAATGCTTGTCGCAGGAATGGCATTGTTTGCCAGAAGTAATAAACCTTGAGTTTCTTTATTCTTTCAACCATCAGTTTTAGCAGGCTATTTCTGCACTCCAAACTCCCAACACTCTTCAAAGTCTGTTTCTTACTGTAAAGTCAGAGGCACCTGGGAAGCAGGAAGAAAAGATCCCAACCTATCTCTGCAGGTACTTATACTCTCGGCTAAGCAAACAGTACCCATCTGGGGAGCGTGGCTACTAGCCATGTCCATAGCATTTCACACTCAGTTAGAAAATTTAAATGCCAAAAGCACACCAAAATGGAAGAAAGCAGGACAGAGGAGGCAGGGCAGGGGGACTTTCACAGACCATTTGACAGACAGCGCTTTATTTTAATAGACCACTGAAATAACACTGTAGCATGACAATATGCAGGTGGAGCTGGGACTGTGAGGGTCATTGAGCACTTTGAATTTCCACACCGCATTACAATTATAGAAATCGTGCTGAGGGAAGGGGGGGGGGACCACAACTTTGTGCTGATCCTCTGTGAAAAACTCCCGGTGCTCACTGGCCCAGAAAATATTTTTCTTACCTGCGGTGGTTTAATAAACCAGTAGCAGAGCATTAAAGCATGACATAAAGTACTGTCTGGTTAAAAGAATTAAACCGACCAGCTCTAAAACCACGTCTTGCGTGCAGTCATTTGCGTGCCTGGCTTCCAAAATGGATAATTCACCGTTTCTCTCCGTACATTCAGCAAAAGGGGAAAAGGGAATATCGAACAAGCTAGTGGACCATATTCATGAAGGGTAACAAAAACACCTCATAAAGCTAAATGTAATAACATAAGAATGGCCTTGCTGGATCTGATCTAGCTAAACTGGGAGATGCGGGTGGCGCTGTGGTCTAAACCACTGAGCCTCTTGGGCTTGCTGATCAGAAGGTCAGTGGTTCGAATCCCCACAACCAGGTAAGCTCCCGTTGCTCCCAGTTCCTGCCAACCTAGCAGTTCAAAAGCACACCGATGCAAGTAGATAAATAGGTACCGCTGCGGCAGGAAGTTAAACAGTGTTTCCATTCACTCTGGCACTCATCATGGTGTTCCATTGCGCCAGAAGCAGTTTAGTCCTGCTGGCCACATGACCCGGAAAGCTGTCTGTGGACAAACACCAGCTCCCTCAGCCTGAAAGCGAGATGGGCGCTGCAACCCCATAGTCACCTTTGACTGGACTGAACCATACAGGGGTCCTTTAGGAAGGGAACCTATGACCACCCAGATATTTATAGAGTACAAATCCCATCATCCCTGACCAATGGTCATGCTGGCTGAGACTAATGGGGGTTGTAGCCCAACAACACATGATGAGGAACATGTTCTCTAGCATGAGAAAGAAACTAAGGGGAGAACTCATTCCATGTGACAAACTGTCAACAATTCCTTTTAAAAAGGGCTAAAGTAGTTGTATAAGGAGCTAAGGTGTATGAATTCATTTATTTCCCTCATATCACAACAGACAGAGAAGATGAATTTGGCCCATTGATGTCCTAGAAGTCTATGGCAGCCATGGAGGCAATTTTGTCTCCCATGCAACATCCTGTTCTTCAGATATTCCATTTTTGATCTGATTCACATTTTACTACCCCCCCCCCCATGACCTGCTGAGACCACACAAATGAAGTGAATAGCATTGTCCTTTCCTTCTTGAAGACCTCTTTCTCAGTGGCGTAGCGTGGGGGGTGCAGGGGGGGCCGGCCACACTGGGCGCAACATCGGGGGGGGGCGCTCGCACTCGCAGCTCTCTGCCCCTACCTGGCTCTCTCTCTCTCTCTCACTGCAGTGCTGGCTGTGCGAATCCGAGCCGAGCCGCCGGGTCGCCGCCCACTGTGGAGGGGAGGGTGCCAGGCATGCGGTGCGGTGCGGAGAGAGAGCGAGGGACTATCTGGGGGAGGGACAGTGCAGTGGGGGGGGGCGCAAATTACTTGCCTTGCCCTGGGTGCTGACAACCCACGCTACGCCACTGCTCTTTCTCTGGGTAGGGATGGGGGTGAAATTCAATTCAGTAGGCATTTAAATGTGAACCTACAAAATTTGCTCGCTCTCTAACAATACATGAACCGAAATGCAGCCATCCACTGAAATTTCCACTTGCCTGAATTTTGCAGTTCTCCAACCAAGTAATGTGTGCACAAATGTATATAGGAGGCTAAAGTGTGCATATGGTTGCTTGTGTTAGTGTAGCCAACATACAAAAATGCATTCTGTGTGGGAGAAATTGTAAGAATGTTTGTACTAGGCAAAATGGCATACAAAAATGTGCATATTAGAAATTCACACTAAAATGCAAACACCAGACCCTTACATAGGACTCAATATTATACAGGAATATTTCACTAGATTTTATACCAGTGGGAACGCACCACCATGTTCCAGCAGTGCTTCTTATGTATGTGACAATAATGCCTTGCTTTGAGCTGTTGACACTCGGATATTCTGGCAGCACAATCTCTATGCATGTCTGTTTAGAAGTAAACCTCATTAAGTTATTTTGGGCTTACTACCAGGGACGCGGGTGGCACTGTGGGTTAAACCACAGAGCCTAGGACTTGCCAATCAGAAGGTCGGTGGTTCGAATCCCCGCAATGGGGTGAGCTCCCGTTGCTCAGTCCCTGCTCCTGCCAACCTAGCAGTTTGAAAGCACGTCCAAGTGCAAGTAGATAAATAGGTATCGCTCTGGCGGGAAGGTAAACGGCATTTCCATGTGCTGCTCTGGTTCGCCAGAAGTGGCTTAGTCATGCTGGCCACATGACCCGGAAGCTGTACACCGGCTCCCTCGGCCAATAAAGCGAGATGAGCGCCGCAACCCCAGAGTCGGTCATGACTAGACCTAATGGTCAGGGGTCCCTTTACCTTTACCTTACCAGATAGGTATGGGGGAGAAATGTGGTTCATTTTGCATTTAAAGGAGAACCTACTTAACCCATACTTTCTGAAACAATGCAAAAACCAAAACACAGCCATCTTCCCTTAGTCACACTTTTCCAAATTTTGTAATGCAGTTCTCCACCCAAGTAATGTCTACAGAAATGCATATACAGTGGTACCTCAGGTTAGAGATGCTTCAGGTTACAGACTCCACTAACCCAGAAATAGTTCCTTGGGTTAAGAACTTTGCTTCAGGATGAGAACAGAAATCGTGCGGCAGCAGCGGGAGGCCCCATTAGCTAAAATGGTACCGCAGGTTAAGTACAGTTTCAGGTTAAGAACGGACCTCCATAATGAATGACGTTCTTAACCAGAGGTATCACTGTACTAGGGTACAATGTGCATAAATTTGCATATATTAGTAAAAATGGCACATAAAAGTGCATTATTTCAGGGGAAATTGTTTTGGGCAAAAACATGTATATTAGGGGAAACTGCTTGCGTGTGTAAGTCCCCAGGCCACCCCTCAAATAACTTCACACATAACACGTAATTTAGTTTTGGCTTTTGGGCACTATTTTGGCCACAACTTTATTAAAATACAAAATCAGTGAGTGGTTGTTTAGACATTGGTTATGACTATCTGTCCCCCCGCCTGGGATAGAACTGACATCCCGAGGTCCGATCGGTAGCCAGTAGAAGGGAAAGTCAAACTTGGGGGTCATTTGAGCTAAGCGTCGGACCCACGTCGCTCACCCCAGCAGCTCCCCGAAAGCTTGCCGGCCCTGGTCCTATGACAAGGATTCCCATGACAGGGATTGGGCGGCCCTGATCCCATGACAGGGATTGGACGAAATCGTGGCAAGCCCCAGGATTCCTTTAACGGAATTCCCTTCAGCGCAATAGGAGGGGCAGGCACAGCCTGTCCTGACCCCTCCACCACCAGCATATTATAACCAATGCCTAACCGCAACCTTACAAGTTGTGACGAATTGCTGAGTAGTAGGCAAAAACCAAATGGCACAGCCAATCACCAAATGGCAAAATTCCTATTAGGCCCCTGCGCCAAGGCAGACGACCCCATGACAGGCAAAGCAAGGTCAACTGGAAAAGAGGGCGGGCGGGTGATCCGATGCACTCTGCAAAGAGAAAGAGAAACCAGAGTGCACCAATATTTAAAGACTATGGTCCCACCCACCCAATTTGCAACATACAATTTGCCCCAGCAACCCGGTTATCCAATCACAAAGGCAAGCAACAACTATTAACCTGCCTGGCAACAAGAGGCCTGGCCCGGTGGCCCACACCGCTACACATGCTCTCATTTATTGGAGAACACGCTATGCAAAAATGTGTTTATTAGGAGAAATTCACTGCAGAATTCTCATGAGGGCTATATACATCATCATCATAAACAACTGGTGTTAAAACATAGAGAACTGAAGTTAGTAAATGTTTTCGCCCATCCCCACTCCCAGGTCACAACAACACTTTCACAGCTAGTTATAGCCAAAATATGCAGCAGGTACATCTCTAAGGTGATGAATAACGTGTTGAATTATTTGGTACTTTAAGCCAGCACATTTGAATTTACGAACATTTATTATTTGTAATAAAAACTAAAACAGCAGTCTTACAAAATTACTGAAATCATTAATTCGCCTTCACAAATAATCAATGTATACAACTAATACCTTGATACAAATAAACCACACTCATAGGGTGGGACTTCTGTGCATAGTTTAAGATAACTGCCTGAGCAGCATAGCAGCTACTAAAAGCATTCCTTACTAAGCTTCATTCAATGTTCTTTCAGTGACAGCCTAAGTAAAATAAACAGATCTGAACTTACTGGAGTTTTGTATTTGGTGCCCAGAAAAACCTTATAGCTTCTGGCTCTTTATACAACTAAGATTTATAGTATCTATTCTCACCGCGCAGAGTCCCAAGATAATGTTAATAGATGGCTAGTTTCACCAATAAATCCCCCAGGAAGCCAAGAGAAATATCTATTTCAGATGAATTGTTCAGAACTAAATCCACATCCCAAATGGTATACAGTACTTAGGCTTAAGAGACTCAGCTTTAAGGACGCAAAAGGCATTTCTCTCAATTCCTAGCTGAAGGAAACACCGAGTAAGAAAGGAGAATTGTGGGCCTCTGGTATCTAACGCTCTTGATACTCAAGGGCTAAAGTCCTAATTTTCTTCAAAGGAATTGTGCTGCTTTGTGCAAAGGCAAAGATAAATTTCTCAGGGACTCGGCCACAGTTTCTCTAGGCCACAAGGAAGGTTGCAACAGTCATGTAGGAAAGCCTTGAGATACCTTTCAGAAATAACTATAGTGCAAACTATCAAGAGGACCTGAAAACTGCATTCAGATACTAGGAGTGTTTTGGCTTGGACTGAGACGATAGCAAGACAACAGTGCAAGCCATAAAAATCATCAGATAACTGGGAATAATTCCTTGGCATATAGATGATAATTATGATGCTAATACGAATAAACACAACTGTCAACATCATCATTAACATTATCATTAACAAGATTTCTTATCTGCCTTTTAAGATAGGGTCCAACAAAATAAAAATGAGATATTAAAATTAGTTAAAACAATTTACAATCCAAAGAGTTGTTTCAGTTGTAAACAGGTGTCTTCAGCTTTCAATGATAGATAGATAGATTATAGATAGAGATAGATAGATAGATAGATAGATAGATAGATAGATAGATAGATGATAGATAGATGATAGATAGATAGATGATAGAGATACAAAATGTACATTTTATTTGAAAGTTACCTTCTAATAAATCTATGAAACTGCCTTCTAACAAGTCACACCATTTGTCTATCTAGTTCAGGATAGTCTACTGCTGTGTCTAGGGATGTACATGCCTCGAACTGTTCCGATATTCATTTGTGCATTCATTTCATATTTTTTATTCCACCACAATTGGTTCATTTTTCACAGTGCATGTTCTGTTTTGTCATTTGCTGGCATGGAAATATACGTAATTTGAACCTTTTTATACAAAACACACTATAAGGCAGGCATATCTCAGCCATCAGCAAAAAGAATTCACTTCCCTGCATGTTCCCTGTGTGTTAGTCTTCTGCAGCAAAAAATAACAGTTTCTGACACTTTAAAGTCAAAGTTAATGAAATGATGACTAGTGGCCTATTACAAAACCACCTATGGTTGCAAACTTAACCATGTGTACTCATAAATAAGCCCTACTGAATTCACTTAGTCTCAGGTAAACAGAACTAGGATTACAGTCACTCTTGCTACCTTGATTTCACAGTTTACTATAAACATTTCGTTCTTATCGCCTTTCCACCATTCAGGCACCTGGGAGGGGCATTTTAATTAAAAGTCAAGAAAACCTGAGGGGTGCAGGAAGGAAATTTTAGATTAATTTTGCTTTTAGAATTCAGATTTAGGGTGGTCAAAAATGGTCAAATACAGATGGTTCTCATCAATTTGACAGAGGCTGAGACTTTAGCTTAGTAGCAGAGATAAAATCTAATAAAAGAGATCAACTCTTCCCTTGCAAAAAGAACAAAAATGAGTACTAGATTCCTATGGTTTTTTATTTTAAATTCACCAAAGGAGGCAGATAAAGGTTGAAATCCTAACCTCACTTACCCAGGAGTAAGCCTCACTAAAAACAATTTGGATTTACTTCAGAGTGAGCATTCTTAAGACTGAACTCTGAGAAAAATGAATATATCAATTAATATCTAAATAATGTATATCACAAAGCAATTTGTGTATCAATTGATGTGGCATGTGGGCTTGTTGTAGACACCTGACAAATAGCTTTCATAGAAACAGTTTGTGCCCCAGCAGGAGTCAAATGAGTGGACAAGAGGAAACTCCATTTTCAATGGATTCCTCTGGCCTCCCTAGTTGTCACTCTCCCCAAAGCTTTCTTCCTTTGCAAAGAGGCTTCTGTTTTCCTTCCTTGTTCTCAGTTTGCTATAGAATTTTTGTAGGTGTGGGGTTGAGTTTACCTAATCGCTGCAAGACTGCTAAAGGTGGCACTTGTAATGTGTGTTTTCCTCTGCATTCAGTATTTCTCCAGGACACCATAGTCTCCATCGCTTGCACTGTCTTCTTTAAAGAAGCTGTTTTAAAAAGAAACAAATATATAGGAAACAACAAAAAGCAGAATAATTTTTTGATACAGCACTAGTATTGGCTACAGCAGTTCTTTGGATTTCAAAGGTTTTCCTCAGCCCTACCTGGACATGTCAGGGATTTTAACAGGGGTCTTCAGCTGAGTTGTGGTCCTTCCCTGCATTTTAGCCAAATTACTGACCAGCCACTGAACAGTGCATTGTGCTTAGGGCTGCCAAAGTCTGGAATAGCACATCTCAAAAACTTTTCCAAAGAAAAGCTCAATAGGTCTTGTGTCTGGGATTTCAGTTTTTGAAATATGGCAACCCTAATTCTGCTATGGGACGCGGGTGGCGCTGTGGGTAAAACCTCAGTGCCTAGGACTTGCCGATCGTATGGTCGGCGGTTTGAATCCCCATGGTGGGGTGAGCTCCCGTCTTTCGATCCCAGCTCCTGCCCACCTAGCAGTTCAAAAGCACTCTTAAGTGCAAGTAGATAAATAGGGACCGCTTTATAGCAGGAAGGTAAACGGTGTTTCCGTGTGCTGCACTGGTGCTGGCTCGCCAGCTGCAGCTTCGTCACGCTGGCCACGTGACCCGGAAGTGTCTTCGGACGGCGCCGGCTCACGGCCTCTTAAGCGAGATGAGCACGCAACCCTAGAGTCGGACACGACTGGCCCGTACGGGCAGGGATACCTTTACCTAATTCTGCTATACTGAGGACATAGAGCAGGGGTCAGCAACATAAGGCCCATGGGCCAGAAGTGGTCTGCAGAGGTCGTTTGACTGGCCCACAAGCTGCCCCCGAACCAAGCTGTCCGCTCGTGCGCTGTTCTAAACCAGCACAGCACGGCATGGGGACTCGCTTCCGCGGCGCCACACATGGATCTCCATGGGACCATTCCAGCCCAGGCAAGATGAACCTTGCTCACCCCTGGCATAGAGAGTTTACAGACCGTCACTTTGGCTTCCTGCTGTAGATGAAGCATGGATGAAGGGCAAGCCAGAGCAGATTTTGTAGTCCTAGTTATTACAGCTTCAATCTACATATGCTTCATTTTGTATGCCCCCTCTTGCTTCATTGTTAATCCTTCCAAACAGATGGTGTTTGCCAAAGCATCTGGCTAAATATTTGCTCTAAACAAAAGAATGAGGACTAGTCGGATTTATGTTGGCTAGAAATACCAATGGACATTAACTAAGACCAGTCCAAGCAGAAACTCATAATGGCCCTGGGTTTTACAGATTGCTACCTCCTTCAGTAAAGAGGCAGGGACCTCTAAACTTCATTATTGGCTTGATGCTGTTTGTATAACTAGGATCACCAATGCTAGAAACTGCTGCCGATTGGATACTGGCTGCGTCTGAGCATTTCTCACATTCTTCTACCTATTCAAAGCTATTCTAGTATGGTACATATTTCGGAAATTCCCAGCAAAATGGGAAATAAGCAATCTTAAAATAAAAGTAAAGTAAAGTATAAACTTAAAGCTGGAATTCATAAACTGAGTTGAAAATTGATTCTTGATTTCCAGGAAATTAGGCCCAGTATGATTTATACAAAGCGACAGAGTAGTGGTATAAAACCACCCACAGGAACTAAGTCAACACACTTCAATTAATCTATCAACTAGAGCATGGGTTGATGAATCAGTAGGTAAAAGTTGACTACACTTGTTTATTTTCTGAGCCTACTTTGTTCCTGGTGTGGTATTACAATAGGGAGGTGGGCAGGTGTTTTGAAGGCATTTCCTCCTAACACTCAGTATGTGGTACCTTTTGTTTTTTAAATGTGCTGCACATTAATTTGTTCATTACTTCTCTTATTTCAAATTGGTATAGAGACTTACGTTGGCGTTTTGACAACATGCACATTTCAGGCTATTTATTATATTTATTGAGACTTAAAAATCACGTGTAAATTGATTATATAGCAAATCACTTCAAATGTAAAGAGGGCAAAATATGACCATTCATAAAAAAGAATGGTGCCTCTGATAATACGTAACAATTAATCAGCATTGGTTAATGAGCACAGAATACAGAAAGGCGATTTCATTGGAAACCACCTTGATAAATAGCTATTTGACATGCACTTGCTAAAAGTTGTGAAATAAATTATCAGCACCACAAGAGATTGAGATAATGGGCTCCATCTGGGATAAAAATGATTTAAATCCAAACCAGCAGCTCAGAAGGGGAATAAAAGAAGGAAGATGGGGGATTCTAGCAGCCAGAGACTAAAAGGGCAAGAAAAGTAGGTTAGGAAACTGGGACCACAAACTAAATGAAATTCACACACACACACACACACACACACACACAAAAATACTTACCGTATTTTTCGCTCCATAAGACGCACCTGACCATAAGACGCACATAGTTTTTAGAGGGAGAATGCAAGGGGGGATTCTTTAAAGGGAGCGCTGAGGAGAGCCTGGGATGCATAAAGGCTCTGCTCAGCGCTCCCATTAAAGAGCCACGTGGAGAGTGTTTGCGACTCTTGGGGGCTTTTCCCTGAGGAGGGAGAAGGGACTGACAGGACACATCTTTAAAGGGAGCGTGGCTCTTGCTGGCTCTTGAGGGAGGTGGGGGACTTCCCCCACCTCGTAGAAAAGCCCGCAAGAGCCACACGGCCTGTCAGTCCCTTCTTCCTCCTCGGGGAAAAGCCTGCAAGAGGCTAGGCGTGGCTCTTGTGGGCTTTTCTACGAGGTGGGAGAATTCTCCCAGTTCCCGCAAGAGCCAGCAAGAGCTGCGCTCCCTTTAAAGTGTGCACGGAGTGTGTGTGCGGTTCTTGGGGGCTTTTCCCGCCTGCCTCCCGCCTGTATTCGCTCCATAACACGCACACACATTTCCCCTTGGTTTTTAGGAGGGGGAAAGTGCGTCTTAAGGAGTAAAAAAATACAGTAAATGGGATGTTTAAACCGTTTTATGTGGCCAGAAATTGATCGTGTTGGTCCTTTCTCTGTAAACCTATACTGCATTTCTAAGTCCCAACAAAGTATTGTATGTTGGTAGTACTAATCATGTTATACTCCTGCATGCTGAAAGGACAGGTTGAGGAAATGTATTAGCCGGAGTGCATCTTGCACATTGTCTCTAATGATTTATCTTTACTACCTTCACGTCCAAGATCTCTACACTAATGAAGCTGACACACTGTGAAAGAAATCAGATTGCATTCACTTGGCTTCCTCTTCTTGCTGGCAAGGCAGAGGGATGGAGAGGCTGCAGCCTCTCTAGGTCAGAAGGATCAGGGAGTGTTTTGTCATAGAGCAACAACCGAAACGCAGTCAGAAAGATGGATGAGCATTGCGTACAGGGCATCTAAAAATATTCCCACTTGTGTGGCGAGTATCAACGCTGCAGACTAGCCGACAGGAACTTTGCCGTCCACATTCACAGGGAGATTAGAAAGTACCAGAGCCCGTTGTGGAAATGAATTAAACAGTTTGGGTTTCATAGTCGCCAGTCCATATCAAAACCTTGTAAGGGACATCCAAATAATATTATTCCCGCTAGGGACGGGGAAGAAATTTGATTCAGTTTTCACTTAAAGCAAACCTACCTAATTTGGACTTTCTGAAACACAGAATCGAAACGCAGCCATCTTTTGAAATTCACGCTTCTCTGAATTTTGCAATGCAGTTCCCCAGCCAAGTAACGTGTACAAAGTCATATATACTAGGTTCAAGGTATGCATAAAGAGATGCATGTATTAGTGGAAAATAGCATACAGAGATGCATTATATTAGGGGGAATTGATTTGCAAAAATGCGTGTATTGGCAGAAATTGCAGCTTAAAATATGTGTATTAGGATTAATCCAGACAAGAATCTAATGAATGCTCATGAATATATGTATATCTAGAGAGAGTGTGTGTGTCAGTCTGATGTGATAATAGAGAAAAACTGATCAAGACTGGAAAAATGAGAACCTGGGAGAAATTGAATTTGCACTCCTAATTAACATTGTGTTTGTGTGTGCGTTGTGTGTGTGTGCATATGCATAAGCATGTACTGAGACAATGTTTTCCCAAAGCCGTCTAGAAAATTTGTTGTCAGTTTGAGGTTTGAGTCAGACACATCCAGCTCATACCTCATGTTCTTAACCATTATACCACAAGATAAATTGACATGAAACCTTCACCTGATGCATGTTTAAGTTCTCTTTAAGCCATTTACCATCCCCGGGGAAATGTTGTTGCGGGCTGGGTGCAAGCTCAACCCACACACACAGGCCAGGATAGCCCCTGCGTTACTGGGGAGTCCTCGGCAGTGTCATCCCCTGGGCCAACCTATCCTGTTGGCCCGGGGGCGTGGCTTGGGCTATTTAAACTGCCCTTGGCTGAGGACTTGCCCCTTTCCCTCCTGCTTGCTCACCTACCCCTCCTAATTCAAGGGTATTCCATTAAAGGAATCCAAGGGGGCGTGGTCTCTGTCCAAAGCCTCAGTTGGGGGGCTAGGGCCATGGCACGACCCCTAGCGCTGACCCTGGGGGAGTTTCTAGTTGATGTACATCAGCAGGGCTCCCCCTACTGCTGGTTAACCCTTCCAAGACTTCCTGCGGACGGGCAGGAGTCAGATATAGTCGTTTGGTTTCCAATGCCTAAGCCAATACCACTCACATTATGTAACCAATAAAGTTGTGGCCTTTTTCACCCATTAACCTAAAGTACTGGTTTCGTGTGTCTTTATTTCAACATCTCAGGAGGGTTTGGGAGCCAGTGTGGTGTGGTGGTTAAGAGTGGTAGACTCGTAATCTGGTGAACCGGGTTCGCTTCCCGGCTCCTCCACATGCAGCTGCTGGGTGACCTTGGGCTAGTCACACTTCTCTGAAGTCTCTCAGCCCCACTCACCTCACAGAGTGTCTCTTGTGGGGGAGGAAAGGAAAGGAGATTGTTAGCCGCTTTGAGACTACTTCGGGTAGCGATGAAACGGGATATCAAAAACAAACTCCTCTCCTTCTTCTTCTTCTTCTTCTTCTTCTTCTTCTTCTTCTTCTTCTTGCCATGCACCTATTTCGCAGGAAAATGCAGTTGAGCAAATGTAGGCACAAGTTACCAGAATATAGGGTAGTTTGAGATCTATGGCGAATTCAGAACAGTGGGAGTTCAGAGTTTAAACTCATCAAGTTTAAAAAAAAAAAAATGCTTGCCCCAATTTGAACCAGCCCTAGACCTTTCCAAATTTTAGCTTAGCTTGTGATAGGCTTCGCCCATCCCCTTCCACCAAAACTTGCTCAGAGCTCCTTGCTTGCCAGGAGTTGATCATGAAAACTGCATTATATTTTACTGGTAGTGCTGCACATTTCCTAAAAGTCAATTGCTTACAAAGCCCTGAAACAAATTGCAAAGAGGTGACAGAGAGACTATTTCAAATTTCAGTGGCTGGCAATAAAGTGCAAGTGATTTATACTGTCTTCCCCCAAATGGATAGTCACAAGGTGCCATTTTCACCAAGGACAGGACCCCACTTTTCCATTTAGTGAAGCATGGAGACCCTGATCTTTGTCACAGATAAGATTTTGGTTCCAGGGCTCAGCCAGGATTCTTTCTCCTCCTTTAGCGTCTTTCAGCTCAATTTACCTGTATTTCGTGACTGTGTTTTCATAGCGGGAAATATCCCACGAGATTAAACCCATTGCAGTCCCTTCTTCTCTGATCAGAAAAATATTGTGTGTGAAGTATCTGTGGATTACCTTATTCTACTCAAAATATCCCATTATGGCTGTGCCACAACTTATCCCCCAAGTGTGCATAAACCTAAATTAGATTAATTCTTACCCTGAAGGAACAATAATTTCAAAAGAGATAGCTATATTATTACTTGGAAATTAGATGACGAATGTAGTGCATTTCCCAGGGGGGCATCCAAACAGAGAGACTGATCGAGCTGTAGGCTGCAAACTCCATCTGCACTTTGTCTGAATTATCTTGTCAACAGGAAAATATTCTCTCTCGAAGTTAAGCTAACCTAATCAAATTCATCTGAGCTGCTTGGTCTTAAGCTAAATCTTTGGAACTTTATTTCCATGAGTCTGGGCTCCAGTGCACTGCTCAATTTCATTACCGCGGACAACTGCCGCTCACACAGCACACCCACCTTCCTAGTCAATGCAAATTCCTAGCAGAAAGCAGGCAGGCTCCATTCAAATTGTCTTATTAGGCAAGATGAGCTAGGATGCGAATCAAGGGCAAAGTGGCAGTCCGAGGCTCTTTCCCCAAGTGACGCATTAAGGACAGACCAAAATGGTCCAAATGCATTGGAACAAGACCTGTGCCAACAAAAGCACCTGTAAAATTAACATACAGGCTACCCAACAGGTCAAGCACACACAAGGCTTCTGATAGCCACAGGAAGCTCCCAGCTCCCACTTTGCAATATCAACTACTGTTGCGCCCAGACTGTTTTCATGGATATCAAGAATTTGCTGCCTGCAGATAAGTTTTAGACTGGGTCTCAATACGAAATGAATTTAGAGTGGCCCTTCCCTTAAATGACACACGAATGGTAAGTAAAGGTCCTTACACTTCAGTAAGGAAGGTCAGAGAGAACCTTCAACTCTGGGGCCTGACCCATAAAAAAATCAACATGTGGTGGGGGACATGATATCTGGGCTGGGTTTGGGGGACTTTATAAACTTTTCCACAGAGCTTGGGAAGTTCGTTTTAAAAAAAGAACTGGTTCAAGTTCAAGTTCAACATATATAGTGGTACCTCTGGGTGCAAACGGGATCTGTTCCGGAGCCCCATTCGCATCCTGAAGCGAATGTAAGATGCGATTCCGCGCATGTGTGTGACATCATTTTGAGCATCTGCGCATGTGTGAGTGGCAAAACCCAAAGTAATACACTCCGTTACTTCCAGGTCGCTGCAGAGCGCAACCTGAAAATATTCATCCCGAAGCTACTTCAACCCGAGGTATGACTGTAAAGCTAATGTTTGTCCCTTTACAAAATGAACTAGTTTGGTTCACATTCAGTTACCAGTTCAAGTTCATCCAAACGATCCTTAGCCAAACCCCACTCCAACCTTCAGAATGTTACAAAGTGCTGTGCTGGTGTATAAAGTATACTTAAGAGGACTAACAAAACATCAAACCACACACACACACACACACACACACACACACACACACACAGTGCAACATGAATTGTTTAGTTTATTTTCCCCTAACAATTGTGATATTTAAGCTTAAAGGCCCAAAGAGTCTAAAGGGTAAAACAAAATGTAAAAGAAGAAACTTGAAGATAAGTTAGAAATTATTCAAAATTCTACACTGGAACAAACATTTTTCAGCTTATTATGGGAACTTCTTTCAGGTAAATCAGTTCCACGTCTTAGTGGGGAACATGTTGCGGGCGAGCCGCCAAGCCTCCCCCCTCAGTGTAGGGGGTGGGACTGCATCCCACCTACGCTGGGGAGGCCTAGCCACACCAAGTAGCCAAGCGGCCAATCAGGCAGCTTGCGGGACATGGCCAGGGCCAATTTAAACCCTTTTAGATCGCCCCTTTTCAGCCTCGCACCGCAGATCTCCCACCCTATTGCGCAGGTGTGTCATTTGGCCTTGCTATGGACTTCGGTTGATCACTGTTGAGGGGCCTGGTAGGAATTTTTCCACTTGGCAAATTGGCACTGGCCATTTGGTTTTCTCCTACCTTGTAGCAATCGTCACAACTTTGTAAGGTTTGACGGTTAGGCATTGGAATAGCAATGTGTGGGGGTGGGATCTGGGGGTGTGGATCTCATCCGAAGCCCAGGGAGGGGCTAGGGCCATGCCACGACCCCAACGGGAACCCATGGGGTGCTCAAGTCGATCCACATTGGTGGGGCTTCCCCTGCTGGTGGTTTACCCTTACCAGATGCCCTGCAAGGCAGGAAGGAGTCAGATATAGTCTGTGGATGCCAATGCCTAAGCCAATACAGCTCACATTCTGTGGCCTAAACTTTGCCCATTAACATTAACCTAAAATTTTGTGTCCTTGTGTTTTTATTCTCATGGGGGTGGCTTGGGACTTTGACATGCAATTCAGTAAACTTTGTTAAAGCAAACTAAGTAAAGGGAAAGGGACCCCTGACCATTAGGTCCAGTTGTGGCCGACTCTGGGGTTGCGGCACTCATCTCGCTTTATTGGCCGAGGAAGCCGGCGTACAGCTTCCGGGTCATGTGGCCAGAATGACTAAGCTGCTTCTGGTAAACCAGAGCAACACACGGAAACGCCGTTTACCTTCCCGCTGGAGCGGTACCTATTTATGTACTTGCACTTTGACGTGCTTTCGAACTGCTAGGTTGGCAGGAGCAGGGACCGAGCACCGGGAGCAAACCCCATCGCGGGGATTCGAACCGCTGACCTTCTGATCGGCAAGCCCTAGGCTCTGTGATTTAACCCACAGCGCCACCCGCTCATAAAGCAAAGTAGTTCATCTCAAACACTGTAGATAAATCCAGTAGATAGTTTTGAAATCACCCCCTTTATGCCATATTATTTCTGGACAAGACTTAGGTAAAGAGTTCTACTAGCTCTAATGTCCACAACTGTGCATCTGGAAAATGTACTGAATTTGAGGCAATCCTGTTTATCTAGAGCTCTGGGTATATGCAGATCTTTGGATCACGGTTCCAGTGTTCCACTTTATAACCCAACTGTTGCAGACCCTTTTCTTCCAAGAAAATTATTCAGGATTGTCCAGGCGATATCATCTACTCCATACTTTGCATGCATATCACCTTTAGAGTAGTTGAAATATTATTCAGATTATGACAAACTGCCACATCAGATACGTTTAGCTCCTTGTTGAGTGTTCATCCTGCTATTTTCCAGTCGTAAAGAGGAGGAAAGTGTCAAGAAGATATTGTAGCTTTGAAATGTTTATTTTGAGCTCTCGTTTCCAATCCTCTTCAATATCTATGTTTGTTGACTAAATGTCACCAGAAATTACACAACTCATGTATCTTACAAAGGCCTCTATTATCGCTTCTGATACATCTACAGCAAGATGCAAGAGAGGTTGAGGTGGTGGTGGTTGTTTAACACAAGATTTTACAAAGACTTTTGAAACCTTGGAAATTAATAGTGTTCTGCTAATTTGGCTGCATGTCCCACCAGTGGTGAAACTACCCACTGGGACTAGTACAGCAGGAAGCAGGGAAGCCAACAATAGATGTGGAGTCAATGATAAGCAGAGCCAGCTAATTCTCATTTTGCCCCATCCTCCTTCGTTCTGAAATTAATAATGACAAGGAGGTAGGGACGAAGGAGGACCTGGGTAAAATAAAGTCGGTAGGGGCTGACTGAGGGCAGACAAAGTTGGTCAGGCAGTATCCCATTCATCCTAATGAACCGGTCTCGACTGATTAATAACTCTTCACCGCTAAGTTACCCTGAATTTCTGTTTATGAGGTTCTACTCATGTCCAACCAGTAGTGATATATGGAAGTATGGAAGTGAGAGCTGGACCATAAAGAAGGCTGATCGCCAAAAAATTGATGCTTTTGAATTATGGTGCTGGAGGAGACTCTGGAGAGTCCCATGGACTGCAAGAAGATCAAACCTATCCATTCTGAAGGAAATCAGCCCTGAGTGCTCACTGGAAGGAGAGATTGTGAAGCTGAGGCTCCAATACTTTGACCACCTCATGAGAAGAGAAGACTCCCTAGAAAAGACCCTGGTGTTGGGAAAGATGGAGGGCACAAGGAGAAGGGGACGACAGAGGACGAGATGGTTGGATAGTGTTCTCGAAGCTACCAGCATGAGTTTGACCAAACTGTGGGAGGCAGTGAAAGACAGAAGTGCCTGGCATGCTCTGGTCCATGGGGTCACGAAGAGTCGGACACGACTAAACAACTAAACAACAACAACACTCATGTCCAAAGAAACTTCGAGTCAGTATTTTTTTAATTCCAGAGGTCAGTGAAGCCCAGATATTTCAGACTGGTTTGTTCTGTTTCCATAAATTTGCAACAAAAGAAAATTACAACGTGTGATGTGAACTAATTGTTACATTATCACATTAGGACCTTCTCAGTGGTCGCTCTCAGACTTCAGAACTCCTTCCCTAGAGAAGGTAGACTGGCTCCATTCCTTGTCCTTCTGGCATCAGGTGAAGACTTCCTTTTTCCAAATGGCTTTGGGGAACTGACTGCTTTTAATGAAAGGGCCGGGGCTGTACTGTTTTTGTTGTAATCATGTGTATGGTTTAGATATAGATAGATTTCATTCTATCAATATTTACTTGTTTTTTAGTGATCGTGGTTTTTTCTATGCTTTTAGTGGTTCTTGTTTTTATCTGTAAGCTGCCTTGAGTCCCTGTTGGGGGGGGGGAGATGGGGTATTAATTACTTAATTTAACAACAACAACACATTTAGTGCTGGTCAAAACAAGGTTTGAATACCTCATGCAAGGATGGGAAATGGTGAGCTTCTGGATTCTTCTACAACTCTCCTCATCCCAGACAATTGCCCATGATGGCTTGGACTGCTGGAGTGCAACCAACCAACCAAACAATCAATCTTTATTGCGCTCAAAGACCAGATAGCAAAATTAACAACAGCAACATACGCTTAATCAGCACCAAGAGGTGGACGTAATTAGAATTTCCCTATAAACTTATTTACGTTAAAAAAAAAAAAACACCCCTTCAACTAAAATCTGTGTTTCAAAGTTTGAAATTGGTGCCATAAAACAGAATTCCACAACAGCCCCGGTGATCTTCAGATTGTTGTCGGCAAGAAGGTATGTATTTAACATAGGTTTCCTTTGAGTGCAAGAATATCTAGAGCATGGGTAAGCAAACTAAGGCCCAGGCCGGATCCGGCCCAATCACCTTCTAAATCCAGCCCGCAGCCAGTCCGGGAATCAGCGTGTTTTTACATGAGTAGAAGGTGTCCTTTTATTTAAAATGCATCTCTGGGTTATAGGGGCATAGGAATTCGTTCATTTTATTTTATTTTTCAAAATATAGTCCAGCCCCCCACAAATTCTGAGGGACAGTGGATCGACCCCCTGCTGAAAAGGTTTGCTGACCTCTGATCTAGAGGGCTACAGGTACAACTGTACAAAGAGTAGGAGTTTGGTGAGGGTCGGACCAACAATGGAAAAGTCGATACTCCAAATATTTCAGAAAAACTAACAAGGCGGATGAAATGAGCAACCTGCCTATACATGCTTTACACACTTAGGACTGGGTGCCTATTATCAGAAAAACTATTGTTACATGTCATATGAAAGGAAAATGACTATAGACAAGTCAGTTGTTCAGTTCTGTCTTTTCAGAAAGACTTGATTTATTGCCTTGAAAATGGGGCAAGTGTGGGAAATATGCCAGGAATTCCATTGTTGAAATGGATCATTTAAAATAACCCACGATTCAATGTGCATCTCTTTCAAAAGGTTGTATCTGGTAATAACACCACATACTGCTAAAGTACAACATCCCTTTCAGTAACTATTCCTTAAAACAAAATATAATTCAGCTTACTTTACCTTCTAAAGTTAATATTTTTGAATCAATCCATTTATTTTATTTACTAATTTTTATACCGCCATTCATCGAAAGATCACAGGGCAATCTTCAGTGTCTAGTCTGTAACATTTGTCACTGCGACGATTTTGAGGTGTCATATTATGCCGACAAGAAATACATCTATGTGGTACAATTTAGGATGGATTCAGTCACTTAAAATGTACTAGTGATGAAAGTCACAGCAACAAACCCCTCGAAAAATTCTCCCTAATAATGCTTATGTCTGTCAAAGGCTACAACATCCATAACAGCAAAGCAGACATAGCATTTCAGCTTTGCCTGAATACACACAGGAACATCTGGCGGGGAGAAAAGAGTGATCTCAACAGGTTTACACCTCTTAAAGCCACTTCCACAGGCCAGAGAATGTGCTAATATTGTCATCCTACATAAGCACTGGACCTGACAAACCCCAGAATCCGATCTAATTGGATATTTCTTCTTCTGTCAATTATCCTTGCTCCTGGAAAATGCCAGAAAATGGTGTAGCCCTCATATGTCTTCTGTCTCTATGTGCCTGAAGGAACTCTGTTTTCTCTTCCAGACAATGGGTCCCAGGCTGTTTGCCTGTCAGCTAAAGATATGCTACTTGTAAGTTACTGAATTTAGGAAGCGCATTAGCCAGAAATGAATTAGCCAGAAATGACTGTGTATTTTTATTTCTATGCCATCTTGTATTTCTGCCTCTTTCTTATACAGTGGTGCCTCGCAAGACGGAAAACCCGCTAGACGAAAGGGTTTTCCGTTTTTCGATGCACTTCGCAGAACGAATTTCCCTATGGGCTTGCTTCGCAAGATGAAAATGTCTTGCGAGTCTTGAGATTTTTTTCGCTCCCCACCCCCTTTTTCTAAGCCGCTAAACTGCTAATAGCCTTTTAGCAGCTAATCCGCTAATCCCTTAAACCTTTAATAGCCGCTAATCCGCTAATCCCTTAAGCCTTTAATAGCCGCTATTGGACCAGTACAGATAGCAAAAATGTATAAAACTGGGTGAAACATATGTTGGAAATGTAAAGAAAAAGAAGGGACTTTTTATCATATGTGGTGGGAACGTAGAGAAGTTTTTAAAAAATGGGAAATGATATACAATGAATTGGGGGGAAAATGTTCAAAATGACATTTGTAAAAAAAACAACAACCCAGAAGCATTTTTGTTAGGGATTGTAGGACAAGACTTGCCAAGAAAAACAAAGAATTTATTTGTGTATGCTACAACAGCAGCAAGAGTCTTGATAGCACAAGGATAGAAAAATGAGGAAATCCCAATGAAAGAACAGCGGCAAGAAAAATTGATGAGCTCTGCAGAGTTGGCTAAACTGACATATAAACTGCGTGGTAAGGACAACTGTGACTTTAAGGAAGAATGGGAACTTTTTACAAATTATCTAAAAAGACAACAAAATGAACTGGACTCTTTGGCAGGTTTTGAATAAACACACAAATTTATATGTACAATTTTATAACATGCAGAGAATAATATGTGCAGAGAAATCAGAGAGAGGAGCTGAGGGAAGTCCTTGCTGGGGGGAGGGATTGAAGGGGGTGGGGAAAAAGGGGGTGAAATAATGTATGTGATTATATGGTTTGATAACTTGTTATGTTGAAATTGCTTAATAAAAATACTTTTTTAAAAAAAAGGAGGAGGGAGGAACTGTGGCAGGGCAGCCAGACGGCACGTTGTCACTGGAAAGTATTTCTGATCCCCCTTCTCCCAGAACTCGGCGTTCATTAAGAGTGCAGGAAAAAGAGAATCATAGACATAGGACCATGGGCGGCCACCGTAAAGGGAGATGCTGTTGCAAGGGAAGGAGGGAGGAGGAGCCCAGTTTGGAGCAGCGCCATTGTTAAGGCTGGATAGCTCAGTTGGTTAGAGCTTGGTGCTGATAATGGCAAGGTTGCAGGTTTGATCCCCGTATGGGACAACTGCATATTCCTGCATTGCAGGGGGTTGGACTAGATGATCCTCAGGGTCCCTTCCAACTCTACAGTTCTATGATTCTATGATTCTAAGGCTTGTTGCATTCTTTTGTCTCTTGCTATTGAATAAAACTCATTAGAAAGGACTCTGCCTTGATTTCTCTGCTCTTGCTGCAACCGGGGGAGAAATAGCTTTCCCAAAGCCTTGACAACCAATGAGCTACGGTCACTTAAAGGCTTGACTCAAGCCTTGACACTCTCCATGGTGGGGATATGAGCTGCCTGTGGGATTCTCTCCATAATACGTCATCTTTGAGAAGCTGTTCAAGACACTAACTGGGCTTTCTGTCTAATTTCCCTCACTTCTGTCCTTCCTCATCCTTGCTGTGGCCTGCGGGGCACTCCTTTTGCCCCCAAACAGGTAGAAAATGAGAAATAGGGAACCAGCAGAACAACACCATGGGAGTTACAGCAGCTACATTCAGTTTCAATGCATTGGATCTCCCAAACCCATAAGCCCTGGCTGACACAGCCAATTGTCAGGAGATGGAGTTGTCGTCCAGAGTTAAACAAATTGGCATTTGCCTGGCAACCTGAGCTCAGAACCTTCCAATAGATTATGATCCAGAGTATCCCTTCTAAATATCCTCATTGACCAGGCATTGAGTAAGTTAAATAAATACGCCAAAAGTACTGTAAAGCTGTCCTGCAACTTGTACATTGCCAGCCTGAGTTTTCAGGAAGAGCAGCGTTGTAAATGTAATACATATTTGCTTGTGTGTTCGTTTTGAATTAAAGGTTTATGGCAGTTAATCGTTTTTAACAATCGGGGAAGTAAATATAAAGATCCCTTGCAGTTTTGGGGAGAGAGTTCTCTGGCGTTCATGGCAGAGGTTTATTGTTTCTGCTATAAAAATCCTACAATGACAGATGTCCGAGATCCATAGCAGATGCATTGAAGGTCCATAGAGACCAATACCCAAAGACTCAGGATCATCAAATGTGAGGGCAGGAGAATAAATATTCATTGTTCTCATAAATTCACCTTACATGGTTTGGTGCCCTCAAAGTTTTGACTTCCTACTGCATTTCAGGAGGCTTAGAATGCCTCATAATGAAGTTGGTGACATTCCGAAGGCTAATTTTGCATGGAATGTGAAAATTCACATTGGAGGATATTGATGAAAAGGCAACAGCAGCCGCAGCAGCTGTTGGCTTGAGAGTAGGGCTCTGGGCCAAGTGCTGAACATCTCTATTCCCATCACTTCAACCGCATGACCTTATTAATAGACTTCCACATGCACTTCACACATTTCGTCAACATTACTCTCTGGTGCACACATACAAACTTTGGGATGGAAAACAACTAAGTTTCAGGAATTTGCAGGATATGTTAGAGCCAAGTGCAGGGCTACAGCCCAGAAGCCAAATTCAAATCTACATGTTTGGCCTAAATAAGCAATTGAAGGGTTAATTTAGAGCAAGAATGGGAAACCTATAGCCCTCCAGATATTGTTGTACTACAACTGCGATCCGGCCCAATTAGGTGTCATGACCTGAGACCTGAAGACCTTCCATGATGCATCACAGGACTTGGATGAAGATTTGATTCAGGCTATTAGTTAAGGGGGACAACCACCAGAATTCTATTTGGAGTCCTCCCAGCTACAGGACTGACTAGGTACCCCTTCAGTAATCCCATTTCCCCAGCCTCACAGAAGCCAAAGGCTATAAGATAAAATGAAGGTCCTTTATCCAGTCAGCCAACTCATTCAGGACATGGAGCTTACACAGTTCAGGCGTGGTCCTCCTACAAAAGGCTTCATTGGTCACCAGCTCCCTGAAGAGATCACTTCTGCTGCATAAGCAGAGCCCTTTGAGCCATTCAAAGTCTTGTATGCTCTCAGTTGCAAGTTGTCTACTTGGGCAACTGCCAACTGCCCCTGAAAGCCTCGAACACTCACAGAACTGGCTTGGGATGTATGGATCTGTCAACTTCTGTTTCTCTCAGTTTCTTACTTATCTGATCTTAAACTCTGTTCGGACCATAATATATCTACAGAAGAAGAAGAAGAAGAAGAAGAAGAAGAAGAAGAAGAAGAAGAAGAAGAAGAAGAAGAAGAAGAAGAAGAAGAGTTTGGATTTGATATCCCGCCTTTCACTCCCCTTCAGGAGTCTCAAAGCGGCTAACATTCTCCTTTCCCTTCCTCCCCCACAACAAACACTCTGTGAGGTGAGTGGGGCTGAGAGACTTCAAAGAAGTGTGACTGGCCCAAGGTCACCCAGCAGCTGCATGTGGAGGAGCAGAGACACGAACCCGGTTCCCCAGATTACAGCCAGTTTGCAGATGACGGAAACAACTTGGTCCAACCCGCAAGCCAATACATCTCTGGCTAATTTTCAGATGATGGGGGGGGAAACTTGAGCACAATATCAAGGGATAAACCTTGATCACCTAAGCAGCCGAAGACAAGCCGCCCCTGACTAACAATAAGGATTCATGCTATACAGTACAATAGCTTGCTTTAATTTTCTATATTATTGTTGATGATATGGATGCAGTTTTTTGGCCCAAAGCCCCAAAAGCAATGAACAACATGAATGAACAACAGATTAAACTATAATCAATGAACAATGAACAACAGATTAAACTATAATCAGATAAACACACAATAAAGGACAGTGAATCGAAGCCCCGTTCCATGCCCGATAAGCATGGGACGCCTTTGCCCGGTGATGCTGTGGCCCATAGTTTGCAGCAAAATACTGGGCAAGGTTTTGCCCAGTATCTTCTCTGTGCGATAGGCTCATGGGAAAAAGCTGTCCCATGAGCCCTTGCTGCAGTGGGGAGGGGAAAGCCTGTATGAGGTGGCTGTCCCTGGAGTTCAGGGCCATTTTGTCTTGAGAGCTTTCTGCCTGCCCAGAGCCTTCGCTGAGCAATTGGGGGTCGCTGGTTGACAGGCCCAGAAATGATTTTTTTTCTCTCAACCTGATTGACACTTGGTTGGGGGTCCCCCCAAAAAAACCTTTCACTCAGTGAAATCATGGCTTTCCTTTGCTAGATGAAGAATTTTGTTTGTATGAGGGTGGAGATGGCATTGGGTAGGATGAACATAGGATGGGAGGGGCCATAAGGGGCCTGAAGGAAGGTTTGGTCATGGCACCCTCAAGCTCGGTGTTGGGGTATCTGCTTGGTAGGACTCTGCACCCCAGTTGCCCAGTGAGACCTTGCTTGCTTGGCTTGCACCACAGCAAGGTTCAACACTGAGCGACTTTCATAGAACGGGTTTGGCGTGGTCCAAATTCAGTGGCTCCATTCCATCAATTTGTGGAATGATGAAATTCTCCTGGGACCCAATGCCATGCCAACCCTTGCCCTGCCTGCTGCCTAATTTTATCCCTTCACCGTTGTACAGTCTTGCTATTTTGCTGCTTTCATGGGTCACACAATGCACCTGCCTGTCAGGCTTCGAGGAGTCAGATCTCTCCCATGGTGGCAACCCAGAATCAGAGAAACGATAAAAGTTCTTACCAAGCAATTTCTTCCCAGAGAGCGATGAAGGAATGCAGCCTTCCCTAAATGATGGTGTTGCTCCAAGTAAAGTTCCACCCCCCTTCTGTCTCCCCTATTCAACGTCACTCCTGCATCAGCTAATCTGAGCTTTCTGCCTCTGAGCTTTCTGTTCTACTACCCTCAATGCCCGCCTGGTCCTCGGGGGTGGGGGTGGGTCAGGAATGCTTTGCAAGGACACTGAGTTTGTCAGCTGTCTCTCTCCTGGTGCTTCGTCTTCTTCCTGCTGTTCCTTGCCAGCTTCTCCACTCTGCAACCTCTGAAATATGCGCTTCTGCAAACCACTGTTCTAAATCTATACTGTCCTACTGTTCTCGGGAAGGCTGAGGAGGAGGAGGGTGGAGGTCCCCACTATTCCTCCTCAGTTCAGCCCCTGACACTGCCTTTGTACAGGCATCCCCAAACTCAGCCCTCCAGCTGTTTTGGGACTACAACTCCCATCATCCCTAGCTAACGGGACCAGTGGTCAGGGATGGTGGGAATTGTAGTCCTAAAATAGCTGAAGGGTTGAGTTTGGGGATTTCTGCCTTTGCAGAACGAAAGTAGTAATATTCAGGTTAAGAGTTAATCATGGTCAATAAACTTCCTTTACCACAGCAACTAGTGGAAATATACCGATATTCCACTCTGTAAGTTTGCAGGCTGAACCCTTAAAATGAAAATATAGCCTGGGGCTTGTTCATCATGCACCGTGACTGAACAGTGAGACTGAACAGTTGTCGTTACAATATTCACTGCTTGTGAAACGGGAAAAAGTGTGTGGCCCCACTCCCCTCTAAACATGGATATGTGCTACACATAATAATGTGTGAATAGGGATAGAACCATTTTGAAATTCTGGATATTTACCCTTAAGGCAAAGCTTTTCAGGGTGGGTGGATGGATGCAGATTTTAAAGCAGCTCCTTCCAAGTCAACCCATTAAAGTGATTTTATGACAGAGGAAAGGAAATTGTGCTGCTTCCATGGGAGGAAGTATAGCATTAAAAGTGTCATTATCAATTGATTTTGATTTCTGGCTTCTTCCTGGCCTAGCATTACTGACTGAAAGAGGGGGGAAAGAACAAATTCCATCCTTTTAAAGGGAAAGTATGCATAATACTACTGACATAAAAAGCGCAGAACATTTCTGTTGTGTTTAAGAGTTAGACATGGCCTTTTTAGTGTAATAAATATTATTTAGAAGGCGATGGGCTACATTTGAGGGTGAAAGGTTAAACCCAGTCATGTGTATGTGTGTGTGAGAGAGAATATGACTGAATAAGAAATCCTGAGAACACAAATTTATGTGATGCAGTGGGTCATTTCATTCAGCCTCCAATCTCGAAATAATTCACTCTCGCTCACACACCACATTGACCACGATCCAAAACGGAGTAAATTTTGCTTAACACTAGTTGTATCTGTAACAAAAAGGGCACACTAGTTGAGACCAATCTAACCACCTTGTGACTTGGGACCTCCAAGGTGTTGTCATTTGTGGACCTTAAGGTCCTCTGTGGGGCATACCAGGAGAGGTGGTCCCGTAGGTATGTGGGTACTAGGCTGCATAGGGCTTTAAAGGTCAAAACCAGCACCTTAAACCTGACCCTGTACTCCACCGGGAGCCAGTGCAGTTGGCAAAGCACTGGATGAATATGATCCCGCGGCAAGGACCCTATAAGAAGCCTCGCTGCGGCATTCTGCACCCGCTGGAGTTTCTGGGTCAGCTTCACGGGCAGCCCCACGTAGAGCGAGTTACAATAACCAAGCCTGGAGGTGACTGTCACATGGATCACTGTGGCAAGGTCAGGGCGAGAGTGGTAAGGGACCAACTGCTTAATATGGCGGAGATGGAAAAATTCTGCCTCTCCCAGACTCCACTCCGTCTGCAAATCCCAGCATCTCAGCTTAGAACATGAGCGACTGCTGAGGCAACATGAGCTAGACCAGCTCCTGTAGCTCAGAAAGAAAACTCAACACTCCCAATCAACAATATTGATTGATTTAAGAGAGTTGAAAGAGTAGGAAGCCGACTTAAAAGAAAGAATACATATATTCACTATCTAAGGCAGCGACTTACAAAAAAAGAGCTTCTGCTGACATGCAAAACAGCATGGGTCATCCCAGACAGTTCATCAAAGGCACTCGAGGGAGACACAAAGAACATCCAGACTCTTTTTATCTCTGGAAATGCAAAGCTATCTGGCCAGGCACGGAAGGAATCCACCAATCAGGGAAAAACAGCTTGACTTGCAATGAAGGCTCTTCACAATTGGGCTTTTTGGGGCAGAAGGCAGGAAGGTGAAGCCAGAGATAATGCCAAGCAGAGCCATATCTTTTATAGAGGTTGCAAGAATGCTGTTTTAATATTTTTTATGCTTGCAGGTCTTCTAAACGTAATATAGGTGGGTTGTTGTTTTTGTTTACCTTCACTATATTGAGTTGAGCACTGTTAAGAATAAATTAACTTTTATGTTTCTGTGGTCAGGAGTACGACTTCTTGTTAAACGACATTTAGTAAATGTGTGAGTGTGTTCATTGGCACACTCTTATGCAGCTATTTCTCCAGGATGGGTCCATTATTTCTAGAACAGGAGCTGAACCAACTCAGATACGATGCACTTTCTGTCACGGTCCGGCCAACGGGCGATCGAAGTCCCAGCTGAGGACGTTGGGACCGGGGGCAAGATGGCGGGGTGGGAGCAGGAACAAGAGTACAGAAGCCAGGGGTCCGAGGGTCAGGAAGCAGGGAGTCGCAAAGTCAAGGGTCCGAGGGTCAAGAAGCAAGGAGTCATGAAGTCAAGGGTCCGAGGGCCGAGAAGCAAGGAGTCACAAAGTCAAGGGTCCGAGGGTCGAGAAGCAAGGAGTCATGAAGTCAAGGGTCCGAGGGTCGAGAAGCAAGGAGTCATGAAGTCAAGGGTCTGAGGGTTGAGAAGCAAGGAGTCACGAAGTTAAGGGTCGAGAAGCAAGGAGTCAAGAAGCTGAGGTCCAAGGATCAGGAAGCAAGAAGCCAACTGCAGCAAGGCAAGAAACGTGTTGCTGTGGCAAAGAGCCGAAAGGAAATGCTGACCTTATATCCCTTCCCAGCTGTTGCCACCAGGTGCAGTGAGTTACCAAGTGGCCTCACCTGTGCGGCTGCGCCTTGCCTCCCCAGAACAAACTTAGGAAGGCCCAAGTCCTGCGAAGCCCTACTGGTCACAGGGCCCGGCTCCTGCACACACTCCTGACACTTTCTCTATGCCAGTAAAGGAGATTGATTGATTGAGTGAGTGAGTGAGTGATCAATTGATTTGTTATGACAGCCACACACAACCTGTCTTTTCCCTTTGGTTCTTCCATCTTTTCTCAGGCCACAGAAAGTTTTTCTTTTTCCCCCCTGGAGAATGAAAAAGCAGCAGAATTTTCCTTGGTTGTAGATGCCTCTGGGACTGCTCTTCCCTCATTCCCAAAGGGCAGTGATATATTGAGAAAGTGAACCTCTCAAAGTTCAACGCACATCCATCATAAACGTTGTGGAGGACACCATTCCATGACACCATTTTGTTTTCCATTTATCTGTTTTTTTAAATTACAACTAAAATGCTCTTCTGGCTTTAAAACAAAACAAAAACGAAAGAGAGGTATAGCACTGTAATGCTATAATGGTATGCTGTTATTCCTTTCCAGTCACTGTTTTGTTAAAATGGCTGTGACCAGAAAGGTTTCTTATTTTTATTTCTTAATTAGCAGTATTGTAATATAATGTTATAGCATATCATAATACGAAATCAACATTATGGCATTATGGTGCTATAGCGTTATACCTCTTTGGGATGCATTAAAAAATAAAAAAAGATCTGGAAAAGCTATAACATCGTGAGAAGTCAATTGAAATTTCACAGGTAGCTAATAGCAGAAGAACAGCGGCTGGGCAGTGCTAGGAGCCATCTGTCTGGAAGCAGTCAGTCATGCACGCTCTTCTCCAGAATACTCCATTTCATCCCCCCTTCCACTCATTTTCTAGTTCCCTACCCCTCACCCAATAAGTAGCGTATTTTTCGCTCCATAAGATGCACCTGACCATAAGACGCACCTAGTTTTTTGAGAAGGAAAACAAGAAAAAAAATATTCTGAATGAAACAGTGGATGTATGATATTTGTGGTTCATGCTGTGGCAAAACTCCCGAGGATCCATGTGGATCCGTGCTTTGTAACCACGTTTTTGCGCCATTGCGGCCCCACACAACAGTGGGTGCATGATTTTTTGGGTGCAGGCTATAGCCATGGACATGCTATATGATCTGATGGTGAATTTGGGGTGACCCAATGCAAAAATCCTGAGGATCCATGGGCTTTTACCTCCCCCCTCCCAGGCAGCCTCCGCTAGCGTACCTTATCTCTCTTCTGATCCCACCGATCAGCTGCTTCCTTTCAACACTCCCTTCCCTCTTGTTTGCCTTAGTGTCTTTTCCTTAGCTAGAGCAGTTTTCTGCTCCTCCTTTTCTTCTAATTTCTCTCCCTATTGCTTTAGTCTTCCTGTTTCCCCCTTTACAAGTTTGCTGTCTCTACCTTCCCCCCCAGGCAGCCTCCTTTATCTCTAGCGTCCCTTATCTCTCTCCTGATCAGCAAACGATCAGCAGCTTTGTTTCAACACCCACTTCCCTCTTTCAAAAAAAAGCAAAAGCATGATCTGCTTTTTGCCCCTGGGCAATTCAGCTCCAAGGACCATGCATTCGCTCCATAAGATGTACAGACATTTCCCCTTACTTTTTAGGAAGGAAAAAGTGTGCCTATGGAGCGAAAAATACAGTATGTATTCTGTGGTCACAGAACACACTTAATCCTCAGTGGCCTATCTGGGGATATCCCTCCCCTTTCCAAGTGATATCCAACTTAAGTCATACTCAGAGGAGACCCAACAGAACCAATAGGTCTCCAAGTATGACTGATCTTGGATGCCTCCCTCTGTTTTTCCCCTCACCTAAGGATTTTTGTTCTACAAACCATCGGGTTCCCCCAACTCTGCAGATACGAGGCCTTACCACAATACAGTGGTGCCTCGCAAGACGAAAAGAATCCGTTCCGTGAGTCTCTTCGTTTAGCGGTTTTTTCGTCTTGCGAAGCAAGCCCATTAGCGGATTAGCGGATTAGCGCTATTAGCGCTATTAGTGGTTTAGCGGCTATTAGCGGCTATTAAAGGCTTAAGGGATTAGCGGATTAGCTGCTAAAAGGCTATTAGCAGCTTAGTGCCTTAGAAAAAGGGGGTGGGGAGCGGGAAAAAAACCCCAGGAATCGCAAGACATTTTCGTCTTGCGAAGCAATCCCATAGAGAAATTCGTCCTGCGAAGCACCTCCAAAACGGAAAACCCTTTCGTCTAGCGGGTTTTCCGTCTTGCGAGGCATTTGTCTTGCGGGGCACCACTGTATTCCATTTGTGTCTGTGGCTTTGGGAAGCAACCCAATCTGTTTTAGAAGTGTGCTTGGTAGCTTTCCAATTCAGCTTGTCAGGACTGAATTATATCTGTGAAAAATAAAGCTCCATTTCCTCCAGTTCATCCTAATGGGGAATCTAAAAATGGTCATAACCTTGTTTTCCCTTTGCTCATAAATGGATGGAATTTGCAGACAAAGGAGCCCCTCTAGAGTGGACTAAGCCTGCCAAATTGTAGGTGGATACATCCCATGGTTTATTTAATTTTTGAGGCCCTCAAGCAAAATGTTCCTGCATTTGGTCACAGCCAGCATGATGTCAGACTAGGACCTGGGCGACTGCGGTTCAAGCCTTGACTCTGCCATGAAACTCATTGAGTGATCTCGGCCCAGTCACTGTGTCCCAGCCTAACTTGCCTTGTAGGGTTGTTGTGAGGTAAAATGGGAGGGAAGGTACTGTATTTGCCACCTTGAGCTCCTTGGAGGAAAGATGGGGTATAAAATGTAAATAAAACAAATCATCAATTTTATTACTACTAAAAAACAGGGAGGGAACGCCCTCCCACCAGATGTTAAAAAGAACAACACCTACCAGACTTTTAGAAGACATCTGAAGGCAGCCCTGTTTAGGGAAGCTTTTAATGTTTGATGGACTACTGTATTTTAATACAGTGGTGCCCCACAAGACGAATGCCTCGCAAGACGGAAAACCTGCTAGACGAAAGGGTTTTCCGTTTTGGAGGTGCTTCGCAGAACGAATTTCTCTATGGGCTTGCTTCGCAAGACGAAAATGTCTTGCGATTCTTGCGATTTTTTTTCGCTCCCCACCCCCTTTTTCTAAGGCACTAAGCTGCTAATAGCCTTTTAGCAGCTAATCCGCTAATCCCTTAAGCCTTTAATAGCCGCTAATAGCCGCTAAACCGGTAATAGCGCTAATCCGCTAATAGGGTTGCTTCGCAAGACGAAAAAACCGCTAGACGAAGAGACTCACGGAACGGATTCTTTTCGTCTTGCGAGGCACCACTGTATTTTGTTGGAAGCCGCCCAGAGTAGCTGAGGAAACCCAGCCAGATGGGCGGGGTATAAATAATAAATTATTATTATAAACAACAACAACAATCTTTATTACGGTCCAGAGACCCAAATTATTATTATTATATTATATCTCATGGCAGATAACATTTCCTTATCTGTACGCAGAGAACAATCCTTTAATAGTGAAGCTTCTGTACTCCCATTTCAGGAATCTGGGACTGAGAAACTGACAAGAGCATGACAGCTGTCACTGAGGAACCATTTTGATGATCCTTTGAGGTTGAGTCATGTTTGTCCCACGACTGTCTTACAAAACTTCAGGTTTGGGGAAATAACCTGTCAATACAGGTGTAATGCTGGCGAAACCCTTAAAGCTGCCACTTGCCACTTTTCTTCTCAGTAAGATGTATCTTGGTTTACTGTTCCTCGATTCATGTTCTGTATAAAAACTCACTGTCAGAATACAAACCACTTCTAAAGAGTGAACTGAGGTGTGTGAGAAAGTAATGGCTGGTAAATGTGTCATCTATAGACTGAAACGGAACAATTTCCCCAATATGAAGTGTAATCAGGCTACACTTCCAAAACTGAAAATATAGCTCTGGACCAGATGATTTTCTTATTATTTGTCTCAAAAAGTAATGGGAATGACTTGGGCAGTGAACCTTGTGCTGCCCTGCGACCCACCCTGACTCAAGCTCCTCTTTCAGATCTCTCTGCAGCAACATTTAATATCAGACCACCCTTCTCTCATGACTCAAAATGCCTTTGTGTGGCACATTTCAGGCACGGTTCTACCTTTCCAGGTGTTGTTTGAATCCCATCAACTCCAACCAGCGTGGCCAATGGCCAGGGATGATGGTGGAAGTTGTAGTCAAACATCTGAAGGGCCACATGTTCCACACCATTCTTTTCATCCCCTCAGTTAGCACAAACCAACCCAGCTTTCTAAACAACTTCCTTCTTTATGCCAGCCTTAAAGGTTGCATGGTGCATCTCCCCTCCCCACATCTCCTTAAGAAGTCCTCTCTGGACATAGAGACATATGCTTCTTCTTCTTCTTCTTCTTCTTCTTCTTCTTCTTCTTCTTCTTCGGTGATCACTCATAGCCGAGTAAGATTGTCTTCCATAAACAGGGTTTTAACAGTGAGTCCATAGGTGACTGTGGAGGCCAATTCTGGATCTACACGTCCTTCCACAGTGGGGACATTGGTTCCGAGCAAGAGTTGATCACGGTGAGGGTTTGCCAAGCGCGCCTTCCTCTTAGCACGTTTCTCCCTTTTGTCCTGAGTTTGAGTGTCTTCAAAGCCCATGACACCTTTAGTAAAGGTTGTTCTTCAGTTGGAGCACTCACAAGCCATTGTTTCCCAATTGTCGGTGTTTATACTACATTTTTTAAGATTTGCCTTGAGAGAGTCTTTAAACCTCTTTTGTTGAGCACCAGTATTACGCTTTCCATTTTTAAGTTCGGAATAGAGCAGTTGCTTTGGAAGACGATCATCAGGCATCCACACAACATGACCAGTTCAACAAAGTTGATGTTGAAGAATCATTGCTTTGACACTGGTGATCTTTGCTTTTTCCAGTACACTGACATTAGTTCGCCTGTCTTCCCAAGTGATGTGTAACTCAGTGGTGTAATGTGGAAAATGTCGATCACTTCTCCTACGTGGGCAGTTATTTTTCCACAAGGGCCAACATTGATGCTGAAATCCAGCATCGCCTGAGCTCTGCGAGTGCAGTTTTCTCCCGATTGATGGCATATGCAACATTTGCTCAGCCACTAACATCCCCTGTCGGGGAAGGTGCTCGAAAAGATGGTGGCTGATCAGACATGACTGGAGACAGTCAATTATTTTAACTCATTTCAATCCAGCTACAGAGCTGGTTTTGCCACTTTAAAGCGGGGAACACAACATGCTAGTTCTCCTTGATCTCAGTAGCATTGGATTATATATCCTCCTGAATTGGGTCTGTGCCTTCGGAGTTGAAGGCACAGCTTTGTGGTGGATCTGCTCCTATCTACTGCATGTATAATCGCAACACAGGGGAACCATGGTGCCAAATGACACATAGGACAGCAGTGGAAGAGTGCTGGTTTAGACAGAAGCAAAAGTATTTGACTTTCAGCCTTCTTTAATCTGCTTTTTCAAAAAATCAGTCAAAGGGATGGGTACATTGAGACCGTGATGCTAAGTAATCATCTTTAATGTTACGAACCAGCTCTTTGTCCTGGTCTTTCATAATTGACATTGACAATAAAGGAAGAAAAAATTATTCACTCTCCTGGCAGAATTACTTCAAATCAATTTAATTAGAACCCAGATCTTTGCAAGCCATGTTGACCTTCTGTTCCCTGTCCATTTTCTGATATGGTTTAACTGAGAAGGATGAGAAGTTGCCTAATTCATTTGCTGCCCTAACAGCCTGCTACTCTATGACGTTCATCCCTTAGTCATCTGACTAACACAGGCAGCTGCCCATTTGTCTCATATCTGAGAACATTCTTTCAAGAGCAGACCAGAGACAAACCACCCCAAGACTATTTTAAAAGTATGAAGATATGACTCTGTATTTGTCCCAAGGTATGACTCCATATTGATGGCTCCCTGTTGGTTGGATGCCATGGTTTCAAGTTTTCTGTTTGGAACCAGCCAACTTGATCCAAGAGCTAATTGTATTGACATTAACCTGTTTTAACAAGCCTCAAGTATCAATAAATCATTTCTTTAGTGCTCCAAGTTTTAACACTGCGTTGTTAATGTACTGTACTTGAATTGACAAATAGGCTGGAAAATCGTTCGTTTCCTGTAAGACGCGCTGCTTTCTCAAGCCTCACTTCCCATAGCTATGAAGGGGCCTTTCAAAATGGAGGTTTTTATTTTTTTTAAGGAGTCTGTCATTGCATTACTCAAATTGTTTTAGCTTTAATGGATCTCTTCAGAGATACTTCATTCTTCTGGAAACCATCGAGAGCTGATTCTCAATACCCCTTTGGGGAAGGGGGAATTCACCCTGAATGAAAGCGTTCTGTACCATCTTTACAGACGAAACGTATGCTGCATTTGTACCCAAGAACAGCATGCTTATATTGCCTCTTTAAATTTTATTTCTGCAACAAAAAGGTATCATTTGACAAATAATGGGGAAAAACCTCGCACAGCTTTTTATGCACTCATCATGTACTTGAAATGAACAGTAATTTTACTAATTAGATACCACAGGAGCTAATTGCAAGAAGAATTCACAGCTCTGAGGTGTGAAGATTGCTACTAGCATTTTGCATCGCTGAAAAGCAAAGCTTTGTTATTTGAATTTTAAGAGATGAACCTCTTCCACACACATAGACCCATGCCATCACAGATGAGCTTGAGGTATGCATTGAGCACTACGAAGCAATATTAAGGAGATTTTGCATTTCCAGGTAAAACAAAGAGAAGTCTTCCATATCAAAGCCCCTGGAGATGTATCAGTGAAGGTCCCATCTTCACTGTGAACTTAACAAGCATAAGTTGACAGACGTACTTACCTCAAGTGCAACCTAGCAGAGGCAAAAAAAAAGGGGGGGGGGAGATCAACGACCGTGCAATATTTTGACAAGTTATTTAAACTATGCTAAATTATGCATCTGGGTCTTTTCAGAATAGAATAAATTAAGCACTGTTTCAGGACAGTAGATAACAAATCTGGTTCTTCTTTGCTGTGCAGCTTTAGGACTGAACATAAGCTTAGGCTCCTGGCATGAAGATGACACCTTCTCCGGGGCTCTAATAATTTGAAAGGAACTAACCTCTGAGTTGGGGATGCGGGTGGCGCTGTGGTGTAAACCACTGAGCCTTGGGCTTGCCGATCAGAAGGTTGCGGTTCGAATCCCCACGACGGGGTGAGCTCCTGTTGCTCAGTCCCAGCTCCTGCCAACCTAGAAGTTTGAAAGCATGCCAGTGAAAGTAGATAAATAGGCACTGCTGCGGCAGGAAGGTAAACGGCATTTCCGTGCGCTGCTCTGGTTTCGCCAGAAGCGGCTTAGTCATGCTGGCCACATGACCTGGGAAAGCTCTGCGGACAAACTGGCTCCCTCAGCCAGTAAAGTGAGATGAGCGCTGCAACCCCAGAGTCATTCGCGACAGGACTTAACTGTCAGGGGTCCTTTACCTGTAACCTCTGAGTAAATAGGCTTAGGAATAGAGTCATGATATACTTTCAAGGGTGTATTTGGTTTGACCAGAAATCCACATCTCCTCATCTTCTTTTACCTCCTTTTCTCTTTGGTGG
This sequence comes from Podarcis tiliguerta, assembly GCF_965153285.1. Taxonomy (NCBI): domain Eukaryota; kingdom Metazoa; phylum Chordata; class Lepidosauria; order Squamata; family Lacertidae; genus Podarcis; species Podarcis tiliguerta. The sequence continues at coordinate 11,005,852 of NC_139543.1, read as the reverse complement.
CAGACAAAGTTTCCCCAGCCACTCTGGATTAAAATACAATAATTCATCAAATATTAAAAGCTTCCCGAAACAGGGCTGCCTTCAGATGTCTTCTAAAAGTCAGATAGTTGTTTATTTCCTTGACATCTGATGGGAGGGCATTCCACAGGGCGGGCACCACTACTGAGAAGGCCCACTGCCTGGTCCCCTGTAACCTCACTTCTCGCAGTGAGGGAACTGCCAGAAGGCCCTTGGTGCTAGACCTCAGTGTCCAGGCAGAACGATAGGGGTGGAGATGCTCCTTCGGGTATACTGGGCCAAGGCCATTTAGGACTTTAAAGGTTAGCAGCAACACTTTGAATTGTGGCCAGAAACATACTGGGAGCCAGTATAGGTCTTTCAGTGTAGGTGTTATCTGGTCTTGGCAGCCACTCCCAGTCACCAGTCTAGCTGCTGCAGAGGTACAGCTACCCCATTCAGGGCCAAGGAGTCCCCTGCCCCCCCCCCAACAGTACTTCTGTCTTGTCAGGATTCAACCTCAATCTGTTAGCTGCCATCCATCCTCCAACTGCCTCCAGGCACTCACACAGGACCTTCACCGCCTTCACTGGTTCTGACTTAATAAAGAAGTAGAGCTGGGTATCATCCGCATTCCAAATGACCCCTTCCAGAATCAGCACAACATGAAAAGGTGCCAAATTCAAAACGAAGGACTGGAGAGCGCTCCCAAGTCTTCCTCTGAATTCATGCTGGGGCCGCAAGTCAGATAACTGACAGGTGGAGTGGCTCACTGTCAAAGTGGTTAGGAAGAAAGATCTGATGAAGTTGGGGGTGGGGGTGGAGGTGGGCTTGGTTCATATCAAGAATTCACAGGCACTAGCTTACATTGTCAGATGCATTAAGTGGAAAGGGAATCTTTCTCTATCCTGATTTGGACCTTAGTGCACCCTTTACTCTTTTTATTATACACACTGTCAACTTGTGCTTCTGTGTCCCATTGACAATGCAAGTATATGCAGTCATACCTTGGAAGTCGAACAGAAACCGTTCCGGAAGTCCATTGGGCTTCCAAAGCGTTCGAAAACCAAAGCGCAGCCAATCGAAAGCTGCAGAAGCCCTGTAGGACAGTCGGCTTCCAAAAGAATGTTCAAAAACTGGAACAGTCGCTTCTGGATTTTGATCGTTCAGGAGCCAAAACGTTTGAGAACTAGGCTGTTCGGAAACCAAGGTACAGCTGTATACAAAAAGAGAAGAGAGAGAGAGAGAGAGAGAGAAAGAAAGAAAGAAAGAACAAGCACACGCACACATATAAATATATACATACAGACATTCATATACACTTTGACACTGTTCTGCAAAGGTACCGTTAGCCAATTTATCTTTCATCTTTTATACATTTACATATTTAAAATAAAAATTGACTGACAGCTGTAGACCAATTTCTCAGAATTTTAAATGAGATTTGATAAGTATGAGAAAGTAAAAAGTGTTTCCCTTTTAAGAAGCTCTTTTTAAAAGCCACCGTCTATAAAACTGGATTTTGACATAATTTCGGTACTTTTACCAACTTAACCCATTCTTATCTTGGCCATATGTTTAGACCTCTAGAGAAAGCAGACATGGCAAAAACAGCTTCAATCCTACTTTTCATCTCATCTGCACAGCATGTGCTATTCCCTGTGTTGGAATTATTAAAATTCAAGGAATGGTGAACTACCCATCTTTGCTTGAGTAATGCCTGCATTAGGAAGAAGAAGGAAAGATCAATTTCCTATGAAATATACAAATATAGGTATAATACAGAGGGGGGGAGGGAGCACACTCCCTACTACACATATTTTATGCAAATTCAAGAATTTCAATAACTTAATAAAACCTTTCGTTAGGAAAGGCTGTCGGCCTGTTAGAAAGGTTCATCAGGGGCCAGTGTGGTGTAGTGGTTAAGAGTGGTGGACTTGTAATCTGGTGAGCTGGGTTCGCTTCCCCGGTCCTCCACATGCAGCTGCTGGGTGACCTTGGGCTAGTCACACTTCTCTGAAGTCTCTCAGCCCCACTCACCTCACAGAGTGTTTGTTGTGGGGGAGGAAGGGAAAGGAGAATGTTATCCGCTTTGAGACTCCTGAAGGGGAGTGAAAGGTGGGATATCAAATCCAAACTCTACACAGTAAACAGAACTAGATCCCCAAATAGATGTAACCAGTGCAAAAAGTTGGCAGACCTGCATGGTTGTTTTGGTCTGCAGCGATATCCACACTACTAAAACATTTTAAGGGTGCTGTTAGGCAATACTGTCATTCCCCCCTCACAGAACTTCAATTACCAGAGCTTCCTGGGAAGAGGGGGGCTTGTTAAACTACTCTGAGAATTGTAGCTCTTGAGGGAAATAATAAGAATAAGAATAAGAATAATACAGTGGTGCCTCAGGTTACATACGCTTCAGGTTCATACGCTTCAGGTTACAGACTCCGCTAACCCAGAAATAGTGCTTCAGGTTAAGAACTTTGCTTCAGGATGAGAACAGAAATCGTGCTCCAGCGGCGTGGCAGCAGCAGGAGGCCCCATTAGCTAAAGTGGTGCTTCAGGTTAAGAACAGTTTCAGGTTAAGTACGGACCTCCGGAACAAATTAAGTACTTAACCTGAGATACCACTGTAATGGGGACGCGGGTCTTGCCCGATCGCATGGTCGGAGGTTCGAATCCCCGCGGCAGGGTGAGCTCCCGTCTTTCGGTCCCAGCTCCTGCCCACCTAGCAGTTTGAAAGCACCCCTAAGTGCGAGTAGATAAATAGGTACCGCTTTATATCGGGAAGGTAAACGGCGTTTCCGTGTGCTGCTCTGGTGCCGGTTTGCCAGAGCAGCTTCGTCACGCTGGCCACGTGACCCGGAAGTGTCTGCGGACAGGGCTGGCTCCCGGCCACTAGAGTGAGATGAGCGCACAACCCTAGAGTCTGTCAAGACTGGCCCGTACGGGCAGGGGTACCTTTACCTTTACCTTTACCACTGTAATACATTTTATTTATATCCCTCCCTCCCCGGCAGCCACTCCCAATTGCCGGTCTAGCTGACACATTCTGGAATAATTGCAGAATGTTGTTGTTGTTGTTGTTGTTGTTGTTGTTGTTCTGCCCATCTGACTGGTTTGCCCCAGCCACTCTTAACCCTAACCCTTGTAAAATACATATAAAGTAAATAAGTCGTTAGTCAGAGGATCAGAGTCAGTGGCCAAGAAATAATGGCAAAGTAAGCATAATGGAGAAAGTTTGAAACAAGAACCAGTCTGTTATGGTTGGTACAGAAGGGGAATACAATTTTGAGCAATATTTTCCACTACTTGGACAACTTTCTCCAATAGTCTTCCTATTTCACATCGTTCAATATTTGTTATAATGAGATTCACTGGAGTTTTTTCCTCTGCATATATCACAAATGCATTAATACGTTGTCCATTCCCCCCTGGGATTATAAGTAATCTGAGCAGTTTCTAGAGGCACCAGGTGTTTCTATTCATGGTTTCATTCAAGGCTCACAGGCCTCTGCAAATGGAAGCCTCCTCTGTGCTCCCTTCTGTTACATTCACTATCCTCTGTTCCATTCGCTTACCTTTCCTAAACCACTTAATCAGGTCCAGGAGCAGTTTTACAGGTGCTGATATAGCCAGGGATCTGTGGTTCAGCACACATAATCCTATGGAGATCCGCCATCTGTTGTAATTTCCTTACCGCAGGTGGCTATGGATACAATAAGCCTGTGAAGGATGTGAAAAGGATATGTGGGCACAGACGATAGTATCTGAAATTTGGCAAACTACTGCATAGTACTGGTTTTTATTTTTTTTAAGTATCTAAGATATTTCAAGGCAGAAAGAGTCTAGGCTTTATGCCTGTGAATACCTGTTGCTGATAATCATAAGTCGGGAGAGCGCTGTGACATACGGGATCAGCTTTTGGGCTTCCCTTAGACATCGGGTTGTTCGGTTGTCTGCTAGACAAGATAGACCTTTGGTTTGATCCAACAGGGCTCTTATGTTCTTATCCCAATATTTTTCTATCTTTCTTGCTCATGCTTCCCCTCCCAAGGATTTCATGGATAGCTCAGTTGGTGGAGTATGAGACTCTGAATCTCAGGGCTGGGGGTTTCAGCCCCACATTGGACAAAAGATTTCTGCAACAGTTGTTGTTGCTGTTGTTGTTTAGTCATTTAGTCGTGTCCGACTCTTCGTGACCCCATGGACCAGAGCACACCAGGCACTCCTGTCTTCCACTGCGTCCCACAGTTTGGTCAAACTCATGCTGGTAGCTTGGAGAACACTGTCCAACCATCTCATTCTCTGTCGTCCCCTTCTCCTTGTGCCCTCCATCTTTCCCAACATCAGGGTCTTTTCCAGGGTGTCTTCTCTTGGAGCCTCAGCTTCAGGATCTGTCCTTCCAGTGAGCACTCAGGGCTGATTTCCATCAGAATGGAGAGGTTTGATCTTCTTGCAGTCCATGGGACTCTCAAGAGTCTCCTCCAGCACCATAATTCAAAAGCATCAGTTCTTCAGTGATCAGCCTTCTTTATGGTCCAGCTCTCACTTCCATACATCACTACTGGGAAAACCATAGCTTTTACTATACGGACCTTTGTTGGCAAAGTGATGTCTCTACTTTTTAAGATGAGTACCTTATCTTTTTTTCCCTCGTACCCGAAACCTCAAAATCTAGGACAATAGACAGCAATTTGCTCGCCCCCAAGGCCACCCGCAGTGAGAGCCTTATGTTCTAAAATGTCACAGATGAAAACCAGGACATCTTTGTGTTGCAGTTGTCTATATTTGTTCAAGAAGGATTACTGAGTCTTCTCTTCTATTTTTCTATTTTAAGGCCCTTCTCTGCCTGAAACAGATCTGTCCTGCAGAGATTTAAAAGCAGAGAGAGTATGTTGGGGGATAAAGATATATTATCATCATTGTGCTATAATTTGTTGCTAAACCATTAAAAAAGTGAGCAAAGAAACACATTGCATTCAGTGGTTCAAATCTATGCTTCAGCTGAAATAGTTGCTACAACCATTGTACGTGCACATAGGAACATGTGGCTTGGTCCCAATCCAAGTCAATTTCACACATGTTTATTGGAAGAAGGATGAGCATCCTCATCCCTTCCATCTTCTCACCCTACTGTCCCATGTTCCCATGTTGAGCAGGGCATGTGAAAGGATCACATGTGCCTACAATTGACCCCAATTGCATTGGGTTCTGATGATGAAAAGCACCTTTGTGCACATAACTCTATACCCATAGGTACACCTTTCACATTTCCTTTTTTTCAACAAATTATTTTTATTGCTTTTCTTTTCTCACAACAAATATCCAATATCATTACTTAACATTCATTTTCCAGTTTCCCCCCTCCCTGTTGACTTCCCCCAACTTCCATTTCTGGTTTTTTACATCAAATGTTACATTCTGCTGTCTGTACGTGATGCTATGTTATTACCTGATCACCTGTTACATTTCTTGTTCTCTGTAAATAAAATTGTAAATGTTTATTTAAATCCTGCCAACGAGTCCATATTTTTTTTGTTTCTGCAAATAAGTTGTAAAAGGTTCCCATTCTTTTTCAAAGTCACTATTGTCCTTTTCACGCAGTTTATCCGGTAACTTTGCTAACTCTGCATAGTTCATCAGCATTTCTTGCCATTTTTCTTTTGATGGTAATTCTCCAGTCTTCCTATTTTGTGCTATTAAAATTCTTGCTGCAGTTGTAGCATACATAAATAACATCCGATTTTCTTTCGGCAATTCTTGTCCTAAAGTACCTAACAGAAAGGCTTCTGGTTTTTTAACAAAGGTTATTTTAAACATTTTTTTCAGTTCATTGTATATCATTTCCCCCAAAAAATTTATGATCTTGCAATCCCACCACATACAGTAAAATGTACATTCCTCTTCTTTAAATCTCCAACAGTTTTTTTGTTCTGTTTTATACATTTTTGCCTTTCACATTTCCCATTCACTGTGGAAACACCGGGAGGTAGGGGCAGCACAGCACTGGTCCCATTATTGAACAATGCAGGCATGAAAAAGTCTTTCCATTTTCCCTGGAATCTGTAGCTCTAGATCAGAGGGTTGATTCCCAGACCAGAGAATCATTTCCATTACAGTGGTACCTCGGGTTACATACACTTCAGGTTACATACGCTTCAGGTTACAGACTCCACTAACCCAGAAATAGTACCTCGGCTTAAGAACTTTGCTTCAGGATGAGAAAAGAAATCGTGCTCCAGCGGTGCAGCGGCAGCAGGAGGCCCCATTAACTAAAGTGGTGCTTCAGGTTAAGAACAGTTTCAGGTTAAGAACAGACCTCCAGAACAAATTAAGTTCTTAACCCGAGGTACCACTGTATTGTTATTTTTTAAAATCATAAGAGTTACCTGATAGAAATTTGATATACATTTGTAGCATTGATGTGTTCTAGGGGTGCAAATAGATTGACGTTTATTGTGGAACAGCTTGCTCTTCATTCATGGAAGTTTATTGCAGCATCCACACAATGTCACGGGAATGAAAATGCCAGCTCACATTCCTCTCCCCATTTGCTCCAAATTTACCCTTTCGATGCGTATACAGTCGTACCTTGGTTTTCAAAAGTAATCCATTCCCGAAGTCTGTTCAACTTCTGAAACGTTCAAAAGCCAAGGCGCGGCTTCCGATTGGCTTCAGGAGCTTCCTGTACTCAAACGGAAGCTGTGTTAGACATTCAGCTTCCAAAAAATGTTCGAAAACCGGAACACTCGCTTCCGGGTTTGGGGCGTTCGGGAGCCAAAATGCATTCGAGAACCAAGGCATGACTGTATCTATGCCCAACAACCCGTTGATCTCTGAGTGAGTCATTCGCATTATTAAGCCCCCACCTGGAATACCCTAGGTAGTCATTTTCCCCCCCTCTGTCTCAGATACATACTCCCGTCAGGTTGTTTCTCATTCTGCATAGGCACAATTAGCTTTTCTTTCATGGAGTATTAAAGTTAAAAAAAAATGATAATTAAAAGTGATGGCTGCAGCAAAATAGTTGTTCACAAAAGACTCTTTTGCCATTCAGAGATTGGCACAGTATACGTTTGGCTGTTACAAGGTGTCAAATAAGGATTCGTGTAAATAAATCCTTGCTAACAAAGGTTTAGCATTAAGCGGAAGAAAACAAAGGGTTCTGTGCTTCAAAGCTAACTAAGATGAATGTTATCTTATCCCTCTGCGGATGATTGAAACAGTCTCTTTCATCCCATTTAAGGTTACTGTCACTTAGGATTAGTTGTCCTTAGCCTCAGTTTCTCTGTATGAAGATTTATATTGAAGTGATTATTTGAGAATTATTGTCACACATAGTATGTGTTCCGACAGATAGAAAGAAAATTATTCTTACTATCAAGGAGAGCAGCAGGTGGCAGCAGGAATAATATTATACGCACATATATTATACAATGAAATGGATGCCAATAAATGTGGCTTGAAAACTAAACTATTTTGGAGGGCGCTAGTTCTGCGTAGTGTATTATAGGGGGGGAAATGTAGGTTAACAAAGTCAGTAGAAGCTGTGAGGAGCAAACACAATCCTCCTGGAAAGATGTGCTTGAACCTGTAGACCTGTTAAGTTATGGATTTTCATTACGATTTTATCACTATTATTTTTATGGTTTAGGAGAAGGGGTGAAGAAAGCTTGTAGGCAGAATTGTTAGTAATTAGGTAAGTGCCAGGCTGATGAACACAAAGAAATGGTGCCAGGTAGGAGGAGGAGAAAAATCAGCCTCTTAAAAACCAGTTTAGCACTTCATTAGCTGTCTTTAGTCTAGCATAACTGCTAAACCGATCAGAGCTGCTGGTATTTTAGCCTGTTCAAATCCTCCACAAAAAAACCCCAGTGACAATCAAACTCAAATACTATTCTTACCTAAGTGACTATTTTGCTTCAACAGCTCTGCCTTGTGAAACCTGATCACTTCATGCAACCTTTTGACAGAGGTGGTCATTTTAAAAGGATATTAAACTGACCTTCCCCACCTGAAGAGAATACACTTTGACCAGGGCCAAATCGAAACGTGAAGACATATAGTAAAATGCATTTTGCCATCTTCTTCTTTGAGGCTTTGCTACCCAGAGAGAAACTGGTTCTCTGAACCAACAAGGTGTGCATAATTATAGAGAGCAGTCAGCACAGTACTCTCTGTTTGGCTTGCAGAGGAAGGCTGCTGACCGATGAAATCCCAGGACAGAAAGGTTGCTCGAAATTTTATTTTTTAAAAATATTTTTTATTGAATGGTTTCATGTTACAAAAAACAATACAGCCATAATACCGCTAAATATAATTAAGAAATAAAAATTACATACATCAATATTTAGTTTGTTATTTGTTATTTACCGTCTTATTTCCTCCCAAACATTGCATACAACAACACACATATGTGCAGACACCCACACACCCACACCCGCACAGAAAATGATAATAATGAAAGTAAATATTTTTCCCCTTTTATCTTCCAAAATCTTTTCTTCAACTTTGACTTCCTGTCAAGTCCCTTTGCATATATTTTATCTTACATTTGAATGTACACAAAACAATAAACCTTTCTAAATAATTTTTCTAATACATATCTGAAAACATAATAAATCCTTAATTGTTGTCCACTTCCTTTTAGTTCCTTTATCACTCGAATGCTAGCACGGAGTCAAAACTATTATTGTATTTTTGAACATATCTTCTATAACCATCCCATTTTTCCGCAAATTTTTGCTTTGAGTTTCCTCTGAGTTTACTAGTCAGTTGAGCCATCTCCACCAATTCCTGTAATTTGATTTGCCAATCTGTCATTTTTGGAGCCTCGTGATCTTTCCATGCCTTGGCCACAAGTATATGAGCCGCTGCGGTTGCATACAACATGTGAATTTTTGCCTAATATTTTCGAGCATTTTCGAGGTTGCTCAAAAATATTAGGCAACAATTCACATGGCTATCAAACCCACAATGACATTTTCAAACTGTAGGGTACATTGGCCTGTGACCAGTCATTCATTAGCAGCCATTGTCATGTGCAGTTTGGAGTGTAAGTCGTCCACCGGCAGAATCAGAGACCAGGGAGAAGAGATGGTGAAGGAAGACTGGAGGAAATTTAAAGACTATTTACAGAAGCATTATAAAATTACGAACGTTTGAGGTTATCAGATTGAATGTAAAAGAATGTTATTATAAAAATGACAATGTTAAAGAAAGTATATTTAATAAGACATAGGGAAATGTAAGGATAAATAAGACAATAATACTAATCTGAACCAAAGATACGCCAGAGGGAAAGAGTTTACTACCAGAATATAAGACCTAGAATACAGAGTGGGAAGGCATGGGGAAGTCGCAGACCTAAGTTAATGCTGAAGAATATAATGATACAATATTTGTTTTTAACTTTTTTATTCTTACCGTTTTTATTTTTCTTTATGTTTTTGTATAATGTATGTATTGTTTTTCCTTTGTTTTTTTCCTTTTGATGTGTTTGTCGATTTGTTCTTTTTTTTGTTTATTGAATGCGGAAAATAAAATATTATATAAAAAAAAAATGGAGTGTAAGTCGTCTAAGGCTGTAATGCTGATTTTGGGTATAAGCCCTGCTGAACTCTGTGCAGAGATCTGGCTGCAAATATGCTTAGTGAATCTTGTGTTTGACTGTGACTGCACAGGACAGATTGGCCCCAGCCTGGAGCCCCTTCCACACAGTAATTGTGTGAAATGAAGGCCAACGTCCCTGAAGCAAGAGGACTGCCACTATTACAACTAAAGGAGTTGAGAGTCAGCACCCACTTAGACTTAACACTGGACCGTGTCCAGACTGTAGGTATTTCTCAGCGTGTACTTTGAATTTTCTCCAATGCAGACGTCAGGGACTGTGCTGAGGAGGGCTACACTGAGGAGGAATGTCACTGACTCCTGACCCTGAATCTTCCCAGGAACAGGAGGACAGTATAGATTTGGAACAGTGATTTGCAGAAGGGCATAGTTCAGAAGGCAAAAGCTGGGAAATACTGGATGGGGAACAGCTAGAAGAAGAAAGATTGGGAGAGGGTTAACAGATTCACAGTCATTGGACAGCATTCCTTCACTGCCCTTCTCAAGGTCAAGAAGAGCTCAGAAAGTCATGTAGGAGTCATGTAGATTAATAGGGGCGGAGGGGCGGGTAAACCTTAATTGGGAGCACCACCATTTTTAGGGAGATGCCTTCTTTTGTCTCTCACTGTATTAAAGAATTTAACTGGTAAGACGTTCCTTTCATTTGATCTTCTTATTTTCTGCCACGGGGGAGGAAGCCAATTTCCCGAAGCCTGACAATCAAGGCAAACATGTGTACCCTTACCCAAACACATGCGCATCCTCCTGGTGCTGTCCTGCCAAGGCGGGCTAGAAAGGCAACATGAGCGAGGCAGGCAGGAGCCCTTAAAATCAGTCTGATAGGGCTGAATGGAAGGGCACATGCCTGTTGCATCTGTTGGTTTCTGTGTGTTGCCACTGTGCAGTGCTTGGGGTCACAAGTCTCTGTTTTGCATTCCAGAGATTCCAGGCTATTGGAAGTCTCACGGAAGACAGGAGACAGATGTGATGTTACTGGTTTCCTGTTCCTTTGTTTTTCAGTTGCTCTCTGCTTTCACAGAGAGAGCATGTATATTTATTTTCTGTCTGCGTAGTTAGAAAGAAAACCTAGCAATGTAGTTCAATATTTCTCGTCCTTCCCTGCTGCTGCATACTCTGCGTAATGAGGGAACGTGCCTGGAGCCTTATCAGAGGCTCAGGTCGTTAATCATCATCAGAGGCGATTCCGAAGGACTCAACCGGAGGATGAGCTTTTCCAGCTTGGTCGTAGCGGAGGCTCCGACAGCATCCTCGTGGCGCCCTGCCAGCCTCACACAGCTTTACAAGGCTGGGATGCAGGGTTGCCTTGCATAGCAGTGTGGGGATGGCGGGGGCAGAGTGAGGAGCAAAATGTGCCCTCAAAAAAACTTACTATTATTACGATTTTCTAAAACCATTAATTCCAACCGTCTCATCTCTAACTGAAACTGCTGCTGTTCCCTTTCCTGCTCAGCCCTCCATTTTTCTTTTTCCAATTCTTGCTCAAGCCTAAATTGTTCAGTTTCTTGCTCAGCCCTCAATTTTTCTTTTTCTAATTCCTGCTCCAGCCTAAATTTTTTTTGTTCAGTTCTATTTTTATCAAGCTCTAATTTCAGGTTTGACGGGTAAAACCTCAGCGCCTAGGACTTGCCGATCATCAGGTCGGCGGTTCGAATCCCCGCGGCGGGGTGCGCTCCCGTTGCTCGGTCCCAGCGCCTGCCAACCTAGCAGTTCGAAAGCACCCCCGGGTGCAAGTAGATAAATAGGGACCGCTTACTAGCGGGGAGGTAAACGGCGTTCCGTGTGCTGCGCTGGCTCGCCAGATGCAGCTTGTCACGCTGGCCACGTGACCCGGAAGTGTCTCCGGACAGCGCTGGCCCCCAGCCTCTTAAGTGAGATGGGCGCACAACCCTAGAGTCGGACACGACTGGCCCGTACGGGCAGGGGTACCTTTACCTTTACCTTTAATTTCAGGTTATATTCTTGAACTAATTTCCACTTTTCAAAATCCTCTGAAAACTGTGGAACTTCTACTTCAGGTGGGGTTTTAGTCATCTCTTCTATTCTGGTTTCTTCCCCCCTGAGGATTCCCATTCTCTTCTCCAGAGCGTTCATCTGGGTTTTCCCTCACTGGGTGCTTGGTCTTCTTGGGTGGCATTATGGGTGAGTCCGTATTTTGCAATAATTAAATAAGAGACTTTCACTCTCAGCACTGTTCCTCCCGGCTTGGCTTTTCAAAACCCTGGTCCCCAAAGTATAGCTTTAGGTTTTTTCTCTAACCTTTCAAGCTTCCTTCGACTCACCCTGAGCCTAAGCCTCTGCCAGAACAGTCTTTTGAGATCTCTTGCTCTTATTGTTATCTCAGCCACGCGGCAATCTGGGGTTTATCCTCAATCACACCCTCGGGCCAGGTAATCGCTTCACCGATTTACCCTTCCCCTCTCCCTTTACCCCACCCTCTGCCCTTGCCACCTCTTGCTGCCTGCCAAACAAATGCTGGAGGACGAGGCGTGAAGAGAGAAGGCAAAAAGATAATCGGTACATCCTCTTCCCTCAAGCGGATTGGCATGGACAGTCATCTCTGGGCTTTTTTAAAGGCCAACTTCACTACCATCTTCAACGCCATGCTCTTTTTCTAGAAAAAGAGGTGCCAGAACTCACCATGAATGGCAATGGCTCCCACCTGAGAGGTGCCAGAACTGATTTCCGGCGATTTCCGGCTGAAAAGAAAGCCCTACTTGATGGTCATATCACTCATAGCAATTAATTTGCTCTGATCTAAAAGATGAAGCAAACTCTAAACGAATTGACCAAAGTGACTGTGGGTAGGCCACATCGCCACAGTTAAAATGAATATTTTAGCTGGGGTTCTTTTTTTATTTAACACGTTGCCAATTAAAATTCCAATTACAACGCTCAACATGCTGCAGTCATTAATTATGGAATTTATCGAGGGGGGGAAAAACTAAAGACCTCTTGTAAAAATGTGTCACCTTACAAAGGAAAAATATTTGAAGGAGGCATAGTGACATCTAATTTTAAATTGTTTTGCAGCTGCACTGGGGAAAAAATGATATTTTGAGCTGATAACGACAGCTTTAGTCTAATGTAATACTCATTTGTAGGGTTGCCAACCTGGGGGAGGGAAGACTGTCCTGACTTGGTCCCCCCCCCCCACTTACCATTGTTAATGTATAAGGGGAAGGAAGCTCAGGTTGTTCGCCACATCACCTTTCCCCTCAGAAGAAACACATTTTTTGTATCTATTTGGTCATTTTTGTTCAACATGTATGCTGCTGGGATGTGGCTGGTGGTAGTGGTTGTGTTAGAACACTTAAAGGCCTCACCTTTTTTTTTTTTTTTTTCACAGCCACAGCATCATATCTCACTTGTTTCTTAGAACACCCTATAATATCCTCCTCCCATTGGGAGGTGAAAATCGCATCAACAAGTTGTTTGACCATGTGCATTTTGATATGGGGATCCTTCAAAGCAAGTGATCACCCTCATGGATTCTAAGGTGCTACAGTCTACCACAAATCTGCATCAAGATCTGGCCAGGGTAAAGGCAGGCAGTAGAAGGCAACAGCCACTTCTGACACCACAGTGACTTACTTATTCAGACAAGCGTACGATGAGTTGGAGGATGAGGAGACAAAGGATGGAGAAGGAGCAGGTAGACACACAGTAGACATGGAAGGAACCGTCTGCTTTGGTTGTCTCAGTTTCTCATTTTTCCTGTCTTAAATTCAGTTCTCCACAGTCTTGCAGCAACCTGTTCGTACTATCTTATGCAACCACATGGTTCCATCATTTTTAACAGACAGGGTAAACAAATTTGCTTAAATTGATGAAATAATGATGTGGTACGTTTTTTGCTACATTGCTATCAAATATTTAAGGTAGTGCTTTTCAGAGGCAGCAAACTCTTTTCACACACTCATGTAACCCTTTTAAATAAGATGCATCCTCGAAATCTGGTGTGGGAGCCAGATTGGAACTGTGATTCAAAAAAAGCTAGACTTTTCTTCTTCTTCTTTGGTGATCCCTCATAGCCGAGGAAGATTGTCTTCCATAAACACAGTTTTAACATTGGGTCGTAAGTGACTGTGGAGGCCAATTCTGGACCCACACGTCCTTCCACAGTGGGGACATAGGTTTCTGGGTGGGAGTTGATCACGGTGAGGGTTTGCCAAGCGTGCCTTCCTCTTAGTACGTTTCTCCCTTGCGTCCTGAGTTTGAGTGTCTTCAAAGCCCATGACACCTTTGGTAAAGGCTGTTCTCCAACTGGCGACTCGCAGACCAGTGTTTCCCAGCTGCCAGTGTTTATACTACATTTTTTTTAGATTTGCCTTGAGAGAGTCTTTGAACCTCTTTTGTTGACCACCAGCATTGTGCTTTCCATTTTTAAGTTCGGAATAGAGTAGTTGCTTTGGAAGACGATCATCAGGCATCTACACAACATGACCAGTCCAACGAAGTTGATGTTGAAGAATCATCGCTTCGACACTGGTGATCTTTGGAAAAGAGGAGGAGCAACTTTTAAGAAAGTTGAGGGGAGTAGAGGGGTTGTTACTCTGTTAAATAGTCTAAGTATTTTGCATTCTAGAAGGGGAGAACATGTTAAGGAGAATATGTGAGGGGAAAACAAAGCCATACTCAGATAGCCTTCCCCCATACCCTCCAACATTTCTCCAATGAAAATAGGGACATGCCATTTACATAATGATAATTTTCCTATTTATACCCCACACATCTTGCTGGGTTGCCCCAGCCACCCTGGGCAGCTTCCAACACATAAAAAACCATAATAAAACATTAAACATTTTTAAAAAACCTCCCTATACAGGATTGCCTTCAGACAGCTCGGGGGGGGGGGTCACATAACTCCACACACCCCAACATTTCTCCAATGAAAATAAGGGCATCCTAAGGAAAAGTGGGACATTACAGGATCAAATCAGAAACCAGGACGGCTTCTCTAAATCAGGAGTGTCCCTGGAAAATAGGGTCTGCTCCCCCACTGGCCTGCATATACATGCAGTGCAGACCTCTGAAAGGATGGAAGGAGCCTTCCCATATAAAGAATGCTGTGTGATTTGGAACCCTGAACAATCAGAGTTCTGGATCATTCGGAAGGCTCCCTTTCCTTCAGGCTATTGCCCTTTACAGAGGCCAAAGAGGGATTCCTTGTATTGGACACACTTCCTGGTCTCATGTTCTCCTTAACCAGAAGTGAACAGGGCTAATGTTTATTCACTATTGTGTCATCCCTCATTCTCCCTCAGTTCTTCAACATTTTGGCAAAGCGCGGAGACTGCACACTAAATTAATGTCAACACTGGTTGGCTTAGACCAGATACCTCTCTATTTCACTGTGATATGAAATATATTTTTTTACATATCATTCCCAACAATCATATAACATAGTTTCTTATCTTATACAGTGTTTTGGACTTCAATTAACCACATCTGAAGATTTTTCACTTTATCACTTAATCTACATTTCTTAATTTCCTTATTACTTTTAATTATCCTTAACAATTCTCTTCATAATATTCTCTGCAATATTTCACATAGTCCTCCTTACAAAACCTCTTGCAATCCTACTAGTGTAATCTGTTTATTACAATTGCTTTTCAAAGAGTTCAAATATTTACTCCAGTCCTCTGAGAATCTCTAGTCCCACAGGTTTCGGATCCTTCCTGTCATCTTATCTAATTCTGCATAGTCCATTATTTTCATCTGCCATTCTTCTTTCGTCAGTAATTCTTCTTCGTTGTGATATGAATTCATACTCATTGATTATGTGTGCCATGGAAGCCTTGCTTATTTTTAAGGACTTGGGTCACAATTTAGGGCACAGACTCTCTCAATATCGGTAGAGAATATGGGTGCTTCAATTCAGCTAAGGCTGTGACTTCAAATAGCCTCAGCACTTTTCCTCAACTTACTGGGCAAAGTTTGTAACAGTGACAAGCATGGAGTTCTCTGGCACACAGTTTGAAAACCACTGTTTTCAGGCAGATTTTCTGTAGTATAAATTACAAAGTCATGTCATTTTGCACTTCTTTTTCATCTTGAGAAACAATCCTCATAAATTTAGAAACTCTTTGTAAGAAGAGGGTAGCACCAGCAGCACCAGGAAAAAAATCAGGAGGTAAAGCCAATAGGTGAAAATACTATTTTAATGAACTACGCCAACACACCGGGATTCTTCATGGTGCAGTTCATTAAAAGTACAGTAATTCTGAATCTCTGCTTCATGGATCACTGCATCTTAAAAGACAGCATCTTAAAAAGTAGATACATCACCTTACCAACAAAGGTCCGTATAGTAAAAGCTATGGTTTTCCCAGTAGTGATGTATGGAAGTGAGAGCTGGACCATAAAGAAGGCTGATTGCCGAAGAATTGATGCTTTTGAATTATGGTGCTGGAGGAGACTCTTGAGAGTCCCATGGACTACAAGAAGATCAAACCGATCCATTCTGAAGGAAATCAGCCCTGAATGCTCACTGGAAGGACAGATCGTGAAGCTGAGGCTCCAATACTTTGGCCACCTCATGAGAAGAGAAGACTCCCTGGAAAAGACCCTGATGTTGGGAAAGATGAAGGGCACAAGGACAAGGGGACAACAGAGGACGAGATGGTTAGACAGTGTTCTCGAAGCTACCAGCATGAGTTTGACCAAAGTGTGGGAGGCAGTGGAGGACAGAAGTGCCTGGCATGCTCTGGTCATGGGGTCACGAAGAGTCGGACACGACTAAACGACTAAACAACAACAACAATTCTGAACCTATTAGTTTCAACTCTTACTCTTTATTCATGCATCAAGAAAGGCATTTAAAACAGGCCTTTGGTTAGACAGTCCCACGCCATCCATTTCGAACAGTGGAATTTATTCTGATTACACTGGAACCTCCTCCTGCAACCATAATCCGTTCCAGAGGTCCATCCGGAGGTCGAAACAGGTCGCTGGAAGAGGCACCATTGTGTGCAGGTGCAGGCGGTGATCACCGCTTCTGCGCATGTGCAAACGGCGATCGCCGCTCCTGCACATGCGTGACTGGCGGCAAACCCACCGGTTACTTCTGGGTTTGCCGTGGATGCTGGGCGAAACGGACGCAAGCGGAGGCAGACGTAAGAAGAGATTTGACTGTACTGCCGTATCGTTTTGTTTCCCGAATGCCAGGAGTTCAACATGCAATCCTCACAGAAAATATCGCAAGCAGCCTGAAGTTACACATATTTTCTCAGAAGCAAGTCAAAACAATCTTAATAGCACTTTGTTGCAGATAAGTGTCCTGAGGATGGGGGCTTTTAAAGCAGTATTCTTCAAATCACCTTTCTCTGAAATAACTGCACTGGAAAATAATGGCGGCCAAAGTGTTTTCCATTCTCAGCCTTTCTGCACTCTAGTGCAGTGAGCGAGCTTCAAAAGCTTGGAAGTAGACACATTTTTGAAGGCAAAGAGGTATATAGAAAGAGCTATAACATCCGCAATTTCTTTTTAATCAGTTACTCATAGGAGTGTTGATTTGGAATTCTCTTTTGATCTGTCTCAGGGATTCTCTTTGAACTTCAGGCGCTGCCAGTTTGAAACTGCATTTCATGATCTCCACATCTCCTCTGAGGTAAGTGGAGAATAGAAGCCTCTTTAAAGTTCCATTTAGGGCGTTATGCTGGTCATCCTAGAAGTTAGTGATAACTGCTCACTCTGCTTTCAGTGGAGAAGAATTGCAGCGTGGGTTTCCTGAGTGGCTCACACCTGAAGCCATGTTGAGCCTAGGTGAGAGCAGCGTCAGTACCAGAGACATTTCATTTTCATCCATGTTTTTTCACGAGAAGAGATCAACATTATATATAATAATAAATCTTTATTGCGGTCCAAAAACCCATAGAACAATTTCAGAACCAAAAAATACACTTAAGACAGCCAACCACAAAAGAGAGAGAAACCGAGGCGGCCATTTTGTTATGTCTCGAGCATGATGGTCTTTGTTTCTTTTAACTTCCAAAATAAACTTTCCACGGCCAGTGTAATATCTTTGGACCTGTCATCCAAAAGATATTTAATATGGGAGGCTTCAGATTTTCCTGGCAGATTTGCCAGTAGGGCTTTGATCAGTTGGTCCCTTGCTTGCTCTTACTGCCCAAAATGCAGTATGATCTGCTTCATGCAATCGACGTCCTGAGAACATAAACAAAGCCTATTCTGATAAGGGATGCCTCTCAGTCTGCTTCCAAGGGAAATACATTTAGTCTGGCTTTGGTAAATAAATGCTGATAGGTTGATACAGACAGGTTCCTAAAATATGAGGATATCTGAAGGTTGTACCCATATTGGATTCCTGCTGCTACCAGGTCAGAGATTACATGAGATCAAGATCGCAGGTCGCTATGTGAAATGTCCCAAAGCCTTTGCCTCAGGGAATCAAGGGCGGTATCAAAGCCCAGATGATACAACAGGGATGGTGGCAGTCCAATCAAGGTGGCTTTAATGATAATAGTTTCCAGCCATGGGCTGATAAACTCCTTGTTGGTTAAATGTAGAAATAATCCCTTCCCCAGGCCAAATACTGAGATCTTGAGCCAGTATCACATTTATTTTTTATTAATCTTACTCCTCATAGATCAACTTGCTTCCCCCAAATGTTTCCTTCCTCTCTTAGTGCTATACTTGCAACAATCTTGTGAGGTAGGTGTAATGGTTCTAGGGGTTGCTCGTGCGTAAGCCGGTGCAAACACCTGGCTGGATTGCCTGAGTGAACCTTTTCTGTCCGGACGGCCACTCACCCATGGCTGTCTCAATCGCTGGCAGAATTCGTCAGTGGGCGTTTCTTAAACTTCTTCCAGCAAAGAAGCTCTTTGACGCCTAGTCTCCTCCTACTGTCTCTGCGCGAAAGCCTTCTGCGCAAGGAGGGCGTAGGCAGCGGAGGACCTCTACTCTCCCCGCTGGTCCCCAGCAAGGAGTCATGGGACCGCCTCGCCACTTCCCCCATCTGCCCCCCTTCTCCACTGGTGCTACACTGATTCTCTTCCCCAGAAGATGGGCTGCCTCTCCCAATCCCGGGACGCTCTCCGGAATCCCTCTGGATTTTGCTCTCTCCCTCCGGCACTGATGGCAGTTCCCTGACAGTAGGTTAGGCTAAGACAAAACCAGTATAATTCATGAGAACCAGCATAGTTTAATGGCATACCCTCCAACATTTCTCTAGCTCTTACAACGACAAAGATGTGCTTGGAAAATGTTGACTGAATTATCAATAATTGAACGATTGACCGAATAAGTGGTTTCTGTTTTTCAGCGTCTTTGCAAAACTTGCAGAACATATTATTCAAGGTTGGAAGAAATGCTCCGAATGTAGATAAACTCATTAAGGAATTCGGCTTTTCTGGGTGCAGATTTGTTTACTTGCTTGGTGCTGAATTCACACATCCCGAGCCATAGGCTAGTTTCATATTCTAGGAGATTTAAAGAATAGATTCTAGCGGATGACTAGGACTCACAGATTCCTACTTCAACCCCAAAAGCTTAGCATAATATCATGCATACTATTGGCCGTCACTGTCTGTCTGGGAGCAACAGCAGTCAAGCTCAGTCTATTATATCTAATCTGTTTCTTGCTTCCCTTGCAATTCAAATTCCGACTCAAAACCCATTATTTCACTACAGCGAGTCTGCCACCTAGCTGGATATCATCCTGAAGACAGTCATAACACATGGGTACAGGGTAGTAATTGCATTGTGAAATGAACCTTTAACTGCCAGTGGGGTTGGTAATCGATAATTAAATAAGGAGTCAAGATGAGTAAGTAACCCAATAAGCCAAATTGGTTTCGTGGCTGGTTGAGAATATCGATGACTCAATTTTCAGGTGAAAAGTAAAAGTGTGGTAGAAACAGAATGGTTGAATACACTTTCAAAATGTTCGCTTCTCAGTGTGATGTGTCTCTGAGCACCTTCAACAACCCTTTTATTACACCCTAATTAACCTGAAATAACTAACTGCCTTCCTCTCTCATAAATACAGTGGTTTGCATTAGAACCCCCAGAACATACACAAAGTGAAAGCATCAGAAAAATGGAGCCTTTGACTATCCTGACTGGAGTATAAAAACAGGCTTTTTTCCAGGGTGACAAATTCATATTAAGTGATAATGAACATGTAACGTAAGAACTATATAGAAAAGCAAAGGTCACAGCTGGAGGATTTTAATTATGAATTATTTCTTGTTTTACCTCCAAGAACAGTGTAACATATTCCCGACAAATTAACAGTTTAACACAGTGCACCTGCTGGAGATAAATAATGCACCGATCACCCCCATGTGTTTTTGCACTCCTTTATATTGTACAAATGCCAGGTGTAAAATAAAGTCCTGGTAAAGAAATTACAAATAAAATGCATTATTCTAACCTAGGGCTGAGCCACCTGAACCCAGATCCAGTTCCTTTGAGGAGCGACAGGCTCCCCTGCTCGCATCTGACAACCACAAGGAAAAATAGACACATTGGAAGGGTCTGTGGTTGTGGGAATGGTGCCTGATAAAGCGTTCACATTAGAAAACTGGAAAAAGGGTGGCCCCTGTCAAAATAGTGAGTTCCATTCACTGATTAGGGTACTAGATCGCAACGCTTAACAAATTCTCGGTTGCGGTTCTTGATTTACCAATGCACCTCAGATTCTTTGTTACTTTTATATCAGCAACATGTCTATTTGGACTTGGGTTTTAATCACTGAATTTCACCCAGCAATGAGAACTACCCTGGGAGAAGTCATGCAGGAGGAGGAGAAAACAGTAGAGCAGAAGCCTTATTTTCCAAACATATACCGTACTTTTTGCTCTATAAGACTCACTTTTTCCCTCCTAAAAAGTAAGGGGAAATGTGTGTGCCTCTTATGGAGCAAATGCAGGCTGCGCAGCTATCCCAGAAGCCAGAACAGCAAGAGGGACCGCTGCTTTCACTGCGCAGTGATCCCTCTTGCTGTTCTGGCTTCTGAGATTCAGAATATTTTTTCCCCTTGTTTTCCTCCTCCAAAAACTAGGTGCGTCTTGTGGTCTGGTGCACCTTATAGTGCGAAAAATACGGTAATACAGTGGAACCTCTGTTTTCAAGTGTCTCGGAAGCCAGACGTTTGGGTTTCCAAATGCTGAAAACCCAGAGGTGAATGCTTCCATTTTTGAACACGCCTCGAAAGTCAAATGGCTTCCAAGGCACGTTTCTCCATTTTCTCAATGCAGTTTGCCGACTGCCCATTGCGCCTTGGTTGTCGAACGTTTCGGAAGTCAAACGGTCTTCCAGAACGGATTACGTTCGACAACTGAGGTACCACTGTATAATGTTTTCAAACGTTCATAATCCACTTTCTCTATATGCACAGACACACACTTGAAGGTTCTTCCGTATCAGTTTGTGCTCCGAGCCCCAAAACCCATCCCTCATGGAAATAAAGACACAGTGGAGACAGAATTTAGTTTAAATGTTAATGGGCAAATGTTGGCCACAACTTTAGTGAATACGCAAATGTGACTGGTATTGACTTAGGCATTGGTATCAAAACTATAACTGGCTCCTGCCCCACCCTGCAGGAAACCTGGAAGGGTAAACAACCAGCAGGGGGATCTCCGTCAGTGTATATTGACTGGTGCTCACCCTTGGGGTTCCTGGGGGTCCTGGCATGGCCCTAGCCCCTCTCCGGGCTTTAGTCAAGATCCAGATCCCCGGATTCCTTTAACGGAATACCGTATTCATTGGAGGGGCAGGTGATGGGTGCACCTCCCCTCCCCACATCCCCCTAAACCAATGCCTAACCGCCTAACCTTACAAAGTTGTGACTATTGCTAAGAGGTAGGCAAAATCCAAGTGGCCACAGCCTATCTGCCACATTGGGAAAAATTCCTACCTGGCCCCTGTTCCAAAATAGGTGACCAACCGAAGTCCAAAGCAAGGCCAAACACGACCTAATTAACGGATAGGTGGGTGGGTGTTCGGCAGCACGAAGCAAAAGGAGGTCCCTACGTCGCACTGTCAAATAGATACTCCCAACCCATGGTACCGATTGGCTAAAGGCGAGTGGCATAACTGTGGCCCACAAGCCGGTTTGGGAAGAGTTTCAGGGGCCGAGCACAACATGGACCCTCTGTTACGAGGATCCAACTTAACAACCCTGTAGAAATATCCATTTCTTTTATCCATTCTTCCTATCCACCCATCGATCTAGATAAATGTCCTTGGCCTTTCTACAGGAAATATGGTCCTGGTATGGGGAAGACTCAGGGAGGGACTCGGGTGGCACTGTGGGTAAAACCTCAGCACCTAGGACATGCTGATCGCATGGTCGGCGGTTCGAATCCCCGCGGCGGGGTGCACTCCCATCGTTCGGTCCCAGCGCCTGCCAACCTAGCAGTTCGAAAGCACCTCCGGGTGCAAGTAGATAAATAGGGACCGCTTACCAGCGGGAAGGTAAACAGCATTCTGTGTCCTGCGCTGGCTCGCCAGATGCAGCTTGTCACGCTGGCCACGTGACCCGGAAGTGTCTGCAGACAGCGCTGGCTCCCGGCCTCTAGAGTGAGATGAGCGCACAACCCTAGAGTCTGGCAAGACTGGCCTGTACGGGCAGGGGTACCTTTACCTTTACTTATGGGGAAGACTCACAGCATGGCTCATTGTTTCTCACATTAGCACAGAAGAAGCCACACATCGGTGGCCTCACTGGTGTGATGAACACTGTCTTAGATGATCCCTTCCACAGATAAAGGGCATTTCAAAGGGGCCGGTTCCCTCCAACCCAAAAATACAAACATCATCCCAACACCTGCGGATCTATTTCCTGTACCATAAGATTTCACACTTCTTTCTACCAAGACTGCATGTGCTCTCAAGACCAAAGATGGCTGCTTTGAACACACTGCGGTGATGAAAGTGATTTAATACCAAGGAGACAGCCTCCTGCAAGATGAGAGGGATATTTCCCAAAGGAATGACATTGATGAGGTCTGACTGGGTGAAACAAGCATGAAAACAGCATGAAGTGGTAGCTGTATAATCAAGGCAGAAGGGGTAGCATAGCTTGCGGCGGGGAAAGGGAGAAGTCTCTTCAGCAAAAAAAAGGCCAGAGAGACTTGCTCATAAACATTTCAAATCTTAAATCAGAAAGCCCTCATTCGTGGCATATGCGCCATTGTCTCTCTAGGACAGAAAAAGAGGGCTGGGAGATTACTTGGCCTTGAGCAAAGAGAAGACTTATTCTGATTGTGCTAAGAATGGCAGTGGCAAATGCCTCTTGCACATTTGAAGGAAGAACGGACACACACACACACACACACGGCCCACCAATCAAGAGCCAGCTTTCAAGCCACCGCAGGTTCAGAAGAAAGGATTTGAAGCTGTTGCTTGCCAAGATGCAAGGCCAGAGATGAATGACTCCAGAAACAGTGGCAAAGATGGAAACCAAAAAGGAATTGTCTCTGGTACAAAGCATGCATCACATTATGACATTTATCCAAAAGCCAGATACAACGTAAACATTCTGAGTTCATGAGCAGATTTTTTAAAAAGTGATCACACGTGTCTCTCGTCAACACTGAAATGTTATGTAGAAGGCAGCAATATTTTCAATACTTTCCCGCATGTGCAATTCAGTTTTCATTTAAAGCCACATCTATCAAATCTGCACCGTCCAAAACAATATGGGAACGGCAACACTGTCATCCGGTGAAATTTGCACTTATCCACATTTTGCTATGCAATTCTCCAACCAACTTTTACAGATAGGCATGTATTAGAGATAAGCATGAATAAAATGCACATATCAGTGAAAGTAATATACAAAATGCCATATTTTAGGGGGAACTGCCTGTGTACATTAGTCAAAACCGCGTACAAAAAAATGTGTTCATTAGGTGAAATTCACACTAAAATGTTGATGAATTTTCATGAGGATTTTTTTTAAAAAATCCTAAACTCCTTCATAAATGTGAAGAACCAAATTTAGAATTATAGAATTGTAGAATTGTAGAGTTGGAAGGGAAGACAGGAGTGCCTGGCGTGCTCTGGTCCATGGGGTCACGAAGAGTCGGACATGACTGAACGACTAAACAAAAACAACAAAGAGTTGGAAGGGATTCTACAGGTCATCTAGTCCAACCTGCCTAGTCTGCAGGGATCTCAGCTAAAGCGTCCAGGACAGATGGCCGTCCAACCTCTGCTTAAAAACCTCCAAGGAAGGAGAGTCCACAACTTCCCAAGGGAGACCATTTCACTGTCAAACAGCTCTTACAGTCAGAAAGATGTTTGGTCAGCATCTCCAATTTAAGATTGGAAATATGAGAAACTGAGAAGCTGAAACTGACAGGTGCTTCCATCCTTACTTCGAAGATAGCATGACAATATATGATGTATGGAAGTGAAAGCTGGACCATAAAGAAGGCTGATCGCCGAAGAATTGATGCTTTTGAATTATGGTGCTGGAGGAGACTCTTGAGAGTCCCATGGACTGCAAGAAGATCAAACCTATCCATTCTGAAGGAAATCAGCCCTGAGTGCTCACTGGAAGGACAGATCGTGAAGCTGAGGCTCCAATACTTTGGCCACCTCATGAGAAGAGAAGACTCCCTGGAAAAGACCCTGATGTTGGGAAGGATGGAGGGCAGAAGGAGAAGGGGACGACAGAGGACGAGATGGTTGGACAGTGTTCTCGAAGCTACCAGCGTGAGTTTGACCAAACTGCGGGAGGCAGTGGAAGACAGAAGTGCCTGGCGTGCTCTGGTCCATGGGGTCACGAAGAGTCGGACATGACTAAATGACTAAACAACAACAACAACAAGAGCAGGCTTCCTCAACTTTGGCCCTCCAGATGTTTTGAGACTACAATTCCCATCATCCCTGACCACTGGCCCTGCTAGCTAGGGATCATGGGAGTTGTAGGCCAAAAACATCTGGAGGGCCGAGGTTGAGGAAGCCTGCTATAGCGAAGGTGCTTATTCCCCACCACCACCCTCTAGAAATACAAAACAAGACCACACACTCAAGAGTAGAGGAACTGATGTTATAATTCTGAAAACAAAACACTGCCCTGAAAGTTAATCTAATCTTGAACAGTTCGGTGACAGAGGACTACGGCTGTCATGGTATTAATTCATCCCATGCTAACTTCACAAGCGTCGTTACAGCCAATGAAGTTGCCTGATAAGGTGGTTAATTCTAGAAGAACAGAATTCATTGAGCTTGGAGAAAATAGCAGTTCATTGGGGATCAAGATAATCTGCTGCACCTGTATAAAATTATGCACAGGGCAGATAATACTGGGACCCAATGGGTGTCATCCAACGAAGCTGAATGGTACAAGATTCAGGGCAGACAGTACTTCTTCACCCAGTGTGTTGTCAAAACTCTGGAATTTACCATCACGAGATGTTGTGAGGGTCACCAGCTTGGACAGCTTTACGATAGGATGAGGCATATTTATAGAGGGTAAAGCTATCAATGGCAAGCAGTTATGATGGCTATATATCACTTCCTGGATCAGAGGCAGCCTGGCTCTACTGGGAATCACAAGTGAGAGAGTGCTGCTGGCCTCACATCCTGTGGCCTTTCCATAGATCTGGTTGACGACAGTGAGAACAGGGTGCTGACATGAGGGAAAGAAGACTGGCTTATGAAGATGGCGGAATATCCTGAGGCGGCTAGACTAACTGTGAGAATTAGAGAACAAAATGAGGGGGGGAATCTTGAAGAATCTTGAAGAATGGAAGTGTTTTGTGGAATTAAAAAAATATATTATGGTTATGTTAAAACGTGTTTTGTCAGGCTTCAGGGAATCTGACCCCCCTCCCTCACAGATGGCAGCCAAAAATGGGAAAACAAGAGGTTCTTACCATGGTATTCAATTCAATATTCACAGAGAGAGACGGATGATGCTGCCTCTCAAGTAATGGCTTTGCTCCACTAAAGTCCCACCCCCTCCGTCTCTCCTATTCTATGTCATCCCAGTGGCAGCTGATCCGTGCTTTCTCCCTCTGAGCTTTCTGTTCTACTACTCTCAATGCACGCCAGGTTCTGGAAGAAGGGGGTCAAGAATGCTTTCCAAAGACCCTGAGTCTATCAGCTGTCTCTCCCCTTCTTCTTCTTCTTCTTCTTCTTCTTCTTCTTCTTCTTCTTCTTCTTCTTCTTCTTCTTCTTCTTCTTCCTGCTGTTCCTCTTCCAATATTTCCCAGCTTCTCCCCTCTGCAGCCTCTGCAACTATGACCTTCTGCAAACCACTATTCTAAATCTATACTGTCGTCCTCCTCTTCTTGGGAAGGTTCAGAAAGGGGGAGGGTCCCCACCATTCCTCCTCAGTCCAGTCCCTGACTCATATGTAGGATTTGAATTATAGCAACAGATGAGAATTTGTGGTTATTTATTATTAACATATATAATGGATAAAATATACCGTACTTTTCTGCATATAAGGCTAGGGCTTTTCTTTACTAAAAAAAAATAAAAAGCGGGGTAGTCTTATACACAGGGACGCGGGTGGCGCTGTGGGTTAAAGCCTCAGCGCCTAGGGCTTGCCGATCAAAAGGTCGGCGGTTCGAATCCCCGCGGCGGGGTGCGCTCCTGTTGTTCGGTCCCAGCGCCTGCCAACCTAGCAGTTCAAAAGCACTCTCGGGTGCAAGTAGATAAATAGGGACCGCTTACTAGCGGGAAGGTAAACGGCGTTTCCGTGTGCGGCTCTGGCTCGCCAGAGCAGCGATGTCACGCTAGCCACGTGACCCGGAAGTGTCTTCGGACAGCGCTGGCCCCCGGCCTCTTGAGTGAGATGGGCGCACAACCCTAGAGTCTGCCAAGACTGGCCCGTACGGGCAGGGGTACCTTTACCTTTACCTTTACCTTTAGTCTTATACACAGGGGCAAGCTCCCCCCAGTTTCTTAATTCTGAGTCCTCCAAAATAGGGAGCGTGTAATACACAGAAAAATATGGTAAGTAATGTGGCAGCTCTATCAGGGAATAAAAGAACACCATGGAAGGGTGGATGGGAGGTCAACAGATATGAGAGATTCGTTTTGACTGTATTTTTAAAAATATTAAAATATTTAAGAAAGGGAGAAGGATCCTGGATTAGATAGGTCTGATCCAGCAGGACTCTTCTTATGCCAAGGCAGCAAATTATTCACATCCAGGTCCTCAAATTAACCCTAATCCCTACCCTTAGCCAGTACACTGGAGCTGAAGCAAAGTGTCATAACTTTCAGCCTGCTCTGTCTTCCTTCCAGAGGCTCATGTAGTATCTCCCGTTGCATTCCGTTGATGTCTTCCTTGGACTACTGCAATGCGCTCTATGTGGGGCTACCTTTGAAGGTGACCTGGAAACTACAACTAATCCAGAATGCGGCAGCTAGACTGGTGACTGGGAGCAACCGCTGAGACCACATAACACCGGTCTTGAAAGACCTACATTGGCTCCCAGTACATTTCCAGGCACAATTCAAAATGTTGGTGCTGACCTTTAAAGCCCTAAATGGCCTCAGTCCAGTATACCTGAAGGACCATCTCCACCTCCATCGTTCTACCCGGACACTGAGGTCCAGTTCCAAGGGCCTTTTGGTGGTTCCCTCACTGCGAGAAGCCAAGTTACAGGGAACCAGGCAGAGGGCCTTCTCGGTATTGGCACCCGCCCTGTGGAACGCTCTCCCACCAGATTTCAATGAGAAAAACAACCTCCAGACTTTTAGAAGACATCTGAAGGCAGCCCTGTTTAGGCAAGCTTTTAATGTTTGACGGACTATTGTATTTTAATATTTTCTTGGAAGCCGCCCAGAGTGGCTGGGGAAGCCCCGCCAGATGGGTGGGGTATAAATAAATTATTATTATTATTATTATTATTATTATTATTATTATTATTCCTCTTTTGAGACCTAATGCTGAGCATCCTTAGCTCTGGCCAGCAACATATAGGCCAGCATCTCTTATTATCTGCCCATTAAGCTGTGTGCTGCTTCCTATTATTTATTCATCTGAAGTACCACGGCATGCAGCTTGTCATTTCAAATGTATTGTTAAAGTGCTGCTTGATGTACTGTATTATGCAGCATATCAGTTTTGAAATAGACTTTAGCCTGTCAGTGTAATCCTTCTTACTGAACTCAAATAAAACTGCACCAACCTTGGATCAAGGTGGCTTAAGGAACTTAGGCGGTTTTAATGCCTCTGCCATGTTCTATTTGTATTTATTGAGCCTTTCGCAGAAGGAACTGGTTGGGATCTCTTCTTCATATATGTGCATAATCCCCTCTGTTGTCAGCAGAGTGAAAAAGGAGCGTACGCAGAGAATTTCTCTGCAGATGTTTAATTCTATTTTTATTCTTCACCCAAATCTATTTCTATGCCTTGCTTTCGGAGTTAGTTCAATGCTTTTCATCTGCGGGAATAAAGGAATAATGGCATCCCCGCTGTCTTGAGCATTTTCAATTCAATGGTTGTTGCTTTGTTTGATGCTAGATTGCTTCTTCGGTGGCTTGGAAGCTGGTGGGACAAATCCACTCATCAGTTTGCCCGGGGCAAGCAGGACACCCACCAGCACCCAGCTCTCCTCACTGAAGTTTACATTTACATTGAGGTTTGTAGAAAATAATAAATAGCAGGAGTCTCTCCCACTGTTCCTTATCTTCCTTATCTTCTGTCCCTCCAACTCTATTACAAGCAACACCAAAAGGTAAAGGGACCTCTGACCATTAGGTCTAGTTGCAGACAACTCTGGGGTTGTGGCGCTCATCTCGCTTTATTGGCCGAGGGAGCCGGCGTACAGCTTCTGGGTCATGTGGCCAGCATGACTAAGCCACTTCTGGTGAACCAGAGCAGCGCACGGAAACGCCGTTTACCTTCCCGCCGGAGTGCTACCTATTAATCTACTTGCACTTTGATGTGCTTTTGAACTGCTAGGTTGGCAGGAGCAGGGACCAAGCAATGGGAGCTCACCCCGTCGCGGGGATTCGAACCGCTGACCTTCTGATTGGCAAGTCCTAGGCTCTGTGGTTTAACCCACAGTGCCACCCGCGTCCCTACAAGCAACACCTCCTCTCTCCTAAACTCCCTGGGCATGTCAGAAGGCTTGGGAGAAGGGACAGGTTAGTGATGGCCACAAGTACTGGATCTCTAGCAAGGCAACCATTTCTTTATTGCTTATTCCTATACATTGCCTTTGTTGGATTCCAAGCCATTATCAGGAGAAACTGGCAACTCTCCCAGGCACCCGGCTTGGTCTCCTGTTGACCTCCCGGTCTGCTCTCCCGGCAGGGACCAGGCAGAGGTCGCGATAGGCGATCCTTCTCAGCGTGAGAAGAACACGCCACTCTTTCCTGCCCCCCCCCCCCCGGCAGGGGAAAGAGATAGACAGAAATGTATTTACATGCTTTTATGTCTGTCTCTGCAGTGTTACAAAAATCATGTCTGCTCTCTTCAAACTCCAGCAGACGACTGAACAAACACTTCCTGTGCAGCTCATATTACACTCTGAGCTAATTCCGGTGCTGTCTGTTTCCCACAGACACTCCCAACATCACATGACTTTTCCAAGCAATCAGCTTGCAGCATCATTGCTTCAATATCGTAACAGCCTTGTATGCAGTTTGCATAAAAGTGTGGGTCATTGGCAACAAAATTTTGCTCCTCTAAATCATCCTCCCTTAACCATCTGCCATCCAGGTGTTTTGGAGTCCTTCTGCTGCTGCTTCTTTGGCAATCCCTCATAGCCGAGTAAGATTGTCTTCCATGAACACAATCTTAAAAGTGAGTCCGTCACTGTGGAGGCCAATTCTGGATCCACGCGTCCTTCCACAGTGGAGACATAGGTTTCCGGGTGGGAGTTGATCATGGTGAGGGTTTGCCAAGCATGCCTTCTTCTTAGCATGTTTCTCCCTTTCATCCTGCGTTTGAGTGTCTTCAAAGCCCATGGCACCTGTGGTAAAGGCTGTTCTCCAATTGGAGCACTCGCAGGCCAGTGTTTCCCGGTTGACAGTGTTTATACTACATTTTTTAAGCTTTGCCTTGAGTGAGTCTTTAAGCCTCTTTTGTTGACCACCAACATTACGCTTTCCATTTTTAAGTCCAACCTCCCATTAGCCGGCCTATTCTGGATCCCTGCTTGGGGCACCATTTCTGATGCCTACTAAGTGATCACAGTGTATACCTGGCCAAACAACAGTGGTGGGGTGGTTGTAAGAAGAGGTTGTTTATTTATTCATTGATTTGACAGATTTGTACACTGGGTTTTTTGGGGGGGTGGGGTCTGTCCAAAGCAGCTCACAAATTCTACATGGAAAATATAATTTAAAAGCATTTAACACATCCAACTCATTTCAAACATTACTCTGTCAAAACATTGTTAAAAACCAGGTGGGGCAGGACACCATTAAGCCTATGAAATCAAGCCACAAACATCTCTGTATTTTGACACATTCCCTTTCTTTCTTTTTTTGAAGAACATCCCTCTTCTATTTACAAAAAAAAATCAGCTCTGCTAGCATGAGTCTTTTAACACCAAACCAAAGAAGAATTAACCTGCCAGATTTTCAGATCAACACACTTTCCTTTTCATCTGCTACAGGAAATAAGGAAAGCTTATTATGTATAACTTAATTTTTGCATATAGTGGTACCTTGTGTTACATGCACTTCAGGTTACATGCGCTTCAGGTTACGCACTCTGCTAACCCAGAAATAGTGCTTCAGGTTAAGAACTCTGCTTCAGAATAATAACAGAAATCGGGCTCTGGCGGCGCGGCAGCAGCAGGAGGCCCCATTAGCTAAAGTGGTGCTTCAGGTTAAGAACAGTTTCAGGTTAAGAACAGACCTCCAGAACAAATTAAGTACTCAACCCGAGGTACCACTGTATGTTGCACCATACAGGTGCCCACCTTATGAATTCCAGAGTGGATGTTGTTTTTTAGTCGTTTAGTCGTGTCCGACTCTTTGTGACCCCATGGACCAGAGCATGCCAGGCACTCCTGTCTTCCACTGCCTCCCGCAGTTTGGTCAAGCTCATGGTAGTAGCTTTGAGAACACTGTCCAGCCATCTCTTCCTCTGTCGTCCCCTTCTCCTTGTGCCCTCAGTCTTTCCCAGAGTGGATATGTGATCCTAAATGGCTTTCTGACCTGATGTGATGCACAGAGGCACACCCTCTACTGGCTTTTATCTACTGTGCTGAAAGAATCCACCAACCAGTTAACAGAAACGGGAACAAAACTATTCTGGTGCACAATCTATTCTAATGAATTTTTGGAGTTAGAATTTTACCAAAAGGTCAGCATCTATTAATTCATACTGTATATACCAACCCCCAAGCACAACCCTCTAGGTCAAAAGGTAGCATGCCTTCAGAATAAACCTATTTGAAAAAGGCCACACCAATGTCTTATGACAGTTATGAAATTATCTAGGCCACCATCCTAGACTAGTCTTACTTAATGTAACCATTCCCGGGCAAGTGACTTAAGAATTGGATTTTAAATGTAGAAAGGGTCGACTTTGATAGATGAACAAGGAAGAAAATAATCCCTTCATCTGCTTGGCACATTGAAAATAGTCACATTTGGTCTCTATTTTTATATTTGAAAAATATCTAAGTGGCATCACAAGAGAATTGAGATACATCCAGTATCTCACAGAAATCATTCAGAGCTTACATTAAAAGAAAGCAAAGGAACCAACATTCTTCACTAAGATTCACTTACTATATTTCAGAGAAAGAGAAATGAGTTATGCTTTTTTTCTTTTCTTTTTTTACAAATGCAAAAGGGATTAGAAAACCTCCTCAGACATCAAATATCAAATTATAACTGTTTCTGAATCAGGAGGGGTGACCCGTTTCCCCTTTTTTCATATCGATATTATTCTCTCTTTTAAAAGGGTGCATCCAGACAACAGCCTCTTATTAATTTATTTCGCCTCATCTCACCAATACATAGTACGGGGTGCATGAGAAGTACTACTGTATAACAAGGGAAATCAGAGGATGATTTGCTGTAAAGTCAGCCCTTGACATAATAGCTGTGAATTCCCTTAATACATTTTGTTTTACGATTAGAACATTTCCAACTAATACAGAAAGAAAATCAGGGATAGGTCATGTTATGTACTGAAGTTCTCACCCTGGGCCAGCAGGGGGATACTGTAGATAGTTTTCACTCAGGTCCACATATGCAAATAAGGGGTTGAAAGTGACGTTCGGTGATTGGGTAGTTACAGAGAATGGTTACTGTTGCGTTCTAGTGGAGCTCTAAAAAAGCAGGCTGGCTGAACCCTTCAGTTCAGTTCTGTTCTGACCTGTGGATAAACAAGAGCTGTTTGAAGAATCGCTGTGTCGTCTGATATGTTCACCCACAACTTAACAGGTCAGTCAGTAGAGCATAAGGCTCTTAAATTGATTGTTGTGAGTTCGAGCTCCACGTTGGGCAAAAACATCCTTGCATTGCAGAGGTTGCACTAGATTAGCCTTGCGGTCCCTTCCAACTCTACAATTGCAACTTGTCTTCCAAAGGGCAAAGTGTTAGAATTCCTGCTCCATGACTGCTGTCATGGGATTGTTGTCTATCACATGACGGTGTATGTTTTGACTCCACAGAGTGGGAAGTGACGGAGACAGGATGTTTGTGTTACTGTGTTCCATGAAGTGGGACTATTGTCCTTTGTTCTTTTTCTCTTTGCTATCTGATGCTAGAGAGAGAGGGAGCCATGTTGCAGTGCTCCATGTGTGTTTATATGTAAGTAAACGTAGATTAGTCAAAATGCTGAGTTGCTGAGGTCTGTTACGCAAGCTGCAAAGACTCTGCGGATCCCTAATTGTGCCGATGTCTGTTGGCATTGGTCACTGTGATGTTCGGGCAGAAGAAAGCTTTTGAAGTTCCCAAACGATCGACCAGGAGAGAGGTAGCATGCCAGTTAGGAATGTGTCTCTGCCAGGGTCCTACTCGGCACAAAGGACTTCATGTGTTGAGATGAAACTTGGTCATTTTATGAAAGGTAACTTGTGACGGTCTTCTCCTTGCCTCTTCTTTCTGAACTAGCAGGAGGTTTCCCATCCATACTAAGGGACGTGGGTGGCGCTGTGGGTTAAATCACAGAGCCTAGGACTTGCCGATCAGAAGGTCAGCGGTTCGAATCCCCGCGACGGGGTGAGCTCTCATTGCTCGGTCCCTGCTCCTGCCAACCTAGCAGTTCAAAAGCACGTCAAAGTGCAAGTAGATAAATAGGTACCGCTCTGGCGGGAAGGTAAACGGCATTTCTGTGCACTGCTCTGGTTCGCTAGAAGTGGCTTAGTCATGCTGGCCACATGATCCGGAAGCTGTACGCCGGCTCCCTCGGCCAATAAAGCGAGATGAGCGCCGCAACCCCAGAGTCAGTCTTGACTGGGCCTAATGGTCAGGGGTCCCTTTACCTTTACCGATCCCATCCATAGAAACTGCCACCACTAGTGCTATAAATAGAACTGCTTGTTTGTGCCAAGCATTTTACCTATGGGTGAATTGACTTTTGCTCACCACTACAGTTGACATTTAGAAGGTACCCTTCCTTCTCACCTTCTCACTGAGTCAGATTAGCTGTGGACTGGATGTTTCATTTCGGACCCTTTCCTACAGCAGGTAACTTAACTATTTAGCTTTTCATAATCTGTACCTGTTCTTCGGCAGGCACCTTTGACATCATCTGAATGAGCAAGAGACATTAGCCACCGATTTGGGGTTGTGAGCATAACTCTAGGGCAGGAATGGATCAGGATCTATTGGGAGAAGTTGTAGTAACTCAACAAGGTATTCCAATTCCATTTTCTTAGCAAT
The DNA here is from genome assembly GCF_965153285.1 of Podarcis tiliguerta. Lineage (NCBI taxonomy): Eukaryota > Metazoa > Chordata > Lepidosauria > Squamata > Lacertidae > Podarcis > Podarcis tiliguerta. Next base: position 10,972,423 of record NC_139543.1, on the reverse strand, counting down.
CACAGAAAGCTTTCATCCAAAGTAATCAGAATCCCTGATGTTCAGCAACTCAGAGAGCCAGTGTGGTGTAGTGGTTAAGAGCGGTAGTCTCGTAATCTGGGGAACCGGGTTCGCGTCTCCGCTCCTCCACATGCAGCTGCTGGGTGACCTTGGGCTAGTCACACTTCTCCGAAGTCTCTCAGCCCCACTCACCTCACAGAGTGTTTGCTGTGGGAGAGGAAGGGAAAGGAGAATGTTAGCCGCTTTGAGACTCCTTAAGGGGAGTGAAAGGCGGGATATCAAATCCAAACTCTTCCTCTTCCAAACTCAGCCAAATATTTGTACTCACCTAGGCCAGGGTGTGGCTCATTGGGTGCAGCAATGACTGCCATTTTGCGGTTGACTCTCCCCAAACCACCATCTTGGATTTGATTCCAGTTGGTGGACCATGCAGTCCTAGTTGTTGCTTTTATTTTATTTTTAAAAAACATACACAATTCCTTTGATCCAGTGGAGACTCCCTGCAGATCAGTTGCTTTGATGGGTCATAAAACCAGTGCTTTTTTCCTGGGGGGATGCAGGGGTACACATACCCCTAAACATTTTGTGAATCTAAGTTTGACCTCATTGAGGGGCAGTTTTTCAATATGAGTAGGAAAATGAGAGTACCCCTAAACATTTTTTTAGAAAGAAAGAAAAAAGCACTGCATAAAACTGAGGGAAATATCAGCTAGCATCACCTCCTCTTCCTTCTACCAGAAGCATGAGATCCATGCAATTTTGTATTGCTAATATCGGTATCTTTTACACTACAATGCTCTCTGTGTAACTTCAGTCAGGATGCACTGAGAGAACTATATCTGCTCCTACTCTGTTGTCTGTTCTTCAGTGCCCTAGTGCAGGGGTGGCTAATCTTTTGAAGGCCAATTAATCCTTGGCCAACCCTCTAGGGTTGCTGTCAGCAATGAGTGTGGCCAGAAATGGGTACAGTATTGTTAACCAACAATCTCATGGACACAGGACATTCCTTCACTCTCAGGCACAGTGTACAAATGCCTTTCTGTCCTTCTCCTGCCCAGCCCTGCAGATTTCACCCTCTCATTTCTTCTCGTTCAAGATTTTCAGTAGGGATTACCAGTTACAAAATGCGTTTTGAGGTATTTCTAATAAAGGGCTTACCCAATAAAACCTATAATTGGTCTATCTGAGCAATTAGGGGCAACATCAGTTAATGCAATGTTTTAAAATGTAAAATATCCTCTAACCCCTTTGATTGTATAATTATGGACCTCTCCATTCTTGAAATGATAGATTAACAGCAGCTGTCTTGTCAATGCCCAGAGAAGAATTAACTTACAGATCCTTGACCCCAAGCATTTCCACTGAAGCATAAAGTACTTAAAAAAAGAACTGACCATTCATTTATTCCACATGCTTATGTATGTGCCAAACATATTTAAATGGTGCAACTTGTGTGCAAAAACAACATGCAGGATGTCAGCCAGTAATAGGATTTCGTTTAGCATAAACTGGTAAAAAGCTTCAGGTAGGTAGCCGTGTTGGTCTGACGCAGTCAAAATAAATAAAAAAATTATCCAGTAGCACCTTAGAGACCTTAGAGACCAACAGCATCTTAAAAAGCAGAGTCATCACCTTGGACCAGAGCACGCCAGGCACTCCTGTCTTCCACTGCCTCCCGCAGTTTAGTCAAACTCATGCTGGTAGCTTCGAAAACACTATCCAACCATCTCGTCCTCTGTCATCCCTTTCTCCTTGTGCCCTCCATCTTTCCCAACATCAGGGTCTTTTCCATGGAGTCTTCTCTTCTCATGAGGTGGCCAAAGTATTGGAGCCTCAGCTTCACGATCTGTCCTTCCAGTGAGCACTCAGGGCTGATTTCCTTAAGAATGGATCGGTTTGATCTCCTTGCAGTCCATGGGACTCTCAAAAGTCTCCTCCAGCACCATAATTCAAAAGCACCAATTCTTCAGCAATCAGCCTTATTGTCCAGCTCTTACTTCCATACATCACTACTGGGAAAACCATAGCTTTAACTATACAGACCTTTGTTGGCAAGGATATGTCTCTGCTTTGTTTGTTCTGGGTATAAGCTTTTGTGTGCATGCACGCTTCTTCAGATACACTGAAAGCTTATACCCAGAACAAACTTAGTTGGTCTCTAAGGTGCTACTGGACATTTTTCTTATTTTTTTTTATTTATTTCAACTGCGTCAGACCAACGTGGCTACCCACCTGAATATTTACATGGTGTTAGTGTTAAGGCAGGACAGATACATTCACACACACTCCAAACAAGAAGCCTTCTGGTGGTGACAGGCAGGAATTGAAAGGAAGGGGACACATTGCATTCAAACTAGTTCGAACTTGCTCAAAAAAATGACGTTTTGAGACTTTCTGAAATGGAAGCTAGGAGGCCTGTAGAAATCACAATGAAGATAGGCCGTGTTCATGACATCTGATGTGCTACTTTTATTTGTCTAGCAATTATTTTTCCCCCTCTGAGAAAGCATGAAATCCATTCCACCTGTAGTCCAAACTGTTAACAGTCCAAGAACAGCTGTATTGTCTAATGTTCAGTGTATCTAGAGAGGCTCTGCCTTCCCAGAAAACCTGCTTCAGAGTTGGCTCTCAGGCTGTCAAGAACACATCCTGCAATCAAAGAAGCTACAGCTACAAGAGTTTTCCGGACAAGAGTCTTGCTAAATGGGAAAAAGCAAATGGTGGTATTTTTAAACTCAACTTAACAGGAAGAGAAGCCCCATTGAAACACGGAGTATATCCTCGAGTTTAGCAATGGACAAATATGACATTTTTGGTTTCTCTCATTTTGTCGTTTCCCTAGTCTTAAGTTATGTTCTGCACATATCCATTTCAGTTTGTGATATTTATTTTTAAGTCCTCATTAAAATCTGTAAGCATTTAGTATGAATTTCTCCTAATATGTACATTCTTGTGTGCAATTTTATCTTGTAAACATATTTCTGCAATTTCCCCTGATATATTTTAATATATTTTAATATATTTTGTCACGAAGAGTCGGACACGACTAAACGACTAAACAACAACATATTTTGTTTTAGATGACACTGGCACAAACGTATGGATTTTTACGCACGTAGTCCCCTAATATACACATTTGTGTACATGGCATTTGATAAGAGAACAGCCTCACAGAAGTTAGAGATGTATGAATTTCGAAGGACATCTGAATTCCAGACTGCAAATTGATTTGGGAAAGGTGAATTAGGTAAGCTTGCTTTGAAATCCTAACTGAAACAAATTTCCCCTTCCTTTAGTAGCACTGTTCATTGTGGGAATGTTCAGGGAGGCAGGAGAGGATATATTGTTTATATTGTTTATTAATATCCTTCCTAACTTGCGCTAGCAAGTTCCTTTACTTAGCAGAGTTTTACATTCGCCTTTTAAACACACTGCAGATAGCTGGTTGCAGGCTTGTTTAAGACTCTCTCTATCATACAATTCAGTATTGAATTGTATATTCCTGGTAAGTTCCCTTATTATCACTCTTAAATAGAATAAGCACACAACCATCTTATTTAATGTAGATAAAAGAAGTTTACTCACATCATCAGTTCACAGTTGGATCCCTGAAGGCAGACTTAGCTACAAAGCATATACATGTGGATCTATCCCATATGGGGATAATCCCTGTGTCCTCTGTTGGCTGAAAGCTGAAAGCCAGCAGAGCATTTCTGTGATGGCCTGGGATTCCGATTCGGAGGATGAAACAGAGGAATCCCGGCCTGCACAGGAGTCCCCGCCTCCAGGGCCGGCTGAACTGGGGCCAGGCCTAGATGCTGAAGAGCCTGCACCTGTGGCAGTGCATCAGGAGCTGGCCCCAGGTGAAGCCCTTCTGGCCCCAGAGAGGCTTGACGACTCAGTGGCCACAGGTGAGCCTCCTCCAGGGCCCAGTAACCCTTCGGCCTCTCCTGATCTGCAGAGGTTTAGAGCAGAGAGGCGAAGGGAACTGGTTGCCCCCAGGAGGAGTGCTCGCCTTAAGGCCAGAGGAGGCGGGGCTCCTGGGGGCCGGGACCGCCCCTGGCCTTAGAAGAGGATAAAAGCCCAGTCAGCCCGGCCCCAGGTTGCGGGAGCAACGTCGTTGTTGGCTTCGGACCTTCCTGCGTTCTTGATCCCTGCTCGGCCTCCTGTTCCTGACTATCCGGTACTCCTGTTCCCTGCTCGGCCTCCTGTTCCCGACCATCCGGTGTACCTGTTCCCTGCACAGCCTCCTGTTCCAGCGTTCCTGTTCACCGCCCGGCACTCTGCCTCGGACCTTGCCCCTCTTCGTGTGGACTTTGCTACACCCAAGGTACCTTGCCCCCGGGACCAGCACAGTTTGCTCCCGCCACCTCCCGCACTCCCCCTTCGTCGGGGTGCGTTCGGGAAGAGCCAGAGGCCATGGCTGAACAGGCGGCTGCACTGGTGGCTTTGGCCCAGGAGAACCAGGCCTTGTCTCACACCGTGCAGCAGCTCAGTGACGCGGTTGAGGCACTTCAGCAACGCTTGGAAGCCCTACCGGCTTCTGGGGCCGACGCCCCGGCTCCGGGCAAGTACCCAGTGGCTTTGCCTGAGAAATTTGATGGAGCCCCGGCCAGCTTTCCCATGTTCCTGGCCCAGGCCAAACTGTATATTCAGGGGCGAGCCCGGAACTTTCCTGACGACCGTACCAAGGTGCACTTTTTGATTAGCTTGTTAAAGGACCAGGCGGCCAAGTGGGCGTTGCCGCTACTCAGGCAAGACTCCCCCTTGCTGGCAGACTATACGGGGTTTTGCAATCGTTTGGAGGCCGCGTTCGGCAACCCCCAGAAAGAGAGTCAAGCCAACCGGGCGATTCGGCATTTGAAACAGGGCAAGTCCACGGTGGCCACATATACCACGGAGTTCCGGCTGTTGGCACAGGACTTGACCTGGAATGACTCGGCACTGCGGGACCAGTATCTCGAAGGGCTTTCGGACGAGGTACTGGACCAGTTGGCCACAATGGAACGCCCCACCACGCTGGACACTCTCATTCAACGGAGTCTACAAATAGGCGACCGGTTGGAGGATCGTCGTCAGGCCCGGGGTCGCCGACACTTCCAGTTCACGGCACCAGCTTTTTCCGGCAGCCCCACGGTCACAACTGATTTAACGGAGGAGCCTATGCAGCTCGGGGCAGTGCGGCCACGCCTTTCCCCCGCAGAGAAGGCGCGGCGTCGGGATGGAAATCTCTGTCTTTACTGTGGCGGAAGTGGACACTTCGCTCGGTCCTGCCCTGAGAAACGCCAGCCGCAGGGAAACCGCCAACCCCAGTAGCTGATGGCCCTAGCTACCGGGGGTCCCAAACCGTACAGAATGGGCCCGCACCAATGGACTTGCAACATCTTATGGTTTCGGTACGTTTATACCCTCCAGGTGGGCCCTGGATCCTCACCCATGCTTTGGTAGATTCAGGGGCAACCCGCTCCTATATGGACGCTGCTTTTGCCGCCCATCATCAGGTGCCACTTCGGAACAAGCCAGTACCGGTCCAGGTGGAAGCGATTGACGGACGACTTCTGCGTTCAGGTGCCGTTACTCAGGAGACCCAGCCTCTGGTCCTGTGTCTCCAGCAGCACCGGGAGTTGCGAACTTTGGACATTGCCTCTATGCCCCGCTTCCCCCTGGTGCTCGGGATGGACTGGCTGGAGGCCCACAACGTTCAGATTGACTGGGTCAAACGGACCGTGCACTTCCCAGACCCATGTTCCCATGCTCAATCCGGAACGCTGGCGGCCGCGCCCTCAGAGGAGGCAGCACCCACACTCCCAGCCGTGTACCAGGACTACCAGGACGTGTTCGAGGAACGGGGGGCAGACCAGCTGCCGCCGCATCGGCCTTTTGACTGCGGCATAGACCTCCAACCCGGAGCGCCTTTACCAGTGAGTCGCTTATATTCCCTAACAGAGCCAGAGCGCGAGGCTTTGCAGGACTTCTTGCGCAAGAACCTGGAGCGTGGGTTCATTAGGCCTTCCACCTCGCCCACCGCGGCGCCGGTGCTTTTTGTTAAGAAGAAATGTGGGGAACTCCGCCCTTGCCATGATTACCGAGCCCTGAACAAAATTACCGTCCCAGACCGGTACCCCTTGCCCCTTATCTCGGAGCTGCTGGAGCGGGTGCAAGGGGCACAGGTGTTCACCAAGCTGGACCTCCGGGGGGCCTACAACTTGATTCGGATCCGAGCCGGGGATGAGTGGAAGACAGCGTTTGGGACCCGGTACGGGCAGTTCGAATATTTGGTTATGCCTTTCGGTTTGTGCAACGCGCCTGCTGTGTTTCAACGCTACATCAACCACGTGTTTCAGGACCTGTTAGACAAGTACGTGGTGGTGTATTTGGATGACATACTGATTTACTCCCGTGACCCGGCTCGTCATGAGGGGCATGTCCGGACCGTGCTGCAGCGCTTGCGTGAGCACCGTTTGTACGCAAAGCTCAGCAAGTGCGAGTTCCATCAGCGGACTGTGGACTTCCTTGGTCACCGGCTCTCTCCAGATGGGGTGCAAATGGACCCGGGGAAGGTGACAGCGGTTCAAGAATGGGCGGCACCCCGGAACCGCAAGGACCTACAGCGTTTCCTGGGGTTCGCCAATTACTACCGGACCTTCATCGCTGATTATGCTCATCGCACCACCCCGTTGACCCGGCTACTGCGCCCAAAGACGCCGTTTTCCTGGGACAAGGAGGCAGAGGAGGCGTTTCAGGGGTTGAAGGCCTGTTTCCAGAGGGCACCAATCTTACAACATCCTGACCCCTCTCGACCCTTTGTGGTGGAGACCGACGCTTCCAGTACGGCTCTCGGTGCCGTCTTGTCTCAACAGATTGGTCCTGAAGCGCCACTCTTACCCTGTGCCTTCTATTCCCGCCAGCTCCTACCAGCGGAGCGTAACTATACTGTGTGGGAGCGGGAACTACTGGCCATCAAGGTAGCCTTTGAGGTCTGGCGCCACCATCTTGAGGGGGCACGACATCCGGTGGAGGTGAGAACCGACCACCGGAACCTGGAGTACCTCCAGACCACCCGCAAGCTGAACCAAAGACAGATCCGGTGGGCGTTGTTCTTTTCCCGGTTCCAGTTCCGGATCCGCTACATCCCTAGCTCTCAGAATCAGAAGGCGGATGCCCTGTCCCGGAAACCTGACGACAACGCAGACACGGTACAGCAAGCAGAACCCACCACGATCCTACCTCCGGCTGCATTCCTGGCCACCCAGGAGGCGCAGCCACTGCAGGTTCGGGTGCGGGAACAGCAGCGGGTCGACGCTTGGGCCCAGGAACGACTCCGGGAGCTGGCTGAAGGGTCCAGCCCACAGTATCCGGGGCTGGTCCTGCATCAGGGCCTTCTGCTGCACCACGGTCGTTTGTACATCCCGCCAGGGCCACTACGGCTGGAGGTTCTCCGGATGGCCCATGATGCCCCAGCAGCGGGGCACTTTGGACGGTATCGGACCACCCATCTGGTCAGTCGAGAGTTTTGGTGGCCCCGCCTGAAGGCTGACGTGGCTCGCTACGTTGCTGGTTGTGATGTCTGCCGGCGCGCCAAGGGACCTACCGGGCGACCCCCCGGCCTACTTCAGCCATTGCCAGTTCCACCGCACCCTTGGCACACGGTTTCGTTGGACTTTGTAGTGGACTTACCCTCGTCTCGTGGCTGTACCTGCCTTCTGGTTTTCTCCGACCATTTCACCAAGATGGTGCACTGCGCTCCCTGTCCATCTGTACCCACAGCCAAGGAAACTGCTCAGCTGTACCTTCAGCATGTCTTCCGCCTGCATGGCCTACCTGAGCGCGTGGTGTCCGACCGGGGCGTTCAGTTCACATCCCGGTTCTGGCAAGCACTACACCGGACCCTCGGGACGGAGGTCTGCCTCTCGTCAGCCTACCACCCACAGACCGATGGCCAGACGGAACGGGCGAACGCGGTGCTGGAGCAGTACCTCCGGTGTTACTGCAGCTACCAGCAGGATGACTGGGTCGACCACCTGGCATTGGCGGAGTTCGCCTACAATAACGCGGTGAATGCGTCCACCCAGCAGACCCCGTTCCAGGCCAGTTATGGTTATCATCCACGGCTGTTTCCAGAGGTGCTGCCGACATCCGCAGTCCCGGCGGTGACGGAGTGGCTTCAAGAGCTCCAGTCCCAGCAACAGCTTTTGGTGGAGCAACTGCACCAGGCCAAGGAAGCGTACAAGGCCCAGGCCGACCGCCACCGCCAGGTGGGGCCGGAACTTCGCGTCGGTGACCTGGTTTGGCTCTCCACTCGCCACCTCCACCCCTCTCGACCTTCGCGGAAGTTGGACGCCCGCTTCACCGGCCCGTTCCCTATCGTAGACCAAGTCTCTCCTGTGGCATTTCGTCTCCGGTTACCCGCAACCCTGAAGGTTCACCCGGTCTTCCACAGGTCCCTTTTGAGTCCGGTGGCCCCACCCGACGAGTTCCACCCGAACCGTCCCCGACCGCAGCCAGTGTTGGTTCGGGGAGAGCCTGAGTACGAGGTGGAACGCATCCTGGACTCCCGATACCGCAGGGGGAAGCTGCAGTATCTCATTGACTGGAAGGGGTACGGACCGGAGGACCGTTCCTGGGAACCAGCGGCCAACGTCCACGCACCTGCCTGCCTCCGAGAGTTCCATGCGACGTACCCCGGCAAGCCGGGTCCGGACCCTCGGTTGAGGGGGGGGCCTGGGAGGGGGGATGGTGTGATGGCCTGGGATTCCGATTCGGAGGATGAAACAGAGGAATCCCGGCCTGCACAGGAGTCCCCGCCTCCAGGGCCGGCTGAACTGGGGCCAGGCCTAGATGCTGAAGAGCCTGCACCTGTGGCAGTGCATCAGGAGCTGGCCCCAGGTGAAGCCCTTCTGGCCCCAGAGAGGCTTGACGACTCAGTGGCCACAGGTGAGCCTCCTCCAGGGCCCAGTAACCCTTCGGCCTCTCCTGATCTGCAGAGGTTTAGAGCAGAGAGGCGAAGGGAACTGGTTGCCCCCAGGAGGAGTGCTCGCCTTAAGGCCAGAGGAGGCGGGGCTCCTGGGGGCCGGGACCGCCCCTGGCCTTAGAAGAGGATAAAAGCCCAGTCAGCCCGGCCCCAGGTTGCGGGAGCAACGTCGTTGTTGGCTTCGGACCTTCCTGCGTTCTTGATCCCTGCTCGGCCTCCTGTTCCTGACTATCCGGTACTCCTGTTCCCTGCTCGGCCTCCTGTTCCCGACCATCCGGTGTACCTGTTCCCTGCACAGCCTCCTGTTCCAGCGTTCCTGTTCACCGCCCGGCACTCTGCCTCGGACCTTGCCCCTCTTCGTGTGGACTTTGCTACACCCAAGGTACCTTGCCCCCGGGACCAGCACAATTTCTAGCTAAAAAGCTGCTCCAACGATGGATGAATTCAAAGAATGGAGAGAGTGCTGTGTGCCTTGTGCTTTTGTTACCTGCACAGGTAAGGTCATGCCCACCTCTAGTCACATGCAAAAGGAAGTATGTCCCAGCCCAGGAGGAAACAGGAAGTTTCGACTGGCTCGACCAAACATCCCCTCGCATGTCCACTCTAGGAAAACAAGGAATGTTGTATTTGACTGCTACTTATGTATCACATCTCACATTCACTACAAAAAATAATAATAATACACAAACCCTTTTGAACAAGCTTAATTTCAATGGAAATAAAATCTATGTATTGAGTATGGAAGTTCTTCCACAAATGCAAGGCATCCAAATATCATGAGCAAGGAACATTCGTTTGTGTGCTAGTGTTCTCATCATGCACAATACACAAAAATAAATCCAGCCCAATTCTGAGCACTTATTGGCTGTGTTAGCAATACAGTTGACCCCATAATGTCTACGAGGCATAACAATATTTTAATGTTATTAAGTGAAGTTATTGAGTTATGAAGTGACGAACACCCCTTTGGACTCATCATTGCATGAGAAATGAGGAGTCTGCTTTCATATGTGTGCTCTGGAGACATTCATCTTAGATTATAATACAGCTTTATAGCATGGAATGTCCATCATTTGTCATATTATGCTAATTTAAATGAGAAACTTTTGCAACTAGTAGCATTAAACATCCTTCTTAGAATGGCCTTCACGATGAAATGTAATACTTGGTCATGCGCCCAGTTCTCAAGAGAATATAAATACAAGGCCATTCCAAATTTACCTAAAATAGCACAATTATATTGATAATTTGGGGCTTTGGTATCTATTTTGGATTTGGGGGGTGCTTTGCTTATCATTGCTGCAATGTGCTTTGTATTGCAATCATATGCTTTTTTCATGTACACTGCCCAGAGAACTTTGTTTATGAGGCATGACAGAAATAACTGTCTATAAGTAAAATGAAATAAATGTGAATGGCGGTTAACAATTTCAATTTCTCTTGCCGAGAGAGTGAAATTGTCAAGTTCACTACACTCAGTGAAAACCCTTTTTTCAAGAAGAAGCTCAGGTCTCACGACTCTAAATCTGAGGATTCCATATACCGGATTATGGGTTGGAGACAAACCAGAGAAGACCCACTTGAATTGGTCATGAATAACTTATCTGAGTGATTTTAATGGGTGAACTTTAAGTACAACTAAGCCTCAACCCACTCCAACGTATGTGTATTGCTGTTCCATTACACACAACACACCCACCCAAAAATATGAACCAACATTTAAAGCTATCAGGAAACTTCACTAATATTCTTCTCAAGGTAGCAAGTTATTTTATGAGGTTTTCCTATAATTGCCACCAAGGTAATATATATGCACAAAACATTACCTTCCAACAGTGCTTTCATTCTTCCTTCATGAAGGTGGATTGCCCTTCCTTCTCTTTCTCTTTCTCTCTCTCTCCCTCTCTCTCTCTCTTTCTCTTTCTCTCTCGTCTTGTCAGAATGACAACTGGAAGATATTGCGGTGATTGATTGATGTGTGTCTGTTGTGTGCTCTGTAAAATAACATATAATAAATGGAAAGAGTGCTCCAAAATCAATGAACTGATGACAATTCAGGTGTTAAGTGTGTTTATTGTGGACTCCTCAGTTTCTTGATTTTTCCAAAATGGAAAAATTGAGCTTTTCGTCACCTCTTACCTCACTTCACTCACACCATTATTTGAAAGAAAAAACCAACAACATTATATGGGGGGGGGGAGCAAATATCTACAAGCTCTGTTGGACTTAACATTTTCCCTGCAGTCTTGCCTCTCCAGCAGTTGGTCTGTGAATTGCTCAAGAGGCAGTTTTTTGCACACATTTGAGAACTGAATTGCAAACTGTTTTGATTCGCCTCCCCCAATGCATGACATTGAGTCCATTTTATGACTGGGTGAGCATAACTTTTAGCATCAGGTTTCCAGAGACTGCTCACAGTTAGAGATGGAGATTTGATTTCTACAAATATTCTCTTCTCCCAACCAACCCCTCCTCTTCCTTAGAATTTGCTGCTACCAGGAAATCTTTCCCAGTAATACAGTTTACTTGAAAACAATTTTTTAAAGAAGAAGAAGAAGAAGAAGACGACAAATAGAATTGGAACCCAAAGAATCACACATCTAGTTCCACAAATAAAATGAGACTTGGGGTTTCGGTTTCTGCGCTAGATGTAATCCACATCTGAAACCAAGGTGACTTTCAAAAATAGATCGCAATATGGTTTGCTAAAAGTACTGAGAGTTGTTAGGAGACTACTATTCTCGTCACAGAGCTATAGTTCCCAGAGTGCAAATAATGCACAAAGGGAGCTCTGGACCATAGTACTTCAGCTTGCAAGTGATTTACTGTGTGATTTCACATCAAATAAAAAAGGGTCTTCATGGTCTCCAATATCAGCATGATTACTGTAGACTTGCCAAAGCCTAGATCTTTTAAGCACCCTCCATTGTCACCTTTGTGGTGTAGAGAACTCTGGGTATGCTCTCGTTTCAGGAAGGACATTAGCCAGGTGACATAGTTGTGCCAGAAGTGAGAACCAGACCCTCCAAGTGCTCCTTTTTCCAGGGAAGGTCCCAGATTTACAGAAGCTGCCCTGGTTTTTATTTGATCCTGAAATGCCCCACTTTTTCTTAGGATCTCCCTATTTTCATCAGAGAAATGTTGGAGGGTGTGGAGTTATGTGACCCCTGAGCCAAGAAGATACAAATATACAACCTTTAGAAGACATCTGAAGGAGATAAGTAACTGTCTTCTTCTTTGGTGATCACTCGCAGCCAAGTAAGATTGTCTTCCATGAACACAGTCTTAACAGTGGGTCCGTAAATGACTGTGGAGGCCAATTCTGAATCTACATGTCCTTCCACAGTGGGGACATAGGTTTCTGGGTGGGAGTTGATCACGGTGAGGGTTTGCCAAGCATGCCTTCCAAATAGCATGTTTCTCCCTTTCGTCCTGAGTTTGAGCGTCTTCAAATCCCATGACACCTTCGGTAAAGGCTATTCTCCAATTGGAGGACTTGCAGGCCAGTGCTCCCCATTTGTTGGTGTTTATGCTACATTTTTTAGTCTTAAAAAAGAAGACATCTGAAGGCAGCCCTGTATAGGGAAGTATTTTTAATGTTTAATGTTTTATTATACTTTTATATATGTTGGGAGCTGCCCAGAGTGACTGGGGCAACCCTGTCAGATGGGTGGAGTATTATTATTATTATTATTATTATTATTATTAAATAGGGTGTCCCAATTTTCATCAGAGAAATTTTGGAGGGTATGGAGATCTCTAGGCACACTTTTCAGTCCATACGCCCTACTTACATGTCACCAGCCATACCTCTGCTGCCTTTCTCATAAACACTTCAAGGTTCAGCTAAAGGAGGACTTTTCTCAGTATTAAAAAGGGATGGGGAAGAAAGAAGATGGCAGAGATTTGGAGACAACAGTAGCCAAAGAGCCCCTGAGACATGAAAGCAAAGCAAAGAATATATGTATTTCTCAAAAGGAACAGTATTGGAAAACAAAAAGCCCTACATCTGGAAGAAACAAATGCCAGTCAGACCCGGTTAAAATATGATGCACGGCGAGAGAAAGCCAAGAGGCTCCTAAGTATTCTTCTAGTTGCACTGAGCTGCATAATTTTGTAACTCCTCTAAGTTAGGGAGTCGAGAACTATCCCCAGAAGAGTGCTACCGGCAGTGCAGTCCAATGAACTATAAATATTGCCTGAGTCATTCAGAAAAGCATTGCCTGTGAGCATTTGCATAACGCTGAATGAATCAGCTCCTACACAAGGAATTACAATGAAATGGGCGGCTCAGGCAGTAGGCTATGCGTCCCTTGGTTACTTTCCCCTAGATGGTGGAGAAGAAGAAGAAGAGTTTGGATTTGATATCCCGCCTTTCACTCCCTTTAAGGAGTCTCAAAGCGGCTAACATTCTCCTTTCCCTTCCTCCCCCACCAACAAACACTCTGTGAGGTGAGTGGGGCTGAGAGACTTCAAAGAAGTGTGACTAGCCCAAGGTCACCCAGCAGCTGCATGTGGAGGAGCGGAGACGCGAACCCGGTTCACCAGATTACGAGACTACCGCTCTTAACCACTACACCACACTGGCTCTCAGGAGTGAGCAGGAGGTAGCATTGGCAGAAGAAAATGAGGGAGAAAGAGCAGAGGAAGGAGACAGATGGGGTGGAATGCTTGCTTCACAGTGCTAATGCAAAGGCAAAGACCCTCCAAGTGTCCCTATTTTCCAGGGAACGTCCCTGATTTAGAGAAGCCATCCCAGTTTCTGATCTGTTCCAGGAATGTCCCGCTTTTCCTTAGGATGTCCCTATTTTCATTGGGGAAATATTGGAGGGTATGGAGCTATCTGACCCCCCAAGCCATCTGAAGGCAATCCAGTATAGGAAGGTTTCTTTTAATGTGTAATGTTTTATTATGTTATTATATTTTTATTTTTTTAATGTATTTTTATTAAAGATTTTCTTGGTTTATGAAGTATGAGAAATGTCTCTCTTTTTTATTTTTTATAATATTTTATTAAGATTTTCACAAAGTAACAAAGAAAACAAACACACGAAAAAGAAAAAGTACCAAAAAAACCCAAAAAATAATAACTATTAAAAACAATTCCATCTTTCAGAACATATCTTACATTAGCTTGTTTCTCGGACTTCCCCACACCTCCCCCCTTTGTATTCCAGTTCGATTGTTTGTTCAGCAAATCCTTTCCCTCTTTACCTTTATCTTAATTTTGGTCTTAATATTTTTAACTTTACCTTTCCCTCTATTGACATTCCATTTTTCCTAATCTTTCGAACATTATTGCTAAAAACCCCTTAGCCTCAATCCAACATCATTCCATCATTCATTAATTTTACAGTGTTTCTGTAAATAATCTTTAAATTTCTTCCAATCTTCTTCCACCAACTCTTCTCCCTGGTCTCAGATTCTGCCGGTCATTTCTGCTAATTCCATATAGTCCATCACCTTCATCTGCCATTCTTCCAGAGTGGGTAGTTCTTGTGTCTTCCAGTACTTCGCGATGAGTATTCTTGCTGCTGTTGTAGCATACATAAAAAAAGTTCTGTACATAAAAAAAGTTCTGTTTTTTTTCAAGTAACATTTTTACAGATCAGTTTCATTTGTTGAGATATTAGTGTTACATTAGTTTACTTAATATATGGGGGGTCAGCATCGCTTGTGCAGGTTCTTTGCTGTTCACTTGTGTTTCTTTGGTGGTGAGAGAGGTTGGACAACAGTCCTACAAGAAGCATGTAAAATAACCAAGCAAGTGCTAGAAATCACCCCAGAATTGACCCTACTAAACATCTTCCAAGACAATAATTTACACCACAAAGAACTCATAACCCACCTACTTTCAGCAGCCAGAAACATCATAACCAGACACTGGAGAGACCTGTCAGGAGTAAACATGGACCAATGGTACCAAATAGTATGGGAAACAGCCCTACTAGAAAAAAATAACCAATAAACTGAAACTGACATGGGGACAAATAGAAGAAGACGCCTCCCCTTCATCACATACCCAGCTCAACAAGACAACGACAAAAATCCACCAACAGCATACGAATCAATATTATGTTATTATATATGTTGGAAGCTGCCCAGAGTGGCTGGGGCAACCCAGTAAGATGTGTGGGGTATGAATCTACTAAATCTAAATTTTCACCCATTTTTAGAAAGGTAGATGGTAATTTCCCATTATTTTTATTTCCTCCGGATCTGTCTAGTTGCGGGTCAATTACCCCATTTAAATCCCCAGTTAATATTATTTTATCTTCCAGATAATCCATCAGCTTTATTTCTAAATTCTTAAAGGCGGCTGCGGAATATTAAAATGCAGCTGTGCCTTGGTTTTCGAACATTTCGGAAGTCAGACAGACTTCCAGAATGGATTAAGTTTGCTTTTGTTTTTGCTCTTTATTTTGTGTTTTTGTTTTTGAGGCTTTTTCAGTTAATTTATTTTTGTGACTGTGTGGAACCCAGTTCAGCTACTGATTGATTGATTGTGTGACTGCAGAAATGGATAAAAGCTGACTATCATCAGTGCAGGTAAGGGGGGAAATTATTTTTAATTTTTATCATCTACAATACTGTCTTTTTTATTTTATAGTACAGTACATTGATTATTGCTTTTATTTTATGGTCTCTTTAGATAGTAAAATTCGTGTTAAATTGCTGTTTTAGGGGTTGTTTTTAAAAGGCTGGAACGGATTAATGCTTTTGGCATTACTTCTATGGGAAACCTCACCTTGGTTTTGGAACGGAGTAAGTTTGAAAACCAAGGTACCACTGTATTTGTATTGGACTCTCAATTCATACGCCTCCTTCAACAAGCTATCTGTCCTGATGAAACAAAGACTTTGGGATACTTATTTTCTTTTTCTTTCTTTTTAAAAATTTTATTATAAATTTTATTGAATACAAAAAAAGAGTATCAAATGAGAAAAGAAATACGAAACAAATTTCATACATATATACATAAACATAGTTATTTATACATCTATAAAGCAATATTTAGAAAGAAAGAGGGGGAGGAAATAAAGAATAAACAAAGAAAGAAAGAAAGAAGAAAGGAAGAAAGAAAGATTTAAAATAGAAATTTAGAAAATAGAAAAGTGTTCACCATAAGCAACAGTTTCAGATCTGTACTTGCATACGGCTATATATTTCTATCTTGCAAGATATCAGCCTTAATTAAAATGCTTTAAAAAGACTTCCACTGTTTACGCCACATGTCTATTATACTTCAGTCACCATAACCTCTGTTCTTCATGTCCTTTCTATAGGTTTTACTTAATTTTTCACTTTACATTCTTTATATTTTTCACAAGATTAGTCTAAACACAACCAAATTTTGGTAATTGAACCTTGGTTTTGTAAATATTCATTTAGACAATCCCACTGTTTCTTGACCATAATTTTAGGTTTTCTCCTTATTAAATCCGTCAGTTTAGCTAACTCCAGGTACTCGCAGAGTTTTCCCAACCATTCTCTTTTTGTTGGAATGTTATTTCCTTTCCAGTGACTGGCTATCAAAATACTTATTTACAGGCTCTTCTGGCTCATTCATATGCAACCCGTTCACCTTGCTTTGTGGGTATCTCTTACGGTGATCCTTTCCAGTTAGCTGCCTACTTTAGGAATCTATATTGTTGTGAGTTCTTTGGAGGCAGGCGGAAACTATTGTTGTATTGGTGTTGAGTTAAAAGTGTGATTGCACTTTGCTATCTGTTTTTGAGGATGTGTGTTTTAATGACTTTCTTCCCCTCGTTATTTTTCTACAGGGAAGCTGCTCTTCTGTTGCTTGCACATCTGGGGACAGATGTTTTATTCTTGGAGGGAGGTAATGTTGTGAGTTTGAGAAGCGGGTAAGCCCGAGTCCCTTCTAATTCCTTGATCCAATTGCTGAATACCAAGTTTCTTGGTAATGACCCCTAAGTAGGAGTCATTGAGGTAACAAGGTGACTCTGTGCCAGAAGACAAATGGCTGAGAGACAGAGCTATTCCTGATTTCTGCTGAAATCCAAGACTGTGGCTATAGGAGAAGCAATATCGTCTTGGGGTGTTAATGCTGTGAGCTCCTCTATCATAGGCTCAGGTTGTATATATCGTATTGGCCCGAATATATGCCGCACCCACAAATAAGCCGCACCTTTAAAATTCAAAGGGGGGGGGAGAGAAAGACAATACCGGAATATAAGCCACTCCCTTAAATTTGGGTTACAGGCTGAAAATCGCTGCTGTTGGTAGAATTGTAACTCCGAGCCAATTTAAGCCTTTGATCTTGTAAGCCCGCAAAAGTTACCGTACAATCGCTAAAATCACAAATCACTATAATTCTGCAGGCACTCACACCCGTAAATGGCAAATGAACAGTCTCAAGCTCGCAAAACAGCAATAAAACAGTTTTTGTTTGTTCCATTTTACCATACGTCTGCTTCAGCACTGATATCGTAATAGCCAATTTTTGTAAGGTCGCAAATTTAAGCCCCACTTTTCACGGTCAGAATTTGGGGGGAAAGTGTGACTTATATTCAGGCCAATACGGTATGTGTAATTAAACCATATATCATAATGACACCACAGTCTCTGCTGTCCCTCATTCTGAAGAAACCATACCCTGGGTAATCAGCTGGAACCTCTGAAATTTTGCACTGCTCGGAGTCTGGGGTGGCACACAACAATATGTTGCTAAATACCACAGGTGTGTTTTTTTGTTTTGTTTTGTTTTGTTTTGTTTTCACTCTGGCCACTTTTAATGTTCTTCCACCCAAAACGCCATGGAGCAGGCATATTGGCAGCCCTCTTTCCTCAAGGGTTTGCCACTGTAATAATCAGGAGGCAGAATCTTTAGAACATGCCCTTCTGTTTTGTAATTTCAGCAGCATTTGAACAAATTACCAGGAAGGTCAATTCAATTCTATGTTAAATATCTGATGGAAGATTAAAACCCCCAAGGTGTCACTGATAGTGGCTATATTTCTATCGCTAGCAGTGAGAACAAGAGAACAGCTCACCATCTGAAACTAGAAGTACCATCTCCAGGGATCAACCTGAGATTGCCAGCGCTCGATAGAATCGTCTTTATTTTTGAACCTGTTTTGCTTCCAGATTCTGTTGTACTGTATGCTTTTGTTTTATTTTTGGTCTATTGAGTGTAATAAATTGATGGGTGAATCATCATACTCATCATCCAGATTTGATAGATTTACCAAATTCCCCCCTCCCGTTATTCCCTTTATTGAGAGAGCAATGCTAGACATACGGCTTGGCAAGAGGTTACATGCCATTGCCTCCTTGTATAGCTACAGCTTAAAATGGAGCTCCAGGGTTGTGTACTAGTTAAAATGGGACTTGCAGGACCTGGGTTCACTCCTACCTCTGAAGCTCAGTTGGTTACTCCTCTCAACATGAGGATAGCAGGAGGAATGAACTATGTATGCCACCCTGAGTTCCTTGGATAAAAGACATGAGATGATCATGGTATCAGATAGCTCATTCGGTAGAACATGGGACTCTCAACCTCAGAGTTGTAGGTTTGAGCCCCACCTTCAGCAAAACGATTCCTGCATTTAAGGGGGTTGGACCAGATGACTCTTGTGATCCCAATTCTATGATTCTATGATGATGATAATACTGGAAGCGTTGACAAAGTTTCTAAATGTAAGTTTATAGAGTAGCTGTCTGGGTTGTGTCGCTGTCCAGCACAGCTGCCTTTCTTAGAAACAGCTACTCCAGCTACTTCAGGTAAACTCAAACAGGAACCGCTTCATTTAAGAACAGCAAACAAGATTTCTTGACCTCCAGGCCCACACTGGCTTCCTCTTCCTCCTCACCTCTACAGGAAGTTCCCTGTTCAGGTACTTCCCCTTACCCCAGGAACTAACACTATATACACTGGTGAATTTGTTGTTCAGCCAAGGTTAAACAACTATTCTAAATCAGGAGGTCAAGGAATCCCCAACAGCAAATTTTCACCCCCTCACCCAACTACAGTGGTACCTCGGGTTGCATACGCTTCAGGTTACATACGCTTCAGGTTACACACTCCGCTAACCCAGAAATAGTGCTTCAGGTTAAGAACTTTGCTTCAGGAAAAGAACAGAAATCGGGCTCTGGCGGCGCAGCAGCAGCAGGAGGCCCCATTAGCTAAAGTAGTGCTTCAGGTTAAGAACAGTTTCAGGTTAAGTACAGACCTCTGGAACGAATTAAGTACTTAACCCGAGGTACCACCATACAATTCAGGAGTCTTTAAGGGTCCCAGGACAGTTAAACTGGGACAAAACTTACATAGCATTTGAGTGCTGATCTGCTGTCTGATATGCAACAAAAATCACTTTTACAGAATTCTACTATATGGAGCCCTTAAGAAATTCACTGTTTCTTGCAGTTGCTGCCTTTTCTCACCTTACCTTCTGTGTTGTTGTTTTAGTTATCTCCCTGCTTCTGTTCAGCTCCTTTCTTCTTCTTCTTCTTCTTCTTCTTCTTCTTCTTCTTCTTCTTCTTCTTCTTCTTCTTCTTCTTCAAATTAGCATGTCTTCTCTGCATGGGATTTCCTGGCCTCCTCCTTTTTCTTTCTGCTGTCTGCCTGTACCTTCTCAAAACCTATAAATTATTGCAGAACATATTGTGATTTTCCTCACACGGCTTCTAGTTGTAGAAAATGCGCCCTGACTTTAAACTTAGCACTCAGAAATGTCATTCCTTGATTTTTAAGGGAAGATCCCTAGACTCAAGAGCAGAACCAACCTTCTTCTTTGAGGAAGCAGATTCTCGCTCACTCTTTCTTCCTCTGTACATGCATGCACATTTCAAACAGCACAGTATTCTTGCCCATCACCATCTTTGTGATAAGGATTGCAGCTTTTAATACTTTGTGGAGGGAGAAATGCAATTCAGTTCCCATTTAAAGGTGAACCTACCTGTTCATGCTTTCTGAAACAATATGCAAACTGAAACACAGACATCCTTTACTCCCTTCTCTGAATTTTGCAATGCAATTCCCTAACCAAGTAAAGTGTCTGTAGTCACCCTACCAGTGCCAATGGGTTTATTGCCTGTGTGAATACTGAAGTAGGATTTAAAATTAAAGTGGCCATGAGAATGCTGGACTGTCCCATGGTGATTAAAGCAGTTACAAAAAAATTTAAAACAATAATATCATAATGACTGCTCCCACATCAAATGGGGGTGCCTTTTGAGTGGTCGTGTGCAGCCCCCCGGATCCCAGTGTGACTCCTGGTAGTTCGGGCTGGCTTCATCCTCTCCAGGCTGGATACCTGGAGGTCTCCGCCTCCTCAGCCAATCGCCCAATCCCACCTGGGGAGGCGTTGCCAGGAGATTGGCCAGGTAAGGGGAGGGACCGTCCTGCCCACACAACAGAAGGTGAATCTTACCAGCGAAGCGGCAGTCAGCTCCAGAGCTTCTCCCACCCTCCCCTTCCTCAGTTAAGTCTTCTTTTGCAGGTTAACCTCTTCTCTACAGGTACGCAGGGTTGAATTTTCCTGCATTGGCAGATTTTGCCTTTTCTGTAGCAAAACGACACAACTTTGGCGGTTTCAGGCCTTGGGTGGAATCCTTTAGTTATCTTCCTAAATGGGGGGGGGGGTTGAAGCAGTGACCCTTGCCCCCCCTTGCGACGGTGATCCCAGGGTTCCCCATTAAATGGATGGTAGAGCCCTATACACAAACACATTGCCCAAAATGAAAGATGAAGAAAGGGATGGAATATTGCAAAACTCACTCTATGAAAACTGACTTCCACTGGTTGTCAATAGAATATAATGCCAGTTGTCTATTCTGACATCACTGGGAGCACCCCAACAAGCAAAAAGGCCATCAGAAAGCCCGTCTGCAAAATACTGTAATGCAGGAGCAGAAATTGTGGTGACTATGTCGTGTGAGAAGTTGGTGAATATGTCATGTGACAGGCAAGTGAGGATTTATCTGCTCCAAGGGCAGAGCATGAATAAGAGGCGCAGTTGGAAAGTAGCAGATATTTTGTGACCGACTCTCCAAATACCAGCCAACTTTGGCTGTTTGGTGGTTAGGCAGGCTAAAGTTACCTCCAGATCTCAGGAAGAGGAGATATATTTATTCAAGCAGGAATTAACTGTAGTGCTCCTTCGGATTTGAGTTTTTTTTTAAAGTCCATATTGATTTTCTGCAGAGGACATGCAGTACAATGCTAAGAAGAGTTTAACACTGGTTGTTACAGAAAATGTAAAAACATAATGACCAGAAGCAATGGTCTAAACCTTCAAAGGAAGCTTCCTACAAGCGCAATTTCTTTATCGACTGAACTATCCTAGCCAAAACACCTGAAAAACATATTGATCCCAAAGAACTCTTAGCAACAAACTTCATACTTTTTCTTCAAACTTTGCTAATTATCGTCAAATCTCCAATGCTAGTACTAAAAGTGCTGGTGTTCTAAAAAGTTATAAAAGGTGTAAATGTTATTATATGATTTAGAGCCTGAGGGAATGCTAACAGGTGCGGGGCATAATCGACCACATGGTGTGGCGCATGCACACCATTTGAAGGGCAGTGCCCATCAACTTTGGGAGGGAGCTCCAGCCCCCTCAAATATTTTATGGTGGGGCCAAAGACCCCTCGGTCCTTAGGAGTTGGCTCCTATGCTCCCAAGGATTGTCGGTACTGATAAAGTTGCTTCAGAACAATTAAGAATGTTATCATAGTTCAAGGGGGCGCGGGTGGTGCTGTGGGTTAAACTACTGAGCCTAGGACTTGCAGATCAGAAGGTTGGCGGTTCAAATCCCCGCGACAGGGTGAGCTCCCGTTGCTCGGTCCCTGCTCCTGCCCACCTAGCAGTTTGAAAGCACGTCAAAGTGCATGTAGATAAATAGGTACCACTCTGGCGGGAAGGTAAACGGCTTTTCTGTTCGCTGCTCTGGTTCGCCAGAAGCGGCTTAGTCATGCAGGCCACATGACCCGGAAGCTGTACGCCGGCTCCCTCAGCCAATAAAATGGATGAGCACCGCAACCCCAGAGTCAGTCACGACTGGACCTAATGGTCAGGGGTCCCTTTACCTTTACATAGTACAAGAGCCTGAGTTCCCTCCTCTTTATAGTCAGAGGGATTTGAAATAAGGTTATTAGATTTTTTTCAATGAATCCAGGGACACTATCTATCTATCTATCTATCTATCTATCTATCTATCATATATCTATAAATAAATATTTTTTTTATAAAAAAGGAGAAAAGTTATTAAAAAAATAAAAAGTAATATCTTCTCTTCTGTGGTCTCCTCTGTTGTGCAGCCTTCCTTTGGGTCCTGGCCTTTCTTGGAGTGCTAGCCAGGCTTCCCCCCCTCCCTCCTTGCACTTACTCGGGAGTAAGCGTTAGCAGAAACCCCCTCCTGCTGCTGCCCTGCCCTCCTCTCTGGCCATTTCCTGCACAGCCATCATCCGGCGGCCGCCCATCCATGCCGTGGTGTGCCCAGTCAGCGAGTCTGTGGCGGAGCTGGCAGCGAGCGAGTGGAAGGAGGTGCGCTTGGGCCGGATCAGCTCGTCTCTTGCTAGGCTCTCATCCGTGATGGTCAACAACGAGCTGGCCAGCAAACTGAGCCACCGCTTGCAAGGTGAGGAGCACAATGGCGAAGCCGAGCAGCGGCCGCAGCAGCCCAAGCAACACCCGGAGGCCAAGCCCGAGCCGATGGCCTTGGACAGCAGCACCAATGGCGAGCTGAGTGCCAAGTTGCAGTGGGACACTGAGCTCAACGACCCCACCCAGCTCTCGCCCAGCAACGCATCTTCAGCCCCTACACCAAGTCCCCATATGATGTGTCTTGTGCGCAACACATCATATGGGGACTTCAAGCAAGGCAAAATGGCGGGCACCACGGCAGCGGGCAGCTCCTGAAGCCAGCCAGAGCCAACTGTGCCACCAGGCTGGCTCTGGGCTGCTGAAACTGCCGCTGCCACATTTCCCGGGGACATTAGATGAAATCCGGGGACATTCCGGGGATGGAATTTGTCCGGGGACAAATTTGCAAATCCAGGGACTGTTCCCGGAAAACGGGGACATCTGGTAACCCTAATCTGAAAAGCACTGTGTTCTTGACCCATCAAACAAGGTAGACCATGAAATCCCCATATTTTCACACCTTTTTCTTTCCTTTTTTTTCTTCTTTACCTTTAGTTTGTCTTCTCTTTGCCTTTAGATAGTAAGCCTGCAGGAAGGGCCTATGTTATATCTAATACACAGCCCCTAGCAGTTTTGGGAAGGGTCAATCCCCGTCATCTGCAGAGAGACTCCTCTATGAAATCCTAGAGCGTCACTGCTGGTCAGTTTAGACAATGCTGAGCGAGATAGGTCTGACTTGGTATAATAAGGCAGTTCCCAATGTTCCTAAATCATCATGGGGGGTTTCAAAGAAAAACAAAAGGATGCATTGTTTATTATTATGCACTTTTAGGACCCTGTAATATTATCAATAAATTATGTTTGTCCTTAACACAGAAAGATTGTTCTCTACTAATTGTGAACATAAAACAAGGGGGGAAAGCATTACCAATATGTTGCATGCATCTTATTTTGGGAAATAAGAGCACTAAATTATGTCTGTGTGTTGTTTTATCTAAGAGTGTACAAAAATGTTTTCGCAGCAATGATATATTGAATTAATACACTTCTGCAGGCCTGGAATCTGAATCAGCGAGGTATATTTTATTGCTCACTCGAAGCAACCAAAAACAGTAGATGCCTAAACATAGCAAAAATTAATAACCATCTGTTTATTTCATTCCAGTCGATGAGGCTGTCACATGTAAACAAGTATATTTTTACGTAATGAGAATAATTTTGCTGTTTTAAGGGAAGTTTGAATCTTGGTTTTTTTCTTTTTTCTTTTTTTACCCAGGTTTATATGAGGATTATCCATAAATTATGTCACACAATAATTGCGCAGCACGTCAGTTGCAAGGAGACAGAAGTGGTGTGAGAAGGGGAGAGAGTTAATATGGGTTAAAATAAGGAAAGGGTTAAAAAAAGAAAAGGAAGGGTTTTTAAAGTGTAATACCTCCAGGTAGGACTGGGAAAAGATCCCAGTCTAAAACCCTTGGGAGCTGCTGCCAGTCAGAAGATAATACTGAATTGGATGCACCAACAGTCTGACTTTCTATATAGGAGTGTGCTGGGCAGCAAAATGTTCTGATGCAAATGCACTGTTGTTTCCACTGAGCAAATGGAGAGGGGCCATTGTCAGGGACCGTGCTGAGGAGGGCTGCACTGAGGAAGAATGGTGGGAGCCACCCCCTCCCCCTGATCCTGAATCTCCCCAGGAACAGGAGGACAGTATAGATTTGGAACAGTGGTTTGCAGAGGGGCATAGTTCAGAAGGCAGAAGCTGGGAAATACTGGATGGGAAACAGCGAGGAGAAGAAACACTGGAAGAGAGAGGGTTAACGGATTCACAGTCTCTGGATAGCATCCACCCGCCTTCTCCAAAGACACAGAGTGCTCAGAAAGTGTCAGAACAGAAAGTGCAGAGGGTACAAGCTCAGATTACAAGACGTAGATTAATAGGGATGGAGAGGGGGGTGAGCCTTAATGGGGAGCACCGCCATTCTAGGTAGACGGGTTCTTTTGCCTCTCACTGTGATTATTAAAGAATCTAACTGGTAAGACATTCCTTTCGTTTGATGTCTTCTTATTTACTGCCACCGGGGAGGAAGTCGATTCCCTGAAGCCTGACAGCCACCAACCCTCCATATTGCCTTTTGAGATGCTGGATGCAAGTGCCAGCATATTACAATTCCTGAGAGAGCCAGCCGAAGCAATTCACTTAGGCTTTCTTCCTGAATAATAATGTTGACTGAGCAACTGTGAGCATAAAGCTGTAACACAATTTGAAAATTAGAGATGCTTCTCAAATGGCCGTCCCTGTAAGACCTAAGTCTGTGCAGCTCATAGGATGCAGTCCAGCTCATGCAACCTTCCTTACTCATGTGGTAGTCATTATGTACACACGTGTGCAGAAATTGCCCCTCCAACACATGGAAGATATCAATGGGAGCATGACAGAGGAGTGCAGTTCAGCTCCACCCTACTTCCATGTGGCTGGAAATGGAATAGCCAAATAGGGCAAGAAAACAGATGTGGGCAAGCAGTTTCTGTCTGGCCAGTTGCTCACTGTGCCCCCTCAAACCTTCCTTTGGAGTGAATTTCACTGACGTGGTGCCCTGTGAGGTTCGCCAGTTTTCTCATTCCTGTCTAATATCCCTAGTGCTGCAAGATTATCACAAGAGCGCCTGGACTAAAATTGTCTATCAAAAACTGCACTCTTGTGGTTTATCACCACAACAGCTACTCACTTTGGGTTTTAGTATAGCAAACAGTCTAATTAGTCAGCGCCTGAATGATATCAAGAGCCAGAACAACTTTTGCCCATGGTATGACTACCGTATTTTTCGCTCTATAAGACGCACCAGACCACAAGACGCACTTAGTTTTTGGAGGAGGAAAACAAGGGGGGGAAATATTCTGAATCTCAGAAGCCAGAACAGCAAGAGGGATCGCTGCGCAGCGAAAGCAGCAATCCCTCTTGCTGTTCTGGCTTCTGGGATAGCTGCGCAGTCTGCATTCGCTCCATAAGACGCACACACATTCCACCTTACTTTTTAGGAGGAAAAAAGTGAGTCTTATAGAGCAAAAAATATGGTATTTTTCACCTTCCCATTCCGACTCTCTGGCCCCCTATCTGCATAACCTATCAATTCTAAAATATAGACACGCTTTTACTCTCGCAAGATTGAATGTATTGCCTTCGGCTGTACTTGAGGGATGATTCCAACAGATTCCACACGAAAAACGCTTATGCCCCTGTGGAGATGGCAGTGCTGAATTGGTGGTGAAATGAGGTTATCACCCCTGTTTTATTGTCCATTCCGGGTCACCCAACCACTGGGTGTCCAGATCAAGATGAGCAGGTGACAGCAAAGGTTGCAAGGTTTTTAGCTGGGGCAATCAGAATAAGATCCATTATTTTACTATTGATTCAAAACCCTAAAATGTATTTTATATAACTGACTTTTTATTTCTATTCTTTGTATACTGTATTGTTGTTTTATTGCTATGGCTGATGGCTGACGCAAATAAAGATTCATTCATCCATTCCTGCTCACATCTAGAAAGCAATGAAAAATCATCTGCGGGGTCCTTTTAGAAATATAGTTTGGAGGTTGGATGGGAGGGATGAACTGAAAGCTGAGATGCTCTGAAAATGTGATCCTGTGCCCAATATGCACTTGCACAGAGACACATAAATGCACACACTTATCTGTGCACTTGTGCTCATAGCGATACTGACCTTTACATAATGCACATTCTCAAATTGCTGGGAAAGAAAACTGCACTTTAAAAAATATGTGATAATATATCACCCCAAATAAATAACACCAATTGCTTAGTGGGTGTACATTTTAAAGATAACCATCAGCCTACTGTTAACGGAGATACTAAACCAATAAGATGCAGCAACAACAGAAGATTCAGGCTTAAATCCTTACAACTTAAAAAGCTCCCTTATGCCCCTGAGACTTACTTTTGATTATTGCAGCTTTAGTTTATCATACTTTTTACTATCAAAGGAGAAGCCATTTGTATTTTCTGCCTCAGATACGAAAACGTTAGAATAAACAACCGTTTGATGTGTACGGCTGAAAATCAGATAAAAAGTATATATTCAAAGTGGCGTAATTAGCCGGAAACTTAAAATATTGTCTTAGAGATTTCAAAGTAAGACATAACAAAGGAAAGCAACTACAGAATGCACATTTAACAAAATAATTATCTTAATCGTTTCAAAATAAAGCATTGCTAAAGGAAGTCAAATATAAGACACATTTAAAACAGCATAATTAGCAAGAGAAAAAGATATTATCTTAAACATAGAACATATCTGCTTCTGTTGCTACTACTGCTGTCAATAGTGGTTCATGGCAGACGGCGGTTGTGGAAGCTGGGGCTCAGTGCAACTCTTCCAGTTCATTCCAGTGTACAGTGGTACCTTGGTTCTCCAACTTAATCTGTTCCGGAAGGTCGTTCCAAAACCAAAGAGTTCCAAAACCAAGGTGTGCTTTCCCATAGAAAGTAATGCAAAATGGATTAATCCGTTCCAGACTTTTAAAAACAACCCCTAAAACAGCAATTGAACATGACTTTTACTCTCTAACGAGACCATTGATCCATAAAATGAAAGCAATAATCAATGTACTGTACTATAAAATAAATAAAACAGTATTGTAGATGATAAAAAAAATTAAAAAAAAATTATTACCTGCATTGGTGATAGTCACTGTTTGGATGGGGGGCTTTTATCCATTTCCGCAGTCACACAATCAATCAGTCAGCAGCTGAACTGGGTTCCACAGTCACAAAAACAAATGAACCGAAAAAGCCTCAAAAACAAAAACGCAAAATAAAAAGCAAAAACAAAAGCACCAAACTTAATCCGTTCTGGAAGTCAATTTGACTTCTGAAATGTTCGAAAACCAAGGCACAGCTTCTGATTTGTGCAGGTGCCCTGGTAACAACAGCCGACAACCACATTGGACGTTCGACTTCTGAAAAATGGAACACTTACTTCTGGGTTTTCGGCGTTTGGGAACCAAGGCGTTTGAGAACCAAGGTACCACTGTAATAAAATCACCAACAAGTGCCACGGTCCCTTTTGGATGAACCACAAATGCACACTGAGATCCTGTTTTGCCACACACATTGTATACTTCCATTCCTCCAGTAACATAGTTCACAGCCACAACATACTTTTAAATCGTATTTCAATCATAGGGCTTCCCAAAAATATACATGAGGAATTGAAAAGAATGTTCAAAATAAAAATTGGTAAAAAGCCGGAAGCATTCCTTCTAGGAATCGTAACAAATGACATCCCCAAAGACATGAAGAGAAATTTTCTATATGCAACAGCCACCGCTAGATTATTGGTTGCTAAAAATTGGAAATCAGAAGAAGTGTTACCGGAAAAATCCGAGGGCTCGCTTGGACAAAAAGTAAAGACACCAACCAGAATAAATTGGAGCAAATCAGCAGCCTGTAGGCTTGGCCTTTATTGAACTGATGCAACAGGGTGTTCCCCTCACTTGCAGGAGAGAGGAAAGACACAGAAAATGGTGTGCAAGACCTTATAAAAACTTTTGAAATTCCCATCCTCTAGGTCAAGCCCACCCCCAGAAACATCATGCATACATTACAGAAAGGAGGGGTTGAAGGAGGAGTTGTGGTGGTAACCTGAGTGTCCTGTCACCTGGCTGGTTCCCTTCTACCCCTCCCCATGAGTCATTTTCTGAAGACAAAAGGTAGTTGCAGTTTCCTGCCCCCTGAGGGAAGATCTGATCATTGTCCTTTGTTCCAGTCTATGCTGAATCCACTCCCATATGCAAGTTCTTTGTGATCTTGATTGTTTTCTGTCTGGGATCATCCGGGTTGGCATAGCAACTGGGCAGGGCTCCTGTGGATGTGCTGGTATGGTGAAGGGATTATGGCGCCCCGTATCAAACCTTCCCCATTTTGTAGTCTTTCCTTCATGGAGTAAAATAAAAGTGGAACAGTGCAAATCCAATGTATGGTTGATTTTCTATGAATTTATAACAGAAGTGTAGTGTATGTAGTGTGTGAGTGTGAGTGTGTGTGAGTGTGAAGTTTGTACAAACTGAATGATGGGGGGGGGGTCCTGCTACAGAAGTACCATCAGTGGCAGATTGGCAACATGTGTGTGTGTGTGTGTGTGTGTGTGTGGTTGAATTAGCAAAAATGACGGCAACAATTAGAATGCAACCTAACCAAAATCTCAAACAGGAATGGAAGTGTAGATGAATACATGATTAAAAGATGCTCCAACAAAAATTTATTGATATGTATTAGATTGATCTCACAAAGTGAATTTAAATAGATATACAAGAATGTATGTTTAATTATTAAGATACAAAAATACAATCACAATAATAAAGTTATTAAATTAAAAATTAGGAAGTCAGGCACGGGTGGAGGGAAGACATAGGGTAAGACAAGAAGGAAGGAAGAAATGATGAAATGTTGATCCATAATGAAATGAAAAATGTGAATTTACAAGTATAATGTATATGTAATATTATGTAAACATTCTGTATATGTATTGAGATACCAATAAATAAATAAATGGGCGAAAAATCACATGGCTTCCCCAAAAGAAGATTTACAATTCCCAGTACCCTTAAGAAACTTATCTGAGGAAGCTATGTGCTTTAAACTTGCATTAAATGTGTTTTAACCGTATGGTGTAAAGTGACCAAGGCTAAGACACATTTTCAAAATTCATTTGCAAAAGGGGATATAAGACTTCACGAGCTAATTAAACATCCTTTTCTGTTTTATTAGTAACAGCATTTTTAGAGAGAGCT
Organism: Podarcis tiliguerta; assembly: GCF_965153285.1. Lineage (NCBI taxonomy): Eukaryota > Metazoa > Chordata > Lepidosauria > Squamata > Lacertidae > Podarcis > Podarcis tiliguerta. The sequence goes on along the minus strand of NC_139543.1, from coordinate 10,943,031 downwards.
TTTTGAAGGTTCAAAAAACAATTCACTTACATCTTAATCATCCTTATAACAATCCCATAAAGTAGGTTGTAATCCACATTTTACAGGGGGTGGAACCGAGATTTACCAGAAGTGTTAGCTATAGCCATCTGGGGACTTCATTCACGTTATTTGCAAAAACTGGAAATCTGTTAGGGGGCATTTCTCTGAACTATTCTGTTTTTCTGGGATGCCACACTCAGATCCGCAATAGGGCAACAACCAGCACACTGTTGTATATGAATGAGGCACACATCCCTCCAACACTTATCCTATAATGAAATACAGCTCCCTCAGGAGAACCAAATGAGTAGAAATGTTTTGTTGCCACATTGCAAAGTCATGTCCAATTTGCTCTCCATTCTCGCCCTCTAGGTTTCCTTGAAGCCTACCTGCTTTCCACAGCAGTACGTGTTTTCTCCCCTACACATTACCTTTCATTTCTCCCAGCTGAGCAGCATGTTGTGTTATTTTGCCAAATTTCCCAGCCTTCTTTGAAATGAGTTTGGTGTACTCTCAAATACAACAAATGAAAACGGTTAACCCCACTCCAAAGAGGGATTGCATATGATTTCCAGTGCATTTACGGCTAAATACTCAGAGTAAACTGCAGGGTTTTTTTGTCCTGCAAAGAAACAGACTGGATTGAATTGTTTAGATGTTTTAGAACTGAATTTCTTCTCACCCCCACCCACATCCACCTCAGGAAAGAAAAGCCCAACTCCATGAAGAAGAAAGAAAACCTGTTTCTTGCAGAGAAACATCTCATCGTTCTTAAAGCAATGGTTTAAAGGAAATAAACGAGAAAACAAGGCACTCTTTTGGAACAGTTGCTTTTGGAATTGGGATTTTATTTCATTTCAGGTAAAATATTTCTAGAGCTAAACACCTTGTTTCGAATTGTGCCTATTTGTGTGTATGTGTGTTTTATTTATTTCATAGATTTTATAAACTGCTTTTCATCAGGGCAGTGTGCAATAATTGAACAACAGGCTAAGATCAATTAAAACCAGTCAGTGGCGTAGCGTGGGGGGGGCAGGGGGGGCAGCTGCACTGGGCGCAACATCTGGAGGGGGGGCGCGCTCGCACTCGCAGCTCTCTGCCCCTACCTGGCTCACTCACTCTCTCTCACTGCAGTGCTGGCTATGCGAATCCGATCCGAGCCGCCTGGTCGCCGCCCACTGTGGAGGGGAGGGTGCCAGGCGTGCGGTGCGGTGCGGAGAGAGAGCGAGGGACTATCTGGGGGAGGGACAGTGCAGCGGGGGGGGGGGCGTGCAAATTATTTGCCTTGCCCCGGGTTAGGGGGCGCAAATTACTTGCCTTGCCCCGGGTGCTGACAACCCACGCTACGCCACTGAAACCAGTTCCATACACTGCAACATTATTACACTAAAACAGCATAGTACAAAACAGCAGACCCCTAAGGTGGAATTAGTCAGTTCCTCCAAAGGCCTGGAAGAACTAGACAAGAGCAATGTCACTATCCACACCTACAAAGAGAGAGAATTCCAGAGTGTGGAAATATTCAGGGATGCAGGAGAGTATCTATTGTTTGATTATATCCTTTCCCACTTGTGTTAACAAGTTCTACAATTTAGCAGAGCAGCATTCCCCTTTATAAACTTGCACAGCCGGTGCGTTTGCTCAGGCTCATGAAAGCCTCTAAAATAAATTTCCCTGGTAATTTCCCCTTTAGTCCCTCAAAGAAAGATAGACACGACACAGTCTTTTATAAAAGTATAAAAAGAGTTTACTCACTCACTCATTCTGTTCACAGATGGATCTCAAAAATAATATACACCTGGAAATTATCCCATAAAGAGATAGCTCCTTTGTCCTCTCTTGGCTGGAAGCATCTTAGGCTAAGCAGATGTTGCTTCTTCGATGAATGTAGTCAGAGAGAGAGATGGCGATCTCCGCTGAGGTATTTTCTTACCTGCACAGGTGAGGCCACACCCACCTCTGGTCACATGTAGAGGAAGTCTGTCCCAGCCTAGGAGGAAACAGGAAGTTCGGACTGGCTGGTCCAGACATCCCCTTTTTATGTCCACTCTAGGGATGTTGTACTTGACAGCTTTGTGTTTCACATCCCACACAGAGTTGGGATACACCATCTTGCATCCCAATATAAGACACTCCAGCAAGACTCAGCAGTCTATCTCAGAGTCAAGGAAACTTCCCCTGCTCTGGAAGTTCTTAATGAAAAGCAACTACTTTCCATAAATCTGCTTTTCCATCCATGGAGGAAAACATTGATCTGTCGTCCTCCAGGAAGAAAAACACTTGGGCTATACCGTAATTTTTAATCAATAAACTGTAGGGGGAGAGAGGTTCAAGCAGTTCCTCTCCACATGCAGCTTGTTACCTGCTTGGGGAGGAAACCTTCCCAGGATGCTTTTCATTAAGCAAGAAGAAAAGCGCCACCGATATCTGTGTTATGTCTAGTCTAAACGTAGCTCTACACATGACATAGAATCATAGAATCATAGAATCATAGAGTTGGAAGAGACCACAAGGGCCATCGAGTCCAACCCCCTGCCAAGCAGGAAACACCATCAGAGCACTCCTGACATATGGTTGTCAAGCCTCTGCTTAAAGACCTCCAAAGAAGGAGACTCCACCACACTCCTTGGCAGCAAATTCCACTGTCAAACAGCTCTTACTGTCAGGAAGTTCTTCCTAATGTTTAGGTGGAATCTTCTTTCTTGTAGTTTGGATCCATTGCTCCATGTCCGCTTCTCTGGAGCAGCAGAAAACAACCTTTCTCCCTCCTCTATGTGACATCCTTTTATATATTTGAACATGGCTATCATATCACCCCTTAACCTCCTCTTCTCCAGGCTAAATGAATACATGGTGAATTCTTCCTGAGCATACAGCAATTCAAAACATCTTTGTAACATGTAATGGGCTCATTTCTATTCCCCCTGGCTCAGCACAAAATGACTGTGGACATTCAGTGCTTGAAGACACATTACTCTAGGCTGGGGTTCAAGCATGGATCCTGTGAGCCAGAGCCGTCTTTGCCATTGGTCTTAGTGGCTCGTTGCACCAGGGCGCCGGCCTCTCAGGGGTGCCCTAGCGAGTGGGGGAGCTTGCCAACGTTGCCGGCAGCCTCCCCTTTCCCTGCATGCATCCCAGCTGCGCCCAGCCAACTATATGGCTGGTGGGCGTGCAGCTTCCTTCCCAAGCCTCCACAGGAGGAGAGCGATCCCCACAGAGGCTTAGGATCCCTCCCAGGCCTCTGCATCTGCTAAAGATGGCCCTGCTCCCGGTCGCTGTCCTCCTCCTGCTTCCTGGCAAAAGGTGGCGCACAGCCTTCCCAGGCTGCCTACTCAGGCACCCCGACTACTCTGGCATGTCCGCCATCATGTTTTCCTGCTTGATCACCGCCACCACACTGGGGCGGTGGGGGAGGCAGAGGACATTTCCCACCCCCCCCCTTGTTTTGGAGTTGCCGGGGGGCGCTGGAGGGATCTTTGCACCACAGCACTGGATATGCTTAAGACGGCCCTGCTGTGAGCATTACAGCAACATCAGAGACCCTCCTCTTAGTTCTTGTCAAGACACTCTCCCAATTTTTTTTTAAATTGAGGGTATTGTCTTTCATCTTGGAGGCATGTTGGCTGCTTTTTGCCTGTGTTTTATTTGTTTCGGGGTATGTGTCTGGCGTTGTGCCTGTTGGAGGGCATTGCCAGTTTTTCTTCTGTGCAATGTTGTGGTGCCCACAAGTTTCTTAAGATTTCAAAATGTGCTACAGAGTCCAAAATGGATCCCCCGCCGTAGATGTCTTGGAGTTGGGCAGTGACTGGGGCCCAAACCCACTGAGGGAATCACCAGCTGAGAGCCACCATTCTGGTTCTTCATGATCTAGCTAGGTAAACACCAAGTAGTATACACCAAGTAAATTTTGGTAACAATGCAGGAGGAGTCTTCCATGACACTACAGTGGGCAACTCTCAGGTTGTGCAGGCTAGAAGTGTGCATTCATTTCTTAGGTGGGTGAAAAACCAAAAATGCATGCAAAGACCCACCCCCATTCATTTGTAAGGGAAACAAAAATACAGAAGCAAATCGGATAGATGAATGAAAACCCTTTTATTACGTTTGTCCCAGTTGTGTCTCAAAGGATAAATTTGTCACACTGTTATTGCATTGCTCGGCGAATTGGAATATTCTCACATCCAGGGAACATTCTGTAGGGAACAGGTGGGCTGCTCTGAAAATATTGTGGCATGAGAACTGTCCAATCAGAAGTGCCAAGCGCTGGAAAGATTAAAGGATGCCTCCCCTTTTAGAATTGCTTATAAAATGGAAAGCCTTTGCCCACTATGAAACTTGATAGTTCTGATGCCTTCGAGCAGTAGTGCAACACTGATAATTATTTTTTGTGAACCGCCCTGACATCTACAGTTGAAGTACAGTATACAAATGTTGTTGCTGTTGTTTGCTTGGCAAGTCCTGAAATTGCCCAGGCGGGCACGTTATATGACCCATGGGAGCAGCAAAATAACCAGACTGTACAATGGTGATGGGATAAAATCAGCCCAAATCTTTATTGACAGCAGCAGGCAGGGCAAGGGTTGGCATGGCAGTGGGTCCCATGTTGATGGAATAGATCCACTGGGTTTGGATTGCTACAAACCTGGAGTCAGCCAGTGTTGAACCTTGCCGTAGTGCAAGCCAAGCAAGCAAAGTCTCAGCAGAGGACCAGGGTGCAAATCCCAACCAGGCAGATACCAAACCCATGCTTGGGTTTTGCCGTGGTCAACCCTCCCCACAGGCTCCTTATGGGGGGCCTATACTTTGGTGATCCTGCCCAATGCCATTTTCACTGACATACAAGCAATGTTCTTCCACATAACAAAGGAAAGCCATAATTTCACTGAGGGAAAGGCAAAAAAGACCCCCAACCAACCAAGTACCAATTAGGCTGAGAGAGAGAAAAAATCCTTTCCGGTCGTGTCAACCAGCACCCCGAAATTGCTCAGTAAAGGCTCCAACTAGAGGCTGGGCAGGCGGGAAGCTCTCAAAGCAAAATTGCCGTGAGCTCCAGTGGAAGCAGCCTTATATAGGCTTTCCCCTATATGGCAAGGGCAAATGGGACAGCTTTTTTCCCATGAGCCCATCATACAGAGAAGATACTGGGCAAAATCTTGCACAGCATTTTGCTGCAATCTATGGGCCACAGCACCGCCCGGCAAAGGCGTCCCGTGCTTATTGGGCATGGAATGGGGCTGATCAGAAGATAGGTTGGGTTTGTATCACGTAAACACATGTATGCATGTGTATCTGTATGTACTTTTGTACAATATACAGAGGTACCTCAGGTTACATACGCTTCAGGTTACATACGCTTCAGGTTACAGACTCCGCTAACCCAGAAATAGTACCTCGGGTTAAGAACTTTGCTTCAGGATGAGAACAGAAATTCTGCTCCTGCGGCACGGCAGCAGCAGGAGGCCCCATTAGCTAATGTGGTGCTTCAGGTTAAGAACAGTTTCAGGTTAAGAACGGACCCCCAGAACGAATTAAGTACTTAACCCGAGGTACCACTGTACAGGGGACGCGGGTGGCGCTGTGGGTAAAACCTCAGCGTCTAGGACTTGCCGATCGTATGGTCGGCGGTTCGAATCCCCGCGGCGGGGTGAGCTCCCGTCGTTCGGTCCCAGCTCCTGCCCACTTAGCAGTTCGAAAGCACTCTTAAGTGCAAGTAGATAAATAGGTACCGCTTTATAGCGGGAAGGTAAACGGCGTTTCCGTGTGCTGCACTGGTGAAGGCTCGCCAGAGCAGCTTCGTCATGCTGGCCACGTGACCCGGAAGTGTCTCCGGACAGCGCTAGCCCCCGGCCTCTTAAGCGAGATGGGCGCACAACCCCAGAGTCGGTCACGACTGGCCTGTATGGGCAGGGGTACCTTTACCTTTACCTTTTTACCACTGTACAGAGGAACTAGGAGGAGAGAGAAAAGGACTATCGTGCAACTCAAAGCTAAAAACTTGGAGCCAGCAATGCCCACAGTATAATCATATTTGAAGACAGCAGTGCTTTTCCCCTCAGGTCCTCCCGCCTCACCACTTTGATTTGGTTCCTGCTTCCACTTTCTCAGTGTTGGATCTCATGCCCTGTCTCATAGCTAATCGAGGAATAAAGCCACCCAGCGATTCATCTCCAAAACCATCCTTTTTCAAAAAGTGCTGCATATATAGGATTTGGACCTGTAAAGTGCTGAGCCTTCGGTCTTCTGCAGAGGCACGCTGGCATTCGTCACCAATAATTAGTCACACTGACTTTGATGGGATTGTTGCTCGCATTTCAAGCGAGTGTGCGTTCCAACAGGTCAATAGATCAAGCTAGACTGCTGAACACAGTAACAACCAGTGTCGGGCTCCTACTACTTTCCGAGAGGTCGATATTTATCTCAGATTTCCCTTAGCGTTAGCTAGTTCGATTTTTATTACAGCGTCCATCTTCATAGAGTTTTCTGTTTGCGACATCTCCAGTGGCAAGTTTTGAGAGCAGACATGATAGACTTGGCACAAAGAGCGTTGCAACAAATGAACCGACCAATGTTAATTGGTAAAACAAAAGTCAAAATAACAAAAAGTGGGAGCTTTCTAGTTACACAGAGTTCCTTTGGCTGCTTTTCTTATTGAAGCCTTTCCTGATATATGTTTAAAGAACACGCAGTTTACTAGGCTATTATTATTATTATTATTATTATTATTATTATTATTATTATCATCATTATTATTACTACTACTACTATTACTATTATATTTATACCCTGACCATCTGACTGGGTTTCCCCAGCCATTCAAAACCAGTATAGGCACATTTTGTAAGGGCATGTTTGCATCAACTCACATGTTAATACTTACTCTCAGTGAATTTTCAGAGCTGTAAAGTAAATTTTGGGAGAATTTTTGGTGAGCAGTCAGTGGAAGGACAAGAAGGACACTGACAAACTGGAACGTGTCCAGAGGAGGGCAACCAAAATGGTCAAAGGCCTGGAAACGATGCCTTATGAGGAACGGCTAAGGGAGCTGGGCATGTTTAGCCTGGAGAAGAGGAGGTTAAGGGGTGATATGATAGCCATGTTCAAATATATAAAAGGATGTCACATAGAGGAGGGAGAAAGGTTGTTTTCTGCTGCTCCAGAGAAGTGGACACGGGGCAATGGATCCAAACTACAAGAAAGAAGATTCCACCTAAACATTAGGAAGAACTTCCTGACAGTAAGAGCTGTTCGACAGTGGAATTTGCTGCCAAGGAGTGTGGTGGAGTCTCCTTCTTTGGAGGTCTTTAAGCAGAGGCTTGACAACCATATGTCAGGAGTGCTCTGATGGTGTTTCCTGCTTGGCAGGGGGTTGGACTCGATGGCCCTTGTGGTCTCTTCCAACTCTATGATTCTATGATTCTATGATTCTATGATTCTATTCTATGATTCTATGACTAGGAGAACTAGACTAGTCCCCTAAATGTTCCCGGTAAATTACAGTCTTGTAGTAAAGGTAAAGGTAAAGGACCCCTGGACGATTAAGTCCAGTCAAAGGCAACTTTGGGGTTGTGGAGCTCATCTCACTTTTCAGGCCAAGGGAGCCGGCGTTTGTCCACAGACAGCTTTCCAGGTCATGTGGCCAGCATGACTAAACCGCTTCTGGCACAATGGGACACCGTGACAGAAACCAGAGTGCACAGAAATGGCATTTACCTTCCTGCCGCAGCGGCACCTATTTATCTACTCACACGGGCATGCTTTCGGACTGCTAGGTTGGCAGGAGCTGGGACAGAGGAACGGGAGCTCATTTTGTTGTGAGGATTCGAACCACCGACCTTCTGACTGGCAAGCCCAAGAGACTCAGTGGTTTAGACCATAGCGCCACCTACGTCCCTGTATTATACTACACCTCAGTGGACTAGAGGGACTAGGCCAGTTCCCTAAATGTTCCCAGTAAATTAGAGTATTGTAGTAGTAGAGCCTGGTGCCTCCTTTCCAAAGTCTAGGAAGCTTCTGTCTACTTAGGGAGGGAGACACAATGGTCCAAAAGCCCTCTCAGCACCTTCCCAAAGCCCACCTGGCTTTGGGAAGAAGGCAGAATGGCTCTAACATCCTGTCAGAGCCCTGGAGCCTCCTTCCTAATGCCCAAGGAAGCTTCTGCCTGGCTTAGGAAGGGAGGAGTAATGCTCACATGTTACTCCCACTCCCATTGACCCCACTGCTTATTTTGGCGTGAGCCCTTGGTTTGGATAGTGTAGTGTGTATTCCGGATCCCTATGTGACTAGAGGGATGTGTTTCGTCCTGTCCTTCCTGTGTTCCTATTGCATATCTCAAGAGGCGCTGCGTAGGTGAAAGTTCTAGCTTTGTGCCTTCTGTACGACCCTGGTACGGTACCCTGGTACGGAAAGCTAACTCTCTAAGCTGATGTCATGACCCTGTAATCTAACTATAAACTTCCCCTGTTTATTACCACAGACTAGAAGAATGTTAAGTGCACTCTATATAATCCCTGCGTAAGACATCCCCTATCTATCATAGATTGCCATGTTCCTGTGCTCTCTCTATCTAGTGATGCGTATGTCTGTATGTAAACCCCTCGTATGTGTATGTAATGTGTATGTAATAATATGACGCTTATACGTACCCCACGTTTATCCAATCAGCACCAAGCGCATATGCTGCAATAGGGGTAATATACAATAAAAGAGACTCTCTTAGCCTCGAGCGAGGAGATGCCTCCCACATGGACACCTTCAACTCGTCTGCCAATTATTTCCAACCCAACAGGATAGCAAAGTGGCACCCATGCCCTCAGCCTCAGCTGGCATGTAGCTCCAGTCGCACTTGTACAGAAATAGTTGTGCTATGGGTATCCACTCGTGGTCGCACCCCGTCTTGATTACGCTAATGTGCTCTGTAGGAATCAGATTCTGTATATCAGAATTAAGCTTTGGAAAAGAAAAAACTTCAGTTGATTCAGAATTCAGCAGCCAAACTTTTTTTCTTTTCCAAAGCTTAATTCTGATATACATAGCTTATGTTATATATCATTAATCAACCACTAAATACATTAAATATTAAATATCACTACCAAGTGTTGAGGAAACTATTAGGAGGAAACATTATGTTAATCGTTCTTTTATTAGTTGAAAAGTTTGAGTTAGATCTTAAAATTTTCCCGCATGACCAGTAAGAGCACTAAACAACGGTATTAAAATTTCTCCACGTAATACCAGTAATGCCAAAAAGCAATTATAAATGACTAAATGCTACAATATCCTGGCAGTAAAATTGTTGACTGGCACTGAGCTTGTATTAAAACATCCTCATAAGTCATTTCCAACCCCCCTACAATTCATAGCTTTGAGCTAGTGGCCGGGGTATACAGTATAACATAATTTTTGACCAGGGCACATAAGATGACTTACAAAACAATGAGTTGCAAAATGATAGCCTATAATTTAGTGGGTGTGGCGATCACACAGGGTCCCCTGACGTTTAACGGTCTATTGATCCCTGTGCCACCACTGTGCTCGCTTCCCCGCTGCCACCAACCCGTTACTCTCGGGTAAAACACTGAGTCCAGACAGTTGTTAAAATTGAACCAAATAAACAAGTTTATTTTATAAGAATTAACAAGTTTATGGTTTCTCAGATAAAATTTCCTGTCAGTTTCTTAACTTTAGTTTCTTTACCGGCCTATACCTTCCTAATACCTTCTGACTGATTATCTCAACTGTTTGACTGACTCCTCTTAACAGATTCTCTCTTTTTTTTCCCCAAGTAACAATCCATTTTTATATAATTCTTAATAACACTTCTGCTAAAACCATATAACTTCATTCCAGTATTCTTCTAACATTCATTAATTTTACAATATTTCTGTAAATATACTTTAAATTTTTTCCAATCTTCTTCCATCGACTCTTCTCCCTGGTCTCGGATTCTGCCAGTCATTTCTGCCATTTCCATATAGTCCATCAGCTTCATCTGCCATTCTTCCCGGGTGGGTAGACTTATCCTCCCTCTCTCTTCTCTAACTCCAGACTGACTTCTTAACAACTCTAACTCTAACTCTAACTCCTCCCCTTGGGTTCCTATTGGTTAGTCATTTTACAATTAGTTAACCCTTTCCTTATGAACCCAGTATGATGTCACACACCTAGGAGGGCAAACGCCACAGTGGGCATGATACCAAAGGGGCATGGTACCAAATGAGAGAACCACGGACACGACATGGGACAGTTCTATTGGGGGGGGGATGCAGATGGAAGTTGTCCCTCCCCACGCCCGCTTCCTAAGTCAATGAAAGGGATTTGCTAGCTCCTCTCTCTTTCTAAAGCAGCTAGGTGCTGCTCTCCTACAAGCCTGCCCACTTACTGAAAGCCATGGACTTTGTACTGCTACCCTAAGAAGGAGGCTGTGACAGAGACAGGGCCTTTTCAGTGTTGGCACCAGTGCTTTTTCTATTAAAAAAGTGTTTAGGGGTACTCTCATTTTGACTCAAGAAAATCACCATTTTATAGTTCAGATCAGGGGAATAAATACAGTAAATGGACAAAAGTACAAAGATTCACAACATGTTTAGGAGTATGTGTACCCCTGTGTCCCCCCCCCCCCCCCGAAAAAAAGCACTGGCTGGCACACAGCTATTGAATACTTGCACCAAATAAACTCGTTTGTTGCCAGGGGCGCCAACTGTAGGGGGTGGAAAGGGCTTCGGCACCCTCAATATTTGTGGGCAGGGGGCCAAGACACCCCACAGAGACACATTGAGGGGGCCCAAACAGATCAGCCTCCCACCTGCAAACATGCCCTCCCCATCCCCCACCATTGATGTGAGGGCGCTGGTGTGCCAGGCAGAGGCAGGGGCATAGAGGGTGGTCTTTATTCTCTGTGCCCTCCAACCCCTGCTGTCGCCAGGGTGCAATGGGGATCTTTGCATATGACATACATATGACATCACACAATGTAGGGTCCCCTCAATGGGGATGTTTGATTGTTGCCCACTCTGCTAACATTAGGCACCACGTTAAGGCAGTTTTATCCCCCCCAAGCTTTAAATGGATTGTATATTTTAGTCTTGCCTCTGCTGATTTACTGCAATTGCTTCTGCTTGTTGTTGTTTTTCAAATCATAGAATTTAAAGGTTATCCTGGAAGCTGGGCCATAATTATATTAAATTCAACAATAAAAAAGAGTTTCTATGATGCAGCCTGGATCTGCACCATCCCATGGCGTATGTTCTCCTCCAAACTTATTTTTAAACAAAGAAACCTAAGCACAATATTTCTGCAATTTCTGACTTTGCACTACCATCCTTTGGAGAAAACAGATCATGGTTACTCACCTTTCGAAAAACCAATAATAATGTTTTGTGTGCGGGGGTGTGATATATTTAATGTGAAGTCACAAGCAGAACCAAATAGGTTGGGGACCTGAAGGGAATTTCAAAACAAAACAAAACACAGAGAGAATGGATCCTTTTAAGTCTCTGAGAAGAAGCAGCCTAGTGCTTCAGAGATAAAGACACATCAGAACTCTAAAGTGATCAAGAGTAAATTTTATTAAAATGTCAAAACTCTGTGCGCGTTTCTACTTTGAAACCAAACACACTGTTTTTCAGAAAATTAGCTGCATAAATAGTTCTATATCCCAAGTCCCTTGCAATCCAATCGGTAATGGGAAATAGACATGGCTCAGTGGTAGAACCAATGCTTTGAATGCAGAATAGCCCAGCTTCAGTCTTCAGGTAGGGCTGAGAAACTTAAAAATGGAAAGCGTAATGCTGGTGGTCAACAAAAGAGGTTTAAAGTCTGTCTCAAGGCAAATCTTTAAAAATGTAGTATAAACACTGACAAATGGGAAACACTGGCCTGCGAGTGCTCCAGTTGGAGAACAGCCTTTACCAAAGGTCTCATGGGCTTTGAAGACACTTGAACTCAGGAAGCAAGGGAGAAACGTGCTAGGAGGAAGGCACGCTTGGCAAATCCACATCGTGATCAACTCCCACCCGGAAACCAATGTCCCCACTGTGGAAGGACGTGTGGATCCAGAATTGGCCTCCACAATCACTTAGAGACTCATCATTAAAGCCGTGTTTATGGAAGACAATCTTACTCGGCTGCTCGGCTGCTAGTGATTGCCAAAGAAGAAGAAAGAAGAAGAAGAAGAAGAAGAAGAAGAAGAAGAAGAAGAAGAAGAGAAATACTCTTGTCTGAATCCCTGGAAAGTCAGGAAATCCTGCGTAATCTGACGACAGATGGTCTGACTTGGTATAAGGCAGCTTTTTATCTTCTGCATCCAATCTACCCTCCTGTATAATTGTGTTTCTGAGCACAATTCAAAATGTTGGTGCCGAACTTTAAAGCCCTAAACAGGCTCACCCCAGTATACCTGAAGGAGTGTCTTCATCTCCATCACTTAGCCCAGACTCTGAGATCCAGCTCTGACGGCCTTCTGGCAGTTTCCTCATTGTGAAAAATGAAGTTACAGGGAACCAGGCAGAGGGCCTTCTCGGTGGTGGCACCCACCCTGTGGAATGCCCTCCCATCAGATGTCAAGGAGATAAGTATAACTATATAACCTTTAGAAGACATCTGAAGGCAAAAAATGTTTAAAATAACCTTTTCTAAAATACCCGAAGCCTCCCTTTAAGAAATTCTAGGTGCCAAAATCCCAAGGGAGCAGAAAAGACTATTTATGTATGTGACCATGGCTGCACGGATGTTATTGGCCCAGAGATGGAAAGAAGATAAAGTCCCTACCAGAGAAGAATGGCAGATCAAACTGATGGATTATGCCGAAATGGCTAAAATGACCGGAAGAATCAAAAATCAGGAAGACCAACATTTCAATAAGGAATGGGGAAAATTTATAACCTTTTAAAATTTAAAAACCATTGTAAACACTTAAAATCATTAGTGGGGTTGGAATATCACTTGGAGTTTAATGGTGAATTTTGAACACAATGGAGATGTAAAAGATTTGGATTATCATAAAAGATGCAGAAGGAAGTGATTAACAATAGGACCCACAAAGGGGAGGAGGAAAATCCAGGAGATTCTTTGGAATCTTGTTTCTGTGTTCTATACCTCGGATTACAGATGCTTCAGGTTACAGACGCTTCAGGTTACAGACTCCGCTAACCCAGAAATAGTATCTCGGGTTAAGAACTTTGCTTCAGGATGAGAACAGAACGCACACTTGCGGCAGCGGGAGGCCCCATTAGCTAAAGTGGTACCTCAGGTTAAGAACAGTTTCAGGTTAAGAGTGGACCTCCAGAACGAGTTACGTCCTTAACCCGAGGTAGCACTGTAATCTGAGTTGCAATATTTTATGCCACTCCCAAGACGTCTATCAACTTTTCACGAGGCTAAGGTTGAGCATTATGATCTATTCCTTTTGCTATCTAGTCTCAGAATTTGGCTGAGTGTTTTTTGGTTGTTGTTTTGTAAATATGTCACTCTGCAGTGTACATTTGTCACTTCCTGTTATCCCACCTCCTGCGCTAAGCTTCTAATCAAAATCTCTTTCAGGAATTGATTGTCATGATAATCCCCTGGCAGTAAAACTGCTGGCATTGAATTGCTGTCACTGCCTTATTCACTGAGTTAACGTTACTCACACTACAAGAGAGCTGAGACCATTTAGTCAATGAGGGAAGCCATTGGGAGCCCTGTGAGGAACAGAATTGTTCTGCCTATAGGAGACATTCTCTTTCAAGTGACAGAAAATCTCCATTTTACTCTCCTCCTACAATTCATTCTCCCTTGGGCAACTGAAATTTTAATTCCACCCAGTTATCCTAGACCATACCAGCCCTCTGAATGGGCGTCACAACGGAAGGGATTCAGGAATGTAGCTTATTTGGAAATTACAGTTGATTAATGGGGAACAATTGACTAAAACAACTCTCAGAAGATAGCGAAAGTAGAGAAGCCGTTCTTTTGTCATAGCAGTATAGGAATAGTCATTACATGTTTTTCACTTTTTGCTGCGTGTGATATTCTCCAAAGGCGTTCAAAGAGATTAGGCAAGACCCTGATTTAATGGTTGATAGGGAAATTATTGGCTCCTATGCAGCTCCTAGGGACACGGGTGGCACTGTGGGTTAAACCACAGAGCCTAGGAACTGCTGATCAGAAGGTCGGTGGTTCGAATCCCCGCAACGGGGTGAACTCCTGTTGCTTGGTCCCTGCTCCTGCCAACCTAGCAGTTCGAAAGCACGTCAAAGTGCAAGTAGATAAATAGGTACCACTCCAACGGGAAGGTAAACGGTGTTTCCGTGCGCTGCTCTGGTTCGCCAGAAGTGGCTTAGTCATGCTGGCCACATGACCCAGAAGCTGCACGCCGGCTCCCTCGGCCAATAAAGCGAGATGAGCGCTGCAACCCCAGAGTCGGCCACGACTGAACCTAATGGTCAGGGGTCCCTTTACCTTTACCTATGCAGTGAATGGCAGTGGCACCCACCTGAGAAATCTGGTCCTCCCTTAAAGAGGGCATGTATTGCAGTGAGACCTGGAAACCAACACCCTGTGTTGTTGGTGGGTACGATTGGTCAGCCACAACACCCGATTGGCAGGTCCCTTGTAGCTGGGTGTAATCTGGCCAATGGGACACAGTCCAAACGGTTTGAAAGACCTATATATACCCATCCACATGACCCAGAGCCAGCGTGGTGTAGTGGTTAAGAGCAGTGGACTCGTAATCTGGTGAACCGGGTTCGATTCCCCGCTCCTCCACATGCAGCTGCTGGGTGACCTTGGGCCAGTCACACTTCTCTGAAGTCTCTCAGCCCCACTCACCTCACAGGGTGTTTGTTGTGGGGGAGGAAGGGAAAGGAGAATGTTAGCCGCTTTGAGACTCCTTCGGGTAGTGATAAAGCGGGATATAAAATCCAAACTCTTCTCTTCTTCTTCTTTCGGCGCGTGCATTCGGAACACCCGCCCACCTCTCCCTACTTTTAGGGCTGTGTGCTTGACCTTGCTATGCTGTCGTGTGTCATCTGTCGTTGAGACAGGGGCATGGCAGGAATTTCCCCACTTGGCTGATTGGCTGTTGCCATTTGGGTTTCGCCTGCCGCGTAGCAAATCGTCACAACTTGTAAGGTTGAGGATAGGCTCTGGTTCAGGTGATAGGGATGGGAGAACGCTCTTGCCATCCCTATGTGAAGGGCATTCCGTTAAAGGAATCCAGGGACTCGATGGTTTGGTCAACCCATGAGAGGGGGTTATGCCCGTGCCTGAGTCCAGGGGGACATTTGGGTGGTGGAGTTAGCCCGTTCCTGGCTTTCTGCTTTTCCAGGTGTTCACCCTTGGCTGACCTATGCTGGAACCCTGGGTCAGCGCTACCTGCATGGCAGGGAGCTAGTCAAACCAGAGCCTATACAACCAGTCACTTTCTGTAATCAATAAAGTTGTGGCCTAAATTCTGCCAAAAACCAAAACCAAAATTTGAGTGAAGTGTGAATTTATTTGGGGGGAGGTTTCTGCGTCTGAACACACCAAAGCTCAGGCTGAAAAAAGGCCTCCTTTTTTTCTACTCCACTTCCAATGACTAGATATCTTGATAGGATCAGAAGGCTGGGGGTGATTCTTCTTTTCTTTTCAGAAACATATAATTTCCAGATTTGCACCAGTGCTACGCAGGCCGCTCCACTGCCCGTAGGATGCCATTTTATTATAGGCTGTTTGCACCTGTCAACTTGTTCCATTTCCCATCTGTAATATAAGAAGAGGGTTGCTAGATCAGATCAGCCATCTATCTCCTCCAGTTGTCTGCTTCCAACAGTGGCCAGCCAGATGCCTTCAGGAAGCCTATAAAGAAGATATGAAGGCAATAAAATCTTCTTATGTTGTGTTGGCATTTTTATCCAATGCCAGGGCAGCTGTAGTACTGACAGCCACTGCACTCGTGGAGAAAAATGGCGCTCCCTTATACTGCGTCAAACCATCGTCCAACTAGAGGAAGTAGCAACAACCTTCCATGGATCAGACAAGAGTTTTCTTTGAGATCCTACCTGGAAATTCCAGAGATGGAATTCAGACCATGTGCTGTGCCACTAAGTTATGATCAGTCCCAGTATTGCTAAGGAATGCAAAGCAATGGGGAAAAGATGTGTTGAAGACCATCCAAGTGTCCCTATTTTCCAGGGACAGTCCCATATTTCTGATTTGATCCCGGAATGTCCTGCTTTTCCTTAGGATGTCCCTTTTTTCATTGGAGGATATGGAGTTATGCGACACCCAAGCCAAGGAGATAAGTAACTATACAACCTTTAGAAGACACCTGAAGGCAACCCTGTATAGGGAAGTTTTTAAATGTTTCATTGTGTTTTTATATATGTTGGAAGTTGCCCAGAGTGGCTGGGGTAACCCAGTCAGATGGCCAGGATATAAATAATTATATAAATTGTTGTTGTTGTTGTTGTTGTTGTTACAGTGGTACCTTTGGTTACAGATGCTTCAGGTTACAGACTCCGCTAACCCAGAAATAGTACCTCGGGTTAAGAACTTTGCTTCAGGATGAGAACAGAAATCATGCGTCAGTGGCGTGGCGGCAGCAGGAGGCCCCATTAGCTAAAGTGGTACCTCAGGTTAAGAACAGTTTCAGGTTAAGAATGGACCTCCAGAACGAATTAAGTTCTTAGCCCGAGGTACCACTGTATTAAGGACATCCCTGTTTTCACTGGAGAAATGTTGGAGGCCATGTAAATATATGCTACCGGGGAATAGGGACTTGTCCTGTGGTCTCCTCATAACCCTATAAACTGACTTTATAGGATAATTCCTTACTGTATATAAAGATTGAGATATCAGAAAGCTATGGCATTGTTAGGCAGTGAAGGAATGGAACTTTCAGACATTTTGTGTTTGGGTTTTGACTTGAAAGCTTTGGTTTTTAAATGGTTGCTGTTGGTTTTAGAGGCTCTTATGTACACAGGGGCAAAGAGCCACTGGAAGATTAAAAGAACAGAGGCAGAAATTCTGCACCGGAGGGTTAAAAATGCACAGGAAGGTCAAAGGTTCAGCATAGGAACCTGGCAATTAAGGAGAAATAGAAACCTAACCAGAACTCTGCTGTCTCTGTGCTTGGTTAAAAGGTTTGGAGGGGTGGTGAAAATCTTGCATGTAAGTCCAGCTGGAACTTACAGAAGGGAGAGAGCTGGAACACAGGAAACTATTTGAAAACATGTCTGTGGCATCATGAGAAGGCTGCAAAGGGTTGCCATCTGATATGTACATATTACCTTGGTTAAGGAAACAGGCAAGAATAAGTACAGTCGGATGCATTTATGTCTGTCTGTTTTTATTTACATTCATGGTTAACTATGAAAAATGTAAAACTAGGGAGGGAGAGATGCTAAAAACTTTTTCTCAATTGTTCAACTTGCTGCCTTACTAAAACTTTGCCTGAAACCATGGTTTGTTTGGAAAGAAATTGGTCTGAGATGTGGGGTGAATTATGGGACCTACGAACCATAACACACTACTCAGTTGTTGTTGTTGTTTAGTCGTGTCAGACTCTTCATGACCCCATGAACCAGAGCACGCCAGGCACTCCTGTCTTCCACTGCCTCCCGCAGTTTGGTCAAACTCATGCTGGTAGCTTCGAGAACACTGTCCAGCCATCTCGTCCTCTGTCGTCCCCTTCTCCTTGTGCCCTCCATCTTTCCCAACATCAGGGTCTTTTCCAGGGAGTCTTCTCTTCTCATGAGGTAGCCAAAGTATTGGAGCCTCAGCTTCATGATCTGTCCTTCCAGTGAGCACTCAGGACTGATTTTCTTAAGAATGGAGAGGTTTGATCTTCTTGCAGTCCGTGGGACTCTCAAGAGTCTCCTCCAGCACCATAATTCAGAAGCATCAATTCTTCAGCAATCAGCCTTCTTTATGGTCCAGCTCTCACTTGCATACATCACTACTGATGTAGTGAGAGAACCATAGCTTTAACTATGTTGGCAAGGTGATGTCTACTCAGTACCCATGGTTAAAAAGCTGTTTAACGGAGGCAGCCAGAGAAGAATAAATAAGTAAATAAGCCACTCACTTGCAGCAGTCAAGTTAAAAAGAAGGAAGGGATGGACTTCGCAGGCCTCCTTTTTGTCTCCTGGTGCAAACTGTAGCCCTTGTTTTCACGCACACAGACAATGAGCTAAAGATATTATGTGAAGGGGGAACATTTGTACTTCCAACTGACAGTGAAGCAAATATTTCTTAGTTCCTGATTGTGCAATACAATGATTGCAAGCAGCCAGCACAGAATTAAGTGTGCCTAACTCCGTAAGCAATGAGTGGACTTAAGGATGCTTAAGTATGAGTTGAACTGTGGCCAGTAACTGTATAAATCTTTTGGTGAGTCTTCTGGCCCAGCTGTGCTCCATTTTCTAAATGCAAATGGGAGGCTATCAAAACCCTTAGATCTGTTCAGTTTTGTTTAAAACACATGTCTAGATGACAATTGCATTTTATTATGTTGTTGGAGCATGTCGTGGCCCTTATGGGCCTACCTTGGATAATAATAATAATAATAATAATAATAATAATAATAATAATAATAATAATAATTTATTTATACCCTGCCCATCTGGCTGGGTTTCCCCAGCCACTCTGGATGCATGTATCTCCAGCAGACTCCCAGGTAAGCCAAACTATTTGTGCACACTCTCCCAGTGTCCCTATTTTCCAGGAATGGTCCCAGAATTATTGTGGGATTTTTTTTACTATTTTTTATTAGTAATATACATATTACATATACAAAAAGAAAAAAGAGCAATTGTTACAAAGAAAAAAGAACAAATAACCTTGACATAACCTACAACCAATCTAACCTATACAAAAAGAAGAAAGAATACAAAGAAGAAGAAGAAGAAGAAGAAGAAGAAGAAGAAGAAGAAGAAGAAGAAGAAGAAGACGAAGGAAGAAGAAGAAGAAGAAGAAGAAGAAGAAGAAGAAGAAGAAGAAGAAGAAGAAGAAGAAGACGACGGAAGAAGAAGAAGAAGAAGAAGACGACGAAGGAAGAAGAAGAAGAAGAAGAAGAAGAAGAAGAAGAAGAAGAAGAGTCTCCTATATACATCTTTTTAAGGAATATAAGCCGTCCTTACTCCTATTAGAAGCCCATTCTGGAAGGTCTCATATCCTTCCCCTCTCCTTCTATTTTTGGGGGGATCTACTTTTATGACTTCAGGCTTGATTCCCTGATTTGTATCTTGACTTCCCTCTAACCCTATATGGTTCCTGCTATCTCATATCTCGGTTGTCTGTATTCAGTTTGTACTGTAAATATGTGGAGAAACATTCTAATTTCCTGTGGAACTTTTAGTCTACACTAAGCCAAGCATAGTCCTGGGAACCACCTTTTTTCATACACATTCTCTCCTGGTTCTCTCATTTGAATGCTTTCTTCTTAACTCTGTAAGTTTAGCCAACTCAAGATATTCACATAGCTTTAAGAGCCATTCTTCTTTTGTTGGGCCTTGTATTGCTTTCCCAATATTTTGCAGTCACGATCCTAGCGGCCGTGATTGTGTGCAGAAAGACTCTTCTATTGTCCTTTGGATAGTCCCTGAATTATGAAAGCCATCCTGGCTTCTGATTTGATCTTGGAATGTCCCTGTTTCTCCTGTCAGAGCCACTGCCCTTGAGTCCGAAGATGAGCAGGAGCCGGTGCTTGCCCTGAGCGATGGTGGCGGCAGCAGCAGAAGTTGTGCCTGCAAGAGAGCACCCCATTGCCTCTCCATGGCCGCTGCTGCCGGCCTTCTCCCTTGGGCAGCTCATAGCGGCTGCTGGAGAGAGGACGAGGAGGAGAAAAGGCTGCCCCAATGCCAAGGCCCAGCCTCACAGGACGCACCAGCTCTGAGGTGCAGGCAGAGAGCAGAGTGGTGGGAACGCTCTGTGGGGGGACACAATAAAATGGGGATTCAAGGAGGGTCAGTTGGAAGGAGTGAGAAATGTCATACCCTCCAACATTTTTCCAATGAAGATAGGGACGCCCCGACCTGGCCACAGTGATCCATGCAACGGTCACCTCCAGGCTTGACTACTGTAATTTGCTCTACGCAGGGCTGCCCTTGAAGCTGACCCAGAAACTCCAGCGGGTGCAGAATGCTGCAGCGAGGCTCCTCACGGAGCATATTCACCCAGTGCTTTTCCAGCTGCACTGGCTCCCGGTGGAGTACAGGGTCAGATTTAAGGTGCTGGTTTTGACCTTTAAAGCCCATCATAGCCTAGGACCCTCGTACCTATGGGTCCACCTCTCCCTGTATGCCCCACAGAGGACCTTAAGGTCCATAAATAGCAACACCCTAGAGGTCCTGGGCCCTAAGGAAGTCAGATTAGCCTCAACCAGAGCCAGGGCCTTTTCAACACTGGCTCTGGCCTGGTGGAACGCTCTGTCTCATGAGACCAGGGCCCTACGGGATCTGATTTCTTTCCGCAGGGGCTGTAAGACAGAGTTGTTCTGCTTGGCCTTCGGCTTGGAATCAATTTGATTCCCTTCCCCTCTTCTTTTTTCCTTTCTCCTCCTGTGATGGAACTCCCATTTGGGGTCTTCCCTGGCTTTTTTCTGGCCCATGTAGGACCAGTTTGGAAAGTTAGCCTTGGTGAAGACTTGACGTTTTCATCCCAAAAAAAGTTTTTGATTTGAGTTTCCATTGAAATGAAGTTGCAGTTTAATGTTTTAATGTTGTATTTTAATCTTGTTTTTAAGTTGCATTTCAATCAATTTGTATTGGGTGTTAGCCGCCCTGAGCCCGGTCTTGGCTGGGGAGGGTGGAGTATAAATAAAATTTATTATTATTATTATTCCATGGTGATAATTTTACTATTTACACCCGACACATCTTACTGAGTTGCCACAGCCAATCTGGGCAGCTTCCAACTTTTGTAAAAACATGATACAACATTAAACATTTTTTTAAAAAAAGCCCTTCCCTATACAGGATTGTCTTCAGGCAGCCTGGGGGATTGGAAAACTCCATGCCCTCCAACATTTCTCCAGTGAAAATAGGGACATTCTAAGGGAAGGTGGGACATCCAGTGCTTTTTTTCTAAAAAAATGTTTATGGGTACTCTCGTTTTCGTAGTCATATTGAAATACTGCCCCTCAATGAGGCCAAACTTTGATTCACAAAATGTTTTGTTGTTGTTTAGTCGTCGTAGTTGTGTTTGACGCTCCATGACCCCATGAACCAGAGCATACCTTGGAAATTCACACTTTCTTCTCAAAGCTTCTCCTTTTCTATATCCGTGGAGGTTTATTGGCAAAATACTGGAGTAGTTTGCCAGTTCCTTCTCCAGGTTTAAACTCTCGGCTATGACCTGTCTGTCTTGGATGGCTCTGCACGGCATAGCTCACAGTTTCTTGGAGTTATTCAAGCCCCTTCACTATGACAAGGCAGTGATCCATGAAGGGGACAAAATGTTTAGGGGGACGCATACTCCTGCATCCCCCCAGAAAAAAAGCACTGCCAGGGTCAAACCAGAAACCAGGACGGCTTCTCTAAATCAGGGACATCCCTGGAAAATAGGGACACTTGGAGGGTCTGAAATGTCCCTATTTTCACTGGAGGGTATATTTGTGTGAGGTGATGCCTACGTCAAGACAATCTAGATGTAAATACCCCAGTTTCCATTATGACACAGATGCAAAACAAGTACTGCAATTGGATTTGGCTCATTCTATTTGCTTATAGGCAAACCATGTGGTAGCTTGCATGAAGCAAGGTTCTCACATAAGGGCTACTATATTATCACTCATTCTGCTGTTTACCTTAGCCTTACTATCTGAAGTTTATTCATATCCAAATGATAAATAGATCTTATTGGGCTTTGGAACAGCTATTTATCAGGTTTTAAAACAAAACAAAATACCCAGGGTGTGTGGGTGGGTGTTTTAATGAAAATCTTTCCAATGTGCTGAGGTTTTGAAAATTAATCATGCCTTTGGGGTCAAATCTTCAGTTCCGATACGCACACATTTTATGTTTTTTTCTCAACCCCTTGTGGGTTTTCTTTAGAGAGTAATAACTGGGATATTATACACAATGTGAGGCTCTTCCTAAGGGGCATACAACTATCTGTAGGGCTTCCTTCGTAGAAAGGTTGATTGTGTTAAAATCTTGGGCTGCAATCTCACACCCAGATAGGCAGCCTAAATCCCATTGACTTCTTGGATATTGGATTGCAGCCTTGGAAAACAACATAGACTCTTGTGCAATGCTGGTTATCACAACTTGCAGAGCCGTTCACAGATAAGGAAGGAACATATTATTATTTTTTATATAAAAAAAATCAGATTGAAATCTTTGAGTATGTTTGGTCTCCTTCTTAAAACTATTTCACTTTGAATCCTTCAAAGCCATGGGGAGAGGGAGAGGGAACCTTGACATTAAAATCTAATGTAGAACTATGTGTGCTGCTATTTACTTTAGTGGAAATAGCCTATGAAAACTAACCTGAGAGTAAATCCCATTGAATTCAGTGGAACCAACCTCAGAGTGAGCATACATATCATCAGGCTGAACGTCTGTGCTGCCTTGTATTTTATTTTATTTTTATTGCTGCATGTATATTTCCTACTTGTATGTTAAGTTGAACTCTAGGTCTCCGCTTCTTAAAGGCTTGGGAGTTTATCCGACCCTCTTTCAAGAAATCTAAAAATCCAAAACAGACAGTTTTATGGGGTAGTTTCCCCAAGTGACTTTCAACGTAGTATAAAACTGACATGGAGAAGTATAAAACTGATAAATACAGTTTAAGGGGGTATTTTTCTACCCCAAGCCAATTTAAATGTGTCTCAGGGTACTAAAAAACTATGTGTATTATATCACAAGAGGGGCACCTATCTGTTCCTTGAATAACATATAAGTATAAGACCTTTTTTTTAACCACAGAAAGCTACCAACATTGGTTCAGGTGGGGGTCTAGTTCTTTGCAAATTCTGCAGCAGACAGTGATCCTGTGGTCAAAGTGCAAGTAGATAAATAGGTACCACTCCGGCGGGAAGGTAAACGGCGTTTCCGTGTGCTGCTCTAGTTTCGCCAGAAGCGGCTTATGCTGGCCACATGACCCGGAAAAACTGTCTGCAGACAAACGCCGGCTCCCTCGGCCAGTAAAGTGAGATGAACGCCAAAACCCCAGAGCCGTTCGCGACTGGACTTAACTGTCAGGGGTCCTTTACCTTTCTTATGTCACTGCAACAGTCATGGATTCCCCCAAGGAACCCTGGGAACTGTAGTTTGCTAAGGGTGGTGTTTAGGAGATCCCCATTCCCTTCGCAAAGCTACCATTTTCAGAATGGTTTAGCACACAATCCCATGGAACTCTGGGAACTTTAGTTCAGTCAGATGAATAGGGGCGTCATAACAACTCGCAGCCTATTTAACAAGCTACGAGTGTTACAATGGTACAACGGTACTTTACACTTATGGTGTGCATTTGGCCTAAGGAAAGATTTGAACTGAAAACACCTTCTTTCGTGGCTCATACTCAGCCACTACATCAGCTGTCCTCTGAATACTATGCCAAATAATATTTTAACCCTATCTAATTGTGAGCTCTTCAAGGGGTTCCAGGTGAGGAAAGTGGGGTTACGTAATTCTAATCTATGCAATTAACTCTCTTCCAACTTGTTTTTTTCCTCTCTCCCTCAGACACAGCTGATTAATTACTTTACTGCTCTCCTCTCTAAATACTAAGGCAACATTTTTGCACAGCAGAGATCCATTAACTACATCTTATAATCACCCCCTTCCAAAATAGCCATTAGCATAATTAATAGCCGGTTAACCAAAGCATTGTACCTTCAGATGTCAAACAACACACTACAAGGTCAGGACTGGAAAGGAATGGTATTGAAACACACTTTAGACACGGAAATAACAACCAGAGCAGAATTATTTGATCTATCATTGAATGTACATAGCACTCACTAATGAATGATCAATAGGACAGTTGCTTACAGAAACTGGTAGCTTTTGTAGAAACCAGATATAAATACATTAGACTGGTGGTAAGCCCACTAGCCCGCTGGAAACATAATATCCTGTGCAACTACGATCTGCTTCACTTCAGCACTGGTGGTAGGGTTGCCATATTTCAAAAAGTAAAAACCAGGGCACTCCGAAGATCCAGTACAAACCGCCGCCTTCCAGAAATTCCCCATGAACATCACATCCACCTTTGAAATTGCAGTAATGTCTGGATGTAAAAGGTAAAGGACCCGTGGATGGTTAAGTTCAGTCAAAAGTGACTGGGGGGGGGGGGAGTTGCAGCACACATCTCGCTATCAGGCCGAGAGAGCCAGAGGTTGTCCACATACAGCTTTCCGCATCATGTGGCCAGCATGACTAAACCGCTTCTGATGCAATGGGACACCATGACGGAAGCCAGTGCGCACAGAAACACCGTTTGGGATGCGGGTGATGCTGCGGTCTAAACCACAGAACCTCTTGGGCTTGCTGATCAGAAGGTCGGCGGTTCGAATCCCCATGACAGGGTGAGCTCCTGTTGTTCTGTCCCAGCTCCTGCCAACCTAGCAGTTCAAAAGCATGCCAGTGCAAGTAGATCATTAGGTACTGCTGTGGCGGGAATCAAGTAGATCAATAGGTACCGCTGTGGTACCGCTGTGGCGGGAAGGTGAATGGCGTTGCACCTGAAGCGGTTTAGTCCTGCTGACCCGGAAAGCTGTCTGTGGACAAACGCCGGCTCCCTCAGCCTGAAAAGCGAGATGAGTGCCACAACTCCATAGTCGCCTTTGACTGGACTTAACCGTCCAGGGGTCCTTTACCTTAGCCCTCCTGGTGAGGAAACCTTTTCTAGAAAAAGAGGTGCCAGAACTCACCACGAACACCTCCCTTCATCTCTTATAAGGGCAATGGTGCCCACCTGAGAGATGCCAGAACTGAATTCAGGTGAGTTCTGGCTGGGAAATATCCCTGCAGCTATCCATAACAACTACTGAAAGAAAATCAGCCCCCCCCCCCCCCCCGCAAAAGCCATCTTCGTTTACATTAACAGTAATCTGTTAAAGCCTGGAGTTCAAAACAAAAAACAACCAAACACCTCAGGATCAGAAAACAGTTTCAATATTATTTTTCCGTAACTGCCATCTGTCAATACTCACACCTCAAATATATTTATGTAGCTAGCTCTCGAACATAAGGCTTTCCTATACGGTCTGAGCATTCCCAAAGTTTACATACTTCAATTTTGTATTCATTAAATAGCATAAACAATGGGTTAAATTACATTTTATTAAATACATCTTTGCCCCTTCCCACCGACTGGAAGTCTGCCTAGAACAGCCATTTTACTTTACTGCCAGAAAACAGGGCTTCAAATCCACCTATGAACTGAAATATGTCATTTCTGGGGCCTCCCGGCTGTAGATAAAATATATTCGGGCTGATTCACTTAATACAAAGAGGCTCTATACAATACACTCACCATCCCTGGGGATGCATTCCCTGAGGTAAACTGTCGCATGTGAATGGATTCCATCCCACTAGAGATGCAACCCCCAGTTTTTGGCAGCAATATTCATAACCTCAGAAGCTAAAATATGTATCATTATGCTTGTCAAAATTGTTGGAGAGAACTCTGGTTTTATTCATGGATATGTACATCATTCAGTTTTCCTAGAACGGTCAGTGACTCTGTTCAGACACAACAACAAAGCAGGATTTGTCATTATGAGAAAGAGCCTGGGGCTCTTATGTTCCCTAGCTAGAAGAAGAAAGGAAAAGTCTTCCGCTTCTAGTCTGCAGGAAATCATGCTTTGCCATTTTGTCTGAATGCAACAAATGACAATTTGTGGAAGCAATAGTCTGCTCTCAAACCAGATTCCCAAACCAGAATGAAAGCATGGCTTGGGAACTAGTGTTTTGCTGAACATCTCCCCTGAATTTTTTCAACCATTCTCCATCATTTATTTATTTTTTATAATATTTTTTATTAATTTTAACATATAAATTATAAAATGTACCACAAAACTTATCACTTATACAATCTTTTTAGACTTCCATCAGCACCTCTGATGATCCACCATTTCAACCACTTCTTATGCATTTCTTAACTTTATATTGCCTTTACATCTCTTAACAAATCATCCTCCCCCTTGTCCATTTTTACAATACTTCTAATAATACTCCTCACAAAACTTCTTGCAACCCTACAAACGCAGTCTGTTTCTTTACTTTTCAAATAGTCCGTAAATTTACTCCAGACTTCCGTGGAATTTCTGGTCTCGCCAGTTTTGAATCCTTCCTTCTCCATCATTTAATGAGAAAAGAAAGTTCGTGCAAACATTATAGAATGGGAGGAAAAATTTTTGTGAAAGGCTCATGAGGGAGATATAGCGTTTATATCGTGCTTATCTTATTTTTGAGGAGACAGGGGGCATTGGTGAGCCTTTTTCTTCCATTCAACAAATCATCTCTCCAGTAGCCTGTATTCTGAAGCTCCAGCTTACCACACCTCAATTAAAGACCAGGGGAAGACATCATGAGGACAATTTTCCATGGGGCCTTTTCCAGTTGGGAACTGCAGGCAGCCAGGGAGGCTAACGAATGCTGGATAAATGTCTATTGAGAAGAAAAACTCACACACCACACTTGGCTACCTCACTATCATCAGGCAGGTTCAGTATCCCACACCCGCCAAATTCTAAAGAAATGCCAAAATGCCCCAAGACTAAGGCAGAAAAATACTCTTTTTTTCCAAGACGAAGAAAATGGCAGATTTTGGCACAGTGCTGGGGCAAGCCATGGGTTGCAGAAACTGTATTTTGCCACATTCAGAAGAACATCTGAATGTGGACATTGTGTAGCACCTAGAACCCTTTGGTATTGTGTGAAATGTGGCAGGAGAATCCTACAGACTGAATTCCATCTTCTCCACAATGTTTCCATACGTGGACCTATCCTGTCCACATATCCATCCCCAAGCCAAAGGAGCCCCTGCCCCCTTGATGATTCATAATCCCCAGATCCCCAGCTTTCCTTTTTTAAAAAAATCTCAGGTTGTAGAACCTGAAATATGAGGCATATTATGCAGGCACTGATTTTTCGTGGGAAACTAGCCTTCTTCTCCCTTTGTTTTACTTTACCTATCTCCTCCGAAATTGCCATGTGCGTCCAGCCTTAGTTTTTATATCAGAGTTCTTCCCTCACTGCACTAGAAATTAGCAGAGATCAAGCATTCAGGTGTGAGGCAAGCAAGCCCAGACTATTTGAATAGCCGTTGCAGCTCTAAAGAGGGCCGAGGGAGAGGGTGGCTCCACTGGCAAGAAGAGGGATACAACTTGGTTTGGCCATAAGAGAAGGATTTGAATTAGAAGGAAAATAGCTGCGATGAACTGATTGCTGCACTACAGCGAAAGTTCAGCACAGAAGTTCCTGAAACAGAAGTTGCCTGCTATACGGTGGGTGGGTGTCAGCTTACCTGCAAAATTCACCGCTGCAAACTTCATAGAATGATGCAACAGGAGGCTGAAGCGGCGAACAAGCTTTGAACTTACAGCTGCTGGTCTCAAAATAGCTGCTGCCCTAGCATTCCATTATCTCCCTGTGTTCCTCAGAATTGCTGCCCTCCATGCATAAACTCATAGAATACGTCAGTTCCTAACCCTCAGACAACAGTAGTTTGCTTCCCAACACATTTGCAACACAGGCAGTTCTGAAGTTAACTACTGCTTTTTGCATGGAGAGGTGCAAAACTCTCCGAGTGAACAAATTCCACTCCAGAAGATTCTAGTGGAAAACAACATGGATGAGGAGTCTGGAATAATTCTGTTCTTTCTTTCCACTGTGGCTAAAGCAATGTCCTCTGGTTCCCATTGTGGTAGTCCTAAATAACTCTCACAAGGTTCTAGAGGGATCAATCTGGCCTTCAATATTCTTAAATTCACCCTGCACACTGGCTTACAAGTCTTGATTATCTACTTCTTGCCTACATAACTATTTCCATCCATAAACTGCAATTAATTTGGATCATTTGTTCAAGTCATTGGTGTTTAAATGACACACTGCTTATTTACAACAAATGGGCACCTAAATCAAAGTTTAAGAGCTATAAAAACAGAAACCAACAGCTCTACATATCAAACGGCACCAGTTTACCATTAGTGTCAAATAATGCCTGCCAACAAAAGGAAATTTGATGCAAGTAGGCCCTGCGGTTGCTGAAAAGATTATGAGGAATGGGGACAACAATGGGTTGGTGATCATTGAGGTGGGAGTAGAATAGAAAACATGGTGAAAATTAGCTCATAGTTTTGTTCTTGCCATTAAAGCAAGTGTGTGGTTTCCTCCATCCCACCTTCAAGAAAAAAGACGCAGGAACTTGTTGCTCCTAAAAGGATGGGGTGTGGGGAACAGGTGAGGCCATTTGGGCCAATAAGGAGCAAGGCAAGCTGGGCTTTACTTATAAACGCCATCTCCAACTCCTTGAAAGATTCCATCAACGGTGTCTCCGAAAAAGTTTACACATCACTTGGGAAGACAGGCAAACTAATATCAGTGTACTGGAAGAAGCAAATATCACTAGTGTTGAAGCAATGATTCTTCAACATTAACGTCGTTGGACTGGTCGTGTTGTTCGGATGCCTAATTATTGTCTTCCAAAGCAACTACTCTATTCCAAACTTAAAAATGGAAAGCGTAATGCTGGTGGTGAACAAAAGAGGTTTAAAGACTCTCTCAAGGCAAATCTAAGAAAATGTAGTATAAACACCTACAACTGGGAAACAGTGGCCTGCAAGCTCTCCAATTGGAGAACAGCCTTTACCAAAGGTGTCATAGGCTTCGAAGGCACTCGAACTCAGGATGCAAGGGAGAAATATGCTAAGAGGAAGGCACCCTTGGCAAATCCACACCATGATCAACTAGCGCCCGGAAACCAATGTCCCCACTGTGGAAGCACGTGTGGATCCAGAATTGGCCTCCACAGTCACTTATGGACTCATTGTTAAAACTGTGTTTATGGAAGACAGTCTTACTCGGCTACAAGTGACTGCCAAAGAAGAAGACTCCTACTCTTTGCCAGCTTGCAAGCATTCTCCCGCCTTCCTTATGTCCCTCCTTCCCTTCATCTATTGAAGGGACTGGACAATATTTTTTGAAGGGTGGTTCCTGGTTGGCCCTTGGAAGCCGCTATTCTTTGCCTCCTGCACACTGTTGGGATTAGTTCAGTTGGTGTTCCTAGAGTGGCATAATTGGTGCCCCTCGTGGCATGAAATATAGCAGGTGGAGGAGTGGGTGAGAATATAGTTGGGAAACTGAGGCATTGCTGGATAGAGGACACCCTTCAGAACTTTGCCAGGGCCTGAGAAGACATGGAAACTCTCCTTGAGATTTGTCATGCACACTGTGGTGTTTGCCTCCTAGGTGGGTCATAAGGAAAGGGTTAAATGAGTGGGAAGTGATTGGCCAGTGGAAACAGAGGGGAGGAGTTAGAGTGAGAGTTGGAGTGGTGTGGAAGTCAGTTGAGAGTTGGGAGCCGGAGAAGGAAGAGGGAGGAATAGTCTGTGGGTTGGTCGAGTTGTGTGGTGAAAGAGTGAGAGGAATTGTTAGGTGGAGTCAGATAGATAGTTGGAATAATCGGTTTCAAGTTGTTAGGAACGCATAGGACAGTTAAGGAACTAAGATTAAGAAACTGCCAAGAAAAATTAACTGAAACCATAAGCTTGTTCATGCCTAAAAATAAACTTGATTATTTGTTAACGTTAACAACTGACTGGACTCTGTGTGTACCTGTGAGGAGAAACGGGTTGGTGGCAGCGAAGAAAGCAATCACAGTGGTGGCGCAAGGTCAATAGACCGTCAAATGTCCAGGGGCCCTGTGTGGTCGCCACACACACATTAGGCAAACACTCAAGAGCAGGGCCTAGATGAATGTCTAGGATTTATAACCAAGGTCCTACTGGCAAGAAGGTAGTTGATTGCTCCTCAGCCTTCAGTGGTGAGGCTGGAAGACATGCCTAGAGCAGGCTGGAACAATGCTTCCCTAACATAATTATTTGATTCCTCACCAGCCCGTACTTATTGATTTTGGTCAATTAGGTTAAATTCAGCTTGCAGTTCCTTCAACTTGTTATATCTGTAATAAATGAAACCTTCATTTCAATACGGTCTCTGAGTCTTCTTACCAGGTGAAGGGAGGGCAATGTGTATGCAAACCAAGGCTCGATGGTGGGAAGCAGGTTGAGGTGAACTAATTGAAAGCCGCCATGATCCTATCTGGACCAAATCCAAGTAGGATTTGGACTGGTCCAAATTCACCCGAAAATTAAGGATTCTGCTGAGTCACACCACCACACTAACGAGTCTTTTCAGCAACCTGTGGCTCTCCAGACATTTCTGGACTTATTTTGGTTCTTATCAGCCTTGACCATTGACCATGGCAGCTGATGGTGTTGAGAACTAGAAGCCAAGGGCCAATGGCAGACCACACGTTGCTCACCCATGTTGACTGGATTTGCCCATTCAAACTGTGTGCATAAACAAAACCCTGGTGTTTAATTCAGAACCATGCCTCCTTGTATCTCTGCTTTCTCAGATATGCTGACAGCTTTAGAGAAAAACACCTTGCAATATGGATTACCGAAGTTTCCTCTTCTCTCTCCGTTTAACATATTTCTCTTGTAATAATCCCTGAACCTTTTGATGAACTCTCAGCAAATGGCATTCAAATAACACACACACACACACACACACACAAATTGTATGAGGCCTAAATTAACTTTGCTCCATACATTTCCCTGCCTAACGCTGAAGGGGTTATCATGCCCACAGTTGCTAAGCACAGTAAAATATACAGTTTCTCAACCGAAGCGATGTCTTTTCAAGCACCCGAATAGCACTTCCACTTCAAAGAATCTCATCAGCCATATTATTCTGTCTCTGGAATTCGCCCATCTCCCTTCATAGAAGAAACAATTTGGAAGACTCACAACATAAATCAGGGGCCATGCACACAAGGGAGATCGCTGGGAAGTCAGATTTATGATTGCAGTGTGGCAAAGAAATATCTCTTGGCTGCAAAGGAAAATCAAGTATATTTGGGTATTTGCTCAGGTAAGCTGTAAGTCTAGGGATGGCGTGTATGTGTGAAGGAACCCGTCTTCTGGGAAATGTATTCACTTGTCAGTCATTGCAGAACACCCTCCCTCATTAAGGAGGGATAGCTCCATAATAACTCTCACACAACACATGCAAAAGGTTCTAGGTTCAATTTGGGCCTCCCCAATTAAAGGATCTAAATTGGAATAGTTAGAGTAACAATGGATCAATGGCCTTCACACATGCACATCTAAGTCCTGCCAAATTGTTAGCTGCGTCCAACAAATCCTGACCAATGTGATTAACATGGGGTCAGGATTACTATTTGATATTAACCAGGTATAGGGCCTTCTCGGTAGTGACGCCCACCCTATGGAACACCCTCCCATCAGATGTCAAGGAAATAAACAAATATCTGACTTTTAGAAGACATCTGGAGGCAGCCCTGTTTAGGAAAGTTTTTAATGTTTGATGTTTCATTTTGTTTTTAATATTCTGTTGGGAACTGCCCAGAGTGGGCGGGGTATAAATTATTATTATTATTATTATTATTATTATTATTATTATTATTATTTCTCTTTATAAGCACTAATAAAATTTATTATAAAAAAATAAATTGGACTCTCTGCTGCTGCTTTGCATCTGCACTTTAATGTTTGTTTTCCTTTATTTCTGATTGCTATCTCGTGCTTTTCTTATGATGAATATAATTGCATCTTACACGTATCTGTTATGATGAATGAAATAAAAATGTCATTTTGTGTCATTTTGGGGTAGCGTGAAACTTTGGGGAACTTGGAATCACTTCTTTTCATTCTCCTTTTCACACAGAGGCTCTTACTAGACTCCAAGCTAGAGCTCCTCAGCAAAAAAGAAAGAAAGAAAGAAAGGTCATATATAAAAGCAGTAGATGCAGTAGCAATAAAGTAAATGTAGCAGCAATAAAATGTTGCAGGGCCAGTTCTCCCATTAGGCAGGTGCCCCAGGCAATTGATTTTAGATGTCATGAAAGGGGAGCAAATTGTTAGTCATTTAATTTATTTTTATTGCGTTTTTATGGTAAAGAGGGGCTACAAAAGAAACCTGCTTTGAGGGTTTTCTGCCCCAGGTGCCATAATGACTTGGCTGGCCTTGGGCACGATGCTCTTTGACTTTGCGAGGTGGACTTGTGTCACATGCATAAATCATTTCTACTTGTTTGCACTCTGAGCATTTCTTGGTCAAAGGAAGGAGGGCAGTGTGGGTCGGACAGCCCTTTTTACAGAGGTGCCTGTTCAGTTCTGATCCAACTCTATGATCCAACTCCAGCTCTGTATCCACAGTATTTATTTGAAACATTAGACTTCCTGAAGAGCTTTGAAGTTTGGCTTTGGCAAGAATGCAGACCTCTGGCAGGCGTTGTGTCACTGGGATGAATGCAAGGAAGTGGGAACTGCTGGATCAGTAAAATTGCATATTTGGGAGGGGGCAGTGTGTGACAATGCTCAAAGAGCAGCTAATTGAGAAAGACTGGACTGCTGACATTCAGGAAGTCTGAAAGAGAGTCTTAGCCAAAAAACCATGACACAGAACAGGTTGCTGGTGTGTTTCTTGTGAGTATGTATATGCAGCAGCACATTCAATGAAAAATAAGTAATGGGCAAGGAATCTCAGCTATTCATCATCATCATCATCAAACCTTTATTGGCATCACATACAAACATTCTTCGCAATGACAGGCCTAGACAGCATCTTGAGAAGTAGAGACATCACCTTGCCAACAAAGGTCCGTATAGTTAAAGCGATGGTTTTCCCAGTAGTGATGTATGGAAGTGAGAGCTGGACCATAAAGAAGGCTGATCGCCGAAGAATTGATGCTTTTGAATTATGGTGCTGGAGGAGACTCTTGAGAGTCCCATGGACTGCAAGAAGATCAAACCTCTCCATTCTGAAGGAAATCAGCCCTGAGTGCTCACTGGAAGGACAGATCCTGAAGCTGAGGCCCCAGTACTTTGGCCACCTCATGAGAAGAGAAGACTCCCTGGAGAAGACCCTGATGTTTGGAAAGATGGAGGGCACAAGGAGAAGGGGGCGACAGAGGACGAGATGGTTGGATAGTGTTTTCGAGGTTACCAGCATGAGTTTGACCAAACTGCGGGAGGCAGTGGAGGACAGGGGTGCCTGACGTTATCTGGTCCATGGGGTCACGAGGAGCCGGACACGGCTAAACGACTAAACAACAAAAACAAAACAAACATTCAGAATAAATAGACCAGTGAGATCTCATTGCCATTTCAACAGTACAGTCATTTGCCAAAGGGAAGAATCGATGAGCAATCTATTTCATCTCTGTGGGACTCCAGCAAGGGCAGGATCCTGTAGCGTACTCTGGCGGCAAAAGATCAAATAAAGGAACTTAGCTACTGTTTTGGTGAGCTCCTGGTCTCTCCCCTGTAATAAGAAGCGCATAGCCTCCATCTCTGGTTTCCATGTTGGGATACAGTGGTACCTCGGGTTAAGTACTTAATTCGTTCCGGAGGTCCGTACTTAACCTGAAACTGTTCTTAACCTGAAGCACCACTTTAGCCAATGGGGCCTCCTGCTGCCACCGCGCCGCCGGAGCACGATTTCTGTTCTCATCCTGAAGCAAAGTTCTTAACCCGAGGTACTATTTCTGGGTTAGCGGAGTCTGTAACATGAAGCGTATGTAACCTGAAGCGTCTGTAACCCTAGGTACCACTGTATTAGGTAAAATAACTTGCAACTAATCCCAAAAGGAGGCAAAAGAGAAATAGCTACAGAATAAATGGTATTGAACAGTAACTACTAAAAGAAACAATGGGACTTTTTTTTTTAAGGAGGTATAGTCACACAATGTATAGTCTTACTCAGTTACAACAAATATTTTGTAACCAAAAGGGAGAAGTGGAGAAAATTCAGTTCAACCAAATAAGGCTACAGCTTGTTTTTGTACACACCGTGCCTTAAAAAGAGACAAATGAACTTGGGGGGGGGGGGCTATAAATATAACTATTTTGATATAAAAATGAATTATATAAATATATATTAAAAAATTAGTGTTGTTGCTCCAGCTCTCTAGAATCAATTGCTAGTCCAAATCAGACATGCGTCTAGTATGAAGTTTAGAAGCTTCCTGAAGACATAACCCAGTCATTTGTGGAAGATCAATTTTATATCTGATGGAATTGTTTTGTTCTTTTTAGAGTTTGTATGAATGGTTTTATTGTTTTTAGAACTCGCATCTGTGTTTTATTCTGCTTTTATCATGCACACTGATTCAGTGGCTTTCTGCTGTGAAGTGGTCTATAAATTGGCATAATAATAATTTTTAAAATCTAGAAATAACCTTTGTTTAAGTGTAGCTCTGCACAGAAGCAAAGGTAAGTTATAGGAGAAGGAAATGCTCCATCTACATTTACAATGCTCTGTTTTTCTGCATCTTCTTCTATACCCACATAAAACTCCACACAGCCACCAGAGAAGGATTTGAGTGCAAAAATTGGACCAGCATGATCTAGTACACACAATATTGGGTATGCCAATATTGTGTGTACTAGATCAGAGCTTTCCAAACTGTGTGTCACAACATGTTAGTGTGTCAGCTGCGGTGTGTAGGTGTGTCGCTGGACAGGGTTAGGTTAACCTCTGATCTGCTAGTAAAGCTGAATTGCCGTGTCACAAAATGATGCAAAATTGAACTACTGTGTCGCGAAATGATGTATGTCCAAAAGTATGTCACCATCTTGAAAAGTTTGGAAAGCTCTGCTCTAGATGATCTCAGTCCATTTTTGTCCTTTGTCATGAACCCTTAAACACATCACTGTGTATATCCATATTACAGACTTAAATTGCTTTAATCAGTGCTTTTTTGTATGATGATATTCACCAGTATTGTCACTCTTTTTGCTGTACATGGCAGCCATTTTGTGCTGGCACCCACAGCACTTTTGTGAAGACATGAGTATCAGAAGCTACTCAGGGGGGGTTTTTTAACCAAAAAAGGTACTGCCTTTAATAGTAACTTACATACGTTTCCGAGTGCAATTCAAAGTGTTGGTGCTGACCTTGAAAGTCCTAAATGGCCTTGGCTCAGTATATCTGAAGGAGCGTCTCCACCCCCATCGTTCAGCCCAGACACTGAGGTCCAGCTCCGAGGGTCTTCTGGCGGTTCCCTCAATGTGAGAAGTGAAGTTACAGGAAACCAGGCAGAGGGCCTTCTTGGTGGTGGCGCCCACCCTGTGGAATGCCCTCCAATCAGATGTCAAGGAGATAAATAACTATCTGACTTTTAGAAGACATCTGAAGGCAACCATGTTTAGGGAAGTTTTTAATGTTTGATGTTTTATTGTGTTTTTAATATTCTGTTGGGACCAGATGGGTGGAGTAGAAATAATAAATTATTATTATATTTCCCAGAGAACATTGGGAAGGGTAGTTCTCCAAGTAGTACGGCTCACCAAACTACAGTTACCTGAATTCTTGTGGGGAGGAAGTCGATACATAATTTAGCATGTTTAAGATAACTATATCTCTGGTCAGCCTTGCAGGGGGTGTTGAAAGGGTAAATATTATACCACGAATGGATTTTGCAAATTAAGGGTGCTATCTGATTAAGGCATACAGCCTTTGAAATCAATGAACTCAAGTTAGTACAGTGGTACCTCGGGTTAAGAACTTAATTCGTTCCAGAGGTCCGCACTTAACCTGAAACTGTTCTTAACCTGAAGCACCACTTTAGCTAATGGGGCCTCCTGCTGCCACCACGCCGCCGCTGCACAATTTCTGTTCTCATCCTGAAGCAAAGTTCTTAACCCAAGGTAATATTTCTGGGTTAGCGGAGTCTGTAACCTGAAGCATCTGTAACCCAAGGTACCACTGTAGTGGCTAATTTAAATCCATTAATTTCAACGGTTCTACTTTGAATATGACTTTACCACTCACCAAGTGTAAACCCAAAAGCAAAATTATATCCAAATGCTGTTTGCCAAAAGGAAGGCTGTGTGCACACTAGACACACACACACACACACACACACACACACACAGGATCCTGGGAACTGTTAGTATACCCCTCACATAGCTACAATGTACAGCACCCTTAAAAGAACTATGGGAATAAAGGAAGCATTAAAACAGGGGTCAACAAACTTTTTCAGCAGGGGGCCAATCCACTGTCCCTCAGACCTTGTGGGGGGACAAGACTATATTTTGAAGGAAAAAATGAATGAATTCCTATGCCCCACAAATAACCCAGAGATGCATTTTAAATAAAAGCACACATTCTACTCATGTAAAAAACACCAGGCAGGCCCCACAAATAACCCAGAGATGCATTTTTATTTAGGGACACATTCTACTCATGTAAAAACACGCTGATTCTCGGACTGTCTGCGGACCGGATTTAGAAGGCAATTGGTCCTGATCTGGCCCCCGGGCCTTAGTTTGCCTACCCATGCATTAAAAGAATCATAAAGTGGGCCATAAACCCATGAGTGAGAGAGAAGGCACTGTGGCTTTAAAAAAACAAAAAAGAGCTACGAGCATTCAAAAACCTTGTTTATACTTTTCCTCAGGGAGCCAGCATCTCCTGCAGATCCATCTCCCCAAGCCCCATGCTGGGTAATTGACTGGAATGCAGACTTTGAGGGAAGAACGCCATCTACTGAGAAAAGCCCCCAAATTCTGAGGCATTGCGTTGATGCCTGCCCTATCACACCAGCAAGACCTGACAGAAGCAATGAGACAATGGAGCGGCCGTTTTTAACACTATAGGAATAGAGAAAGTCAAAAAAAGGGAAGGGGGGGGGAATCATTTCAACGCAATAGCACTTCTAAATACCCATTGCACGTTAGATAAACAAAGTCAGTTTCTCCCTTATATCCTGCTCAGTGGATTTATTTTCCTTTCTGGAAAAAGAGAGAGAGGAGGAATAGGCATGATAGATACCAGAATCTAAATGTCTGGGCTCCAAGAAGCACCCTGAGAGAACTATCCTTTGTATCAGAGGAGAGAGAAAAATTGATCTACCCTTTTCTCAAGGATTGGGGGGGGGGAAAATATATGCAGAGCAATATTTGCATTCATCGGAATCGGCTGCATTGTACAAGAGTGGTGCCCTTTGTTTCATTTTCATTTTTATGTTTTTCTCTTTCATTACACTAAATCAGCCAAGTTTGAGGAAAGCTACTCACCGTCTCCCGAAAACACACAAAAAGAATAATCTACAGCTTGCTCCGTCAAGTGTCTCAAGATTCCTTTAATTACTGGAGTGCCAAAGTGTTTAAATGAAGCTTCCTTCCTCTCGGATGCACACCGTCAAGGCACAGTAAAAAAATAAAAATCAATAAGCTTCATTTGATGTTTCTCATCCAGCTTCTATCTGCTATATTTCCAGGCACTATTTGCCTTCAAATGGGCAGTGCCTGTACACACATAAAAATACAACTTAGCAAGGAGAGATGTTTGCCATTGCAAATCCTTTTTCCTGCACATCAGAGAAGAAGAAGAGTTTGGATTTGATATCCCGCTTTATCACTACCCTAAGGAGTCTCAAAGTGGCTCACATTCTCCTTTCCCTTCCTCCCCCACAACAAACACTCTGTGAGGTGAGTGGGGCTGAGAGACTTCAGAGAAGTGTGACTGGCCCAAGGTCACCCAGCAGCTGCATGTGGAGGAGCGGAGACGCGAACCCGGTTCCCCAGATTGCAAGCCTACCGCTCTTAACCACTACACCACACTGGCTCTCAAGGTATGAGGCTGGCTCTTCAGCTATGTTTCGGCCAGGGTTGGAGAACCTGAGACCCTCCAGGTGTTTTTTGATGACATCAGCCCTGACCATTGGTCATCATGGATCAGGCTGGTGGGAACAGATGTCAAACAATATCTGGCAGCTACAGATTCCCCTGATTTATAGTGTTGGGCTGTCAGCATCGCCCTGGAGCCAGTGCCACTAACTGGACTCATCCACTTCAGCCCCGACTGGGCTAGGCGAGCTGGGTAGCACTTCCAGAGATCACCTTCTGCACAGGAACAGGTCAAAGTGCTGTGGACTCACAGCTCAGAGTTGTGAGCACCGGATTCACTTCCACAAGTGGACAGTCGTCGCACAGCAGAGTCTAGCAGAATATATAAACAACTCGGAGAGCAGCTCTGTAGAATATCTTCTTTATTCTATCTACAACTATTATACAACTATATACAGAGCTAAATAAGCCTAAGCATAAAGAATGCTAAACCGCACTGAGTGTCTGCAGCTGCTCTTAGCAGCAACCTTATCTAAACACACAATCTCTCTCTCTCTCTCTGACACACTGACTGACTGACTGACTGACTGACTCTTTGATGTGGTGCTGGAGCAGAATAAGTAGAGAGCAGAACACACCTCCTCCTCTCTGCAGAATCAGCAGACTCCTCAGGAGATTCTTGGATATGGGAGGGGTGAAATCTCCTCATGGGCTGGGCTGAACCCAACATCAAGTAACCTACCAATCGAGTGTAGTGGCTAACCAATCAAACCCACCCACAACACAGGGTGTCAGTCTCCAGGTCTCACCGCAACAAGTGCCCTTTTTTAGGGAGGACACGATTTATTATGTTGGAAGCTGTCCAGAGTGGCTGGGGCAACCCAGTCAGATGTGTGGGGTATAAATAGTAAAAATTATGGAATGGGACGTCCTTATTTCCATCGGAGAAATGTTGAAGAGTTGTTGTGTGTCTCACATCGCTTTCTGCTGGAATGCATTCCAAAGCCCTCACTTTCCAAAGACCTCACTCTAGTGATAGCTCCTCTGAGACAGTCAGTTCCAGGCACCTTTATCTACAGCTGCAATTCAAACTCTGCCTAGCTGGAAGTAAGCCAGGATTCTCACATACCTGGAGAGCTTCAGTCTGATACCTTGCCGGATCTGAGGGCAGCACAGCATCGAGTTTCCCCTCTCCATAATGTGCACTGCAGCACCCCGTGGCTTGGCATACTTCTCTACCTCTAGCCAGTGATGTGGAGTCAGTGTTGTGCATCGGCAAAGCATATTCGTATCTGTGCACAAGGCTGATTTCTCCTACATTGTTGCAGATGAGAAGGGGAGAGCTCAGCCTGTGCTTTCCCTGGGAACTGAAGTTAGGGGAGTCAAAAATTCAGGGGTTTACAGTGTTACAAGAATTTTAAGGTATCAAATATAGAATATTCATAAATGCACACATGTCTAAATATATGAACCATGTGTCTGAAATAGTATGGGGGAGCAATCCTGAAGCCATTTTGACTCTCCCAATGACCTCAAATATTCCTCTGCAGTAAGGGAGGCAAATGAGGAAAGCCTTCCCATTGTCTTTTCACTTACAAATCCTGTCTTTTTTAAATTAAATTTTTAAATATAATTTTTATTAAATTTTCATATTTTCCCTTTGTCACATTCATATCAAATCATAGCATCACATACAACTTTGCTCATACAGAGAATTGACTCCCCCTCCTCCCACTCCTTGGCTTTCTTAAACAATACCAATCCTGTCTTAAGGGTGTATTTGTGTATGAATAGGGTGGGCCTGGGACCTGGATTCAGGAACTAAAATATTAACTATCGCAAAAGAATAGCCAGGCTGCCTGGGTAATGCAATCAGTGACCATTATCAGGTATCCTGATTTCTGCTGTAGACTGCCTTTTGTTGTAGACCACCTCCTTCTGTGATGTATGTATAATGTTTAAGGGGGTGGTGGTCTTGGGCTACAGGGTGAGCACCATTGTTCACTCCCTCCTGCGTGTGGTTAGTGGGGACCCTGTTGCAACAGTTCCTTGAATAAAGATCAGGCCTACTAGATGCTTTGCTTTTCAATTAATCTTGGCTGGCCTCTGTTATTTCTCCTACCAATATTTATTTCTCCTACCACTTAAGGGCTCCATATGGGCTGTGGAATATCCCATAAGGGAAAAGGAGCAGTTTTTTAAAAATATAACAACAGCTTGAAGGCTCTAGTCCATGGGCTGGATCCGGCCCAATCGCCTTCTAAATGTGGCCAGTGGACGGTCCAGGAATCAGCGTG
Source organism: Podarcis tiliguerta (assembly GCF_965153285.1). NCBI lineage: Eukaryota > Metazoa > Chordata > Lepidosauria > Squamata > Lacertidae > Podarcis > Podarcis tiliguerta. Next base: position 10,902,915 of record NC_139543.1, on the reverse strand, counting down.
TTTTTACATGAGTAGAATGTGTCCTTTTATTTAAAATGCATCTCTGGGTTATTTGTGGGGCCTGCCTGGTGTTTTTACATGAGTAGAATGTGTGCTTTTATTTAAAATGCATCTCTGGGTTATTTGTGGGGCCTGCCTGGTGTTTTTACCTGAGTAGAATGTGTGCTTTTATTTAAAATGCATCTCTGGGTTATTTGTGGGGCATAGGACTTCGTTCATCCCCCCCCAAAAAAAAATATAGTCTGCCCCCCCCCCCCCAAGGTCTGAGGGACAGTGGACCGGCCCCCTGCTGAAAAAGTTTGCTGACCCCTGATCTAGTCTATCTCCTTGCACTGAGGAAATGTGAGTTGTATAATACCACGGCAAACAATGGATATGTTTCACAACTGCAACAGTTTCATTAGATCTAACTTATGTTTTAATATTATCACACAAATTAAAGCTAGCTGCATCTACATCCTTCTGGGTTTCTAGCAGTAATTTCCCACAACTCTGTTAATTAACTTCCCAAGTGCAAGGCATTCATATTCAGAGGCTTCTTGCGAATCCAGTAGTTCCAGCCCTTATTTATTCCCTGCGCACTTCACGGTTTAAAAGAATGACTAAAATTACATAGCCATTTAATTGGGCAATATGAAAAGGGCAGAAATGACAGGAAGGGAAAAGGGAAATAGTCAAAATAAGGTATGCTGACCCGCCATGAGACAGTGGCAGTAGGTTCTAGATAGGCTACTGTCTCACCTTTGTTAAGTATAATAGTTTAATTGAAGTGAAATGAGAAGGCCTAAATGTGTATTGGTGAAAAGCTTTAACATGGGGATTTTCCATGAGGCTATATTGAAAGCACGAAGAGCGCTCTCTGAGCTGTAACTAGTGTTTATGGAAGACAATCTTACTCGGCTACGAGTGATCGCCAAAGAAGAAAATATTTCTTTAAGTAGTCTGATAGCCATTCTTCCCTAAAGTAATAAAACTTGTATAGCACTTGCGAGTGTCCAAAGTTGAACTAGTTGAAGGAAGGTAGAAAATTTGAAAATAATCCTCCCATCACATGTCAAGGAAATAAACAACTATCTGACTTTTAGAAGACACCTGAAGGCAGCCCTGTTTAGGGAACTTTTAATGTCTGATGTTTTATTGTATTTTTAATATTTTGTTGGAAGCCGCCCAGAGTGGCTGGGGAAACCCAGCCAGATGGGCGGGAAAGAAAGAAAGAAAGAAAGAAAGAAAGAAAGAAAGAAAGAAAGAAAGAAAGAAAGATTACCTGTTGGTTAGTTTTTCTTCTCTGTGCTGAGAGTAAACCTTTGATCATGTGATGAAGGTAAAAAGATAACAGTAAAGGACCCCTGACAGTTAAGACCAGTCACGAATGACTCTGGGGTTGCAGCGTTCATCTCGCTTTACAGGTCGAGTGTTATGTATTGGGTTTAACACATTTTATGTTACAAGGCGCGTTCTAACCAATCATAGAAGCGTTGGTAGACAAACGTTCTAAAGGAAGTAAACAGATGCCCTTTTAACTGTCAACTGTCAACAGTCAGTTCATGCCTGGGATTATTATTGCGTTGTTCTGTCAGTTTGGTTCTTGTGTTCCTATGAGTGAGCTGTTGTCACTGACAAATGTTGAATAAACTTAGCTGAGGAACTTATACTGCCTTGGGCTTCTGACTTTTTCCGAACATTTAACGTTGGCGACGAAGATGGGATAGATGAGCTCCCGCCAGCTGCCAGAGACCCAAGACTGCACCGCAGCACTGCCGCCTGCCGCCTCGCAGTAAGCGCGACCTCACCGCCACGCTGGACTCAGCAAATAGTCCTGGAAACGAGACTTCGCAACCACCCACAATCACACAGATCCGAGGATGGCTACCAGTCATAGTCGGCCACCACCAGACTTCAATATGAGCCATCCTGCAGAATGGCCACAGTGGCGAACATTTAACATCGAGGGAGCCAGCGTTTGTCCGCAGACAGTTTTTCCGGGTCATGTGGCCAGCATGACTAGGCCGCTTCTGGCGAACCAGAGCAGCGCACGGAAACGCCCTTTACCTTCCCGCCGGAGTGCTACCTATTTATCTTCTTGCACTTCAACATGCTAATGAACTGCTAGGTTGACAGGAGCTGGGACCGAGCAACGGGAGCTCACCCCGTCGCGGGGATTCGAACAGCCGACCTTCCGATCTGCAAGCCCCAGCCTCAGTGGTTCAGACCACAGCACCACCCGCATCCCCGGTGATGAAGGTATTGAGTTGTGAATTCACCATCTTGAAAGGGTGGCAGCTGTTAGCCTCTGTGAAAGCTAGAGAGACAACAATGAGCTGCGTAGCCTAAGGCCAATGGCGGCTGGAATGGGCTAGTAGTGACACATTTGAGATTTTTGGAATCTTGTTTCTAAGATGATGCTGAGCCGTTGCTGGGCAGCACAAGACATAGTATGGATATTTTGGTTGCGTCTGTGATGCTTATGTTTTATTTCAAAGAGTTCTGCCAGTAAAAGTTTGAATAATGCTTTTATGGGCCTGGGCAATTATTCATTTCCAAAAGGAGTAAGTTCTTATGCTTCCAGTCGCTTCAAACTGAGCAATATTAATTTCTGCAACAACCTTTCTCTCTGATACAGCCAGGTGGAACAGTTGCTGGTGGAGATAATCCCGGGAGCAAAACAGTCCGTCAGTCCTTCAGCTGATATGGCTACTAGTTCTTTCACATGATTAGTCATATGGCAACTTGATTCAGACAAAATTCTGCTTGGAGATTTAAAAAAATAACATTGCTCAGTTAAAGTTGTTACAACTGAAAGTAGACAGAGAATGAATCCCTACTTTCATTTTAGAAACACAGAACTAAGTATTTTTCCTTCCAACTACTACTGGTGATTAGGGAAGAAAAAGAAGTTTAAGCTAAATCATCTTTTATACATCAAATAACCTCATTCCCCAAATTCTCTATTCTCTTCTGATTATAAAGGAGCTCTGTAGCTGGCAACACCTCTGCTGGTTCTCATGTTGAGGTTTCTAAGACAGCTGTAAAAGCTTTGTGGAGTTTATCATAGAGTTGTGAGAACCAAGCCTGTGTTCTTCTACAACTGGTTTAACAAAAACACTCCTTGCCATCCCCAGCTGAAGGATTCAGTGTCGATGCTTCATTTGTCAACATCTGGACGGAAGTTTCTAGTACCTTAATGGGTGAAGCGATGGATACTCACTAGAGATCGTGCATTACTATACAGTGGTACCTCAGATTACATACGCTTCAGGTTACATACGCTTCAGGTTACAGACTCCGCTAACCCACAAATAGTGCTTCAGGGTAAGAACTTTGCTTCAGGATGAGAACAGAAATCGTTCTCCGGCAGCGCGGCAGCAGCAGGAGGCCCCATTAACTAAAGTGGTGCTTCAGGTTAAGAACAGTTTCAAGTTAAGAATGGACCTCCGGAACGAATTAAGTACCGTATTTTTTGCTCTATAAGACTCACTTTTTCCCTACTAAAAAGTAAGGGGAAATGTGTGTGCGTCTTATGGAGCAAATGCAGGCTGCGCAGCTATCCCAGAAGCCAGAACAGTAAGAGGGATCTCTACTTTCGCTGCGCAGCGATCCCTCTTGCTGTTCTGGCTTCTGGGATTCAGAATATTTTTCCCCTTGATTTCCTCCTCCAAAAACTAGGTGCGTCTTGTGGTCTGGTGCGTCTTATAGAGCGAAAAATACGGTACTTAACCCGAGGTACCACTGTACTTCATAGACTTCAAAATGTGGTAACCCAGCCCTGTTCATGCTGGGTTCTGCTTAGCGGTACCCCAGATGGACACCTCAAACCCCTGCTCTGGAATTACCACTTCCCTCATGCTTCGTGGCAAATTGTTTTCGAAACTGGAACAAAGAAAATCTCAAAAGCAGCTTTGATTGAACAGCAGACTCCCATACCCTGAGTGGGTGTGAATTAAAGATTCTATTGGGCGTGCCAAAAAACCTTGGACATGCCTAAAAGAGCTCTTTGGGTTTTAGCCTGTAGTAATAGCTAGTCTATTAGCCTGAACCCCAGTCTATAATGAGTAGCCATCAGCATTGCTCTGCCTATCTTTTATATAGCACTCTGCTATTACTCACTTGAAAGGCAGAAATGACCATTTCTTCACTAATGGGTATCTCTGGGTCACCATTATAGCTAAAATCGTCTAAATAATGCTCATCCATTCAACTTTTACGAATGTGCACACCCTAATTCTGTGACCACCTTTCTTCTGAATAGAAGTTAGAGGACAGGACATCTCAATGGACAGAAATTTTGGGTTCAAGACACAGCTCACCTTGGCATAAATGGGCATGAATATATAGCATGACTCTGGGTAAATGAAGATGGCTGAGTTTTCGGTGGCACTGCACTTTGCAGTATGCCCAGCAGCTGCCCTCTAAGCAAAGGTTTTTTAAAAAGGGGAAAAGGGCAGCTGATCAGGTTTCCAGCACAGAAAAGCTGAAGTTTGGGCCTCCTGGGTACCACTGTCAATGACATCCCTGCCTGGAACTTGCCTGACTAAGGTGTGCATGAGGATGCTGTGACTCTCAAGATGTTGCTGGAATGAGACTCTCATCATCTCCACCCATTGGCCATGCTGACAGTGGATGATGGGAGTTGAAAGTCCACCACATCTAGAGTGCCACAGCTTCCCGATTTTTGCTGTGAGTTCTGGCTCTCTGCTTCTCTGTCTGGTCCAGTTTACCTGACTTTGAAGATAGTGGTCTTGCTTAGGACCACCATTTAGTTGGGGGTAAGGTCTACTGTTTTTCCTATTATTTTGGTCCTAGAAATATATCCCTACTGTTGATATGCCCTATCTGCAGGTTGCTTAATCTTAGCATACATTTATTAGTATGACATCATTTGATTAACCTATCCATTCTTGTACAACTATTCATTTATTTAAAAACATCTCAGTACGTCTTGCAATTGTTAGTGAATTATCTTGAAACTTAATTTTATTGGATCTTTTTATTGGATTTGTATGGCGCTTTCACCATACTTAACCACGAGGAACCGGCTGGTGGCGATGATGATTTTTTAACAAAACAAAATCCAGAAACATGTGTAGAAACCCCAAGTTCCTTAAGTAATGTATTTCAGTAGCCACTTCACACAACCAATCTATCATGTGGCAGTGACAGTTATCTGCCTTAAAAATATAGTTGTAAACCTTTTTATAGGGCTAGAGTTAAATTGATATGCTTTCAGCTTGTCCCATTGACAGATATTTCATATGTATGATAACAAATCTCTTTTTATGATAGTGGATCTTTGGTCATTTTCTTTTGTTATCTTGAATGGCTACTAAACATGAGCTCTCAGAGTTCACATTGAAATTAATTGTTACCGGAAAAGAAGAAATTTGTTCCATGGGAGCCTGACCAAAGTTGCGGCATTTATTCCTGAAGGTGATAAGAATGAATAAAGACCTTCTTCACTGAGACTGCATGCAAAACAGATTCTTTTCCCTTCATTAATGTCCTATTTCAAACTATACATTAAGAGCTGAAACACACTTATCAGCAGCTGCACTTGATTTATCTTGCTGGGTTCTATCGCAGGCGATCAAAATTTTGAATAATTCTCCATTTTAACCTTTGCTCATACAAAATTAACACATTACGGAATTACCTAATTCTAGACTCAGCTTTTCAGTGACATGTAAGTTTTGTGTGTGGATAAAGAGGTGTTTTTTTAAAACGTCAGAAAATATTCATAGAGTCAGTCCTCACTTGTAGCCTGAAGTGGTATAGATTTGTTACATGGAGCAGCTAAACATGGAGCTTGTCGGAAGAGAAACATATTTTCAGCAAAAGTGTGGGTTGCACCTTTTGCTGTAGCACTGTAGTATCCATGCCCATTTCTAAAAAGGCAGGCCATTGCTGTGGACCAGGCATAGGCAACCTCGGCCCTCCAGATGTTTTTGGACTACAACTCCCATGATCCTTAGCTAACAAGACCAGTGGTCAGGGATGATGGGAATTGTAGTCCCAAAACATCTGGAGGGCCGAGGTTGCCTATGCCTGGTGTGGACTGCTGAAGCAAAAATGGAAGCAATTCCATTCCCAAACTTTAGTTGGGGGTAGAGTTTGCTTGACACCAATAAAGGAGCTCTCTCGCTCCTTCGTAATCTTTCCAGCATCCCACCAATGTTGGCTTTGCCAGCTGCCACTGGGAGCTGGGTAGGATTTTGGGGGGTACATCCTGACTGGCTTTCTGATGCACTTTTTTCACCGATTTCACACCACTTTGATGTTTATTAGCATAGTAAGCACCCTGAGACATGGAGAGCACTCACTAACAACCATCTATTGTCAACTAGCTCAGGGGCTGCTTGGTTTGGTGTTTCCAGGGTCTGGCAGGTGCCACCTGGCAAACACTGAACAGCAGGAGTGGCTGGCACTGGTCAGGTCCTGCACAAACTCAGAGCTTCCCTTTATGGGTGTTAAGTAAAATGGTTCAATTGACACTGGAATGAGAATGCCTAAATGTGTGTTGATGGCAAGGTTTAACATGAGGATTTTCCATGGGGCTGTATTAAAGCCAAGTAGAGCACTCTGAGCTCGTGCCGAGTTGATAAATAACTAACTGATTGTTGTTCTCTGGTAGCGAACATGTGAGTCTTGTAACCTTAGACCATGTGATGAAGGTATTGGGTTGCAAATCTCCATTTTGAAGAAAGTTGCCTTTGAGTCCTTTGTGTCACAAATTCCATGGAGCGAGGATATAAATGAAGCCCTCCTGAAGAGAGAGTAAACAGCCCAAGGCCAGTGGAGGCGGGACAGCAGGCTGTGAAAAGAGAGAGAGAGAGATTTGCTTCTAAATCTTTCTGGGTTATTTCATTTTTTTCTAAGATGCTGAGCCTGTTCTGGATAGCACAAGATATTGTATGGATATTTTTGGATGTATCCTTGATGCTTATGTTCTGTTTTTAAAAGAGTTTTGCCAGTAAAAGTTTGAATAATATGTTTTTTATGGGCCTGGACAATGCTTCATTTCCAAAAGAAGTCAGTTTCTACACTTCCAGTCACTTCAAACTGCACAATATTAATATCTGCAAAAGATGGGAAGATGTTTTTTTCTTGTCACCAAGCCAGCTTGGGAAAGGGAGTTTCTCTGTTGTGGTTTGGCCCTTAACAGCAAGCAGAAGGTTTTCTACAAGTTATTCCTGCTCACATTCGTAATTTTAGTGCAGGTTCTTCATTTGTTGGCATCTGTCTGTCTCAGGAACTCCATGTAAGCGTGGGCAAAATGATTGATGAGACTCTGTAGAGCTCCCTCTGAGTGATCTGTCACAGCTGTGCCATCTGCAAATATCATCTCTTGGCTAAGGATCCACCACACTTTGGCTTGGCCTGGAAACATCCCAGGTCGGATAGGCCCTCAGGAACTTCAGCTGTGTTTGGTTCTTGATGTCATGGACCCATGCATTCTATGTTTCCAGTGACCTATGTAATTATACCGCCAGTGGCCTTATATATTGCAAATATACATAGAATATATTAGTATTTCCTTGAAAACATTTCTTAAGGAGTCCAATATTATGCACTCATATTTGCATGAGTAAATGACCCCCCCATTTATTTTTCTTTTCAGCTGCTGGTAGAATATTTATTGCTTTTAAATGTTATTGCAAAAATTATCTTCAAAGAGCTTGTGCAAATTAATGACCCTGAGTAGAATTCAGTTCGAAGCAATAATTCTTACAGAAACAAAAATTGTGCACTTCAGCAAGTCTTTTGTTATCTGTACCAACATGTAAAATAATTTACACCCCATATTGACGACCCAGTGTAGCATTTTATGTATCATTGCAATCATGTTGTTATTTGAGGATGCTGTTAAGACTGAAACAAACATCTAACCCACAACATTCTAGAAGATATAAGTCCTAGTAGTATATTTTCCCTAAAGCATGCTTTATAAGCATTAAAATATTCATTAGGCATAGGTCTGCAACTGATCTCCCCAGGGCTCTGCCACCCGATAACATTCCCAGCATCTCCTTGACCACAACTCCCCCGTAGCTGCTGAGGTCCTCTCACAAACTCCGCAAAAACAAATTAGAGATGAGCTTGCAATATCTCCAAATCTGGGAGAGTTGGGTACAGCTATTAACCAAATGAAAATCAATAAAGCCAGCGGACCTGATGGGATACCCGCAGAAGTCTTCAAAGTGGGCAGAATTGAACTTACACAACAACTTCACAAGCTCATCGAGAAAACCTGGGAGAGAGAGGAGATCCCAGCAGACTTTAGGGATGCCAAATCATTGATCTTTTTTTTAAAAAGCTGAGAGAATGGACTGTGGAAATCATCATGGCATCTGTTCAATAGCCGCAGCCCGGCAAAATTCTTGCAAGGATCTTAGCAAACCATCTCCTAACTATATCCAAGGATACACTTCATGGATCCCAAAATGGTTTTCAACCTTCTAGGGGACAGTGGATATGATTTTCATTGCTCAACAGCTTCAAGAAAAATGCAGAGAGCAAAACCAGACCCTGTATATGGCATTTATTGACCTGATTAAGGCCTTCAACATTTCATTGCTCCTTTCGAGCTGCATAAAACTTCTTTGTATTCTCAGAATTGGCCTCCACAGTCACTTATGGACTCATTGTTAAAATCGTGTGTATGGAAGACAATCTTACTCGGCCACCTCTTGATTTCCCTCCTGAATCTGTACAGTGGTACCTCGGGTTAAGTACTTAATTCGTTCCGGAGGTCTGTTCTTAACCTGAAACTGTTCTTAACCTGAAGCACCACTTTAGCTAATGGGCCTCCTGCTGCCACCGCGCCGCCAGAGCCCGATTTCTGTTCTTATCCTGAAGCAAAGTTCTTAACCTGAAGCACTATTTCTGGGTTAGCGGAGTCTGTAACCTGAAGCGTATGTAACCCAAGGTACCACTGTACAATCATATTCCAATGAGGTGACTCCATTAAAATCATCTAATAAGATTACCTTCTTTCTATTACTTTCGTTCACAAACTTTTAAACCAATTTTATGCTTCTTTTTCTGTTACACATTGTTATCCATCTTATTTAGTATTTCAGCATTTATAACGGAACTTGTTTATTCTAATAGGAGTTCTGATTTTTCAATATAATTTTGCAAGTATCCTTTAAACGCCTTCCAGTCCTTGTCTATCTTCTCTTTTGATATCCTTCCAATTTCTCCCATTGTTTTGAATATATTGTAATACTTCAATAATTTGGCAAGCCACTCTGTTTTTGTCGGTATAATACCACTTTTCCAATTTTTCGCAATCAATAGCCTTGCGGCTACTGTTGCATATAAATATAATGTCTTGTCTTCTTCCTTTAGACTTCCTGGTAATATTCCCAATAGAAAACCTTCTGGTGTTTTCCTAAATGAATATCTGAACATTTTTTTCATTTCATTGTATATTGTTTCCCCCCAAAAAATTATGTTTAAACAATTCCACCATATATGCATCGTAGTACCTTTTTCAGTGTTGCATCGCCAGCAGACATTGCTACAATTTTTATTCATTTTTGCTATTCCTACAGGTGTTAAATACCATCTATGTTGTATTTTAAGGTAATTTTCTTTCAATATATAACACATAGTGAATTTCATATCTTCTTTCCACAATTTTTCCCATTGTTCGAGCTTTAACCAGTTCATCCTTTGTTTCCCACTCTAAGATCAGATTATATAATTTAGATATATTTTTTTATTTTTCTTGTATTAAGTATTTATCGAATTTTGATATTTCTTTTTCAAATCCTATCTTTTTGTCTTTTGCCAATCTATATTGGAACAAATCACTAATATATTGGAACAAATCACTAATATGAGCTTTAATTTCTGTATAATCCTTTAATTCCAATTCTGCATTTTCTTCCTTTAATACAGTTTTATAAGTAGCCCAATTTTCTTTCATATTTAATTTTTTCCCTGTGACACCAAGGAGTTTTCGGTTCTATGAGTCTTTTATATTTCTCCCATATTTTATATATATTTTCTGACTATATGCCTGTAATGGTTCTAGGGGTTGCTTGTGCGTAAGTTGCCGCCACTCCTGGCTAGGTTACCTGGTTGAACCCTTTCTGTCTGGACAGCCTCAAGTTTCGTGGCTGCCTCAGTCGCTGGCAGAATCCGTCAGTGGGTGTTTCTTGAACCTCTTCCAGCATAAAAGCTGTTTGACGCCCAGTCTTCTCCTACTCTCCCTGCGCGGAAGTCTTCTGATTTCCTTCCCCAGCGGATGGGCTGCCTCTCTCCCTGCTGGGACCCTCTCTGGCATCCCTCTGCAGCCTTCTCTCCACCTCCAGCTCCGATGGCAGTTCCCTGACAATGCCCTAGGAACCCTTTATGTACTTTGACTTTCTAATCTATTAGATAGGCATGCCATCCAAATCTCAGGTCTACTCCCTCTAAATCCAACACATCTGAATCGTCTAATTTAATCCATTCTTTTAGCCAGGTCAGACCCACCGCATCATAGTATAACTCCATGTCAGGGAGGCCAAATCCTCCTCTTTCCTTCTTATCTATCATTATTTTATGGTTTATTCTTGGTTTTTTCCCTGACCACATGAATTTGGCCAAATCTCTTTTCCTATTATTAAAACATTTCTCTCCTCCTAGTATTGGGATACTTTGAAATAAAAACATCATCCTTGGTAATATGTTCAACTTTATTACCAATATTTTACCTAATAAGGAAAGATTTAATGGGAAATATAAAGATATTTGTAATCCAACTGGGGTTCTTCTTTGTCTTCCGCCGCTTGTCAGCTTAATCCAAGGTATTAGAAGAAGTAAAAAGCCACATATAACACACGGTGAAATAAAAAGTTTCCAACTCTTTCCTCCAGGAGGAGAAGAAAGGGGGAGGGGCGGGTTAAAAGTCCCGATTTCAAAGTCTCCTTCCCTTAAACTGTAATTAATCTGGTAGCAAAATCCAACAGTATATCAGTATATCAAACGAAAAGCTTTGGCCGGGTAAGCAGTTCGTTAATCCAAGCCTCAGTTTACTAGCTAAAATTAGCAGGGCTTTCCCAGCCCAAAAAATGGTGGAGTGTGACGAATTTAAGTTTAAGCCGCTGGCAGGATAGAATCTGCCCAGAGAAGAAAAGTAGATTCCTCTTACTTCACTCGCCACCTGTTGGTCCTTCATAAAATCTTAGCCTCATCACTTTAAACAAAGTAACCGAGGTCTTTTTGGCAACACTCAGCAGATACTTTCTCTCCTCGCTCCTTCCTGAGACCTTCCACCATCTTCTCCCAGCCTGAGACTGTGCAGGGTTATTGCTGTCTCCCCTTCATGCCCGCAGCTCTATCCCGTCTCCGGATTTATTGACAAAACCCAGGGAGCAGAAGAGCACGACCGGGCACCACCGGGTGCTACGTCCACCAAGATGATCCTCTTGGGGTTCTGAGGTCTGCATAGCCTTCAAAGAGCTTCTAAAACCCCCGTGTTGCTCGAGATTCCCCAGAGGGCTATCTTGCGCTTCTTTCTAATGGCTGCAGCTCTGCCGGAAGTCCACCTTAAGCCCATTCGATGTCCTCAATAAGCAGGTCTTCTGGAAGAGAATGAAAAAGAGAGACTGAATTAACAGCCTCTCTCAACAACGCCTGCCAAACAATACCCAAATCCAAGGATTCAGCCACCTCAGCTTTTGTAGCTGGAGTCAGTCAGGGCCCTGCCTACTGAGGCGAAGTGAAAAAGGCCTGCAAGGCACAGCAAATACAGCAAGAAGGCCTAAGTGAAAAGTCCCCAAGGTGTGCAGATTCATTTACCTTCTTTCAGCTGATGTTCGGCTGTTGCTTTCTGCAGAGGAAAGAGAAAGCTGCATCAGACGCCTTTTCTGACACTACAAAACCCACCATTGGCAGGTGCAAGAGAGCCCACAAGGAGGCCCAAGCCAGGAAAGACTGGCCTCCCTTAGGCTTGGGCCCAATCCCTTGTCCCAGAGGATCTCCATGGGCCCTGCAGTCTCTGGGCAGAGGTGGAAGGGCAGCACCAGGGAAGAGGGCAAGACATGCCTCTGGCATCATCCTGACACCCCAGGGACACACGCCACATTATTTGCATTAGTTGCTTTGGGAGCCTTTTGGAGGGTGGGCGTGGAAGTATTCAGAGACTGCAGAACTGGGAACAAAGACCACAGTCAGCGGGCAGAGGGTCTGGGGGATCCAGTCCCTCCTCTTTTGTTCCCCCCAGTACTAACCTCAGGCTTTGTAAATGTCTCAAAGAGCTTCGGCACAACTGCAACAAGAGAAGGGCATGGGGACAGGTTAGTTCGTCCTTTTGCAGCTTCCAATATTGTTCCAAGAATCTTCTCCTTGATTCCCCTGCTTCTACACTCCTCCTACAGGGGTGGCAAACCCCAGGCCTTGGGAGCCAGTCTTGGCCTGCAGCCCCCCAAATGCGGCTCACAAGAGAATGTGGCCCTCTAGCTGACAACTGTCCCCTAGCCCTGTCCTATCAGCTGCCTCTGCCTCCTGCTTCCACTAGAAAAAATCTTCCTCTCCTCTCTCTTTTTAAAAAAATAATTTTTATTGAATGGTTTTATGTTACAAAAAACAATATAGCCATACTACCACAAAATATAATTAAGAAATAAAAATTACATACATCGATATTTAGTTTGTTAGTTGTTATTTACCATCTTATTTCCTCCCAAACATTGCATACAACAACACACATATGTGCAGACACCCGCACAGAAAATGATAATAATGAAAGTAAATAATTTCCCCCCTTTTATCTTCCAAAATCTTTTCTTCAGCTTTGACTTCCTGTCAAGTCCCTTTGCATATGTTTTATCTTACATTTGAATGTACACAAAACAATAAACCTTTCTATATAATTTTTCTAATACATTCTGAAAACATAATAAATCCTTAATTGTAGTCCACCTCCTTTTAGTTCCTTTATCACTCGAATGCTAGCACGGAGTCAAAACTATTATTGTATTTTTGAACATATTTTTTATAAACATCCCATTTTCCCGCTAATTTTTGCTTTGAGTTTCCTCTGAGTTTACTAGTCAGTTGAGCCGTCTCCACCAATTCCTGTAATTTGATTTGCCAATCTGTTATTTTTGGAGCCTCGTGATCTTGCCATCCCTTGGCCACAAGTATACGAGCCGCTGTGGTTGCATACAAAAATACCTCTCTTAGATTTTTTTGGGATCTCTTTATCTAAAATACTTAATAGAAATGCCTCCGGTTTTTTAGTAAAAGTTATCCCCGTCATCTTTTTTAATTCATCGTATATTTTCCCAAAAAAAATCTTAATCTTTTCACACGTCCACCACATGTGGATCATGTCACCGTTATTTCCTCCACATCTCCAACAAGCATTCGCCAAATTTTTATACATTCTTGATAATCTGGAAGGAGTGAGGTACGACCTATGAGCCATTTTCATCATGTTCTCTCTTATATTATAGCTGGCTGTAAATTTCAAATTTACCTTCCATAAGTTTTCCCAATCTTTTAGCATAATTGGACAGCCCACATCTTGGGCCCACTTTACCATTGAAACCTTAACCTCCTCATCCATTTCTTCATAGTCTAAAAGAAGTCTATACATTTTTGCGATTATTTTAGTTTTACTATTCAGTAATTCTCTTTCAAATCTTGAAGGCTCCTTTTCAAAACCTATCTGCTTATCCTGTCTGAACATTTCATTCACCTGGAAGTAATCTAGCCAACTAGAAAAGTGATCTTTTATTTTCTCATAACTTATCAATATTAGTTGACCCTTCTCCTCCCTTAATATTGTGTTATACGTTATCCAGTTCTCTTCGATGTTGTTGTTTTTAACAGCGATTGCTTCTAATGGAGAGTTCCATCTTGGGGTTTTCTGTTCCAAATATCTTTTGTATTTTCCCCACACCTTATATATAGCATTTCTTATTATATGATTTAAAAAACTCCGGTGCACCTTTATATTCCCATAATTAAGATAGCCATGCCATCCAAAACGTGTGTCATGACCTTCTAGATCTAAAATATCCCAATTTTTTAATAAACACCAATCTTTCAACCAGAGAAGACATGAGGCTTCGTAATATAGCTTCAAATCCGGTAACCCGAAGCCACCTCTTTCTACAGTATCTATTAATATCTTATGCTTTAATCTTGGTCCTTTACCCTTCCACAAAAATTTAGAAATTTCTTTTTGCCACATGTCAATACTGCTGGTCTTTCCTATAATTGGAATCATTTGGAATAAAAAGAGTAGCTTCGGTAAGACTATCATTTTAATTACCAAAATACGGCCCAGGAATTATAAGTTTAGGCTTGTCCATGTCCTTATTTAAATTCAGTTCCAAAAATTCCTTTAAGGTCTTTTTTACTTTTTCTATTATTATTATTATTATTTCATCTCTCCCTTAGCTACCACCCTAGCCTATTCCTGCCCTTCCAAAAATGGCGTGGGGGGAACTTCCTCACCTGGTGGCATAAGCTTCTTCTGCAGTGGGGCCACCTTTCTGGTCTTCCTGAGGCGTCTTTTTGTTCTTAATGACCTGCCACGGTGGGCAGATCGCCCCTCCTCCGGGTGCCCGTTGTCTTTTATATTCTGGCTTCCTTCGCCACTGGCCACAGGGTGTTCATTGTCCGGCAGCGGGGCCACCTCATTGTTCTTTTCTGGTTGAATGAAATTTTTTAGTCTCTTGAACCTAGAAGAGGTGACGCAGAACAGAAATAGGTTTAGCCTAATAGACAATTGCCAGCACGTCCCTCCCAATTCCTTCCCTCTTTCTGCAGTTGAATGAACTGCAGGGCTTCATAACAGCTGCAGAGAGGCAGCCAAGAGCATTCAGGGCTTGGAGAGAAAGGAGGTACCAGCTCCTGCCATTCCAGGACCGAGAAAGCCTGGCTACCATAGTTCAGGCCCTGATTGCTTCAAGACTGGATTGCTGCCATGCACTGTACGTGGGGCTTCCCTTGTGCTTGGAAGCTGCAGTTAGTGCAGGATGCTGCAGCGTGAGTGCTGACAGGAGCGAGGCCTTGTCAACATACAACATCTACATTGTTTTACCTTGTAAACCGCATATATATATATATATATTGTATATAAATTTTATGAAACAAAGAAACAAAATAAATAAATGGAGAGATGGGAGAAGTTTTTGCCCCATCAATGGGCACTTCTTCATATAACACTTAATTGGTTTGTGAAATTGGCAGCCAAAAGATGCAAAGGACAACTGCCTTGCAAGGTTGGAAAGAGGGAGTCACACCTCTTCATTGAGGAAGACAGGAGTATTTATGGTTACCGTCTGAAATAGTTGCAGTATGTCGAAATTCTGGGTTTGGAGGCAATCTACCACTGAAGCCACCTGTTAGGGGACAATCCTTGTGGGCTTCCTGGAGACATCTGGTTGGCCACTGGACCAAACAGGCCTTTGGTCTCCTTTTCCTGCTATGCTATATCCCATGAGGAATTGCAACACTCCACCCCAAAGGAAAGAGAAGCATTGCCAGCATTTAAAGGGTGCCTCTGCCTAGTCTTTGAAGGACAGCCCTGCCCAGAGAGGGAGGAGACCGCTAGGTGGGTCCTCCAAGCATCAAGGGGTCCAAGAAGACGAGCAGAACAACATTGGGTGGCTGAGAGAGGAAGGTGGTGGAGTCTTGCTTACAGACAAGAGAGACCCACGGAAAGGGCTTGACAGTTGGAGAGATGGAAGATGGAGGCGGGGAGACATGTAGTAGTTAGAGTGCTGGACTAGGGGGACCTGGAAGACCAGGGTTCAAATCTTCATGAAGCTCACTGATTGATCTTTGGCCAGTCTTTTCCCCCTCAGCCTAGCCTACTTTGCAGGGTTGATGTGAGGGTAAAAACTGGTGGCGGGGAAAACCATGTATGCCATCTTGACCTCCTGGGAGGATGGATGGCCTATGAATGTAAACAATGAATGTAATTGATGAGATGGGAGAGGAGCGGAAATAGGAAGGCAGGGAAAGAGTGTGGAGGAGCTGAGCTCTTTGGGAGGGGAGTGGCTGGTCAAGACAATTTCAGGGGGCTGAGGCTGTGCAGGGGATTCCAGGACCCCACCCCAGGAGACATAGAGAAGGGGAAGAAATCCTACTTACAGTCTGAAGTTGAACATGGTGTCCAGAAAAAGTCCCTCCTTCCTGTTTATACTACCTACGCCTAACTGTACCTCTCCAACCACCTTTCCTTCTACCCACCACACACACACCTCTCTATCCTGGTCTCCTCACTAACCCACAATGGACACCTGTAGTTGGTGACTTTTAAAGGAGAAGCAAGAGATGTCACAAAGGAGGGCAGGTCATTGTTACCGTGACAACCCACCCACCTTGACCCTGGGCCAAACTTGATCTTTCTTCAGAACTTTGAAGCACCTGCTGTTCCGTCTGCAGGTGAATCTTCTCTTTTGGAGTTCATGTTTTTATATCAGATCATTCTTCATTCAGCCCCATTTCCAAATGGAGACAATCCCAACGTCCCTTGAAATGCAGTTGAAGACTCCCAAGTCTAGGGGTGTCCATAGCACAGGAGTAGACAATCTGCTTTGCATTATCCCCATCCTCATAGATAATCCTGGATGACATCTCCAGGTGGGGCAGAGAATGTTCCCTGTCTGAAACCCGGGAGAGATGCTGCCGGTCAGTGTAGACGATGCTAAGGTGGATGGGTCAATGTCTGACTCTTCCCAAGTCAGTTTCCTATGAATATTCCTCTTAAGTCATTTACCCTGAAGTCAAGCAAGCTAACTTCTCCACAAGACCAACAATCAATTTCTCTATTTAGAAGACAATATGGAAAAGTCCCAGTTTTATATACAACAATGCAAGTACAAAAATCTTGAATAAGAGAGGAAGCAAAATTCTGGCCTCTGTAATGAAGCAATAGGCAAAGGGTCCTGAAGCAGAGCAAGTTGGGGGGATGTATCTGTCAGAGACTCTTCTGCTATTCTTCCTGCATTGCAGGGGGGTGGGCTAGATGGCCTTTGTTGTGGCCCCCAGTTCCACGATTCTGTAATTCTAGGTTTGTACTCTGTACTGGGTCCTGTATATGTGTATATGTCCTAAATGTCTAGTATATCTAACACACCATACTGCTATGTATACATACAATCAACATTAGCGTTAAAATATCTGCAAGTTTCCTACAGATGTGCTTGAGAATCTCCCATATGGGAATTCTGGAAAAAGAATGCAGGATTTGCAACTGGAAAAAACCTTTGGAATACTCTTTTAGAGAAGCGTGTGAACTACACCCACTTGTCTTAGTGAAGGAGATTTACTAAAAGCAGCTCAAATCTAATTTTCAATTAAGTGTGCCTAGCCTCACAGACTTTTTGCCTCACATATTTTTTGCAGCGACTGTGGCAGAAACTGCCATAACCCTTCATCCTAGTATATGAACATTTATCAAGCTAGCCCTCATAAAAAATATAATGGCAGGGGCGAGAATGCTTAAATCACTAAGCTAATTTGTTTATCAAGTGAGGAACTTGGAAGAAAAAGTGACACTGTGGAGAGAACTCAAGATTTTGCAAGGAAATAGGCCAGAAAAATAAAAGCTTTGAGGTGAATTGGCCTATTTTTAAGTTGTTTGCAGGCAAATTGGTCACAGTTAGAAGAGACTAAAAAAAGAAAATGAAAACCATTAACAGGATACCACTATTATTCATTACTTGGCATTTATTATATATTATTTTCCATAAGGATGGGGGATTCCACCCAGTTCTCATTTAAACTTAACTAAACCACACTTCCCAAAACAATATGTAAAGCAAAGCACATCTATCCTCTTCCAAAATTCACACTTCTCCGAATTTTGCAATTCTGCTCTCAAGCCAGGAGTGTAAAAATGCCTAAAGGCTGCATATAAATCATATAGCATTGAAAATAGCATACAAAATACATTGTCCTCTCCCCATCCCTCACTAAATTAAATTAAAATCCTATCTGAATTATTACCCAACCTCTTGCACCTTGTCTATTTGACCTTTATATTGCTGATTTCAGTATATCTCACTGTTTGTTTGTTTTTAAAAAACCCTCTCAAACAAACTAAAAATACAAAATCTTATCCATTAATATTCCCAGCCAAGTGTTTCTTTCCTATTTTCTTGGGAAATTATTTATCTTTCTAGTGACAGACAGGTTGAGTAAGATTCCACAATGTATCCATGAAGATAAACAGAAACAGATGAGTCGGTTTGCATTTCTTAGTGCAGAAAGTATTAATCTGATATGTAGAGATTTTTCCTATTCTGTTTAATTCAAGAGGGTTCTGGAAGCTTCTGGAAGCTTCTGTGTGTGAAAGAAGCAAGCAGAAGGTTTGTGATGTTTGGGTTATCCCTTCAGAGACGCTGAGAACAGCTGGCTTAAATTGGTTCTGTTATCTCTTCTTCAAGGTCATGCTGACTATAATAAGAAGCCAGAAGGAGCCTGGGTTTCACTCATTTTCTCTTCTATCCCTGTTCCTTCTTGTGTGGTGTTCTGTACATACAGTGGTGCCTCGCAAGACGAAAAGAATCCGTTCCGTGAGTCTCTTCGTCTAGCGGTTTTTTCGTCTTGCGAAGCAAGCCCATTGGCGGATTAGCGGTTTAGCGGCTATTAGCGGCTATTAAAGGTTTAAGGGATTAGCAGATTAGCTGCTAAAAGGCTATTAGCAGCTTAGTGCCTTAGAAAAAGGGAGTGGGGAGCGGAAAAAAATTGCAGGAACTCGCAAGACATTTTCGTCTTGCGAAGCAAGCCCATAGGAAATTCATTCTGCGAAGCACCTCCAAAACGGAGAACCCTTTCGTCTAGCGGGTTTTCCGTCTTGCGAGGCATTCGTCTTGCGGGGCACCACTGTATTATGTTTAGTGTTAAGGTTTAGACTTATTCTAAGTTCTTGTAAGTGTAAGTTAAGTCTACTGAAACTACATTTCTTATGGACAGTGCCAATCCTGAATGTATTGGATTTATGACCATTATGCTCATTTGCCTTCAGTAGCAGTAAAGCTCTGCTGGATGACATACAATTGCCTCTGATCTGTTTTTTGGGAATCCTGCAACGTGTTTAAGTTTTTACTCTGCTAACTATACGATGGAGTTCTACTCTTGAGTAGAATTTCAATGACAGTTCAATTTGGAGCAGGCTGCATGATCCAATCCAGGTTAAGTCCTGTTAAGTCATTTCAAGAGTTCAACAAGGGCTCATATCCTTTCCATGGGAATCAATGGCACCTAAAAGTGCTTAATTTGGGCCGGATTGTGCCCATTGGATTTACACACGCATGCGAGATACAGCCAAGAGAACAAATCGGAGCATTTTGAAAAGCGCTCCACACAGGCTAGCCCTTGTTGTCATCAACGCAAGCAAGTACAAGGCAATTGTGAGGGATTTAAGACTGCAAAATGGTGGGGAGTGGTACCAGTTGCTAATTCATGCGAGCATCAAACAGGGTGAGCACATGGTGAAGAACGAGAGCGACAGGGAAAACATTGTATAACATTCTATTTGCCTGCTTAAAATTCAGCAACACTAAGAGATGTTGTATAGAGTTCCACACCATCTGGCAGCTGCAAGGAACAAACAAAATACAATTTACAGGTACTCCGCCGCGCAGCCTAAATAATACACCATAGTGCACCAATTGTGCATGAGAGACAGCGCAGCATTAAAGATAATTGATGCACAGCCCCTGCACTTCCTGCTCTAATTTATGTCGCAGGAGTGTCACGAGGGGGAATTATGGGTGATATGCTGCGTAGCCACCTGCCACGTCATAATCTGGCTCCAGGTACCACAACAGATAGCTACTTATTTTGATTTAGACCGAACTCGCAGCTCCGGTCCTCCTAGCACAACAATCCCCTGCCAAATCAGGTTAAAAAAAATAAAATGGACAGAGACATTCATCTTCTGCCATGCAATCCTCCGGCAACAGACATTTGTAGTGCATTTCACATAATTCTTTGTAGTTTGTACAAAGGAGGAGTCTTCCCCCCATCTCTAAAAAGGCAAATCATGTTTATTGAAAATATCGTGTTGGGGGCTTGCCAATTCCTTTACGGTTATGAGCCTGACATTTAAGTTTCCTCTAGACACACACACACACAGACACACTTCTTAATGCTGTGTCTTTCCTAAACGAAAACATCCAGCCAACTTTTTAACCTACAGAGGGAGCAAACAGCAGCACAGAACCCTCTTCCCCAATCTGCAACACAAGGCCACCTCCTCCATCTTAAAATCAAAAGATCAGCTGCAAAATAGAGGCTAAACCTTGTGCACCAAGACCTGGAAACCTATTATATTTGTGGCAGTGTGGCAACATGTAGTAAAAGGCAAAGGCAGTGGCGTAGCGTGGGTTGTCAGCACCCGGGGCAAGGCAAGTAATTTGCGCCCCCTAACCCGGGGCAAGGCAAGTAATTTGCGCCCCCCGCTGCACTGTCCCCCCCCCAGATAGTCCCTCACTCTCTCTCCGCACCGCACCACATGCCTGGCACCGTCCCCCTTCACAGTGGGGGGCGACCCGGCGGCTCGGCTCGGATTCGCACAGCCAGCACTGCAGTGAGAGAGAGTGAGTGAGCCAGGTAGGGGCAGAGAGCTGCGAGTGCGAGCCCCCCCCCAGATGTTGCGCCCGGTGCGGCCGGCCCCCCCTGCACCCCCCACGCTACGCCACTGGGCAAAGGGACCCCTGACCATTAGGTCCAGTCGTGACCGACTCTGGGGTTGTGACGCTCATCTCTCTTTACTGGCCGAGGGAGCCGGCATACAGCTTCCGGGTCATGTGGTCAGCATGGCTAAGCCGCTTCTGGTGAACCAGAGCAGCTCACAGAAATGCCGTTTACCTTCCCGCCGAAGCGGTACCTATTTATCTACTTGCACTTTGACGTGCTTTCAAACTGCTAGGTTGGCAGGAGCAGGGACCGAGCAACGGGAACTCACCCCGTCGCAGGGATTCAAACCGCCAACCTTCCGATCGGCAAGTCCTAGGCTCTGTGGTTTAACCCACAGCGCCACCAGCACCTAGTAAATTGCTGCATACCAAGGCCTAGTATTGCCTGCCCGGACTAGTAGAAGTTTGGGAGTGTCTCCCAGCTGCTGCTGCTGCTGCTGCTGCTGCTGCAGCAGCAGCAGCAACCTGATCCAATCCCACCATCAGTGCTCAGCACACTAGGGCAATTCCCAAGGTCCAGATACCCTGGCAGGCCCCATTATCATTACTGAGCTCCTGCCTGCTATTACCACTGATGCCACCAGTCAACACCACCAGTCGGTGTCCCTGGTTGCTACGATGGTGGGAGGAGGTTTTGGTTGGGAGCCAAATGCCCATTCAGTTAGCTCAGTGGGTGGAGCATGAGACTCTTAACCTCAGGGTTGTAGGTTGGAGCCCCACATTGGGCAAAAGATTCCTGGACTAGGTGACCCTTTCAACTTTGCAGTTCTATAATTCTAGGAATGGTTGCTCAGCTGCAATACATGGCAGTACCATCATATTGTTGGGATACTGCCAGGGAGACATAGTCCATCTTGACTCCACGTCGTCTCCGGACTTCCATCGATCTCCGGTAGACACGCAGTATTAGCAATTAGCGACAGGAGCTCCAGAAATAGCTTCCCACATTCCAGAGGCGATGCACACTCTATCAGCAGATAATGCACAGGGAAAGATGCAGTCAGGAGAGCATTATTTTCAAGTTTATTCAGCGTTGGTCAGAACAAAGAAAAACATGACTGCCTGCTTGAGAGTTCCAGCAGAGAGAGAGAGAGAGACGAAAGCAAAGACACAACATAAACTTCCTGTGAAACAGGAAATGCGCAGGCTGTGACACAAACATCCTGCTCCCTTTTAAGGTGGAACAGAAATATCCTAACACATATATCCTCCAAATATCCTCATACATCCATGGTGCGACGTTGGGAATTGCATCTGCAGGGATGTGAGATGGCAGCCATATTGTGTTAAAAAGGAGTCATACACTCTAAAAAGAGGCATAACAACAACAACTTATTATTTATACCCTGCCCATCTGGCTGGGTTTCCCCAGCCACTCTTTGCAGCTTCCAACGGAATATTATTAATAATAATAATAAAGTGATAAAACATCAAACATTAAAAACTTCCCTAAACAGGGCTGCCTTCGGATGTCTTAAAGCAGCCTTTCTCAACCTTGGGTCCCCAGATGTTTTTGGCCTACAACTCCCATCATCCTTGACCACTGGTCCTGTGAGCTAGGGATCATGGGACTTGTAGGCCAAAAATATCTGGGAACCACACTGTGTAGTTCTTTATTTCCTTGACATCTGATGGGAGATCTTTCCACAGGGCGGGCGCCACTACCGGGAAGACTCTCTGCCTGGTTCCCTGTAGCTTCACTTCTCACAGTGAGGGAACTGCCAGAAAGCCCTCGGAGCTGGACCTCAGTGTCTGGACTGAACAATGTGGGTGGAGATGCTCCTTCAGGTATACTGGGCCAAGGCCATTTAGGGCTTTCAAGGTCAGCCCTTGAAACACTTTGAATGGTGCTCAGAAACGTACTGTGAACCAATGTAGGTCTTTCGGGACCCGCGTTACATGGTCTCGGCAGCTACTCCCAGTCAGCAGTCTAGCTGCCACATTTTGGATTAGTTGCAGTTTCCGGGTCACCTTCAAAGGTAGCCCCACGTAGAGCGCATTGCAGTAGTCCAAGTGGGAGACAACCAGAGCATGCACCACTCTGGCGAGACAGTCCACGGGCAGGTAGGGTCTCAGCCTGCGTACCAGATGGAACTAGTAGACAGCTGCCCTGTCTACAAAAGGCAATGAGAATCAAGGCAGGGGAGAATGAACAAATCAGATGGTAAAGGTCCAAAAAGGGTGGGAAATGGTCTTCAGAGATCATTAGTTGAGACGCATCCTATGATGTTGCATTTCTACTGCACTGGTCTGTTCAACTTACCCATCCCTCTTTTCTCCACACCAACTTCAACTTTTTTCTGCGAGTTTGTTTTTAATTTTTCACCAGCTTCCACAGATGAGCTTCTCTCCAACAGAGTGAATCTGACATCTCAGAGGGCCTTGCTTCCTCATTCTGTACATCTCAATTATATTCAGAAATAAATTATCTTGTTAGCTACATTATTACATTAAGATGACAAGTAAATTTTATTATAAAAATGTAATGATAAAATAAAAGATATTTTATTCATGCATTTAGTCCTCTCCCTCTCTCCCTCTGACATTTAATTATGTCTACCGCTGCATGGTGATCTAAAACATTAATTTGCCAAATCAACTAGAATCATTGGTAACGGACTGCTTTCCTATTTTGCTTTTTAAAAACTGCAGTTTAAAATTTGTTTGAAGGCCAACATCCAGAGGAGAGAGAAGGGCTGGAAGAAGATTTCGTATATGTGTCAGCCCTACCATGATAGGAAGTGAAACACGCCTCTGTGGTTCACAGATTTTAAGGTAGTATGATTCCCTTGCCACTAACAGCCATCCCCATTTGTCCCATTATGTTTGAAATATTAATGCAAAGCAGTCTTCCCCAAGCTGAAGCCCTCCAGATGTTGTGGACTACCATTTCCATCCGTCTCAGCCACCACAGCTACACTGTCTGAGGTCGATGGGATTTGTAGCTGTTATGTACTGAAGTTCTCACCTTGGGCCAGCAGGGGGATACTGTAGATAGTTTTCACTCAGGTCCGCATATGCAAATAAGGAATTGAAAGTGACATTCAGTGATTGGATAGTTACATAAAGTTGTTACTGTTGCGTTGTAGTGGAGCTCTATATAAGCAGGCTGGCTGAAGCCTTCAGTTCAGTTCTGTTCTGGCCTGTGAATAAACAAGAGCTGTTTGAAAAATTGCTGTGTTGTCTGATGTTCACCCACAACTTAACAGTAGCCCCAAACATCTGGAGGCCCCAGAATGAGGAAGGTTGGTACAAAAGAAGCATCAAGGAAGAGATGTGCTGTCTGATCGGGCGGCCATGTGCATTGGAAAAACCAAAAGACAGCGATTCCAATTGTAAAGGAAGAAATACAATGAAATCACGATATGAGATCTCACTGGACTCATAATTGCTGCAAAATGGTTATAAGCTGTGGTGTTTTTTTCTAAAAAAATGTTTACTCTCATTTTGACTCAAGAAAATCACCATTTTATAGATCAAATTGGGGGGGGGGGATACAGTAAATGGACAAAAATACAAAGAACATGCATTACCTCATATTATCACAGATCCACATTCCACACTGCTTCACACATTAAATGTTCGCTTCTGACTGAGACTCAGGAAACACTGGGAAAGGAAATGAGGCCGCCATCGGAGGTAGCAACGGAACTGACGATTCACCGTGCTAGAGAAGAAACGAAATATTTCTTAAAAATCAGTTTCTTCTTCCGTTAGATTCACTAAATGTTTAGGGGTATGCTAAACCCCTGTGTCCCTCCAGAAAAAAGCACCGGTTATAAGAGACATGAGAGATTGAATAAGGTTGCAGATCAACTGCTGATTGCAAACGGGTAACAGGAAGAACAGTTTTCTTGAAAACTGTGGCCTGCAAGGCGTTTGGTAGTTCTAGTATGTATTGCTTAAAATGAAACCAATCAACTAAAAAGAACATACATTGTAAATCCCGTTTGCTGTTGCTTCCTTTAAAGTTCCATGTCTATGCAAACTGTACTGTAATAATGATTGCTTATATGGATAAATCTACTTATAACTTCTAGACAGGGCTGGATTTAGGTTTGATGAGACCCTAAGCTACTGAAGGTAATGGGGCCCTTTATATGCCCAGATGTCTTTGTCAACAGCAAATGGTCACTGTTTTTTGTGTTGAATATATGCTATATTTATGGACCTATTAGGTATCTAAAGCCATTTGCACATGCAGAATGTAGGCACCCTATATATCAAAATGAGCAAACCAGTGATATTTTATGGAGCAGGCTAGCAGGCAGGGCCCATTACTTACATCATAGGGGCCTACACAACACAAAATGCTGTTGCTGTATGTAGGTTTTATTTTATTTGTTTTTTATCTTATATTTTGGAAATGTACACCCAGGTTTTTTTCCTTTAATTTTTGGGGGGGCCCCCAAGAGAGTGGGGCCCTAAGCTATAGCTTGTTTAGCTTGTACGTACCGGTAAATCCAGCAGTGCTTCTAGAGAGACAAAGAGAGATATGGATAGATTGTTACTGAAAGGACTTCCCACAAGTGCAAGAGGTTGAGAAAACCCCCAGAAAAGATTTATAAGTGCGGGGGGGGGGGGTAGTGAAAGGAGAAGGAGAGACAGGGCCCTGTTGTGTGCTGGCGGAAGTCCTTTTGCAAACAGAACAGCTTCATTGCATATAACCTAATAATCCCTTCGATAATATCAACAGCATAGCTTTTATAGACGTTGCAAGATTGAGGAGTATACAACTCTTTTGCCCTATATATTTGAAAAGGCATGTCTTCTCATGAAGAGAAGAACAGATGACAAGTTTAAAATTCTAACGAGAGGTACCCGCAGTCCTTTAAAAGCGCCAGAGAGTTTGTGAATAATTTCAGCATAAAAATATATTCCCCCAATAATGCTGACAAGTTCACTTATCCGACTGTGTGAACGGTAATATCCGTCACTGAAGTGGCAAGGAGATAAATTTGATCTGACTGGCAGCAATGGATAAACAGCCTCTAAAACTTCCCTCAGATCTGGTTTGTCATATATGAATTGCCACTCTTTGTCCACTTCAGAATCTGCATCCCAACTCGTCGGGCTCCTCTTCCTTCGGCAATGTTGAAGAAAAGCAGTGCATTAAACAGATCGGAAAGGCACTCCCAATACGTATTTCAATTTGAATTAAAATCCAGTTTGCTCGGATAGGATGGCTAGAGCCTGTCACACAAAAACCGTTAACAATGTTTTGTTGCTCAGGAGATAATACAGTGGTACCTCAGGTTAAGTACTTAATTCGTTCCGGAGGTCTGTACTTAACCTGAGACTGTTCTTAACCTAGAATCATAGAATCATAGAATCATAGAGTTGGAAGAGACCACAAGGGTCATCGAGTCCAACCCCCCGCCA
This sequence comes from Podarcis tiliguerta, assembly GCF_965153285.1. Lineage (NCBI taxonomy): Eukaryota > Metazoa > Chordata > Lepidosauria > Squamata > Lacertidae > Podarcis > Podarcis tiliguerta. The sequence continues at coordinate 10,876,879 of NC_139543.1, read as the reverse complement.
AGCAGGAAACACCATCAGAGCACTCCTGACATATGGTTGTCAAGCCTCTGCTTAAAGACCTCCAAAGAAGGAGACTCCACCACACTCCTTGGCAGCAAATTCCACTGTCGAACAGCTCTTACTGTCAGGAAGTTCTTCCTAATGTTTAGGTGGAATCTTCTTTCTTGTAGTTTGTATCCATTGCTCCGTGTCCGCTTCTCTGGAGCAGCAGAAAACAACCTTTCTCCCTCCTCTATGTGACATCCTTTTATATATTTGAACATGGCTATCATATCACCCCTTAACCTCCTCTTCTCCAGGCTAAACATGCCCAGCTCCCTTAGCCGATCCTCATAAGGCATTGTTTCCAGGCCTTTGACCATTTTGGTTGCCCTCCTCTGTACACGTTCTAGTTTGTCAGTGTCCTTCTTGAACTGTGGTGCCCAGAACTGGACACAGTACTCCAGGTGAGGTCTGACCAGAGCAGAATACAGTGGCACTATAACTTCCCTTGATCTAGATGCTATACTCCTATTGATGCAGCCCAGAATTGCATTGGCTTTTTTAGCTGCCGCGTCACACTGTTGGCTCATGTTAAGTTTGTGGTCAACCAAGACTCCTAGATCCTTTTCACATGTACTGCTCTCAAGCCAGGTGTCACCCATCTTGTATTTGTGCCTCTCATTTTTTTTGCCCAAGTGCAATACTTTACATTTCTCCCTGTTAAAATTCATCTTGTTTGTTTTGGCCCAGTTCTCTAATCTGTCAAGGTCGTTTTGAAGTGTGATCCTGTCTTCTGGGGTGTTAGCCACCCCTCCCAGTTTGGTGTCATCTGCAAATTTGATCAGGATGCCCTTGAGTCCATCATCCAAGTCGTTGATAAAGATGTTGAATAAGACCGGGCCCAAGACAGAACCCTGTGGCACCCCACTAGTCACTCTTCTCCAGGATGAAGAGGAACCATTGATGAGCACCCTTTGGGTCCGGTCAGTCAGCCAGTTACAAATCCACTGAGTGGTAGCATAGTCAAGACCGCATTTTACCAGCTTCTTTACAAGAATATCATGGGGCACCTTGTCAAATGCCTTGCTGAAATCAAGGTAGACTACATCCACTGCGTTCCCTTCATCTACCAGGCTTGTAATTCTGTCAAAAAATGAGATCAGGTTAGTCTGACCTGAAGCACCACTTTAGCTAATGGGGCCTCCTGCTGCCACTGCACCGCCAGAGCACGATTTCTGTTCTCATACTGAAGCAAAGTTCTTAACCCGAGGTACTATTTCTGGGTTGGCGGAGTCTGTAACCTGAAGCGTCTGTAACCTGAAGCATATGTAACCTGAGGTACCACTTTACTGGCTCTCTTAAGCCAATCCAGTTTCTGATTTGGATCCCTGGGCATTTAATATTTTCACCCTTTCTAGCATTGCCTTCCCTCAGCACATAGTGTAAACAGGAAAGCCTATCTATAAACTTTGCTGGTACCAAGATTGTGATTGCTGGCAGACACAGTGCTAGGCATAGATGGTGCTTGGATCAGCTGGCTATAGAACGAACTCGCTCATTTACCATAGGTATCTGGGTGTATTCCTGAATAAAAACCTCTCTTGGAAGTGTCATATGGAGACACTGAAGGGAATGTTGGGATACTGCCAGGGAGATATAGTCCATCTTGACTCCACGTCGTCTCCGGACTTCCATTGATCTCCCGTAGACACGCAGTATCAGCAATTAGCGACACGAGCTCTAGAAATAGCTTGCCACATTCCAGAACCGATGCACGCTCTATCAGCAGATAATGCACAGCAAAAGTTACAGTCAGGAGAGCATGATTTACAAGTTTATTCAGCGTTGATCAGAACAAAGAAAAACATGACTGCCTGCTTCAGATGTCTCCGGCAGAGAGAGAGAATCGAAAGCAAAGACACAACATAAACATCCTGTGAAACAGGAAATGCGCAGGCTGTGACACGAACATCCTGCTCCCTTTTAAGGTGGAACGGAAATATCCTAACAGGGAAAGGCACAGAAAAGCATTGAGGCATTGATGAAGTTTTATTACAATAAGGGAGTGCAGCTGATTGAACCTGCCCTTAAGATATTTGGAGAAATGTTGGAGGGTATGCAATCTTTCCTTGCAGCTCCTTCCTTTGACCAGGCCTGGGTGCTCATGCAGAGGCAGAATCCACACCTAAGATGCCCCAAGGTCTGTGGGAATGTTAATTGAATTGACATACTTTATTGTCACTTGTACAACTTGTATACAGTGAGATTACACAGGATAGTAGGAAACGATATATTGAATAAGTAAGCAGAGCAGATTCCCTTCAGTATAGCTGGAAGCTTGTTTGCAGATCTGTTTGAATCTCTTAGTTGAGTTTATTTCTGGTATCTCCCTTTTGATCCCTCTTAAAAGAATAAAGACACAAGAGTCTTTCTGAGTAAAGTAACAAAACGTTGACTCACATTTCAGTTCACAGTTTGATCCCTGAAAGGCAGACATTACTTGGTAGTTAGACAACAAACTGCGAGTTCATCTCATATGGAGACTCAACTCATGTGCTGCTGGCTAAGAGCCAGCAGACAGCAAAAATTACATTAAGACAACAAAATGGCTGCAGGAGAGCAGCATGGCGGCAAGAGAGCAGCAAGCAAGAGAAAGAACAAGACAATGGAGCTAGACTGAGAAAATGGCTGCATTTTGTGGAGTCAGCCAGGGCCACGCCCATCTCCCAGGTCACATGCAGGGGGAGGATGCTCCAGACCAGTGGAACAGGAAGTTACCCTGACTGGATGTCCCCCTGCATGTGGCCACTCTAGGGAAATAAGGAATGTTGCATTTGACTGTACCAATGGATTACATCCCACAAGATCCACCATCAATTGCAGACTCAGGTCCTCCTATTGCTGGTGCAACAATTATGTTGTGCTCTTGGCTATTTCCAATGACCTCATGTGCAAAAGGGAGACAAATTAGAGATCTCCCAGTGGTTAAAAAACCCCCAAAAAAGGTAAAGGACCCCTGGACGGTCAATTCCAGTCAATAAGCCTGAGCTGTACTCACATATGAGCTTCACGGATCTCAACGTGGGTCTCAAGAGGTCCAAACTATACAAGGAAGACATGGGAACATGAATAGGAAACTAGTTGTTTAGTCCCCACTTCAGACATTGCAAAAAACAACAACAACCCAGGGTGAACATAGGGCATATGTTGTCATCATTGTAACATAAGGATGTGCATGTTAAATTTAAGGACTGCTGGAACTTCATGTCCTTCATGTATGCATACCCTCCAACATTTCTCTGATGAGAATAGGGACGTCCCATTCCATAATGTGAATTTTACTGTTTATACTCCACACAACTTACTGGCTTGCCCCAGCCACTCTGGGCAGCTTCCAACACATATAAAAACATAATAAAACATTTTTTTAAAGCTTCTCTATACAAGATTGCCTTCAGACAGCTCAGGAGTCAAATAACTCCATACGCTCAAACATTTCTCCAATGAAAATAGGGGCGTCCTAAGGAAAAGTGGGACATTCCGGGATCAAATCAGAAATTGGGATGGCTTCTCTAAATCAGGGACATCCCTGGAAAATAGGGACACTGGGTCTGGTGTATGAAATATAAGCCACCTGGAACATGTATGCCTATAAAATGGTGATCCCATGGGGGAAAGAAAGAAGAACTGGTAGCAACAAAGTACTCTCAAAGGGCTTCCCTGCACACTGATGTTTAATTGGCCTCCTTGTGGGTTTACAGCAGGCATAGGCAAACTTGGCCCTTCAGATGTTTTGGGACTACAACTCCCATCATCCCTAGCTAACAGGACCAGTGGTCAGGGATGATGGGAATTGTAGTCCCAAAACATCTGGAGGGCCAAGTTTGCCTATGCCTGGTTTACAGCTTTTGCTTTGCTGGGCTTTTTATGTATCTGTTTATCAGGAAGCAAATAAAAGACCAAATCTTCAAGCACTGAGTGATTTTGAGTGGGCCAGACCCCTTCCAGCCATCAAGTAACAGGGCTTAGTTAGAAGCTAAGCACTATCCAAGCAAATGGAAAGTAAACACTTCGATTTTGCCTTGTTTTGTTTATCCATGCAATTTGTATATCACTTAATGTGGTAGAAGCGCTATGTGGCGAACATGCAATGTACTAAATAACAGTCACACCAGAGTTCAACATTAATATTCAGCAAAGCTTTGTACAGACCTTGCTCAGGAAACTTACTAGCAGAATTCTCATATACACTATGCATACATACACACATGTGTGTGCAGACAAACACATATTTCTGGTATATTTTGGAAAGTCGCTTGTTCACTGTGCATTTCAGCACTACTTTAGATACCATAACCAAATTTTGCATGGTGATTTCTAAGATCAAAGAGCAGGTTTTTGTCCACGTTTAGATACCATCAGATGCCATTTTGAATGAAGATGGTGGGCTGAGCCTTTCGACACAGCACTGATGGTTTTGGTTTCTTGGAATTCCCAAACATCATTGAGTATAATTTGTGTGTGTTTGTGTTTGTGTTTGTGTGTGTGTGTGTGTGTGTGTGTCTGAGGGCTTCTATTTATAAGCCAAAAGCTTGGAGCCAAACAAAATGTTTGCCCTGCCTCAGAAACCTCCATTTCAATTTGCACACAGGGCATGAGCCGCCCAAAAGCTCTTTGACATAAAGGCAGTTGTTCTTTCTGGAAAATACCTTTATTATGAGATGTAATTCTGTGATGTGGATTGGTGTTATAACTTAAACCACTCATTTATTCATGCCACCTCACCTCTTTCTGAGAGAGTGCAAGTGAAGCACTTAAAAAAATGAAATGCCCCCATGATTACTTAGCAACTTATTTGCGGGTTTTCCTGCCCTCCCCATTACTATGGAAACAAAGTGGATATAATGTGCAGCGCAAGCAACGTCTGCTTCAGACCATTAAAAGATGTGCAATTATTTTAATAGCGGGCTTCATGGCAAACTTTCCATTTTCAACGAATTCTTTTTCATATTAAGCCCACTGCTGATGGAAAGGAGAAAGACTAACAGCAATCAGGAACTTGTCAGGAACCAACACGTAGTGACAATCAGCGTTGTATTTCCCATGTATTTTTAAGCCTTATCAAAGCTGTCCAAAGGAAATCTCCATCTCAGAAAAGGCTCACTACTGAACACACAGCTGAACTGTGTTCTGTAGTAGTTCCCACCTACAACTCTCCAGTTCCTTTATTTTTGTTAAAATATCGCTATACAGTGGTACCTCGGGTTACATATGCTTCAGGTTACATACGCTTCAGGTTACAGACTCCGCTAACCCAGAAATAGTGCTTCAGGTTAAGAACTTTGCTTCAGAACAGAAATTGTGCTCCGGCGGCGCAGCAGCAGGGGGAGGCCCCATTAGCTAAAGTGGTGCTTCAGGTTAAGAACAGTTTCAGGTTAAGAATGGACCTCCAGAATGAATTAAGTACTTAGCCTGAGGTACCACTGTACTGCTTTCGCAGCAAAACCCATCCAAAGCAGAATCAGAATTAGAAGAATCTTAATTTGCATCAGCCACTAACCATAGCAATAAAATAAAATGTACTGATGATAGAGCTAGAAACTTAACTACAGTGGTACCTTGGGTTACATATGCTTCAGGTTGCAGATGCTTCAGGTTACAGACTCTGCTAACCCAGAAATAGTACCTTGGGTTAAGAACTATGCTTCAGGATGAGAAGCATCCTGCCGGAAGCATGTCCGGCGGCGCACATCTTCATGACCCCATGGACCAGAGAACCCCAGGCACTCCTGTCTTCCACTGCCTCTCGCAGTTTGGTCAAACTCATGCTGGTAGCTTCGAGAACACTGTCCAACCATCTCGTCCTCTGTCCTCCCCTTCTCCTTGTGCCCTCCATCTTTCCCAACATCAGGGTCTTTTCCAGGGAGTCTTCTCTTCTCATGAGGTGGCCAAAGTATTGGAGCCTCAGCTTCAGGATCTGTCCTTCCAGTGAGCACTCAGGGCTGATTTCCATCAGAATGGAGAGGTTTGATCTTCTTGCAGTCCATGGGACTCTCAAGAATCTCCTCCAGCACCATAATTCAAAAGCATCAATTCTTCGGTGATCAGCCTTTTTTATGGTCCAGCTCTCACTTCCATACATCACTACTGGGAAAAACATAGCTTTAACTATACGGGCCTTTGTTGGCAAGGTGATGTCTCTGCTGTCAAAATATGAATGGACTCCAAACTCCCATTCAACTCCAACCAACATGGCTGGTGGGATATGTCTAACATCTGAAGGCTCACAGGTTCCCCATTCCTGCAGCCCAAGGGGAGGGGCTCTTCTGTCAAAGGCTCCCCTTTGTTGAATCACCTCCCTCCTGAAACACAACATAAACAAGTTTTGAGTGCTTGCAAAAATCACACTTGCTCCCTCAGGTATTTGTTGCTCATTGCTACCAAGCTTACTGGACTGTTGTTATATTTTTATATGCTATGGACTTTTAATGAGTGGTGGTATGCAAATGTTTTATATATGGCAATAAAGTCAGGAGAGAGGGATGGTTCTGCCAAAAGAACTTCCCCGCCCAAAGGAATGCACACTGCAGAAAAAGAAGGGGAAATCTTTTGAGAAAGAAGCGAAATCTTTTTTCTTTTCCAGGGCTTGGGGAGAAAGGAAATGAGGGCTAAGCTGGCTCCACAGTTCTTTCTACTCTATATTGTATTTTTATTTATGTTATTGGTTTTTTATTGGTTTTTATGGTTGTCAATGTTCTTTGGTTGCGCTGTGAGCTACCTGGGGTCCCATTCGGGCCAGAAATGGCGAGATAGATCATTTAAAATAAATAAATAAAAATGAAGGTTAACGCTACAACTGGGCTTTATGACCAGAGGGAGACTTTGCTTTTCCTTGTTTCCAAAGAGAGAGAGAGAGATTGCACACACACACACACACACACACACACACACAGACACACACACACACACTTACTTTTGTTCTATATTAGTGCTACAGTGGTAAAATATAAACAGTTCTTTAAAAGTGAGAAAATGGGGAGGGAATCTGTATACTGTACAGTGGTATCTCTGGTTACGTACTTAATTCGTTCCAGAGGTCCGTTCTTAACCTGAAACTGTTCTTAACCCGAAGCACCACTTTAGCTAATGGGGTCTCCCACTGCCGCTGCACCGCCACTGTCACGCAATTTCTGTTCTCATCCTGAAGCAAAGTTCTTAATCCAAGGAACTACTTCTGGATTAGCGGAGTCTGCAACCTGAAGCGTATATAACCTGAAGCGTATGTAACCTGAGGTACCACTGTATATCCAAGAGTGGGCTGATGGACTGGCCTTTATGACAACTACCTGCAATGGGGCCTGCAGGTCTACAGCAATATTGCAAAATGTTCTTTCTACTCAATAAGATATGGAGAATTTCTTTACAAGCTGCAACCAGGGGTGAACAAATCAATCTCTTTCAAGCCCATGTCATTTTCAGATGAACTCATACCTAAGTCCATGCAGTCCTGACTCCATGTTAATTTGTGATTAAAAACAACTAATTGAAATATGTATTTTAACATCCCCCCCCAAAAAAAATATGCATTTCTAAACGTACTTTGTTTCAAAACTCACACTGTTAAAAGGAGATGTTTTTAATGTTTATAAAGTAGAAAACTGCAGTGGAATGTTTAGAAAGTACAAAAGCGTATGGCTTCTCAACTCTGCTTCATATTGGAATTTGCCAATCAAATTTCCCAACAACGAGACTGACTGAAAACACTACACACAGTGCAAAGAAAAAGAAGGGACCTTTTATCATATGTTTAATGCATATGTTTAATACATATGTTGTAATGAAATCAAAAAGTTTTGGGAAATGATATATAAAAAACTGAAGAAAATGTTCCAATTAACATTTGTTAAAAAATCTGAAGCATTTTTGTTAGGGATTGTAGGAAAAGACCTGCCAAGGAAATTGAAAAATATCTTTATGTGTGCGACAACAGCGGCAAGAGTCTTAATAGCACAAGGATGGAAGAACGAGGAAATCCTGACTAAAGAACTATTGGCAAAACCTATTTGGTGTTTCACAACGTTCTGACTAGCTGCAGGACCTTAGCCAGACCTCGCAGAGTAAACGCAGAATCCACGGAAGCAATTGGCAACTTGGCTGCAGACAGGATAGACGAAGTGTCCTCAAGAAGGACACTGACAACCTGGAACATGTCCAGAGGAGGGCAACCAAAATGGTCAAAGGCCTGGAAACGATGCCTTATGAGGAACGGTTAAGGGAGCTGGGCATGTTTAGCCTGGAGAAGAGGAGGTTAAGGGGTGATATGATAGCCATGTTCAAATATATAAAAGGTTGTCACATAGAGGAGGGAGAAAGGTTGTTTTCTGCTGCTCCAGAGAAGCGGACACGGAGCAATGGATCCAAACTACAAGAAAGAAGATTCCACCTAAACATTAGGAAGAACTTCCTGACAGTAAGAGCTGTTCGACAGTGGAATTTGCTGCCAAGGAGTGTGGTGGAGTCTTCTTCTTTGGAGGTCTTTAAGCAGAGGCTTGACAACCATATGTCAGGAGTGCTCTGATGGTGTTTCCTGCTTGGCAGGGGGTTGGACTCGATGGCCCTTGTGGTCTCTTCCAACTCTATGATTCTATGATTCTATGGAGCAGGAACCAGGAACTTGTAGTTAGGTGTTTATTATATACAGTGGACTATTTACAGGAACAGAACACAGATCTTTTGCCAGCTCTCTCTGACACGACTCACAACTCCTACACTGACACACAGAACTATTGAACTTCTGAACACTGAACTCATGCATTCCAGTTAGTAGGCCATTAATTATCACTCCCTTGAGAGAGCTTGACCAATCAGGGAGCTGTCTCCATGTCTCTGTTATCTCCAGGCAGACTTACTCCTTCAGATTGCCTTCCGGCTGTCTGCCAAACTTTAATTGACTCTGTGTGAGGAGCTGCATGTACACAGTTTCCCAACAAGAACTATGGCAAGAGAAATTGATGGACTACACAGAATTGGCAAAATTGACAGATAAACTACAAGGATCACTGTGATTTTAAAGATGAATGGGAACCCTTTACAAAGTATTTAAAGAAACAACAAAATGAACTGGACTCCTTGGCAGGCTTTAAATAAACATTCACAAACTTTTTATTGATAACATTCAGATAGATTAATTAAGGATCTGTACAGTTTTGTAACAGGCAGAAAATAACATATGTTGATAAACCAGAGAGAGGAGCTGAGGGAAGTCTGGGGGGGGGGGTTATGTTTTTGGGGAGGGGGAGGGAAAAAACAGGAGGGGAATTTAAGGATGATATGTTTTTTGATAAAATGTGATGTTGAAATTACTAATAAAAATAATTTTTAAAGGTGGAGGGGAGAAAAAAAGAAAACACCACACACAGATTTCCCCCCAGTTCCCATTAGCCAGCAAAAAAATCAGACCTCTCCCTCTCATTTTGCCCTGAGAAAAGTGGGGAAGAAAGAAAAAGACCTGACAAGCTACCACTATCCAATGGAGACCTTACTCTCATCCAATGGTTATCACAGGGGCAGCTGAAGAACCATCTTGCCCTGAGACAGGCCAGCAGGAAGCAAGCACACCCCTAAATGAGTTCATCTGCCCTGAGCCTCCCAATTGTTGGTTTCTGTCAGTAATATATACCATTTTTCTTTCAGAGATCTTAACATATGGGGTACAGCTCACCCATCCAGAAAGAAAGTCGTGCCTTGGTTCTCAAACAGCTTAGTTCCCAAACGTTTTGGCTCCCAAAAAGAGCAGGATTTAGGTTTGATGAGGCCCTAAGCTACTGAAGGTAATGGGGCCCATATATATATATATATATATATGCAGGTTTTGGTGTCCTCGGGTGTCTTCCCGTGTAAAAGTTGGGGTGTCTAGGCGACGTTTCGACGAGGTCTCACTCGTCATCTTCAGGCTGGTGCTTTCGGCTTCTTGTTACTGGAACAGAGCAGGATCTCAGTGTTTGAGTTCCTATAAATACTGTTGAGGAGGTGTGGTGTATAGCCTCCAATGTTCTGGGCAGAGAGGAGGTTCCCAGGCTAGTGTGCCTTTTCTTCTTTTGTTCCTTAATTACTTGAGGGATATCTTGAGTGATTTCTTGAGTGATTTCCTGAATCCCACTTAGGTGGGTCATTAGGTGTGGATTAGTTGCTAAAGCCTTCGTGTCTTGAACTCTTGAACTTTGTGAAGAGTTTTTCTGAGAAGATGGCTGTACTGCACTTGGTTGTGCTCTGGCTTGGCTTCGTGTATAGGGGCGAGCTGTGGTTTTGTGGCCTGTGCCAGCCAGATCTGTGTAGGGATTGCAGGGGGGTGCAGCATCCGGAGGTGCCACCCTGGTTTGGCTACTGGATGGTGTCTGTAATTTATCTGTGGAGAGGGTCTGGGTTTGGGTCTGGTGTGGTTGATTGGTGATGGCGTTCTGTGTGCCTCTGGATCTGGTGTCAGATTTTGTGGGGAGGGCTAATTTCCAGATGTCTGGCAAGCGGGATGTGTCGTCACGCTTGTTCATGTTGTGAGGGTGTTTCTCTATCTCGATGGCTTCCATGATTATTCTCTTGTGGTGATGTTCCATGTTAAAGAGCAATTTGGAATCTGCAAAATTAATTTCGTGTCCTGTTTCTTTCATGTGTTGGAAAAGAGAGGAAGTTTTTTCTTCTTTTTTGACGGCATTCTTGTGTTCTGCGATCCGTGCATTTATTCGTCTGTTTGTTTGTCCAATGTACGTGGCTGGGCAGACTTTGCAGGGTATTTCATAGACTCCTTGGTTTTCCAACTGAATTTTATCCTTGGGGTTTCTGAGGATATTGGCTATTTTTTGGTTGGTGCAAAAGGCTGTTTTGATATTGTGTTTATGGAGGATTTTGCTAATTTTATCTGTAGTGCCCTTGATATAAGGAAGGAGGGCTATGCCATTGTTTTCTTCTGTGTCTTGGTTTTTGGGGGGTGTTTCTTTTTGGATTAGCTTCGTAACCCTGTTTTGCTGGTATCCATTGGCAATTAACACATTTGAGAGATTCTGTAACTCAGTTGTCAAGTGGTCTTCGTCAGCCAGGCGTTTGGTTCTGGAGATGAGAGTCTTGGCTACGGAGTTTATTTGTGCAGGGTGGTGGTGTGATTGTGCATGTAAGTAGCGGTTGGTGTGTGTTTTTTTCCGGTAGATAGTGTGTCCTAGGGAGCCATCAGGTTTTTTGTAGATTAGGACGTCAAGGAAGGGAAGTTGGTTGTTGGCTTCTATTTCCATAGTGAATTGTATTTTGGGGTGTAGGCTGTTGAGATGTGTGAGGAAGCTATCCAGTTTTTCCTTCCCGTGTGGCCAAATTACAAAGGTGTCGTCAACATATCTGAGCCAAAGTTTGGGTTTGTGTTCTGACTTGTCTAAAGCATTGGTTTCAAAGTGTTCCATGTACAGGTTAGCGATGACCGGTGAGAGGGGTGATCCCATAGGTGCTCCTTCTATCTGTTTGTATCTTTGTCTGGAAATTAGCCCTCCCCACAAAATCTGACACCAGATCCAGAGGCACACAGAACGCCATCACCAATCAACCACACCAGACCCAAACCCAGACCCTCTCCACAGATAAATTACAGACACCATCCAGTAGCCAAACCAGGGTGGCACCTCCGGATGCTGCACCCCCCTGCAATCCCTACACAGATCTGGCTGGCACAGGCCACAAAACCACAGCTCGCCCCTATACACGAAGCCAAGCCAGAGCACAACCAAGTGCAGTACAGCCATCTTCTCAGAAAAACTCTTCACAAAGTTCAAGAGTTCAAGACACGAAGGCTTTAGCAACTAATCCACACCTAATGACCCACCTAAGTGGGATTCAGGAAATCACTCAAGAAATCACTCAAGATATCCCTCAAGTAATTAAGGAACAAAAGAAGAAAAGGCACACTAGCCTGGGAACCTCCTCTCTGCCCAGAACATTGGAGGCTATACACCACACCTCCTCAACAGTATTTATAGGAACTCAAACACTGAGATCCTGCTCTGTTCCAGTAACAAGAAGCCGAAAGCACCAGCCTGAAGATGACGAGTGAGACCTCGTCGAAACGTCGCCTAGACACCCCAACTTTTACACGGGAAGACACCCGAGGACACCAAAACCTGCATTCCTGTACCCGTGAAAATCTACGAAAGCAAATATATATATATATATATATATATATATATAAGTTTTTTAACATACCATTTTCAGCAGTAATTAAACATATTTTTACATCTTATTCAATTTTTTTGACTTCCCTCAGTCCTGTCTGAAAATTTTCCAATCTAATCTCTTAGTATGCATTTCTTATTTTCCCTATTACATTTGAACCTTATAACCAATATCTCTATCTTTTTCTACTTTGTAACCCTTCGTATATTTCTCCTTACAAAACTTCTTGTAGTCCTACTAGTGTAATTTGTTGATTACAGTTGCTCTTCAAATAGTTTGTATATTTCTTCCAATCTTCTGTAAATCTCTGGTCCCACAGGTTTCGAATCCTTCCTGTCATTTTGTCCAATTCTGCATAGTCCATTAATGGGGCCAGCTATCCTTTGTCAACAACAAATTGTCGCTGTTTTTGTGTGTTGAATATATGTTATATGGTAATTTATGGACCTAATAGGCATCTAAAGCCATTTGCACATAACAAAATATGTATTTTATCAAACTAATTGTTGAACTGAAATACAATTAAAAAGAACTATCTTATATTTTGGAAATGTACATCCAGTTTTTTTCCTTTAGCTTAAACGTAAATACAGCACTGCTCCCAAACGCCGGAAACCTGGAAGTGATTATTCCGGTTTGTGAACTATTTTTAGAAGCCGAATGTCCAACCGGGTTTCTGCGGCTTCTGATTGGCTGCAGGAGCTTCCTGCAGCCAATCAGAAGCCACTTCCTGCAGCCAATCAGAAGCCACTCTTTGGTTTTCGAACATTTTGGAAGTCGAACGGACTTCCGGAACAGATTCCGTTCGACTTCCAAGGTACAACTGTATATTGTCCCCTTCTGTGTGTCGCCCAAATCTTTTTTTCTGGTGCTGCCACTACCCTGAGAGGAGCAAAGAATAAGTAGTACAGCTTTGTCTTAACAAATAGCCATCTTTTCCATTCTGTTGTAACTTCCAATTTAAAAAAATTATCATAATCATCTTATGAAAACTATTTTCTGAGGTCTATCTGAAAAGCAGTGTGTATACCAGAAGCATTTTTACTTGGTATTATAAGTGAGGATATTAATAGACAGGATGTTAAATTGTTTTTATATGCAACAACAGCGGCAAGAGTATTGTTGGCCCAGAAATGGAAGCAAGAAGAAATACAGACTAAAGAAGAATGGCAGATAAAATTAATGGACTACGCAGTATGGGATTAAATTACAGGAAGGATTCGAAACCTGTGGCACCAGAGATTTATGGAAGATTGGAAGAAATATACGAACTATTTGAAGAGCAACTGTAATCAACAAATTACGCTAGTAGGACTACAAGAAGTTTTGTAAGGAGAAATATATGAAATATTGCAAAGAAGAGATACAAGAGAGACATTAGTTAGGAGATTTAAATGTAATAGTGAAAGTAAGAAATGTAAATTAAGTGAAAAGATTTATGGAAGATTTTCAGATGTGATTGTTGGAAGATATAAAAGAATGTTTAATAATTGTTGAAAATTATATGTTAAAAAATTAATTATTATTTTTTTTAAAAAAAAAAAAGAAAAGCAGTATGTATAAGAGCCATAAATTATCCGCCACCCTGAAAGTTGAGTGACTTTCTTTTCAAAAAGCAGCACTTCCAGAGGGGGAAGTACTTGCAGAAACTGACCGACTGGTTGGAATAAACCAATTTGGCTTATAAGGTTAGTTGTCTGCAGCTGGTCTCTCTGGATGTCTCCGCAATAAACAAGGTTTTGATATAAGGCAACATATGGTGCCTGAAGTTTGCAATGCCTTTGCTGCCAGTCAATGGAATGGAATTACGGAAACTTACTCCAGAGGTCCGGATGGTATGAGAGGAGCAGCACAGGTAATGTTTAAAACACCATCTACTTGTGTAAATGAAAGCTGTCAAGACTCATAGAAATAAATTGGAGGGGAAAGTAGCTCTCTTGTGTATTGCTGAGAGAGCCTGAGGGTATCGGTGCATAAAAAAAGCCTCACAGTGAGAATGAAGAGCAGAAAAATTCTATTATGCCTGCAAAGAGATAACAGCCAGGGCTGTGTACTGCTGAAGCGCTTGGATATTGTGTTTAGGGGTTGAATGCGACGGCTTCAGAATTCGCCTAAGTCTGCAGTCCTGCAAAATTACTGGAAAGCAAGCTCCATTGATATCAACAGGACTTTTTGAGAAAACATGCATAGCATTCTGCTGTAACTAACTTCAGGAAGTAGAGAGAGCCCATTCACATGAAGGCAGGCCTGTACTGGGAAGGCTTTAATGCTGGATGTTATACAGTGGTGCCCCGCAAGACAAATGCCTCGCAAGACGGAAAACCCGCTAGACGAAAGGGTTTTCCGTTTTGGAGGTGCTTCGCAGGACGAATTTGCTATGGGCTTGCTTCGCAAGACGAAAATGCCTTGTGATTCCTGGGGTTTTTCCCCCCCTCCCCCCTTTTTTCCCAAGCCCCTAAGCCGCTTAACAGCTGTTCGCTAAGCCGCTTAACAGCTGATGGCTAAGCCGCTTAACAGCTGATCTAAGCTGCTAATAGCCTTTTAGCAGCTAATCCGCTAATCCCTTAAGCCTTTAATAGCCGCTAATAGCCGCTAAACCGCTAATAGCGCTAATCCGCTAATGGGCTTGCTTCGCAAGATGGAAAAAACCGCAAGACGAAGAGACTCGCGGAACGGATTATTTTCGTCTTGCGAGGCACCACTGTATTATGTTTTTATGTGTGTTGGAAGCTGCCCAGAGTGGCTGGGGAAACCCAGCCAGATGGGTGAGGTATAAATAATAAGATGGCGATGATGACAAAGTGAACAGTCGTACCTTGGATCCCAAACGCCTTGCGAGTCGAACGTTTTGGCTCCCGAATGCCACAAACCCAGACGTGAATGCCGCAAAGTGGCGCAGCTCCCCCCTCTTACCCCGATGGCTCAGGGTAGGCCTGTGAGTCATGGGCGGGCAGCCCACTGAATGTCACCCCCCCCCCCAGCGAGGGCACCCAGGGTGGCCCGCCCCCACTGCGCCCCTTCCTACTTCACTGTGTAGGCCATATTAAGCTAGCAATAGGCTGACTCTGTGAAAAAAACAGCTTTCCGTGTTCCAAAAGAGGCAGAAAAAAGTGAAGAAGCATTGGGTGTTTCTGCAGAGCACTGCATTTTATTGGGGGAAAAGAGGAAAAATGTTGACACATGCCATTCTCTCCAGCAGCCACACAGAAATGAGCAGCATCTGTATACTATGTTCAGCAATGTTTACGGCGGGCCAAGGGCAATGATTTAGCACCTGCCTTTACAATACGTTATGCTAAGATACCACCACCTGAATTCAGTTCAGTCTTTGATGTGTTTACCCATTCAGATAGCTGTTCAGAAGGCAGACACGTGCCCAATGAGTCAACAAACTCTTGAAACAGGCAGGGTTCTGTGAATCTTTTTCTTCTTTTTTCCCCTAGGCAATCGTGTAAATAAAGATTTAATATTGTTTTCTCCAGGAGGTGGACTCACCCAGGTTTCACAAAGAAATAGGGCTCCTTTGGGTGTTAAAACAGATGAAGGCATGCCTTGTTTTTCACACTTCTCTCTCTTACATGCTCCACCCCTAGGAATGGGAGAAATGGTCAATTTTGGTTTGTTTCTCATTGTTCTAGTCAAAAGTTCAGTTTTCCATATTTCCACATCAGTTTAAGCACTTATCAGCATTTTAGTGCAAATGTACCCTAATATACATGCCTGTGTGCAATTTTGCTTAATAACACAGATTTTTCAAAGCAGATTTTCCTGATTTAATGCATTTTTGTATGTTACTTTAACTAATAATAATAATAAATATTATTATTTATACCCCGCCCATCTAGATGTGTTTCTCCTGCTACTCTGGGCCTGTTCCAACAAAATATTTAAAATACAATACAACATCAAACATTAAAAATGTCCCTAAACAGGGGCTGCCTTCAGATGTCTTCTAAAAGTCAGATAGTTGTTTATTTCCTTGATGGGAGGGCGTTCCACAGGGTGGGCACCACTACCGAAAAGGCCCTCTGCCTGGTTCCCTGTAACTTCACTTCTCGTGGTGAGGGAACCACCAGAAGGCTGTCAGAGCTGGACCTCAGTGTCCAGGCAGAACGATGGGGATGGAGACACTCCTTCAGGTATACTGGGCCAAGACCGTTTAGGGCTTTCAAGGTCAGCATCAACACTTTGAATTGTGCTCGGAAACGTACTGGGAGCCAATGTAGGTCTTTCAGGATTAGTGTTATGTGATCTTGGTAGCCACTCCCAGTCACTACTCCCATAACCCCATGATACGATTTTATTTATAACAATAATAATAAATTTTATTTATACACTGCCCTCCCCAGCCAAGACTGGGCTCAGGGCGGCTAACGACCGATATAAAAACAAATTGATTGAAATACAACTTAAAAAACAAGATTGAAATACAACATTAAAACATTAAAATGCAGCCTCATTTCAATGGAATCAAAACTTTTTGGGGGATGAAAACTTCAAATCTTCACCAAGGCTAACTATCCAGACTGGTCCTACATGGGCCAGAAAAAAGCCAGGGAAGTCCCCAAATAGGAGTTCCATCACAGGAGGAGAAAGGAAAAAAGAAAGAGGGGGAAGGGAATCAAATTGATTCCAAGCCAAAGGCCAGGTGGAACAACTCTGTCTTACAGGCCCCACGGAAAGAAATCAGATCCTACAGGGCCTTGGTCTCATGAGACAGAGCGTTCCACCAGACCGGAGCCAGTGTTGAAAAGGCCCTGGCTCTGGTTGAGGCTAATCTAACTTCCTTAGGGCCCGGGACCTCTAGGGTGTTGCTATTTGTGGACCTTCAGGCCCTCCATGGGGCATAAACACATTACTCGCTGGAGAACTGCGTTGCAAAATTCAGAGACATGTGAATCCCTGAAGGATGTTTCTCAAATTGTTTCAGGTGCAAATTAGGTAGGCCCACCTGAATCAAATTTGTCTGCCCTCCCTGCTTCCACCTTGCATATAGGTAAACATCCCCATTTTGCAATTCCATGCAATATTGCAGCTCTACTGGTGGAGCTGACTCCAGAGGTCTTTCCAATGAGACTACCATCCCCTCTACAATTGAGTGGGAAAGACGTACAAGATAGGCCCTGGCTGCATGCATAGTTGTGATTGTCAGACATATTCCCTAGGAGCGCTGTGACACTGCACTGGGTGTGAGAAGCAGGGGCTGAATCTGAAGCCATCCTACTAGGTTCCAACTAAGCAAAACTGAAACACACTTGTCAGCTAGTGGTGGCTCAGTCCTGCTGCGTTGTCTTCATGTGCCTGTTCACTGCACCCCTCGCCAATGAAGAATTGAACCATGCTAGTGGCAAAAATGACTGGCAGAATCAGAGACCAGGGAGAAGAGACAGCGGAAGAAGATTGGAAGAAATTTAAAGACTATTTACAGAAATATTATAAAATTAATGAATGCTAGAATGACATCAGATGGAGGTTAAAAGGTTACTAGTAATAATGCGGTGAAGGAGTATGGAAAATTTGAAGGTTAAAAGATGCAAAACTAAAGGTTTAATACATTAAGATAAAGATTAAGATAAGATAGAGGGAAGGGATTTGCTGATTAAACATTTGAACTGGAATACAGCGAGGGGAGGTGTGGGGAAGTCTGGGAAATAAGCAAATGCAAGAAATATTATGAAAATGGAATTGTTTTTATCTGTTTTTCTTTTTCTTTTTGTATTTTTGTATTTTTCTTTTCTTTTTTTTCTATGTAAAAGTCTTAATAAAAATATTATTAAAAAAGAAGAAATAGAATTGAACCATGCGCTTCTGCTGATGTCACAAATTACCGTATTTTTCTGTGTATAAGACTAGGTTTTCCCCCTAAAAAATAATGTCAAAAATTAGGGGGCATCTTATACATGGATACATCTCCCCCCCATTTTCTTAAATCTGAGTCCTCAAAAATAGGGGGCATCTTATACATGGGGGCATTTTATAGATGAACAAAAGACAGTACATCTTTTGATTGACTGGTGGGCATGGTTTAGGGAAATGGCCTTGTGGGCAAAAATGGACCTCCTTACAGGCCAAGACTGGCCTCCAGTCCAAAGGTTCCCCCCTCCTGTAACTAAGATAACATTCTCTGAATGTTGGTTTCCCTACATAAGGTTTCAGAGTGGGGTAAACCCTTTCTCCCCACTCCCTTTCAAAATACAGTTACGTTCGCCACATTTTCATAAGAGCTATTTTTTATACTATTTTATCAGAGGGATTCAATTTATAAAAAGATAGAGTGAGAAAATTGTTGGGTTGAAATCATACGCGGCAGACGAGTTGTGGGTGTTCATGTGGGAGGCATCTCCCAGACCAAATCTCAGAGAGTCCCTTTTATTGTATACTACCCCAATTGCTGCATATGTGCTTGGTGCTGATTGGTTACACGTGGGGTGCGTACAAGCATTACAATATTACATGCACATATGAGGGTTACATGAAGACATTACACATCACTAGATAGAGAGAGTACAGGAACATCGTAATCTATGATTGATAGGGTGGTACTCAGAGATTATATAGAGTGCACTTAACATTCCTGTAATCTGCGGTGATAAACAGGGGATGTATATAGTTAGATAGGAAGGTCATGACATCACTTAGAGACTCGGAGCTATCCGTGCCAGGGTTGTTTGGAAGGCAATGTGCAGGACTACCACCTAGGCAGGATCTCTAAGAATTCAACAGGAAGGCAACACAGGAAGGGAATACAGGAAGGCCATGTTCTAGTAATACAGGAAAAGAATACTCTACAGAAAATGAAAGAAAAATGTGAGTGAGAATGAAAAAAATATATATACTGTTACATGCATTAATATATAGATGTGTATATTCTTGTTATTCTGATACGCATATAATTGTCAGTAACCTAACATATTCTGTGTAAACTCCTCTCAAATATCATCATCTTTATCCAAAGAAAGCCTGTGTCTATAAGCTGCTCATTCCCCCATTTCTGTACTGGGATAATTTTCTTTGAATGTTGGTTTCCATAAATAAGGTTTCAGAGAGGGGCGAAAACCCTTCCTCCCAGCTCCCTTTCAAAATTCTGTTCCGCTCGCTACATTTTGATAAGAGCTATTAACCGACAACTTTCCCCTGAATCTTCTCCTCATAAACATTGAACTCAAAGGGCCTATCAATATTAGCAATCCCACGGAAAGGTATTCTCTCCTGCTGGGCTTTAAAAATCATTACTGAACCATAATTTCCGAAAAGGAAGAGCTCAGTCATTGTTTGGAAATGAGCCTGCTAAAGAGTAAACAAAATCATTAAGCTGGTACGTGGAATGAGAATATCTTCTTCTTCATCATCACATTGCTCACCCAAAGCAAAATGATAGAGTTTCAGTCCCTATTGCTACTGACAAGACCCAACCCCAAAGGTACTGCCAAGGTGATGCAATTACTCTTCTACAAGGATTGGTTGGAGAGAGAAGATTATTATGCTCATGATTGTTGATTTTCTTCTCTAGGGGTGGTTGTAAGAGATACGACTTGCCGTGGCAGAAATTCAACTTACAGAACAATACTGGAAAAATGAACATCGCTATCACAACCTTTAAAAAGTGGTGAGGGATGAAAATAAGAATTATGGGCCAATTCACACCTTGGGTATAAAGTGTTCTACTTATGGAAGGGCTTTTGATCTGGCAGAAGAGGCGGTGAGGTGATTTTTTTGCTCATTTGCCCTGGGAAGGAACCATCACCTCAGCCTTCCCCTTTGTTCTGAAATGTTCCCTAACTTTCTGACACTGATATTTGCCAGGAGGAGACTAGGAGCTGCAAAGAAAATTTGAGTCCCTTTATGAATCTCTTCCCATAAGGTATCTCAGAGTGGTTTTGCTGTGAGGAAAAACATCGACAGTAAAAAGCATGACAAACATATGCACATAATTGCTCATCCAATTCAGATGCAGACTGGGAGAAAGGGAAACCTTCCGCGGACATTCAGACACAAGGTGAAACCTTTTTGAAAAGATCTGCGATTTTATTTATTTATTATTTCTTAGAAAACCCAAACCACTGCTTGCGTATTATGAATGTTTTACTCGCCTGGTTTTATTCTTCTCCCACCTGGAAAAGTTCAGACTGTGTGTTGTTTAGCGGTATCATTTTATTGTATTGTACGTTACCATTTTATGCAGGTGAGACGCCCAGAGAACAAGGCAATCCTTATACAAATAACAAGCAACTACCAATGAAAATAAACGCACCCTCATTGTGCTTCATGAGAATGCAGGTGGATGGGTACTGGAAGTTGAAATCCTGTGCAAATATCTATTGCCTCTTCATTTAAGCAAAATATATGGGTTGTCTCTTTAAGCCTTCTCTTTGTTCCCACAAAGAGGAAGTGTGTCAGCTTGCTGCCAAGCCTTACTCCCTCTACTGCAAGAGTGGGGGAGCTTTTCAGTTCAAGGGGCCACATCCCAATCCTTTTGGTTCCAGGGGCCACATAGTGTGCTTTCAAACTGACGTCCAGAGATGGACTGCATTGTCCTGACTGTCAGGACTTCAAAATGCAGTTGCATAAGGGCCCATGATGTTCTTTGAACCTCCAGTTTTTTTAAGTTTCACAAAGCACTGTGGGACTGTTTGAAAGCCCTTTAGCAAACAGCCCACACTGTGCTTTGGCTACGCATGCCTGTTTGCAGCATCAAGCTCATCCCCCATCAGCTGACATCACCATCCACTGAAATGATGGCAGCTGATTGGCAGATGGATGTGGGTTTTTTAAATGGTACCATAGTTTGAATGCCTATGCCCTTGTGAAGCAGAGATAATAGAAACTGTGGGGCATCTCTTATTCTACTGTTCCTTCTATTGTGATATCCGCCGCCATCTTATTAATCCAGTTTTACAAAGAATACCAGGAAAAATTGAAGTGTTTTATAGTGACTATCTTTTGGCTCACCAGTTTCCGGAGATTACTGCCAAGATAGCTAGTTTTTGTGTGACGGCAATAGCTTGTCAGCACAGGATCCTGTCTTGATTTTTAAAATCATTAACACTTTATGTTGTTTTTTATCATTTTAGTATAATTATTTTATATTTCTGACTTAAAAAAAGATTTTACATTGTTTTTAATTCTACATTTCATAGTATACTTAATGTATTACATTGTGTTTTATGTGCTCTGTTTTCTTCCTACCTTCTCTACTGGTTATTGACATCTCTCTCTCTCTCTCTCTCTCTCTCTCTCCATTTGTCTTGCCAAATGCAAGGTGGTTCTTTTAAAATGAGATTCAGAAGCAATACCAAACACAAGTGAGCGAGAAGGTTAAAGGTTTTATTCTAATCAGCAAGCAATATATACCGTATTTTTCGTCCTATAGGGCGCACCGGCCCATAGGACGCACCTCGTTTTTTTGGGGGGGAAATGAATAAAAAAAATTTATTCCCCCCCCAGCTGCGGCTGCCGCCCCAAGCCTTGCGGACACCCGCCAGAAGCAAGGGGAGCCCTCCGGAGGGCTCCCCGTGCTTTGGGCGGAAGGTTGCCGCCCCAAGCCTCGCACGCTCAGCGGGACCTCCCGTCGGGTGCGCAAGGCTTGCGGACACTCGCCCAAAGCACGGGGAGTCCTCCGGAGGGCTCCCCGTGCTTTGGGCGGCAGGCTGCCTCCCCAAGCCTTGCGCGCTCGGCGGGACCTCCCGTCGGGTGCGCAAGGCTTGCGGACACTCGCCCAAAGCACGGGGAGTCCTCCGGAGGGCTCCCCGTGCTTTGGTGGCTGGCTGCCTCCCCAAGCCTCGCGCGCTCGGCGGGACCTCTCGTCGGGTGCGCAAGGCTTGCGGACACTCGCCCGAAGCACGGGGAGTCCTCCGGAGGGCTCCCCGTGCTTCGGGCGGCAGGCTGCTGCCCGCAAGCCTTGTGAGCCCGTGGGAACTCCCACAGGGCTTGCAAGGCTTGCGGATAGCTTCCTGAAGCCTGGAGAGCAAGAGGGGTCGGTGCGCACCGATGCCTCTCGCTCTCCAGGCTTCAGCGAAAGCCTGCATTCGCCCCATAGGACACACGCACATTTCCCCTTCATTTTTGGAGGGGAAAAAGTGCGTCCTATGGGGCGAAAAATACGGTACATACCAAGCAAGCACTTTAATCTGCCACTTGAAAGCCCCCAAGAAGTGGCGAAGTGACTCCCCAGGCAGCTTCAGTTTGGCCCTGCAGCTGATCAGTCCATGCACGGGATTCAAAGAAAACTCTGCTCAAAACCATCTGATTTATCGCTAGCTAGTCTGAGTGGCTTGCCCAACTGGCTCCGTGCATTCATAAGCCACCCCCACCCAATGCCTCACTTTCTCCAAACGATGTCCAGCATCGAAAAAGGAACCCAGCATTATCACTTCCTTCCAACAGATTAGGACATGAAAGGCTGCTCTCAGCCATCAAAGAACTTAACAAGGCAAAGGGAGGGGGAAGGAAGAGGAGGCATGAAGGGTAACTATGTCAAATCACTAACTCCTCAATTAACAATTATCTTTATATATATATATATATATATATATATATATATATATATATATTTCAATTTTCAAATAAAAAATTAATACAAATCATACATCTTTTTTACATCCAATCTCTTTTTTTTTTACTTCCCTCAACTTGACTGATACTCCTTCCCTTCTTAATTTCTTACACATTTCTAAAACCTCACCCATTGTTTGTAAATTAAATCTTGTTTCACTCATATTCTAGCATTTCTTTTTACAGAGCTTCGTTAAAGCTTACAAGCGTTATTTGTTTTTCACTTAAGTTATGCATATACTCTGTAAACTTTTCCCAATCTTCTGTAAATCTCTGATCTCGTCGATTTCGAATTCTTCCTGTCAGTCTATCAAGTTCTGCAAAGTCCGTCATCTTCATTCTCCATTCTTCCAATGTTGGTAACTCTTCTTGCTTCCATTTCTGAGCCATTAATATTCTCGCTGCTGTCACTGCATATAGAAATAACTTCCTGTCTTTCTTATTTATCTCATTCCCTATAATACCAAGTAAGAACGCTTCTGGTTTCTTAACAAAAGTATATTTAAACATTTTTTTCAATTCGTTATATATCATTTCCCAATAACTTTTTACTTTCTTACACTCCCACCACATATGATAGAATGTACCTTCTTTTTCTTTACATTTCCAACATTTATTACATCCCTTATACATCCTTGCTAGCTTCACCGGTGTTAAATACCATTGATACATCATTTTCATCACGTTTTCTTTTATAGTTATACATGCAGTGAATCTTAAACCTTCTTTCCATAGTTTCTCCCAATCCTCCATTTGTATGTTATATCCAAAGTCTTTGGCCCAATCAATCATAACTGATTTTACCTCTTCATCTTTCGTGTGCCATTCTAATAATATCCTATACATTTTAGCCAGAACTTTAAAGTTACTGTTTATTATTTCTTTCTGGAATTTCGACTCTTTGTCCTCAAAACCTCTTAACTTTAGATCCTTTTTAAACATTTCGTTGATTTGAAAATAGTACAGCCAGTCATTAACATATTTCTTAACTTCTTCATATGGTTTCAACATCCATTTACCACCTATTTTTCTTATTAAATCCTCAATTTACAATTATCTTCTGGAGAGATTGCCTATACCCCATTGGGCAAAGTTGACCTCCTGGCAGGCCAAGATTTCGGTTTACACTAACTAGCAGGAACTCAACCACGGTTTCAGCCTGGTGTCATTTTTAGTCCTAGCTGGAGATGCTGGTGGTTGAGCCTTCTACATGCCAAACACATGCACTTACCATTGCATCATGTCCCTTCTTCATTTTGCACCCTATCTATTAGACTCTCAGGTTTTCCAGTAAGGATCTATCTATTTTGCTTTAAGCTCATTGCTCAGTTTAATTTTAAATACTTAACAATAGCATTTTCTCTCGAGTGTCGCTTTAGTTTGTGCAGATAAACTTATGGGACCTTCAAAGATGGCTCCTTTTGATTCCAGATCTTACCAAGACCTGGGAAGCTGAAATGTATGATAATAGTTTCCAAGGCGTTCTAACGCTGGGGGAAGAACTCTCGCGAAAATGTATCTCAGCAGCGGTTTTACAAATCAAAGGAGGTACGCACTTCGCAAAAGGATTTTAAAACACGTTTGTACAGGGATAATGGTGGGAGCAAAGAGAATGAAAGTTGGAGGTGGATCAAGAGAGAAATTGCTTTTATTCACCAACAGAACAACTTCAGTCAGATCTTGAACAAAATGGGAGAAAAGAAAAGGTGACGAGGGGAGGTGAGGGGAATTGAGGACAAAGCGGAGGAAAGCTGTGCGATGAATCTTGAGCAGATCCCAAGAAGTTGCAGTTTTAGAAATGGTAATGTGGGAAGCTTAAAAATCTTCCTTTCTTTTTTTAATTCGTTGATGGTGGTAATAACATTGTGTTCCTGGTTTTGATCATTGAAATAAAATCCTAGGGGAGGAAGCAGCCTCTGCTTAGCCTCTGCAACCACAGAAACTGCAAAGACACCAAAAACAATAAAACAGGAAGCAGAACATCTGTTAAAGTTTGGAGGAAGAATTGAATGGGCTGGATATTGTGGTTTGTCCTTTCTAAATCCTGATCCAAAGATCTCTGATGGGAGTGAGAAATCAACCAGAGCCCTCTTCAGCCATGCTTTAGAGGAGTGGTGAGGACTGAGCCCTTCCCCCCCCCAATATTTTTGGGGTGGGAGCTGGTCCTACCGATATCCAGAAAGAGTGGGGTCAAGCATGGCGCAGCTCCAGTGGCCATCTCTTCCTCCTCCTGCTGCTATGGAGGGCAAGGAGGGTTAAAGCCAACTCCCAGCTGGTGGTGATGCCACTGTGTTCGGCTCCTCCCCCGGTTCTTCCCCACATCCTGACGCTATGTATGTGATGTTGGCCCTCCATAATCACCCTCACAAGCTGGTGCCTCAGATGCAAGCCCCTCCACTTCCCCTTCCCCTTCTTTATAGTCCCCCATGATAG
Source organism: Podarcis tiliguerta (assembly GCF_965153285.1). Lineage (NCBI taxonomy): Eukaryota > Metazoa > Chordata > Lepidosauria > Squamata > Lacertidae > Podarcis > Podarcis tiliguerta. The sequence goes on along the minus strand of NC_139543.1, from coordinate 10,851,709 downwards.
TTGAATGATAAACTTCTGCAGCAGGAAGCCTTCACTGTTTAGGAGAGTTCCTGTGTGTTTTAGGACCCTGATTGTAGGAAGGGTAAGGGGACACGGGTGGCACTGTGGTCTAAACCACTGAGCCTCTTGGGCTTGCTGATCAGAAGGCCGGCGGTTTGAATCCCCATGACGGAGTGAGCTCCTGTTGCTCTGTCCCAGATCCTGCCAACCTAGCAGTTTGAAAGCACAACATGGCTTTGAAAGCACACTATGGGCTTTAAAGGTCAGCACCAACACTTTGGATTGTGCTCAGAAACGTATAGTGGTACCTCAGGTTAAGAACTTAATTCATTCTGGAGGTCCGTTCTTAACCTGAAACTGTTCTTAACCTGAGGTACCACTTTAGCTAATGGGGCCTCCCGCTGCCGCCGCGCGATTTCTGTTCTCATCCTGAAGCAAAGTTCTTAACCCGAGGTACTATTTCTGGGTTAGCGGAGTCTGTAACCTGAAGCGTATGTAACCTGAAGCGTCTGTAACCCGAGGTACCACTGTACTGGGAGCCAATGTAGGTCTTTGAAGACCGGTGTTTATGATAGAAATCACAAACCTGATATGGGTTGTATATCCAAACCAAAGTTGCAAAGAACTAAACAGATCATCTGTTCCAATCCTCTTGTAACCTAAACTGGGATATCCAATGTCTTAAGTACGCTGATGGGAGGTCCAACCAATTTTGTCATTAAAAGCAGCCAGCATGTTAAGCAACATGATGATGCCAACTTTATTCAATTTGAAAGGAAAGTATAAAGCAGACTGAAGCTGATATCTTCCTGAGTCTTGTCAAGAAATATTTCATTGTGTATAAACGGGCATGTTGCCCACCAATGCATTTATCCATTCATACATCCTTTGGTGACCTGCTGTGTTCTCTCTCTCTCTCTTGTGGGGGGGGGGAGTAGCAAAAGAAAATATACATTTGTGAACTGAAGGGTGAGTTAACTTTTCCAGTCTCATAGGTTCCATGAGGAAAAAGAATAGCGTCAGCGTAACCCAAATTGACAGTTGCTATTTGAAAATCATGGCCACTGGGCCCATCACCTCCTGGCAAATAGAAGGGGAAGAAATGGAGGCAGTGAGAGATTTTACTTTCTTGGGCTCCATGATCACTGCAGATGGTGACAACAGTCATGAAATTAAAATACTCCTGCTTCTTGGGAGAAAAGCAATGACAAACCAAGACAGCATCTTAAAAAGCAGAGACATCACCTTGACAACAAAGCTTCGTATAGTTAAAGCTATGGTTTTCCCTGTAGTGATGTATGGAAGTGAGAGCTGGACCATAAAGAAGGCTGATCGCCAAAGAATTGATGCTTTTGAATTATGGTGCTGGAGGAGACTCTTGAGAGTCCCATGGACTGCAAGAAGATCAAACCTATCCATTCTGAAGGAAATTAGCCCTGAGTGCTCACTGGAAGGACAGATCGTGAAGCTGAGGCTCCAATACTCTGGCCACCTCATGACAAGAGAAGATTCCCTGGAAAAGACCCTGATGTTGGGAAGGATGGAGGGCACAAGGAAGAAGGGGACGACAGAGGACGAGATGGTTGGACAGTGTTCTCGAAGCTACCAGCATGAGTTTGACCAAACTGCGGGAGGCAGTGGAAGACAGAAGTGCCTGGCGTGCTCTGGTCCATGGGGTCACAAAGAGTTGGGCACGACTAAAGGACTAAACAACAACAACAATTTGTAGCCAGTGTCAATGGTCATAATTTACTCCAAAGATTAAAATGGCAGCAGCCTTTTGTCTTCCAAACCATAAAAGTCAGCCATTATCTTGTAAAGAAGGGAGCACCAGGAACATAGAGAAGCATTTATATTAGCTGAACTGGAAATTAATTTTAGATGCCACTCTAGTTATAGAATCAGGACCCAGGCCATTCAAGAGCCCCAATGATAGCCAAATTCTTCAGTATGGAAATCAAGATGGAAAATCTTCAGTCCAGGAAAAACGGAATAGCCGCATTTTGCTGCTTCAGCAGCTTCTATCTAGGAAGCTTCATTAGAGGTCATCTCTCTCATATTGCCACTAAAAAAGGAGCGAGGCAGAAAGAGAGAGAGAAGATGACGCAGAGGAGCGATATCCTTGATGGCAAAAACCAAGGCCGTAGGCTTCTCCCCTCTAAAGAGTCTCAAAATCCTCACCCCATCAGGCTCTGTTAACAAGCTCTGCTCACAAAGCTGAATTTGCTTTGTTCTGTTGAAATAAAGCAAGCAGGAAATGGAGGAGTTGGCAAACAGAAAAGCTGACGGAAATAAAGACAGCTGTTCACCAAAGTGGGAACAAGTTGAGCGCAGCAAAACCCAAAATTAGCAAAACCGTTTTGAGCATTATTTAAAATGGCACTAACACAACAGGGTGCCATCTTTAAAATGGGCTGTCCCTGCCACAAACAGCTCTCTCGACTGGTGTCAGTCCCCTCCAGGGCAAACTGTATGAATTCACTCCAACCATTAGAACAGTGATGGCTAGCGAAGTTGCTGGTACCAGTGGGGGGCTCATGCTGAATTTTACTAAAAGCAACACCACGAGGGTGTGATACATCTTTCAGAATGCTGCCTCCTTTTAAAACACCACCTACTTCACAAATGTAAAGCGCATTTGTCATGGTTTCCCCCCAGAAATGTAGCTTAGCTTTGTGAGAGCATCCTCTTGGCATTTCAATACAGGCCTGTAGTTGTTCATTAGAAGAAACTGCAAGGATATTAAACACAGCATCAAAGGAGGTTCAGATCCTGAGTTCATATTCTGGTTAGTACAACAAGATTAAACCCAAGTTTCCCAAATTAGATGCTAAAGGATAAAGGTAAAGGGACCCCTGACCATTAGGTTCAGTCATGGCCAACTCTGGGGTTGCGGCGCTCATCTCACTTTATTGGCCGAGGGAGCCGGCGTACAGCTTCCGGGTCACGTGGCCAGCATTACTAAGCCGCTTCTGGCGAACCAGAGCAGCGAATGGAAACGCCGTTTACCTTCCCGCCAGAGCGGTACCTATTTATCTACTTGCACTTTGACATGCTTTCAAACTGCTAGGTTGGCAGGAGCAGGGACCGAGCAACGGGAGCTCACCCCGTCGCGGGGATTTGAACCGCCGACCTTCTGATCGGCAAGCCCAAGAGGCTCAGTGGTTTAACCCACGGCGCCATCCGCATCCCCGCAAAATGATACTGTGGTTTAAACAAAACACGCAGAATCCGGGACAGGATGGGAGGGATGCAGGGCAGGCCACAGGCACTTGGCGAATCCTGGGAACTGTAGTTCATTAAGTGTGTTTGGAATTGTGAGGAACAAACTACAGTTCCCAGGTTTTTGGGGGGGAAGCTTTGTGGTTTAAATGTATGGAGTGTACATAGCGTGAGATATTGGTACAGGCTGACTGGGTGGGGGCGACAGCAGTGGTCACCGGTTCAAAAGCTCTAGATGGTTTTCCAGCTATACAATAGGAGTTTGTGCACATCAGCAGAGAGTTATATGGATATTCAAACAGCATTTGAAGAAAAGCTTTTCAGATTAATTCTGAAGTTAACAACTTGTTATGAACAGATTGTTGGATAGACAGATTTAAAACACCCCGAGGCTAACACGAAAAGCAAAGAAAAAACACCATTTCAAGATAATATGGTGGTTTAAATTAAAAATTAATATTCCAATACAGTATAACCCAAGGAGCCATTTATTTAAATACATTTTAAACTATTCATTTCCCAATGGAAAGGAAAATTGTTTGAGGCAGAACATCAAAAACAAGGCTCTGAACACAATTAGAGTGAGAAGCACAATAGTTGAAATCTTTGTGGAAGTGAGGCCTGAGATGCTTTGATGGATCATTGTGAATAAGCAACTCGTGTGTAATACTGAATTCAGATTTGTTTTAACTATTCTTTCCCCTTTTTAGCTACTCCTCATTGAAATGCCAACACAACAGGTGAACTTTCGATTTTGTTCCAGCGCCTACATTGGATAGAGAGGCTAAATTGGATTTCCTATAGAAGGAATGGCAAACCTGTGGTCATAAGAACACAAGTCTTGCAGGATTAGGCCCAGATACTTGTTTGAACCCAAGAGCACTCTCCCCTCTTAACTATGGAAGATTGATGGAATTTGTTGATTCTCACCTAAATTACAGTATTTTTAATTTACTTTTGCCATTAGAGTGGTGCCTCTGGATGCGAACGGGATCCATTCCGTAGCCCCGTTCGCATCCTGAAGCGAATGCAACCCATGTCTGCACGTCTGTACCTGCGTGGGTCGCAATTGGCCGCTTCCGCGCATGCGTGTGATGTCATTTTTAGCATCTGCGTATGCGCAAGCGGTGAAACCCAGAAGGAACGCATTCCATTACTTTCGGGTCGCCGTGGAGCGTAACCTGAAAACGTTCAACCTGAAGCATATTTAACCTGAGGTATGACTGTAGTAGTTGGCGATGGTACTCAAAAAAGAGATGCCATTGTTTCGGTTAGATTTTTTTCATTCAAGGAATAGAAAATGATGCTTTGGCAAGCAAAGTACCCACGGCTGATCAGAAATCAAATCTCTGGCAGATTTACCACTGGAAGGCGTGGGGGATGCAGAAACCTGAAATTCTTAACAAGTTGGAATTAAATTGCCCAGAATATAGAAGGAGCGTGCCATTTAAAATGACCTTCAAATATATTTATAAAATGATTTACTATCGTGAATACTGAACAAGGGCTGCGATTTTGAGAGAGAAGCCTGAAAGGAGCAGCAAGATGGAAGGAAGCCGTGAACCAGAAATCGAATTGGAAGAACTGGGGAGCGGGGAGGGGGGCACAAGAGAGGTAATAATTACATGTGGATGGGATGTATGTGCTTATTTTGACATGGACTGGATCCAGATGTAGATATGCTTAGAGTAGGCCCGCTGAATTCCAGGTAAGGTTGCTTCCAACCAAGTCCTCCCACAATTTCCGTCCTCCCTTCCCAACAGGTGGGTGGGGTTTGCGACACCGAGCAGGCTTACCAGGTCTGGTGCCTCCCACCTGGGTAAGGGTGGCTATCGTCCCGCCCCCAGCCTGGGAGGACAAGGGATGGCTGGCAGGGGGCAGGGTGAGGGCCAGGGGAAAGAGGTCGGCCCCTTCGGCCAAACCTCACTTTGTTTCCTCCTCTTCCAGGTTCACCCACCCATCTCTCCCAAATTAATGATTTTTTTTTGCAGCCTAATATTTTGCATTTCGGGTCAGTGGGCGCTGCTATGGTCGCAAGATGGATGCTGTATTCAGAACCTGAAATATACTCAGAGTTGCAAAGTGATTTCATGCTCTTTATTCAGCTCATAGTGGTGAGGAGGAATGAATGAAAGTCCCCTCAAAGTATCTGCTTTATATACATTATTTACACAATGGGCTGCACATGATTGGCTAATTCCGGAATTCTACTGTAAGCCAATCAGGTTGTGGATTCACTTCTATCTGGAGCATGATTGGGAGGTTCCTGCCAACCAATCATACTGCTGCATTGTTCTTTGACCAATCTGACTGCTGCATTCTGAATCCTATTGTTCTAGGACCAATCAGACTGCTGCCTTTTTGATCCTATTGTTCTAGGGCCAATCAGACTGCTGCAGTTTGGATCCTATTCAACTCAGTACATAACAGAACCAGAAATGAATTTTCCCTACTTTGGCAGGTTTTGCCTTCCCCGTAGCATTTCGTCACAACTTTGGCGGTTTTTAGGCCTTGGCAAGGTATCCTTTAGTCTATCTTCAAGATGGGGGGTGACATGGTCACGCACCCCCCACACAGCGGCGTTTGCAGGGCCCATTAAAGGGTTTGTTAAGTTGTGGGTGAACATATCAGACAACACAGCGATTCTTCAAACAGCTCTTGTTTATTCACAGGCCAGGACAGAACTGAACTTGAAGGGTTTAGCCAAACTGCTTATATAGAGCTCCACTAGAACACAACAGTAACCACTTTCTGTAGCTATCCAATCACTGAACGTCACTTTCAATTCCTTATTTGCATATGTGGACCTGAGTGAAAACTATCTACAGTATCCCCCTGCTGGCCCAGGGTGAGAACTTCAGTACATAACAGGGTTGATTGCGGGAGTCCCTGGCCTTAGAGCGGTGGCATGTAGGTCTAACTCCCGGCTGAGGTAAGGTGGGAGGGCACGCTGTGTAAGTTCGTGTTTTACAGTCCCCTCCCAGTGCACCTCATTGCCCTGCACATCCTCAGTCCCGGACGGGCTGAGAGGGTTACATGCTGAGGCCTATGCCAAGTTTCCCACATCCTGAAGTTAAATAAAGTTGTGGCCAATTTGAACCCATACTTCGGTCTCTAGTCTCATTCTCTGGGGGGGTAAGGCTGCACAGACAGATTTCAGTGTGTGCGCTCGCAACAGGAATTCCTCTCTCCATGACCCTCCCCATTGTTCTGGGTTTCCTCTGAACTCTCCAGAGACTGGGGTGCGGGGAGGGATGGGGGCACACAGAGAAATGAGATGGGGAGGAAGTCCTGCTGTATGTTTCCGAGCACAATCTAAAGTGTTGGTGCTGACCTTGAAAGCCCTAAACAGCCTCGGCCCAGTATACCTGAAGAAGCGTCTCCACCCACAACGTTCTGCCCAGACACTAAGGTCCAGCTTCGAGGGCCTTCTGGCGGTTCCCTCCCTGTGAGAAGTGAAGTTACAGGGAACCAGGCAGAGGGCCTTCTGGGTGGTGGCGCCCGACCTGTGGAACGCCCTCCCACCAGATGTCAAGGAGATAAACAACTATCTGACTTTTAGAAGACATCTGAAGGCAACCATGTTTAGGGAAGTTTATGTTTGATGTTTTATTTTGTTTTTAATATTCTGTTGGGAGCCACCCAGAGTGGCTGGGGAAACCCAGCCAGATGGGCGGGGTAGAAATAATAAATTATTCTATAGTGGCGCCTGCCCTGTGGAACACCCTCCCATCAGGTGTCAAGGAAATAAACAACTATCTGACTTTTAGAAGACATCTGAAGGCGGCTCTGTTTAGGGAAGTTTTTAATGTTTGATGTTTTATCGTATTTTTAATATTCTGTTGTGAGCTGCCCAGAGTGGCTGGGGAAACCCATCCAGATGGACGGGGTACAAATAAATTATTCTTATTCTTATTATTATTATTATTATTATTATTAGCTAATGGATGCAACCTTCTGTCATGACTAGCTTAAGTCCCACTGATTTCCGTGAGTTATTCAAAGTACGAATAACACATACAGTAGAAAATATGGAATTAGTCTGTCGTTCCATAGAATAGAAGTGTTGAAGAAATTGTGATTTATGTTGCTGCATTAAAGAAACCCGAGGAGCATAAGGAAACTGCAATAAATATGGAGAGAAAGTTTCAATAGCCTTTCTGACATTAGCACACATTAACTGTTTTGGGGAACAATGCCCAAAAACTCAATATATGCAGTCTCTACTAACAAGGTGTGTTAACTGGCAGAGATTATAACTGAAAGAAGTGTGGTTTGTCAAAACCAAATAAAAGCTTTAATGCCATATATAATTTATTTTGCATGTATGTTTTTAGAATAGTAGCTGTGGGGCATGCATGATCAGGTATGTGGCCTGATCTTCATCCCTGCCCCATGCATGGTCCCTATGAGAAGCATTCCTATTATCGTTAATTGTTTAATGAAGTGTTTGATGCCTTGCTGCTGATGCTACTGTCTTTAAGAACAAATTGTTTAGCACTCTATTTTGATTTGTAGTGAGCCACCATGGTCAACCCTCTGTGGAAAACGACAGTCAGATTGATGGATTGATGTCGTCTTTGGTTGCTCATTAAATGAGTGCCAAGCAGACTTCCTTAAAACTGTTATTTTAAATAGGAAGACTCTATGAGTGAGAATGCTAATGTAATAGGAATGAAATATTCAGCCGGGTCTGAGGAAAAGAACCCGGAGTTTAATGTTACAGCCAGAGGTTTTTTTTTCTTTAAAAATGTTTAGGGGTACTCTCATTTTCCTACTCATATTGTCTTCTTCTTTGGCGATCACTCGTAGCCGAGTAAGATTGTCTTCCATAAACACGGTTTTAACAATGAGTCTGTAAGTGACTGTGGAGGCCAATTCTGGATCCACACATCCTTCCACAGTGAGGACATTGGTTTCCGGGTGGGAGTTGATCATGGTGTGGATTTGCCAAGCGTGCCTGCCTCTTAGCATGTTTCTCCCTTGTGTCCTGAGTTCAAGTGCCTTCAAAGCCCATGACAGCTTTGGTAAAGGCTGTTCTCCAACTGGAGCGCTCCCAGACCAGTGTTTCCCAGTTGTCAGTGTTTATAAAGTGGTACCTCTGGTTAAGTACTTAATCGTTCCGGAGGTCCGTTCTTAACCTGAAACTGTTCTTAACTTGAAGCACCACTTTAGTTAATGGGGCCTCCCAGTGCTGCCGCGCCACTGGAGCACGATTTCTGTTCTCATCCTGAAGCAAAGTTCTTAACCCGAGGTACTATTTCTGGGTTAGCGGAGTCTGTAACCTGAAGCATATGTAACCTGAAGTGTATGTAACCCAAGGTACCACTGTACTACATTTTTTAAGATTTGCCTTGAGAGAGTCTTTAAACCTCTTTTGTTGACCACCAGCATTACGCTTTCTATTTTTAAGTTTGGTATAGAGTAGTTGCTTTGGAAGATGATCATCAGGCATCCGCCCAACATGACCAGTCCAACGAAGTTGATGTTGAAGAATCATTGCTTCAACACTGGTGATCTTTGCTTCTTCCAGTACACTGGTATTAGTTCGCCTGTCTTCCCAAGTGATGTGTAAATACTGAAATACTGCCCCTCAATGAGGCCAAACTTAAATTCACAACATGTTTAGGGGTATGCGTACGCCCAGAAAAAAAACACTGGTTACATCTGAACCAGGTTTACAGAGTTATTGCATGCTGAAACACTATCAGGATTAATTGACAATTTCTGCTGAAATTTAAAGGAAAAAACCCACAGCAATGCTTCTCATTTTATTTATGGCTCCTTGCTCCTGATTTCACTAAGGTGGAGCTCAGTTATGCTTCCAATGATGCTGTGCAACATCACAAACCAGAATGCCTTCAGGGTTATAATATTGTGGGAGTTACAAAAGGCTTTGGGCGCTTTGAAAAAAATAATATGCTTCCTCTTTCAATTTCCAAGTGTTAACCAAGCTCATTTCAGAAGGTCCCTGGAAAGGCTTTCGTTTAAATATGCTAACATACACAGACTGTATGGGACTTTTTATCCTTCCTTGGGTGGTTTAAATTGCTGCCGCCACCATTCAGCTACAAGATCTAGTTTGATCTCCCAACAAGACCTTTTGGGTGTCACAGCTGGTGTGAGCTTCACCCAATATCTTCTGCTTTATTAAGGACAAATTCCCAGCTGCTGCCTATATAACCCATGATCTAATGCACAAAAAATTTGGAGGGGCGGGGAGGCAGAAGAGAAGCCTGCAATGTTCCCAAAAAATATCAGAGCACTTTCATCGTGTAATGCAAATCCCACTTTCACTTGTTATCAAAGAACATTAGCAATGCCTTCCTCTTGATTTTCTTCATCAAATACAGCAATCTTTGCACTGAACCAAAAACAAAAGAATATCTTAAAAAGGAGCATCTCAAGTTAGACACACCATGCCATCTTCCCAGGAGAATACATAAAGTAGTTATCTACAACTGCTACTCAGATCAATCTTTGAGGAACCCTACAGATTTATTTTGATTGAGAGCCAATGCATTAACCATCATTGGGCTTTTAAAAAGTTCTTTAAATGTCTCCGTGAACACAAATGGATTCGAAGATGAGCGGAGACCGCTTTCCTGCCTAGTGAAACCTCCTAACGTGAAATCTCAAAGCTAGAAAGAAAAAAAAAGAAGAAGAAACAGAAGTTGCAGAGCTTTCTAGTTCAAATGAAGCTATTGTAATTATTCCGTGTAGCAGGCACACATGATGCTTTGGCACATTTTCCTGAGCTTGACAATTAGGAACTCAGGATTGCTGTCTAGGGAGCTGAACTTTGCCAAGTAGCAAAAGACTGTTCTATTGTAAGCGGAGCTCATTACCAGAATCCTAAGGGTGACCCTATGGACCACGCAAGGGATAATTTCCCTCTTGCCTTGGCAACCCTTCTCACGTTTTGATCACACCACCACAAGTGGCCCTAAATGTGTGCTGGCTCCAACACAGCTGCCTAGGAAATAATAATGCAATGACCAAAGCTTAAGAAAAATGGAGAAGTGCCAGCTGGGATTATTACGAAGTCCAGCGAAGCCACTTGCTAATACGGTCTTGCGCTCTGCCTTTCTGAACTAGAAAGCTTTGCAAATAAACGAGCAGAGGGCAGAAGAGATGCTTTAACCGAGAAACATTGCCTACAGAAAAAACCGGGGTGGGATTAACATTGATTAAAATTTCAACATTGCAGCAGAAAAGTTAAACTGATGCCTGAAACGCAATCAATTTTATCCAGCTAAGTTCTATGCAGTGAAATGAATGGCTATTCATTTTGTCATGCCTATTCATTTCACTGAATCTGCCCTGAGTATGACTAGTGTTGGATACAACCCAATGTGCAGTCTGGGATATGTGTTGACAGCATCAAGCTCCTCTAAGAGACAATGAAGCTATAATTGAGCTGGTCCATTTTCATTCAGCGCCACTGATGGACTCAATTTGATGGACTACAAATGGACGCGAGCATTGTCGAGATATTTTGTGGGCACAATGTGGCCCAAAAAAATACAGGGCAAGGGGCAGTTTCCATGACTTCCGCTTATCGAGAATGAAAATTGGACTGCCTGAAAGCACCATTAGGGTTGATGATTTGAAGCCGGACAGCATCAAGGGAAGCTCTGATGACTTGAATGTGCTCTCGAAGATTTAAGACCCTAAGTAGGAATTTTAGGCGGTGCATCAATTTCTATGTTTTTTTCGTACAGTCTGTTCCCATACCCAGCTGACATCAAGTATTGAAAAATGAACACAGCGACGGAAACGATGTTGCGAGTGAATCGGCTCTACGTAAGGTGAAAGTATGACAATATTAGACACAAAATTCATTGCAGTGGTTCCCAACCTTTTTTTGGCCATTCCCCACCTAAGCATCTCTAAAATCCTGATCGCACACCCCGCCCCATGACATATAATTCTTATTATTCAAAAAGTGAACTATTCACGTGGATGAAACCTAAAAGGCCATTAACTTGGTCTAACTCATTCTTGAATTGCCCCCCTGAAAAATCAAATTGCCCCCCTGTGGGGTGTGTGCCCCACGTTGGGAACCACAGATTTAGAAGGAAAGACAGATGAGCTGCAGTTCAAATTTACTAATCCAGGATTAGTAAATTTGGTAATCACACTAGGTGTTTATGAGGTTAGGTTTGGATAGTTTCTCAAAATAAGAAAACCTACCTGCTATATTTTGCACATAGAAAACCATCAGCTCTGCTTTTTCAGCATTCCTCTACTACAGGGCTGTCCAACTGCCAAGTGACTGCAATCTACCCATTGGATTGACCAGAGTAGTTGAGCTTTTTTTTTGGGGGGGGGGGAAGCTTCATCAAAGTTGTTGAGCTTTTTGAGGGGAGGATGAGCCAAAGTTGTTGAGCTGTTTTGTTTTGTTGTGTTTGGGGAGAAGGGAATCAGGATCCCACGATCAACAAGGATCAACCAGGGACATCCCACAATCGACGGGTAGATCGAGAGGCCTGCTCTACTATAACTAAAGAAAGATGGAGGGGCATTATGGCTAATTTCCCCAGCTACTCCCATTCCCAACTGTTGTGGAAGATTTAGCGGCACGAGGCAACAATAGAAACAGAGTCAACAACCTTTTTACTCCTGTGGACACATTTGCCAGCTGATGAAACCGTCATGGGTGTTGGAAACTGGCCCCCTCGGGAAAGACTGGCTCCTCTTCCCAGGCACTCGGGGCCTGTTGCCGGTGACCTACCCTGGCTGGCATCCGGACAGACCAGGGAGGTCTTGGATAAGCGACACCCCCCTCCGGAGAGGTGCACACTCCCATCCCCCTTGCATAGCAGCAGGAGAAAGAAAACAGTCTGAAAAATAGGCTATTCCATTCTACTTTTATTCCTTGACTGTACACTGTACAAAGCCTGCCAACCTAGCAGTTCGAAAGCACCTCCGGGTGCAAGTAGATAAATAGGGACCGCTTACTGGTGGGAAGGTAAACGGCGTCTCCGTGTGCTGCGCTGGCTCGCCAGATGCGGCTTTGTCACGCTGGCCACGTGACCTGAAAGTGTCTCCGGACAGCGCTGGCCCTCGGCCTCTTAAGTGAGATGGGTGCACAACCCTAGAGTCTGTCAAGACTGGCCCGTACGGGCAGGGGTACCTTTACCTTTACCTTTACACTGTACAAAAGCATGACTTCTCTCTCAGAAACCTCCGAGCAACTGACTAACTCCTCCCGTACAGGAACAACAGGAAGGTTTCATGTTACACTGAGAACACAACTCTGAGAATAGCTTGGAACTTCCTGTCCCACGCTTAGACCCACCAGACACATCATGTGATGTAAACATCGTACTGCTGGATCGCAGCTGCTGAGGACTCATATTACAACAATGGGCACCACACACACCGAAACCAAGCAGATACCTCAACACTATATTGGCAACAACAGATTGCTTCTCTCCAGCTTATTTTGGGGGGTGGGGGTCCCATTCTGTGGGAACCTAGAAAGAGCCTTATGGATGCAAGCTGTGAGGCTGGGGACCCCTGCAACAGAAAGACCACAAAGACTTGATTGATAGTAGTACCCTCTTTTTTTACACAACATTAAGTTGATTGCTAGATTGCCCAAAGACTACTTTATGATTTGTGGTGCGTTGCGTTGTCTTGCTTTAAATCTAACCCCCTCCCTTTGTTGTGTCCCAAGAGAATGATCCCCACTTCCAGCAAATATAAATTGCAAATACAAATAAACATCTAGGTGAAACAAATATAAGAGTAGATTCTTCAGAGATTTCTTTAATCGTTGTTGAAAATGAAAAAGTCATCGCCGCCCCCCCCCCCAATAATCCTCCTCAATAAATCTGTGTTTCCGTTGGATCTCCTTGATGTGACCCTGCTGGTTAATGGGTACGAGATAATTTGAAATTGAAAGACTACTGTCATTATCTTAGACACCGAGACTTTTGCTATCTATACACCAATTGCTAACAAACAAGGTTTATAGAGTGAAATAATAAATCAACATATGCATGAGGAGACACAAATAAATGATTAATGTTATTATTTTCTCCTTAGCGTTTGATAAACCTATATATCTCTTTTGATTCCTCTCAGTAGGGCTCCAACCAAAGCTGGATTAATTTATTATGCTTTCCATAAAATAGACTTTTAGAGAGGAGGGACAAAATCCGGCTTTGGATTCTCTGTGATGAAAACCTTTCCTTACTCTAGTAATACACCAGGAATTTCAAATGAGTGAACAAAATTAGGTAGTGAGGCTTACGCGTTCAGCTCATGATCCAGAAGAGAGAAGGCTAATTTTCCATGCACACATTTTGCTGGAACACCTTTTTCTCTTCCAGTTTCTTGCCTGTGTGTTTTGACATAGGCTTTGAAATACAGACAACCCATGCCATGCCCATAGCTGAACATACATCCTCAAATGTATTTTACTGAGCCTTTGCCTCTTGGCTGTCAGCTTAGCACAGGTTTTTGAACCTAGAAACTTCCAAGAGGTACAGAGTGTGTCCTCAAAGGATGCTGAGCCATGGCTAATGGCCATGAAGGGCAAGATGGTCAGGCACAAGGCCAGACCAGTTGCAAATGGTCCCAGAGATGGGACAAGCACTACAGGAGTCTATTACAGCGGTGCCCCGCAAGACAAATGCCTCGCAAGATGGAAAACCCGCTAGACGAAAGGGTTTTCCGTTTTGGAGGTGCTTCGCAAAACAAATTTGCTATGGGCTTGCTTCGCAAGACGAAAATGTCTTGCGAGTTCCTGCGATTTTTTTCCGCTCCCCACCCCCTTTTTCTAAGGCACTAAGCTGCTAATAGCCTTTTAGCAGCTAATCCGCTAATCCCTTAAGCCTTTAATAGCCGCTAATAGCCGCTAAACCGCTAATAGCGCTAATCTGCTAATCCGTTAATGGGGTTGCTTCGCAAGACGAAAAAACCGCTAGACAAAGAGACTCGCGGAACAGATTCTTTTCGTCTTGCGAGGCACCACTGTATGTGTATGACAACTGTATGTTTAATAGTGTAACGGCTGCGTTAGCATATGCAGCAATGGTTACCTGAAAAGGGGGAGGATGTTAGCATTTCACTCCTCCATTGCTGGATATGTGATTGTTATATCACACGTCTGTGTTCACTTTCCAGGTTTGGAAAGTATGAGAACAGAAGCCTGTCTTATCTCTCTTCTGCTTGTGATTGTACTGTTGTACTTTCTCTCGCTGTCTCTTGGAGGAGGAAAGACACCATGATTGCTTTGTGCTGTATATATTGCTTAATAAATACTTAGAATGCACACACACCAACGCTCCACTTCGTTTCTGCTATACATTGGTACCTCGGGTTACATACGCTTCAGGTTACATATGCTTCAGATTAAAGGTAAAGGTACCCCTGCCCGTACGGGCCAGTCTTGACAGACTCTAGGGTTGTGCGCCCATCCCACTCAAGAGGCCGGGGGTCAGCGCTGTCCGCAGACACTTCCGGGTCACGTGGCCAGCGTGACATCGCTGCTCTGGCGAGCCAGAGCCGCACACAGAACGCCGTTTACCTTCCCACTAGTAAGCGGTCCCTATTTATCTACTTGCCCCCGGGGGTGCTTTCGAACTGCTAGGTTGGCAGGCGCTTGGACCGAGCAACGGGAGCGCAGCCCGCCGCGGGGATTCGAACCGCCGACCTTTCGATCGGCAAGCCCTAGGCGCTGAGGCTTTTACCCACAGCGCCAGCCATGTCCCTATGCTTCAGATTACAGACTCCCTAACCCCAAAATAGTACCTTGGGTTAAGAACTTTGCTTCAGGATGAGGACAGAAATCGTGCTCCGGTGGTGCGGCAGCAGCAGGAGGCCCCATTAGCTAAAGTGGTGCTTCAGGTTAAGAACAGTTTCAGGTTAAGAACGGACCTCCGGAACGAATAAAGTACTTAACCCGAGGTACCACTGTACTTTGCTGAACAGCTGATAAGAGCGTGCACATAGTCTTCTGATGTGTGTCGCTGGGAGCGTGTCGGGGCTAAGGATTTATGGACGTTCTGGAGTGCGCTTCATCAGGAAGACACCGGAGAGGTTTTTCTAACACCAGAGGCTGCGTGTGACTCCAGGCGTTATTCTGACACCATGATGTAGCTTACCAATAAAGAGAAGCCCTTGTACAATTCACACATGTGGCATCTTAGTGCCACACTCCTCTCCCATTCCCTGCCACAGCAAGTAGAAGAAGAAGAAGAGTTTGGACTTGATATCCCGCCTTTCACTACCCTTTAAGGAGTCTCAAAGCGGCTAACATTCTCCTTTCCCTTCCTCCCCCACAACAAACACTCTGTGAGGTGAGTGGGGCTGAGAGACTTCAGAGAAGTGTGACTGGCCCAAGGTCACCCAGCAGCTGCAGGTGGAGGAGCGGAGACGCGAAGCCGGTTCCCCAGATTACGAGACTGCCACTCTTAACCACTACACCACACTGGCTCAAGGGTATTATCGCTAGGGATTTCGGTTTTTCTTTTTGGAGGAAGAGTTTGAGGCTGCAATCCTGTGGGATAGCTCAGTGAGTAGAGCATGAGACTCTTAATCTCAGGGTCATGGGTCCGAGCCCCACATTAGGCAAAATATTCAGGGTCAGTCTAGATGGCCCCTGTGATCCCTTCTAATTCTATAATTCTATGGGGCTTACTTCTGAGCTGAAATGTATATTTTATTTTATTCTATTTATTAGAATTATATACCACCCTTCATCATTAGATCTCAGGGTGGTTCACAGAATAAAATACAGGAGAAAAACAAGTAAATAATAAAAAGGCAGCAAAACATTAACAACCCCCTTCCCACAGACACAACGAAAAGGCTGTAGAATATTGATCAGCCAAAGGCACGAAGAGGAATGTTGCTCAAGAGATTTCTGGAATCTAGAGGAAACTTAAGAGATAGCTTAGTTTACAAACTAAAACCAGAGGAAGTGATCGTGTTCACCCACAGAGAGCGCAAAGTAATTCTTGAAGGCTGTCCTCAGTGATATTAGTGCCAAGCAACTTAATCTGGCTAACCCAAACATTGTTTCTTCTGCTTGCTGCATTCGACTCCACACCATTTCTCCCTAGAGCTATAGCAGAATAGTTCTTAAAGTTTCATTGTGCAGCAGAAGTCTTTCCATCAGCACGACTTGGTTGGGTTCCACCTCTTGTGAGCTTCTAGCTATACTTAAATATTTGTCAGTGTGCAAATTCTTATTTGGTCTTTATTACATGGTTTCTTTGACACCAATAACTTCATAGAATCCTGGAATGAAGCCATATGGTTTTAGCAGAAATGTAATAAAGAATTAAGTAAAAGCTGATTGATAATGGGACAAAATGAAAAATTTAAGGTTAGACCGTTAAGATAAATTATAGAACAAAAATTGAGAAAGATGGAAAGAATTTGCTGAAATAGTTAACCGAAATAGAATACAAAAAAGGGAGGTGTGAGGAGGTCGATGAAACAAGTTAATGAAAGGTAAAGATATGGAATATTGGATGTGTGTGTTTAGTGTTTTGTGTGGTGTTTTTTCTTCTTCTCTGCATTGTTGTATTACCTTTTTATGTTTCCATATTCCTTTTTTTATTTTGTTTTTTATTATGTATTGTAATTGTAATGTATGTTTTGTTAAACTTTTTATTGTTTTTATTTTTTCCTTTTTCTCTTTTCTGTAATTTTTAAACTTCTAATAAATATCATTTAAAAAAAAAAACTTCATAGAATCATAGAAATGTAGAGTTAAAAAGGACCCCAAGTGTCATCTAGTCCAGCCTTCTGCGATGGAGGAATCTCAACTAAAGTATCCATGGGAGATGGTCATCCAACCTCTGCTTAAAAACCTCCAGGGTGCGAGGAGTGCATGCAGGAGCCAGGCCCTGTGACCAGTAGGGCTTCGCAGGACTGGGGCCTTCCTAAGTTTGTTCTGGAGAGGCAAGGCGCAGCCGCACAGGTGAGGCTGCTTGGTAACTCACTGCACCTGGTGGCAAGAGCCAGGAAGGGATATAAGGTCAGCATTTCCCTTCGGCTCTTTGCCACAGCAACACGTTTCCTGCCTTGCTGCGTTTGGCGTCTTGCTTCCAGATCCTCGGACCTCGGCTTCTTGACTGCTTGCTTCTCAACCCTCGGACCCTTGACTTCGTGACTCCCTGCTTCCTGACCCTCAGACCCCTGGCTTCTGGACTCTTGTTCCTGCTCCCACCCCGCCATCTTGCCCCCAGTCCCGACGTCCTCAACCGGGACTTCGATCGCCCGTAGACCGAACCGTGACACAGGGAAGGAGAGTCCACAACCTCTTGGGAAAGACTGTTCCACTGCTGAACAACTCTGGCTGTCAGAAAGATTTTCCGTATGTTTAGTCAGAATCTCCTTTCTTGTAACTTGAAGCCATTGGTTCGAGTCCTACCCTCCAGAGCAGGAGAAAACAAGCTTGTTCCTTCTTCCATGTGATAATCCTTTAGATATATGAAGATGGCTATCATATATTCTCTCAGTCTTCTCTTTCTCAGTCTAAACATACCCAGCTCCTTCAACTGTTCCTCATAAGGCATGGTTTCCAACCCTTGATCATCTTGGTTGCCCTCCTCTGCACACGTTCCAGCTTGTCAACATCCTTCTTAAATTGTCATCTGACACCTTTTGAGTCTTACCCATTCTTCAGTTACACCTCGTTATTGTGATACAAAGAGTTGGATTATTCATTTTAAACGTGATACTATATTCATTCAGAAATATATATTACAGAGAGAGAGAGAGAGAGTCTTGGGTACTTACATTTTATTGTAGAGTTCTCAAGTTAAATACAAATCTATGAGTTTTTCCATAAGAAATTAAAGACTAGTGCAACTAGTTCGTTATATTTAAGATGTACAGATGAATGCAAGATAGTTATATTATTTCTTGTATTGTATTTACATAGTTCAATATATTGCTTACTATTTACATTTCTAAGCATATACTATAGAAATAAATTGGTTATCTGTGCTGCACGGTTCTTTCGTTACAGCTGTTAGCTAATATTGCGTTTATGACAGAGTGCCTCCTGTATGAACTCTATTAAATTACAAATCAGGCTAAATTAATGAGGTGTCCTGATTCCTTTCTATGCTGAAAAATATCAACATAAAAAATATCTATTAGATACCTATTTGTCTTTTGCTTTGTTTTTTACTTTTATACTTGTAATAAAGGAGTATAAAAATGAGGGAAACCTTTCTTCCACATAACATTTGGTTGGGATGGCACTTACCTGAGATACAAAATTATCAAAAGCCAAGCATAATTCTCCTTTAAGAAAAAGGTATATAGGGAATATATAGAATAGTATATAGGGGAAAGTATGCATGGGATTAGTTGTCTGTATAATACCCCCTTTTTATATAAAATAAGAATGAAAAGTTATGCATTTAGGGAAGTCTCTACCCTCATCTACCAATGTGCTCAATATTTGTCTCCTACAAATGTAAATCCTTTTTGCGGCATGATAGCATTCAATTCTTAAATGAGAAACACTTAGAGATCCAAAGGGAGCTTGGAAGTTGAGATGGTAACTCCATGGATTTTTACAGAGGAAAGGTGTGTGTTTTTAAGATATACACATTTTATTGTATACTTGCATCTAACACAGTAAACTTGTCTGCACCCCTGTCTCACCATTCAAATTCCTATATAAATAATGACATATTTAAAAAGCCCCATCATTAATGCATGTTGCAGCTGATTTCTTCTTCCTTTTGCTATTAAATAAAATGTTCACTGTTCTTAACAGACTTTTCTGTATTCTACCTTTTACTTTGCGTGTTCTGTTCTTGGCAGATACTTTGTTAGGCACAACGACACTGTAAACTTAAAAGAGAGAAACTTAAGAGGAAAATCTTATACTGAACGCAGAATGAGAAGTTATCCTGATGCTTGGGAAAGACACATCTTAAGACCTGTAGACATGCCAAACCATGTCACAGAATTTTATCTCTAGTTGCAGTATTAGTATGTAATAAGCTAAAGCAATGCCCAAGTAAGGCTGCAATAGTTCTGAATTCTCAAGCAAAGCAAATCCCTGCATGGAAGATAAGGGGGGCATATCTGCTGCTGCTACTCCTAAGTAGCAGCAATGCAACTCCACCTTCACAACTATTTTATCGCTGTGAAAAAGGCCACACCTTTTTACTTCTACTGCGGAAGTAACAGAACAACCTTGCTTATTAAACTGATGTGTTTCACAGTCAAATGTCCCAAGCAATCTAAATGCACAGCTCAATACTAAGACACTTGAACTTAATCTGCAAATCATACCTTAAGGAAACTAATCCTCAAGAAATCTTCATAGCCTCTTAGAATAAGCATTTTCCATATTTTTAGGCCAATCTTGCCTATGGTTCTTATCTGTTCAGGCATCTATTACATATGGCAAGCAGTAAGGTAACATATTCAGCCAAACTGAAAGGCAAAAAAATTTCCCCAAACCAAAAATGACTTAAAGGCACACTTGGAAAACTCCTGAAAAGAAGTCGTTCCATTTACAGTATAAATTAATTTGGGATTGATAGTATGCAAACTTAGTTGATCGACAAGAACCAATCACACTTCAGACAGCAGGCACATTCTAGAATGCTCCTCCAACAAACCTACTTGCACACAGAAATCTAGCAGATCAGGGAGAAAAAAATCCATACTAGCCTTCCAGATTTCCACGTTCAATGAATTTTTATGTGTATATGCAATCCCATACCTTTATTCTAAAGTGATACAGCACAGGAAAAAACTTTACTACCTACCCCTGCTATTCTGCTATTTGGATAAACTGGCCCTTACAAAAAGTGAATGGAGTGTTAACTTTTGACAGAGCCTTCTATAATGTACTGCCACTTAGTCACAACTTAAGAACTTAAGTCACAAAAATAACGGAAGAATTTTGTTAGTTGCTCTTCAAGTGAGATAAGCTTCCCGATCGGTTTGTGCAAAATCCTTAAGTGCATGTCAATTGTATGCAGGTGACTTCCTCCAGATAAATTGACTTGACACATTCCTTTTTTATATATATCTACACACACACACATACACACACACATACACACACTGGCTGGCATGTTAACCAGTCAGCCAACCTGATTGGTAAGAAAGAGAGCAGACTGGAATCAAGTTTTCACCAGTCACCTTCCCTTACACACTGCAAAATTCATAGTTTATTCTGGAAGTGGAGCAGAATCATGGTTATCAGGTGACTGTATCCATCTGTGCTTCTTTTCCATGCTCAAGCCAGTCTATGTCAAGGATGGAAGGCCTAAAAATGCATACATGACTTTTCCGTCAAGTATTCCTACCATGCTAGAAATTCCAGGTAAGGCAATAATGTATTAAAATATATTCACTGTGAACTAAAAATCTTACTAGGGGGAAAAAAGCATTGAAGCTAAAAGTCTATGTGCTGAAAAAATATTTGATAGTTTTAAAGCATTAAATTATGTATACATTATTATGGCAGAATAAATCTATTTTCTTTTCTTTTTTAGTTAGTACAGTTCAGACACTTCAAAGTGAAATAATTTATACAAAACTATCTGCATACCACAAGGCATAGCACCCAAGTAGGTGGCATTCTTTTCAAATTCTAGATGTTGTTTTCCATTAAAATCGGTGTTCCTAGATTTCACGCTGTAAACAAAGATAACATTAAAAGGAATTTTTTTAAAATTGTGTTACAAACCAAAATCAAAAGCAAGTCCATATGGCCCTTAGATGACCTTACTGCCTGATACACATCTGCCCTCATTTTCTGTTCAAGACAGATCATTCCTATTAGCTCACAAGTACCCCAGAGACTAGTAATACTTCCATCAAAATAATGAACACAATCAACTAGGAACAAGGCTCATGGAGACAAGACAATAAGTCATTAGATACCAATGAACATAAAACACTTTCTTCATTCGTATAGCAACTATAAAAAGAAAAGGGGGGGGGGGAACAAAAGCAGACTCGGTTTTTTTTGTAGCCACGTTCACTTAAGTCAATCACAATCTTCTTGATGACCTGTTTGCCGATTTCTTTGGTAATCCACCAACCACATTTTTTTTGCTGAACTATTTTGGGACGCTTCGTATGAAATCAGGAGCGAGTAATTGCGTGTCTGCACAACCAGAATAATGAAAATGATCCTATGCCACAGCAGACAGATTGGTTGTATCTGGTTTTTGTTGCTTTCATCTCTTGTAATGATTGGGGGCGTCTGCAAATGCAAATTTCAGTCTGTAGGCTTCTGCGAGGAGGACACTGATATCTTCGTCTCCCCAGTGCACCGTGGGCAAGTTCTGCAGAAAGATGAGCAGTTCCTTGGGAAAAGAAGAAAAAGACAGCAGAATGGGTTATAACGCAACTATTTCAGTAAACGTCAGGCTGATTTGGGGTGGGGGTTTTTTTGAGCGACTAAACTCCAATGCTACTTGCGACAGTTTCTAAAATGGCTTGATCTTGAACATCTGCATGCACACAGGTAAAATAAAACTTGTGATGCCATGTGATGATACACGTGATGCTTTTTAGCACAAAAATCCAAATACATTAGCTAACCATAATTGCTAAGGATGGAAACTCATCCAGCTGTTAATAGATGTGGGAATGGTAAAAGAGAGGTGGAGACAACTCTAAAAAATTATTTGTTACATCTTTCTTATCTGGAATTTTCTTATCTAGATCTGTGCATACACCTTTCTTGTTATTTGTTCCTTTCATGAATACCTAGGTTTAATCTAAGTATTTTCATTGCAGATCCGATCTCTCATTTACTCCAGTACAGGTGAATGATATTTACTGGAAAGGTGTTTTCTAAGGCAGCTACGGAGTAGAACAAAGTGAATATACGC
Organism: Podarcis tiliguerta; assembly: GCF_965153285.1. Taxonomy (NCBI): domain Eukaryota; kingdom Metazoa; phylum Chordata; class Lepidosauria; order Squamata; family Lacertidae; genus Podarcis; species Podarcis tiliguerta. The sequence continues at coordinate 10,829,636 of NC_139543.1, read as the reverse complement.
CTTTAATCTTGCATCAGTCATGGCTTCAACCATCTACGACAGGGAACTCTGGCCCCTTCAGTCTGTTTTTAAAAATGCTTGTATACATTGCAATCCACATTGCTGCAAGAAAGAGGCAATGGTGTAACTTTGGCAAACACATAGCCATCATATGAACCCTTCGATGTGCATAGCTGCTACAAAATAGGAATATTCAAGTAATGAGTTCAAGTAACAATTACAATTCCCAGGATTCTTTGGGGTTGTTTAAAGTGAATGATACTGCTTTAAATGTATGGTGCAGATGAGGTCAAGGTCGAGATACTTATTAAGAGGTATAAGATACTTTATCTCAATTTTAATTGTGTGTTTATTTCCCAGAGCTTATTTCTGCAACCATTCCCATCCAAAAGGCTTGAAAATAACAGTTGAATGGGTCCTTTTAGTTGGTTAGAGCATGGTGCTGATGATACCAAGGCTGAAAGTTTGATCCCGGGATGGGACAGCTGCATTGCAGGGGGTTAGACTAGATGATCCTCAGGGTCCCTTCTAACTTTAGAATTCTATGATTCAATGACCGCTGCAACTCAAGAGCCAGAAAAACCACAGGCATGTTTGAGCTTTGGAAATTCCAATATGAACTGACCTGATCCAGAGATCCTGCACTAATGTTTGGATTGGAAAGACAACCATTGGATTTCACACATGTCTGAATTTTCCAACACCTTCCTTGCTTCAAAAATGCATCAAAATGTGTTTTAAAATGCTTTCAAGCTAAACAAATTCAAATACACATATGTAAATACAATGTCCATGTCTCATTAAAGAATGCACAATTAATGTGAAAGCAGACAGCAATGGATTTATAAGTGAACACAATGAAAAGAAGGCAGGTTGGAAAAACTAGTTTATCCATCCCTAATTTCAACCATGTAATCTACATTTCATGATGCAGCCAGTGTCTGGCTTCCAAGAATCCGGTCCCCACAGCGGGCTGCCAGTAACTGATAGACAAGATACTCTTACCAAGTCTTTTATTCAATAGTCACAGAGAGAGGCTTAGAAATGCTGCCTCTCTGAGAGTTGCTTTAAGTAAGCTCCACCACCCCCTTCCCTTCTCGATCCTCAATAGCACCAGCCCCCTTACGGTGACCTTCTGCAAACCACTGTTGTAAATCTATACTGCCTTCCTGGAAAGTTGAAGAGGAGGGGATGGCGGTCTCCACCATTCCTCCTCAGTCCAGTCCCTGACAGCCATAGACCACATTCCTATTATCCTTTCAGCTCAATGGAACAGCATGAAATATTCACAAATGTTCCTATTACATGTGGTGGAAGTGAGAGTATGGGCTCTATTTGTCTTCCCGTGCCTTTGAATAAACAAATCTATCATTCTATTGTTAAAATTGTTACCGTTTGGCATTTCTTCACAGCTTTGATTCTGCGTTAGTTGCTCAAAACACACCACTTATGCTCTATTGGAGTTCGACGGCAGCTAGAATAGGAACCAGCTAGTAATCTCATGAGCTATGGAAAGCTAATTCTGGCCCTTCACAGCTTATGGAAATAACAGGAATGTACACATTATTTAGGACATCGGATACATCAGCACTATGGTAAATATTATACACATTGCACCTATAATTTAATATTAAAATGTTGTTGCTGGGCTCTTTAACACTATAGAATACTAGCAGTAACAATGAGTACAGATCTATAAATGTGTGTGCAAAAAGCTTTCAGTGGAAATCCAACGTATATTCATGAAATACTTCAAAATGCCAGTGATAAGTTGAATTGGGCGAATCTGGAGCCACACATTCTAGATATGCCATAAATCAGTGTCACTTACGAACTCCACCTGGTCGTTTAACAGGTCTAATTCCCTTCTCCATTTACTGCTTACAAGAAAACAATCAATATATGCTGAAGGACTCAAGATCCAGCTTATTAAATCTTGGTAGTCTGATTTAATGCTGAACTTTCTTACTTTTCTTGGTGACAACTAGAAAGACCAAAAATTCAGGGATTATTTTTCCTCCCTATATTTTTAGATCCTTCAATGGAGTCTGCGAGTTTCTTGCAAGCCAATTGCCTATAAAAGGAACATTCTTATCTTATTTTTAACCTTTCTTTCACATTCCCTGACCTTTCAACCAATAGATCAAACAGAACACAAGCATGATTCATAGAAAAGATTAAACTGTGTTTGGACAAAAAAGGTCAGTCCACACACCAATGAGAATAGCTAGATCTTTAAGCAGATATGTGACACACACACACACATGCAGAACACATCGTAAAAACCAAATTTTCTAAGCCATTGCATCGGATTGAATGGCGATACTTCGCTTTCACACAAAAACTATTTTTCCTGTTTTTATGTAGCACACCTGCAATGCCTTTTAAAATGTCACCACCCTGAGAACATTTCAATATTCAAAGCTGGAACAGTGTGGTATGACTTCTTTTATTCATCTCCCTCGAAATTATCTCTGATCTCACAGATGTGGATCCAGAAACATACCATGCTTCAACCCTGAACGAATCAGCAAATGTCGTCTTTTATAGCTGATTTCTTTGACAATTCTGTTATTAGTCGGGGGGGGGGGGAGAGAAACCTTGTCAAGTTCTGGAAGAACCAGCCTCTAAAAATAGAAAATAAGTGATAGTTATATTGGACTCCACTGCCAGCATTTAAAATTGGTCAACTAGGGATGACAGTTTTCAACAAGATGAAACTGAAAAGGTGACACTTTGACAGAACAATCTTCCATTAATCTTTTGATAACATAGGGAGATATATTTTCCATGTGATTAATTTCATATTTTCCAGGGGAAGCAGTTTCATGAAAGGATGCAGAAAATAAGCTAACAATTGGACGGCTGGTGGTTTTTTCTTCTCCTCCCTTTTTATACGTCAAATCACATACAAAGCCGCATATTTTCAGGGCACTGTGCAATGTATTTTGAAAAATAATCTTAAATGGATCTCCATTTTATCTAATAGGAATCCATCTGCAGAATATTTTTTTATCTTCACTCCCCGTTCTTAGCAAAAGTCTTGCAAGAGCATTGCCAGAAAAGCCTAGTCAAGTCACATGGGGGAGATGTACATTCTCAAAGACAAGACAAATGACATTACCCTGGCCGTGACAAAATTTCTTCCGGAGGTAGTGAGAATTAGAAATCAACATGCTCTGGATAAAACATAATGACTGCCTTGGAATGTTTTCTCGGTATTCCTGCTGTATTTTGCTTTCAAAACTGTTTTTTGTGGGTCTTTGGACTGAAATAAAGAATGACTGTTTGTACATCTTTGAAAGCATAAGGTAGTATCGGGTTCACGAAATGAAGAAGGAGGAGGAGGAGGAGGAGGAGAAGAAGAAAAAGAATTTGGATTTGATATCCCGCCTTTCACTCCCCTTAGGGAGTCTCAAAGCAGCTAACCATCTCCTTTCCCTTTCTCCCCCACAACAAACACTCTGTGAGGTGAGTGAGGCTGAGAGACTTCAGAGAAGTGTGACTAGCCCAAGGTCACCCAGCAGCTGCAGGTGGAGGAGTGGGGAATCGAACCCGGTTCACCAGATTACGAGTCCTAATTAAAGGTAAAGGGACCCCTGACCATTAGGTCCAGTCGTGACCGACTCTGGGGTTGCGGCGCTCATCTCGCTTTATTGGCCAAGGGAGCCAGCATACAGCTTCTGGGTCATGTAGCCAGCATGACTAAACCGCTTCTGGCGAACCAGAGCAGCGCACGGAAACGCCGTTTACCTTCCCGCCGGAGCGGTACCTATTTATCTACTTGCACTTTGGCGTGCTTTCGAACTGCTAGGTTGGCAGGAACTAATTACAGAATCCTAATTACAGAGGCCTAATAGGTTTCTTACTGCGGAAAACAGGAGTGCCTGGCGTGCTCTGGTCCATGGGGTCACGAGTCGGACACGACTAAACGACTAAACAACAACAACAATAGGTTTCTTGTTACCTGACAGGGTAGGAAACCAACAAGATTCTCTACCACTATAGGAAGCCAGTGTGGAATAGTGGTCAGAGTGCTGGACTATAACCTGGGAGCTCAGAGTTCAAATCTCCACTCGGCCATGAGGCTCACTGGGTGGCCTTGGGGCAACATATGTATGCCACCTTGAGCTCTTTAGATGGAAAGGCGGAATATGGAGTATGAGACTCTCAATCATTGGGTTATGGGTTGAAGCCCTATGTTGGGCAAAAGATTCCTGCTTGTGGTCTCTTTTTATATTGTGATTTTATGTTGTAAAAGGGACACGGGTGGCGCTGTGGGTTAAACCACAGAGCCTTGGACTTGCTGATCTGAAGGTCAGCGGTTCAAATCCCTGTGATGGGGTGAGCTGTACGCCGGCTCCCTCGGCCAATAAAGCGAGATGAGCGCTGCAACCCCAGTAGGCCACGACTGGACCTTATGGTCAGGGGTCCCTTTACCTTTATGTTGTAAATGCCCTGACACTTCGGGTATAGGGAGGTATCCAAGTCCTGACCATGAAACTTCACAGCCCCAAATGAAGATTCATACACCATTTCAAGGACCCCACATTTATGCTAGACCATTCTGGCATTTCTGTCTTTGCCTCTTTCTCTATCACAATGGCTGGCCTGCCAACAGCTCTCTATTCAACTGTTTTAAAAAGGAGTAGAGATAAAGCTGAACTTAGCTTTCAACTAAACATGGTGCCGAGTCAGGGGGAAATATATATTTCGGTTACCGAGAAATTAAGAATCCAGTATACCCATGCCCATACAGGTCATTTAATGTAACAGCGATAGTATAGCACCCACAAACAGCATGGAAACGTGATTAGGTACCCTTTGGGACACACAATCCTGGTTTAGGCTTCAGTAAAACTGCACAGAGGGATATAGGAGATTATGTATTGTAACTTGGGGTGAAACTGGGGTGTAATGGTTTGACCACATTAAAAGATTGATTTCTTACAACTGTGGAATGAGTGCTAGACAGAGTAACTGAAATGAATCCAACATATTTCGAAGAGGTCAATGGAACCCAAAGGAGGTTATCACAGTAAGCCACAAAAATCCCAAAATTAAAAAGCCCCCCGTGTTGATCATAGGCTTATTAAATGCTGAACACAGTCTCGGTGATCTGGAAAGAAAATGGAGTGCAGGCATCACTCCAACAGCTGATCAGTACACTAACCATCCTGATGACATCTCTAAGGCTTCAACTGTTCTAGTGGTGACAGGCAGAATATACGTCGTGACTGGCAGAAAAAGAAAGTTTATGCAGCCAAGAACATATTCCCTATGCCTAACACAGTCCTCCAATGCGGCAGATAGACTGTTGACTGGGAGTGGCCGCTGAGACTATATAACACCAGTCCTGAAAGACCTACATTGGCTCCCAGTACATTTCCAGGCACAATTCAAAGTGTTGATGCTGACCTTTAAAGCCCTAAATGGCCTCGGTTCACTATACCTGAAGGAGCGTCTCCACCCCCATCGTTCAGCCCGGACGCTGAGGTCCAGTGCTGAGGGCCTTCTAGCGGTTCCCTCACTGCAAGAAGGGAAAGTACAGGGAACCAGGCAGAGGGCCTTCTCAGTGGTGGCACCCACCCTGTGGAACACCTTCCCATCAGATGTCAAAGAAATAAACAACTATCGGACTTTTAAAAGACATCTTAAGGTAGCCCTGTTTAGGGAAGATTTTAATCCTGGATTAATCATTGTATTTTAATATTCTGCTGGAAGCCGCCCAGAGTGGTTGTGGTTAGGGTTAGGGTTATTTACAAACAAACACATTTATTATTATTATTATTATTATTATTATTGTAGTAGGGAGTGGATATCTGCGAAAATGCATGGGCCTCTTTTACCCATGTGCCCAGAGACATGAAGTAATTAGCTATTCTGTGGAAAGATCATTCCATTTTGTTACGCCTGCAAGAGTCAACCAGAGCTTACAACAATAGACAATCTGTTAAAAACACCATTTCTGGAAGGAATTCGAAATCTAATTTGTTTACAACCTAACGACAAAGCAACACACATTTATAATTCTGCTTATTTTCAATCCAGCTGTAGCAGTCTGACAGTTTTGTTGTAAGATAGCAAAATCTACATGCACCAGCATTTAGCCAGCCATAAGGGGCTAGGTGCAAAAAAGAAAGAAAAGAAAATAGTTCCCCTTCCATCAGCTTGTCTGCAAAGAAAGGCATCCATCACCTCATTGCATATTATCCATTTCATACTCCAAAAGCTTTTTTCTTTGTTTTGTTTCTATTTGCCCTCTTATCAGCAGCTTTGATTGAATTGTGTAGCTAAGTATACAGGGCTCCTGTGATTTTCATTTTCTCTGGGGGCTACATACTGATAAAGACAATAATTGACATTGTTATTCAGTTTCTACCCAAGAAAGAAACAAGAAAAGAAAACAATTTTATTTCAAGTGAGGCATCTCCAGTGACAGCCTCGAATTACCAACTAAACAAAACGATTGCTTGGCTATTTAAGTCGGGCAGGTCAACTAAATTGTTCACACAGCACTATTTAGATTATCCCCTGCTTTTCCTAAAGGGGCTTTTTATATTGAAATTGGGGGAAATGCACCAGGTAGTTCTTCTGCAGCACTTACAAAAATGAATGCACTCACCACAATGTTAGGGGGGAAGATGTTCTGAAACTAACTAAGCTGCCCTGATAGAAAGTTATAGGTCCAACTCTATGATTCTATGATTCTATGAGGTCAGTAATTTCATCTGACAGTCTTGTAAAACAGATATGATTTGGGTTTATAAAAGTATTTAGAATTTTCAGAGATGAATGAAGAGAAGATTGCAATCCTATACTTCAGTGTGCAGTGGAAATCTCCATACTGTATCCCAACCATGAGTTATAGAAGTATACTCTGGAAGCGAAATAGCACATGTTAGAGAGGAGCATGAGCAGAGCATTATAGTGGCTTGGAGATGACCTGAATCACTTATGGGTCTTTGGAAAATGGTCTGGCTTATTTCCAAGGCCATCTGAATCTCACCCCATCCCTGCTGCTAGTTTGACAGGAATTACTTGGAAACTGCCAAAATAATCTCTCTCCTGCCTACGTAAGCTTCAAATGTGTAGTAATAGTACCATAGCATCATAGAACGAGTTGGAAGGGACCACAAGCGTAATCTCATTCAATTCTCTGCAATGCAGGAATAAAGGTAAAGGAACTCCTGACAATTAGGTCCAGTCGTGACCGACTCTGGGGTTGTGGCGCTCATCTCACTTTATTGGCCAAGGGAGCCGGTGTACAGCTCCCGGGTCATGTGGCCAGCATGTCTAAGCCGCTTCTGGCGAACCAGAGCAGCGCACGGAAACGCCGTTTACCTTCCCGCCGGAGTGGTACCTATTTATCTACTTGCACTTGCACTTCAAAAAAATAAAAGTGTGCGTCTTCTCTCCCAGAAACATTTAGGAACTCTGTCACACTGTATGAAATGGTAACATGGTACAAACACTGATTGGCCATAGCTTTGAAAACCCATTTTTCAGAATGCTGTTTTTAGAGAGGTTATTCTTTATGCTGCTTTTTGGTCAAAAGACTCCATGGTGACAACCATACCCTTAAGATGCGAACAATGAAATCACAATAATAAAATTCAATATAAACTGCAATGTAACAACAGTGAGAGTGAAAACTGGGGCACAGAACTCTCTCAGTTATCATAAAAAGCCAGATGGAAAAGTAGAGAAAAGGAGGGAGCTAAACACGCCCCTTGAGGTTACAGGTTCATTACATATTAAAGGCCATAACCTTCAAGTTAGAGAGAGGTGCTCAAATAGGATTAAAAGTGTACTTACAAAGGGTTTTGAAAAGAGTGAATCTCAGAAAGATTCCAGTGAGCAGAATAAAGACTGTCAAGCTTTTTCCCCATAAATTCCAAGCAAAACTCATTTGTTCCTACCTGCTATCAATAGGGCTGGGCGATATATCAATATATCATCCAAAACCGGTTTGGAGTGCATATCATGATAGCAATTTCATCATTTTAGACCTGGCAATATTTCACAGATCCTGGTGTGTGTGTGTGTGTGTGTGTGCACACGCCATGCAAAAATCATGATTCAGGAAGAACCATGAAGCCAGCCAATGCCTCTACATAGATCCACCCTTATTTCCGACTTTGCAATATATCAGTATATTGTGATGTTTAGCTGGTGATATATCACAATGTTGAAAACCAGGTATCGCCCAGCCCTATCAACAGTCCTTTGCTCAGAGCCCTGATTTACAGAAGCCACCCCAGTTTTGGATCTGATCCTGGAAAGTCCCACTTTTCTTTAAGACAACCCTTATTGGAGAAATACTGGAGAATATGGAGTTATGTGACTGACACACAAACACACACACACCCCGAGCCAAGGAGATAAGTAACTATACAATCTTTAAAAGACACCTGAAGGCAGCCCTGTAGAGGGAAGTTTTTTTTTAAATGTTTAATGTTTTATTATGTTCTTATATATGTTGGAAGCCACCCAGAGTGACTGGGGCAGCCCAAACAGATGGGTGGAGTATAAATAAATTATCATCATCATCATCATCATCATCATCATTATTATCATCAAATATACCATCCCTATTTTCATCAGAAAAATGATGGATGGTATGTCTTTGTAAGCTTGCACAATTTGTCACTGAATTCTGCAGCACTGGTTTTAGGGTCCTGCCACTGTGCCTGGCAAGAGAGCAATAAAAATATACAGTATATATAAAAGACAGGGAAACTACTTCCATCATGCCCAGCTCCAAAGAAGTACAAACGATATTGAATAGAACTGTCTCATGCACTTAGCCTAGATTGGTTTAACACTAGTGAAAATGAACCTATTGTTGCCTTACTGTGAGGTATGCAGCTGCTAGACAGAACAATGCAGAGAAGTATGATCTAAAGAGTGTCTTGTGTATACAGACATCCAAGTCTGAACACTAAACCAATTATTCTTGCCATTAGAATCCAACACAGGCTGATTTTCAAGTAACTGGGAACAGAACTGTTCAATTTAGTTTTGAATAGCCAGTAATTTTCTGCTTAAAAAATCTGGAAAGTCATTATTTTAAAAACTAACTACCAGGAGGAATTTTACATACAGCATTTTCTAGTTTGCTTCCCACCCCACCCCCTTAAAAGCTTTCTCCTTTTTTTGCCAAAGGGACGCCTCTGTGCATTAAAAAAATGTGTTTGTGTGCACACTTGCTAAGGCTCAAGCAAGGGGGAGCGCTCAAAATCATTGGCAAAGTGCACCATCTCTGAAGGGAATCTCTGGAAACAAAATGAAATAACGAACAAGAAAAGTGCTAGATTCTTTTAACCGCGCAGTTCATTTAGCGATCAGCGGTGCTGCATCACTTACCGGCGAAGAAATATCCATGCTCAGGGGAAATGGTGGCACATATTGAGCAAGACATGAGAGAGACAAGGTAACATGACTGAATCATCAGAGGAGCATGAATTCGGCCCATTTTGAATAGCTGGAGCCACTCCAAACATACCACCACCTCATTTATTTCTGTACGTGCTGCGGAGGTAGGCTGGTTGCAGTAGAGAGTTGGCAAGCCCAATTGTATGCCTGCTGCGTCGTGCTGGTTACTCATGCTGCTATTCTGCCACACTGATGCTGTTACTGCATTACTTTATGATGAGGCTTTCATCACGGTCAAATCAAGTGCAGAAATGTAGAAGATAAACTACGTGTCCGGACAAACAACATTTGCCTCTCGGTATTCTTATTTGAGATTTCAGCTTGAGCCAATTCAAGTTTAACAAATCTCTCAAGGATTATACAAGAGTTTCATAGGCCTTAGTGAGAATAATAGGTACAGGAATGGGGCATTAATGTTAAGACAGACTTTATAGAAATCGTTTCCTAGCCAAAAAGCAGCTACATAAAGTTGTGTTTCCAGGCCTTATGGGAAAACTGGTTTTTCTATTTTTTTTCCGGCTTTGCAGCGGCTTTTCATCCATTTTACACAGCAAGAACGCAAGTGAGTTTTTGAAATAATCCCTAGAAATCTGGAATGCTTACTAATTTTTATTATTGCAACTAAAAGTAGATCCTGGAAGAAACTGGGCCTTGAGCTCAATGGTAGAACATAGGCATTGATATCCTGTGAGCTCCAGTGAAGAGGCTTCAAACAAACACCGCAGGAAACCTTGGAGAGCTAGATTCAAAACACATGGTAGATAAGTGCTGACTATGATAGGCAAGTAAAATTATATTTAGTAATACTACTATGGTTTGTTCCTTCTGTTCTACATATTTATATACAGTGGTACCACGCAAGACGAATGCCTCGCAAGACGAAAAACTTGTTTTTTGAGTTGCTTCGCAAGATGAATTTCCCTATGGGCTTGCTTCGCAAGACAAAAACGTCTTGCGCCTTTTTCTTAAAACCGTCAATGGATTCCTATGGGAAACCGTCAATGCATTTCCTATGGGAAACCGTGCTTCGCAAGACGAAAAATTCACAAGACGAAAAAACTCGCGGAACGAATTAATTTCGTCTTGTGAGGCACCACTGTACTGCCTAAATGAGAAAATGGCTCCTAAGTGGTTTACAATTAACTATAAAATCAAGAATTAAAATACAGAATAAACCAGTTGAATCACAGCATTAAAAACATCCATACTTAAAATATATAATGAAACAAGGCAGTTAAAAACTATTGAAACAAATAGAGCTGGTGGAATGCCAATACTGATGGGACCTCTTTTATTTCACCAGGAAGAGCATCACACATTGTTGGTGCCACCAATGAAAACTTAGGGCTAAATTATTTACTGCATGGTCAGATATATGAACTTGGCTAAGGTGTTTATGTAGCTAAAAGGCTACCAATGACAAGAAGGGATGCTAACACAATGCTTAGGAGAATGTCACAGTTGTTTTGTTAAAAAAGGGGGGGGGATCCTAAGGAGAATTTTTGGATTGCTTCTTTCTTTGGGCAGGGTGGGGAATAAGGAAATGACCTGGGAAAGAGAATTATTAGCCAGCTGTGTTAACTCCATATTGCCCATTTTGTTGACCAGCTCACTTGTGAACACAAAGTATTCTCTCCTCACAGAAGAGGCTGTCTACTGTACCCCAGCATGTGTCTCTTTTCTGGTTTTAAACATAAAGGTGAAGGACCCCTGACAGCTAAGTCCAGTCGTGGTGCTCATCTCGCTTTACTGGCCAAGGGAGCCGGCGTTTGTCCGCAGACAGTTTTTCCAGGGTCATGTGGCCAGCATGACTAAGCCGCTTCTGGCGAAACCAGAGCAGCGCACAGAAATGCCGTTTACCTTCCTGCCAGAGCGGTACCTATTTATCTACTTGCTTTCGAACTGCTAGGTTGGCAGAAGCTGGGACCGAGCAACGGGAGCTCACCCTGTCACAGGGATTTGAACCACCGACCTTCTGATCGGCAAGCCCAAGGCTCGGTGGTTTACACCACAGCGCCACCCGCGTCCCTGGTCTTATCTCCTTGAAATACAATGGATACCTCTTGTTGTTTCTCTGCACTGGGTGTAACAGAATCAGTTAAGCGTTCCCAACAGAGAAAAAATTCCTGCCTTCAGAGAGAACTCCCCACTGCATCACTATACAAGTCATGCTCTTGCCACTTTCAGGAGTCACGAGGCGCTCCCAAACCTGAGACTTATGGAGAAATGCAGGAGGCGAGTGCCTATGTCAATGCTCTTCAAGCAGTGGTATAAATATCAGCAGTTGAAAAGCACTGCTCTAAACTCAGGTAGCTCATAGAGCTATGTTAGGTAAAGGTAAAGGGACCCCTGACCATTAGGTCTAGTCGTGACCGACTCTGGGGTTGCGGCGCTCATCTCGCTTTATTGGCCGAGGGAGACGGCGTACAGCTTCCGGGTCATGTGGCCAGCATGACTAAGCCGCTTCTGGCGAACCAGAGCAGCGCACGGAAACGCCATTTACCTTCCCGCCGGAGCGGTACCTATTTATCTACTTGCACTTTGATGTGCTTTCGAACTGCTAGGTTGGCAGGAGCAGGGACCGAGCAACGGAAGCTCACCCCGTCGCGGGGATTCGAACCGCCGACCTTCTGATCGGCAAGACCTAGGCTCTGTGGTTTAACCCACAGCGCCACCCGCGTCCCTAGGGCTATGTTAGATGTGATGTTATTTGTACTGGTGCAATTGCAATTCTCAGTTAATGATATATGGCTTAAAAACAACAACTGAACAGCAGATGTAGGGGAAGGAGGAGGAAGGAGACTGTGATGGATGAGGAGGGGCGTTAACCCTATTGTGCCCTCACTGGTAAAAAAGGACTAAATCCCTCTCTCCTAAAAAAAAAAGGTTCCCTATGAGCTTCCTGAGAATGGAAGCTTGCCTTCCATGGCTAGCAAACACTTACTCCCCTCCCATGCAGTCCATTCTAGCATAGACCTTACATATTCTACAGGTAAACCTGGGGAGGGTGCCTCCAAATTGTTGTTGTTTTTTATTAAATGTGTTTGTTGCCTTATCTTGCCCAAGGCAATTCAAAGCGACTTACAACCAACCAACCAAAAAGTTCCACATAGATACATTAAAACCAGCGGGAGGTGGATATAAATTAAGAACATCCCATCCATTTCTAAAAGGCTATAGAATAGTTAAAGCCAAAGGGATGGGTGTAGAGGAAAGTTTTTGACTGGCACCTAGGAATTATATATTTTTATGTTTAGAAGTGTGCTACAGCTATTCAAAGTTTGCAGAGGGTGGCCAGCAGATTCCCACACTCCAAATTCTCACTGTACCGTATGAGTTCAGGATTTTTCCCAGAGAGAGCAATATTTTAACTCTCAGGAAACCCTAATCTGATTCACCCGAAAACTCAAAACTTGTAGATTTCACAGCATGTGGTGGCCCCTATTGTGTGAATGAGTGGATGCCGCAGAGATAATACGTGCTAACCCTTTCCTACACCACCTCTCCCTGCAAGCCACCCGACACACACCTTAACTTTAATGTTAACTTTAAACTTAACGTTTGCAGAGATCAAACATGTTGAAACAAGAGCCCGTTGCTCAAGGCCATGCCCAAACTTCATATATTTGTCACAAAATGCCAAGAACTCTGTTACATGGCAACTTGCCTTATGTGGTTACTGAACAATAAATGCACACAAAAGTGGTTTTCACAGATTATCAGACAGTTAGAGCACAAACAGAAGGTGACCTTTACTGCTTGAAAGGATGAGCCAGTTAAATGCGATCAAATGCCCTGAAATGGCTGAACTTTAATTTAACCTAGCTCCAGCCTTAGATGTCCGTGTAAAAAACAAGGAACCGGCTCTGCCATTTTCCTCTTCTTCTCCTTCTTCTTCTTCTTCTTCTTCTTCTTCTTCTTCTGCTTCTTGTTTTTATATTATGTCACAACTGAGAGCTGTGAAACTTTGCTGTGATATGCTGGATTCCATGCTTGTGCAAACTGGGGGGTGGGGGGAAACAACCACCCCCCAAAACCGCAACTTCCTCTAAAGGTAAACTCAGGTGGTGAGAGTGACAGAAATGGCGGTAAATTTTTGTTCGGTATGCTTGGAGGAACTCCAAGGTTGGCAGAAAATAATAATAATAAATAACAGAATCTGGGGAGTGGGGAATCCCCCTGCCAAAAGGCCAATGAGATTTGTGCATGCTCTGTTGCCACAGAATGTTAAATTTCGATTTGAAAAGAAAATTTTGTTTGTTTCTATTAATTATATTTTCATACTGCCCTTCATCTGATAATTACAGGGCGATTGACAATATAAAAACACAAAAACACATGACACGCAAGAAGCAAATTTTGGGTATGCTGTACATAGCTTCAGCTTTCATGAAGGTATAAGCCTTGTTTTTGTAGAACCTTTAGTTTCGCCAAGTGTAGTCATATCTTAAAGGGTAAAGGTAAAGGGAACCCTGACTGTTAAGTCCAGTCGCGGACAACTCTGGGGTTGCAGCCCTCATCTTGCTTTACTGGCCGAGGGAGCCGCCGTTTGCCCGCAGACAGCTTCCGGGTCATGTGGCTAGCATGACTAAGCTGCTTCTGGAGAACCAGAGCAGCACACGGAAACGCCGTTTACCTTCCCGCCGGAGCGGTACCTATTTATCTACTTGCACTTTGACATGCTTTCAAACTGCTAGGTTGGCAGGAGCAGGGACCAAGCAACGGGAGCTACCCCGTCGCGGGGATTCGAACCACCGACCTTCAGATCGGCAAGCCCTTGGGCCAGGGGTCAGCAACCTTTTCCAGCCATGGGCCGGTCCACCGTCCCTCAGAGCATGTGGTCGGCCGGAGTTTATTTTGAAAAAAAATATGAATGAATTCCTATGCCCCACAAATAACCCAGAGATGCATTTTAAATAAAAGGACACATTCTACTCATGTAAAAACACGCTGATTCCCGGACTGTCCGTGGGCCAGATTGAGAAGATGATTGGGCCCTAGGTTGCTTACCCCTGTCCTAGGCTCTGTGGTTTTGACCACAGCGCTACCCGTGTCCCAGTCATATCTTAGCTTCTGTTATTGTTCTGGTAGTACAGCATGCAAAAATCATCTCTCAAGTGAATGGTATACTAATACAAGTCTAGATCCCTTCCCTTCCGCCTGACATGATATCAGAAAGTGACTCCCTCCTTTTTCTTTATACCTCCTTTTTACTTCGTTGATACAATCAGCTGCACACCCATTTATTTATGGCACCCTTTCTGGGTGCAATAAACTCCTCCTTCCACCCTTAGCTTCCTAACTTCCTCCCTGCCTTATCTGTGAATCATTCATTTTATTTGTGACGACTGCAGGGATTCAACTGCACTTTTCTCCCGAAGGAGCAGACTGCAATTTATTTATTTTTATTTTTGTCCCAGAGGAGGTGTTGCGGCTGTGAAACAAATGAGAGAAGAGGGAAGGTAAGACAGAGCCAGAGTGGCAGCTTTGAGAAGAATCTGCAGCGACGACTCGGCCGCATTTCCACAGCCAAAGCAGAGACTGAAAGAAGCCTTGATCAATTTCAGGGAAGACTGCATAGCAGATGAGACATAATGCGAGCATCCAAAGACTAAGGTATAATCTGACCTACTTACTTCAAATGCAGAACAACAATGCATTAGGACCCTACAATACCTATCTGCATGTATTTTTGAAAGAGAGAGAAAATACAGCACTAAACCATGTTCAGCCAGAACTATAGAAATGCAAAGACTGATATAAGCTAAAGACTAAAGACTATAGATTTAGCATTGAGATAGCAGAAGCACATTGATGCTAAATGTATTGGTAACTGGAACCTACATGTAACTGAAGTCACACACTTAACTATTTTGCAGTTACTGGATGTGCTCAGTGCGCCAGCTATGTACTTGCAGGTGATGCAGCTGTTCCATTCAATCCATGACTGGCTCCGTAATCAATCCATATCAAACAGTCTTCACTCCATCCACCGGATTGACAGATTCTGGACAGATCTCGTCGCAGAACAAAGGTTGATGAGAACATTAAAAACAGAGGCCACCTGACACAGTGGAAGAGGCTGATGGAAGACTGCGCAACAATAGTCTGGTAGGTGCACAGTATGCCAATACTTTCCAGCATCCCCATTACATGCCACCTCTGGTGTCTTTTCAGCACCGTCCTTTTTCAACAAGGGTGCACATTTTTCTCCCAGCCTATATCTGTCTTGGATTTGAAATGGCTTTTATTTAAGAAGCCGCTTTTCTGTTTTTTCAAAAAAAAGGAAATGGTTTTTACCGTATTTACTCAAGTCTAATGCACATCTCATTTTTTGCCAAATTACCATATTTTTTGCTCTATAACTCATTTTTCCCTCCTAAAAAGTAAGGCAAAATGTGTGTGCGTCTTACGGAGCGAATGCAGGCTGCGCAACTATCCCAGAGGCCAGAACAGCAAGAGGGATTGCTGCTTTCACTGCGCAGCGATCCCTCTTGCTGTTCTGGCTTCTGAGATACAGAATATTTTTTTTCTTGTTTTCCTCCTCTAAAAACTAGGTGCGTCTTGTGGTCTGGTGCGTCTTATAGAGACAAAAATATGGTATGTTGCGAACATTAAGGTGTGCATTAGATTTGATGGAGCATTACATTCGAGTAAATACGGTACCCCCGGGTGCAAATCGGCTGCGCAGGGCCAGGTGCGCCCTCCCAGCCGGCTGTCATTGGGCCGGGGGCACGCTGCTTCATTCCACTCCTCTGCCCGGGCCACAGCATCACTGCGCTGCTCAGTTCATGTGCCTTGCCACCTTGCGCACAGCTGCTGCCCGGCCAGACTAGTCAGAGCCGAGGGCTGTGCAACTGGTGAATCTGGACGAGAGGAGGCCAGGAGGCTGCTGGGCTGCATTTGGGGTGGACACCTGAGCCTGGGCAACCAGAGCATGCCAGCCACGTGGCCAGTCCTCAGTGTGCCCAGGCAGCAAAGGAGCCTGTGGGTGGGTGGGGACTGTAAAAAAGGAGGCCGCCCCTCCTGTAAGACAAGATAGTTTGAGGTGCTCAGCAGCGCTGGGGGATTTCTAGTGTGCACCCTTTTTTGCCAAATTACACTGCAAAAATTAGGATTCACATTAGATTCGATGGCACATTCGACTCGAGTAAATACAGTAGTTGTTTTTATTTTTGAGGTTTCTACTGTGAAAGCACTTCAAGATACTGAATTAAATAAGTTAAATAAATAGCAGCCGCACAACAGTGACTTCACTTACTGAAATTTATCACACATGCAGCAAACAGCATGCTGGCATGGGAACTTCTAAAAAGAAACATGATAACATGAACCTGAATGAATGCTTTGATAAGCGCAACACGTTCAACATCGCTGATAGTAGCCTCAGAAGGCTGATAAGCAGTTTCCATGCTTCTTTTGGATATGGTTTTCTTTCTTGCAGAAGATGCAGGTGTTATGCAGAAAAGCAGACATCAAATTGGCAGCAGTGGAAGGTTCCCTCTCAAACTGAGTCATAATTGAGGCCTCTGTTGGGTGTTTAGCACACGAGACGCACTCCTGCATTTTAACTTGTTGTCCAGCTCTTGTCACAATATGCAGCAATAGTGACTTTTACTCGCAAGTAAGGAAGAGATCTTTATTTGGGCTAACAGTGGTACCGGCTCAACAGCAAGCACAAGGCCCAGAAGTCATGCTTTCAAGGCGCATGAGCAAGTCAAGAGGTTCATAACTGTGGTAAGAATTCACCTCTGCACCACCTTGTTCATTACCCAGGTAGAGGAACAACCACCTTCTGAAAAACAAAAGAAGTCCAGCATCCAGATTTAGGGGCCCAGCGTTTATTATAGCTATTGCAACAGGTCAAAGCTCACTCAACTCTCTGTGCCAGTTGAGAAGGTCAATGGAAGATACAGTGAGGTCCCAGCAGTTTAGGTGCCCCTTCTGCCAAGCTTTTAAGGAAGGGCCAGGGTGGGCTCACGCCCAGGAACCTAACTCTGTCATCCTACTGTGGATGCGTACACCCACTCTCTCATGGAAAATGCATCTGATCCCACCTACAAATGTGGCATCTGGTCCTCAGCAAAAAGACTGTTTCCTACCCACCTGAGTCCAGTTCTGACACCTCTTCTTCCTCTGGCTGGTCAAAGTCCTTCCTCCCTCCCTGTCCAGGCTGTGCACGCTGCAGGAGGGATGATGGAGAGAACTGGCAGATCTGTTTCCTCCTCTCTGACATTTAGAGTCACAAGGGGAGGATTGCCATCCCTGAGCTTTCCACTCTGTCGTTTGCTCCTCCGCCTCCTCCTCCTCTTGTGCCTGGGGCTGCCAAATTCGGTTCCTGGTGGAGCCAAGCAGGCAATGACACCTGTGTAGTTTGGCCTATAGACACTCAGAAGAGTTTGCTATTGCTGCGGAGAATGACCTTATACTGTTACGGCTACAACATGGGGTCATGGCCATGGGGGAAGTGATAACACAGATTTTAACACAGATTTGAGAGCCAGTGTGGTGTAGTGGTTAAGAGCGGTAGTCTCGTAATCTGGGGAACCGGGTTCGCGTCTCCGCTCCTCCACATGCAGCTGCTGGGTGACCTTGGGCCAGTCACACTTCTTTGAAGTCTCTCAGCCTCACTCACCTCACAGAGTGTTTGTTGTGGGGGAGGAAGGGAAAGGAGAACGTTAGCCGCTTTGAGGCTCCTGAAGGGGAGTGAAAGGCGGGATATCAAGTCCAAACCCTTCTTCTTCTTTATACAATTATCACATGCACACCCTTTTTAAACCTTGATGTAAAAAGCAAGTTTCCATTTTGTAGCTGAAATACTGCAATAATTCAGCGTGGGCAAAAATATATCCCACTGTACAATAATATGTAATTCCTTGCTGAATTCATGCTTTTTAATCACTGCAATTGCTCCCAATTTATTAAATGAACTACTTTAAATTCATGAAGTTGGCCAAATTAAATATTTTCAGGTCACTGGGGCCATTCTCTAAATTAGACCCATGTTTATAGTAGTACTAATTTCCCCTCAGTATGCTGGCACAAATGACTATTACCACAGCAAATAGGGAGGTACAGTAAATACCTTCCTATTTTAGTTTTACAAACTCCTTCTGAAATGTGCACATTTTAGAACATCTTGGCTTTCCCTGTAATAGGATGGTTGTTTTATTAGTTGCTGTGAGGCTCAATTTGTTTTTATGCTCTGGCTTCTATAAACACATTAAATGATCAGACTTTCTTCTCTTTTTACATTTGTAAAGAAAATCTATATGGAATACTGATCAAAAGTGCAATTTACATATGAATTAACACACACACACACTATCCAATTCCCATGCATATGGAGCAAGAAGAAGGCATAAGATGAGGTGGGAAACTGAGGTGCTAATGGACTCCAACTCCCATCACCCCAAGTCACCAAGGCCAATAGACACAGATTATAAGAGATACAGTCATGCAACATCTGGCAAGGGCACTGGCTCCCTATCCCTGGTCTACGATGAGCGTAACCTAACATATTTCAGTGAAGGCTATGCAATGTCCTTTGTAAGTAGCATGTACCAGTGCTCAACTATGAATGTAAACATGTTCAGGATACAGTCTATCCCAATGCAAGCAAAGCATACAGATTTAATAAGGAATGATCCGATTATTTTATTGGAGAATAGGCAAGCGGCACAGGGAATAACAACAGGACAAAGCAGGACCTTAAAAGAAATACGGTACAGTGGTACCTTGGGTTACATACGCTTCAGGTTACATAAGCTTCAGGTTACAGACTTTGCTAACCCAGAAATAGTGCTTCAGGTTAAGAACTTTGCTTCAGGGTGAGAACAGAAATTGCGCAGCGGCGCAGCAGGAGGCCCCATTAGCTAAAGTGGTGCTTCTGGTTAAAAACGGTTTCAGGTTAAGTACAGATCTCTGGAACGAATTAAGTACTTAACCCGAGGTACCACTGTACCGAGAAAATAGTTTTAGGAAGAAGCTATATTCCTTTTGAAAAAGCTTAAATCCAACAACAACATACGAATGTGGAAAAATCGTATCGTTTCTGGGGTAACGTTGTGCATTCATAAATGTCTGAAGTGTTTTATACACAGTAAAGGATCAACTGCCTCAACTAAATCTGGCTGGGAGCTGTGGAGATACTTTGTAAAAACAGCTGGCCAGGAAGGTCGCAGTAGGACCTGGAAAATCAGGGCTGAAAACCGCAGCCAGACATGAAGCTCACTAGGTGATCTCGGGCCAGTCAGTACCTCTCAGCTTTACCTTGGGAATGTGACCAAATTAGGAATGGGAAATGGCCCTGTAACAAAATTAGCAAATATCATGATAGAAATGGAGGCAGGAGAGTTCAAAGGACTAGGCACAGGAGGAAGGAGAATTGAGTACAATGTTATTCCAAAGGTCCCCAAACACTCTTGAGCAGATTTTTTTTTTATTGGGGGGGGGCGGCGGGAGGATGCACAAGTGACTGCAGAGGGAAGGGGGAAGTACTGTATTTTTCGTTCTATAAGACGCACCAGACCACAAGACGCACCTAGTTTTTGGAGGAGGAAAACAAGAAAAAAAAAATTCTGAATCTCAGAAGCCAGAACAGCAAGAGGGATCGCTGTGCAGTGAAAGCAGCAGTCCCTCTTGCTGTTTTGGCTTCTGTGATAGCTGTGCAGCCTGCATTCGCCCCATAAGACGCACACACATTTCCCCTTACTTTTTAGGAGGGAAAAAGTGAGTCTTATAGAGCAAAAAATACGGTAGTGAAAACGGTTTCTCATGCTTTTTGCTAACAGCATCCTCTGCCGGCTCACAGACTTCTATCAGTGGATATATACCAATATCAGGAAAAATCCCGTTCTTAAAATGACTAATAAATATTCCACCTTTGTTGAACAATTCAGAACTTACATGTTTCAAAATACGCTGAACGTAATAGTTCAACGTAATGTTTTATTTCGCTTCCCTGAGCTTTGTAGCATCGTGTTTAGACAAGTTTGATCATCTTCATTTGTCTGAGGTTGCATCAATGTCTTCAAATGAAATAATGTTTTCTAATCATCATACATTTTCAACAGACACAGAATCGAGATTTCAATAAGTGTGCGCTTGCATTTTTTGAAGCAACACTGCTTACTGGATACCTCTGAACTGCTGTGTTTCATTTCAATTTTTACCATCAACCAAGAGCAACCTTCTGGTTCATGACTCAAACCCAAGTGTCATGGGGCTCTACAGAGGCACTTAGTTTCCACCCCAGAAATCCAAACTCAATCTTTACCATCAACCAAGAGAAACCTTATGGTTCATGACTCAAACCCAAGTGTCATGGGGCTCTACAGAGGCACTTAGTTCCCATCCCAAAAGTCCAAACTCATTACATTCAGCCAGCAGCACAGAACTCTTAAGATACAACAGGATTTTGTAGCCAGAAATTGGTCATTTTGGTCGAGTTTATTTAACCGCTTCCTAGCTTGAGTTTTTGCAGACAGGATTTTCTAGGCATTCATATGACATTCTTGAACTTTGAGACTTCTATTTAAAGTATTGATTTGAAAAGGTGGAGGTGCCCCTGAAACAGATATTCAGGCTGTTGGGCAGATGAGCAGCCTTTCAGCAAGAGGAGGCAGAAACCCTTGCTCTGTCTCTACTGAATGGAAGAGGCACACGGTCATCACACAGCCTGGGAAAAGCGAGAAGGAGGCTACCACCGTTCTTCCCTAGAAGTAGGTGACTGTGCTATACTACAACCCCCTTGAAAAAGCCTGTATAAATAGGGATTTCAAGAATGGTCCTTATTTGTCCTTAACTGTTGCTGTTAAAACGTAATCTGACCCACAAGTTATCCAACAAGAGGTAGTAATCACTGGTCCCATCACCTCCTGGCAAATAGAAGGAGAAGAAATGGAGGCAGTGAGAGATTTTACTTTCTTGGGCTCCATGATCACTGCAGATGGTGACAGCAGCCATGAAATTAAGAGACGCCTGCTTCTTGGGAGGAAAGCAATGACCAACCTAGACAGCATCTTAAAAAGTAGAGACATCACCTTGCCAACAAAGGTCCGTATAGTAAAAGCTATGGTTTTCCCAGTAGTGATGTATGGAAGTGAGAGCTGGACCATAAAGAAGGCTGATCACCGAAGAATTGATGCTTTTGAATTATGGTGCTGGAGGAGACTCTTGAGAGTCCCATGGACTGCAAGAAGATCAAACCTCTCCATTCTGAAGGAAATCAGCCCTGAGTGCTCACTGGAAGGACAGATCGTGAAGCTGAGGCTCCAATACTTTGGCCACCTCATGAGAAGAGAAGACTCCCTGGAAAATAACCTTATGTTGGGAAAGATGGAGGGCACAAGGAGAAGGGGACGACAGAGGACGAGATGGTTGGATAGTGTCCTCGAAGCTACAAACATGAGTCTGACCAAACTGCGGGAGGCAGTGGAAGACAGAAGTGCCTGGCGTGCTCTGGTCCATGGGGTCACGAAGAGTCGGACACGACTAAACAACAACAACATTTAACAGGGCAACTGATCAAGACTGGTAACAGTTGGAACTATCAAGTTATTAGGACTCTGATCTGCTAGGATCCATACCCTGACAGGGTTTATTGCTACAAAACTGTTTAGCATTTCACAACACAGCAGAACCAATCAACATGGAATTGTGCATGTGCTTTCTAGTGACAGATTCAAAATACAAGCGCATGGGATTTTCTTTCCCTGAGCGAAGAGTTATCAGTGTTCAATTGAGCAAAATGTTTAACAGCTGAGCACTAAATGGCCTGAATGCTGCCATCTCTTGGAAACATCCTAATGAAAGTAACTGAGAAATTGGGTTTGTTTTGTTTTGTTTTGTTTTGTTTTTAAATCAGCTCTAGAGCTAAGACCAAAGCAAACCATATTCTTTGTCTCCTCAGACTTTCTTCCAAGACTGATTTGGTATTCACTTTTTATTGTCAGTGCCTAGACTTTTTATCCTGAATCAGTTCTTTCAAATACCACAAGGAAATCCTTGGGCAAATACAATCACATAAGGGACATTAGCCCATATTAAACACGCTGCCTCAATTAAAATAAAATCATTAATGGAGACAAAACCCTTTGGTTAGTATGCACTTCATTATGTGTTTCGCTATTTCAAGAATTCAAAAAGCATTCCTGGGGCAGATACCAAGAGCTGACCAATGACATTACAAGGTTAATAGCCCCGACCTAATCATATTAGAAATATTCAAGTTTCAAAGAGAGTCTATTGGAATCTGCATTTTATTAAACTGCTGAACAGTGCAGAAAGATGGCATTACACACTAAACTTATGCTTTATGGGATTAAAATGTTAGGATCAGAGACTCCATAGAATAGAGTAGGCTCGAAAATGAAATGTTGCATAAGCTAGTGTTAGTGGAATGATCCTCAAAGCCCTTAGGTGCAGATTAGCCTATACAACTTTGTCCTTTTCAATCCTTTGTTTTCTTTCAGGCCACCTTTCGACCCTGAAACTGCTATAATTGCAGCTCTTCAGAGACAAAGTGAAGTGATATGTTGCTGATATGCTTCTTAGGTTGCTATGTTACAGTGATTATCTAATTAGGTACCTGCCTGAAGTGAATAATAATGGCAGCATTTAAACAAATCGATAAAATACATCCAATCAGTTCTTGGCAGGCCTTTATACCAGTTTTTATATATACTGGCTTAGAGAATAACCATTCAACTTTATGCTTGGGCAGCTCCATATAGGACTTGTATACCGTAAATGCTGACATATAAGACAATCTTTTAAGTGAGCCCATTTAATTGGTCTGGAAAGCAAGTTCCACTCTCTGAAAGTGTTGGTAAAATAGAAGCTAATATAATAAAACATTAATGCTGTTTTTGCATCTTCTCTGAAAGCAAACATAGAGGTACAAAAGGAGAAGAAAGAGGGCAACTCTGCTAACGCAACAATAAAATCATTTTCTAGATGTTGCAGGTTAAACTTACTTCAAATAAAGTGATTGTAAGGTTAATGCATGAGCAAAGTCTGCCTAGAACATTCTGCCAAGTTTTTAAACAAATAAAGATGTACATCCTAGTAAACATTGATTCAGAGTTTCACGATGAATTACAAAATAAAATGAATAGGATCAACAGAAGTGTAACGTCGGATACATGTAATATATCAAAAGCAGAAAATAAAAAGCTGTTTGAATGCACAACAGCTCACAAGCCAGATTGTCATTTCCTAGAGGTCGGAGAGCATAAAAGTTGGTAAAAGGCACATTCTTGAAAAAAAACACCATAAGTGGTTCTAGGAGTCTCTCCAGTTCCAGAAACACCCCGAACTACATTCCTGATTCTTCTAGGACCACAACCACATCCAGTTCATAAAAAAACCTAGGATATCTCCTTATTGCTATCATTTTTTTTTCCTTGAGGTAGATTGATAAGACCACCACTTCTCTCTCTCTCTCTCTCTCTCTCTCTCTCTCTCTCTCTCTCTCACACACACACACACACACACACACGACTTGCTATATTAGAGCCTAAACTAAAGTTTGGCATCATAGTAGGCTGTAAGAAAAGTGATTCTGCTAATTGTAGCCACTGTCCTAGGGTCAGAATGTCTTAGGCAATCCCATCCCATGATCTCATCTTAGCTGGAGATTGTCATGGGAATGGCATGTTATAGCTATACTGGGTTAAATAGACTGGATGTTTAAATCAGAATATTCCCCTCCTTCACTACTGAACATTTGTGTCAATTCTATTTAAGTTTCTGAAAAGGTAGATTTAATGTAGATAAATGTAGAACATTTCTAAGTGCAGTACAACCTGTCTCATGATTTGTGTGCAAGATGTAAAATTCATTAATTTACATTGTCTATGCTTAATTGATCACAGTGCTAAATGATGACTCCCTTCATATTCACCCCCATGACTTTGACGTTGACTTATTGTTCATTTCTTTAGCTAAAGCTGGGACATTTGAGATTTTCACAGGGCTGAAGAAAAATAGATGCAAACGCTTGACGGTGCCAGGAGATAAAATAATTGTGCATGAAATTTAACTTATTCAACATTAAAATACAATGAGAACAAACGACTCGACATATTAATTCTATGTAGAATGGTATAATGGCTGAAATTGAAGGAAGTGTGGTTTCTGAACCACACTAACATATGCCTAGACTTACCTTTATTAATGTGAGTGATATACGGCTCTTTCTGGCCTCAGCTTAAGTTATAATAGCAGCTTTATGTTGGCCACTGCTTCACTAAGTGGTAAGTTCACAAGAGCGTATTTTATTGCAGCCGAAAACTTGGGACATTTTGATTGATCAGCTTAGATCGAAAGATGAACCCCCTAAAGTTCAGGTGTCCATGTCCCAGTAATAATTTTCAAAAGGGGAGGGGGAATTAAAATGACCATGTGACCGGCTGGCTGAAACATAGCATATGTCTGAAGTTCCATGAGACCAGGAGCCACTCCAAATTACCTCTGTATGTACAATGCACGCAGGCAAGATTTATGACAGTGAAGGTAACCCAACAGCCCTTGATCACATATGTGAGACAGGGCACATCCCTCTTATCTTTCTGCAAAACTCCAGTGGGCCAGATGAGCCAGCTTTGTATCAGATAGCAAAGTGGCCATTGCTTTTTCCTTCCGTTGCCTTTTCACCTGGAATAAGCCGGGTCGGTACTCCGACAACGAAACAAGCCTGCCAGCAACACAGTCACACAAACCATATAAAATGCATACTCCCTTGATTACTGTCCCTCATCGCAGTGGTGAATGTCTCTTTGCTGGAGGAAATAGTCCCAGCTGCCTTGAAAGAGGCAGTGGTTCTTAAGAAGTCCTCCCTGGAACCTGAGCTACCATCAAATTGCCAATAGCCCATTCCTGGGCAAGGTGTTTGAGAGGGTGGTGATGGCACAGCTTCAAGAGTACTAGGATGGAGCCAATTATGTGGATCCATTACAATCTGGTTTCAGTACTGCATTTCAGCTGTGCAATTCTCTCTCCTTGGAAGCACAGATGGCCACACTGCCTACTAAGAACTCATCTCTTCCCCAAGCTTTTGTAGGAGCTGGCTGAGTCTGCATAGTACACTATGTGTTATTCTAGTGCTACTAGTTTTACCAGCTGCATTGTTTCCGTGTGGGTTTTTTTGTTTTGTTATGTTTTTTATTGCTGCTGTAAACCACGTTTGCGGTGAAAAGCAATCTATAAATTCAATAAATAAAATAGTTGCATCTGAAACAGTTTCAAGGAAGACGTCTGCTTATTTCTTTTACTGAAAACAAAGGCTACTTCACTTACTTGAAAGTCTCTTTCGTCTAAGATCTCCTTCTTCCATCTGACAAGGAAGGCAGCACACACATATAAATGGAAGTGAGAAAATCCCTCTGGTTCAGACTGAGAAAGAGAGAAAGAGAATTTATGTCTAACCAGACAATAACTGCAGTTTATTCATTATTATATTCTGTCATTTTTCTAGTTACTCCAAAGTTAATTAGCTCCAGGAGGTAAAATTGTTGCTGATTTTTATGATTGACTTATTCAATCAAACTCCAAAATCAGATCCCAAATAATTTTATCTTTATTTCAGGTGGGGAATTGCTCACCAGGAACCAACACTATTTCAGAGTACTCTATCCAATTATATAAAAGGCATGCTGTATCAATTAAGCTTTGCAGTAAGCATCAAGTAAAGATTTCTGGTGTCAGTCTTTGTTTTGAAAACTGCCTTGTGTCAGTGAACCATCTTTTGTTAAGAGGAATAGACGGTGGGGTTTTAATCCTGTTTATTCTCCTTGACTTCTTGATTGTCTTTGTCACCATTTAGCATAGTAACATTATACAGTGCCTGCCAAAACTGAGAATATGAGCATCGCACTGTGATACGATACGATGATACGATACTATACGATACGATATCTTTATTGTCATTGTCCCTTACGGAACAATGAAATTGAAAACTACATAAAACTACCATAAAACTACATAAAACTACTACAAAACTACATAAAACATTCAAAAACCCCTAAAACCTCTAAAACCCCATTTTAAAATACACTATACTACAGAGACCCCTTATGCTGCGTTTAGAACCAGAATTGCATTAGGGTAGAAACTGTTTTTCAGGCGGCTAGTCCTGGCCTTTGGAATGATGCTTCCATTCCTACCTGTCAGAAAGGAAGGAAGTGCTTGCCCCTTGAGACCCAGCTTGTGGGATACCACAGAGATAAATCTTATTTCCCATCAAACTATTTAACATCAACATGAAGCTGAGATCATTAGAGCTTCTGAAGTTGAATGTCCTCAATACAATACCATTACATCATGAGAAATCCAGGTAATTACAAGCCAGTTGGCCTAGATTTTTTTCCAGGTAAATTGGTGGAAACTATTATTACAGGTAACACATTATTAAGCATATGGAAGAAAAAGTCTTGCTGAGGAAGAATCAGCATTGCTTCTGCAAAGTTAAATCCTCTGTCACAAGTATTTGACATCTTTGAGTATGTCATGATGTACTTGGACTTGCACAAGGCTTTCGACAAAGTCCCTCCATCAAAGGTCTGAGTAAACTTAGCAGACACAGGATAAGAAGTTGGGTTCTCCTATGGATTATTTCTAAATAAACAGGAAATAGGGGGTAGAAGCAAACAGACAGTACTCAAAATGGAAGTAAGCTGTGAGATTCCCAATGCTATTTAAAGTGTTCATTTAAAGTGGGATGAGCAATGAAATTCTGGCATTTAAACTTGAGAAACATGGAATACCTTGACATCACATTCACTGGTGAGGTCTGAACTGATGGTAACTAAGCAAGAAAATCTGGAGGTCATGGTGGATAGTTCAATTAAAACTGCTCTGAAAAGGGCGAATTGCAATTGGGGACTATTATTAGTATGCCACTGAATGCCAATTGCTGGAGAATAATAGCAGAAGAGTGCTAGTACTCTTCAAGTCCCATTTGTGGACTTCACTGTGGATATTGTGGACTTCTGACCAAGCAGGCCCTAATGTTCTCAAATGGAGGTTTGGGGGGCGGGACATAAGCAGTTTTCAGTCTAGGTCCAAGACGAACTAAACAAAGCCAGAGAAGAAACTGAACACAAAGTTCATCAGAACCTTCAAATAATCTTTACCAAAAGTGAACACTGCTGTTATACAAGCTACATCCAACGGCTCTTTCAAAATAATTGTAAAACATGCCATTTGCTCCGGATATTTTCCTTTTCCACATTGCGTTCTAATACTGTTTTCCTAGGCTCTTTTAAATCAAATCAAATAGGCTTAAGTATTCAATTCATTAAAGGAAAAATGCATATTCCCTTTAGATTTAAGAATTCATCATGGTTCAGAGATAAAACTAGGCTACAAAGTATTTCAAACAGATAGTCTTGGACAGTTTTGGAAATTGAGCAAAACACCTTATGCATAATTGCCTTTCCCAGCACCTGCTACCTATTATAACTTTCCATTTGCAGCCCTTGAAGTTATGACTGGTTTCATCTTTAAATGTATAAAACGGCGGGCCAATAGCTAAAAGCTATTTTTTGAAAAAAATAAAAAATATCAAATATAAACAATGACCTTGATTTAAATATTTTAGCAAACGATCTTAAGACAGATGTACAGCCTTCCAGAAGACTTATTCTGAACATATTAGGCATGACTCGGAGCGCATCACCACAGAGGCATCTGTCATCATCAATAAAAATCATTTAGAAGGTTAGCATCACAAATATTACATTGCCTTGCAAAAAGTTTATCGCTTCTGTGGATGAAATCGAAGCCATTATTTCAGACTTGGCCCACAAAAATCTCATGAATTAATCAGGGGGTGGACGTAGACCAGTGGGAAAGTTAAAGAAGTAAAGCAGAACATGTTCTTGGTAACAATGCACCGCAACAGTTGAAAAAGAAATTGCTTTTATCTATAGAATACTGCTTAATTGGTGTTGTTGTTGTTTAGTCTTTTAGTTGTGTCCGACTCTTCGTGACCCCATGGACCAGAGCACGCCAGGCACTCCTGTCTTCCACTGCCTCCCGCAGTTTGGTCAAACTCATGCTGGTAGCTTCGAGAACACTGTCCAACCATCTCATCCTCTGTCGTCCTCTTCTCCTTGTGCCCTCCATCTTTCCCAACATCAGGGTCTTTTCCAGGGAGTATTGGAGCCTCAGCTTCAGGATCTGTCCTTCCAATGAGCACTCAGGGCTGATTTCCTCAAGAATGGAGAGGATTGATCTTCTTGCAGTCCATGGGACTCTCAAGAGTCTCCTCCAGCACCATAATTCAAAAGCATCAATTCTTTGGCAATCAGGCTTCTTTATGGTCCAGCTCTCACTTCCATACATCACTGCTGGGACAACCATAGCTTTAACTATATGGACCTTTGTCGGCAAGGTGATGTCTCTGCTTTTTAAGATGCTGTCTAGGTTTGTCATTGCTTTTCTCCCAAGGAGCAGGCGTCTTTTACTTTTGTGCTGCTGTCACCATCTGAAGTGATCATGGAGCCCAAGAAAGTAAAATCTCTCACTGCCTCCATTTCCCCCCCTTCTATTTGCCAGGAGGTGATGGGACCAGTGGTCATGATCTTAGTTTTTTTGATGTTGAGCTTCAGACCATATTTTGCGCTCTCCTCTGCAAGTGTATTTCGAAACGGAAATTGTGGGCTGCACATTGCCATGCCATGCAGCGGGTGGGGAAGGGTAGCAAAGTTTAAATTTGGCGCCCCAGCCCTTGTGCTGCCTTCCCAAAGCTGGAGCTTTGGGAAGGAGGCACGAGGCTCTGGCAGGGTCCTAGCTGGGAAAGTGCTAACTAGGCTTTGAGAAGGAGGCAGGAAGACTCTAGGACCATATCAGAGCCTCCTTCCCAAAGCCCAGTGCCTTGCTTTCGCAGCCTTGGGAAAGCAGTGCAAGGGCTGGGAGAGGTGTCAAATGTTGCCGAGGGCCGCCAAAAAGGCAACAAGGGCCACACACTGGACCACACTGGAAACTACAGTGATATATATTACTCCCCCACACAAAAAATATTTGTTGATATCACAGTCCTGGGCACTGTCCTGCCTAATAACAAATGCAGGATGATTAAGAAAAATCAGTTTTTCCGTTCAACCCACAAGTGGCTACTCTTAATGAATTTCCAAACGCTACGACTCTGTACTAACCCAGCTCTGGGAATAAAATGCATGTTCAGTGTCTGGTGGGGCTGTGAGAAAGTCAAGAGTTTTAGGGGTGTATAGACGAAGAATTGGGACGGAGGTGGCGCTGGGGGTTAAACCACAGACCCTAGGACGTGCCAATCAGAAGGTTGGCGGTTCGAATCCCCGCGATGGGGGATGGGCTGGGAGAGGTGTCAAATGTTGCCGAGGGCCGCCAAAAAGGCAACGAGGGCCACACGCTGGACCACACTGGTTTAAAGGGTCAATTCTTAGCCTTGGAAGAGGCTACAAACCTAACACCATTTTTATATCATTTCTAATAACTTTTAAAGTTGTAACATTTTAGACCTGCAATATGAATCTTAAAGGTATCAAATATTAACAGTATTCTTTCAAGTGTTGTTTTTTTTTAAAGTACCACACCGTTAAATATTAAATATTTAAGACAATACGAACTATGAATAAGTTTTTGTCATCAAAAATTCCTACCCTCTGAAAGGTAGAAAACTTTCAGGGGGAAATAATTTTATGAGTCTAGTCTAGGTAGAGGAAATTAAAACGGTTAATTTCAGGCTGAAATAAATCTAACAGCAACTGCCTCTGATAGCCCTTCAACAAAGCTCATTCACCAACCAAGATTGTTTCACCTGGAAAAGAACATTTATAGACTCACAAAAGGTCTGATGTTCCTGGAATGAAGTCCAAAGGCATCTTCTAATTTGGAATACAGCAATATAGTCATACCCCAGGTTGAATGTGCTTCAGGTCAAGCATTTTCAAGTTACACTCCGCGGCAACCCAGAAGTAACGGAACACGTTACTTCCGGGTTTCGTCGCTTGCACATGCGCGGAAGCAGCGAAACGCAACCCACACACACACACAGACGTGCAGTCGCGTGTTACGTTCTATTCAGAATGAGAACGGGGCTCCAGAACGGATCCCGTTCACATCCAGAGGTACCACTGTATCCTAAACTTGAGATTGTCGGATAATACGGTTGGATAAGAATGCAAGCATCCACAATTCTATTCTTTTCTGCCTCCCCCCTCCCTTTTAGAATAAACAGAGGTTGACAACTTGACATTTCATTTAGCGTTAGGGGAGAAATGACAAGTTTATATAATATTTCCTCCCTTCTTAAAACACATTAAACTGTTATTTGCAGATTCCTCTTCAACAAACATCCTGCAATTTATAAACCATTTAAGAATATCAGAAAGACACATCTGCAGTAACTGATCATCCCTCCAGGGAAAAATATAGGTATTCCCAATTGTTAAACCTGCTACCAGCGGTAATGGCATTCATCAGTGATTTTCTTGTGAGCTTTTACAATGGCCTTGCTACTTGACTGCAACCAGCTGTAAAGCTTCTTTATTCTGTTATCACATCCGCATGAGGGAATGAATGCCAAGGATTCAATAGTCCTGCTAAGGAAACAGAGTCACACAGTTGGAATAGCAATAAGTAGACTCAATTGAAGGCATCCTTTCACACTCCCTCGCTTTTGCAGAATGAATGCATGAATGACAAAAAATTAAAAAATTAAAATTCTCAGGTGCAGATGCTGAGAAAGATATACAAAATATAAATAAAATATAAAGCAGAGCATGTCACTCTTTAAAGAGAAGGGTCTGGAGAGGATATAAACTAATGTCGCATCATAACAGAGATAAAACTGACAGGCTTTATTTTGCAATTGAGAAAGTACAGAGGAAAAATCCTAGAACCCATTCTATTAACAATAAGATGCTCTGAATTTCAACCAGAGATCATACTTCCTAAACTATCAAACACTTTTTATGCTTTCTTAGGGGATGGGAACCTGCATGGTTTCTACGTTGAAGAGATAAGCAAACTGGGGTAGTATTGTAGGTGTCTGAATTCTCATTTACTTCCAGCGCTTATAGCTTTGCAATCACTCAATCAGTTTATTACGGCCATAGACTGGCAGTTTAAAAATAGCTAAAATGCAAAATTATAAAAGCAAGATAGAATAATTATAAAAAAACAAGCCGGAATAAGATCAGGGAGATAAGAGTCGCTGACCAGCAGGTTAAAAAAACTAGAATTCCAACAGTTGAAGACCGGGGAGGAAGAGTCATGTGTCTGAAACACAAGATTACATAAAATGTAGCATGATTCTGTGCATCTCCTATTACCCATAGAAAAACCATGATAAATCAAGGACAGCAAGCCTTATAGAGGCAACATTACTATTACATTTATAGCTATGCACAAAAAAGTGACTTGTTCTGCCGGGTTAAAATGTTTAAAAACTGGTCCTAATTGGAAACAGCTAACACTGATGTGACAAGATCTATCTTGCACATTTAAGACAAGCCATGAACTTCCTTGCTTACCCAAAAGCCACAGTTCATCCATATATCTGACCAGAAACCAAACATCAATGACAAGAGGGAGAGCTAGGGAGGTGATTTGGAAGCAATGGGCAGGCTGCCAAGGAAACCACTTGCCAGACTAAGCGACTTTCATTCATGGCTTTGGACTAGTTGAATGTTCTCAATTTGAAAGATTTAGATTTCATACAAAGCAGAAGCTCGATTCCTGATCATTAAACATTACTCCACTACTGCAGCTTCTGCATAGACTCTGTACTGGAGTCTTCTCACTACAATTCCCATCAGCCTCACCCAGCACAGCCAATAGTCATGGATGATAGGAACTGTAGTTCAAAACATCTGGTCAGCCCAAAGAGAAGGCTCCTATGCTATGTTTCAGATTCATTTCAAGGTGCTGGGTGAAATTTTAACATCCTTAAATAGCTCAGTTCTGATATATCTGGAGGAGTCCCCGCTTATTTCACATCTCCAATATCTGGCACTGTCTTCTGGTCTGGTCAGTGCCTGGGTGGAACCCCTGCGTTCCATGAGGGCAGCATAAAAATGGAAGAAATAAATAAATGATATCAATCAGAAGAAGCTCTTAAGTGCACCATCTGTGAAACAATTTAAGACCACAACAGCCTGTGGGCAAACCTTCTTAGCAATTGCTCTTCAATGGAGGAAGCCTAGAGCTGATTAGCTGATGAGGCAATGTGGAACAGGTTTTAATATTTGACTTATTTTAGTTAATGTTGTTATACTTTTTCAAAAAACGATGTTTCTATAAATCAGATCAAAAATTGCCACACATTTTTTCCCCTTTTGTACCAGTGAATCCCCTCTGAAGAGCTCACTAAGGTCAAATGAATATTAACCATTACATTTTTACACTGCTACATAGACATTAAATAACAGGGGTTTTCTTCCTGGTCCTTTCCAAAAACTTCTCATCCGCTTGCTAGTTAAACCTTTGTAACGATTACTTCTTCTGAAACCCATTTCACTGTGACAAGAGTCACATCCTTGCTTTTTGCATTGGGAAAAAATACTCTTATACCGACTCCGATCCCTGATGAATATTTGGATGTGGGGGCTTTGCAAGAGAGGTTCCTATACCAGCACGATTAAATTAACGCAAATCAGTTTTGGCACCATTTGTTGCCATGGGAAAGACTGACAGCAGCATCCACAGATGAATTAAAATTAATAGTGGCATCATCATGCCTTTTCATCTTAACTTCCTGAAATGAAGGTCATACAACTCCAAACGGACCTGATGGAACAAAGGTGCAGTCAATATCCCATTTAAGTGGTCCAATTCCCACTTAGTGGAGCTGGATTGTAGCTTGATTTTATTTTTATCTTGAATTAGCACATATATGCGTATCTGACAGAAGTTGCATTTTTTATGTTTCTGTGGAAGCAGGCTTCAAAACTAAATTTTCTACTTCTTAAAGATCTCTGAATTGCCTAAGAAGAAAACTAGTACCAACAATGTACCCTGCCAATTTAGAAATAACACTGCAGTAATTTTTTCCCCAATTCAGCATGTTGCTAGATATATGCTAAGTGGAGTTCCTTTAATATTATATTTGCATATTATTGCAGTACAGAGCTTTGAGCAACCCAGATTCAATGTACATGGGTATGGAATGCAAGCATGTTTTTAATCTGATTTTGTGGTCTCCTGAATCCTGAAAATGCCATGGGTTAGAATAAAGGAGATCTTGCACATCTATTCTGCAACCCTGTAACATAGGGGTGGTGAAATGGATTTCACTGATAGGCAGAAACAGAACTTCCCCAGTGTCACAGGCTACTTTAAAAGATGGATGGCCCTGACCACAATCTGGGACATGTTTGCAAAAAAATGGTACCTTATTAGGTGCTATCCTAATTTTAGTCCCTCGGATGTACCGTATTTTTCGCCCTATAGGACGCACCGTCCCATAAGGCGCACCTAGTTTTTTTTTGGGGGGGGGGGAATAAAGGGAAAAAAATTATTTCCCTTCCAGGCCCGAGCTTCCCCCGACCCCAGCCCCAGCCCAGCCCCCAAACAGGCAGCTCTCTGCAAGCCGTGGGAGCCCAGCGCTGGCTCCCGCTGCTTGCTGAGAGATCCGCGAAGCCTGGACGCGCTGAGCTCGGTGCGCGCAGGCTTCAGCATGCAGGCAACTCTCCACAAGCAGCGGGAGCGCTTCCGCTGCTTGCGGAGAGGTCCGTGAAGCGTGGAGAGCAGAGGGGTCAGTGCGCACCGACTCCTCTCGCTCTCCAGGCTTCAGCGAAAGCCTGCATTCGCCCCATAGGACGCACACACATTTCCCCTTCATTTTTGGAGGGGGAAAAGTACGTCCTATAGGGCGAAAAATACGGTATCTTATAGGCAATTGCACCCACATCCTTCTCTCTTTCTTGAGGGGGAAAAAAAGCCTGCTTGTACTATAGAAATCATAACATTTCAGAAACTGTACCCTGAATTGCTAAGGTGTTTTTCACACACAATGTGGAAGTACCTGCTGAGATACTTCTTCAGAGTCAGGAATGTCATTTGCTGCTTTGAAGTGGAATTGCCCTGCTACATATCAACATTATGGAAAGTGCCTTGTGACACCATAAAGCCTAACAAATTTATTACGGCATAAGCTTTTGTAGACTACTGTGCATTTCAGCAGATACGGGTAGTGCTCCCCCGAGCTGTAGTTGGTGTTTCTGTACACACACCCAAACACTGAGAAACTACAGTGATATATATTACTCCCACACACAAAAAATATTTGTTGATATCACAACAATCCTGGGCACTGTCTTGCCTAATAACAAATGCAGGATGATTTAAAAAAAATCAGTTGTCCCGTTCAACCCACAAGTGTCTACTCTTAATGAATTTCCAAACACTACAACTCTGTACTAACCCAGCTCTGGGAATAAAATGAATGTTCAGTGTCTGGTGGGGCTGTGAGAAAGTCAAGAGTTTTGGGGGTGTATACACAAAGAATTGGGACGCAGGTGGCACTGTGGGTTAAACCACAGAGCCTAGGACTTGCCGATCAGAAGGTCGGAGGTTTGAATCCCCGCGACTGGGTGAGCTCCCATTGCTCAGTCCCTGCTCCTGCCAACCTAGCAGTTTGAAAGCACGTCAAAGTGCAAGTAGATAAATAGGTACCGCTCCGGTGGGAAGGTAAACGGCGTTTCGTGCGCTGCTCTGTTTCACCAGAAGCGGCTTAGTCATGCTGGCCACGTGACCCAGAAGCTGTATGCCGGCTCCCTCGGCCAGTAAAGCGAGATGAGCGCCGCAACCCCAGAGTCAGCCACGACTGGACCTAATGGTCAGGGGTCCCTTTACCTTTACACGAAGAATTAAAAAAGATGTTCAGAACCTCAATTGAAAAGAAACCATAGACATTCTTACTGAGCATTGTAGGGGGAGACATCCCACAAGATAAGAAAAGATTATTTGTATATGCCACAGCCGCTGCCAGACTATTGTTGGCAAGAAATTGGAAAGGAGATACCATCCCACAAAGGAGGATTGGATAAACAAATTGTGCAAATTTATAGGATTGGCCAAACTAACAGCAGCCATAAGGAACCATTCTAACCAGAATTTGAGGAAGGAATGGCAATCTTTTGAGGGTTATATGAAAAAACACTGTTCCAAAAACAATATGTTGTTCTGCCTAGATTAAGTATGTAAAGATGATTTAATATAAAGTAAAATCAGCAGTGACCAGATATATTAAAGATTAAAGGATGCCAAACTGAGGTGGGAGGAAGCCACGTGGGTATATAGTATAGTTTCACTTAATTTGATAAACACAGAGTTTGAATTTGTTAATATGTAACTGTACGATTTTACAACTGTAACTTTTCATTATTGAACAATAAAACGAATATAAATAAATAAAAAATGCATGTTCAGATCAGTGGCACTGGCATGAGCACCAACATGGTTCCACAGTAGGCCAACATCTTTAAGGCTGACTTAGAACACCACTTTCTCAGCTTCTTCCAGAGTAGATAAAAACATTACATTGAATCATCCGGAATCATGGACAGAAAGCATCTGTGCTATTCTAGCAGGACTTCACCAAGTTCAACCTTACACTGCTAAGCATACTTACAGGCTTTGTACTTCTGCCCAAAACACACCACAAAATCCACAGGACCACAGCAAAGATCTAAGATGAAGCCACATTAGGTTTGGACAGAGACTGACAACCAAAAATATTGACATATGGCATTCCTTAGACTACAGTTACTCACCCGAAAGAGTGAAAACACAGATCAACAAGGCCAGATTGGTAACCAGGAATTATCTACCACAGGAAAGACATAGAAGCAGCTGTCGACACCTACTGCTCCCAGGTAAAAGCTTTTGTGTATCATAAATTATCTACAGCCCATATGGGAAAAATGACACAAACTGAATTAGGCTGAACATGCTTAGAAGCTACTGTGCAACTGGAAGTACTGCCTGATTAGTGTGTAACAAAACTAAGGCTTCCCTATTAACAAAAAGAAAGATATTCCTATAAAGCTATTCTATATCAATGAAACACCCCCCTCCAAAGTCTACACAACAGTGTGATGTGACAGAGAAACAGCAGCACTAAGAAAAAACTTGGATGTGATAGCATATGTGATGCAACAGTCAAGATGATCCTCCGGATTATGAACTTCAGCCACAGAAAGGGCTGTTCTGCTTTTATAAATTATAGAAGGGGGAGAGGGAAGAGACAGTGGTAGGAAGAATCTCGAGTACTTTCACTCCTTTAAATTGAAGCTGCCAAGAGTCATCTAGGGAGAAAATGTCAGACAGACAAGATGGAATGAAGCTTTGAACAATACAATCAAAATCACAAGAATACTTGAGAAGGGAGAGGATAACTCTAAACCCCAGACTTGTTATTCCACTGATGAAATGCAAGCCCAAAATCAAATTAGCTTCACATTCTTCCTGCTGTGCCAAGAGGCT
This sequence comes from Podarcis tiliguerta, assembly GCF_965153285.1. Taxonomy (NCBI): domain Eukaryota; kingdom Metazoa; phylum Chordata; class Lepidosauria; order Squamata; family Lacertidae; genus Podarcis; species Podarcis tiliguerta. Next base: position 10,792,724 of record NC_139543.1, on the reverse strand, counting down.
TATGCCAAGCAAAATTGTAAGTTGCTATAAAACAGAACTAGGCTATGGAATAAAAGGATGGGATTCATCAGTATTTAGGATCACTGCCTCAAAAAAACAATAATGTACATGGAATCTTTTTGTTGCAAGATTGTGTTTAGAAGCTTTCTATGCCACACTTAATTTTGGCAACAAACCCCCATTACAATATCCTTTCTTTCAGCAAAAAAATTCTCCCAATGTTTGCTTTTACAATAATGGCCATTTGGGAACATTACTGCCAACATTTTGGCCCCTCTTCTAAGCTTACTCGACCTTATGCAATCTCCACCGCAATCCAGCACCACCTATCTGTTCAGGAGGTGATCATAGAGATCCTTGCATACAGCAGAGTAACGGTACTCTGCTGCTGAGGAAGCAAATCTGGGTAAGTAGATATGTATTAGTTTCTTTTTCATGTTATCTGCCTTCTGCTCAATCTGCCACCTACAACTCTCTTGCCTGGCTTCAGCCTCAGTGACACCATATAAGGACCACACTTGATTGCATTAAAAAAAAAACCTCAATACCCCATAGTTCAAAGAGGAGGGAGGAGGTTATTCCAGCCACCAACCCAGAAGACATGAAATTAGTTGCTCTCTTCAGCCACTTGGGATTTCCTGTTTCACTCCCACTCTTGCTCTGGACAAGGGCTCAGGGTTAGCAAGACTACGGGGATAAGGCAGAAGACAAGAAACCACTTATCTTGGGAGCAGTAGCAAGACATTGCTTCTTGGACAATGAGGCTCAGATCATTTTCAGACCTTAACAAACAGTTTGTGTATATATGCTCATACTTTGCCTTTTATTAAAAGTTTAAATGTGGAGACATACAAAGACATCTCTATTGGGGAGGGGATTTGTTTGGGATATTTTCCCCCAGATTAATGTGGTTATTTAGGAGCACAACCAAGCATGCTTGTGCACCTGTATATAGTTATACTCAGATTTATATACTACATTTTCCATGTCATTAGCTGCTGAATGTTTTAACTTTCCGTTTACGAGTGAGATTTTTATTCAAGTGCTCACCTTTACAGCTACTTACAGACTTAAACCATTAAACAATGTTCAGCTCCCTTAATTGGGAAATGCATGTAACCCAATATTAGACTAATCAACACTTACTATTATATGAAATAAAATTTAGACACATTAAAATAATAAGCTAGTTGAGAATGCCCGAGTCTATCTGGCTAATTGGGCAAGACAGTTGGATATTTAATAACCACATATTAGGTTGCAACAACCAAGACTAACAGTTCAGATTTGTCCTACATGCCATCTTTCAGAAATATTCAAATGCTTGGAAATGCAATAAATCTCCCCACTGCCTTGTTTCGTTTTCTAGTGAACCACTGACCACCACCATTAAAGCAAAATACTTGCTGCAAGTATGAAGATTTAATCTGTACAGAATCTGAATAGTTTACTTCCCGGAGACTGCATTATTTTAATTAATATTGTATTTGAAATAATAATTGCCAGTCTTCTCTTTGGAAATAATCAGGAGCTCTCACTTTCAATAGAAAGCCTCAAGAGGCGGCTAATATAACTCGTCTCATGAACAGACCATTCTTGCCAATTAGTAGGCATCTTCAGTCTAATGCTGGGGTATCAAAAAAGCATGGGAAATGACAGAAATGGAATTGTTTGGTTAAAGATTAATTCAGAGTTAATCAACAGAAAACTACAGAGTTCCATATAAAATACCCCTCCTATCCCTTGAGCCCACCTTCTCCCATATTAATCTGCCTATGCACTAGGGCTATTTCTGGAGGTCCTATTTTGTATCCTACTTCCCCACTCCCAGACATGAGCAGAATGGATGCAGAGGATGGAGCCTTGACTGTAATGGTGCCTAGATTGTGAGATTCTTTTCTGAAAGGGGGAGGGGTTTGCTAGGTTTCACAGGGAAACACACAGAAATGGAAGCATCCAAAAATGTGAACTAAAAAGGGGAATTGTTTCTCAGAGATACTGGAAAGAATGGTAGCTTATTGTTATATTAGCCCAACGCGTTTCAGCTCCAACGAGCTGTCTTCATGGGTTTATCTCCCTTGTTTCTTGTGTTTTAATGACCTTCCAGGGCAAAGCTCCTATGGAATCTCCATGCCTTTAAAACTGATGGCTTCTGAGCCACTGATAAAGAAACAAATGAGATAGAAACCCCCCCCCCCCCAAGAAGGCTCATTCGAGCCAAAATGCTTTAGGTTTCAGATGACAAGCTTAAGACATTTATTTGAGGACAAAACCAATAATTAACATTTCCATACTTAATTCTTTTTACTGCTGACACAGAATTATTGTTTAGGCATATAGTTTACTGCCTTTATGTATACAGTGGTACAGTGGTGCCCCGCAAGACGAATGCCTCGCAAGACGGAAAACCCGCTAGACGAAAGGGTTTTCCGTTTTGGAGGTGCTTCGCAGGACGAATTTCTCTATGGGCTTGCTTCGCAAGATGAAAATGTCTTGCGATTCCTGGGGGTTTTTTTTCGCTCCCCACCCCCTTTTTCTAAGGCACTAAGCTGCTAATAGCCTTTTAGCAGCTAATCCGCTAATCCCTTAAGCCTTTAATAGCCGCTAATAGCCGCTAAACCGCTAATAGCGCTAATCCGCTAATGGGCTTGCTTCGCAAGATGAAAAAACCGCTAGACGAAGAGACTCATGGATCGGATTCTTTTCGTCTTGCGAGGCACCACTGTACCTTGGTTTGCAAACAGTCTGGTTTCCATGTTTTGGATTACAAACACGTCAAACCCGGAAGTGTGTGTCCCAGTTTGCAAACTTTTTTTGGATTACAACCCTTTTTTTTTTTTTGGATTACGAACAAATTTTTTTTGGAGGCCCCATTGGCAAATGCGTGCCTTGGGTTACAACCTGTTTTGGTTTACAAACGGACCTCCGGAACAGATTATGGTTGTAAACCAAGGTACCATTGTATTTTGATTGTTTTATATGTGTTGTTTGGCATATTGCTTAGCTGCATTGAAATGTATGTGCGGGTGGTGGTTCAGACATTTCAAATAAAATGAAATGTCAATGACAAAAGATTTTTTGTGAGCCTTCTTTGGAATATACAGCTCTCCTATATGCAGCCATGAAAGACAGCTCATTTTTAATAGTGTACTCATAACATATGTGGGGCATATATAGAGTTGCCATATTTTGAAGAGAGAAAAAGAGGACGCTATGACCACTCTCATTTTAAATACCCCTACTATATGTAGACTACAGAAGCTGTGATATATTGCTGAGGGGGGCAGGAGAAGAGTAGAGGAAAGCAAGTCTTCAACCACCAGTTATGTCTATGTCTCATGCAGAAAGACATTTTGGCAAAATAAAAAAATCCACCCAGAAAGAAATTTTATCCCAGAAAGAGGACATGTCCTGGAAAAAGAGGATACATGGCAACCCTAAATCCAGGCTATCTGTTGCTGAGATATATTTATGTCATCAACTGGCAAGTGCCAAGCAATTAATATATACATCGATTTTGAGAATTGAGGCTTTGTTTTTGTTTTTTTGTAATGTAGTGCTATCAACATACATGGCACTTTACAGAGTAATATAAACCAGTCCAGTTTGCAATCTAAATTTTGAAAGTAGGGGAAGGGAAGGCCAGAGTAAACGAGGGAGATACAAGGAAGCGTACTTGAGAAATATTGGCTTCATTTAAGTTTAGGGTTAGGGGTTGAGGCCAAAAGCTACAGACCTCAAAAGGGGCTTGTTGTTAAAGAACGAATCCCTGTATTTTGTTAGAGGCATTTTCTGTGCTGCTCTAAACCCTCTTCTCATAATCTGTCTGCCGTCTTGGTAGCTGCAGCACATGGAGGTGACATCTCCAAGGACTTGCTCAACCATGATGAGGGCAAAATCATATGGGTGTGCAGTGATCTTGAAAGAGACTCTTATTCCCTCCGCTAAATGCAGATAACCATAGGCAAACGTGCTCATCAACTTTAGTTTCAAATATCTAAGGCTCCTAGAATGTCAAATACTCGGAAGCTCAACAGAAATCGGCCAGCTCTGTTTCTTAAATCAAGTCTATACGGGAGAGGCATGCGGCTTCAAACAGCACTGTGCTCCATAATGAGGGCTCAAAGCAGCAGTTCACCTGGTATGTGTCCCAAAGCCTTATGGTGCACCGCAGGGGAACTTCTCTCATCAACAAGTTATTCATCCAGCGGAAAGCAAACTGAAGGTATTTCACCTCGTGTTGTTCTAAGTGTCTGTGTACTTGCTCTGAAAGAGAAAAATTGAAATAAGTTTACCAAGAGGGCTCTATGCAGCATTAATCACAAGCAGTTTTTTTAAAAAAACCAACAACCCACCCCCCAAATTCAATATTATATAAGCAAGCAATTTCCTCCAAAGAGGCCCAAACAGAAACAGCAAGTAATTTTTACACCAGCATTGTAGATGACGTTCATAAGGATCTACTGACAGGTTCAGTGATGAATAGTTTCCATATATTTAAATAACTGAATGAAAATCATACTGCAAGTACAGAGTTTCAATACAGCTACTTGTTTCTGGCACACTGATTTAGTCCCAAGTTTGTCCTAGTGCTTTTCATTTCTTTTTTAAGTATTAAATGTTAAGATGTGATTGTGTGACATTGTCAACTTGTCCTTTTAGAATGTGTCTGCTGCATGAACACAGGATGGAATTGTAGCTTAAAAACCAAGCCGTGAATACATTATCTTTTTTTTTAAAAAAAATTCTCATTAAAAGGCAGAATTTCTTTTACTTTACACTGCATGCACACCACTAAAAACAAGCTATGGGGAGTTAAGAGTTACTTATGATTCATGTGAACATGTGTGTTTTAAAATTAAAGCAGCATCGAGTATCCTCCTTAAAATAAATATTGCAAGTAAATAAATTAATAAATACATATAACGCGCAATCCGACAACCAAAATTTCTGGTAGATCTGTGACTGAATGGTGGTGAGGCCCAAGGAGATTTGGCCTCTTGACGAATCGGTACTACAATTTACCCCTACATTGCTTCACAATGAGTTTCCTCTTCCCCTCCTAAATTTTCAAGACAGCAGTGGGTAACCTCCAAACTGCATGCCCATTTAGGTTTGGCATGGTTTCTAATTTGGCCTATGAGGCCGTTTCCCCCAAGCTACACCCACCTGCTACAAATCTGATGTCAGATATGAGATTAGTTGAGACCCAGCTGCACAGAAAGCATTGGGAACCTTGCAGAGCATTCTTCACTGTATCTTGGCAAGCAGGGCTTGCATTTGACGCCTCTTAAACATGGCGCCAGATGCAAGTCTCATGACGATCAATTCCCTATCAGAGCTTCTGAGTGTAGCTGGTCCCTGATAGAGTTGGGTTTTGAGGACAGTGCCAATGAGATGATCAGCAATGGCTGCAAAGTCCATGTTGCCAAGGATCCTCCTTTGCAGTCCCTCCCATCAAAGCGGACCACTAGGCTTAGCAGAGAAAGAGCGCCCCTTACCCCTGGCGTGCCAATACTTCTAAGAAGAAAGGCAAGACAAAAATAACACACACACTAAGCAGGGGTTTCCCACATTCTATATGAAGCACAGAAGCCGGGGATTTTATCTTAAATTTCCCCACATGCAACCCTTACAACTCCAACTCCCTGGGTGCCTGAGCACTCACAAAATTCCCCATGAAGGGGCCAGGAACCCACAAATTTTGGTGCCATGGCTATGCACACTGCATGGCACCCACGGTTGCGAGGCCATGTTGACACTCCTGCATGCTATAGAGCACAAACATATATGCAGCGAGTCTTGAATGTGTACCTGCCAATACTGATAGAACTGCACTGGTCTCAGAGGACTCAGAAAGACCATTGTCCAATCAACAACTGCTGCTCAAAGCGAAGAATGAGAAAAGCCTACATTTCCCCTTAGCAAATATAGTAGGAAATGCAAAGCAGTGAGATACGGCGGAGCATTTAACTTGCTTAAGAATGTGTCATAGGCAGGCACAAATACCGTAGGTTGACAAATTTGCTGCATCACTTTAGATTTAGAAGTTATTTCAAGCTAATTGAAGCATTTACTCAGAGGTAAATGCAGCAGCTACTCATAAATAGTAGATTCCACAGCCGCTACATATTTACTTCGGATTATTGGAAAGCCTCTGAAAATAATGAAAAGCTACAAACTGGGGCAACATATTTCAAATCACTTTAGAAAAAATACAAATTTAAGCATACTGAATTTCCTGTGGGCTTGCCTCTATTTCTCCCTAACATGTTGAAAAATGGACCACTAAGTGCAAAGCTTTATTTGCAATTTATTTTATAATATATTCAGAGACAAAACGAAAATGCACAGGCTGAAAAGATTCATTCCTCCTTTTTTATAAGTAATTGTGAACAGATGTTATTTCACCGATAAAGGTAATTTGGCTGGCAATAATTCCAAATTTAAATTTTCCATTTCACTGATAGTAAGCATGCAGATGTAATGAATGACTCGGCAGATGTAATTATTGCCATCTTTCAGACTTAAAAGTATTTTTTCATAAAATACTTATACAGCAGTTTGCGATAATAAAATTATGCTAAATCTTCAAGAAATAATAGTTCTTGTATCAAAAGAAATAAGGGGTGGATTTGTTTAACAGTCTTCTCAGCACTTTTTAAAAAAACTTATAGTAACCTATTGAAAATGTGCTGATACAGGTCCTTCCATTAAAAAAAAAAGTTACACATGCATATTTTATACCATGGATTTATGTGTGTTCAGTCTTATTAAATAACATGTTTATGCAAAATGCACTGTGTGTTGGTACCTAGAAGCATAATCATTTCATACTCCATTCTTAAGTAGAATATAAAGAAATAGTGTTTGCTAAAAATGACACCCTGCTTCCATATGCTAAGAAAGTTTCTTTCATTACATCAGATGTTTCTCTAAATTCCCATCTTTGCCAAGTTCCTAACTGCCTCAGATTTTGCAACTAAGCAATTTTGGTGAAGGCTGAAGTCTAGCTGAATACCTGCTGTTCGCCTTCCTATCGCTACGCCTAGACTTCATGCAATCCTACCATCAGGGGATATCTAGGAGAAGAGATAAGCTGCCCATTAAGAAAGCCAGCCTTAACAACTAGCAGGATGATCCGGACAGTGAAGCTACTTTGGGAGGAGCGCCCACGTTGCAAGGGTGGGTCATTTGTATGGTCATTAGATGCATCTGTAACTGGCCATTGCCAGTACTGGCATACACCATACAGTACTGACTTGCACCCAGTACTGTAACACTCATTTGCAGTAGTGGATGTTGTGCTGGGGTGGCAGGACTTATCTGACCTTCAGCTGGTTGTGTTGCTGCTGCCTACTGGGAGCTATAAGGGGAGGGGCAAAGCGGCAGCAAGTTTGGCAAGGTACAAGAGAACCAGAGTTTGGCACTGGCAAGATAACCAGATTGGTTACGCCAGTGTGTTTGCAACATTGCCTTTCTCCCTCTACTCCCCAATAAGCACCAGCATCACAGCTGACCAGAGTGCAGGTGAGCACTGCCACCCCAGCCCATCATCAACTACTGAATGTAATAATAATAATAATAATAATAATAATAATAATAATAAATCTGGCTGGGTTTCCCAAGCCACTCTGGGTGGCTTCCAGCAAAATATAAAATCATAATAAAACATCAAACATTTAAAGCTCGGGTTGTGAACGTAATCCGTGTGGGATGCACATTTGCAATCCGCAGCAGTGCATCTGCGCATGTGCGGGTTGCAATTTGGCACTTCTGCGCATGTGCAACCCCCACAACCCAGAAGTAACCTGTTCCAGTACTTCCGAGTTTTGGCGGGTCCATAACCCGAAAAAACGCAACCTGAAGCATCCCTAACCCGAGGTATGACTGTACAGGGCTGCCTTCAGATGTCTTCTAAAAGTTGTGCAGTTCTTCATCTCCTTGGCATTTGATGGGAGGGCATTCCACAAGGAGAGCACCACTGCCAAGAAGATCTTCTGCCTGGTTCCCTGTAACTTCGCTTCTCGCAGTGAGGGAACCAACAAAAGACTCTTGGAGGTGGACCTCAGTGTGCGGGCAGAACGATGGGAGTGGAGACACTCCTTCAAGCATACTGGGCCAAGGCAGTTTAGGGCTTTTAAGGTCAGCATCAACACTTTGAATTATGTTAGGGAACCCTCCTATTGATAGTCTTTGTCTTCCTCTCCTTACAAAGATCTACAATCATGAGACAGTCCTGCTTGTTTACCCCTGACACTCTAGAAAGCCCTTCTTGGTCATCACCACTGAAAATCAAGGTTACCTAGCTTAACCTTTCTCCAAAAGTCCATTATGACTTAAAATATGGTACTACTAGACAAAAAGAAAAGAAAAAAGTCATTGCAGTTCAACCTCAAATAAGTTTCGTTCGTGCTGAACTTCCCCAAAAGACAAAGTTATTTTCAATCGATACAATTGTTTAATGAGGCAGTAAAATCTACTGGTAAGACACTGAACCGCTGAGTTCCATAAAACATGCAGAAATATCACACAGCATAAGGTTGGGAAAAGGGCTTGCTATTTCATACAAGATGCTGAATTTAGTTCTAACGCTGAGCCTCTAAATCATCCAACTTTAAAACACCTTAGAAAAGTAATTAAAATTGTTTTTCCTGTAATGCTTGGCATGCGATTTAAAACAGCTTTACTGAATTACTGTAATCACATTTCTTATAAATATTGTAAAATAACAAATCCTTTGAAATTGAAAGCTTAATCCACAGGGTTGGAAAACAATTCCCTTAGAAGATGAGAAGAACAGGTTATTCTGAAGATCCTACATTTATTACAATACATATGTGGTCCTCACAATATATGAATGAAAAAACAAATGCCCAGAACGAGGATTTATTCCAGCAAGGTTATGGGTAAAATTCTGTCCTCAGTTATACCACTTGGAAATCAAGAATGCAGAAACTCTGAGACATCCACCAATGTTAAGTGACCCTTTCAGAACTTGCCAGATCATGGTCCTTAAAAGAGAGGTATTTTAATAGAAAACAACAGAGGGAGAAAGGGGTTAGGAAAGAAAAAACTTGTATGTGAAACTGTTTATACATATTTTTTTTAAACTGCATGTATTAACATTAATAGAAATAAAGGGCTCAATCCAAAGAATTTCCTTCCATTCATCATCTGCAGGGCAAAATGGAAAAGGCAATTTCTCCTTCCCCCTGCACTACCTCCGATGTTGTTCTGGAGGGTTCCCAACCCTATAAAGCAGATTCAGCAGCTGAAAGATGCAGGAGGATTGGTGAAAAATCATTCCCCCTTTCAGTCTTTAGGAGGGTTATATAATCCAGCAGTCCTGAGACCACTGGATCTGATACAGCGTAATATGCGTATTCAGAATCATTTTATTTTTGAGAACAAGAGAGAGAGTTGGGTGGCTGAATACCTAAAATCTCAGCTACATTAAAATCTTCATCTAGGCTCAATTTTTGCCTAGGGGCACCTCTCACTTCCATTCTTTGGGAAAGCAGCTTCCCAGTATGAACCAGGAGCCTATGAAAATGACTGAACAAACAATGAGACTGTTCTTTCTAACATATATGTGCATGTGTGAGAGTCCTGTTCCAGCCATTCCATTCTATTCCACTTCCCTTCAACCTTCCACCCAGTTGCCAATGGTTTCCCCCCTTTTCGGATACTCAATGCCCTTGAGTTATTATGGGTCTGCTCAGAGGGTTTTCCCCATTTTTTTTATATACTCTGCAAACGTCTTGAGTTACTTCAAGTCTACTGATACCTCTTCTTTCATGCATGAACGCTGTATTTTTGCCTATCGAGGCATGGATATACAAGTAGGATACCGCAACCAAATGTTGTGCGCTGGAGTGCTTCTGAATAGGGTTTCAGCCAGTTCCCATCCACCCTATGTTTTCTCCCCGCTGCCTCCCTCCCAAAAAAACCTAGTCAGCTGGCATTTCATGCCCACTGAGCATGTTCAGTCCTCACTGTAAAACAACCTAAGCCCCAGCCCTGCTTTTCTGTCAACAGAAAGAACTGGGGACTAATGGCTCAAGCTCTGATTCTACTGCATTTTGCTTTGCCTTCTCTTCCCATTGTTGTTGTTGTTTAGTCGTTCAGTCGTGTCTGACTCTTCGTGACCCCATGGACCAGAGCACGCCAGGCACTTCTGTCTTCCACTGCCACCCGCAGTTTGGTCAGATTCATGTTTGTAGCTTCGAGAACACTGTCTAACCATCTCGTCCTCTGTCGTCCTCTTCTCCTTGTGCCCTCCATCTTTCCCAACATCAGGGTCTTTTCCAGTGAGTCTTCTCTTCTCATGAGGTGGCCAAAGTATTGGAGCCTCAGCTTCACAATCTGTCCTTCCAGTGAGCACTCAGGGCTGATTTCCTTAAGAATGGATGCGTTTGATCTTCTTGCAGTCCATGGGACTCTCAAGAGTCTCCTCCAGCACCATAATTCAAAAGCGTCAATTCTTCGGCGATCAGCCTTCTTTATGGTCCAGCTCTCACTTCCATACATCACTACTGGGAAAACCATAGCTTTTACTATACGGACCTTTGTTGGCAAGGTGATGTCTCTACTTTTTAAAATGCTATCTAGGTTTGCCATTGCTTTCCTCCCAAGAAGCAGGCTTCTCTTAATTTCGTGGCTGCTGTCACCATTAGGCTCTTCCCATTAGGCACAGCTTAAGATTTTAACTTTAACTGATTGCAGCATCTTAGAACTGGAAGGGAGGCATCTATATTCCCCCATCACACCCTGAGTCTGCCACTAGGGCTGGGTTTCTGAGAGACAGCAGCACCAGCCACTGAGAAAGTCCTGGCCTTTGTGGATCTCACATCTAGCTGTGTCAACAGAGACTCTGCCACAAAATGGCATTTGTCGGACCATCAGATAACTGGTGTGTGTGTGTGTGTGTGTGCATGTGACTTGTACACACCCGTGCCATGCTGCAGTGACAGTTGCTTCACTGTCTGTTTTATCATGCTGCAAATACATTGCAAACTGCTTTGAGAATTTCAATCACTAGGTGGGATGTAAAGACTGCTAAATAAATAAACTTATTAAAACCACAGATCAGTCACCTTTCCATTCTGCCAACGGGCTTTTCTGGCTGCTGGTTATCATCAGCTTAACTTTGTGACAGGTGCAGAAGTTGCAGGGAAGCTAAGTAGCTTGTGGAGGAAAGATCTTATCCTTTGAGAATAAAGCCATATTTTCCGGTTGACTGGCTACATCTAATAACCAAGCCATAAATATTTCCAACCTCACATATTTTAAGCAAACATCAGGGATGATTAACATAAATATTATTTATCACTCCACTTTTTCATTAAAGCACTTTTCCATTTAACATTCCCGCACCCCACTCACACCCTCTTTCCATCTTAGATTGTTCTAGCAGAGCATATTTGTCACCACGTATCAACCTTCTTCTTAATTCAAGCCTTGCTATCTTCATTAACCAGTTATGTTAAGACGTGCAGTGATTGTTCCTCATGTACAAAAAAAGCTTGCCAATGGTTTGGGCAAGTACATAATGCAAGATTCCTACCAACACGCACATACACACAGGGAAAGCTAAATAAAAATAAAAATAAATCTCTGTCTTCCAGAGTTTGTACTACGGCTGCAAGAGCAGGAAACCAGGAGGCTTCTGAATATTCCACCCATTCCTTTAACTCAGGAGAGCTAGAGAGCCATATTTAATTTCAAGCATGGGTAAACTTCCAACCAGATCTCCGGGTTGGAGTACAAGGGCTAAATGAAGAGCCAGGGAGCATACTGCCTCCCAGTTGCAACTTAGAGATAGTAGCATACCTTGCCACATAATTGGACTATCCAGCTCAGTATTGTCATCTCTGATTGGAAGAGGCACTCCAAGGAAACAAGACAAGAGTCCTATCTGGAGATGCCACAGAGAGACTGAGTTTGGGACCTTTTGCAACAAAAGCGTATGATCTACTGCTGGAAAATGACGCTTCCCATGCAATACATTTACACCAAGGGTGTCATTCGTGTGAGGAAGGATCAAACCAATGCTTTTCGCAGACAACAGCTGCTAACTAGTAAGTTATTTGCGACTAGGCATATTAAATAGCTTTCTTTGATGGCAACTCATGCATTTCATCACCATCAGTTATGTGAATGTTCACCTCTAAGCACAGCCAATGTCACTATCAACAATCTAGATTGTTCAAATACAAGCAAGCAAATATATAAATTGTTGCAGTAAATGCTGCTGCAACAAAGCTTACACTGTGCATAATGAAACAATAGAAATCATCTTCCTAATAAGTTTAGCCACTGTTGAGTTACTTGCGTAACAGCATTTTTTGACTTACACACACACACACACACACACACACACATAACTGACAGGCAGTGTCACAAATATATGCTTAGTTCTGCTCGGCATTGCTGTGCTCGTTAATTTAACGAACTATCAAGAGAATATGCTTAGAATGGGCAAGCACTATCTCTCAAATTTCATTTAATTAAACTCTGCTCCAGCAATATGACAGTCAGCATTTCATGATGGGAATTGTTTTAAGGATGAAGGTAGAAAATGTTTCAAAGTAGTCCTGCGAAAAACATGAAAGCATAATCTAAAATTACCCTCGCACCCGCTGTAATTTATCTCCAATATTAAAGATGTTATTTCCAAAGTTGGTAATTAATTGGATTCCACAGAGAAATTATTCAGACATTCCTGATAGCAAAACGATACACAAAGGCACAAAACATAGTGCCAAAGGACAAGTATAAACAACCACTGCGACTCTCCCGAATTACTACAATCATTGAGCTTAATGTAAAATGAATGCTGGCTGGCTTTTGTATGTAGCCATTAGTCTGCAGCAAAAAAGATTGGCATTGGATTTTGATTACATTGCCTTAATAAAAAGTAATGAGAGTGGCGCATGCTCTAGTGGCTTTCCTTTAAGTGATACAGTGCAGTAAGTTTGCAAAAGGCCACTATGCCACAAGTTGATTAAGGGTGACACCTCGCCTGAGAAAGGCCACATTATGGTAGAGACGGATCACTGCACTGGTATTGCCCAGGCTGCTAGCAAAGTCTTCTAACTAAACCCTTTCAACCAAGCCACGTCCAGTCTCGCTTAGTTTTCAAGACGTACCGTCAATTCGGCTAACCAGTTCTTCCAGCATTTTCACTTTCTTCTGAATACCAGGCTGAGCAAAGGTGTAGTTATCCTAAGGAGACAAGATCATAAAGCAAGCATGTTGACAAAGAGATACGAACACAGTTGCTTCAAAAAAGAAACAGCTGAATCAATGTCTTGCTGGCAGCTGACTTCAACCTTGCAGAATGACCAGCTGAGAGTGGGTAAAATTACCATTCAAAACACAGTCGGTATCTCAACAGAGGCTCTGTCCGACTTGCTTAAGTAAAACGTGTGTATCAATAACAAACAGAAACATGTCTATTAGGAATCATGCAAAAATGGCCATGGTTCGCTGCTAGATTATTTCTTTTCCTTTCCGTGGCTGTGGGGAGAGACATGATAAACTCCCCAAGAACATCAGACATTCCCAAGAATGCCCACCTTACAACAGAATAAAGAAGCTGTAGCACCCCAAGTATTGTTGGACTACAACTCCCATCACCCCAAAATTTGGTGATCCTGGTTAAGGTTATATGAGTCCAACATCTGGAGGGCCACAGCTAACCCACCCCTGTGTATTTTTAAAATCTGGAAACTTCCCGGTTGATAAATTCCATAGCATAACTTTCCACCATGGGTAGCAAACCTGCAGGCCATATTAGGCCAACCACACCAGCCTCCCGGTCCCCTAATCTACTAGATTGGCCTTTGATTCCCTGCTTTTGAAGCTCCCTGGAATTGGAGGGGGCAAATTCAAAAGCTCTCACTGGCTCACATCTGGGTGGGATTGGGAAACAGATTGCTGCTTCTCCCAGCTCACCAGATCTCTCATCTCCACTGAGGAGCTGAGACAGGCAGCAGACCGCCAAGCTCTCCAGCCCAGCCCCACATCAGGATACAGGTCACTCGCCAGGTCAGCAGAGGAAGGAGCAATTCACATCCCATAACAGCGCACATCCTCGTGTGAGCATGTTGTGTGTGCATGCAAGTGTGTGCAACATGTCTGTAGCATATGCCAGCTGTAGGTATCTACAAATAGGTTCTTAAATTTTGCTCCATTGAGTTATTGGGAGTAATCAGAAAGGGATCAGACCAGACCAAAAATAAAATAAATTGGAGAAATTTATTTCCATCAGTAAACAAAAATGAAGAAAATATACAAACTTGGCAAAAACTGAAATATAATAAAATGTATGAATAAAATATAAGAAAGCAATTCATAAATGGAAAACAGTATTAAATAGGCAAACAGCATGTATATTAATAAGCCATAAAACTTTTACCAGTCCAAACTTGTTAAAAGCTTACTAAATTCCTAGCCTTATAGCAGTTTAACCTACAGATTAAGGAAGGGGAGGGGTTATAGCTACAATTTCCAAGCAGCTTCTGTGGTCTCAGGAGTAAGTTGAGAAAGCTGAGTCTAGGATCTAGTGTATAGGATCAAGCATAGTACAAATGGAAACTAAACACATGCAAAAAATAAAAATAAATGGAAAACATTTTAAATCTGAACAGTGAGGTGTGTGCCACACAAGGGAATAAAGAGAAAATGAACTCAAAGTCAAAACCTATGAAAATTGCATCTATTCAAAATTGTTCATCAGCCAAATAGTCAAGGCCCTAATGGTGAATTCAGAGAAAATGGTGAAAAGCAGCTTCCAAAATTGAAGCTAGGGACTAGCTACAAGGAAAAAACAAACAAACAAACAAAATTTCTCTCAAAGAGAGAGCAAAAAAGTGAACTGGTCTCCAAAGGCTTCAGAATACGCAAAAATCTGTAAGAAAAACTTGAGTCTAGGCAAAAATAAAATAAAGAAAAGAAAGAGGAGTGAGTTCTAGCACTGAGTACAGTCTCTTTTTGGTCCCTGCTGAAACCCAAACTTGTCAGCATTGCGATTTGTCCTTTTCTCTCTCCTCATTTTTTCTCACTCAAATGCAGTTCAGTTGGTTAATGGCAGGAAATGGGACAAACACCTGCAGAAACACTTTCCCACTGTTTCTGGGCTTGATGCAATCCCAAGCCTTATCGAAGCACAGGGAGACTCACAACAGTTACCCAGCGTGGCTACTTGCGGGGACAGAGGGCATGGGGAATCAAGCCTGAGCCAGTTGACCAAAGTTTTTCTTCCATTCCACTGCACAGTTTCTAGAGTGCTCATCTTCACCATAGAGATATTTACCCCCAAAATTGAGCTCAGTAGCAGTTGCCACACATACCACTGGTATGATGTGCCTAAAGGAGCTGGTAAATTGGAACACTGTCCTCAGGCCAAAAAGGGTTAGATTTTCCCATTTCCCTAAAATTATTTCCCCAAGAGTTTGAAGCTCCATTTGCCCACGTGGCATAATGTAGAAGCAGTCCTTAAATAAGAAATGTGCAAGAAACTGCCTTTTCTTCAAAGTATCACATATTCTTGACAACACATCTGTTTTCTTGATAACTTGTTATGTATAACAAGCTTAAACATTACTATTTACAATTGGAGCGGAGCAAAATAGTTTTTGTGCTCTGAAAAGGAATAATGGCCACAAAGAAATTGGAAGCTCTGATCTTAAGTGGTGAAAATAATTGTACCCTGCTCCCAGGTAAGTCTGTAAGATCCAGGTTCTTTTTTCAGTGCTTCAGAACAGAATAATATTTGAGCCACATTAAAGCTTCCACTCCGCTAACCACTTCTCAAGCCTAATTCCCCATCTTAAATCCTCACTGGTTGCTGCAAGACATGTTTTACAAACCAACCTTTCGACAGGAAGGCACATTCTATGCAAGATGAGGAAACTTCAAAAAGGAATGGCAACAAAAACAAAGGGGGTGTTTTAATGTGGTCAGCAACCACTTGCAGTTAGCAAAGGCAGTAAGGTACACCTATCAATAGCTTAATAAAACTGGCAGTGAAGCGTAAAACAATCTCCCTCTGCCCTCACAGGGTCTCAAAA
The DNA here is from genome assembly GCF_965153285.1 of Podarcis tiliguerta. Lineage (NCBI taxonomy): Eukaryota > Metazoa > Chordata > Lepidosauria > Squamata > Lacertidae > Podarcis > Podarcis tiliguerta. Next base: position 10,776,645 of record NC_139543.1, on the reverse strand, counting down.
TGTATTCGCAAATGAATCCCTGATTCATTACGAAGTAGGTGATGCACTGTGCCAAAACTGAAACTTGCCTCTTTAAGGCAGCTTTTTGGAGCACTTCTAAGTTATTGGCCATTCATCTTTGAACCAGGGCATATTCATGAACTACAATTTTTGTTTAACCCGCAAGAAAGAAGGGCTTTTTTGCTGGCTAGGTTCAATTCTAATCCTTCCAACTTCCTTTGGGGTAGGTTCGCGGGTATGGCAGAAGGGGATAGGATCTTCCCATGTGATGCCCACCTGGTGGAAACTCTAGCTCACATGGTCCTCAAATGTAAAATGTATGATGATCTCCGCCAACAATTCTTAGACCAGCTATGTTTCCCAATATGGAAACCAGAGACAAAGGTTATACGCTTCTTATTACAGGGGAGAGGCCAGGAGCTCACCAAGACAATAGCTAAGTTCCTTTATTTGATTTTTTGCAGCCGAAGTATGCTACAGGACCCTGCCTTTCCTGGAGACCCACAGAGGTGAAATAGATTGCTCGCCTCTTCTTCACTTTGGCAAATGATTGTACTGTTGAAATGGCGACAAGATCTCATTGGCCTACTTATTCTGAATGTTTGTAAATGATGCCAACAAAGGTTTGATGATGATATTCATGAGCATCAGTGAAGGCAATGGAAGAATCCTTTCCACAACCATGTGTAGTGGACTGCCATACAGACCAGGATTTTTTTTGCTTCTTCTTCCCAGCATGCTTCCTGGACAAAACTGTACAGTGGTACCTCAGGTTACATACGCTTCAGGTTACAGACTCCGCTGACCCAAAAATAGTGCTTCAGGTTAAGAACTTTGCTTCAGAATGAAAACAAAAATCATGCTCTGGCGGCGCGGCGGCAGAAGGAGGCCCCATTAGCTAAAGTGGTGCTTCAGGTTAAGAACAGTTTCAGGTTAAGAACGGACCTCTGGAACGAATTAAGTACTTAACCCGAGGTACCACTGTATAACTGCCCTGTTGAATGTGACCAAAGACTTATCTATAGTCCAACATCCTTTTCCCTCCACTGGCCAATCAAATGACTCTGGGAAAGCCTACAATAAGGATATGAGGAAAATGTTATTCCCCAACAGTTGGCATTCAGAGCTGCTTTGCGTCTGATCCTGGAGAAAGTGCATAGGCATCATGACTAGTTGCCATCAAGAGCCTTATCCCAGATCACACTGATTTGCTACTTACAACTGCTCCTGGACTTGGAAAGCTTGACCGAAGTGACCATGCGCTGTTGACTTCAAGGATAGATTACTGCAATATGCTCTACGTGGGGCTGCCCTTGAAGATATTTCAGAAGCTGCGGTTCGTGGAAAATGCAGTGGCTAAGCTGTTATATGACAACCTACCAGAAGCGTGTAACACCAATCTTGAAATAACTGTATGGTGTGCTTGTGTTAACATATAAAGCATAGGCAACCAGCCCAGGAGGGAATAAGACCTTCCAGCTGAAAATGTTCCCTCCACTCCTAGGCAACAGAAGGAGCAGCTGCAGGGAGTTTATTCCTGCCAGAAAGAAACCTGCCAGACTGCACAGATGAGAAGCAAGTTACGAACTGTTTGGCCTCATCCCTGACCAGAAACACTCACAATAAAATAGCAATCATATCAGAATAATCTGCTTTTTAAAAAAGAAAAGAAAACTGTCCACCAACATGTGGAAAAACAGTATGTTTTCAATCAAGCTCAAGAAAGGTTCTACTGATGCACACCAGGAAGGAGAACCAATTTCAAAATGTACCTCATAAATACCAATGTCCTGTTTACATTTCACATTTTTTAAATATGGTGGCATCTACTGCCCTATTCTACTCATCAGGTATATTCTTTTTCAACACTCTTAATGCTGCTATTGGCCACAATGCTAATCAGTTATCCCAATGGTTAGAGAAGGGGAAATCAATTTACCTGAATGCCATCAAGCAGTTTACTCATGCACCAGAAACTGTCAGCTTCAATGTTCTGCAGCACTTCGGCGGGCAGACTGGAAACATCAAAATTTTCCACTTCTTCTTCTGTTTGGTAAAAGAGAGAGGGGAAAAAAGATACACCAATGAAGTGTACGGAATAAACAAAAGGTTTACACACATATACAAGAAAGAGCAATCACTAACCTTATCCATAAACATTAAACCGTACGACCTTTACTAAGGACTAAAAGCACTATTCAGCTAAACCTGGTGTTTTCGAACAATCATTCACCCCTGATATTAGAAATGCACAGGAGCTTTAAAAAAATCAAATCAAATCCACTGTGGAAACTTAAAGGACTATGGCACACCACCATAAAAATCTGAAAATGCATGAAATCTATCCACAACTAATTCCAGCCCATTTCACATCACAACTTCCAAGGCCAACCAAGATCACCCTCTTAAGATTACGTGTGTTGAGTTAGGATTGCAAGGGCACAGAGAGATGTAGAAGTGTCCCCAAGAGTAATATCATACCTCTAGCACTTGGGGACGCATATTTGCTGCAGTATACACAGAGACCCTACACTGAAGGACAAGTTCCCGTTACGTTTTCTGCTCCAAGCCCTAATAGATCAGCAAACAAGTGTGAATAGGTATCAGCAATGAATAAGTTTATCAGAATTGTAATTGCTTCAAAATTAATTGCTATAAAGTTACATTCCTCCCACAACTGCAGTCTACTGATATCCAACCCCGTCCTCTGGAAAAATAATGAAATGCTTGTTAAGCGGCAGTTGTTGCTTAGCTTAGATTTGCTTTTACTAGTGATGGCAAAGAAAAGATATCAAAACCAAACTTGATGGCCGTTTTTGACCAATGCTGTACTTGAGACTCTAGACTAAATTTACAATTCAATCCAGGCTAAGCAAACCCAAGTGTGCCTGACTCTGAGGGGTCTGTGGCCCTAAGATCCGTTTTCCTGCCAAATAGCAACATACCTCAATTTCCATATGCAAACCCATGGTAATAATAAAGTAATTTTTCTTATGTCACAGAGTAATGGTGCATTTTAGAACAGCTGCTGCACAGTCAGTGAGGTGAGCCACAAGTCAGGACAAAACCAGACCTATAGTTCTGTTTTATGTTCAGAAGGCCTGGCAGGAGGAAGATCTGTATTGGCTAGTGCATGGGTAGGCAAACTAAGGCCCAGGGGCCGGATGCAGCCCAATCGCCTTCTCAATCCGGCCCCCAGATGGTCCGGGAATCAGCGTGTTTTTACATGAGTAGAATGTGTGTTTTTATTTAAAATGCATCTCTGGGTTATTTGTGGGGCATAGGAATTCGTTCATTTATTTTTTTTCCAAAATATAGTCTGCCCCCCCACAAGGTTTGAGGGACAGTGGACTGGCCCCCTGCTGAAAAAGTTTGTTGACCCCTGGGCTAGCCAATGCCAAAACCTGAATGCTCTTCAAGAAAGAAGGCGGCAACCAAGATGCTCAAGGGTTGGAAACCATGCCTATAAAGGAACAGTTGAAGGAGCTGAGTATGTTTAGCCTAAGAAAGAGGAGACTGAGTGAATATATGATAACCATCTTCATATATTTAAAGGATTATCACATAGAAGAGGGAACACGCTTGTTTTCTCCTGCTCTGGAGGGTAGGACTCAAACGAATGGCTTTGAGATTCTGACAAAATTTCAGGAAATATTTCTAACAGTGGAACGGTCTCCCTCGGGAGGTTGTAGACTCTCCTTCCTTGGAGGTTTTTAAGCAAAGGTTAGATAGCCATCTGTCATGGATGCTTTAGCTGAGATTCCTGGATTGCAGGGGGTTGGACTAGATGACCCTTGGGGTTCTATTCTATGACCTGATTCACACCAGACATTTTTGCCTGGCTGGAATGCTCCCAATAATGCATTTTGCTTGTCTGGTTGGCAGACAGAAAGGCGTGTGGGTATGTACAGAAACTAACCTACTATGCAAAGGGAAAATCTACATTAATCGCTCTGCTCACTTTTGCCTCCAGTCCTCACCGCCACTATTGGTACGTAGCCCTGAGAAAGCTGCCCAGTAGGGAATGAACCTCTGAAGTTGAAAAGGGTTCCCCATCCCTGCGGAAAGGGGAAGAGAGAAACAATTCTGAGAGGCTGCGTTTGCAGATACCTCTTAGCCTGATGATCCTGTTAGGATCGTCCTACACTTGTGTAAGACCCTGGTAGAGACACATGCCTGACGGGAGCTTCAAAAGCATTATTCAGCCCAAACATCACAGCGACTTGCATCAAAAAGCATCAGCACACTTACGATCCTGCAGAGTATTTGCAGTTTGTGTAACAGAACTCAGTAGCACAGCATTTTGGCTAATCTACTTTATTCACATATAATACACTCGGAGCATTCTGACTTAGCTCCTTCCTCTTTCTCATCAGACAGCAAAGAGAGAAAGAACAAATGACAATAGTCCCATTTCACGGAACACAGTAATACCAAAATAATCCTGTCTCCGTCACTTTCCACTCTGTGGAATAAAAACATACACCGTCACGTGATAGACAACAATCCCATGACTGCAAACACGGATCAAGAATCCTAACAGATCCATCTAGCATTCAAAGAAAAAGAATGTCCAAAGTGTGTAAATGTTACTCCTCTGGCCTTAAAAAAAAAAGGTTTCAAAATCTTAAGGACTACCAGTCTCCACAGTGCAATCAGAAAGTAAACTCTGGGGTGTGCTCAATCAGAGTGGTTAGTTATTTGCCCCATTTTGTCTTCTAGCTCCAATTTCAGCTAAGACTGCCAATGTTCTGCTGGCTGTGCCTGTGTATTTAACTGGTTCTTATCAGGCAAGAATGAGCAGGTGGAACTCTTTCATCTTCAGCCGCAAAGACTCAATGAGGAGGCTTCATCTGCTGGTTTCTGGGTATTATATCCTACTAGATGGCACAGGAATGCTACCAGAGAAAAAGCTGCCAGCTGTAAATTCACTAGCAGATCTGCAGAGCACAGAGGGAGAGAGTGTTGGTTTCTGTTTTCCTTCACTGTGCAGCGAAAGGGCTTGTCACGAGACAGGTGTTTACATTCCACAGTCTGTACTGTACTGTTGGAGTTTCTCACGGGAAAGGGAGACTGGATGTGACGTACACTGGTTTCCTGTTTTTCACTGTTTTTGTTTCTCTCCAAGCTGTCGAGGAGAGAGGATGCTTTTCTGCTCCGGCAGAGGCAAGATGTCTTTCTGTAATATAACTGCTTTGAACTGTAAATAAAGCAACCAAGAGTATGCAGCACGTACTCCTCATCCTTCCGCTGGGCACGGAACTCTGCTTTAACCAACACGTGGTTATGGGCCCAGAAGTCGAATCGGAGTGCCGGCAAAGGATCGGAATGCAGAGGGACAGATCGGATTGGAATCTGCTCTGCGCATAAACATGATTGATGAGGTATGTTGCTACTGCTCCGGGCAGCCTGCCAGCTTCTAGTTAATGGCTTTATGGCTGGACTTTGAACTGTTAAAGCCGTTTTGCCGGGAATAGGAAAATGGCTCCCAGGCTCAAGTTACTATGCTGGGGAAATCGAAAGTAACTTTTAAGTGCGCTTTTGGAATAAAGCAGGTGCAGCAGTGACGCAGCAAGATTTAAAGCAGCATATATGACGCTGAAGGCTAATGCCAGAGTCATGATGGCCCTTCAGGATGCTTGTGGGATTCCTAAGCTCAACAAGAAAAATTATGCCGACTGGGTTTTGTATGCAGAGGCAATTCTGCGGAAAGAGGGTTTGTTTGAGGTCATTACAGAAACCCCCCCAGCTCCAGTTACAGATGCATGGAAAGTTAAGGATTCCAAAGCACGGGGAACACTTACATTGATAGTATCCCCAGAAGAGCTCTGTCTATTGCGTGATAAGACCTCAGCCAGGGAAATTTGGGATTCGTTGAGAGAGGCTCACTTAAGGACAGAAGCTGGATCTACTATGTTTTACTTTAACAAGCTGCATAATATGGCTCTTGCTGAAGGTGGAGATGTGCGTTTACATCTGATGGAGATGCAAAATCTGAGACATGAGCTGCAACAGAGAGGACTCAACTTTCCAGAGGCTGTGTATTCTTTCATGATACTACAATCTTTGGGTTCAGGTTGGGAGTCTGTTGCAACCCAGATTGCTGTGCAGCCAACAGCTCAGCTAACAGTGGACTTTGTTACTGCCGTGGTGTTAAATGAAGCAGATCGCCGGGGTGCTAGCTGCATGGGCAAGGGGGAGTCTTCACAGACGTCATCCCATAGTGCAGTGGAACCACCAGATGGCGCCAAAGCTTTGAAGGCAGTGAAATGCTACTCGTGTGGACGTCTAGGCCATATGAAGAGGGAATGCAGATATCCCAGGGCCAAGACAGAGCAGCGCAGCGAAAGCTCATCGCGTGGAAAAGGCCGAGGCAAAGGCAAAGGTCCGGTGTCTAGGACAACGCAGCACAAGGCTATGGTTTCACGCTTCACTCCAAAGGTTGCAGAGGTCCAGAAGACGTCTAGATCTTTCTTCGTTGTTGATTCGGCGGCGACCCACCACATGTGCAACGATAAGAGACTTTTTGTGTCTTTTACACCGCAGGAAGGTGCGATTCACCAGGCGGATGACCACACTATTCCCAGTAAAGGCTACGGAACTGTTGTTCTTCACAGTTTGGACTTATCGATACAGAATGTCCTTTACGTGCCAGACGCCAAACATAATCTGCTCAGCGTTGGACAACTGAATGAGCGGAACATTGACGTTTCCTTCAAGAACAAGAAGTGCATCATCACAAAGAAAAATGACTATGAATTGCATGCTGAATATGTTGATCGTTTGTTTGTTTTGTATTATGATGATGTTGTGCAGGATGACACTTGTTGCATTGCAGGTTCTAACAAAAGTTTGCATGCAGGATGTATTCATGATTTTCATCGAAAATTTGGTCATTTGCATTTTGAGGCAGTATCTAAAATGCCTGCCTTGGTTGAAGGTATGACTATTAGACCCTGCAGGTACCACATGAAGTGCAAAGCATGCGCAGCAAACAAGGTGAAAATGGCTGCGAAAGGTAAGGTGTCTAGTAGGCAAGCTACGGAACCATACCAGATTATTCATGCTGATTTGGTTGGACCACTAGCGCCCTCTTTGGGTGGAAATAGGTACTTCATGGTTCTCATTGACGCATTTTCTAGATATATTTTTGTGTACAATCTCAAGCAGAAATCAGAGGCTTTTCCTAGGTTCAAGGAATTCTGTGCTTGGTTGGAAAATGTGCATGGTAAGAAGATAAAGACTCTTTTCAGTGATCGCGGGGGAGAATTCACTTCTCAGCAGTTTGAAGCTTTTCTGACTGAGAAAGGAATTCAACACGATTTGTCTAGTCCTCGCTCGCCATGGCAGAATGGACTTGCGGAACGGGCAAATCAGACATTGCTTCAAGGGTTAAAAACCTTGCTGCATGATGCCAATCTTCCAGAGAGTTATTGGGCCGAATCTCTCTCGTGTTTTGTTTACAGTTACAATCGCAGGTTATCTTCAGCGATTGGTTGTACCCCCTATGAGAAGATGTTTGGCAAGAAGCCATACATCAAACACATGAAAATTTTTGGTTCTGACATGTGGGTTCATTCACCACAAAATTCAAAGTTAGACAAGCGTGGATTGCATGGTATCTTTCTAGGTTATCAGAAAGGGTCTTACAGAATAATGATGACTGACTCTAAGACAATTAAGCTCACGAGAAGTGTTGAATACAATGCAAAGTGGGGGGAGAATGTGGGAATTTTCCAATGTTATCCTGATGACAGTGATGAGACTGAGGATAGTCAGAAGCAACCACAACAACCCACACCCACTGATGAAGGTTCTGAGTCTGAATCTGAAACTGAATCGGGTGATTCAGAGGATTTCAAGAGTGCGAAAGCCTCTATGCGACCCTCTGAAAGCTCTGATCAAGAATTGGAAGAACCATTGTTCACAATAGGTCGCTTTTCTCCTAAGAAGGAAGAGGAGAGTGTTGAAGACTTAAGGCTAATTCGTAGGTCACAGAGAGCCACAAAAGGCAAACCTCCAAAGAGATTTGCTGATGAATTTGCTACGATAGCAGTAACAGCTGTTAAAAGCTCCAAGAAGGTATTTGAACCTTCAAGTTTCCAAGAAATCCAGGGTTTGGATTCAAAGGAAGCTGAACCATGGTTAAATGCCATGAAGGCTGAGCTTGATTCCTTGGAAAGGTACAAAACATGGGAGCTAGTTCCAGTAGTTCCAGGAATGAAACTGCTTGGAAGCAAATGGGTCTTCAAAGCGAAGACTGATCAAAATGGCAAGATAGTCAGACACAAAGCCAGATTGGTAGCCAGAGGTTTTGCACAAGTACCAGGTGAAGACTATCACGAGACCTACTCACCCACAGTGAGGTATGAAAGCATTAGGCTTATGCTCAAGCTAGCTGCAGAGGAAAATCTACACATTAGTCACCATGATATTAATACAGCTTTTCTGTACGGATCTCTGGATGAATCACTTTATATGCTTCCACCTGATGGCGTACAGGTAAAACAGGGATTTGTTTGTGCTCTGAAGAAATCCCTTTATGGTCTCAAACAAAGTGCACGGTGTTGGCACACAAAACTCACTGAAGTATTGTTTTCTCTAGGTTTTCAGCAAGGGAAAGCTGATCCATGTGTATTTGTCAAAGAGGAGGGGCAAAAGAAACTGTACTGTTTGTTTTATGTTGATGATTTATTATTCTTTTGGAAAGATGTCGCAATGTACAATAACGCCCTAGCTCAACTGAAAGAGCACTTTGACATGAAAGATCTTGGTGAGGTAAACAACTACCTATCTCTGGAAATAGAAAGAGATCAAGATGGTAACATTCTAGTACACCAGTCACGGAAAATTGCTGATGTGTTAAGCAAACTAAACCTGATGGATGCTAACCCTGTAGACACACCGATGACAACAGGTTATCAGGTAGATGACACTGGAGAAGCATTTTCTGACTCTACACTGTACAGAAGTGTGCTAGGCAAGCTAAACTTCATTGCCAGATGTTCAAGACCAGACATTGCTGTTAGCTGTAATTTGCTAAGCAGACAAGTCAACAATCCTAGTGTCAAGGATTGGAAAGCTCTGAAACGCATAGCGCGGTATTTGAAAGGCACTATGCATTACAGACTGAGATTTAACAATCAGAAGTCTGGTGGTCTTGAGATATTTGCAGATGCAAGTTTTGGAAGTGACACTGAAGACAGGAAAAGTACGTCTGGAGTTTGCTACATGTACAGTCAGGCTCTGTTTGATTGGTCATGCAAGAAGCAAACAACAGTTAGCTTAAGTACTTGTGAAGCTGAACTGAATGCACTGTCTTATTCACTTAAGGATTGTGAATGGTTGATACAATTGTGCAAAGATATGAAAATTCCTGTCAAATGTCCAATCCAGGTTTACCAGGACAACAAAGCATGTTTGGCTTTGCTGAAGTCTGAAGGTTGTAAGCAAAGCACGAAGCACTTGCAATTAAAATTGCAGCATGCTAGGGAATGTATTCAGAAGGGACTCGTAACGGTGTCCTATATGCCAGGTAATAAAATTCCTGCTGATGTATTATCCAAGATTGTATCAAGGGATCAACACTGTACCTATGTGCAGAAGTTGGGTTTGTACTGATATTGTACGAACACGCTGCCCAGTGATGTTCACAGAAAGGGGGAGGATGTTGGTTTCTGTTTTCCTTCACTGTGCAGCGAAAGGGCTTGTCACGAGACAGGTGTTTACATTCCACAGTCTGTACTGTACTGTTGGAGTTTCTCACGGGAAAGGGAGACTGGATGTGACGTACACTGGTTTCCTGTTTTTCACTGTTTTTGTTTCTCTCCAAGCTGTCGAGGAGAGAGGATGCTTTTCTGCTCCGGCAGAGGCAAGATGTCTTTCTGTAATATAACTGCTTTGAACTGTAAATAAAGCAACCAAGAGTATGCAGCACGTACTCCTCATCCTTCCGCTGGGCACGGAACTCTGCTTTAACCAACAGAGAGAGTGTGTAGAATATGATGAGCAATCCATACAGACTCATTAAGAATACAGAATAAGGGACCATTTGAATAAAGCAGAGCGAATGCTGAGAATGGAACTGCATGAATAATGTAATCCTTTTAGAAGCAGTGTTAAGATGTCTTTTAGGGCTATCAACAAGTTTAATCCACAAACGTTGCAGCATAAGAATTAAACAGTATGTAGATTTTCTTTTCTTTTCTAAGTAGCAGGACAACATGCATCTTTGTCAATATATAGGTGGATAGGAAGATATCACTGTACAAAAAATCCCAATTATAATGTCTCACAGCAATGTCTCTCATTTTCTTCAGCTTCCTGCGGCGATTCTCATCACGCTGTCTGTGTAAGTGTGGAAGATAGCAAAATAGCTGCCTAAAGAAAAACTGCTGTGACATGCTGATCCAAGTGCTACGGTTGCTGCAAGCACTGCTGTTAGCTGCTGTTTACTCCTTCACAGAATATTATCCTATTCTTGTGAAAATCTCCTCTGAGCAAAAAAAAAAGAGTAATTCATTTAGAAGGGCTTTAACAAGACGCCTTCTCCACAGGAAGCAGCAAAGCAACACAATGAAAAGTGAATTAATTACAGTTTGCAAGATGCATTACTGAATTGTGAAATTGAGAGCAAGACCAGTGATGGTCTTTTGGTGGTTCAAAAGCACCAGAAAGTACAATCAAATTGTGTGGTTGCTGCCTGGATTGAAAAGACTACCACCTATACTCTTTGTGACCTCATGGACCAGAGCACGCCAGGCACTCCTGTCTTCCACGGCCTCCCGCAGTTTGGTCAGACTCATGTTTGTAGCTTCGAGAACCCTGTCCAACCATCTCGTCCTCTGTCGTCCCCTCCTCCTTGTGCCCTCCATCTTTCCCAACATCAGGGTCTTTTCCAGGGAGTCTTCTCTTCTCATGAGGTGGCCAAAGTATTGGAGCCTCAGCTTTTTTGTCCTTCCAGGGAGCACTCAGGGCTGATTTCCTCAATAATGGATAGGTTTGATCTTCTTGCAGTCCATGGGTCTCTCAAGAGTCTCCTCCAGCACCATAAATCAAAAGCACCAATTCTTTGACGATCAGCCTTCTTTATGGTCTAGCTCTCACTTCCATACATCACTACTAGGAAAACCATAGCTTTAACTATACGGACCTTTTGGCAAGGTGATGTCTCTGCTTTTTAAGATGCTGGCTAGGTTTGTCATTGCTTTTCTCCCAAGAAGCAGGCGTCTTTTAATTTCGTGACTGCAGTCACCATCTGCAGTGATCATGGAACCCAAGACAGTAAAATCTCCCACTGCTTTCATAGCAAGCTTCAAATCTGAGAAAGAGACATGCTGTTCTGGTGGCTGGGCCGCACTAGTTTATTGATGCCATTAAATAAGCACTTCCTTCAAGGAGAACTGCATACTGCTACCTCACAATGCATGATGCAACACTGTTTTGAGTTTCTCTGATCCTACACACAACCCCCAGTTAAGACTGAGCAGCTTACAACACAACACCATGTCGACTTTTCCCATAGTAGCTGCGTGTTCTCCATTAATGACTATTTTGAGTCTGAAAAGTTATGACATTTCAAAAATAATTTACCGTATTTTTCACTCCATAAGACGCACCAGACCACAAGACGCACCTAGTTTTTGGAGGAGGAAAACAAGAAAAAAAATATTCTGAATCTGAGAAGCCAAAACAGCAAGAGGGATCGCTGCGCAGTGAAAGCAGCAATCCCTCTTGCTATTCTGGCTTCTGGGATAGCTGCGCAGCCTGCATTCACTCCATAAGACGCACACACATTTGCCCTTACTTTTTAGGAGGGAAAAAGTGAGTCTTATAGAGCAAAAAATACGGTATATCTGCACTTCTCAAAGGTTTTGAAGCAGGACCCACTTCTAAACAAAACTTGGTAGCTTTTGAGCTCTACTCCCCCCTTTAAATGGGACGCGGGTGGCACTGTGGATTAAACCACAGAGCCTAGGACTTGCCGATCAGAAGGTCGGTGGTTCGAATCCCTGCGACGGGGTGAGCTCCCATTGCTCGGTCCCTGCTCCTGAAGCGGCTTAGACATGCTGGCCACAAGACCCGGAAGCTGTACGCCGGCTCCCTCGGCCAATAAAGCGAGATGAGCGCCGCAACCCCAGAGTCGGCCACGACTGGACCTAACGGTCAGGGGTCCCTTTACCTTACCCCCCTTTAAAGCAAAAATAAATAAAAATGCAAGAATATGTATCTTATTTTTCTTTCTTTCTTAATGTTAATAGATGTGTACATAGAATTCAAGCATGACATATTTAGAGGGAGGGGGAGCCGCTTTCTTAAAACGGCTACAGAGCAGTAATGGCATGTTGCTGTCTCAGGGTGGAACCCTGGAAATAAGGAAAGACCCACTAGTGGGGCCCACTAGTGTCATGGCTCACAGTAAGAACATCTGATTTATGTGCTGCTTAGAATCAGTACACCAACTCATGTTATAAACAAGCTATAAAACATTTTCGGATTCACAACGAATACTGAATAAAATGCCACTTCTGTTTCAGTGATACTAAATCACAAAAAAGGCTACAAGATGTTGAAGAGCAAGTAAACAATGGACTAGGAAAGGAATTTTATTTTTAGATGCCATTTACTAAATGCCCTTGACCACTGCTCTGCCTTGATATATTCAGATATATTAAATTGCCAATACTTAGCTAATTAAAAGCACCTTTGGATAAGTGAAAGTGAATTCAGAAAGCTCCTTTAGTATGAACAGTGAATCAAAGACTCATAATTTGTATTTTAATTTTTCATAAGGAAATACACAGCATGCAACAGACTGTTTCATTAGCATAACCTAATTACAGAGCAACTCATTATTCCACAAGTCACTGTTAATACTGTTACTAGGATTATAAATATGTTTACAAAATTTGGGGGGGGGGGGGGCGGGAATCAGTCAAGAATTACATTTTGCCACAACCCTCAACTATTAAACTTTTGTAATCAATCTGTGCTAATTACTACAGAACACAGAAAGTTACTGTGGGTTCAATTAAACACTACAAAGCTAACCCTTCCATGGTTGCAATTAATTCATATTTGTTTGTTTTTTCAAAATGGCCTGGTTTCATTCAAATGAAAGAACTGTTTACAATTTTATGGTTACATATACCAGGACGTTCTGTGGCTGCACAAATATGGTTTGCTATGCTGATACATCAAAACTGTACACTTTAAGTGGAGCAGATCGCTAGGCCTACGACGTTTGCCTCACTATTTGCTAACAATTATTAGTCAATGATGCTAGGAACGTTGCCAGATAATCTGCTAAAATGATTTGTGCATGATTAAGTAGTTGCCTGCAAAAGGGACATGAACTGGACTTTCCGCTTTGCAATACACGACATAATGTGAATACAATGTTCCACAATGAAGGAAGAGACAGTTATATGCAATAGCTGGAAACGTACAAAATATTTTCATGAGGGGATAATTCAACCAACCAGTTGCATGGATAGATGCTTGACCTCTACACCCTCTACAAATGTGCAGGAGCACATTCTGACAGGTGTATTAATGATGGAACCGGGATATACAAAATAGGCAGCACACTCTTGAACCATGGTAAGGAATTTGGGAAGCCAATCACAAAACATTTACAGGGTAAGGAAGACGTAGGAGTTAAGAGCTTTCCGAACGACAAAAACACTTCCTGCTCAAGCTCAGTGAAGAAAGAATTACTCTCAGGAGCATGCAACATTACAAGCATAATTTGGGAGAACTAGATTGCAATCCTCTACACACTTTCCTGGGAGTAGGTGCAATTGAACTCAATGGGACTTACTTCAGATTAGTTAAGCATGGGACTGTGGTGCCAAATTATTGTGACTTAACATCTTGAATCTGTCAGAACTGATTCCTTTCTTAAATGATGGTGCACTTTTAATATATGTGCCACCTCATTTATTTTACAAAAAGGTCAGATACAGATTTTGGTAATAAAAATAATTTATCGTTCTGTTCTTTATTTTGCATATGATAACCACTCAGTTTTGCCACTGAGCCAAAAGAAAAGGTTTAGAGAAAAAGGATGCGGGTGGCGCTGTGGATTAAACCACAGAGCCTAGGGTTTGCTGATCAGAAGGTTGGCGGTTCGAATCCCCGCGACGGGGTGAGCTCCCGTTGCTCGGTCCCAGCTCCTGCCAACCTAGCAGTTCGAAGGCACGTCAAAGTGCAAGTAGATAAATAGATACCGCTCCGGCGGGAAGGTAAATGGCGTTCCCGTGCGCTGCTCTGGTTCGCCATAAGCGGCTTAGTCATGCTGGCCACATGTCCCGGAAGCTGTACGCCGGCTCCCTCGGCCAATAAAGCGAGATGAGTGCCACAACCCCAGAGTCAGTCACGACTGGACCTAATAGTCAGGGGTCCTTTACCTTTAATGTTCATCTGCAGCAGATGCACACAACAAAATAGCTGAAACAAGATGTTGAGTAGTACAGATTCAACTTATAGAACAGCTGGAATTGAAATATGACTAAGCGGGTCTGCAGTTCTCTCTTGAACCATTATGGCTGTTAATCCAAGGATCAAGATCTGGGAGGTTCTCCGTTCCTCTGCTTGCAGCCTAAAGCTTTCTTCTCTCTACAATGCATAACAAGCATTTATGACTAGGTCTCTGACTTTTTCAAATAATGTCACTATCCAGACTTTTGGCTTGTAAACAAGACCTTGCAAGTGTAAAACATCTCGTTCTCATTGCAAGTCTTCAGGCACATTGCTCCAGCAACTTTATTTGAAAATGAGGCAGGGAAATCACATCAGTCTCAATTTAAAAAATAAAAATAAATATGAGATTTATACCATAAGGTTTGCTAAAAACTTTCCAACGCACCTAAATATCAAGAGCTATCGTATGCAGAAGGGAAGTGTTGCATAAACAGATATGCAGAAGAAGCTGCCGGGGTTGACAAGATATCGAACGACAGCCAGAGAGTGCAACAGAGCACTGAGACTTCCACAGTCAATATGGCTTTTAGAATGAATAAACCTCACTCAAATAATTATATCCCATGAAGCTGCTCTGTTTAAGTAAGTAGGTCAAACAGCACAAAAATTACTATTTTTACTGCATGTGTGAAATGAAGTGGTTCCAATTGGAGGGAACTACTCCCAACCAAATGGCCTCTTTAGTTTCAAATGCACAGCAGTTAAACATAAAGTGTTTCAAAAAGCCACAATTTCATCCAATTTTAATGCTTTATTTTTTTTAACGAATATTATTTCAGTAAAAAACAAATGAATTGAAAATAAAAACTTGTCTTCCAACAGGAGTTAGAGGAGAGAGAGTAGGTCTAGTAAAGGGGCTAGGAGTTAAGATAGCAGTTAGAGAGAAGAATAAGTTATATCAGGCTAGAACAGGCCTTCCCAACCTGGTGCCCTCTAGCTGTTTTGGATTACAACTTCCACCATTAGCATTCCTTCTAATGGAAAGAATGGCAGCAAATTGATATTGTCTGCAGCTGAAGTCGATGTGTCATTTAAACTGGATCTTTCCCAGTCATCCTGAAATGATCTTGCTTATGCTGAAAGC
The DNA here is from genome assembly GCF_965153285.1 of Podarcis tiliguerta. Lineage (NCBI taxonomy): Eukaryota > Metazoa > Chordata > Lepidosauria > Squamata > Lacertidae > Podarcis > Podarcis tiliguerta. The sequence goes on along the minus strand of NC_139543.1, from coordinate 10,761,077 downwards.
CATTTAAAGCAGAATATACCCTGATCCCAAAAGTGATGATGTACTACCAAAGACGGTCATTTCTCCAGCCTGTGAGTGATGGTTAAAATAGTAATTTTGCATTACAGCTTCTTCTTTTCCCTTCAGGATCTCGCAAAAGGTGTCTTAACTGAGGTTTTTTAATACATATATTTATTTCACTTTAACTAATGTAAATCTAGTTTACTTATTGAAGTAAAATGACTGACAACCTTCAAAATTAAGCAACTGCAAAAAGAAAAGAAATATCCATTTCTACTGAAATTGGGAATAACCTACTTGGGAATAAGTCCCATTCAACTGAATAGGACATCTGAGAAAATCTGCACAGGACTGCACCATTAGTAAACTAGCAGCACAATACTTTCAACTATAACTAATCAATGTTATGGTGTATCTACACTGTCTACAAATCAATTACGCAAAACATACTACTTTGAAGCATCAATAGCTTATGTACAAATTCCCAATGCTGCAAAATTTGGTTTTTAGGCTACTGGCTCTACCACAATTAAATACCAATTTAAAACTATATAAGTTTGCTGATAATTTGCAGTAGAAGGCGATGATCTAAGCTAGTGAATCTACAGAGGAACTAATACAAAGTATTTACTTTACTTGAAGTATTTACATGTCGTCTTTCAAAACAAAATCCCCCCCCCCCCGGCAGCTTACAGTCAGTATTCATGCTAAGCAGAATTCAGTGTTTGTTTGTGGCGATCAGTGAGGCAACAATCTTCTGGCCTTCAGTTGCCACTAGTAGATACAGTACATTGAAATTTAACACTAATAATAATAATAATAGTAATATTTATACCCCACCCGTCTGGCTGGGTTCCCCCAGCCACTCTGGGTGGCTTCCAACGAAAGATTGAAAATACATTAAAATATCAGTCATTAAAAACTTCCCTAAACAGGGCTGCCTTCAGATGTCTTCTAAAAGTCAGGTAGTTTATTTCTTTGACATCTGATGGGAGGGCATTCCACAGGGCAGGCGCCATTACCAAGAAGGCCCTCTGCCTGGTTCTCTGTAACTTCGCTTCTCGCAGTGAGGGAACCGCCAGAAGGCCCTCGGAGCTTGAACTCAGGGTCCAGGCTGAACAATAGGGGTGGAGACACTCCTTCAGGTATACTGGGCCGAGGCCGTTTAGTTTGTTTCAGCCATGGCTTGTGAAAGCTTGGAGAAGGCTGGGAAATAGTTCTTTAAAAAGAGGAGCAAGCATCTTTGGACTGGGTAAATGGACTGAGATAGACAGTGTATAATGAATAGTATCCAAGCACACAATGCAATGCCATCATTGTACATAATGTGCAAAAGCAGTAAACAAACCCACAGACATGAGTAGCAACAACCCAATTTATCATAATTTTGTTAATTGGATTTCCTGAAGAGGAGGAGATTTTGGCAGTAATAAGGAAAATGATATTGCTGGAATAAAGACACGTCTGATTTTTCATCAATGAGATGTTTCTAGCGCTGATTAAGATGCTGCAGACATACAATATAAACCATCTCTAGTAGCACTGGAATGTACAATCAGCAGAATATAGGCAAATAGGTAATTTGCTAATATGATTTTGGACAATTCAGAGTTCTTCAAGACCAACTTAATTAGCAAACCCATATTACACTGACATAGCAGTCAGCCATTGCCCCTGAATGGAAAGAAGACACATATATATGTGCTGCTCAAAAATGTACTCCTGGATAGGCTTTGAAATTAAGAGGAACAGTAGATGGTTGTAAATTGAAGAAAAGGTACTGAAAACAAAATAGCGAATAAACCTCCGATCTGTACATCCTACATGTAGAATACTGCGTACAACTGTGGTTATGCTACGGAGTTGGAAATAGCATAGCCAGGAAATATAGAAAAAATAGCAGCTTAAGCTGACAGTTGATTCATATTTCTCACAAAACAGTATTTAAGCAAAAGTAAAGGTAAAGGGAGGGACCCAGGTGGCGCTGTGGGTAAAAGCCTCAGCGCCTAGGACTTGCCGATCGCATGGTCGGCGGTTCAAATCCCCACAGCGGGGTGCGCTCCCGTCATTCGGTCCCAGCGCCTGCCAACCTAGCAGTTCGAAAGCACTCCCCGGTGCAAGTAGATAAATAGGGACTGCTTACTAGCGGGAAGGTAAACGGCGTTCCGTGTGCTGCGCTGGCTCGCCAGATGCAGCTTGTCACGCTGGCCACGTGACCCGGAAGTGTCTCCGGACAGCGCTGGCTCCCGGCCTATAGAGTGAGATGAGCGCACAACCCTAGAGTCTGTCAAGACTGGCTCGTATGGGCAGGGGTACCTTTACCTTTACCTTTAAAGGTAAAGGGATCTCTGACCATTAGGTCCAGTCGCAGACTACTCTGGGGTTGCGGTGCTCATCTCACTTTACTGGCCGAGGGAGTCGGCGTACAGCTTCCGGGTCATGTGGCCAGCATGACTAAGCCGCTTCTGGCGAACCAGAGCAGCGCACAGAAATGCCGTTTACCTTCCCGCCGGAGCGGTACCTATTTATCTACTTTGACATGCTTTCGAACTACTAGGCTGGCAGGAGCTGGGACCGAGCAACGGGAGCTCACCCCATTGTGGGGATTCGAACCGCCAACCTTCTGATCAGCAAGCTCTAGGCTCTGTGGTTTAGACCACAGCGCCACCCGCGTCCCTATAATATTTAAGTACCTAGGGCTTTTAGGGTCATTTCAGATGTTATGTCAGGATAGGGAGCCTGTGGTCCTCTGGATGTAGTTGACTCCCATCAAGGCCACCAGGATGGCTAACAGTAGGGAGACGATAGGAAGATTCCCTATAGCTGGTGTAAGGAAATCTGTACATTTGTGTGATGCATGTTTATGGCAAGGATTGGAGAATCTGTCAACCTCCAGATGTTGCTGAACTTCAGCTCCCATTATCCTTGAGCATTGGTGTCTGGGAACTGCCATCACAACAGGGGGAGGCAGGGGGATACAGAGTGCCTGCTATGCTTCTGAGGTGCAGCCCCTCTTCGAGAGGTGGAGAAAGTCACACCTCCAGTGGAGCAGGGGGGGAAGGGGGAAGCCGAGCAAGGGGAGGGCTCGAAGATGCTACTCAGAGCCCAAGCGCCTCACCTAGCCCGGCTGGCCAAGAAACAGGCACGTTGCCCTGTTTGCACAGAGGGGTGAAACGTAAGGAGGGGAGGCGGAGATTTGGGGTGTCTAAGTTCTTATGCTGGGGGGGGGGACCGGAAGGGGACACTGGAAGGGGACAGTACCGGAAACTGCAAGTGACTGAGACGGACATGAACTTTCTGGTTCTGGACTGTAAATAGTTTGCACAAATAAAAACCTGCTAAAGATAGGTCGGAGTCCTGCCTGGTTACTCGTGAACAACCACATCACCACCTGACAGCTGGCTATACTGGCTGGAGATGATGGGAGTTGGAAACCATCAACTTCAGGCGCACAGATTCTGCAGTCGTTCCTGAAGCAATGATAATATGTCTTTATTGTGGTGGTGCTAACTACCATAAAGTTGTGGTTACTATCTGTTCCTCCCACACCTTGGGGAGAGGAAGTCTTGCTTCATCTTTGGTGCTGCACTTTAGACAAACGCCGCCTTCTAAATTCCAGGCTTCAAAGAAAACAGAGGATCATCTTTACCACCACACAACTTCAGAGATACTGTCAAGATGCAAAGTGTCCTGCTGCTTTCAAGTACTTCTGAAGCCCAGCTGGCACTGACTAGAAAATATGGCAACCTAGGGAGCACATTTGTGGACTCTGGCCATTTCAAGAACAGCAGCAGTGAGAAATTGTGCACAGGTATGGTTCTCCCATCACCACACATGACTTTTAGTTGTGGTCTCAAATGTGCTATATAGTACAAGAGTTCGAGGTAAAAAAAAAAAAGATGCCATACTATAATCATGGGGGGAAAATGCTTCCTAATATAAAACTATCCATAACTTAAATCCTCTGTGCTTTACTGAGAAATATGGAGCATAAACCTACAGGAAACTCTAAAAATAAGCCTTATTTTAACTTATGATTAGCACAGAGCACTAATTACACATATTAGGTAATAACTATGACATCTGATTGACTGCAAGAATGGAAAACAAATGTCTAGAGTTGTAGACAACCACTACAATAACCATACCAAAAAGACCTATCTAATTACCTTCCCAAAACTTGACTTCATTAAAGAAAGAAGTAGGCAACGTCAGAATCCTACAATGTGTAAAAAATTTATTTTTAGAAACTAAAGCTTTCATCAGCTCTGCCTGTATGTAGAGGTTTCCACTGCACTTTGCTTTTCAAGCCAATATGCATGGAGAAGTTGTAATGGGGCTCCTCTTTGCATACAGCTGCCATGGAGCTTCACCCACGGCGCTAACAAACTAGGCACTAAAATGAAGTGAGAGCACTTGAAGAACTTCTGTTATTCACATCCACAATTCCCTTGGAGATGCTTACTAAGGCTACCACGCTCATGAAATCTATTTTAAAGATGACAAAGGAGTTACTCCAAGTGCTCTCTCACTTCTCCATTTTGACACCGGTGCAATAAACCATCCTTTAAAGACGGCAGCTATGCTAGATCCCTTTTGTCAGCATCTTTTTTATTAGCAACAATGCACTGTCCTTCCATAACCTCTCATGCATCATGCTCACAATAGGCCTATCAAACACCATTTCAATGAAAGCATGAGAAGAATACATCAAACATAAGGAGGCTGACTGATAAAGAGTGGCATTTGGAAGCAACTGCATTTGCAAAAGCCACATTGTGATATTTCAGCAAAGGTAATTATAAAGCCAGAGTTCAGATGGAACACTATAGTATAGTTGTGTATTCAGATCATTTAAACACAATGCATCTGCTAAGTTCGGTAAACTCTGGGTCCAGGTTTCTCTTCCGGATGACAATGGACGTGCTCCCAGTTCAAATTATCCCTCAACATTTTCATGCGGCTGATTGAACTGCCACAGAAAAAAACCTGTCTCCCCAAAAGAGCTATGTTCTGCAGCAAGCCTCCTGCATGCTATAGATCAGAGGCATTGGAAAGCAAAACATGTTGCTGCAGCTTTGGAAATGACTCCCACTGGCAGCAGAAACCCAATTTGGACACTGCACCTTGGAGTGCATTGTTTCAGAACATAAACCAGCTATTTTAGCTCCTTGGATTTCTGCCACCAACTCTATGGGCCGGTTCAGATGTTTTAGAAACTTTCCTCACGTGATTCAGCTCTGCCATCACCAAGGATGTGTTTGCACTGAGAATGCAATATGTTCATGAAAGGACCGTGTCACACAAGCTGCAGCCATGGGGAAAGCATGTCACCACGACCGTGGAAAACGAAAGGAAACTCTTACTGCAAATTTCTATTCCCAGAGACTCCTGAAGGTGCAGAAAATTACACCTGTGTCCACAGAACAGGTCAAGTCACATAGTAGCTACATGAATATATCCCTACAGATAAGGCTGAGAAGCTTAAATAAACTGAAACTATGGTCACTACACATCTGGAAAGACCGACAGGACAAGCACACCAGCAAGGCTAAGCAAACAGAGCAACGCAGAAGGACACAGTGCTGAATAGCAACAACTTACCAAGCTATAAATATAACCTGCACTCAGCCAAGTGCAGCCTTTTGAAGTAGCTATTACAGTGGTAGGCTGAAGTCTCATCAGTCCTCTATTGGCTTCGGCGTCTAATGGAACATTAGCAAATAGGTTAAGCCCTTTGCTAGCAGATAGGGTTGTAACAGAGAATGAGATACGAGTCTACTTTTTCTATTACTGCCCTGGGAAAATGAACATGGTTTTAAAGCATCCCATTAAGAGGCCTTCCTGGTTGTTACTTGATCACTAAGACTATTAGCATAAGGACACCTACAGTAAAAGCTACTATCAGTAACAAGAGTTAATTATACCAATAGAAAAAGTACCAGCAAATATTGGAAGGTATGTAGATTTTAGACTCTGAGACTCAAGGAGGTCCATGATTTCATAAGAATGTTAACAATAACTAAAACGACACAAAATGAATAAGTAACAGCAACACAAAATGAAGTGCCGGCGACTGGTTGCATGTGGCGGGGAGTTGGATTATTTGATGTTGCGAGTTTTGCGTTATATATTTCAAAATACAAAATTTAAGGGGAAATTTAAAGTTTAGTCTTACAACAGAAGACCAAACAAGCTGATTAAAACTCATTGAGTTGACTGGGAAAGGATTGGCTCTAAAGGACTACATGGGATCAACAACTGCCAAGGCTCAATTCCCTGTACCCTCAGGGAGCAGGGTCTTGCCAGAAGATGTGTTGGATTTTTAAAAATGCGGACGCATTGCCTGCTCTATGGATGAGACTTATACACTCATTAAAGTTTAGATGCCCTGAAAGATCATCCAGTGGAACAGTGGATTTCTGGATGCTTCAAGCTAAATATAAAGACACAGCAAACCTAGACAGGCGTTAACTGCTTTTCTTAGTAGAAAAGCTCCTTTTTCTCCTCCCTCATTGCACCCATGATCATGTACCATGTATCATCATAGACTTACAGACCAAAGTTGTATCACCTTAACAGGAATCCTTAAATTTAATACAGTACAACCCCTAGATAAAGTAGCAAGACACAATATAACATGCTACAATTAAGGATTCTCAACAATGAAAGCTAATTTATCACATCCATGAGTTTTCAAGTTGTGCTGCATCGATCTTGCTCTCAAAAATGTTAAAACCCTTTCGCGTCCAATGTCCAAATCACATGTAATAGAGTTTCCAAACCTTTGAAATTTAAGTTTAGGATGGTTTATGTTGTTTAACTAGACAAAAACCTTAAACACTTGGCTTCAGAAATTATGAAGTCAAACAATGATGGAAAATTCTATAAGGGTTTAGCAGACCGGTCAACTTGACACATGAAATGGAATGCAATCAAATGCAAATTAAATGCAAATAGTTACAAGGTCAGCTTCATAATAATCTAATGTATCAACATCATAACTATGATAGCTTTTCTTCCCGTGAATGTCATCCAATTTCAATTCATAATTGGAATATGTGAAAGAATGCCTATATCACTGAAACGCATCTTATGGCAAATTCTGTGCATTAGTGCCTTGCTATATCCCAATGGGCCAATGTAAATCTACTTATCTTGTCACAAGGATACTCTAATTATTATTAACAGAGTAATTGTTAACAAGTGAGCCTTCATGGGCTCTGTTCTGAAACATACACTGGAGTTGCCATTTAAATGAGAGGGAATCTGAAAGTTCATTAGAACAGGACTACGGACTAATTTGCACGATAAGCTAAGTTTAATAAGTTATACTTCATGAAACTATATGGTTTATGAAGAACTGTGGCTGCACACACCTCCCTTGTCCCTCCCCAGGTCCTAGACTTCTGTGTGAATCATAGAATAGAATCATAGAATCATAGAGTTGGAAGAGACCACAAGGGCCATCGAGTCCAACCCCCTGCCAAGCAGGAAACACCATCAGAGCACTCCTGACATATGGTTGTCAAGCCTCTGCTTAAATACCTCCAAAGAAGGAGACTCCACCACACTCCTTGGCAGCAAATTCCACTGTCCAACAGCTCTTACTGTCAGGAAGTTCTTCCTGGCTTGTTTTAAACTCTGTTCCTCATTGGTTTTGTTTGCACATCACAGTAAACCAAACTTTGGCTTACCCAGGCTACACAAACAGAGGAACTCGCACCTACTTTCCTCCTCCCCAGTTCTCATACCACAATGCAGCAGCAAAGCCTTTGCATGTTGTCCCAACCTGGGATCCTGATTCAGGTTTCTCCTCCTTCATCACAATCTGTAGCAAGGTGTGTCCTACAGTTACACTTTGTGGTTATAGGAGAAGAGGCCTTAACCACGATCCTAGGTTCAGACAGTTAAAGTGAGATGAGCGCCGCAACCTCCGAGTCATCCGTGACTGGACCTAACAATCAGGGTCCCTCTACCTTTAGGTTCAGACAATATGCTAAGTCAAACCTCAGCTTAGCTGGCTTAGCCGTCATGTTGTGCTAAAAGGACCAGGGAGGACCACAAGCAAGTGTGTGTTCCTCTCTGGGAGCCAGTACACTGGGATGGTCCCAGTAAGCCATAGTTTGGGCTTGCCGTGACATGCATGCCAGGCCACTGTATACAAACTGTGAAACTCTAGTTTAATGTCAGTGACCAAAGCAGGATGAGATTGTGTTTTATTTCCCTGATTTGGTAACCACCATCAAGCCAAAATTCCCCTGTATGCACAATGGGGAGCTGTGGATCAGTGCAAGCTAGGATCTTTGTGATGAAGCTGGTACATGATAGGAAGGGGTGAGGGACAAGCACATACCAGTGTCTGTCCACAGTTCAGTTCATGAAGGTTTGAGTTATTGTTTGAATGCAGTCCATGTGACAACAGACTGTTTGGTTCTTAGCTGAGCTTTCTCTCTCTATTTTGCTGTTCTTCTGAATGGGCTGAATGTATCTCCTTACTGCAATGTTTCAGTCATTCAAACGTTAATCTCTTTTATCCGAAAGAGGCTCTTGCAGATCCTCATAAGCTGCTATTACAGTTTTTATATAAATATTTTTTAAATCAAGCTAAAGATTGGCTTTTCACAACAGTCCACTGTTTGCATACTGTTTTCTCATGACTACAGGAGAAGGCATTGCTAAAACTGTCATTATTCTGGGGATTCCCTTAACAGCACCACCTCAACATTGAAGATTTATGACGGCAACAGAATACAGATACTCTTGTGCAGACTGAGCCTGCCAACTAGGACTGCATTTTAACAGAGATCTGTAGCCCAGCAATCTCCCTCTCAAAAGCAGACTTCATGTACATCCACCCAATACTAGAGAACCAATCAAACTTCCACTCTTTTTATTTAAAGGTGCACAGAACTGGCTCAGGTGTTGCTGGTTAGAGTTAATGTCGCCTCCCTTTACATGTACTCTTGAACTGCCAAAAAAGTGCTCAGAGCACTCAAAGCACCAGTGGTCCACAGCTGGGCAGATGTTCTAGGAGCAGGGATTATAGTTACAGTATATACACTTGTGGCCTGATATACACTTTTCTACCAGTCAAACACAGCAATAAATTTAATGCCAATGGTAGTTCAGCAACCATTTTTCAGTGGCATTGTCCCCAATTACGACAAATGACCATTAGACAGACCCTGGTCTGTTGATAGCAAATTTCAGAAAAAAACGCAGACAATATACTTGAAATGTAAACTGATGGTAAAGTACTTAAGACAAACATATTTACTATATTAATTAAATGGTCTATTTAACATGGAATATCAATCCTCTAATCACATCTCATTTAAACTTATTTCAATTAACAACTCTAAAGTATACCAGCACAGATCCTACTGTTCTAGGCTCATTAGGAACATTTTCATTATCTGTCAAATGAGGGAGTAAGAGGCAGAAACTGTAAACACTCTCTAGAGTAGCCCCCTACTCTACTTAATAGATTATTAGGGGAGCAAGCAACAGCAATTCTCATTAGCTGCTCAGTATGGGGGGGAAAGGACTTCCTATGAACTGAAGCACAGCAAAAGAGAATCCTTCCTGTCAAATAAGTGGACAGCCGTTCAACTCTTCAAGGGTAATCTGCCCTCTATTATAAACAAAATCAATCTAGTTTATTATATTGATGAGGCGTGTGAAGCACAACCAACTGGGAAGGGATGGAGGGAGAGAAGGGGGATGGAACATTGACCATCTTGGCCGAGTCCTGAAGACCTGCTCCCTGCCTTGCAGGCCTTTTTCCACCTGGCATGGGAGGGCAGGGTCCTGACTGACTCCAACTACAAAAGCTGAGGCTGCTGAACAGCCTCTTGGACTGGAGTCTTTGGGGGAGGGGGAGGTTGTTGCTGTTATTGATACTAATTTCAGTATCTTTATTTTATAATGTATTATGATTTGTTTGCCTCCTTCTGGCAACTCCTGCAACAGCAGTGGTGCCAAACATATTGCTCTGCTTTCCTTTGGACCACCTCAGTGAGGCCGAGAGGAGGGTCTTGTCATCTGGACAGCCCAGGACCTCCATACACACTGCCCAGGCTTGCACCCAGTGCTGCTAACACAGCCATTTGATTTCACCCCTGGCACTCCACTGTCTCTTGAGAAAGATGGGTGCCAACAACTTTTGTTAGGTTTGGAATTATGCATTTTTCTTCATGTTTTAAGCCACATTGAGCATGGTTTTAACTGTCGAAGGGTGGCATACAAATAAAATTATGACCATGGCTGTAAGAATCCACAAAAACTATTCTTGAAATGCATGGCTTTCAAATATTACCTCCCCCCACTATATCTATATCTATATCTATCTATCTATCTATCTATATATATATATATATATACACACACACAGAGAGAGAGAGAGAGAGAGAAAACAACTTCAAATAAAAATTTAACTGACAGGCAATTCTGCATACACAAGCACATTTTTAATAACTTAACCCCTAAATCTCTATAAAGATACTATACCCTGACATTCTTAAAATTTCAGATTACAATAATATACATGTTCATGTAACTTTTCTTACCAGTATATTCACATGTGAAGACAACAAAAAATGGAGTAACCAGATCATTTATGCCCTGAACATATCCACTGGCTGGATGACGTATTGCCCAGATAAACAAAATTCTTTCAAAGATCTGGGGAAGAAATGTAAAGACCTGTAAAGCAATGAACTCAGAAGGCACAAAATGTAGGCATAATGAAATGCAAGTGAGTATCAGCATACATAATCAGCAAATGTTAATATAGTTTCTTGATTATTCAAGGAAAACATTTAAAGATTACTAGCACTATGTAAAAATTAAGCGTTTATACAAAATTTAAATTGTTGAAAATGTACCATTTTAAACAAGGAAGGCTTATACTCCTTCCTACATTTCATAGACAAAATTCAAAGAGCTTCTTAAGATGCATTCAGGGTCCTGCACACACCCAGAAGCCTTTTGGACTATTTCTCTTTTAAAGCAGCCTCTCACACCATAACAAACATATTTTGAAACACCTATCAGCTTCAAAAGCAGTTTGCCATTTGGAAGTGGGCCAAGAATGCTACTTGAGTGCTTCAGGACTTTGGATACTCTTTCACCTCCTGCCATGTTGTAGAAAGCTGATTTTCTACAATGGAGAGTTATGCATAGTTCCAAAAAATACCTCTGCTCTACATATATGTCCTTAGCAAGACAGACATTACACTGGGGGGGGGGGTGCATCTAGGAAGCTATATTGTCATGATGATACAGGAGATCATAGAATAAGATCATAGAATCATTAGAAGCATCACTTCTCTTGCTGCTGTAAAGTCAAAGAACTGAGATCAAGTAGACTGTGACTTGCAAAAAATGAGAGCCAGTAAAAAAGGCAACTGGGAAACTTATCTCCCCAGTAGTGCCAAGATCTGGGTCTGGAAGATTAGCTTCTTGCTCAACTAACCCTGAGCCTCAGCACTATAGTACAATTGCTTTATAGAACAGCCTACTGAAGTCCATGGATAGGTGAGTGGGAACTGTTCATCTAACCCCAAATCTGAGTGGCACTGTGCAGAATTGGTGGTGCTGTATGGGCCAGTTCAACTAAACTGATGGATGCCTCATGGAAAATATGCCTCCCCAACTTAATTTTATTGCCCTTCCAAGACAGATAAGAGATTTCATGGGTTGAGTGATTATTTATAATTTTAAGGGCATATTTACTCTTATCCTAATAAATGCCCCCCAAATTATTTCCATACCAAAAGGGTCAAAGCCCCTAAAGGTTTGCAGCATCACAAATTGGGGGGGGGGGGATTAGATGTGGGTAATGCAAGCCTTAGGAGAGTGTATCCCTCTTTCCAGTAGACTATGAACTGTGGCTTGAGTCCACCAGTTTTCATCTTCTGCCTCATTTGCCTTCCCCTGCTTGCCCCAACTGAACTTCAGTTGTCAACATTAGGGCTCCTGAAGGACAATAAGCATGCTCACCCCTTGTTGGGGGCATTAAAAAATATATATCCCAGGGAATTTCCCCAAGAATGCAGAAATGGCTGTCTTGTATGGGTGTAAGAAGAACTTTTCAGTATGGCATCTCCAGAGAAAGTGAAATGTGTACTCTGACAATACACAAACAAGCAAATCACACAGTTGGGACAGTTGGGTTTATTATCTTGCAGTATTACTTGCCTCTGTTGCTTTGGGTTGAAGAATTAAAGCTTCCGGACTCATACGAGGAATATCTATATGAATCTGAAAAAGAAATCTCTTAATTTTCAGAAACCTTCAAATGATGACTAAGTGTATAATGTTACTGTTGAACTTTCTTATTTTTTTAAAAAAAAGCTAGTGGAGTAACGCAGGTTTTCAATTTTCCTTATTCTTTACAGGCCTTCCCTATAAGCCTTTAAAAAGTATTTAAAGTGCATATGCGTTACACAGGACTCAGTAATTTGAGCATTTGATAGACAGTGAATTAACACATAAAGGGGGGGAAATCAATGGTAATTCTGAATATGGGGAGTACGTAGGTTAACATTTCCCTTTTGCAAATACTTCGTATTTTTTATGCAGGAAAGTACTGCACAGGCAGAAACAAAGCTATGAAGCCACTATTTATCTAGTGGTGCTTTTTACAATTCATGAACAGTATTTGTTCTCACTCCCCAAGAACTGAAGAAACAGAATAACGCTTTCAATCTGCTTTAAAAACAAAACTATTTTAGTACAAGGAATAAAAGTTGCTGCCTGCACAAACCCCTTCAAAATGCAGACAAAGCACAACACAAATATTAAAGACATACCCACAAAGTAAATGGTAGATCAAGTCTACAGGGCAACATCTGGTTAACAGGATCGATTTTGTAATATTTTACAAGATGCCTTAGTTTTCCAGTGTCCCTTCTATTAGCCCCTCAAGAAAGGCTTCCTGAAGGTCTGGATTATCCCTTCCCTTCCATTGTTTTCATGGTATTTAAACTATGTTCCTAGGAATCTTAGAATATCTTGGACGCCTATCAGGGATTTCACAGGGAGAGGACCAATAATGGCCAACAGACTTCCCTGAAAGACAGTTTGCTCACTACACTTTCTAAACAAGGTTCAGATGCAGGAGAATGTTAGGTGCATTCCAAGATGCAGACTCTGTTCAGGTGTGGCAATGGAGAAGCCCAGCTGCCTAAGCCAGTGAGTGCTCCGTGCAAATTGACCTCTACGAAAGGCTGCACCAGTATTTTAAATGCACAAGATTCACACTGGCAGCTGCCCAGGGGTTCCCAAAGTCAATGCGCAAAGTATTCCATGAAGACAGAAGATTTGGAAACCAGTGCGCTAAGCATGCAAAGGCCATATCTGTATCCAGTGTTAACTATAAATTGAGAAAGAAAATGAATGAAAAAGGAAGTTAGGCACAGAAAGGAAAAGCTGGACAGCCTGGTCCCATTCCTCTTCGTGTGCCTGGAAGGGTGAATGAGAAGCTCAATAAAAGCCAGGGGCACTCTCAGAAATAATGTGATGTAATATCGAAAAAGGCATTGGAATGCATGTGAAATTTCCTTTAATTGGAGACATTTTTCAGTTCCTTCACCTGTCTGTATGTCTCCTGGTGAGTTTCTTCATTTCTTGAATCATAATATTGTTCCACAAAAGCAAAATACTCTTTCCGTTTCCTTTGTAAAGTGCCTTCTCTCCGTTCTATATTTGCAGGGAGGTAACCCTAGAAAGTGACACACATTTTAAATTGTAGAAAAATTGTTTACCAATTGTTCATTAAAAACTCTCCCTCCCTTGAAAATTGTTCTATGGCCCATTTCTGATGCAAATTAACAGTTTCACAAGCCATGGCTACTTCTCTCATCTTGCACTGGCTTTGGCGCAGGTATCCTGGTTTTAAGCCAGAGTTCCTCATTACATCCAAACTGGGGACCTCTGACTTAAAACAAACCAGAACCTCTTCCACTTGCACAGATCACTTGACCCCCAACTCTTTGGGGGGTTCATAATCCATATTTTATGAACCAGGGATGTACATTCAAAGTGGGCCTGTGCATTCAATGCAAAACACAGGTTCTCCAGTGCAATTGTAAATGGAATTTAAGTCACTTTCCCCCATCCATTTTGTTCCTCTTTTAAAGAAAGCATTCACTTCAATATAGCATTGCATTTCTCTTCCATTTATGTGGTGTATTATTCCAAATCACTCCACTGGTTTATCAAGACCAGGGTTTCCCAAACTTGGGTCCCCAGCTGTTGTTGGACTACAACTCCCATCATCCCTAGCCAGCTGGGCCAGTGGTCAGGGATGGGAATTGTAGTCCAAAAACAGTTGGAGACCCAACTTTAAGAAACCCTGATCTAACCAAATACAGTGGTACCTCGAGTTTCATACGCTTCAGGTTACAGACTCTGCTAACCCAGAAATAGTACCTCGGGTTAAGAATTTTGCTTCAGGATGAGAACAGAAATTGTGCTCTGGCGGTGCGGCGGCATCGGGAGGCCCCATAAGCTAAAGTGGTGCTTCGGGTTAAGAACAGTTTCAGGTTAAGAACAGACCTCCAGAATGAATCAAGTACTTAACCCGAGGTACCACTGTATTGTCTACTCTAAGAGGTAATAGCTCCAAAAAGTTCCCGTTTAAGATGCTTGTAAATAGTTTCTCCACTTCATATAAAAGGCTACAACAGTGACCATATACAGCCTAACAAAAAGAATGTGTAACCCAAACCACAGATAGGGAAGCTTGAGCAAACTAGCTATGGCTGCTGTGCTAATATATTCCAAGTCGCACTGAGGAATTATACTGGGTCATTGTGTGCACATTCGCTTCACAGCCCAAAGTGAAGTAGGCCACTTCAGACTTGGTCAGAATGAAGAAAAGCAAATTTAGTCTGTCCCCAACACTTTGGAGACACACAAAGAGCAGTCTTAAAAATGTATGCATCTCTTCCCATGAAAGGGAAATGCCCGCTAGGGGGATGGGAGAGTTGGTGGGAGGGGAGCTAAAAAATTGTGACCGACAGGTCTGGCTTGCAACCAGAAAATGCTTTCTCCAATCACATCCCAATGGGAATCAACAGTATTTTTAAAAGGGAATGTATTTGTCTTTGTAGAACAGGATTTTCCCCCCTGCAGTCCTATTACTCAGTAGATTAAACATTTTGGATTTCGGACTGAGTGCTTAAAACATTTTGAAAACAAAATGAAAGTGAGAAATAGCTGTTGATGAAAAATGAAAAGCTTCAGAGCAATCAAACCATATGTTGCACACCAGAGCATTTCTGACAAAGTTTGGACAAGATTGATATATCACACCCCAGGAGACAAGATAAAAGAAACTTAATGTAAATTAAGCAAGTATTTGTGTATGCATGGCAAAGTACCAATACTATTAAGTGAAATGATTCAGGGATCTATTGAAGAACTTTTACAACCTTCAAAAGAACAAGGCTACAGTCTATGAAGTAGGGGAAGTGTAGTGTACAAAACAATTCAACAAGTAATAAAAAGCTTTGATGCAAACCAATAAACTCATCTGGATTTAAGTAATCAAGCCTATGTGCTTGGTGTATACAATGCAGGAAGTGTTTCTGCAAAGCTATTTGTATAAAGTGTTACAGACTATGATAGTATGAGAACTCAACTAGTTTATAAACATTACACACAAGTTATAAAAAGTCTGGGAAAAGGAAGCTATCGATGTTAAAAACTGCTTATCTTAAAAGCTAAATCAAAGGACAGCCATTTCCTCAATTTACTGGATTCTCGTGTTTCCTGTTCTATTAAGTCTTTCACATACCGTATTTTTTGCTCTATAAGACTCACTTTTTCCCTCCTAAAAAGTAAGGGGAAATGTGTGTGCATCTTATGGAGTGAATGCAGGCTGCACAGCTATCACAGAAGCCAGTACAGCAAGAGGGATTGCTGCTTTCACTGCGCAGCGATGCCTCTTGCTGTTCTGGCTTCTGAGATTCAGAATATTTTTTTTCTTGTTTTCCTCCTCCAAAAACTAGGTGCGTCTTGTGGTCTGGTGCGTCTTATAGAGCGAAAAATACGGTAAATACAGCCAAGGAATGGACTCATAGGAAAGTCCTGCATATTAACGTGAAGCAGTTAGCTACCACTTTCTCAAATCTGTCATCTGAAATCAAAGTCAAGGAAAAAAAGATAGACTTATTATCCAGGTAAGCACTTAATGGCCCCATTTTATCTTTCATAAGCCACCCTTATAATGTCAGTCTGAGAAAAGGAAGAGGTCATACCCCAGGCCTAAAAAGGAAGAATCCACAGGTGTAGCAGGCCTGGCGACAATGGCGAATTTCAAATGTAACCAACTTGGTCTAATAAACCAAGGCTTATTCGAACATGGAATTTAAGGGGATTTTCATCTGTTGTAAGGGGAATCTTTCAGGGTTTGTTAAACTTCCAATTACAACCAAATCAGGAAACTGATTTCATATCAATTTCATATTCTGGTTTGTAAGTAGAGATTATATCAGTGTTGTTATCCAAATGCAATGGGTGGCTGTGGTTTAACAAAACCTGGAAGATTTGCATTATGGCACACAACCAAAGGGAAGAGCAAGTGTGCGGGGGGGGGGGGGGAGAGTCATAATTAAAAAGATTACTATGTCTGAACTTGGTTTGTGACTTGTCCAAAGGCGGCCAGCAAGCTTCATGGTTCATCTGGGCTCTGGGCTCATGTCTCTCTCACAGAGATCCAACATGTTATCCATTACACTGGTGCCAACGACAGGAATAAAAGTTCCCATTATTGGAACATTTCATTTTCAGCACTAAACAGGGCCAGCCATTAAGTGGCAGCAGCCTCAAGAGACAGGTGTTGGGGGGCATGAAGTGGCAGTGAGGTTTCGGAAAATAGCTGTGTGAAACACACCCTTGCTCTCTGCTCCCTAGCTAGCCTGCTACCCTCAAGTGTAGCACAGAACACTGTTTCCATGGCATTATTGACAACAGATCCAACAGCGAATCCAAACAACTTTTGTATTTTGAATAGGTCGCGCCATCCTTCTGTTTACTTCAGGCTACAAAATGTCTTGGACCAGCCCTGACACCAGCTAAACATTTCTGTTGAAACAATAAGCTGGAGAAGGGCAAGGTTTCCCAGATATTGTATCAGCTCCAGATGCAATCTCTAGAATTCAATATTTAACCTTATGCAAAGTAGTGAGCTAGGATATTAAGACGTCAAGACTGCATTTCTTTTTCAGGAGTCTGTACTCTTCAGAATACATTATTTGTCCCATTAGAAAGCAATTTAATTTATGACTAAATATACCAATATTTTCCTTAGAACAGAGACATTTGCTGCTAATCAGTTTCAAAGATTAATCAACACACCCTCTCTTTTAGACAAGTTCAATATCCTGTTCCCTCGCAAGCCATGTTTTATTTTTGCAGGTAAGAAAGCACACATTAGCCACTAGTTCAAATCATTTACCTCTCCTTCTGGCTTTAGGAGATCTTACAGCCTTATTTAAAATTATACTTCAAGGGCTCATCTGTGCATGTGGACAAGTTAGAAGACATTCAGATAAAATGGGGGTGTTTATGTCAAACTAATGGCTGTTCAGAGAACCTTTGTTCTTTTTTCTAATTCTAATATGTTTTCTAATTCTAATATGTTTTCTTTTTACTGACGATTCTTTAAAAAAAAACACTTACTGACTTATATTTAAAGCTCTCCCTTCACCATGCAGTCTCAGGGCGGGTTACAAACATTTCAATACAACATTAAATAAAGCATTACTTCTACTACATTAAGATCACTACCATGTCAAATATTCAGAGACTAGGGGACAAAACACCATCATTTCAAATGGTGGAGAAGTGCTCAATAAGAAATCCATCTTAGGGACATTGACTTTGGGTAGGAAACATGGATTCAAGGAAGCAGGGACAAGGAAGGAGTGTGTAACGTTATACAATTTCTGCCTTGCTTCTTTAAAAAAATCCCAATCTAATCAAAGTAATAACCTTGCAGCCAACATGGCTTATAGCTTTTCCCATTCTTCTATCAAGCCAGCATCATAGGGTAAATAGATGGCCTAACTCGGCTTGAACTTCAGGATGAAGAGTCAGCATTTTAAATGTATACTTTACCAGGGGAAGGAAAAAAACAGCTACTGCATTCTGTGTACTTAATTTTAATTGCAAGAGACTACTTATTAAATATTCACTGTTAAGAGCTGCATCTGAATTTTGGATTAGAAAGCACTAAGCCTAGAAATTTATCGAGACTCATTAGCAAGAAAGAATCTTTTTAAACACTGGAAATCAGACCTCTTCTGAAGTGAACACTTCACATTCCCCACAGATTGATCTTTCTCAAAAAAAAAGGGGGGGGGTAAAAAAGAACGCAGTTTTAAGTCTTCTCTAAAAAATTCAACAGTGCTAAACTGTGGGATGTATAACTTGGAATGTTAAAAAGCCAACATGAATATTCGCTGATGAAGCAGAATTCATGTTCACTTGGGTGCAAGATACCATAGATATATACACCTTCCTCAAAACATTTTGCCACTAAGCAAGGAAACAATTCTACTTAACACCAGTATCAATAAACACCATTTTCTAATTTACACCAATACTGTAAGAAACACATATGCACATAGTTGGAATATACTTAACTTTATTGTTTGAAACTAATTTTTTATTTAACACTACAAGGCATTTAGGAGCTGGGGGAGGGAGTGCAACAAAGAAAAATACAGCACTTGTCATGATTTACTACTCTATTCTCTTATGACAAACCAAGCTTGAAATTGAGAACAGAACAACGTCCTTTTTGTCACACTGTTTTGGAGCGCTACTGATTAGCTATGACTCAAGCAAAATTATATGTGGTGAGAGAAATAACACTATCATCACAAAATACTGAAGTACTTACTGAAAGGAGCTTCCATGTAATTGGCCGAACTGCTTTCGGGATTCCTGACCAGCTCAACTTCCGTAATTCTTCTACTCTCCCAACAAAAAAGAAAGAGCAAACTTCAGTTAGAAACCAGCACCAAAAAGCATTCAAATTAAGGCCACTTGAATAGAAAAATACCAAGTTAGATATCAAGCTATACAACATTAACAAGTTACCGTATTTTTCTGTCTATAAGACGCCCCCATGTATAAGACACCCCCTTTTTGGGGGGGCTCAGATTTAAGAAAATGGGGAGAGATGGCCCAGTGTATAAGACACCCTCTAATTTTTGACATTATTTTTAAGGAAAAAAACCTAGTCTTATAGACGGGAAAATATGGTATATGTCATACAAGGCACTGTGCATGAAGCATAAGAACAGTTGACCACAACTTTGGGCTCTAAACATCATCACTGAATAGGGGAAAAAAACAACATGGATCTTGTGTCACATAATCCTAAAGAACAAAAATAAGGATCTTCAGCAGGTCTGTAACAAAATTAACAGTTTGATCTTACAGCACCCCAGCAGAGGGAGAAAAACCTTTATCACAATACAGTTGCACTGCACTTTGGAAACTTCGCAGCAATAAGGAAGGATGTGGCCATCCTACAGACACTGTGGAACTACAACTCCCATCAACCCTAGGCAGCATAGCCAATAGTCAGGGAACCGGAGTAGTAGTTAAAAAACATTTCAAGATTGGCAGGTTCTCCCAGACCTACTTCAGGGCTACTTTCAAAGCCACAGGGCTGGTCACATCCCTTTATCTTTGGAAATAAATACACACATACTGCAATTTACTGGCACATATGCAATCTGGACTGGAATTATATGGCACATTGCATCCACTAAAGTCACCTACAAGATAAAGCTGCCTTCATAAAGCATAGATCATACAGGTGTTGCAACTCAGACAGAAATATATGGAATTTCACGGTTGTTACTGAAACCATGCTGTCTCCTTCTGTTTGCTGACAACTGACCAGTGAAGACTATACAATCTGGAATGGAACTGATAATTTCTTAGCTTGTGTGACACTTATAAAAGGCACCCTATAATGAAGCAAGGTGAAGTGGATTGCCTTGAAAAGCCAGCTGTGGTGTCGTTTGAGCTTTCTTACATCTTATTTTTATATATATATTTTTTTAAATGTTACAAAACACCACCTATATAATCCAGTACACAGAATAAGGAGGCAGAATAAAATGGCCAACCATGGCAAATTCAGATGAAAGGCATCTCTCCAGTTTCGGGGTAGTGCAATCATCTTTTTTTTTTATTATTATTGAATTTATTGAATTTATATACCAGCCTATTCCTGGAGGTCTCAGGGTGGTTCACAGAAAATATCAACATAAAAACCACAATACATATAATCAGAATGAAAACAACAACCCAATAACACACACCCAAAAAAGAGCCACATTTTTAAAAGGGCATAGGATGTCAATCAAATCAACCAAAGGTCTGGTTAAAAAGGAACGTTTTTGCCTCAATCCTAAAGGTATGTAACGAAGGCACCAGGCGAGCTTCCCTGGGGAGAGCATTCCACAGACGGGGAGCCACTGCAGAGAAGGCCTGTTCTCATGTTGCCATCCTCTGGACCTCTCAAGGAGGAAGTACATAAAGAAGGGCCTCAGAAGATGATCTCAGGGTCCAGGTAGGTTCATATGGAAAGAGGCAGCCCTTGAGGTATTGCAGTCCTGAGCCGTTTAAGGCTTTATAAGTCAAAACCAACACTTTGAATTGGGCCTGGATTGGTAGCCAGTGCAGTCAGACCAGGATCGGTGTAATATGCCAGAAAGCCATGGTGTCATATGTACTTATTGTGCTGCCACTGCTAAAACACTGCCCCCCTTCTCCATTTTACCCTCACAACCACCCTGTGAAGTAAGCTAGGCTGAGAGACAGTGACTGGCCCCAGCTCACCCAATAGACCTTCATGGCTGAGTGGTGATTTGAACCCTGGTCTCCCAACTCCCAGTCCAACACAAAATGCTGGCTCCCTTTGATCACACCCTGTTGTAACACCTGGCAACTTGGAGAGAAACATATTTTTAATACAGTTTAGTATAATGCCATTTAATATAAAAGAGGGAGTTATCTTCAATGTCACATTCTAAATTCTCCCTCAAAGCCCAATTCAAAAATCAAGTTGTCTAGTCCTACTATAGCACAAGATATATTAATAGAAATATTTCAGCACATTAGGTTGATTACACCTTATTCCATCTATTTCAAGAAGCATTTAAGCATTACTTGCAATTTTAAACATCATTTTAGCAAGCAGCAGATTAATGCAATTATATCTTCTTAGGCACAACACATTCCCGAGACTATCCCAACCACCAGTAGTCTTGGCAGGTAGATAATATTGAAGTTTATAACACAGCAGAAGCTATGCCATAAATGCTCTCTAGATGCTCTCTAAATGGTTCCTCTTCATCCTGGAGAAGAGTGACTAGTGGGGTGCCACAGGGTTCTGTCTTGGGCCCGGTCTTATTCAACATCTTTATCAACGACTTGGATGATGGACTCAAGGGCATCCTGATCAAATTTGCAGATGACACCAAACTGGGAGGGGTGGCTAACACCCCAGAGGACAGGATCACACTTCAAAACGACCTTGACAGATTAGAGAACTGGGCCAAAACAAACAAGATGAATTTTAACAGGGAGAAATGTAGAGTATTGCACTTGGGCAAAAAAAATGAGAGGCACAAATACAAGATGGGTGACACCTGGCTTGAGAGCAGTACATGTGAAAAGGATCTAGGAGTCTTGGTTGACCACAAACTTGACATGAGCCAACAGTGTGACGCGGCAGCTAAAAAAGCCAATGCAATTCTGGGCTGCATCAATAGGAGTATAGCATCTAGATCAAGGGAAGTAATAGTGCCACTGTATTCTGCTCTGGTCAGACCTCACCTGGAGTACTGTGTCCAGTTCTGGGCACCACAGTTCAAGAAGGACACTGACAAACTGGAATGTGTCCAGAGGAGGGCAACCAAAATGGTCAAAGGCCTGGAAACAATGCCTTATGAGGAACGGCTAAGGGAGCTGGGCATGTTTAGCCTGGAGAAGAGGAGGTTAAGGGGTGATATGATAGCCATGTTCAAATATATAAAAGGATGTCACATAGAGGAGGGAGAAAGGTTGTTTTCTGCGGCTCCAGAGAAGCGGACACGGAGCAATGGATCCAAACTACAAGAAAGAAGATTCCACCTAAACATTAGGAAGAACTTCCTGACAGTAAGAGCTGTTTGACAGTGGAATTTGCTGCCAAGGAGTGTGGTGGAGTCTCCTTCTTTGGAGGTCTTTAAGCAGAGGCTTGACAACCATATGTCAGGAGTGCTCTGATGGTGTTTCCTGCTTGGCAGGGGGTTGGACTTGATGGCCCTTGTGGTCTCTTCCAACTCTATGATTCTATGATTCTAAATGCTGGATGTTTCTGGTAATTCAAACGTTCTTAAAAAGAGGCTGGCTGGCCAGCATTGCTGAGGAACCTGAATAAGGTTAACATATCCACACTGTCAAC
The DNA here is from genome assembly GCF_965153285.1 of Podarcis tiliguerta. NCBI lineage: Eukaryota > Metazoa > Chordata > Lepidosauria > Squamata > Lacertidae > Podarcis > Podarcis tiliguerta. The sequence goes on along the minus strand of NC_139543.1, from coordinate 10,738,591 downwards.
TATGTATAGCCGAGAAAGCCAAAGATACAAGCTAAGAAAATAAAGCTATAGAAGCAAGTCTCAAAACATACTTGAACAATAAGGCAGAAAGCCAATTCCTCAGCAGGCCATCTTGTATTTGAATTAGAAAAAGGTTCACCTTTCAGAAGTGTCATGGAGCCATCTGTTAGAAAGACCAGGAACCTCTGCCCTCATCCCTGCAAGGCTAGTCATAGTCTGCCCACTTGTGACTTCTTGATGCACATGGCCAGAATCCAAAAGATGCAGTAAAAAAAGGTTGCATTAGCATTCAGGATTTTTCTTCCTTTAGTTCACCGGTCCCACTGATTTTTTAAAAAAAGTTGGGCGAGATTGGTAAATAGCCAGAGACAGGGACAGTGGACAATAAGCACACAGAACTAGTATGCTGCATTTTGGCAAGCCCAAGAATGAAAAAGGTACTGGATTTGCATCTAGGGACAAGGAGCTCAAGATTAAACTTCTCCTTGCACCCTGCAGTTCCCCTCGTGTGGCCCGCTAACCCAAATATGCTCCAGATGATTGAAGAACCCTCTAGGGCAGAATTTGGAGGCATGCAGATGGGGGAAGAGAAATCATAAGTCCCGCTGTGCAAGTGGATCTTCATTGCACATGCAGGCAGACACATCACTGGATATCACCCATTTTCTCCTGAGGTTTGGCTACTTGACAGCCTTGTCTCTACTGAGCCAAGAGATAATTAATCCAAGCTGTATCATTACCAGATGCTGCAAGTGCATTTAAGAGACCTGTTTGCCTAGCAGTTGATCCCTTCATAAATGCAGAGAAGGGTGTTGAGTTCCTCCCCCTTTAAAAAGACTACATCAATGAGATTAGGAGTGGACAACCTTTTCCCATAAAAAAGCTGAATTCTCTTGGAAGGAATCTGTCAACAAATGTGCAGGGTCAGAAATGGCAGCAGATGGGACCAGGAATACTATATACTACCTCTCTTGTTCGTCTTTGATTTTCCTGCTAGGTAATCCTACCTCAGCTGCTACACTCTTCCCTCCCCAGCAATCCCAATTATGATTGAACATGTTACTACTAAGGTTTTCCTAAGTTTAATAACAGCAGAGGCTGACAATTTTCATCAGGATGGTGAGAGGAGGTTTTTTGAGGAGGGAGAGGGAGAAAGGTTTAAAATTCTCTTCTATCCGTAATCCATGTGATAAGGAACAGTTGAAAAGAAGATGGACTGCAGAAAAGATTAACCCTTCTTCTCCCTGCTTAAGTGGTATGTTGTGAGCCACAAAAGATTAGGAGTGGGTCAAAAGCAACCCAATGGGTGCAGATTGCATACTGTTGACAACCCAGATGGGTGGGGTGTACATATGTGTGTGTGTGTGTACACACACACACATATCTACATATATGTAGATATGTGTGTGTGTATATATATATATGTATATGTAGATATGTGTATATATATATATGTATATGTGTGTGTGTGTATATATATATATATATATATATATATATATACACACACACACACACATACACATACACACACACAGAGAGAGAGAGAGAGAGAGAGAGACTTGTTTATTGGAAACTGTGCATAATGCCCAGAGAATGTACAAAATACAAATGTGATACTTGCATTCCTCCTGGAAGACTACACATGACCAGGAAATGTGCACAGTCCCTCTTTATGGACAGATTATTATTTTAGAGGAGGAAAACAAGAAAAAAAATATTCTAAACGAAACAGTGGATGTATGATTTTTGTGGTCCATGCTGTGGACATGTGATCTGACAGTGAGTTTGGGGTAGCCCAATGCAAAAATCCTGAGGACCCATGTGGATCCATGCTTTGTAACCACGTTTTTGCACCACTGCGGCCCCAGGCAACAGTGGGTGCGTGATTTTTTTGGTGCAAGATGTAGTCATGGACATGCTATGTGATCTGATGGTGAATTTGGGGTGACCCAGTGTAAAAATCCTGAGGATCCATGTGGATCCGTGCTTTGTAACCACATTTTAAGTTTTAAGTGGGGAGGGAAGGAAAAGCACTCAAGGGACAAGGAGCACGCGTAGGGTGGGTGGAGAAGGATGCTGCTAATAATGCAGAAGAGGGGTATAAGGGGAGAAGGCTCCTCTCCTCTCCCACTTTGCTCCTTTAAAGCAAGCAGGCTCTGCTTTTCTCCCTCCTCCCCGCTCATCCCCGGCTTTGCTGCTGAAAAACTTTGCTGCTATTTAGCGAGCTGAGTGGGGAGGAGAGAGGGACAGAGAGCCTGCTTGCTTTAAAGGAACCAACCGGACAGGAGCCGCTTACACGACTTTCCTCTACCCTCCCGCTTTTCTCCTTTAAAGAAGCAAGCTCTCTGTCCCTCTCTCCTCCCCACTCAGCGGCTCTTCTCCCGCTTTGCTGTTTCAAAGCGAGCCACGGAGGAGGGAAGGAAGGGGAACCATGGATCCTCTGCTCACGACTGCAGCAGATCCCCCCCCCCCCGCCACCTGTAGGCATTCCCTCCATAACACGCACAGACATTTCTCCTTACTTTCTGGGAGGAAAAAAGTGAGTGCAAAAAATACGGTACCTTTACATCTACAAGAGATCTAAGGGCATTTCCAGTGCACATTTTAGCATATCTGAGGTATCAGTGAAATCATAAAGGTCTTAACCAGTCAGTGACCTCACTTCAAGCATTTTTCATCTCATCTTCCAATCTCTCTGCATTGCACACTCACTATGCAGACAGACAAAGAGATCTGCTTCCATGCTCTCAAAGAATCAGAAGATTTAAATAATGGAAAAAACAAGTATTTGTTCAAATACTTTTACTCAAAACACAATTGCTGTGTTTTCCAACTGCTTGTCTAGTCATTACAGAATACTTATGCATAAGTTTGTTTACCTGATCTAATCTGTTTATATACATACATTCTGTTTGAATGGGGAAGGGGGAATAAAGCCTTTGTTGAGGATTTTTCCTGCAAATACTTAATTCTCCTTTTACGTTTCATTTCAAACATTTCCACACAAGCTGTGCTCTGCAGAAGGATACATGACATTGAGTAGACGCCCAGATATTAGAAGCATCTTCTCTGAGATATTACTAAGCTTTTCTGTTGTGAAATTTCTCTCAAAAGAAGCTAGGATAACTAAGTTTTAAACCCTAGTTAGTAGAGCACTAAGTTAGGGCCCCAACAGCCTGGCTTTATGTAACGCTAAGCCAAACCATGATGAATTGTGACTTCAGATAGCTCAGCTGGTAAAGCATGAGATTTTCTACACCGACTGACTGTATCTATTCAGGAGCCATTCCCAGCCCTACGTGGATATTCAGGAATTAATCATAAATGTTTTTATCTCATCTTTCCTTTAGTATGTAAAACACATGGGCCACCACTCCCTTTAGGGGTTTTAACATATTGGAGAGTTGAACACTGCTCCAATTCCAGAAATTTTGCGCTTTACTCTCCCTCATCTTAAATGAAAAAGACAAAGACTGCATTTCACAGTAAGTGTTTAAAAAGTTTAAATCGAGGCTTTAACATATTCCAATAAGGATATAGTGTCAAATATTACCATCTGCTTTGTGCATATAAAAACAGTTTTGTCTGAAATCAACTGTAAACAAACACTTCCAAAAAGTCTAATTACATACACTACTCTCTCAATACTGCTGATTTCACAGCCAATGTTCTACAGGATTTAATTAGGAAAAGGTTAATATTGTATGGCATCATATGGACCCTCCTTTTCTAGCTTCCCGTGACTAAAATAGCAAAAGTCTATACAGGTTTACGGTGATCACAGGCAAGACATTTTAAAAAGAGAAAGCTGGTTGCTTCTTAGTAAACAACTGCAAACCACTACTTTGATCATGCAACAGCAAGATTACTTTCACAATACTACAGAAGACTATTAGCAGGTGCAAATCCAACACATCATTTATCCCTGCAACAGGTTGGCTGCAAGTATTTCAAATGCTAGGTTCTTAAAATGAGGTAAAAAAATAGAAAGATCCTATAACATGAAAATGAAATGAGAAAAGATATTGCGCAAAGCAAATAATCTGACACCCGTTACCTCAGGAATCCGTTTTGTCACACATCCTAATGGTTAAGAGGACATGGGTCCTGCCTATGGGTGCTGGTTGTGGTCACTGCCAGATACACAACCCATTCCCTCAGATGTGCTAATCTGACAGGGAACAGTGCTTGCATTACAAATGGGGAGGATCCAAGATGGCAGCCAAATGGCACAGATCACATAAGAGGCTCAGCAACCTCCCCTCCAAAAACTGCCTGCCAGTGGGATATTGATTTTGGATGCAGTGCAAATTATTTGAAGTTAAATTGGGGTGACCTGGGTGGGTAAGGTTTATTGCATTGTACTCCAAAGTAACCTGCCCAAGAAACGGAGTAAAACCTCATCCTCTCCAGTTTGCCTTCTTTGAAATGTATCAAGCATCAGAAAAGGCTGGGGAAATGTGCTTCAACCACTGGTTGAGTGAGTTTGCTCTCATATTTAGAATAAATAGCCTGGCAACACCCCACAGCAGCCAGCCACTTTTGGACAGGCCACACACCGCACTGCGCGTTTTGTGATGGTACCCACAACACTCTCAAAATTCCCAATGTGTCCATAAATCCCAAATGGTTGAGAACCCTTGGTCTAGAATCTGTTCCATTTAATATGATATGCTCAAGTTTCCTAAGGCACATACGAAATGTTCAACAGTTTAGCTGCTGATATATCAGAGTATTTAATTTACTTTGCTGAGCAGCATGGTATTAAACAGCAGAAGCGTAAAACCTTACCCACCCCCATCCTGTTAAGTGCTGTTAAGTCAATTCTGAACATTCTGTAAGTACTTTAAGTAGGATTTCCTCACTCTTATTATCATGTCCTGTAAGGAGTAGCATGCCCGCAATTTTAAGATTCCAATAACAGTGGTACCTCGGTTTAAGAACAGTCCAGTTTAAGAACAATTTGGTTTACAAACTCAGCAAAACTGGAAATAGTGTCTTGGTTTGAGAACTTTACCTTGGTCTAAGAATGGAATCCGAACGGTGGAAGGGCACAAGGGCCGGGAAACCTCATTAGGGAAAGCGCACCTCAGTTTAAGAATGGTTTTGGTTTAAGAACGCACTTCCGGAATGGATTAAATTCGTAAACTGAGGTACCAATGTAATTGTTCAGCATTTGTTTCAAACTCCCCACTTTTGAATGAGCAATGAAAACCCCCATAACATGTCATCTTCTCCAATTAGCCTTGCATTGCATAGTCAGATCCAATACAGGCTTCACCCATTCCAAAGGTGGCATTCATTCTCCCTGCCAGACAATGTCTATTAAAAAGGACAGAAATTCAAGAGACTTTCCAGTTGGAAATGCCTGGCCACTCAATAAGTGCCCTGGTCCTTTGTTCTGGGACTAATATGCACATGAATACAATGGCAGTCTGCCATCTCTCCTACAACAACAAACTTTTCAAAAAAGCTTGAAAATCAGAGGGCTCTTTGAGCCATGTCATCACAACCTTGAAATGGAAGAGCCCTGGCTTTTTTATGTGATGGGGATTTAATTGGTCTTTGCAGAAATGGGCTGTCCTACAGGTCCGTTTTCCATGGGGAGTTTCTGGAACCAAGCAGATTTATTTTACCATACAGAAGCAAACCTGAAAAGCTAGAAAAACAAGTTATAGCCATTAAAGTAACAGGGCAGCTAGGATGTTAGTTTGAGAGGCACCAATTTTCTTGTTAAAAAAACAACTAATGGAGAAAAATATATAATGATGAAAGTGATGATGGAAAATGTCAAGGAATCTTACAGGGATGTTCTCTGACAATAAGGGCACTTGTGAGGTATATAGCAGCTCATTTTCTTTTGCAAGAAAAATTCCATTGGTAGGAGTAACTCTTCTTCCAGCTGCCAGGCAGAGAAGTACTCCAGTTGTTTTAACTAAAAACCCAGACTTCATCCACACTCTGTTTTTCCTCTTAAAAGGAAGACAACAGCAATGACCAGTGCTTTTTCTCCTCTCCCTTTTTTTGCTTTAGACCCCAAAAATTTAATGAGCCCAGGGTCTCTAAGCAACATCAAGGGGGTGGAAGAGAAATTACTTTTGAGTGTAGGGATAGGGAACATTAAGGTATCACAAAGAATATCTATCCTGATGTAGCCATTAGATTGAAATGTCTTTAACCAAGTGTTTTAACAAAAGCAATGCACAGTGCTTCTGAAGCAGATGGGAGAGAAACATTTTACTCTGTCCCATAATACTAAGGGTCATTCTATAAAACTGATGATAGAAGAGATTTGTGGCAGACAGATGAAGCAAATTCACACAGGAAAAAAGCTTCACACAATCAATGTAGCGATGGCCACTACCTTGAATTAGACATGTCTTCTATGAATTTGTGTAACAATGGCCATTAGTCATCAAGTTGGACCCGTAAATGTTGCTGTGCAACTGTTCCCATTCAGGGTGCCACCCACCCATAGATGCCTTCTTCCAGGAATACTCCACTCAATTTCCCTTGCCCCAATTTCCACCAACCATCAGACAAGCATTCAGTGCCCACTGAGCATTTTGCTGTCTACACTAAGCTATTTTAGGTTGCCCGGCTGAAATCGCTAATTAGAAATGGCAGTCAATTTTGCCCTAGCACTACAGGCCATAAGAGCCCTGCTGGATCAACCAACCCAAAGTCCCATCTAGTCCAGCATCCTGTTCTCACTGTTACCAATCAAATGCCTATGGGAAATACAATAGCAGGATCTGACCACAACAGCGTTCTCCACACCTGAAACTCCAAACAAAGGGTGTTCAGAAGCCTACTTGCTTCAATAGTGGAGGTACAGCATAGCCATTAGGCTTGTCCTCCATGAATTTGTCAAATCATCTTTTAAAGAAATCCAAGCTGATGGCCATCACTACCTCTTATGGAAGCAAATAGTTTAACTCCTTCTCCCATTCTCCCAGACAAGAACCTATTCCTGCTCCTCTTACACAGGAATCCCTGTTTTTCCTCGAAGGGCAGGGAAAGATGACAAGTAAGCCAATACTTTAAACTTCTCCAACCTCTCCTTACTGGGGGAGCTGTAGGAAACAGACCATAGGAATTTTCAACAGCTGGAGCTAGGCAGGCTCCAACAGGTTTTCAGGGAAGGGGGCAAAACCTACACATTCCTGAAATCCAACTGAATTCATTGGGGCTTGCATATCTAGCTAAAAATGGCTGAACCAGATATGTCAATTATGTGTTTCTACAACACAATCCTCATTTAGTCTGTGACAGATTTTTGTTGAAACAAATACCATATTACCTAACAGCAATTTGATTCATAGAACTATACCACACAGTTGCATGGCAGAACATCTCTCTCTATTATAAATTATAGGGCCACCCAGCTTCAAACTAATGGGTACTGCCAGACTGTGGGTCTCCTTGAAATCACACACATAACTCAATGCAGTATTGTGTTCAAAACCAATATCCATTCTTCTATACTTCCCTTTAAGTATCATATTTCTAGAATCATAATTTTAAGGGTACCCACAATTCCTGCACATGCATTATCCATCCTGCGACATCAAACAGTTAATTCAGCAAGATGAATGCAAATCGCTACATGAAGTAACGGTTTGCATGAACAATTAAATGATAGACATGATAAACTAGATTTATAAGCTTCACATCCTTATTAAAAAGAATCCTAGCATAATTTAACTATAAAGAACTAGAATATTCTTCCAAGACAATAGATTCATGGAACTCCAGCTCCCCCAACAGCATCTGGGAAGTCAAACAGCACATACAGAAAATGGCTTTTATAAAAAAGGCTTGATATCACTATGGAAACGACTGCAAGCATTTTTTTAAGAGTAATAGCTCTGTTAGGTGCTTCATTAAAAATAAAAAAAATCCTAGCAAATAAAGCCCTTAATCTTCAATGAAGCAAAAGTGTCAGTTGAATGCATACAGAAACTGATAAGTCAAATACAAGTGTGCTGAAGGAGTTAACCTGTTCAGAAAGAAATCTAGACAAAAAAGCAAGCTAGATTAGCTAACTAGGGCAGAAAGTTGGGAAATTTAATAGTGAAATAGATGAGGTGGAGATGTGAAAGAAACAGAAAATAACTGCATAAGAGCTTAAGTGAAAGGAAGCACAGAATGTTTAGAAGATCATTAAGAGAGAATTTTAATGTGGGTGGTCAAAAGGGCAAATGAGAGCTGTAGAAATAAGTGTTGATCTACATAGCAATTGTACTTCATAAAACTTCCTTCCTATACAGGGGTTTTTTCCCTCTGGAAACATTTATAGCTTGTACAGAGTATTTTTAAAATGCAATGCTTTTCACTAAGGTTTTTACTCATCCCCCTTACCAAAGAGGAAGGATGGTGCTAGCTGTTTTGGAAGCAGGCAACCAACCAAGATGCTCCTCAGCTACCCACTGCCAAAATGACACCCCACTTCCCTCCCCCAGCTCCAAACTTCTGAAGCTGAAAAAGAGATTACATCAGATGACTACATCAGATGACTTTACAGTGGCACCTCTGGTTATGAACTTAATTTGTTCCGGAGGTCCGTTCTTAAGCAGAAACCGTTCTTATCCTGAGGCGCGCTTTCGCTAATGGGGAATGCGCCCCTGGCACATGATTTCCATTCGCATCCTGGGGCAAAGTTCGCAACCAGGAGCAGCTACTTCCGGGTTAGCGGAGCTCGTAACCTGAAGCGTTCGTAACCAGAGGTACCACTGTGCTTCCTGCACTGGTGTTGGTTGGTTGGCATCCGTCTGTCTTGAGAGACAATGGAGTGCACCTCTAGGCGTGAAGTCAAACCACTATATAGCACATCAGGAACCAAGACATTAATCCTATGTATACCATTCTGGGAGTAACCCAACTGAACATAGCAGGACTTGAACTTCCACACAGTTGCATGGAACAGGAAAGGTAAGCTCATAGTAACCAAAAGGTTGTGTTTGGTGACCAGAGCTAGCCAAGATTTGAAGACTCTTGCTTTCTCTCAATTGATGAGACAAGTCCCTGGCAATTACAAAATGCCCAGAAAGCCTAATGCCACATCCTTGAAAAAAATAATTTAATTCTAAAAATTAAGCAAGCTCCAAATGTGTCTGTAACCTGGCCAAATCTCTCAACAATTGAGTCCCATTATTGAGAGTTATAAAGGCATTTCACTGTTGCAATTCCCATGATCACACTTCTTGTACATAAGGTGCCTAATGGTTTTACAAACTATCTGTCATTCAGGAGTGAGGTAGGAAAGCTGATGGCATATTAGAGCTGGCTTAATGGTAGTTGCTGCATTTTAGAGACAGCCCACCAAGCCTGACACTCACCACCTAAGCACATGCTATTGAAACTTATGGTTCTCTGACCAACAAGGCACAGAAAAAGCAAGAAAGAGCAGAAATCCCAGGCACTAAAAAGATCTAGTCATTAGGGAGAGATAAACACTTGATGGAGGAAGGCAGCGAGCAGCTCTTCCTTTTTTGTAGTGCAATTTCCATCTTTTCCTCCTCTTGGAGGGGGAACTTTCAGAATTCAGCATAAAGTGCAAGGAATTGCATCCACCTCTTGCCTTCTTAGAAGCATCTGGAAATGAAACAAGATTCTGCCCCTCCACCAAGCCTGTGTGTCCTGGGAGGTGAAATTCCAGTCCAATTTCCACAGGAGAGATACTGATTATCTGGATTCGTGCCAGAAAACAGCCTTAGTCACTCTGGTGGATGATTTGCACGAGGGAATTGATGGGAGACTGCAATCTTACTGGTTTTCCTGCACCTCTCTGCAGCTTTTGATGCCATCCATCATGCTATTCCAAATCAGAGCAGTCTTCACCATTTGCTCTATTATGGCAAACTGACCTCGGGGCTTTTTAACTATCTTCTGTCAGATAACTAGAGCTCTGCATTTCCATTAATGTTCATGAGTGGTGATCAGCTTTACATTTGATCTAGAAAGAGCTGGGGAAGGAAATCAGGGGGAAAGACTAGGCGTCACTTGGGGAGTTTGAGAGGGGCTGCTACAAAATGTGGGTAACCGAATCAAACGCTGAAATGAAACTGATGTCATGGGTTTAACTTGGTTGTAAAGTGAACATGGATTTCAAATTGTTGCCAACAGATAAGCTGCCAGGCTTTCAAAAGGTTCGAAGGTGACAGAACAAAGTAATGAAAGGGGCGGGGGAGTGAAAAAGAACAACTCAGAAACTACACATTTTCACTTTCCAGAATAAATATAAAATGAATAGGAAGGAATTCAATTTCAATTCAATTCAATTCAAGTTCCCTGCTGCTCCCCTTGCCTAACAGAAGCGGGTGTTATACAAAACAGTCAATGCATACAAGGTTATGTAGTTTATACAATTTATATACAGACGGTGCAATATAAACCTTTATTTACGTGAACAAAGTCCTTATCAGGTTATGAAATCAAGCCCTACTTTATAAAACTAGAATATTTGATTTCAAATCGAACACAATTCAAGGTGGCTGAAAGGGTGAGGGGCACGCCCACACCACAAACTTAAACATGTTTAACAACAATCCCTCTTTCCAGAGTACTCTGTGAACTGTAGTTCTGCGAGCAGGAAAGGAGTATCCTAACAATTCCCAGCACCCTTAAAAACTACAGTTCCCAGGATTCTTTGGGGGAAACCATGTATGCTGAAGTGGTGTAAAAATGGACATTCATGACTAGTGCAGTTGAAACCAGAGAATAAATCAATGTTCAGTACCAAACACGTAAAAAGGGAATTTCACTGTAACACCAATTAAGACCTGCCATAAAACAGAATCACAATTTAAAATCCTTGAAAGGCTGAAATAGATAAGCTCAAAACTTTTGTTCCTTACAAAATAACTAAATCCCTAGAGAAGTACATATCACACTTCAGCAGGGCTCAAACTGCCAGAGATAACCTTGCTACACAAGACCCAACTTCAACTTAAAGCATGCATTGAAGAACCCACTACTTGTTGCCATATATCTGTAAGCTGGCAGCACTGCTGTTGTGACCTCTGGTCGCAACCTAGACCTCTGTCCTAACCCACCAGTTGAAGACCAATGGTTAAGCAGTACTCACCAAGGTTTGTGTTGGGGCCAGCCAGAAGTTGCTTGAATTTATCTAAACGTGATGCCTCTCTTTCCGATAGCATAGGGATACCTGAGCTACTGTGGTCTGTCACTCCACCCACCAGAGTAACAGTGGAGGCTTGTGGAAGGGACTGAGATCTTGGCACAGAAATAACTTCATCAGCACCATCTGTAGAGTATATAAAGGAGCAAACAGACAGACATCAAGTGATCTATTTTTTATAATGCAAAGGTAAAACTTTAATTTAAAACAGAAAAACACTGGGACACAAGTATTTGTAACAGTTGTTTGGTTAGAGACAGAAAATGTTATATCCACTGTGGCTTCAAAACAGCTATAAAAATAGAACTCCCTGTCATCATGTCAATACCAAGAATCTCACGTTTGTGAAGAAGCAGCCGAGAACAACTGATGGGTTATTCATATAGAATGGCATTAAACACACACACTTCAAGTATTAATGTTTTAAATGGTTCCTACAATATTTTCTTCTATTAAACACTTCCACAGTGATGTAGCAGGGTTTCCCGTTTTTTGCTTCCAAGACAAAGAGGAAACAGTGCTTTGTGTGTCTTAAAAACAACTCGGGACTCATTTCTTCAGGATTACATGAAAATACTAAAAACACCTCCATAAATATAGTCATGCATGATATTTTTTGTATGACATGCAGCCTGCTACCAAGTATTCATGTCAAGAGCGCCTTGTTCGCAGTTCAGAGTAGAAAAGTTTACTTTGTCCACTTTCTTATCTATGGTCCTATAACCTCAAAATTAGGACTGTCACAATGTGGTGTTTGTGGGGCTGCCTTTGAAGACAGCCTTGAGAAAGAAGATTACAGTTATGAGGTTATGAAAGACAACTGGGTGTGTCATCAGTGCTTGAAAGCTCCACTGATTTCTAGTCGCTTTGTGAACTCCAAACCAAGTGCTGGTGCTTAGTTTAAATAGTATATGCAGAAAGCTGCGTTATACCAAGTCAAGACATTTGTCCAAGACATTGTCTACACTGACTTGTAGCAGCGTTGAGCTTTGGCCCTACATGGCTTGGTGTCTGAACTCCTACTCCTTCATCAACTTGCCCACACATATAGGTAATCATGGAGAACCCCCTACGAATGAATATCACATGCGAAGCAAGTGGTGACTGGAAAGGGGACTTCTCAATTAAATGGCCCTTCTGAGTTATGGTCCTTAAATGCCACTATTTGGATTAGTCCCATAGACATTAGTGGGGTAGATTTAGAGTCTAAAGTACAAGAACTACTAGCACATTTTCCCAACTTCTCATTATTTTTATTTTTGAATGGATAACATGACCCTTTCAATTACTGTCTGGCTTAAGAGGGAAGTGAAAGCTTCCAAGCCCTCAAGAAATCCTGGAACAAGGCATACACTACAGCTTTCAACCTAGAGAAACAATGAATGGCAATGGAGTTTGAGGTTTAATATACCTGCAGAACTTGATGTGTTGCTTTCACTGACAGATTTAACCAGTCTGCTGTCACCACACGCAGCTGAGGGCAGTTCTGAAAGCTGCTGTGGTTGCTCCTTTTCCACCTGTTCCTCCTGCAATTTGTGCTGTTCTTGTAATTTGCTGTGATTCTGAATTACTCTGTTAGCTGTTTCCATGACTACATCTGTGTTAAGGCTTTCTGCAGCCATCGCTAGGAGTTCGTCGTCATCATCCCCAACATCCCAAGCGTCGCTCGTGTTGCTTTCGAATTCTTGAAACGTGCTGATTTTCTTCAGTTTCACTGGAGTTGTTGGTGGCTTGGCTCCAGGTTTTAAGCTGTTTAAAAGAAAAACCAGCACTTTACACAAGAACAGGCACTTTTGTGCTTATTATGCTACCTGACTAAGTAACTAGTTCATCCCCACTAAAGCAAAAAGTTATACTAAGGCTGGCCCAAATTCAACGGGACATATTTCTGAGAAGACTTGGTAAGAAGTGAGCTGCTAATCAGCAAACAATGTGCAGCTAACCAAAAATTAGTTAAGATGTGCAGCTTTTTCAGTTTTCCATAGCATTTGGCATATCTAGTTACTGTGGTTTGTATCTTACTGCAAGGCCCTCCATCAGCACAACATGACTTCCTCTCCCTCCCATGACCTGCACCCACTTAAATCTGTTCTGGGGGTTCCCCCAACCCCCTAAAGCAGATTGGGGGACCACCAGGGGCATGCAGACAGATGAAGTTCTTGCACTAAGGGGGTGATTTTGCTGGATACAACCCCATTTTAGCTCCAACTAAAAGGATATTTCTGGATTTTAAATTTGAAGAGCAATGGAAGAGGCTGGTCTCAAGCTGGTGCTCAGAAGCAGTGATGCTGTGAAGAATGCCCGGCATATTTTGGACAAGGGTCTTGGACAAGGGATCGCTGTGTGGTGTAGTGGTTAAGAGCGGTAGCCTCGTAATCTGGGAAACCGGGTTTGCGCCTCCGCTCCTCCACATGCAGCTGCTGGGTGACCTTGGGCTAGTCACACTTCTCTGAAGTCTCTCAGCCCCACTCACCTCACAGAGTGTTTGTTGTGGGGGAGGAAGGGAAAGGAGATTGTTAGCTGCTTTGAGACTCCTTAGGGTAGTGATAAAGTGGGATATCAAATCCAAACTCCTCTTCTTCTCTGTGTGTATTTTTCCAGTTCATAAATAATAGCTTGTTCAAGAAGATACTTTGCACAAAATACTTTCCATCTTTCACATATTAAGTGCTACTTTCAAGCACAGCCTGCCTCTCCCTTCACTTATCCATTTCTTTTACATTGTAGTATTGCCCTCTCCAGTGTTAGAAAGTGGAATAGAAAAGTTAGCAGCCGAACGGCTCCTGGAACCTGGGTTGTGAGTGCCAAAACTGGGGGGGGGGGGGGGTGGCAACTCTTTTTATTGTTTTGATAAGCATGAACTAATATGCAATTTACATAAGTGACACATTGTTATATCACATTTTTAGCAGATATTGTTAATGCATGTTTAATTTGGTGTTTACAATAAAAATATTGGTACTCCACTTCAGTTTTCAAAACATTCTCCTCCTTATTGTTAAACTCCTTAACATACTGTCTATCCTTAACATATACTTTGAGGCTTTAAAGCACATGCATTTCAGTAACCCTTCAGTATCAGCCAGGCGCAAAAAATGGCACCCAGACATTTTTAGGTGCTCGCAAACGGAGAATCTTTAGGCGCAAAATGTGCCTGGCACCGTGCTAATTCTGAACCCAGGACCTTTCCCTGCTCCCCATTCTTTCATGCCTAAAAATTACTCAAAATAAATTACTCTTCACTTCCCAAAGTCATTTAACTTGAACAATTTTTATGAGAAATTTTTTACCAAAAAAAACCCACAAACTCAAACTTGAGGGGCTTCGAAACATTTTTCTGCAAAACAAACATTTAATGAAACCTCCAAAATTCTCTATTACACTAATCACTGACAGTAAATGTGGGCAGAATAGCCTACCATTACAGCTCAACAAATCCAAGAGGGATTGAGCAGAATGCTGCTCAGTACTGCTAGCCACACAAGAGTAGGACTGAAATCCATTTTGATCCATTTCCCAGATCATCTACATAAACTCAGAGTTGCTCCAGTCCCTCTTTTCCATCCAGTTCTTCTCTCTCCCCATTACGCTACTTCCTGCTTATTTCAAGCACAATCCTCTGGTAAATTCTGTGCAAGCCCCATTAATTTTAATTGAGCTGAGTAAGTCCATTTCAATGGGACTCGCACAGGAAAGCTTCCCAGAGTTATTTGTAATTTTATGTTTTAAGGCTTATAAATGAGAAAGCTTTGCTAGCTTAATAAAAAAAGGGGGGGACAGATTCTATAAAGTAAACCAAGAAAGGTATGTAGGTCAAAAGGTGTTTGTTACTCCTTTATTTCCTTCTGCGTTCACAAACCTATTGTTTCATACAGCCTTTCAAAGATATTGTTTCATTGTCTTGAACATTAAATGACATATTTGCATTGTGTGTGCTTGCTTTGATAGGTGAAGGACCTCGTGAGCAATTCCCTTTAAATATCGTAGAAACTGTCTGAACCTCAAGAGATTGCAGGAGAATTAGCTTGCTTATCTTGAAACACCTTTAGCTCAGTACAAAGAACCAAGTGCAATCCTGTTAAAGTTTAGCTACTGGTTGAATTTTATTTCAGACTATTCAACATCCCATTTCCATACATATTCTCTCCAAAGTAAACCTCACCATGTCCCAAATGTGCACATGACAGTAGCACAAGGCTAAAAAAAAATGATTTCGTACAAAGAGGGGTTATTTTTCTCCAGACATATAAACCTATTCCTTCTTCTTTTCTTTTGAATTCAAAGTGTGTTTGAGCCATGTCATCTACTGCATAGGAGCAATGCTTTTTTTAAAAAAAAAAAGCCTAGCAAGTAATGTTTTAAAGGCAACTATTTCAGATTTCAGTTTGCGTCTCATAGGAATTACTGGGCAAAACTTCTGTTTTACACAAAGGGAAGGAGTCATAAGTGAGGGCTACTTCATCAATTTTGGCATACACATACACAATACAGTCGTACCTTGGTTTTCAAGCAGCTTAGTTCTCAAACGTTTTGGCTCCCAGACGCCACAAACCTGGAAGTGACTGTTCCGGTTTGCGAACTATTTTTGAAAGCCGAATGTCTGATGAGGTTTCCGTGGCTTCCAATTGGTTGCAGGAGCTTCCTGCAGCCAATCAGAAGCAGCACTTTGGTTTCCAAACGTTTTGGAAGTCAAACAGACTTCCGGAACGGATTCCATTCGACTTCCAAGGTACGACTGCACTGTAAATACAAGTCTAAACAAGTAAAGTGGGAATGGCAGACATCATAAAGACACACTAGTGAGAAAGCTGTGATTAGCTACCATTCCATGCAGGGTTGTATGCAGAATACAGTGTGCACAATGGCCCTGATTATTTTAGCCTCCAAGATCTTCCTAGCTTTTATCAAGCTGAAGAAAACTTCACTGTCAAGTCTAAGGAACCTGCCTAATTTAATTGCCTTAAAATACAAATCTTAAGCAGCACTGAAACAAGTAGGTTTAAAGAATCATTTCTTTTACACTGTGTTGTCATGTTTGATAGACATACAAATTATTATTGCTGCTTGTCAGGAAACATTTTCTTCTTCTTCAAATAGTAGAAGGCACACTCACTTTTGGGTATGGGAAGGCAGAACCACAGTTTATCTGCTTAAGAAAATATCCCAGTGAAGTAAAGACTTTCCATGAGGTGCAAACTATTGTTATACAGAAGGTTACCATGCACCTTTTAGATGCCTATACTACAGACACTGAATCAGAGAGACAATGTAAAATCGTAGCATCATGATGGCGGGGAAGAGAGCAAGATTATACAACAATATACAATTCCTAGCTTGTTCAGATTCTTCATTGTCCTTTGTGACAACTTATTAATTACAGAGTACTAAAATAAAGAGGTAGGAACCACATTACACGTTTCACAAATGGTTAAAAAAAAAGATGGTGTATTTCAGCTCCACAAACAAGTCTGTAAATTATTTAAGCTAACCTGCCAGAGATACCTTTGTCAGAAAGTTACCTAATTCAACAGAACTTTTATAAAGCTTGTTTTCCTCATCACTAGACAAGCGGTCATTTGCAAACCCAATATAATACTTGCAATTTTTAATCATTCACAGACCTACTGCAACATGTAAAAATCTTGACCATCCAGGTCACTACCCAACAAGGTTGATAAACGGTATTATATTCGCAGAGTAGAATCATAGAATCATAGAGTTGGAAGAGACCACAAGGGTCATCGAGTCCAACCCCCTGTCAAGCAGGAAACACCATCAGAGCACTCCTGACATATGGTTGTCAAGCCTCTGCTTAAAGACCTCCAAAGAAGGAGACTCCACCACACTCCTTGGCAGCAAATTCAACTGTCGAACAGCTCTTACTGTCAGGAAGTTCAGTAGCCTCAAGAGATTGCCTGACGTTGTGTCAAAATAATACTGCCACTCTCTTAGCTCCTCGGGAGATTTTACCAACCTTCCCAGTCTCAACTATGGCTTACCATCAGTATGTGAACAAGTATGATTAATCTAACTAGGGTGTACAAACTGGTTTCAAAGCTTGGTAACCATCAACCATAGCGAGTGTAGCTATACGTGACAGTGACTCCTGTTAAACTGGGCAGAGGAAAGAGGGAGAATTCACACCACAGGGCGGGGGAGGAAAGGAACTAATCCCAATGTATTAAAAATGGTTAAGAGATCAGCACATTACAGCTGCACTGCCAAACTACTCCAATTCCAGAAATAATAGTAGTATGAACAGGGAGCGATAAAATCCATACTCTAGTTCAGTTCCTCCAGACTTGACATTTACAGTTTGCATCTTTTTGCCAGCTCATAAATTGGTTCTCCTCCAGCCGACAGAAAGCAAGCCTCTCAAATAATTCACCTCCTGCTATTTCTCAGTTCATATCTGCTTAAGCTAGTTTGCCTGTGCAAGAAGGAAAGCCGCAGTGATACGAAAGATCGGAGAAGCAAAAGGGACCAATTTTAAAATCTGGTGGGCAATCCAGGGCTGAGTAGCATTATCAATGAAACAAAATTATTTTGTTGTATTAGCTCTACAGGAGGAAAAACGTGTCTCCTGCCACTGTTGAGACCATACATGGTATTTCTTACAAGTAAGACTGGGGGGAAACTATTTCCTATTACCATCACCAATCAAGATGTCACAGTGAACCTCTCAAAAAACCTATGGACTATATGGAAATGGCGGAAATGACTGGCAGAATCCGAGACCAGAGAGAAGAGTCGATGGAGGAAGATTGGAAAAAATTTAAAGTATATTTACAGAAATATTGCAAAATTAATGAATGTTAGAAGAATATTGGAATGAAGTTACATGGTTTTAGCAGAAGTGTTATTAAGAACTATATGAATATTAATTGTTAATGCGCTAAAGTGGAAAATTTAAAGTTAAATTGTGTTAGGATAAATTATAGAAGAAAAATTGAAGAAGAGGGAAAGGATTTGTTGAACCAGCTAATTTGAACTAGAATACAAAAAAGGGAGGTGCGAGGAAGTCGAGGAAACAAGCAAATGAAAGATATAGATATGAAATTTGGATGTGTGTTTAAATGTTTTTGTTTTTTGTTGTTGTTGTACTGTTGTATTGTATCTTTTTTATTGTTGATGTATTGTCTGTTGAATCTGTGTATTGTTTTTCTCCACCGTTTTTCTTTTTACAACTATAAAAAATCTAATAAATATTATTTTTTTAAAAAAGAACAAAAAAAAACAAGATGTCACAGTGAAACTTCTATGTAGGAATTAAGACTGCAATGTAAATACAGATGGATGTGTATCTATATTGCTTCACGTATATCCAGTGAACTTGTAGTACAAGAGACCCTCACGCAAAGGAAACTGAGGAGGCAGCTAGCGTGCTCCCAAATGGCCAGAGCTTCTTTAAGAGGTCCATACAACAACGGGAAACATTATGTCAGCTCATTGTGCACAATATATAATACATTTCTTGGTTTAAGTGAGGGATGGGGAACCTTTTTCAGCTTGAGGGCTCCATAAGCCATTTTGACAGTTGCATGGGGCAACTCACCTGTCTGTCCCCCGACATTATTAAGCTGTCAAATAACAACTTCAAAAGTGCTGACACGACCCACTTTGTCAACTTGCAGGCACAGTTGGGGGGGGGGGGGACAGCCTCCCAGGCTAAACTGGGAGATAATAGCTCTATTAAAAATATTCTTAAATTAAACAAATAAATAATAAGCAGCCCTTGAGAAAACATCGACAAAGCACAAAACTTAAAATATTAGTTTGACATAAGGAAAAATAATTACCACTCCCAAATATAATATAGCATTGGTCCAAGAAATGTTAAAACATTGTTTGCAAATCTGTAATATGAACACAATTAATAAAGCCAGCTGAAACAGAGTCAAATGCTTTGAAAAATGAAAATAAGTTACCCTAATTTTGGCAACAGTTGTCAATAGTAAAGAAACACAGTTGCTTAAATTAAAATTACTTAACAGAATACGGCATTACAAACTGATTAGCTTATTCCATAAAGTGAAGGGACTTTCAAGCTAAGCCAAAGTAATTAAATGTTTAGCAATAAAATTCAAAAAGCCAGTGGAAAGCAGGAACGAAGAGAGCAATATGGTCAGAAGCAGAAAGAGAAGATGACTAAAGCATTGACTTCAACAAAAGATTAGATACTGAGAAGATTTAAGTCCTTTATCTGCTTTGAAAAAGAAAAAAACTTACGTTCCGTGCAACAGTGGATTAAAAGGAGGATGCTGAGCTCCGTATACATGTTGAATACTAAAAAGGAAGAAAGAATGTTTAGTACAATTACAGCATAATCCAACACCTATTTACATGGAATTTTAATGAAGCTGACTCCCTAATAAGTATGTTTAGCAGGCTTCAAAAATAACTCAAGACTTCTCTTATACAATAAGAAGTCTTATACTATAAATTTATACTATTTATAAACAGTACTCCAGTTAAACTAAACCATACATTGGTAAGAAGGGATATGCTGCACTCTTTAACAGAAATGTATTTTATATAAACAGATGAGGCCATCCAGCTTAAGACAATAAACATACGGGGGCAACCATTTCATGCAGAGTTTCCATTCCTGGCCCTTGTGCGCATATAAGTTTGCCCTGCCCCCATCTGCCAAAACGGGAACAGTGTCAATTGGACATGCATAAAATGGTCACCTTCTGTACATCCTTTTAAGATTTGGATCATAGCTATACTGAAAGCACCTGCAAACACTCATCAGAGACAGGGAAACCAAGACCCTTATAGGTTGTTAAGACTACATCTCCAATCAGCCCCAGTCAGCATGGCCAATAGAAGTGGTGTAGTAGGTGTCGGATCGCAGACAAAACCCTAACATTATCAGATAAGCAAGACAACAATGTCAGCCCTCTCCACATTAAAATGCTTTCAGCAACAACAAGCTTGTTAAACTATTCTGTACTGAAAAGCACTAGATAGACCTTTGAGCTGATGATCACACAATAGGTAAAGATTCACCTACTGCTGCATTAACGCTGTTTAAAATACTGTGTAAGTAACAAGGATGAGGCCCTACCAAACTGAAATTTGCTACCGCTTCAGCCCAAATCATCATTTCACCTGGACTTATTTCTTTTAACTATAGGGAATATTTCACAATGTACCACACTAATGCTTTACTTGCAAAATTTAATGGATTGGTTTTTATCAAATAACTAGGTAGACCAGGACCAAGTGAAGCAAACCCAACTAGCCTAATAATAGTCAAAAGCCACATTTGGTCACTGCACATCTTGCACATCTGTGATGTTTCCAGGAGAACTCTCCTGAAAAATCATGCACGGCCATTATATATATAAAAAAACACAAGAGTCAACTTCAATATGCCTTAATTTCATTTTTGTGATGTTTTAAGTGCCTTGCTTAAAGTAGTATTGAAATAGAAAGCATCCAACTCAAAATACTTGAATGCAACTTACTAGTGTAGACTAGAATTAATACTTCAAGGACTTATCTCCATCACACCCCTTTTCATCAAAGTTTTAAATGCTGGAATTATATACCATGTTAGAAGTCATAAGCACTCACTAATTTTGAATATTGCATTACTAAGAAATTGCATCCTAGTAGGCTAATTGTGAAACAAATAAATCTACAGTTTGTTTTTACAAGTATTGCATATATTGTAGTGTAGAACTTCCTACATGTGGTATTGTCCACATTTCCTTCTCCAGTATCACACACCATACCACATTCTTCAAGATTAGATGTAGAAATACTATGCAAGTATCTATAGTGAATTTTAATATATCACTTGCATATTCATATACCATAACCTGATTCAGTGGATGCTGCCAGGGAGAGGTTGTGCAAGAAAGTCAGTGACTGGGACTGGGAGATGTGGGTGGAGAAGCCAAGTAAGAGGTATAACAACTGTAGACTATTAAGTGCTGTTACAAGTGACTCTTTATCTGCTGAGGAAAACGGGCATCTTCCTATGCTATGGACACAGCCTGCTGATGAAAAACATTCTAGTGCATCCCATGTGTCAGGAATCCACAATGCTCCTAGCCCGACACTAGCATCCTTCAAACATTCCTTACATAAACAGGACCCCATGTGATTACTGAGGGACAGGATCAAACTACCTGGCAGCACTTATTAGTAAATAATCGTGTCTCAGATGAACCTCATTGGTTATTCATCTGAAGACGAGGCCAAGCACTGGCCCCAGGAGAGGACCTGAAGAACAGTCCCCCTGATTTAGGGGGGTATTCTTCCATGCATGCTTTAACATCTTCCTTCCTTGACCCTATTATAAATTATGGGGATATGCAACATTCCCACCAGCACTACCCACTGCGACAGTCTCTCTCACACATACAAGAAATCTGTCCAGTTCCAAAGTATTATGGAATTTTCAGTATATATCCCCAATATAATTTAAGATTAGTCGTGTAAAATAGCATGTTCAAAAGATTTCCTTTTCAATATATTCTTATGAATGAAATGAAGATTCTATTTCAGGTTAGTAAAATCTATAGGGAACCAGAGAATGGTGCAGTGGTACCTCGCAAGACGAATGCCTCGGAAGATGAAAAACTCGCAAGACGAAAGAGTTTTTCGTTTTCTGAGTTGCTTCGCAAGACGGATTTCCCTATGGGCTTGCTTCGCAAGACAAAACGTCTTGCGCCTTTTTTTTTAAACCGCCAATGCATTCCTATGGGAAACCGTCAATACACATTGGTGCTTCGCAAGACGAAAAAACTCGCAGAACGAATTAATTTCGTCTTGCGAGGCACCACTGTAATCTATTCCACAGTCATGTCTGATAATCAACATGTGTCGTTATCATTGCATTGGAATCCATCTGTCTCAAGAGACAGTGGAGGGGTAGAGTAAAACCGCTGTGTTAGCAGCACTAAAGAGATCTCCCCAAGGTGCAAACCTAGGCAGTGTGTATGGAGATCCTGGGTTGCCTAGACGTCAAGACTGCCCTCTTAGTCTCGCTGATGTGGTCCAATAGAAAGAAGAAATATGTTTGGCACTAGTTTAGCTGCAGTAGTTGCCAGAGTTGCCTTGTACTTGTACAGTACAAGGTGCTATCCAACTGTCTTAGGGACTCCACTCCGGATTTGTGTAGGGTTTAAGCCTTAGCCTTTTCTTCTTCCAAAGATATCCCGCAAGGCAATGGAGGTTTAGGATCAGAGTTTTCCTTCTCCTAGGTTGGCTACCTACCCAGGTTGACGAGCCCCATCTGCTCCTCACTTCCCTTGACAGCACGTGCTGAAACCACCTTCTTGACCATTGGACCCACTATTGGTCTTGTCTGCTCAATCCACCAGACTCTGGCTTCGCATGCAGACGAAGTCCCTAACTCACCAATGGTATGAGACCCATCGGCTACCTTCACCTGGTTTAGCCTAGCCGACCAGTCAAAGCTGTTCCTGCTGCTGTCACATGCTGACAGCTTCTAGGAGTCACAGGTGAGATCTGAGCAGGGTGGGGACCAAAGGTGGACAAACTACCTCAGAAGAGCATGATATGTCCCCACCAGAGGTACTATCACTCTCCTAACACCCCATAAACCTTTCAAAAATCCCCACCATTTTAACCTAGACTAGTATTCGAAACCACCTCAGCCAAATATTCTCACCCTGCTCTAGCTAAGTACAGAGGGCTTTACTATGGGAACAAAAGTTCCAGGAGCTATTCAAATTATTAATGAAATCCACAAGCTCTGTCTTCTCAATTTTAGCCAATTAATGCCTATTACCTTCTAAAGACAGTTGTCAACAGGCCATCACAAAAGGTAATGAGATGTGCTCCCCCACCCCAGCAATCTGAACATTCTTTTCTGTTGTAGTCATCAACACCTGCTGTTTGCAACACTATAATGCATGTGTTTTAAATGTTTCTAACCAACCCTTCATCTAACAATCCCAAGGCAGGTTGCAACAAAGATTAAACAAGTTAAAACGAAACAGTTCATTCATAAAACCACAGAGAAACAGTCTACAATATGTACGATCATAAAATATCCATAAGGCTGCAGAGCATCCCTTAGGCTGGAAAGAAATAGCACCCTACAAATGCCTGGGCAAATAAACGTGTTTTAAAGTTGAGCTGAAATAAGATAATGGCCAGCGCCAAGACCTGGGAGGAAAGGGATTCCATAAATGGTAGACATTCTACTAACTATGCTACTTTTAAGAGGTAGAGAAACCCACACAACAGCCTTGAACATACTGTACTGTAATTCATACTGTTCAAAGCAAACTCACCGCCTCAATTTCTCCAATGGGTATTTGTTGTCCTATTCTGGCATCACATTCTTTACTGTCAATGAAATGCACAGGCACCTCAACAGATTTTCTTGTTATCAACATACTCCCATTGTTGAACTCTCACATTTGTTTATGGCAGAGTCCACATATCCTTAACAGATACATGACACACACAAACTCAACAGGTACAGCTTCCTTCTCACTAGCATAAAGGTGAACCATTGTAAATAGTTTCACCTCTTCTAGCTAGGAACCATATCAGAAGAGAGACCCAAGCATTGAATGCTATAAGTAACTCTAAGCAAAAAAAAAAAAAAGGTCAGAAATTATGTTTCCCTACCAAAATTATTTCACTATTAATATACTTCTTAATTGTACAATCATACCTCGGGATACAGATGCTTCAGGGGGGGGGCAAGAGAGTGGGGCCCTAAGCTATGGCTTGTTTAGCTTATACGTAAAGCAATGACAAGCCTAGACAGCATCCTAAAAAGCAGAGACATGACCTTGCCAACAAAGGTCCGTATAGTTAAAGCTATGGTTTTCCCAGTAGTGATGTATAGAAGTGAGAGCTGGACCATAAAGAAGGCTGATCGCCAAAGAATTGATGCTTTTGAATTATGGTGCTGGAGGAGACTCTTGAGAGTCCCATGGACTGCAAGAAGATCAACCCTCTCCATTCTGAAGGAAATCAGCCCTGAGTGCACACTGGAAGGACAGATCCTGAAGCTGAAGATCCAATATTTTGGCCACCTCATGAGAAGAGAAGACTCCCTGGAAAAGACCCTGACGTTGGGAAAGATTGAGGGTACAAGGAGAAGGGGATGACAGAGGACAAGATGGTTGGACAGTGTTCTCAAAGCTACCAGCATGAGTTTGACCAAACTGCGGGAGGCAGTGGAAGACAGGAGTGCCTGGCGTGCTCTGGTCCATGGGTTCAAGAAGAGTCGGGCACGACCTAACAACTAAACAACAGCAAAGCAAGGTATTTGTCTTTGTTCCACATTCCTAGTCTTTGCATTAGAAGAACTCACTAAAAGACTCCTTTGAACCTTAAAAATGTATCCCCACACTTAATTTCATATGCTCCCTGCCACCTCTATTTCTTCACTCATTCTCCTTCTTTTTCACAATATCCATTCTAATATACTTCAAATTTCTGATTCAACACAGGCCTTTTCATTGCAATAGCATTGCCATGCATCTGTCTCAAGAGACAGTGTGCCTCTGGGGGTGAAGTCAAACCATTGCATTAGTAGCACTAAAGTAACCTCCCTGGGTTGCTAGTCTGGGCAGTGTGTCTGGAGGTCCTGGGCTGCAGAAGCGTAGGAAGGTGAGGTGGTACCAGTGTTCTCGAATCTACTAGCATGAGTTTGACCAAACTGCGGGAAGCAGAGGAAGACAGGAGTGCCTGGCGTGCTCTGGTCCATGGGGTCACGAAGAATCGGGCACAACTAAACAACAACAAGCAGAGCTTATCCATTCAAACCTATCCATTCTGAAGGAAATCAGCCCTGAGTGCTCACTGGAAGGACAGATCGTGAAGCTGAGGCTCCAATACTTTGGCCACCTCTTGAGAGGAGAAGACTCTCTGGAAAAGACCCTGATGTTGGGAAAGATGGAGGGCACAAGGATAAGGGGATGACAGAGTGAAGGAAGGTGAGGACAGGTGACCTCACCTAGGCCCGAAGTCACCCCCCCCCCCACCAAAGCAGGCTCAAAGCTTCTCAAAATCATTTTCTCAGCAGCTAAGCATCAGAAACATTCCGCTCTGCTGTAACAAAGGTAGAGAACAGTCCATTGTTTCTCAGGCCTTTCTCATGCCTTCTGGCCTTGCTAAAGAACCACATTGCAACTTGCTTTCTGTCCGGGAACCATGCCAAAGCACAAGAATGAAACAACTGGAACACACTGAAACCCCCTCACCCCCTTTCCTGCCAAGAGTCCACAATAGTTCCAAGACAGCTTTCTGTACATGCTCAGGGGAACACATTATGGGGCAGGACTCCTGAGGGAGGAGAAAGGAGGAGGGAACTGGAAAGGGGTATATATGCTTGTGCACATGATTGTGAACTCGTGCATGCTTTTGTGGACTATCACACTTGCTCCTTCTACCGGTTCATGGATGGTAGAAATAAAACCTTTTTCTCTGAAAATATTCCTTGAGTGTCTGTTGACTCCCACTTCCCTTTCCCAGGCGCAATATTTTTCCCACCCGAGGGCAAAGCCTCATAAGGCTACAAGAGGACGAGATGGTTGGACAGTGTTCTGGAAGCTACCAGCATGAGCTTGACCAAACTGCGGGAGGCAGTGGAAGACTGTCTGGCGTGCTCTGGTCCATGGGGTCATGAAGAGCCGGACACGACTAAACGACTAAACAACAACAACAAATCCGGCACTGGGACTCCTGGTCCACCTCCCCGACCTACATTCTGGCTACCTGCCCCCACCCCTAACACAAATCCTGCCCGTGCTCTGTACCACAATAGAGGCAGCAACCCCCAACCGTCCCCCCCCCTTCGCGAATTTCTGCCGCCCCACAGCGAGCGCCACACCGGCGGGCATGTTTACTTCGCGCAAAGCCCCACCGAAAACCAAGAAAACAGGGGCAAGCTGGTCACATTTCGAGATTTCCGCCTCAGCGGGAGCCTCCCGTCCCCCGGGAGAAACTTTTCCACCCGCGCCCTCGCTTACCTGCCCGGCACCCGGGACGCGTTCCGCTTCCAGAACTGCTTCCTACCCGCGTCGCTCGCCATCTTCCCGTCACCTCATAGCCTTTTTCACCCGGAAAGCGAGAGCCCCCCCCGCCGCCGCGGCCTCGAGCGCAGGGACGTCCGGAGCCAGACCGGGGGCCCCGACCGTTATTCCCCACCCCCACCCCAAAGCCGAGCGCCGCGGCCCTCACTCCATCCCTGCCCCTCTTCTCCCTGACAGAAAGCAGCGCGCCGCCATCTTGGCACCCTGCAACAACCCCTCTCCCCATTGGCTGCCGGGGAACAGCTGTCGACTACGCCCAGTCGCGAGTGAGCGTACTGCCTGGCATGTGGGTTTTTTCGGTTTTCGCCCAATCAAAATCCTCGAATCAGATCTGAGGAGGAGCTGGAATTTCGGCCAATGGAAGCCCAGGTGTTATGGCATTCGCTGCTTCTCGGCTGTTCATTGGCGGCCTCGCGCCGCTTGACCCCGCCTACTCTGAAGTGGCTATAATTTGCCTGGAGGCGCTTGGCGTCTTTACAGCTGAGCACTGATAAATCGGCGTCAATTAGACGCTAGGACTCAAAAACATCCCTTATAGAATAGTCACGTTTCAAAGGGGTTCGGCTTGCGCCACCCGCAAGCATCGGATATGCACTTCCTTCATGCCTTGATTCTTTTCTCTGGTTTCCAAGAGCTACTTAAACGTGCATTTTTAAAAATTATTATTGTTCTGTTATTTATTGTGTTATTTATGCCGCCCTTCCTCTGGAGATCTTGGGCAGTTCACGGCATAAAAAGGCAAGATAAAAGCACAAAATTCATAATAAAAACAAGAACAGAACAATAGCTCCTACCAACACATTAAAATGGTACAGTATGCTAACCAGCCAAAGGGTTGGCTTATTTCTATTTTTAAAAAAATTATTGGTTTTCACAAAATTATAAACAAACAAACGCATAAAACAAACAAACATAAATCATAACCTTATTAAAAATTACACTTATTAACATTGTTATGTGACTTCCTCGCTTCCCCTTTATTGAATTTCATTGCATGTCCTTTTAATGGTTTTCCAAATCACAGTTCTTATAAACTTAGTCCATTAACATCCTTAGATCTTTTCATTTTGAAATTAAACATATTAATTCATCACTTAACTTAAATAAAATCCTAAGCCAATTAAGTATCTGCAAGCTGTTTCCAGTTAATTTAACATATTTAACTAAATAATCATTAAATTTAATCCAATCTTCCTATTATTATTATTATTTGTTGTTGTTGTTTTGTTGTTGTTGTTATTTATTGATTTTATATATCGCCCTATACCCGGAGGTCTCAGGGCAGTTTACAGAATAAAATCAATATATAAAATCATAAAATACATAATACAAATAAAAACAACAATCCAATCCCCCCACACACACAAAAACCCACATTTTAAAAGGGCATAGGATGTAAATCAGATCAATCAAAGTATTATTATTATTAAAGCCCTTTCTTGTTTTGGGGGTGATTGATTGTATGGGGAAGCTTTTTAAGATTTGATGTTTTACTATGTTTTTATATAGGATGAAAGATGCCCAGAGTGGCTGGGGCAACCCAGTCAGATCGGTGGGGTACAAATAATAAATTATTATTATATTATTCTCATGCCCTCCAACAGTTCTCTGATGAAACGAGGGACGTCCTAAGGAAAAGCAAAATTCTGGGATAAAATCAGAAACCACAACGATATCTGTAAATCCAGGACCAACCCTGGAAAACAGGAACACTTGGAGAGTCTGGTATATTGTTATGAATTTGGGGCGGTGGTTGGAGCAGACTCCCCATAATTCCTGGATTTAGTAAAAGTCAGACTTCATGAAGGTTTGATCAAACTTTGTCAAATACGGAAACCCACATGGGTCTAGCCATGATTTATGTTAAAGGTAAAGGGACCCCGGACCATTAGGTCCAGTTGTGACCAACTCGGGGGTTGCAGCACTCATCTCACTTTATTGGCCGAGGGAGCCGGCGTACAGCTTCCGGGTCATGTGGCCAGCATGACTAAGCCGCTTCTGGCGAACCAGAGCAGCGCGCGGAAACGCCGTTTACCTTCCCGCCAGAACGGTACCTATTTATCTACTTGCACTTTGACGTGCTTTCGAACTGCTAGGTTGGCAGGAGCAGGGACCGAGCAACGGGAGCTCACCCCGTCACGGGGATTCGAACAGCCGACCTTCTGATCGGCAAGCCTCTGTGGTTTAACCCACAGCACCACCCACGTCCCTCATGATTTATGTTAGGGGCATGCTTAATGTTGGGGGGGGCGCAGAACCGAGTTATCTGTGACGCGATTGGTCAGTTAGTTAAGTATTTTTATTTATTTACTTGAATTGGGGGGTAGCTGCTCATAGGATGTGAATGCTCTGCAATCACTCCATCTAGGGGCAGGTTGTATGTCGGTGTAAATAAAACCATATATCATAAAGGCACCACTGTCTCTGCTGTGCCTCATTGCCCCCAAAGGGAAGACAGATCCTGGTAAGTACACCTGCAACCCCTGAAACTGCTTCTGGGGATTGGGGTGGCGTGTAAGAATATGAAAGCTGCAAGCACTGGAAGATTTGGGGGGGGGGGAGAGCAGGAACTTCTCATCGCTGGCTTAAAAGGCTTTCTGAAGGGAGAAAGTGCAGGCTGATCTCCATACCGATTATTGGGTAATGAAACCTAAGGCACAACGGGTTCTGTTTAAATTTTGGCTAGCACTGGGCACTCACAGCCTTCCAGTTAATTTCTTGGCAAAGCAGCTCTTGCTTGGTTGGTCTACTCCCTTTTATTGTTAAGGCTGCAATTCTAAGCGTGGTTGACTATAAAACAGATTGCTCCTGCTTGGATATGGCATTGTTAGGACAGGGGGAAGTTGTTCAAAAGTGAAATGGCTGTATAAATAAAGATGCTTCCAGCTCCAGCTGCTTTCAGGCAGCCCGGTCCTCTGTAGAGTCGGTGACCCTTGGCACATTGCTTAGAAAGTTTCATTATTACAACACAATATTACATCTTTGCAAACAAGGCCACAAAAGTTGCTAGTCTGCAGAAAGTGATACAGTGGTACCTCGGGTTATGTACTTAATTCGTTCCGGAGGTCTGTTCTTAACCTGAAACTGTTCTTAACCTGAAGCACCATTTTAGCTAATGGGGCCTCCTGCTGCTGCCGCGCCACCAGGATGCTGTTCTCATCCTGAAGCAAAGTTCTTAACCTGAAGCACTATTTCTGGGTTAGCAGAGTCTGTAACCTGAAGCGTATGTAACCCAAGGTACCACTGTACTAGATTTCTAGGGTCTGGCAGAGGAAGAACAGAGAACTCTCCTTTTCCTATTACAGTGGTACCTCGGGTTAAGTACTTAATTCATTCTGGAGGTCTGTTCTTAACCTGAAACTGTTCTTAACCTGAAGCACCATTTTAGCTAATGGGGCCTCCTGCTGCTGCCGCGCCACCGGAGCCCGATTTCTGTTCGCATCCTGAAGCAAAGTTCTTAACCTAAAGCACTATTTCTGGGTTAGCGGAGTTTGTAACCTGAAGCGTATGTAACCTGAAGTGTATGTAACCCGAGGTACCACTGTACATTTCTGCAGCATGTGGTTGAAAGGGCTTCCCTCCTCTGGAAGCCAACTTGGTTTCCATGCTTGGCACCAAGGAAGGATGATAAACTCCACCTCTCCTCTGCCACCCTGCTCACTCACCTCTCTGGAATTCCTTGCTAGCTTTCGCCACAAGGCGTGTGCTTTAAATACATGCCTGACCTGAATATGGCCAGGTGGTATCACTTGTAGCAAATAGATTCAGCATGCTTTGCTGTGATATATTTTGCTGCCAGAGTTGGCGTAAAGTCAGTGTAATTA
This sequence comes from Podarcis tiliguerta, assembly GCF_965153285.1. Lineage (NCBI taxonomy): Eukaryota > Metazoa > Chordata > Lepidosauria > Squamata > Lacertidae > Podarcis > Podarcis tiliguerta. Next base: position 10,708,580 of record NC_139543.1, on the reverse strand, counting down.
AAATTAAAAGACAGGCGCATGCATTTGCCCATTGTTAACAGAATATCCTTAGTCACATCCTGTTTCCCCCCAGAGCTAGCTGTGCAACATGTTCTTATCATTTAATTCAACAAATAGGAGAGGGCTATTTTGCTTTTTAAAAAGCACGGGGAAGTGAATAATGCAAGGAAATCCTTTTCTACTCTGAAACTACTCTTTGAGATTTTGGAATTTGGGTCTGGAAAAGGAAGCTAGGTCATCAACTATCTGAGAAAAGTTCAGGCCTGAGCAAAATTTAACTAGCATCCATAACAACAATTTCTTTAAAAACACCAGAAATCAGGAAATGCACAACCATATATGACAGTTGTATCTATTTTGATATCTTAAGGATGTCCCTGTTTCACAGCTGTGTTGGAATTTACTACGTGTGTGCAAGTAAGTGTACACTGTAATTAGCTATGTTGCAAATTCATATTCTACTTTGTTTTTACACGTAATTATTACTTGCACACACTGTTCCTTATTTCTCCATCTCCCAACATTCATTTGCATATAAAATGCTATTGGTTTCCCTTTGATTCCATTACGCTTATATCTTTCATGAGCTGGAATGTATTAATTGGGTTTCTACTGATCTATTTAAAACAAATCTTTCCAAACAGATAGTAGCCTCTCAGGTGCTGTTTGGCTATCACACTCACAAGCCACCAGGGCAAATTGAGAGCATCTTTTCCATTGGTGGCAAAACCCAAGAGAGGGTAGTGTGATAACACTGGAACCAGTCAGAGAGCCTTATAATTTGCATTTTCCCTTTCTCCTTCCCTAAATCCCACACTGAATGGAGTAACATGAGTTTGGACATGGAAGCCTCCACTGTGTTCTGTAGAGAAAGCAAGGCGGCTTTGCCTACATTGCAAGCTAGAAATCTAAAAATTGTTTCAACAGAACTTATAAATTAATTTTTTTGTCCTGTCTGATCACCACCCTTGAAAATAGAGGGGAAGGGCAGGGAACAGTTATATTCCTTTGATTTGTTCTGCTGCAGTCAAGAGAGTTCTTTTGTTATAGAGAAAAGCAGGACAGATAGACTGACACACAGAGATATTTTGACTCTGCTTGGAAAAGAACAGAAGCAAGTTTTCCTAATAGTGAGATGGTGAGGAGAGTGAACACATTGCTCTTGGTTCTTACCTGTAGTTTTTGCAGGGCTTGCTCATCTCTTTTCTGTCCCTGAATAACCGTTGTACGTACTGAATTCCTGCTCCGATGATAACATTCAGGTTCGCTTTGAAACATTGATAGGGACTGATTTGCTGGCTTTAAGTGTTTGCAACGTTTTGAGAAAAAGAAGAGTTGTGGTCTGAGGAGCTGAGTTATCAGTCCGTTCTGCCATTTCCTGAGACATTTACAAATACCACATGGCTGCTATTGTTAGTACTGCTCCTGTTCTTGGGAACAGATTGCACAAAACCTCTGTCAAAAGGTTTGCAGCATACAGCCGTGACTTGTTGGGGGGCAAAAAATTCCACTGAATTTTCATTAACAAAAATATACTAGGGAGAATCCATTATATTCGGAGAGAGCAAGCCTGGCATTAGGACTTGCATCCTCAGGCAGCTGCTGCAGTGCCAATGTCTGCAAACTGAGTCACCCCTGCCCTGCAATTGTGAGCCACTTGCTGTTTTTTAAACTTCCTGTTAGTAATGCCATATCCAGACATTTGTAGAAAACATAGGCTGGTGAATGGTTCACAATCACCCACTGACCACTGCTGATCATTATACCCAGACCCTCCAAGTGTCCCTATTTTCCAGGGATAGTCCCAGATTTACAGAAGCTGTCCCGATATCTGATTTGATCCTGGAATGTCCTGTTTTTCCTTAAAAGTAAAGGTAAAGGGACCCCTGACCATTAGGTCCAGTCGCGGACGATTCTGGGGTTGTGGCGCTTATCTCACTTTACTGGCCGAGGGAGCCAGTGTTTGTCCACAGACAGCCTCTGGGTCATGTGGCCAGCATGACAAAGCCACTTCTGGCGAACCAGAGCAGCGCACGGAAATGCCATTTACCTTTCCACCGGAGCGGTAACTATTTATCTACTTGCACTGTGTGCTTTCAAACTGCAGGTTGGCAGGAGCAGGGACTGAGCAATGGGAGCTCACCCCATCATGGGGATTCGAACCGCCAACCTTCTGATCAGCAAGCCCTAGGCTCTGTGGTTTAACCCACAACGCCACCTGCACCCCTGTTTTTCCTTAGGACATCCCTATTTTCATCAGAGAAATTTTAGAGGGCATGGATCCCCCCAAGCCAAGGAGAAAAGTAACTATACAACCTTTAGAAGACATCTGAAGGCAGCCCTGAATAGGGAAGGTTTTTAAATGTTAAATGTTTTATTGTGTTTTTATATCTGTTATGTCCAGAGTGGCTGGAGCAACCCAGTCAGATGGGTAGGGTATAAATAATAATAATAATAATAATAATAATAATAATAATAATAATAATTTTTATGGAATAGGGCATCCCCACGAGGCAAGACACAGTGATAACAGCAGGAACATTTATTGAACAAACAGAACTGAACAACAGGAGCAAAGCTTATACAGTGGTACTTCGGGTTACAGACGCTTCAGGTTACAGACTCCGCTAACCCAGAAATAGTACCTCGGGTTAAGAACTTTGCTTCAGGATAAGAACAGAAATTGCATGACAGCGGTGCAGTGGCAGTGGGAGGCCCCATTAGCTAAAGTGGTGCTTCAGGTTAAGAACAGTTTCAGGTTAAGAACAGACCTCCAGAACAAATTAAGTTCTTAACCCCAGGTACCACTGTATACATTTCTAAGGACCTGGGCCACGCCCACTCCCAACATGATTGGCTGTCCAAACTTCCAAGCTGCGAATCATAAGTCAGAGTTTAAGGACCAATGGCAGAGTCCCAAATCCTGAAATGTTCTGTGATTGGAGATCATGTATCAAATCAGAACACAGGGGCTCAGAATCATAGAATCATAGAGTTGGAAGAGACCACAAGGGCCATCGAGTCCAACCCCCTGCCAAGCAGGAAACACCATCAGAGCACTCCTGACATATGGTTGTCAAGCCTCTGCTTAAAGACCTCCAAAGAAGGAGACTCCACCACACTCCTTGGCAGCAAATTCCACTGTCGAACAGCTCTTACTGTCAGGAAGTTCTTCCTAATGTTTAGGTGGAATCTTCTTTCTTGTAGTTTGCATCCATTGCTCCGTGTCCGCTTCTCTGGACTAATCTTTAGTCCAGACTCAAGCTCAGGCAAACACAGACCACTGAACACATAACACCTATTTTCATTGGAAACGGTAGTGGGTATGTTGTACCACCCACAATAAACTTATCCAGGTGTGGGTGCTCATGTTGGGATACCACAACATGCCAGTTTTGCCAGGGATTCCCCAGCCCTCCCAAATGAAACCCTGTAGCTGAAATTCGTGAGCAGACGAGTAAAATTCAAATACATTTCTCCAGACTCAGCTTACATTTAATGGCTTATTTCTTTTGTGCTCCAAGCAGACTGTTCAGTTCTCGTTCTGGCTCTGCAAGCTCACTAAAATATTTACTGACCTTTAATATTAGATTTTCAGAGGTTATACAAGAGGCTTAATGAAATATGAACTGCCTCCAGTAACAGAAGCTAGGACTTGACTGGGAGTGAATGACAAGGTCATGAGCAAATCGTTACTGAGTCTTAACCGGATAAATTGAAATTAGATCCAGGGGTGTCACTTTCCACAAAAACCTGAACTACATTTGACAGTAAACAGTGTAAAAAGTAAAAGAATAATACATGAAATATTCATTTAGTACACCGTACTTTGATGAAACACAATGTGCTTGGATTTATGGTGCCCTTTATGTAAGAAGGCTGCCACTCTAGACGTAATATCAACTTATGTAGACTCTGGCAGGGGTGTGTTGTGGGGGTCTACCCTTCAGATTTCTGACACACTGCCATTTATATGGGCTAATATATTAAGACTGACTGACAGGCGTGTAACTGGGGAGAGTGGCACAGAGGTAATCCCCACACCTTGTACAAAACGTATGCTTCAGTTTCCCCCTTGCTTAGCCAAAATGGGTCTGAGTGGAGATTTAAATCTTCTGATGTTTTATCTTTCTTTTTCTAAAGAAGAGTGGAATTCACTCTACCCAAGAACATAGGCATTCATTAGAAGCCAGCAAGCAGCAAGAAGGGACGATCCAAACAGTCTCTGAAACTGAATAGGCAGTCCTACTTAGAAGCAAGTCCTATTCAGTACAATAGTCCCTGGCAAGGGAACACAGAGTTAAACTACCTAGTGGTCCTCCTTGCTTCCCAAATCTCTCTTGCCTTGTGGTAGGACTTAGTCATCACAAGTTCACAGATCAGCCCCTTGTTTGTAATAGTAGTACAGTGGTACCTCTGGTTAAGTACTTAATTTGTTCCGGAGGTCTGTTCTTAACCTGAAACTGTTCTTAACCTGAAGCACCACTTTCGCTAATGGGGCCTCCTGCTGCTGCAGCGCTGCCGGAGCACGATTTCTGTTCTTATCCTGAAGCAAAGTTCTTAACCTGAAGCACTATTTCTGGGTTAGCGGAGTCTGTAACCTGAAGTGTATGTAACCTGAAGCATATGTAACCCGAGGTACCACTGTACTCAAAATCCCGGACGTTTTGCCGATTTTGATAACTCACTCCTCTGCCTGCCTGCTGACTAAGCCCCACTGAGTTAAATGGACCTTTGTTCCCCAAAAAGTGTGTATAGGATTGCAGCTTTGAAAAGGGTGGGGATTTTTGTATGCCTGCACATCGAACATTGTTTTGAGGAGCGGTGGAGGTGCCTGCGTAATACCCCAGCAGCACAGGGTTCTAATCCTGCTGCTGCTTCTGAGTAGGGGCAGAGAAGTTCAAACCATTCTGCTCTTGCCTCGGCCTCATTGACCTGAACAACATTTTACTCTGTCTCCATCAGAAGTGGAGGTGGGGAGACACGTGCTGCAGATGGAGAGTCTGTAAACAAGCATTGCCCTGCAGACAAATGTCTGTTAATGCTCAATGTTGTTCTCCCAAGATGAGTAATCAATGCAGGTAGTTTTTAAAACAAAAGCTGTCACTCAACCACACGGCGCGGCTAATGTCTACGCTTAATGCACTGTTGTTTTTAAGAGAAGGAGCTCGTTTCTCACCCCCCCCCCGTTAATGTTGCAATGGTTCAACCGATGCAGTGACATGTCATTTTGAGTCGCAACCTATAGCAGACCGTTGTGCACCAGGGAGCATTAGCCTTTTGACGTTCCATTAAACAATTCAATAAACACACAAGACGTAACCGGCTGTACTTTTGAATAAATAAGGTATACTATTCATTGTATCAAATTGTAGGTTTCTTTTTTTAATTTTTTTTATTCAAAATTATAACAAGACATATTATCCAAAAACATATCATCCTTGTTCCCCCCCCCCATTTTTCCTCCCTCCCCCCCCAAAACCCACCCACCCCACCCCCCGACTTCCCTCAGTTCCAGTCTTTGGTTTCTCTAAGAATGCTGTTTTCTGCATGTTATGAAGTTGTATAGATCCTCAAACTATTTAGCTGATTATTATCAATAAAAGGTTTGTGAATGTTTATTCAAAACCTGCCAAGGAGTCCAGTTCGCTTTGTTGCATCTTCAGATACTTTGTAAAGGGTTCCCATTCATCCTTAAAGTTACAGTTATCCTTGTCCCGTAACTTTTTGCCAGTTTTGCCAGTTCTGCATAGTCCATCAATTTTTCTTGCCATGATTCTTTAGTTGGGGTTTCTTCAGTCTTCCATCCTTGTGCTACCAGAACTCTCGCGGCCGTTGTTGCATACATGAAGATGTTTTTCAACTTTTTTGGCAGGTCTTTCCCTACAATCCCCAACAAAAATGCCTTGGGTTTTTAAACAAATGTTAAATGGAACATTTTCTTCAATTCATTGTATATCATTTCCCAAAATTGTTTAATTATCTTACAATCCCACCACATATGATAAAATGTCCCCTCCTTTGTATCAAATTGTAGGTTTCAACAAAAGTCTCATAAAGTTCAACGAGAAAAGCAGAAGACCCAGTAGATCAGTTCATTCTCTAGTCAGTTCATGCATAAGGTCCATACATGTATAAGTATCTATTCCACCTTTCTGTTCAAAGAGTCCAATAATCCAATGAAGGGTTGTTAACAGTTCCCTTAAACTCTGCAACAATCGGCAGGGAAACGGCCAAAGACAGGAAAGGAAAGAGTGTCCAACGGAGGTTTTCCTGGCATCAAAAGGAATGACCATATCTTCCTTCCCACATCTATCTCATTACACACCCCTCAAGCACATGCATCAAAAGTTCAAGTGCCGTATTATAGAGCGGCACAACTTCAGCAGATTGTCAAATTAAACCAACACGTTCTCAACCCAGGAGAGGAAGGGGGAGCGGGCTCTCTTGCCGCTGCTAGACAATGAAAGAAGGCTTTTGAAATGTATTTTTTTAAAAATGCAGACGAGTGGGTTTCAGGGGCTCCTCATTTACAATGGTCTTCAAATGCTCATCTCATGGGCTTTCCAAGTACCATCAACAATCCGTTGACGACATGATTAGTAATGATGGGCAAGCTTCTGCAAGAATGACAAATATCCACCCAATGAGCAAAGCAGTGTTAAAAACTTGGATATATAATCCAGTGCTTTTTTCCTAAAAACAAAATAAAATGTTCAGGGGTCCTCTCATTTTGACTCAAGAAAATCACCATTTTATAGTTCAAATTGGGAAAAATAAATACAGTAAATGGACAAAAGTACAAAGAACATGCATTACCTCATATTACACAGCTGACAGTGCAGTGAAACAACATGATGGCGCAACATGAAATACCCTTGTCAGCTGGTCTGCTGCTGCCATTCCAACTTCACAAAATCCTTTCCATATCAATCAACCTGCTGAGGAACACAGGTGCCACCAAACTTTGGCTCATCATTGCAGAAGATTTCTAATGTTCATGTTCATGTTCAAGCGCATGCCCCCCACTCATGTGGGCCCTTCTGGAGACTTATTGGGCCTCATTGCTGCCCCCTGTGAACTATGAGGACAGCCAGACATGCCCTTTACTCCAGTGTTAGAAATTGTTGTTGTTGTTTAGTCGTTTAGTCGTGTCTGACTCTTCGTGACCCCATGGACCAGAGCATGCCAGGCACTCCTGTCTTCCACTGCCTCCCACAGTTTGGTCAAACTCATGCTGGTAGCCTCGAGAACACTCTCCAACCATCTCGTCCTCTGTCGTCCCCTTCTCCTTGTGCCCTCCACCTTTCCCAACATCAGGGTCTTTTCCAGGGTGTCTTCTCTTCTCATGAGGTGGCCAAAGTATTGGAGCCTCAGCTTCAGGATCTGTCCTTCCAGTGAGCACTCACGGCTGATTTCCTTCTTTTTCTTTACATTTCCATGTAAAAAAAATTGTTGTCACCCCCTCCCCCACATAGCAGTTTGTGGGAATGTTGCCCAGAGAGTTGTTGAGCTTTTTTAAAGGAGGGTACCCCAAGGTTGTTGGCGGAATTTTAGGGAGGGTTGGCCACGAAACAGATCACGCAAATCCAACCAATGATCACATAAAACCGTGTCAGCTAGGGACCCGAGTGCCGCCCACCGGGGGGTGCCAGGCTGATCGCCGGTCAGATTTGTGGGTGGATTTTCACGGCAACGATCACGCCAATCGTGAATATATGCCCGCCAGGGATGCGAGTGCTGCCATGCCGATCCGTCCGGGGGAATTTTGTCACACACACCCCAGGCATGACACCCAGGGTGGACCGCACCCCCCTTGCGACACCCCTGCCCCTCCCACCATATAGTCATTAAGTTTGGAGTCTAAAGTTCCCGGCTTTGACTGCTGGAGGCCAGTGTGCTTTAAATCCTAAAAGAAAGGCCTGGTTTTCAGTCATCGTCCCCCCCCCCCCCCAAACTCCTAATGCATCAACAAAGTCCTTTTGATTTACGTGTTGCTAATCAATTTCATATCCATTGCGATAGGGGCTTGTGCAAGAAAGCCTGCCAGCAGGCGAGCAATTGCACGAAAGAGTGCAACACTCATATCACTTCCCTTAGATGCTTCTCTGAATGAGGCTGAAAATCATGCAAAAGCGAGATCAGGTTAGTTTCTAAATCTTCAGTAATTCAATTTCAAGTTCACTCGAAAGATCTTGACAATTGCTTCAGGGTCTTTCTATCTTATTACGAGAAGTGTCCTTAGAATACAGGCGGAGGACCACCAGAGAATCCGTGCTTCCTGGGAAATAGATGAGAGGGCAACCAGACTATCTCAGAAGTCAGAAGCATTCTAAATGGAAAAGGCTCAGAGGATTAATCTTTTCTAGTGAGACACTGAAGTACTGTAGAAATATTTCTGGCGTGTATGATCATTAAAATGAGATTTCACAAGTAGCCGGAGGAAATGAGTATGTCATTCACCATCATCTTTGAGAAACTTCTCCAAAGTGCAGTGGAAAAGTGAGATATGTTTGAAATACAAATAAAAATCCCCTACTGTTCTTTCGCTCCTTATGAACCAGACCTGCTGCCCGCTTTATGAATTGCTTGGGAGAAGTTAGATATATATTTTTACTAGTCATGATATATTATTATTATTATTATTATTATTATTATTATTATTATTCCCCATCCATCTGACTGGGTTTCCCCAGCCACTCTGGGCAGCTCCCAACAGAATATTAAAAATACAATATCATTCTTATATTGCAAGCATGGGGAACCTCTGGCCTTCTAGACGCTGCTGAACTACAACTCCCATATTCCCTGGCATTGGTTATGCTTGCTGGTGCTGATGGGAGCTGTAGTTCATCAACACCACATCTGTAACACTGCGTACATTGGTTTGTAGCTCCAAATGTCATGACCAGAGTAGGAGCTGTGAATCAGCACCATCTGGCAGGCCAAAGGCTACTCGCTCTTCCTTCATTTTAAGGGAATGACTCTTATCCCAAAATGTGAAACTAGAATACAACCAACATTTCTTATTAAAGGCCCAGTTGTGATATCCTTGTGTGGTGATCACACACAGGGCCCCCGGTTGTTTGACGGTCTATTGACCCTGTGCCGCCACTGCGATTGCTTTTTCCGCTGCCACCACCCCGTATCTCACGGGGACACACGGAGTCCAGTCAGTTGTTAATGTAAACAAATAATCAAGTTTATTTTTAAATGCAGGAACAACCTTATGGTTTCCGTTAATTTTTCTCTTGTCAGTTTCTTATTCTTAGTTCCTAACAACTCCAAACTGATTATTCCAACTATCTATCTGACTCCACCTAACAATTCCTCTCACTCTCACAATACAACTCTATCAACCCACACCTAACCTCCCTCTTCCTTCTTCAACTCCCAAACCTCCACTGACTTTCAAAACCTCCCACTCTAATATTTATTGCCCCTTGCATTCTCACTGGCCAATCACATCACACCTATTTTAACCCTTTCCTTATGACCCATCCTAGGAGGCAAACGCCACACCTTGGGGTCCCAAACAAGGTCCTGGCTCCTAGACATCAATGAGTAGCAGTGGCATTACGTGGGTTTACAGTGCCCGGGGCAAGCGAAGTATTGCGCCCCGAAACCCATGGACCATTAGCACTCCCTGAGTCCTTCCCACCAGTCCAGTATTGAATAAAGTCAATGAAAGACTCTACCATGACTTCAGGGTATCAAATCACTTGAGACGAGCACGGCGGAGAGTGGGATGGGGAATTGGTCAGGAGGGGTATCTTCATAAACCCCGTGCAGAGGGTGCCCTAGAAACCATCCGCTGTCCAAATCTGCTCCTCAGTCTGCCCACACAAACATTGGAAGATTTGCTGTGTAAGTTATTTCATAGAATCATAGAATCATAGAATCATAGAATTGGAAGAGACCACAAGGGCCATCGAGTCCAACCCCCTGCCAAGCAGGAAACACCATCAGAGCACTCCTGACATATGGCTGTCAAGCCTCTGCTTAAAGACCTCCAAAGAAGGAGACTCCACCACACTCCTTGGCAGCAAATTCCACTGTCGAACAGCTCTTACTAACAGGAAGTTCTTCCTAATGTTTAGGTGGAATCTTCTTTCTTGTAGTTTGGATCCATTGCTCCGTGTCCGCTTCTCTGGAGCAGCAGAAAACAACCTTTCTCCCTCCTCCATGTGACATCCCTTCATATATTTGAACATGGCTATCATATCACCCCTTAACCTCCTCTTCTCCAGGCTAAACATGCCCAGCTCCCTTAGCCGTTCCTCATAAGGCATCGTTTCCAGGCCTTTGACCATTTTGGTTGCCCTCCTCTGGACACGTTCCAGTTTGTCAGTGTCCTTCTTGAACTGTGGTGCCCAGAACTGGACACAGTACTCCAGGTGAGGTCTGACCAGAGCAGAATACAGTGGCACTATTACTTCCCTTGATCTAGATGCTATACTCCTATTGATGCAGCCCAGAATTGCATTGGCTTTTTTAGCTTTCTACTTTCTACTTTTCTACTTTCCTTCTTTTTCTTTTAAAATGTTGTGCCTCTAAGAATTTTGCGCTCAGGACAACCGCCCCTGTGGCCCTTCCCATGCTATGCTATGACACTGATTGGCCAGAATAACCAGCTGTTCTGTTGTCCAGCCTGTCCAATGAGCCAAGAAAAATGTTGACATTGCCTACCAAAAGTTGCAGCAGCAGGACTCTGCTTAAACATGCTTGACGGTGTTTATGAACATAGGAACGTGACATGATGATGATGATGATGATTCATACCCAGCCCTCCCCGGACAGAGCCAGGCTCAGGGTGGCTAACACCAGTAAAATTACAATGAAACAAAAACCAATTTAAAATACAGGTTAAAATATAATTTAAAATGCAGCCTCATTTTAATAGTAGCCCATAGATCAAAACCATAAGGGGAGGGAAACATAAGGGTCAGACTGAGTCGGAACAGCTCTGTCTTGCAGGCCCTGCGGAAAGATGTCAAGTCCCACAGGGCCCTAGTCTCTTGTGACAGAGCGTTCCACCAAGTCGGGGCCAGTACTGAAAAGGCCCTGGCCCTAGTTGAGACCAATCTAACCACCTTGCGACTTGGGACCTCCAAGGTGTGGTCATTTGTGGACCTTTAGGTCCTCCGCGGGGCATACCAGGAGAGGCGGTCCCGTAGGTACATGGATCCTAAGCTATTCCTATTACTATGGAAGCTGCCCAAACCAGATCACATTGAGCATTTGAACTATTTTATTTATTTAGGAAATGTAACAACCCAGAACATACAGTCGATTGAATTTAATTAACAAAAAAACCCCACCCCAATTTCATCTGGTAAGGGTGTCATCCTTTAAAGCTGTTAATCTCTCAGTATTTGGAAAGCCTCTAGCATAACATGTTACAGTGGTACCTCTGGTTACGAACTTAATTCAGAGGTCCGTACTTAACCTGAAACCGTTCTTAACCTGAGGTACCACTTTAGCTAATGGGGCCTCCCGCTGCCGCCACGCCATCATCGTGCGATTTTTGTTCTCATCCTGAGGTAAAGTTCTTAACCTGAGGTACTGCTTCCAGGTTAGTGGAGTCTGTAACCCGAGGTGTTTGCAACCTGAGGCGTTTGTAACCCGAGGTACCACTGTACACTGAAAGGTTGTTTCATTTTTTGGTTAATTGAATTGTCTTGTCTTTGGAAAGGCTACAGTTAACAACTCTGATCAAGGCAGATGTGAAATTGAAAATAATAAACCCATTGGAAAAAGGGAAGGGAGAAATATCCTTATTAATGAGAAATCTCTCTAAAACCGCAATGGAAGACATTCAGCAGATCAGGAAAGAGCGTCAGGGCCAAAAAAATGCCAGTGTGGTTAACAAGCAGGGTCAAAGAAGCTATTAGAGGCAAGATGGCTTTCTTTGGGAAATTGTGCAAATGAGGAGAACAAAAAAAGGAAGGCAGACTTTGGCAAGAGAAATGCAAGCGAACAATGGGGAGGTGCTTTTAGAAAAGAAGAATTTGGAGGGCACTTGTGAAGAACCTACAGAGCACCACCAACCAACCAACCAAACAAACAAACATTAAATACATAAGCTGCAAGAGACCTGCTGCAGAGATGGCTGGAGTCAAGGGTGTGCTGAAGGAAGAAAAAGAGGTTTCAGGGAAGCTGAATGAATTCTTGGTGTCTGTCTTTGCAGTGGAAGATACAGGGCGGATCCCGGTCCCTGTTCACACAAAGGAAATCTGAGGGACTGAGGCCAATAGTGGTACTTGGCCTTGTTGATAAAATAAAAGTCGATCAGTCACCTGGTCTGGATGTGGGGCTACCCCTGTAGTTCTGTAATGGACAGAATATTTCTTGCTGTCCAATTTCTGTGACCATTCACCGAACTTTCCAGTCACACCTTGTGTATGTGTGTGTGTGTAGTGGGAATTATAAATTTTCAAGAAAATAAATAAATAAATAGGCTCCTCGCACGTCAGCTGGAACCTCACATGCTACCTGAGGGGACAAAGGACTCCCAAAGCACTGCATCCCTGTGGTAACATTACAACTGGGCCAAAGATCTGTATGGAACCAACAGAGGTACCCTTTGGGAACAAGAGTGCCTATTCTTTCAAGCAGCTGTTAACTCCACCAGACAAATATTTCTGTTCTGTACCATCTGCACTGCCAGTGGAATGGGAAGCAGTGATGACTAGAGCCAATGACAAGCAGAGCCAAGGAACTCTAGTTTTGTCCCCATCCTTCTCCCTGCTGAGTTCTACAAGAGCAACACTGAGACTACACTGGCAGCTGGACTGAATGTGAGAAATAAAGCAGACAGGCGGGAGGTGGCTGAAGGTAAAAGGAAATCAGTGGGGCAGTGCCCCATACGCCCTAATGGACCAGCATCTAAAGGTAAAGGGATCCCTGACCATTAGGTCCAGTCGTGACCGACTCTGGGGTTGTGGCACTCATCTCGCTTTCTTGGCCGAGGGAGCCGGCGTAGAGCTTCCAGGTCATGTGGCCAGCTTGACTAAGCCGCTTCTGGCGAACAAGAGCAGCGCATGAAAACGCCGTTTACCTTCCCGCTGGAGCGGTAACTATTTATCTACTTGCACTTTGACGTGCTTTCGAACTGCTAGGTTGGCAGGAGCAGGGAATGAGCAACGGGAGCTCACCCCGTTGCGGGGATTTGAACCGCTGACCTTCTGCTCGGCAAGTCCTAGGCTCTGTGGTTTAACCCACAGCGCCACCCGTGTCCCTAATGGACCAGCATCAACTGGTCCATTATTTCTAACTGTGTCTGAGTGTGGCGAACTGCAAACCGCTGCAGGCTGGAATGAACTGCTGCAGTTTGGGAGGATAAATGCACCCTAATGTTTCAATCTCGCAGTCTTAGTTAATGGTTCCATCCATTGCTTCTCTTCTGTTGTTGGTTCTGTTTGGTGTTGGATCCTCTGGGCGGCTTTGGGTGGAATGGAAAGGGCTAAGAAACGAGCTCTTGGCAAATGCAGCACAGCCATACGCTGAATCTATTTGAAGGCGCCTGAATAGGAGAGAGTGCCTTTCTTGTTATCTAGAGCAGAAGGAGCAGCGAGGTTGGGAAGGCAGGTGAGGAAGAGTCCTTGCCCTCCCCAAGCACCGCTGAACAACCTTCCTCTTTCCCCATGGCAACCCCAGAGGAGAGGATTAATTATTTGTGCTGTTGTAAGAACAAGCGCCGGGTCTAGCAGCAGGACAAAACCAACTGGCCTCTTTTGAGCCTGCTGTTATTGCCCTCTGAAGGAAGAATAGCAAGTGGCTTCCCCAGAGGAACCCGTTATGACTTCATCATGAGATCCTAATGATAGATGCCCCTGGGGGCTGCTAGCAAGAGAGCTGATAGCAGCTGCGACTGCTTTGCAGTACCTTGGCAATCTCCATCTTGGAGATGAGGAGCTTATTTACGTAGCTCCTCTCTGCTCTTCCGGGGCCGGAGAACAATCAGCTCGGGAGGAACAGAAACACGGAATTCCAATCAGACATCTGAGCTATTCACAAGGGAAGGGCTGGGAAATCAATAGTTAACATACTGATCTCTGTGATACCTGATGTTTGTGGTTCTCACACACACCCAACTTAGGGGGGGGGGAGGTAAAGGACTCCTGGAAGGTGAAGTCCAGTCAAAGGTGGCTATGGGGTTGCGGCACTCATCTTACTTTCAGGCCGAAGGAGGCAGTGTTTGTCCACAGACAGCTTTCCGGGTCATGTGGCCAGCAGGACTAAACCACTTCTGATGCAACAGGACACTGTGATGGAAGCCAGAGCGCACAGAAACACTGTTTACCTTTCTGCTGCAGTGGTGCCTATTTATCTACTTGCACTGGTGTGATTTCGAACTGCTAGGTTGGCAGGAATTGGGACAGAGTATTGGGAGCTCACCCCATCGTGGGGATTTGAACTGCCGACCTTCCGATCAGCAAGGCCAAGAGGCTCAGTGGTTTAGACCACAGCACCACCCGCGTCCCTATTCCCAATTTAGGATGCCTCGTTCTGAGTGCTTGCACGTGGGTTTTGTAGAGAGGCATTTCTCCAGAACGATGTTGGGGACTGGCTGGTGGTGGAGAAGGGGGTCTGGAGACTGACTCAGAAGAAGGGATCAGTGATGTGGAGGAGCCTGTAATAGCCAGGGGATGGGAGGCAGAGGCAGGAGAAGATGCAAGACTGGAGAGAGCTGGAGGATTGGAGAACAGGTGCAGGAGGAGGGGGAGAGAGGCCAGGCTGGTGTAGAGTCAAAGGCTTCCACAGCTCCTCATCCTGCTTCACTGTCTCCCAGGACCAGAAGAGGAGTGAAGAGAGATGAGCAGAAGCAGGTTATCTGCAGAATTTGCAAGGTAAAGGGACCCCTGACCATTAGGTCCAGTCATGGCCGACTCTGGGGTTGCGGCGCTCATCTCACTTTATTGGCTGAGGGAGCTGGCGTACAGCTTCCGGGAAGTGGCGTAGCATGGGTTGTCAGCACCCGGGGCAAGGCAAGTAATTTGCGCCCCCTAACCCGGGGCAGGGCAAGTAATTTGTGCCCCCCCCCGCTGCACTGTCGCTCCCCCAGATAGTCCCTCGCTCTCTCTCCGCACCGCACCGCACGCCTGGCACCCTCCCCTCCACAGTGGGCGGCGACCCGGCGGCTCGGCTCGGATTCGCACAGCCAGCACTGCAGTGAGAGAGAGTGAGTGAGCCAGGAAGGGGCAGAGAGCTGCGAGTGCGAGCGCGCCCCCCCCAGATGTTGCGCCCGGTGCGGCTGGCCCCCCCTGCACCCCCATGCTACGCCACTGCTTACGGGTCATGTGGCCAGCATGACTAAGCCGCTTCTGGCGAACCAGAGCAGCGCACGGAAACACCGTTTACCTTCCCGCCAAAGCGGTACCTATTTATCTACTTGCAGTTTGATGTGCTTTCAAACTGCTATGTTGGCAGGAGCAGGGACCGAGCAACGGTCACCCCATCGCGAGGATTCGAACCGCCGACCTTCTGATCGGCAAGTCCTAGGCTCTGTGGTTTAACCCACAGCGCCACCCGCGTCCCTGATGCGCAAATGAAGAGAACTGAACTTAAGATTGGGAAAAGGAGAAACTGAGGAAAAAAACAAAATTGGCATATCCACTCATTCCTCGTTGCAAGTGCAGCCATTCAGAAATAGGTTTGCAAGTGGAGCTCACTTTGGGAAGCCTCACTGCTCTCCTTTATATGTTAATATCCATTAGAAGCAGAAATGCCAAGGGCACGGCAACAGCGTGAAGAAGGCTGGGTAACACAAGGAATGTCAACGACCAGGAATTAATAGGTGGGGTGAAACAAGATGAATCCATGACGTGTCCATGCAGGCCCGATGAAGAAAGGAACCAAGACATTTCTGTCTGGCTAGCAGCTAGCAGCAAAGAAGGATCTGCTCAGAGCTGCCCTTCCCAATTTTGCAGAGAAACCATCTACATTCCTGATCTCTTCTTAAAGTATATTCCCCAATGTTCTCTTGACGTCAGTCTTACACAGGTTCAGTGTACACAGCCTTTTCTCCTTCCAGCGTTCGGTTTGAAACTTCTTCCCAATGGTACTTACATAACAATTTCCTTGTTGTTTTCAGTTTCGGGATCCTTGCCGGGCTTTTCCAAGAGCTGGTGGTAAGAGAGCTCTCTCATATCATTGTGGGTGGCGAAAGTGTTGTTTCCAAAAATCGTTCCGAGGCACAGAAAAGAGACTGGAAACCGCTATGACAAAAGAAGTGCAGTCATTCTGGCGGGAGAAATCCAATTTATACATTTTTGCTCTTTCCGAGGGTTACCGAGAGGCACAAACCGCCTTTTAACTAGAACAACAGGGACTCTTCTGCTAGCAGATGGCTTATTATTAAGATTCACTTGTGGCCCACAATTGCAGAGTCCTTGTCACTTTGGGAATATTGCCAGCGACAATAAGCTATTGAGACACAGAAACTCCAAAGTCTGATGACTGAAGCACACATTTGTCTGAATTGAGCTCTCGCTCACACACCTACACCCCCAAAGAGCGATATGTAGGGTTGAAAAAAAAGAACTAACTATAGTGGCACTGTAAGCGTAAGCCTTCGGGGCAAAATTCCAGGGCCCCACTCAGCAGAATGAGCAAGAGCTCTCTCCAAAACAACTAGGCTAGATGACCACATCTTGACCATTAAGTCCTGGGACCAGCTGACCTTAGATGAACTACTCCCCTGTATTTCTGCATGAGATGCTGTTCTGGCCATGTCTCCTCTGAAGACAGGCAGTAATTATGCCAAGCCTTCCTATCAAGAATGACTGAGTAACCTAATTATACCCATTGTAGAGAAATGGAATAATAATACACTCCCAGCAAATGTTTCTTCAAAGGAAAGGTGGCCAAGTCAGTGGGTGGAGCACGAGGCTGAATTTGGTTACTAGCTACTGGTTTCCCATTCCCACAAAAGCTCAGGACAGACCTGAGTGAGCAACCTGAATAAGGAACTTCAGCTGTGAATCAGGGCTTGCTTGGCAGGTTGAAGACTTTGCTCTTATATTAGCTCTGCCTTTGCTCTTATATTAGCTCTGCCTTTGTTCTTATATTAGCTCTGCCTTTGCTCTTATATTAGCTCTGCCTTTGCTCTTATATTAGCTCTGCCTTCAGCTTTATACTGATGTTTTCAAATGGATTCCATGTCCCTTTGGTGACTTAGAAGGAAGGTGTAGAAGGAAGGGATCATCAGAGAATTCTGGGGAGCATTTTTATGAAGAACATTGGCAGCTGCCCTTACTGAATCAAACCATTGGTCAGTACTGCCTCAGGCAGTTTCAGGCAGGCTTCTTTCCCCGCACCACCTGACAATGCCAGGGACTGGACCAAAGCAGATGTTCTACCACAGAGCTACAGAGTTTAATTATTTTAAACAATTGTTGCATTATTGCTGCAAAGGGGCTGCCCTTGAAACTGTACCAGAAACTCCAGCGGGTGCATAATGCTGCAGCAAGGACTACCGTATTTTTTGCTCTATAAGACTCACTTTTTCCCTCCTAAAAAGTAAGGGGAAATGTGTGTGCGTCTTATGGGGCGAATGCAGGCTGCGCAGCTATCCCAGAAGCCAGAACAGCAAGGGTTATCGCTGCTTTCGCTGCGCAGCGATCCCTCTTGTTCTGGCTTCTGAGATTCAGAATATTTTTTTTCTTGTTTTCCTCCTCCAAAAACTAGGTGCGTCTTATGGTCTGGTGCGTCATATAGCGCAAAAAATATGGTAGTTTCACCAGCTAGCCCTGGCGACTATCTAATGTTTATTGGATGGATTTCCCCCAAATTGATTTTCGAACTTTGAATTTTATTGTTATTTATGCTTCTATGCTGCTTCTATGTTGTATTACAATTAAGTGTTTTAAATTTGTTGTTAGCTGCCCTGAGCCCGGTTTTCTGAACCGGGAAGAGCGGGGTATAAATAAAAAGCTGGAATACAAATGCAATAAGTAAATAAGTCAATCTTACTTTGATGGTGGGGATGGAACCGTGTCTAATGGTAGGGCCGGCCCTGAATCCCCATATTCCCACCAAAAATGTGGTATTAACAGGCTCCTGCTGCTCAGTCAGCAGCCACTTATGTCAATAAACCAGCCAGCCTCCACCCAGGCCATTTTTCAACCCCGAAAAACAGCAGAAGCTCCTGCGCAGTGATTCTGTAAAGGTAAAGGGGCCCCTGACCATTAGGTCCAGTTGTGACCGACTCTGGGGTTGCGGCGCTCATCTCGCTTTATTGGCCGAGGGAGCCGGCGTACAGCTTCTGGGTCATGTGGTGAGAGGCAATTGTGCACTTTTCCCACTGTACTGCTGGTGCCCAGACCCTCATAATCTTTTCATTCAGCCCCAACAAATAAAAGCCAGTCAATATTCCCAGATTTTTACTGGAGGGGGGGGGTGATTAGTTCCTGTAAGATGGCAGTATTCTGCACTGAATAGACAGTTACCATGGCAGTGTTCCCTGACTTAACTTGCCATTTCCCCTGTAGTTCCTACATTTTAGCAGTAACTTGATCTGCAGCCATTAGTAGTGATCAGGGTTATCGCTATTCCGGAAAAAATAAATAAACCACATGCTGATTTCGACTACAGTTTAAAAAGCAGAAGAGCAGGCCAGGGCTTTGTTTTTTTCCGGTCAGCTGGCAACCCTAATCTGCAGAGATAAATATTTTCCTCTTTCTGAGGCACGTTTAATTGACTGTGGCTAATTATGTATGCTGTTCCTGACATCCTTAGACATCCATCTGATGCTATAAGGAAATGAGAGCGAAAGCCAGACAGCTTGGCCCAACGTATATGCTGAGTTGTCAAAAGACACAGTGTGGAAAAAGCTAAGCTCTGCACTTTTAGGCAAAGCAACGGAGCTCATTTGCATCCTTGTATCAGCAATTCAGACAACTTCATAACCAGCTGTCATCTTCATCTTTACTTCAATATTCAGCCGGACAACGATCAAAGTGAAGAGTATTCCGTTCAGACACAACTCGCTTTAATTCTCAGTATATCTGATAACAATTGAAGATGTGAACGGAGTAAGGGAGAGATTAGTTTGCATATTTCTTGAAGATTCTTCTTTCCATTGGCAAGCTCCTCCTTCCACAAACAATTAGCATACACTAGTTGAAGTCATTTGTGCTATTGATTAGCATATAAATGAGCTTAATTCCCATTCCGTGTGAGGCAGGGGCCGGTCCACTGTCCCTCAGACCTTGTGGGGGGCCAGACTATATTTTTTGGGGGGAAATGAACAAATTCCTACACCTCACAAATAACCCAGAGATGCATTTTAAAGAAAAGCACACATTCTACTCATGTAAAAACACCAGGCAGGCCCCACAAATAACCCAGAGATGCATTTTAAATCAAAGGACACATTCTACTCATGTAAAAAGACGCTGATTCTTGGACCATTGGTGGGCCGGATTTAGAAGGCGATTGGGCCGGATCCGGCCCCTGGGCCTTAGTTTGCCTACCCATGGTGTGAGGTTTCAGCAAACTTTGAAAAGCGGTGGTCACACAAAACTCCAAGTCTAAATGAGAATTGGAAACGTATCTTTCTAGGGTGCTACAGACTGCTGTCTTTCGTGGGTGAATTCTGCAACAAGTCACCGGCACACTAATACCGCATTTGTAGTGGATTTATACTGGACTGTTGTCCACACGTCGTTCTGCTTTACAGTAGTACCTCGGGTTAAGTACTTAATTCGTTCTGGAGGTCCGTACTTAACCTGAAACTGTTCTTAACCTGAAGCACCACTTTAGCTACGGGAGCCTCCTGCTGCTGCTGCGCCGCCGGAGCACGATTTCTGTTCTCATCCTGAAGCAAAGTTCTTAACCTGAAGCACTATTTCTGGGTTAGCGAAGTCTGTAACCTGAAGCGTATGTAACCTGAAGCGTATGTAACCCGAGGTACCACTGTATTTGTTGTTCTGTAATGCGTCCCCGATGTTACAGCATCATCGCTGTCTGGAAGGATATTCTTTGCACTATAGCTCAACCAATCAGGACAAAAGAACAGCAACTCAGAAATGATTTGTGCCAAATCACAGGATGTCAGCAGGAAGCTACAGAGCATGGACTCATCAGAAACAAAGCACTAGGTCTATCCCAAAACCTTTGCAGGCACAAACAGCATTGAAGTCTGGATCATATATATTCCAATACCATCAAATCTGCATTTAAATAGACTTTTTTCGACATTGTTTTAATTGCGTAGATAGTTGAATTGCTTTTTAACCATAATTTGTAATACGTTTCTAGTTCTCTGCATTTTATTTGCATTTCTTGAATCCTGCTTCTGAGGAAATGGCAGGATAGAAACAGACAAACAATACCGTAAATGAACACGAATAATAATAATAATAATAATAATAATAATAAAATTTTTATTTATATCCCGCCCTCCCCAGCCGAAGCCGGGCTCAGGGCGGCTAACAACATTAAAATGATACAACATTCTAAAATCATTTCATTACAAAATCAATTCAAATCAGATTAATGGCAACCATTGGGCTAGAGTTCTGTGAGGATTGCCAAAAAATCATGAATGCACAATAAAAAGGATTTCCGGACAGGCCTCTAGTTCTGTGGCACTGTTTAGCAGACTTGAAATGTATGTGCATTCTTTTTTTTACAAAATTAAATTTTGGAGGTTTAATCATCTATATCTGAATTGATTTTTGAGGCAATTACCCTCTCCCCCTCTCTGAGTATTACCTGGCTAGTGTTCTCATTCAAGAAAGGTGGGTTACAAAACTAAATGAATTATATTTTGACTAAATTAGTTTGGCCTCGGCGACAACTGATAGGTAAGGATTGGTTACAGGAACGCCTAGCTTCATTGAACAAGAATTATTTCTACTGTCAGTCTCATGTGATGGTTATGGAAGAACTTGTCTTCTGTTGCATTGGGTCACCAAATGGGACATGTTTGATAGATTGCAATAGTGTGCAACAGTATCTAGGCCAAAAAGTTTAACTGAGTGCCTTGATTAAAAAGAGAAATAGGTTTTCACAATTTAATTCACATTTTCCCATTTAATACGAACCAATGGTATGAACCAGAGGTAAGAGCAGGCTTCTTCAATCTCGGCCCTCCAGATGTTTTGGGACTACAACTCCCATGATCCCTAGCTAGCAGGACCAGTGGTCAGGGATGATGGGAATTGTAGTCTCAAAAACATCTGGAGGGCTGAGGTTGAGGAAGCCTGGTCTAGCCCCTGCTTTCCCCCCATTTCTGGGATCTAGGATAATATAGTAAAGGTAAAGGGACCAGTGACCGTTAGGTCCAGTCGTGGCTGACTCTGAGGTTGCGGCGCTCGTCTTGCTTTATTGGCCGAGGGAGCCGGCGTATAGCTTCCGGGTCATGTGGCCAGCATGACTAAGCCGCTTCTGGTGAACCAGAGAAGCACACAGAAACGCCGTTTACCCTCCTGCCGGAGCAGTACCTATTTATCTACTTGCACTTTGAGGTGCTTTCGAACTGCTAGGTTGGCAGGAGCAGGGACCGAGCAACGGGAGCTCACCCCGTTGCGGGGATTCGAACTGCCAACCTTCTGATCAGCAAGTCCTAGGCTCTGTGGTTTAACCCACAGCGCCACCCGCATCCCCTAGGATAATATAACCAACCTGAAATAGATCTTTCACCTCTTCAGCCATGGCTGCTCAGCTCCTAACCAGGAATAAAGGGATGAAATTATATGAAAATGATGTATCGGTGGTATCTGACTCCTACGAAGTTATCTAAAATGCACAGAACAAGCTCCAATATTTGTTGGAAGTATAAAGAGAAGGAGGGTACCTTTTATCATATGTGGTGGTAATATAAGATAACAAAGTCTTTTGGGGGAATTGATATATAATGAACTGAAAACAAAATGTTTAAAATAACATTTGTCAAAAATCAAAACAAAACCAGAAGCTTTCTTATTAGGAATTACAGGTTCCGACACCCCAAAAGATCAGAAAAGACTGTTTATGTATGTAGCAATAGCTGCAAGGATGCTACTAACCCAAAGATGGAAAGAACCAACAATCCCGACTAGGGAAGAATGGGAGGCCAAACTGCTGGACTCTGCTGAAATGGCAAAACTGACTGGGAGACTCAGGAATCAAGAAGATAATGACTTTAAAAGAGCATGCGGGAAATTCATAACTTACTCAGGAGATCACTGTAAACAAATGAAAACATTAGCTGGACTTTAAAAATAACTTGTAAAGAAACGAAAGACATGGGTAATTTAGATTGATGAAAACTCTGGAGAACGTAATGATATGTAGCCTTAGAAAAATTATTTTAAGGACCCATGCAGGGGATGGGGGGAAGTCACGGGATTCAGAGAATCTCATATATGATATGTTAAAAGTTTTTTCTTTTTATTATTTTAAATTTCTTCTTGTAAAAACTAATAAAAAATATTTCTTTTTTTTAAAAAAAGAATCAATGTGAGGAATGTAAGTTGGCAATTTGCCCAGTTGTATGATGAACTCCACTGGAAGAAGATGAAGCATTTAGCTTATCCCTTGACCTTGAATGCGTGTGTTTCTGCTCTGTGCCACTTGGAACAACCCCTTAGATCAGGGGTCAGCAAACTTTTTCAGCAGGGGGCCGGTCCACTGTCCCTCAGACCTTGTGGGGGGCCAGACTATATTTTGATGAAGAAAAAAAATGAATGAATTCCTATGCCCCACAAATAACCCAGAGATGCATTTTAAAGAAAAGCACACATTCTACTCATGTAAAAACACACTGATTCCTGGACCGTATGCGGACCGGATTTAGAAGGCGATTGGGCCAGATCCAGCCCCTGGGCCTTAGTTTGCCTACCCATGCCTTAGAATAGATCAAGAGCGGATCACCTGTTGTTGAACTCCACCAATGCCCATCAACCAGGGGTCGGAGATGAGGGAACTCAGCAACTTGAAGCGAGACAATGATAAAGGAAACAGTCTCCACATTTCAGATGGGCTGAGCCAGGTTAAGTAAGGATAGAATGAATGGATTGTGCTGGATCTGCCAGTAAAGCATAATAGCATTAACAGCTTCTCTACAGTACTACCCACGTCTAGTACTAACAACAACTTACACTGAAATCTGACCCTGCTAACACTGATTGATTAGCTCTTTAATCCTGTGAAGAGCGTTGGCTAATCAGCTAAACTTTATTTCTGATGCAACCAGCGAGAGTTCAAAATCATTCTGCTTCCATCCTAGCTGTAATTCAATTCTGATTATTAACACCCCCGTTCCCACCATGATTGCATGGCATAGGAGACACAAAAACACCAGCTCCTTCTGCATTCAACCAGGAAGAGGAAAAGGCAAAACATTTAAAGTTTGCCACAATCAAAAAATTAAGGCTTGTGCGTCCCCTGAATTGCACTAATTTAACGATCCCGTAATTTCCCAGATTGTCTTTAATGTGCTGTGTGGCTAATCTAGTTTAGCGAAAGCTGAAACAAAACCAATCTTTTCTACATATCCTCAATCTTAGGGCCTTAAAAACAAAAGCAAGAAGCAAATGTGGAAACATCCGTCTGGTAGAGATTAGGGCTCCATACACACATTTGATTCTACTTTCAACAAAGACTTGAGTACACCCTGTGTAGTCCATACACAATCTAGATCTATTGCATTGTCATTATTTTATTTTGCCCACTGTGAAGCGCTTCTTGAGAAAGTGGTTTCGTTCTGAAAATAAAAGCTCCCTGCAGATGGATTCTGCATTACTCCACAGTGTGCCCATTTGAAAACAGGTGGAGACAGTCCAGGGCCGGATTTAGGTTTGATGAGGCCCTAAGCTACTGAATGTAATGGGGCCCTTTATATGTCCAGCGGTCCTTTGTCAACAACAAATTGCCGCTGGTTTTTTGTTGAATATATGCTATATGGTAATTTATGGACCTAATAGGTGTCTCAAGCCATTTGCACATGTTGCCATGCAACCAGTCCATGCAGAATGTAGGCACCCTATATATAAAGGTAAAGGGACCCCTGACCGTTAGGTCCAGTCATGACCGACTCTGGGGTTGTGGTGCTCATCTTGCTCTACTGGCCAAGGGAGCCAGCGTACAGCTTCCGGGTCATGTGGCCAGCATGACTAAGCCGCTTCTGGCAAACCAGAGCAGCACACGGAAACACTGTTTACCTTCCCGCCGGAGCGGTACCTGTTTATCTACTTGCACTTTGACATGCTTTCGAACTGCTAGGTTGGCAGGAGCAGGGACCGAGCAACGGGAGCTCACCCCATCGCGGGGATTCGAACTGCCAACCTTCTGATCGGCAAGTCCTAGGCTTTGTGGTTTAACCCACAGTGCCACCCGCGTCCCTACCCTATATATAGAAAGGAGCAAACCAGTGATATTTTAGGGAGCCGGCTAGCAGGTGGGGCCCATTACTTACATCATAGGAGCCTACACAACACAAAACACTGTTGCTTTGTTTTATTTTATTTTATCTTACATTTTGGAAATGTAGATCCAGTTGTTGTTTCTTTCCATTCATTTTTTGGGGGGCCCCAAGAGAGTGGGGCCCTAATCCATAGCTTGTTTAGCTTATATGTAAATCCGGCAGTCCTTGGCAATGGTGTGTAAATGAGACAGTCCTTGGCAATGGTGTGTGTGTGTTGGTGAGATGCAGCCACACCTGTCCAATGGCAAACACTGGCCTGCGAGTGCTCCAATTGAAGAACGGCCTTTACCAAAGGTGTCATGGGCTTTGAAGACACTCAAACTCAGGACGCAAGGGAGAAACATGCTACGAGGAAGGCACGTTTGGCAAACCCTCACCGTGATCAACTCCTACCCAGAAATCTATGTCCCCACTGTTGAAGGATGTGTGGATCCAGAATTGGCCTCCACAGCCACTTACGGACTCACTGTTAAGACTGTGTTCATGGAATACAATCTTATTTGGCTACGAGTGATCGCCAAAGAAGAAAGAAGCAGCAGCAATGAGAAGCATGTGAGAAGGGACACCTTAATAGGGCTAATGCCTGGTCTTAATCCCATTAAAGCCGTAAACAGAGACTTCGTATAGATTCTCTTTAGCATCTCACTCCGCCTCTTAGGGGCACTTACAAGCTTTGAAAGGGAAAGGCTGTTGCTGAAACCTCAGCGGATCATATTCGTCTGTGGTATTTGCATCCACAGGAAAGCAAATTATCTGCTGGACCCGTTCCCAGGCCCTCTGCTATGTCAATAACTTTCCCTCAATTGCCTTTCACTTAAAATGAAAATGGCATGAATAAGAGGCTGGAATCCCTCTTGACAGGGATTTGTTGGGAGCTCTTCCCCAACCCAGACGAGGCTATTTCCAATAATCGCTATGCTATTTTAAAAGACGGCTAAAAACCGTTCAGAGGAGCGCTCACAGTGAGTAATGCCGCTCATTGATCAAAGGACATTTCACATACACTTATAGACTGTTCGGTTTTTCCCTGCGTTCTGATCACTGAAAAGCAGCTTAGAATGGTTTTTGGCATATGAAGTCAGAATGAATTTGACTCTACATACCTCCTATGGGCCTGGCGTGGGTCTCCTGCATCCT
Organism: Podarcis tiliguerta; assembly: GCF_965153285.1. NCBI lineage: Eukaryota > Metazoa > Chordata > Lepidosauria > Squamata > Lacertidae > Podarcis > Podarcis tiliguerta. The sequence continues at coordinate 10,683,028 of NC_139543.1, read as the reverse complement.
TTCATCTTAAGTCTTCTTTTCTCATTCATTGAGTTAGAGGGCTTTCAGAATAGAAAGATCCTGGCAATCGTCTAGCCCAGTTTTCCCCAGACTATGAGCCCAATGCAAACTGCTAAGTTGAATGAGAAAATTTTTAGTGACATAAATGCTCCCAAGGAGCTCAAGGAACCCATCTGCAAAAGGAGACTTGGGGCAGATCCACACTTTACATTTAAAGCACATTCAATGCACATTTCAACCACATTATTATTATTATTAGTAGTAGTAGTAGTAGTAGTAGTATACTGCCCTATAACCGCAGTTTCAGGGTTGTTACAACATAAAATCACAATATAAAAAGACAAAATATATAATAAAAAGAAAAACGATAACACCCCCCAACACATTTTTAAAGGGCATTGGATGTCAATCAGCCAAAGGCCTAGTTAAAGAGGAATGTTTTTGCCAGGCGCCTAAAAGTGTCCAATGAAGGCACCAGGTGAACCTCCCAGGGGAGAACGTTCCGCAAATGGGGAGCCACTGCAGAAAAGGCCCTGTTCTCGTGCTGCCACTCTCCAGACCTCTCGTGGAGGCGGCACACGAAGAAGGGCCTCAGAAGATGTTTTCAGGGTCAGGGTAGGTTCATATATATAGTTTTTTGAGGGTCCTGGGGAGAGAAGCCCTATAGGGCTAAATTGCAGCTCCCAGGATTCTTTGGAAGGAAATCCCATGATCGAAACGTAGATTGAATATGCTTTAAATATACAATGTGGATCTGCCCTGGGTCTACTGTATTTATATTGTCACAGTTCACTCCTCTGGCTTGTCGCCTCTCAATTAGCATTAGCTAGGGATGAGTAATGATGCAGAAGGTCTGACTGGCATGACTGGATTATGCAAGGATTTCTGTCCTCAGAGGATGATACCCACTATCTATCAGCGCAAGTGATTTCACTAGGCTTGCCTCCTTCCAAGCAGGAAGATGATGGGTGTTACAAACCAGAAGTGAGTGACACAGTGACACATCAGTTGCCACCCTCCTATGTGAGCAAGCCCTAATGGGCTTAGCCTGGTTGCTCTGACAGTGCCAGACAGCAGCAGTGCCATGATTAGCACTGGGACATCCTAGAGTGTTAGTACCTACAATGCCCCAGTGGGAAATTCAAATGGTTGCAGTGACGTAGCGTGGTTTGCCAGCACCCCGGGGCAAGGCAAGTATGGTGCCACCTCTGCAGCGATGAGGTTTCCTTCATAGTCAACCCCCACCCCTGTAATTTAAAATCACCTTGTTTTTTAAAAATCTGTGCATTTAATTCAGCATCGTTAAGTCATGAAAGAACTGAAGAAACCCACAAACCCACACACAAATTTGCTACGCCACATGCCAGCTGGGACAAGGTCTAGGCTGGCTTAGCTGACGGACCCCATTATGCAGCGGGGAGTAAGATTCCAAGCAGGAAAGCAAAAGCTGAACAAGCCCACCTCACTGGTTGACGGTTGTATCAAGCGTCACGTCTCAAGGGCTGCCACAAAGGCCCAGACGAGAAGAACGTATTGGGATGGGTAAACCGAGGGACCAAACCAGAATGCATTTTGCAAAACATGAAACTGAGCTAGTTCCTGAAAATAATATGGTATCTTGAGCCTCATCTGTTACTCAGAGCCGTTCCACTTCCTTGTTGCATCTTGCGTGTTGTCAGATCCTAGACAGTCTGCATCAGGGTGACAAACAGGGTGGTGTCAAATTTAGCAATGCTCTTTGGCAGATTCTAAATTTAACGGACAGGGAAGTGGGGTGTCACAAGAGAATTTGTCACCGACCTACACTGAGCCCTCTGAGGCACGGTGTCTCTTTCCCAGCCTTCAAATAAGATGTAGCTGAATTTGGAAGGCTTTTATATGTGTTCTTTTATATGGGTTCCTGATTCTTTCCACCCTATAATCCGCAGCAATCCCTGGATGAGTTTCAGCTTCTTGTAGCCCAGGCATAGTCCAGATGATTTGGACTACAATTCCCATCATCCCTGACCACTGTTCTTGTTAGCTAGGGATCATGGGAGTAGTAGACAAAACATCAGGGGGGGGGGCGATGGTTGCCTATGCCTGGCCTATGCATGTTCTAGCCTTATCCTGACTTGAAACTTTTTGTATGTTTTGAATCATGATTGTATGATGATGATGATGATTTTATTATCTTTTCCCCCTCCTCTGCTAAACCACTTGGAGGTTGTTGTCATTTTTCTACAGTCAAGAGGCATATAAATGTTTCAGGGGAAACAAACAAACAAACAAGAAAATAAAATAGTTGCCCTCTCCTTTTCTCCTTAAAGGTAAAGGGACCCCTGACCATTAGATCCAGTTGCAGACGACTCTGGGGTTGTGGCGCTCATCTCGCTTTACTGGCCAAGGGAGCTGGCATACAGCTTCTGGCTCATGTGGCCAGCATGACTAAACCGCTTTTCTCCTTACTGTGTTTTAATTTGTTGGAAGCTGCCCAGAGTGGCTGGGGTAACCCAGTCAGATGGGAGAAAATAAATATATTGTCATTATGTTTATCTATTTATTTATCCTTGGGTCTACAATCAAGAGGCATATACGGTAAATGTTTTAGGGGAAACAAACAAACAAAAACTAAACTAAACTAAACTAAACTAGTTGCCCTCTCCTTTTCTCCTTAAAAGGTAAAGGGACCCCTGACTATTAGGTCCAGTCGTGACTGACTCTGGGGTTGCGGCGCTCATCTTGCTTTATTGGCCGAGGGAGCCGGCGCACAGCTTCTGGGTCATGTGGCCAGCATGACTAAGCCGCTTCTGGCGAACCAGAGCAGCACACGGAAACGCCGTTTACCTTCCCGTCGGAGCGGTACCTATTTATCTACTTGCACTTTGACGTGCTTTCGAACTGCTAGGTGGGCAGGAGCAGGGACCGAGCAACGGGAGCTCACCCCATCACGGGGATTCGAACAGCCGACCTTCTGATCGGCAAACCCAAGCAGCACAGTGGTTTAACCCACCAAGCCACCCACGTCCCAGTCAGATGACTGAACATATAAATAATAAATATATTGTCTATTATTATTATTATTATTATTATTTCCTTGCACCTGCTGGCGCACTCTCCTTCTTTGGAGTTTTTAAAGAAGAGCTTGGTGTCCTGGATGCTCCAGATGAAAATGCTACCACTGCCTGGGGTTGGACTAGATGACCCTTGGGGGTCCCATTGCGAAGATTCCCCAGCCCCCCACCCCGAGACTCGCCTTCCTCCTCCCTCTTCCTCCTCCTCCTCCTGCCGTCCAACAACCAAAGGGAAGAAGAAGAAGTAGTGAGGGCAACTCCGGTTTGAGGGCAAGAGGCGGCGGCTTCATGGGCGGCCGCTGGGCTTGCGCGAACTCTTCTCCCCCCCCCCCGCTCCCCTCCCTCGCCGCCGCTACCCACGCGCATGCTCCGTGGGATGGGACCTGCGAAAATTCTGAAGGATAACAGATTCTAAAATGCCAGGCTGGGCAGAGGCGCGCGCGCAGGCGGACTGAGCGGCGGCGGCGCCAGGCAGCCTCGCCATCCTCGCCGGGCCGCGCCAGCGAGCGAGGGCCGCCCTCCGTCAGCCGCGATGCCGCTCGGGCGGAGGCAGCTGCCGGAGCCCCGCTGAAGGGGACCGCAGCCACCATGGGCGAGAGGTCCCCGCCTCCGGCTGGCCGGCGGACCCGGCTCGTCTCCTCGCTGGTGCTGGGGCAGCGCGCCTGCGAGGTCGCCCTGGACCCGGAGAGAGGCGCCTTGGAGTGGACGGAGCAGCCGCAGCCGCGCGGGGGGAAAGGTGAGGTCGCTTGGAGGGGGGGCGAGGGGGCTCCGAGCCATGTGCAGAGTGCCGCTGCCAGCCCACCACCAGCTAGGAACTGCCACTTTCCCCCTTAGGGAAACAACAACAACAAAAGGAACCTCGGTGTTTTTCAGGGTTCTGAGCCATGTGCAGAGTGCCGCTCTCTCCCTCCCGGTGCTCAAGACACTGCCGTTTCCCGTGGTGGTGGTGCTTTCGGGATCAGGGCTCCGGGCCATGTGCAGAGTGCCGCCGACGCCTCCCTCCTCACCTCCAAGACGCTGCCGCTTTCCTCTCCCCTTTACAAGTTAAGGTGGTGCTGGTGGCGTTTTCGGGATCAGGGCTCCGAGCCATGTGCAGAGTGTCGCTGCCAGTCCACCACCAGCTAGGAACTGCCACTTTCCCCCTTAGGGCAACAACAACAACAACAAAAAAGAACCTCGGGTGTTTTTCAGGGCTCCGAGCCATGTGCAGAGTGTCATTCACCCACCCCCACCACCACTAAGGAGCTGCCACTTCTCCCTTAGGTAAAACAACAACAAGGGGGACTTTCAGAGGAATTTCTGGGCCCTCCCAGTTTTCATCCCTTTTCAAGTGAAACAATGGTTGTTGTTCTGATGTTTCTGGAGTTAAGGTTCTGAGCCATGTGCAGAGTGCCGCTGCCAGCCCACCACCAGCTAGGAACTGCCACTTTCCCCCTTAGGGAAACAACAACAACAAAAAGAACCTCAGGTGTTTTTCAGGGTTCTGAGCCATATGCAGAGTGCCGCTCTCTCCCTCCCGGTGCTGAAGACACTGCCGGTTTCCCCTCTTTTCAAGTTAAGCTGTGGTTGTGGTTGTGGTGATGCTTTCGGATTCAGGGCTCTGAGCCATGTGCAGAGTGCTGCTCCCATCCCACCACCAGCTAGGAACTGCCACTTTTTCCCTTAGGGCAAAAAAAAAAAAAAAGCCTCTGGTGTTTTTCAGGGCACTGAGCCATGTGCAGAGTGTCACTCACCCCCACCACTAAGGAGCTGCCACTTCTCCCTTAGGTAAAACAACAAGGGTCACTTTCAGAGGAACTTCTGTTTTCACCACTTTTCAAGTTAAACAGTGGTTGTTGTTGTGATGTTGTTGGAGTTAGGGTTCTGAGCCACGTGCAGAGTGCCACCCCTCCCTCCCCACCAGCACTACCAAGGAATTGCCACTTTCCCCCTTAGGTAAAACAACAACAACTCGGTTGACTTTCAGAGGGACTTCTGGGCCTTCCCAGTTAAACACTGGTTGTTGTTGATTATGGTTGTTAAGTTGTTGTTTTAAATTACATTTATACCCTGCCTCTGTCCTGCTGGGCGCCGGGTTGGCTTCACTTGGGCAAGGTGCTGCCGCCAAAAGGCAATCGCCTTGTGTCCTCCGATGTTGTTGGGCTACAACCTCCCACTCTTCCTGCCCAGCATGGCCAGTAGCCGGAGATGATGGGAGTTGTAGTCCATGAACATCTGGGGGCCCAAGGCTGGGCAAGACTTTGAAGGCTGTTGGAGAGCGCTGAGGATGCTTGGGAGCAGGGCAAGGGCTTCAGGTGGCCTATTGTCACAACCCAGGACTGGTCCTTGTGCAAATGGGGAAATATTAAGAAATCCCCATATGCTTGATTCACAAGTAGGATCCCAGGTCTGAAGGCTACTGCCATAGAGCATCGAGAAACAGCTTTGGTTCAAACCGATTTGAAACACTGTGCACCAGCTTTGCTGATCCTGCATCACTTAAAAACTTTGCTTAGGGGTATTGCTAATACAGATACCTCTGGAAAATGGTTGAGCTACTTAACTCATACAGAGCCGTCTTGTTTGGTGGCCCGTGATAATCAGCATCAGGCAGGGCCGGCCCAAGATATTTGGCCACTTGAGGCGAGCCACAAAATGGCACTCCCCTCCCTGCCAGGGGGGTAGTGATGAGTGAAGATTGACATCAGGAACAAGGGGGGAATAAAGATCTACTTTGGGATCTGCTGCCCCTGTGGATCTTGCCGCCTGAGGCAGTCTTCTTGCCTCACTTTGCCTCATGGCTGGGCTGCCCTGACATAAGGGCACCACTACCACTGCCCAGTTTAGACATCTCTTGAAATTGGGGCATGAATTATCCCAAGCTGTTATTATTCAGGGGCCCATGCAAGGAACTTCGTTCTCTTCTCATTAGTGTTTGCATCATCTGTCAGCATCACAGCCTGAAAGGTTTCACATTCCTGTTTAATATTTGCTAGTCAGATATGCGGGGAGGAGAGTCTGTGTGAATGAAAGATGTGCTGACGACGTCACTGGTTCTGAAAACTGGCCACAGCTCCCAAGCCTTCTAAGAAAACCACATGCTTCGTTTTATTTTTTGCCGTTGGCTGTGTTTGTATTTTATATATTTGTAAAGTCTTAGCAGTTTTATTTTTTAAGAGTGAACACAGAGAGATTTGCACTGCTACATACAGGGTGTTTGGACAATGGCTAGTATAAGTTCTTTTACGATTGTCAGTCTTAAGCAGTTAATTGTCCCTGTTTGCCCATTACAGTAGGTCAACTTTTTAAAAAATGGCCTGGCCTAGTTCAGTGTCAGTTCCACATGCTGCACATCAGAACTGGAGTCTGTTGAGAGCCTGTTCACACTACAGTTTTTGACCACACAATAAATAAGTTTTTGACCTGGCATATGCTCCTATGTACAAATTTGTTTAAACCAGGCATTCGTTCTCAGTACGTTTCCAAGCACAATTCAAAGTGTTGGTGCTGACCTTTAAAGCCCTAAACGGCCTCAGTCCAGTATACCTGAAGTAGCGTCTACATCTCCATCGTTCTGCTCAGGCACTGAGGTCCAGCCCCAAGGGCCTTCTGGTGGTTCCCTCGCTATGAGAAGCCAAGTTACAGGGAACCAGGCAGAGGGCCTTCTCGGTAGTGGCACCCGCTCTGTGGAACGCCCTCCCACCAGATGTCAAAGAGAAAAATAACTACAAAACTTTTAGAAGGCATCTGAAGGCAGCCCTGTTTAGGGAAGCTTTTAATGTTTAATAGGTTATTGTACTTTAGTGTTCTGTTGGAAGCCGCCCAGAGTGGCTGGGGAAACCCGGCTAGATGGGTGGGGTATAGATATTAAATTATTATTATTATTATTATTATTATTATTATTATTATTATTATTAGCACCCCCGCATCTAGATCAGCAACAAGGAACCTGTGGTCCTCAAGACATTGCTGGACCTCAGCTGACCTCAGCTCCAGCAACATGGCAATGGGCACGGATGATGGGACTTGTAGTCCAACAATATATGGAGAGCACAGGAGTCTTCTCCTCAGTTCCTTCCTTCTAATCCCATTTTCACCCTTGGCCTTAACTCTGAACTCAGATCAAGCAGCGGATCCTGCAGTTAAACTGCAGTTAAATTGGACATACTCAGAAATAAGTCCCATTGAGTTAAATAGGCCTTACTCCTGGATAAGTGTATATCAGGCTGTTCCCAAACTCTCTTGCAGTGCACTGTGGACAGATCTGGGCCATCCTTTCAAGGTGACTCAGGTATGTTTGTTCTGCAAGGGCACGCACAGCAATAATCCTGCATCACATTTAAAGTCCCACACCCTCAGCCTTAGCCATGCCAGGCATTGCACCTTCCGTCTTCCTGTCATCCCAGAAGCTCAGGAGCAGCTTGCAAGAAGGGCTGGCAGTGGTGCCTTTCTAGATTACGGTACACAAGGCAGTTTACAACAACAAAACATAACCTGGCCTCCCAGCACTGCCTCAGTTTACAGCTCCTCCCCACCGGCCGCTACTATCACAACTCTGTTTTTGGGGCTTCTGGCTTCATAACAACCTCTCTTCTGTGCTGCAGTTAGACCAGGCTTCCTCAACCTCGGCCCTCCAGATGTTTTGAGGCTACAATTCCCATCATCCCTGACCACTGACCCTGCTAGCTAGGGATCATGGGAGTTGTAGCACCAAAACATCTGGAGGGCCGAGGCTGAGGAAGCCTGTGTTAGACCCAAGTCAATGTGTTCTTCGTCTCTGCCATGAGCAGAGCCTTTACTGCTGCAGCCCCAAAGCTATGGACACACCTTTCTGGGGCGGGGGGGAGTCTGAACAGCTGCTTCCTTTTCACAGCAAAACCACGTTTGCTTTGATCGGTTTTTGGGTATTAACCACTACTCTGCCCTGTTTTATTGCATCACTATTTTCCAGTTTTTTATTCTAGTACAGTGGTACCTCGGTTTACGAACTTAATCCGTTCTGGAAGCCTGTTCTTAAACCAAAGCATTCTTAAACCGAGGCATGCTTTCCCTACTGAGACCTTCCGCTGCCAGTGCCCTTCCACTGTTCGGCTTCCGAGGCAAAGTTTGCTAAGTGGAACACCTACTTCTGGTTTTGCAGAGTTTGGTTGCCAAATAGTTCGTGAATAGGGCTGTTCGTAGACCCAGGTACCGCTGTATTGTTATTGTTTTAGGACCCTCATACCTACGGGACCACCTCTCCTGGTATGTCTCACGGAGGACCTTGCGATCTTCAAACAAAACCACCTTGGAGGTCCTGGGCCACAGGGAGGTTAGGCTGCTCTCAACCAGAGCCAGGGCTTTTTCGGCTGTGGCCCCGATCTGGTGGAACGCTCTGTCACAAGAGACTAGGGCCCTGTAGGACTTGACATCTTTCCGCAGGGCCTGCAAGACAGAGCTGTTCTGCCTGGCCTTTGGCCAGGGCACATTCTGACCCCCTCCTTTGGTAATCCTCACAGAACTCTAGCCCAATGGTTGCCATTAATTTGATTCTGAATTGATTTTAGAATCAATTGATTTTAGAATGTACTTCAATTAATTGATTGTGATTTTATGTAAACTGTGTTACTTTTATTGTTGTTAGCCGCTCTGAGCCCGGCTTCGGCTGGGGAGGGCGGGATATAAATAAATTATTATTATTATTATTATTATTAGCCGCTATGCAACTGACTTCACTGAAAAACAGGACAGGCATATACCGTATTTTTCGCTCCATAAGATGCACCTTTTTCCTCCTAAAAAGTAAGGGGAAATGCCTGTGCATCTTATGGAGCGAATGCGTGGTCCCTGGAGCCGAATTGCCCAGGGGCAAAAAGCAGGTCATGCTTTTTTTTTTTTTAGAAAGAGGGAAGGGGGTGTTGAAACGAAGCCGCTGAGCAGCTGATCGGCAAGGGATCAGAGGGGAGATAGGGGACGCTACTGATAAAGGAGGCTTCCTGGGAGGGGGGAGGTAAAAGCCTATGGATCCTCAGGATTTTTGCATTGGGTCACCCCAAATTCACCGTCAGATGACATAGCATGTCCATGGCTACAGCCTGCACCCAAAAAAGCATGCACCCACTGTTGCGTGGGGCTGCAATGGCGCAAAAACGTGGTTACAAAGCACGGATCCACATGGATCCTCAGGATTTTTGCATTGGGCTACCCCAAACTCACCGTCAAATCAAATGTCTGTGGCTACAGCATGAACCACAAATATCATACATCCACTGTTTTGTTCATAATATTTTTTTTCTTGTTTTCCTCCTCTAAAAACTAGGTGAATCTTATGGTCAGGTGCGTCTTATGGAGCGAAAAATACGGTATTTAGTAACTCATATAAGGATAAATAATCTCATACAATCCATGGCTTCTCCCAGAGTCCCAAGTCGATTTGAAGACAACTGGTTATTTCTCCTGCAGGGGTGCCTCCCCCTAGTCCACCTGGCTCTACCAAGGCTGCATTTCCCTCCGAGGAAAGTGGATTGGGGCCACATAGAGACACCCCCATTCAGCTCCCTTGACTTTCATGCTCCATTTCTCAATGGCATCGTATGGAAATAATAGCCAACCAGAGAAGCAAAGAGTTCTGTCCCTGCTTTGCTGGCTTCTGTACTGCTGAGGAAGCAAAATACAATGCCAATCAGGCTTGTCAAGCAGGAACAGAGCATTCTGCTTTACCTGCTGAGGAGGCAACAAGCAGGGAAGAGGGACTGGTTTATGAGGAGTGCCAGGGGCCAGATCCAGATTTGGCCTGAAGCTGGAGGTTCTCTCACCATCTCCCACAGCCCACTAAAACTGAGGTCTCTTTGGCCTCCCACCATTCTGCTGGATCCATCCCTTGTTTCCAGGATCAGATTAGGTGAGCCGCTAAGATTAGGTCGTTTGGTTTATGACCGATTAAGCCCTTCTCATGGAAGCTCCTTGAATTTCTCATGGAAGCCCCGAAACCAGGTCTCCCCACGAGTAGGGGAGGCGCAAAAGGTACCTGCCGAATCCCAAGTCCACGAGCTTCTTCCGCTCGTGGTTTCTAGCGGGTCTCCGCCTCGCCGTGGCAATCAGACCCTGATTTCCAAGGAGCAGATTCCTCCGAAACAGAGGAAATCCGCCATTACCAGAAGCGCCAACCCGGAAGTCTCGAATTTCAAGCAAACTTTCAAATGCACTTGGAAGTAGGATTAGCACAGGATCTTTCAGTATTCCAGAGCTTGCTTCCTCATTGCTGTGGGCTGGACTAATGACCACTGGGGTCCCTTCCAACTCTACAGTTCTATGATTCTATGCTGGTCCTCCTCAGGGTGGATGTGATTTAAATCAAATCGATTTAAATCACTAGTTAGTAAGAATTGATTTATCGTGTCTTTCTGTGTATAAGACCAGGTTTTCACCCTAAAAATTAATGTCAGAAAATGGGCGGGGGTCTTATACACGGATACATCTCCCCCCATTTTCTTAAATCGGAGTCCCCAAAAATAGGGGCCGTCTTATACATGGGGACATTTTATAGAAGAAAAAATACGGGAAATTGATTTTTGTTGTGTGTGTTTTTTTACAGAAAGCCTCATTCTTGCTGGTATCAACCTATTATTTGCAACCAGATGAAGGTTTCGTTTTCGGAATAATAAATTCTCAGAGTAGTTTTTACAGTTACTGTATTTTTTGCTCTATAGGACGCAGCCGACCATAGGACGCACCTTGTTTTAGAGGGGGAGAACAAGAAAAAAAAATCTCCCCCTCTCTGCCCAGCGCCCCTTCAGCGAAGCGGCAGGTGCAGTTCAAGGTGTGTTCAGTCGCCTTCAGGCGGCTACCTTGTAAGCCTGGAGGGCAAGAGGGGTCAGTGCGCACTGACCCCTCTCGCTCTCCAGGCTTCAGTGAAGGCTTCGGGTTCCTTTGGGGCTAGCTCTTTGGGGCCAAGCTTGTGGGGCTGGTGGGGGGGGGAGCGCTGCTTTCCCCCACCGCCAGCCCCAAAGAGTAGGTCGGGGAGCAGCGGAAAGGTGCGCAGCTTTAACACTTTAACAATTGTTAAATTGTTAACAATTTAAACAATTTATTTAACTAAAACAATAACATTATAGCATATGTATCCATGTTTGTTAACAGATGTGGTTAAACAATTTTTTTTTTTTATAAAAACACCAGACTGAATTTTAGCACATATGCAAAACTTAAAACAAATCCTTATTACCTGATGAACAGCCTTTGGTCTATAATGTAACTTAAATAGAAAACTATATTTAGGGGAAAAAATCCTCCAAAAGCATTTTATTTTGAAAATCCAATTTAAATCAAAAAGTTCCAATTCAAATTTTTAAAAATCCGATTTAAATAAAAAAAAATCTGATTAAATTTTAAAAATCTGATTTTTTATTTATTTTTTAATCATTGGTTTTTATCCATCTGCCCTTCCCAGCCCAGCAAAGATCTGCTGCCTGAAGTGATCATCTCACTGTGCCTAATGATAGGGCTGGAAATTGGGGCTGGATTGAGAGAAATTTTGACAAGCCACTGGCATTCTGTTAGATAAAAAGATCTTAAAAGCCAGAGAACAGGCTTCTTCATTTGTTTTCTGTCCCTCCCTCTCTCTCTCTTTTAAATATCTCTATGGCCTCTTCAAGTAACTGTAGAAGACCTCTCTGCTTCACTTGTTCATCTCACATCAATACTTTCAAATCCACCTTAAGCTTTGTGTGTCAATAAGTGGTAAAATGCCAGGACTGTTGAATATGGCCTTTTTTAATGAACTTGAGAACCTGACCTACTTCTGGAGCTATTTAACTCAACATTTTAAAAGATTTGTAACGCTACTCCTCAATCTTCATCTGATCAGGCCATTGCAGGAAACAGGAAGCTCTCCTTTTGCAACCAAAAATACACTGAAAGAGAATCGAAGAACCCGCAAGCGAGACAATGCGGGGCTTTGGGAACGAGAGAAAAAGCCCTCTGCAATAATAAAGTGCACTGCTGCATGCTTTGATCTCCTGCCAAAATAAGCATTGTTTACCTGAGGAAGATTAATACATAAGGGAAGTATCAGCTGGTGAGCTGTCTGGTGAGACTGGCCTCTTACATAACAGGAAGCCCTGTAACACAACACAGCCCTACGCAGTTAGACAAGAATAAAAAGGTGAAGGGGGAAAAATAGGTCAAATCAAGAATGAAGGGCTTTTGTAATAGGGAGATTTACGCTTACGTAAGCTGGAACGGCATTGCATCACCAGCCCCTTAAATAGTACCAGGCTTGCCAAAAACATCAGTGTCTGTAGTTTCCCCCCACCCCTTGGACAGGGGTGAGGAATCTCTGGTTTTCTACATGTTCTTAGACTCCATCTCCCATCAGCCATTGTCTGCATAGCCGATGGCCAGGTTGTTAACGGTCCAGCCACGTCTGGAGGGCCACAGTTTCCTCCACCCCCAGACAGTGTTCAAAATTAGCCAGGTGCCAGTTTCATTTGCGGGAGGCTGGTGGCGCTGTGGGTTAAACCACAGAGCCTAGGACTTGCTGATCAGAAGGTTGGCGGTTCGAATCCCCGTGACGGAGTGAGCTCCCATTGCTCAGTCCCTGCTCCTGCCAACCTAGCAGTTCGAAAGCACATCAAAGTGCAAGTAGATAAATAGGTACCGCTCCGGTGGGAAGGTAAACGGCGTTTCTGTGCGCTGCTCTGGTTCTCCAGAAGCAGCTTGGTCATGCTGGCCACATGACCCGGAAGCCGTATGTCGGCTCCCTCGGCCAATAAAGCGAGATGAGCGCCGGTCACGACTGGACCTAATGGTCAGGGGTCCCTTTACCTTTAACTTTAGGTTCATTTAGAAATGTAGAGATTATAGTACATTGGTACCTCGGGTTACATACGCTTCAGGTTACATACGCTTCAGGTTACAGACTCCGTTAATCCAGAAATAGTACCTTGTATTAAGAACTTTGCTTCAGGATGGGAACAGAAATCGTGCTCCGGCGGTGCAGCGGCAGTGGGAGGCCCCATTAGCTAAAGTGGTGCTTCAGGTTAAGAACAGTTTCACGTTAAGAACGGACCTCGGGAACGAATTAAGTACTTAACCCGAGGTACCCCTGTAAATCCTATTGTGGGTGTTGTCCTTTCCCCCCAATAAATGAATATTATTTATTTATTTATTTATTTATTTATTTATTTATATATACCCTGCCCATCTGGCTGGGCCTCCCCAGCCAAACATGATAAAACTTCAAACATTAAAAACCTCCCTAGACAGGGCTGCCTTCAGATGTCTTCTGAATGTTAGATAGTTGTTTATCTCCTTGACATCTGATGGGAGGGCGTTCCACAGGGCGGGTGCCACCACCGAGAAGGCCCTCTGCCTGGTTCCCTGTAACTTCGCTTCTCGCAGTGAGGGAACTGCCAGAAGGCCCTTGGCGGTGTATGAAAACCAGGAGCTGGCCCTAGTATAGAATAATAATTACGGTAATGAATAGCTGAGGCACATAATTTATGGACCACCATCATCATCCTCATCATTTGTATGTGTGTGTGTGTCCCATCAACCCCTGACATTTCTCATAGCGGGTTACGCAGATTTTGGAGTCAACTTGCTCTCCATCTAGTGGACCTGCCAAAGATACGTTAAGCGATCATCCTCAGGCACTTCAAATTCTTACTTTGGATTGCTGTTCCAGTTTTTGTGATCAGTGATGCTCGTTTTATCACGTGTTACTTTTACATGTTGCTGCAGTTAGCAGGATTGCAGTATGTGACTAACACATTTTTGGAAATATAGTATTTATTGTTGATATGTGCTTTAAATTGAAGGCAGAATTGCGCCGGGTTCCATGGAAGCGATTAAACATATTGTTATGAATTTGATGGGTGGGGAGGGAAGACCCCCCTAAACCATGGGTAGGCAAACTAAGGCCCGGGGGGCCGGATCTGGCCCAATCGCCTTCTAAATCCGGCCCATGGATAGTCCAGGAATCAGTGTGTTTTTACATGAGTAGAATGTGTCCTTTTATATAAAATGCATCTCTGGGTTATTTGTGGGCCCTGCCTGGTGTTTTTACATGAGTAGAATGTGTCCTTTTATTTAAAATGCATCTCTGGGTTATTTGTGCGGCATAGGAATTCGTTCATTTCCCCCCCACCTCCCAAATATAGTCTGGCCCCCCAAAAGGTTTGAGGGACAGTGTTCCAGCCCCCTGCTGAAAAAGTTTGTTGATTCCTGCCCTAAACCCAGTAAATGAATGAACGTCAGAATCGAGTTAATATTTGATAGGAATTTCCCAGACACAGCCGGTATTCAGCCTTCGTGAACAGCATCTGGGTAGAAATCGCTGAAATGTCTGGGGAAATCTGGACGCAGGGCAGCCCATGCACTTTTGTGTCGGGATTTTCACTTTTTGAAATATGGCAACCCTATACTTGGAGTTTTGGAGGGAAGCCAGTGGAGAAATAACAGGCCGAGCTTCCTTTGCAAGCCAGGGCCTCACCTGGGATAGAGGTGTTAACATGACAAAAAGGAATCCTTGGTCCTGGGCAAACAGAGGTTGCCAAGGTGATGGGATTTATAGGAGCGATAACAGGAAATGTGTGCTGGAAAGAAGAAGGGAGGGGAAAAAAAGACTTTGGCAGGCTGGCAGAGATGGCTTCAGCTCCAGTGCTGCACTGCGGTGGGAAACAACCCCTCTTGAATTGACTGTGTTGCAAGTTCCAGGCTCACTCCCTCCCAACTCCGGTGTAAATATGTGAATACCGTATTTTTTTGCTCTATAAGACTCACTTTTTCCCTCCTAAAAAGTAAGGGGAAATGTGTGTGCATCTTATGGAGCGAATGCAGGCTGCGCAGCTATCCCAGAAGCTAGAACAGCAAGAGGGATTGCTGCTTTCACTGTGCAGCGATCCCTCTTGCTGTTCTGGCTTCTGAGATTCAGAATTTTTATTTCTTGTTTTCCTCCTCCAAAAACTAGGTGCGTCTTATGGTCTGGTGCGTCTTATAGAGCGAAAAATACGGTAAATCATATTTCTTAAAGCTGTGACAGTCTCTGCCATGTCTTGCTACTCAAAGGAGCACAGAGTGGCTGGACTCTTGGCACAGATTGTGGATGGCACCCAACCGTTGTAACAATATTTTGGAAGCAAAGGGTTTTCCGTCTTCTGGCTTGAAGGGAAACATCTGTTTAAAGGGAAAGACCTGCTTTCTGCCTTAGAGGACTTGCACAGTCAGATGCATGACATCATCATCATTATTATTACCATCATCTTTATTACTATTATTATTATTATTATTATTATTATTATTATCATCATTATTATTATTCTCAAATGTAATCCATTCTGGAAGTCTGTCCAACTTCCTGCACTCAAACGAAAGCTGCGTTGGCTGTTCGGCTTCCGAAAAACAGAACACTTACTTCCGGGTTTTCGGCGTTCAGGAGCCTATTTGTTTGTCAACTTCGAGAACCAAGGTTCCACTGTATTATTATTATTATTATTATTACTATTATTACCTGCCTTTTCCTCAGACCAGGAATCAGCTTACAGATAAAATAGAAGAAACTAAAAACAATGAAAAGATAGTCCATAAAACATAATGAAACACTCACAGAATGAAAACAACACATATACAGTGGTACCTCAGGTTACACAAGCTTCAGGTTACAGACTTCACTAACCCAGAAATAGTGCTTCAGGTTAAGAACTTTGCTTCAGGATAAGAACAGAAATCGTGCTCCAGTGGCGCAGCGGCAGCAAAAGGCCCCATTAGCTAAAGTGGTACCTCAGGTTAAGAACAGTTTCAGGTTAAGAACGGACCTCCTGAACAAATTAAGTACTTAACCCAAGGTACCACTGTATTAAATATCTATTAAAAATATAGATAAGAACAACATCACAGCACCAGCCCAAGTCAGTTTCTAAAAGTCTGTTAGAATAAGGTCTTCACCTGCCAGAAAAAAGAACAACAAAGAGGAGCCAGTCTAATTTCTTTAGGTAGGGAGTTCTACAGTTTGGGAGCAGCCACCGAAAAGGCCCCGAACCCCCGCTCTACCTAGTGTGAGGACTGTGAGGGAGAGACCAAGAGAGGGGCCTCCATTGAAGATCTCTGGGCCCATGAAGGTTTGTTAGACAGAGTACAATCATCTTGTATTCTCTAACTTGGTATAAAGTAGGTAGCCTCTCATATTTGTGGTGTAAACCACAGAGCCTTGGGCTTGCCGATCGGAAGGTTGGCGGTTTGAATCCCTATGACAGGGTGAGCTCCTCGTTGCTCTGCCCCAGCTCCTGCCAACCTAGCAGTTCGAAAGCACATCAAAGTGCAAGTAGATAAATAGGTACCGCTGTGGTGGGAAGGTGAACGGCGTTTCCGTGCGCTGCTCTGGTTTCACCAGAAGCGGCTTAGTCATGCTGGCCACACGACCTGGAAAAACTGCCTGCAAACATCGGCTCCTGTAAAGCAAGATGAGGGCCGCAACCCCAGAGTCATTCGCGACTGGACTTAACTGTCAGGGGTCCTTTACCTTTACCTTTTTAATGCCGTCATTATGACTTGTCAAGCATCTTCTCTAAAAGTCTTTTGTTCTCAGAGAGTATCCTGAATATTCTTGGTAGTTACCTCCCAATAAAATGGCACACCTTTCCATTACAGTGGTACCTTGGGTTACATACGCTTCAGGTTACATATGCTTCAGGTTACATACGCTTCAGGTTACAGACTCCACTAACCCAGAAATAGTGCTTCAGGTTAAGAACTTTGCTTCAGGATAAGAACAGAAATCGTGCTCCAGTGGCGCGGCGGCAGCAGGAGGCCCCATTAGCTAAAGCGGTGCTTCAGGTTAATAATAATAATAATAATAATAATAATAATAATTTTATTATTTATACTCTGCCCACCTGGCTAGGCTTCCCCAGCCACTCTGGGTGGCTTCCCAAAAAATATTAAAGAACAGTTTCAGGTTAAGAACAGACCTCTGGAACGGATTAAGTACTTAACCTGAGGTACCACTGTACTGCATTTTGGTCCGGCCTTTATACCTGCATGTCAAATCGTACCTCTTAATTTTTCGCATTTTCTTCTAGAAGCAGAAGCCGAAAGACTCTGATGCTGTGTAGATCTTCCTCACAACACTGTTCTATCTCTTTTTCGCAGAGAGCTGTGCCGTGCCCATATCTGAGATTATTGCTGTCGAGGAAACAGAAATCGATAAGAAACAATCTAATAGTGGCAAATGGCAGAAAATGGCAAAGCCGCATGCATTCACAGGTAAAACACAACAGCAGCACCGTTTTTTTAAAACACCTGTTTGCTAAATGTTTGCAATATTCTTCCAAGCGGTGAGAGAAATCTTACCACTCATCTGCTTTCTTGGATTTCTCGCCAAGAAATCGTTTGGAGTAAGTTCACTTGGCATAACCTAATCTGTATTCCACCCTCACCAACCCTCAATTCTGAGTGGAGAAATTGCCGCAAAACTACTCTGATTTCCACTGCAGAACACAATAGCATCATTAACTACCCTACCCCTCTGCCTATCTTGCAGAAAACGGTCCTTTGGGGGCATATTAAGGGAAAGCAAGCAATAAATGGTTTTGAATTTGTCTTTTGACCCACTTGGGTATATGCCTGGACTTAGTGTGTGTGAATTTTCACCCCACACAACCTTCAAATTATAGGGCATTATTAAGTGCTTTGAAATAGCGACAGGATCCATGCTTTCACACGTGCTCCATATTTTATGTACATATAATTTATAAGAATTTTTTTTAAATTGATGGCATAGCTATAAACTTAACCAAGGGTTTATTGATTGCTTAAATGCCCAAAGTGTTTGCTTGTTTTTAACCTAAAGTCCTGCTAAATCTTGCCCCTATTGAATCCATTAAATGGTCAGGGTTTTCTGCCTTGTATCTGCACTTTACAAAATGGTAATTATTCACATTCTGACAGGTGGTTTTCCTCACAACAGATTCTTCTTTTTTTCCCCCCAAAGGAAGAGGAAGACCTACTTGACTTCAAAATATAAACCTAATTTTTTTTAGAAGCCCTGCCTGTCTGAGGTGAAAGGGCAAGCACTCGATTTGTTTCTTATTCCTTTTAATACCTTTTGAATAAATAGAGGATTTTCCTTTTACAGTGTTGGAATATGAGACATTCTGGGTACCTTGAAATGAATTGTTACATATAACTTTGTTTGCATAGGACAGGCATCCCCAAACTCGGCCCTCCAGATGTTTTGGGACTACAACTCCCATCATCCCTAGCTAACAGGTCCAGTGGTCAGGGATGATGGGAACTGTAGTTCCAAAACATCTGGAGGGCTGAGTTTGGGGAGTTCCATGCTTTGCAGTGGTAGCTGACACCTGAAAGTAGACTTTCCAGGGTCTTTTCCCCAAATCTGGAAAGTCGGAGGCTGTTCCCGAAAGACCTTCAGCCAGCTTTATAAAATTACAGTTTGATTTGGAATGCCTTCCCCATTTGTGGTGCCCATACCTTGAAGCTACTGTCACATATCAACTGAAAGACAGGAACGTTGATTAGGAAGTCAGATCTATCTATGCTGTATTATAACTGACTTGGTGGTCTCTCTCGTCCCAGTCAGAATTATATTTCATGCATTGGTCTAATAAGTGGGTGAGGCCATAACAAATAGCCCCACCCCCAAGTCTCCGTGTATACAGTGTGAATGTCTGCAGAGAGGGAGGCCTTGCTCTGGGTTCCAGATCCCATGGGGTGGGGCTACTTGGGACATGTGACCCTGGGGGAGGAGCTAGTCAAATTATGCCCACGCCCACTTCTGGATACGGCGTCTTTTTCTTTTTTCTTCTCCCTCAAATTCCCAGCTGCAGTACAAGGATAGCGATGCCGGTCTATCTTATTGGATTGTTGTACGTTTTAATGAGATAATGCACCCAGAGTTCTTTGAACCCTACCAACCTCTGTATAAATACTAAGTTCCATTATGTTTTCTGGAGTTAATTTCGCCCCGCGTTTAAAGGACTCTTCAGATGGAATTCTGCCTCCTGTGTACATGACCCTTTTTTGTTTGTTTGCAGTGCACTATGCGAAGAGAGTACATAATCACCGCCGGCGTTGCAAAGATGTGACCTTCTGGTGCATGAATGAGCAACTGTGTAATCAGTGGATGCATGCGCTCAGAGAATTACTTGATTTGCAGAGTAAGTTCTCGATGCGCAACTTGTCTCCTCCGCTGCCTTGGATGGAGACCAAAATCCTAGAGTACAGCAAACGAAAAACGGGGCAAGGGGTTTGTTACAGGTGCCGAGAGTCATTAGGAACCCCCATTTGCCTCCTAGAGCTACCAATTTGGTTTAACAACCAATCCCTCTTTGCAGGGAATTTTGGGAACTGTAGCCCCGGGCACAGAAATAATGTATAGTGTTAACATGGCCCTGTTGTAGACTAGGGATGGAGGACCTCTGGTCCTCTCCTGTGGCATTATTCCAACTTCCAGCAGCCTCGGCCAGCATGACCATTGGTCAGGGATGATGCATGAAGTCTAGTACCATCTGGGACATATGTGCAGGAGAAGCAGATTAAAGATAAGAAGAAACAGGAGTTCATTGATAACCGGAGACCTCTAAAGAGTTACTTAAAAAATAGGAGTTGCAATCTGAATTCGGTAGCAGCTTTTGAATAAGCTCTGTAAATAAAGGTTAAATGGGTTAAAACAGATATATAATATACACAGATGCATATTAATATTTTATTTATGATTTTGCTGATAAATTTAGGCAACAGGTTTACTAGAGTGAAAAGATGTTGAGAAAGATGGGTAGTCAAATTTATGAAGATATATCTTGTACCTCTTGGATGGATTTTTTATCTTGATGAGTTTGGTTTACAGACTATGAAATGTCTTTGATGTATGGATGTAACCATGGTTAATAAAGCATTGAATAAATTTAAAAAGGGGTGGGGGGAGAAGAAGTAGCCTGGCTGCCTTGAATTTATTGGGGGAAAATGGGATAAAATTATCCAAAGTTATTATAGTTCAGTTAACTATACATATCACCAAAAGAATCATGCAACTTTACCCATTTTCTGGCCTATTACTTGAACATCTTTTTTAAAAACTGAAAAAGGGAAAGAATGCTGGAATAGGGCTTAAAATGCAAAAAAAAATTTAAAAAAAATTGACTGAAAGTTTGTGAGAATCTTTTGGTACTCTGTTCAGTCATGATAGCATTTATTAGATTTGCATCATTCTTTCCAATGAACTTGGCCCTCTAAATTGCTTTGTAAAAACAACAGCAACAAAACAACCCGCTGATGCGCATGAAGGAATTGAGGAGCGAATAATCCTAAAAACTATTTAGTTTTAACTGGTATACCCTTTTTTCATTTTGGCAGCCTCTAGACCAAAGCACTTGCTTGTATATATTAATCCGTACGGTGGGAAAAAACAAGGAGAGAAGATCTATGAACAAAAGGTAGCTCCATTGTTTAGCCTAGCCTCCATTTCAACAGATGTTATAGGTGAGTAATGTAAAAATGGTCTGTTATAAAATGCATTCCTTCATCTCATGCATGTTTTAGAAAGAACTGCCTTTAACTTAATTCCATGTCAATGCTGTTACGCAACAGAGGTTTGCCGCTGAACCTACAAAAGGGGTTTTTCGATTCCGGTAAGGAAAGTTGTGCCGCAATGCAACCCAGTAGTAGTAGTAATAATAATAATAATAATAATAATAATAATAATAATAATAATTTATTATTTATACCCCGCCCATCTGGCTGGGTTTCCCTAGCCACTTTGGGCGGCTTCCCAAAAAATATTTAAATACTGTAATACATCAAACATTAAAAGCTTCCCTAAACAGGGCTGCCTTCAGATGTCTTCTAAAAGTCTGGTAGTTGTTGTTCTCTTTGACATCTGATGGGAGGGCGTTCCACAGGGAGGGCGCCACTACTGAGAAGGCCCTCTGCCTGGTTCCCTGTAACTTGGCTTCTCGCAGTGAGGGAACCGCCAGAAGGCCCTCGGTGCTGGACCTCAGTGTCTGGGTAGAACGATGGGGGTGGAGATGCTGGACCGAGGCCATTTAGGGCTTTAAAGGTCAACACCAACACTTTGAATTGTGCTTGGAAATGTGCTGGGAGCCAATGTAGGTCTTTCAAGACCGGTGTTATGTGGTCTCGGCGGCCGCTCCCAGTCACCAGTCTAGCTGCCGCGTTCTGGATTAGTTGTAGTTTCCGGGTCACCTTCAAAGGTAGACCCATGTAGAGTGCGTTGCAGTAGTCCAAGCGGGAGATAACCAGAGCATGCACCACTTTGGCGAGACACATAGGGTCTCAGTCTGTGTACCAGCTAAGTTGGTAAACAGCTGCCCTGGACACAAATTTGACCTGTGCCTCCATGGACAGCTATGAGTCCAGATTGACTCCCAGGCTGCACATCTGGTCCTTCAGGGGCACAGTTACCCCATTCAGGACCAGGGAATCCTCCACACCTGCCTGCCTCCTGTCCCCCCAAGAACAGTACTTCTGTCTTGTCAGGATTCAACCTCAATCTGTTAGCCGCCATCCATCCTCCAACCGCCTCCAGACATTCACACAGGGCCTTCACTGGTTCTGATTGCACAAACCATGGTGCAGATTCCACATCCTAGCTGCATTTCCACATCCAACCTCTGGGCTTGGATCTCAGGTCAACCCCCAGTGCATTGTAGCGCAAAATGCCCGTTTGTTGAGAAACAGCTGCAAGGTTTTGCAGCTCCCTGGAAGCTCCACAGTGCTCATTTAATTCTCTGGATGCAGAGTGCTTTCTCAGTCCTCAAATAAACAAAGAAGCATGCATATCACAAAAGGAAAACTCCACCTGAAAACACTTGCATGCGCGTTTTCAGTTGTCAACAAGAGAACAAGCACTGCACAGTGGCACCTGAGCCTCTCCCTCTTTCCTAAATGTACACAGCCTTGCTCGAGTTCAGATTGCCATCACTAGGCTGAGAAAGACTCCTAAGAGATTGGGACAGGCCTTTGTGCTGGAAGGCTTTCTGGCAATTTACTATGTGTGTGTATTTTTAGAAAGGTGCTGTGAAAACTCCAAGCATTTTGCAGCCATGTTGTTTGTACAGGGTTCACCTCAGATTTGGCACTGGCGTAGATATTTTCCAAATCCACGCTGAATATAGATTACAGGATTGTTGTTTTCCTTTCAAGGAGGCCGATGACCACGGAGTAGCTTCTTACCCCTTTTCTTATCCAGCTATTATGCGCTTCCTTCTTTTGCTGGAATAACGGTCCATTTTTTTCCATAGGAAACTTGGGTCGTTGCCCCAAAGGGAAGCATTTGCTAGCTGGGAATAGGAAACAGCGTTTGAGGCCACGGGGCTGGCGGAAATCTGGTGAAATTTCTACAGGCCAGGCTCTATCACAGACCCTCCAAGTGTCCCCATTTTCCAGGGCCGTCTCTGATTTAGAGAAGCCATCTCAGTTTCTGATTTGATCCCGGAATGTCCCACTTTTCCTTAGGAAGTCCCTATTTTCATTGGAGAAATGTTGGAGGGTATGGAGTTATCCAAGCCCCGAGCCGTCTGAAAGCGATCCTGTATAGGGAAGGGTTTTTTAAAAAAATGTTTAATAATGTTTTTATATACATGTTGGAAACTTCCCAGTAAGATGTGTGGGGTATAAATATAAAAATTACCATACTGGGCTGAATATGAGCTGTGCTATTTTTTCCCAAATCCCAACTGTGAAAGTTAAAGTGTGGCTTATATTCATGGCCTTACGAGAGCGACACCCCCACCCCCCACCCAGGAAGCAGCCCGGAAGCGTGGGGCAAAGTTGCCCAGCCCACCCCCCACTCCCAAGGCTCCCCTGAGCAGCCCTTGAATTTTGCAGCTTATTTGAGAGTGCAGCTTATATTCGGGTCAATACGGTATCATTATGGAATAAGACGTCCCTATTTTCATCAGAGGAATGTTGCGGGGTATGCTATCATACAAGCAAGAAGTGAAGAAGCTGGCATGCCACAATTGTGGCAGTGTACGTTGTGGTTGCAGTTTGCCCATGGAGGCGAGTTTACTCCAGGCTTGACTACTGTAATTCGCTCTACGCGGGGCTGCCCTTGAAGCTGTCCCAGAAACTCCAGCGGGTGCAGAATGCAGCAGCGAGGCTCCTCACGGGGTCTCTGCCATGGGAGCATATTCACCCAGTGCTTTTCCAGCTGCACTGGCTCCTGGTGGAGTACAGGGTCAGATTTAAGGTGCTGGTTTTGACCTTTAAAGCCCTTCACGGCCTAGGACCCTCGTATCTATGGTACCGCCTCTCCCGGTATGCCCCACGGAGAGCCTCAAGGTCCATAAATAGCAACACCCTAGTGGTCCTGCACCCTAAGGAAGTTAGATTAGTTTCAACCAGAGCCAGGGCCTTTTCAACACTGGCTCTGGGCTGGTGGAACGCTCTGCCTCATGAATCCAGGGCCCTGCAGGATCTGATTTCTTTTCGCAGGGCCTGTAAGACAGAGTTGTTCCGCCTGGCCTTTGGCTTGGAGCCAGTTTGATTCCCTCCCCCTCTTTCTTTTTCCTTTTTCCTTTCTCCTCCTGTGATGGGGCTGCATTTTAATATTTTAATGTTTCAATATTTTAATGTTGTATTTTAATCTTGTTTTTAAGTTGTATTCATTCAACTTGTTTTTATTATTGCTTGTTAGCTGCCCTGAGCCCGGCCTTGGCTGGGGAGGGAGGGGTCTAAATAAAAATTATTATTATTATTATTATTATTACTGCAGCCCTGCCCTGTTTCACGAATGAGCCATACCTGCATTCCATAACAGCTTCCTATATTGCTATACACAAGGTGGTTTGCAGGCAGAAGAAACAACAGAACATGCAACGAAGATCACGCAACCTGGTCATGAAAAACTCTTGCATTTTAAATGATCTTGTACTGAATAAAGTAATAAGTAACCCATAAGAATATAATAATGCACTGCTAGATGAACTCTCAAAATAACAGCAGGTTATTTTAACAGGAATTCACTCTCAGCGATTGCAGCGAATGATTACCAAATTGTAATCAATAAAAAATGGCAGCAGAGTTACAGTACGTAAAATAGATGGGCTAGTCCTTGATGACACCCTATGTAACAATGGGTGGAGTTGCAGCTTGGTGAAATATGATAAGGTTTATCACAATCCTGGCGCCTTACAGTAGCCTAGACTGCTTCCTCCCTCAGGCAGCTGCAACAACAATAAGTGTCAGGAACCAAAATGGTCATAAACCAGTAGTTTTCTCCCTTCCTTAGCCATTTATGTGCACATATGATCCTCCTTTTAATATTATGTCCTAAAGCTGTTTGTTCCTTTTCTTTCCCCCCTCAGTCACTGAACGCGCTAATCATGCTAGGGATAACTTACTTGAAGTTAATCTAGAGAAATACGATGGGTAAGTTCTCTCTTTCTCTCTTACATTAATCTGTTTTTTTTAAGATAAAGTACACAGTCTGTACGTGCCCTGCTTAGTAGACAAGTGGAATGACTGCCCAATAATTTGGGAATACCCTTTAGTGTGCAGATTGCTGCGAGGAGCTTGCTTCGGCCACCCAGCTTAGCGCCTCTCTTTCTGACCTTATTCCCAGGCACCTGCTGAGGCCGCAGTCCCTATTGATTCATAAACGAACCCCAAAGAGAGCCTGCTTAGTATTGCAGTCTTAGGGGACGGAGATGTCCCTGTGATGTTTTGAAACCATCGGGGCATCGTACTGCCGAGTGGGCTTTGGCACACCTTGCATTTTCTCTAGTGGCGTAGGAGAGCTGAAAATAATGCCAACATACCGTATTTTTCGCTCTATAAGATGCACCAGACCACAAGACGCACCTAGTTTTTGGAGGAGGAAAACAAGAAAAAAAATATTCTGAATCCCAGAAGCTAGAACAGCAAGAGGGATCGCTGCACAGAGAAAGCAGCAATCCCTCTTGCTCTTCTGGGATAGCTGTGCAGCCTGCATTCGCTCCATAAGACGCACACACATTTCCCCTTACTTTTTAGGAGGGAAAAAGTAAGTCTTATAGAGCAAAAAATACGGTATTTCACATCTGGCGACCAATGTGACGCTTTGGTTTCAGATAACATGTGGGTAGACGAGTCCCAAAAGCCCGGGACCCAAATTTTCATGGTTCTCTAGCAGCTAGTTTTCCAGACTGCGGAGCGTGCTGCTCAAATGCTTGTTGCCTTTGCTTTCTGATAATTTAGGAGACGCATGAAAAACGGCGATGCCTTAATTGATGCCCAGTGAAACAAGTTCCTCTCGGCCCATAAATCTTCCAGGAAAGCTTTGTAATGCCTAATGATGCCCTCTTATCGACGGCGTAGCACATTTATTTATCATTGTGCATGTTTATAATCCTCACCGGTATATTCTCAGAAAGTTTAGCCAATTCTAATCGCCCTTGGGGAGGAAGATGGGTTGGGCTGTGGGGAGATATCCCCAAGCAAGTTACCGTATTTTTTTGCTCTAAAAGACTCACTTTTTCCCTCCTAAAAAGTTAAGGGGAAATGTGTGCGCATATTATGGAGCGAATGCAGGCTGCACAGCTATCCCAGAAGCCAGAACAGCAAGAGGGATTGCTGCTTTCGCTGCGCAGCGATTCCTCTTGCTGTTCTGGCTTCTGAGATTCAGAATATTTTTTTTCTTGTTTTCCTCCTCCAAAAACTAGGTGCGCCTTGTGGTCTGGTGCATCTTATAGAGCGAAAAATACGGCAATTTCCCTTCTGCTCTCCTATTTCTGCGCATACAGGCTATAATCCAGCAGAACTGGTCCATGCATATAGCAGGGCTTGTCTGTCGCTGGCGATGGGAGAGCATTGCCTGCATTCCCAGCTCTGTTTCCCTCCCCCTGAATCCTGCAACACACACACAGATCTCAGGATCGTGGGCACCTGGTATAGGAATGCTAATTCGCTGCTTCTGCCGTGCCCGCTAAGACGGAGATTAATTAAACCGCCCTGCGCCCTGCTAATGCAAGGCCTTCTCATCAAGTCACAATTCCTCCTGCATTAATCCTCCCCTAATTACTACAACGCCGAGTCAAATAGTATTGAGATTCCAATTATGCCGGGCATGGAAATGGTTGTAGGACGGGACAGGCGTCCTGGATCATTCCCGAGGCTCGGAATATATGGACGCTCTAGTTGTTATAGACAGATCGGCCGGCGCTTACAAGCAGACAAATTACCAGCGTTCTATACCAATCCCGCATCATTTCCGCTTGCTGTCTTTGTCCCTTTGGTCTCACGAACGTAAGAGAGAGCTTTGGATAGGAGGTGTTAACTTTGAGCAGCGGATGCTCACGATAATGCAGTTGCGGTAGGGGGGGAAATGTGTTTCAATTTGCCTTTTCAAATATAGGCAGATATCTCACAGCAGATGATGAGGCAGCAAATGCAGAGCTAGATGAGATGATGGCTTTCCTGTTATCCAAATGTGACATGTAGAGCTTTCTGTCTGTCTCTGCGACATGTCACAGCCAGCTATTGAACTGTAGGAGAATTCAGCCGCCTCTAACGAATTAACTCTCGTTTCTGCTGTGCGTTTAAACATCACATGAAGATGGAACAACCTGGCAGCTCAGCATCCCTTGAAAACTTTCCCAAATGAAGATTTCCCCCATTGCAGAAAGCCGGTACAGTGGTGCCTTGGTTCTCAATCCATTCCAGAAATCTGTTCCATAACCAAAGCGTTCCAAAACCAAGGCACGCTATCCCATAGAAAGTAATCCAGAACAGATTAATTCATTCCAGACTTTTAAAAACAACCTCTAAAACAGCAATTTAACACGAATTTTACTATCTAATGAGACCATTGATCCACAAAATGAAAGCAATAATCAATGTACTGTACTATAAAATAAATAAGACAGTATTGTAGATGATTTTTAAAAATTAATTCTTACCTGCACTGATGATAGTCATTGTTTGGATGGGGGGCATTTATCCATTTCTGCAGTCACACAATCAGTAGCTGAACCCAGTAGCTGAACTGGGTTCCACACAGTCACAAAAACAAATTAACCGAAAAAGCCTCAAAAACAAAAACGCAAAATAAATGGCAAAAACAAAAGCGCCAAACTTCATCCATTCTGTAAGTCCGTTTGACTTCCGAAATATTCAAAAACCACTGTGCAGCTTCTGATTGGTGCAGGCGCCCCGGAAACAATGGCCGACAGCTGCATCAGATGTTCTGCTTCTGAAAAATGTTCGAAAACCGGAACATTTACTTTCGGGTTTTTGGCGTTTGGGAACCAAGGCATTTGAGAACCAAGGCGTTTGAGAACCAAGGTACCGCTGTATCTTGCAGTACCAACTGGTGAGGAATTTGATTGGAAATATTTGCAGGATTAGTCCCTTCCAGTGTGGCTGGGTTATTTAAATGATCTCCCAGACATTTGTACACCTGGGGGATCGCTGAAAGGACCATTCAGTCGCTCATGAACTCTTGCTGTCCATGGTAAAATCTCCAGAACAGCAGCCCAGCTGTAAGATGATAAGAAGCAGTGGTTTATGTAGGGATTATGAATGATAACTCATTAGGTGAAATATCTGTACGTTGGAAGAGGAACAGTATTCCATGTTGATGTCTGCCTTGTGTTTACTGTTTTGTTTTCAACCGATGTCTGTGAGAACTCGCAAAGGAACAGCATAAACTAGAGGAGAATTATTTTACAATTAGCCCCAACTCTGCCCCCTCCCCCTCTAAAACAGGTTTACAACTGTTCTGTGATCTGAAATTACATTTTGAACGGATTAATTCAAGACACACAGTAAACCAGCCTGAAGAACTTGATAAGGGAGGTTTTTCTTTTTTTTCTTTTTCTTTCTTCCTTGATAAAGCGAACCATATCTATTGTGTCGGGAGTGTTTGACATATTTGTTGATTCCTTCGTTTGCTGTGAGTGTGCATTTTAATTTGTGTATTTTCCGGCAGTGTTGTTTGTGTTGGTGGGGACGGCATGTTCAATGAAGTGATGCATGGTTTGATTGGAAGGACGCAGAAGGATTCTGGCATAGATCAAAATAACCCCAAAGCACCATTAGTCCAGTGCAATATCAGGATTGGCATAATCCCGGCTGGTAAGAATCACAAAACGGCTCACTTTCGCCATACGTCATTATATTGCGGTTATGATTTATTACATGTTTCATCAGCCTCCAGGTTGTGCGGCAAGGAACCTAGCCTAGAAACACAACATGGGCAGAAACTGGCTGCTGGTATTTCAACGTTGCCTGTATCTGTGTAAAAAGGAGCACGTGAAGGGAAACGACAGGATCACAACCTGTTGCCAGACCTCCATCACCCCAACCTCTGTGCGTTTAGCCAAACCCATGAATGGCTCTGTTCACAGATAATGGATGGATACATAGAGGTCAGAGACTGGAGCATGCGGATATCTTCCTGCTCATTTCTCTTCTGTGTGATCATTCTACATGGCTGGATGTGCGATCAGCTCTAACTGTTATGGCATACAGTGGTGCCTCGCAAGACGAAATAAATTCGTTCTGCGAGTCTCTTCGTCTAGCATCTAGCAACCCTATTAGCGGATTAGCGCTATTAGCGGTTTAGCGGCTGTTAGCGGCTTAAGGGATTAGCGGATTGGCTGCTAAAAGGCTATTAGCGGTTTAGCGGCTTAGAAAAAGGGGGTGGGGAGCGAAAAAAAATCTCAAGACTCGCAAGACATTTTCGTCTTGCGAAGCAAGCCCATAGGGAAATTCGTCCTGCGAAGCACATTGAAAAACGTCTAGCGGGTTTTCCGTCTTGCGAGGCATTCGTCTTGCGGGGTACCACTGTATTAAGATTTCAAGGAGACAGAGTATGTGAGATAATTGAGCCTTTATTATTATTATTATTATTATTATTATTATTATTATTATTATTATTAAAATTTATATACCGCCCTATACACAGGGGTCTCAGGGCAGTTCACAGAATAAATATAAAAACAACAACCACAAAATACATAATAAAAATAAAAATAACAACCCAATAGCCCCCCACCAAAAAATAATATATATATATATATATTAAGGGCATAAGATAGGACTTGCAGATCAGAAGGTTGGCGGTTTGAATCCCTGTGACGGGGTGAGCTCCCGTTGCTCGGTCCCTGCTCCTGCCCACCTAACACTTCGAAAGCACGTCAAAGTGCAAGTAGATAAATAGGTACCGCTCTGGCGGGAAGGTAAACGGTTTCTGTGCGCTGCTCTGGTTCGCCAGAAGTGGAAGACCCAGAAGCTGTACGCCGGCTCCTTCGGCCAATAAAGCGAGATGAGCACCGCAACCCCAGAGTCAGCCACGAGTGGACCTAATGGTCAGGGGTCCCTTTACCTTTTTAAGATGTAAATCACATCAACCAAAGGCCTGGTTAAAAAGGAACATTTTTGCCTGGTGCCGAGAGGTGTATAATGAAGGCGCCAAGCAGACTTTCCTGGGGAGAGGCTCCACAGATGGGGAGCCACTGCAGAGAAGGCCCCGTTCTCGTGTTGCTACCCAATTATCACCGGCATTCTTCCCCTTTCTCTTGGGCCAGCCAATTTTACCCCAGAAGGACCTTATTTAAAGGAGCCTGGAATCCTATGCTTAGGAACAGCATCTCAGTTTTCCATCGGTGTCCCTCCATAGTTCAGGGAGCTTATAGCAAATAGAACAGCACAGGATTACCACCCTACATTTAATCTACATTGTTTTAGCAAATTTATAGTGTTTGGGCTACGTTTTAGATTTAGATCGTTTTGTCTTTTGTGAAGATTTAACATTGTCTCATTGTTTGTTGTTTGTGGGCTGTTAGTACCCTTGACATGTTTTTTCTGGGACTGTCTATTCCCACCGGAACAAACCCTAGTCCTTTTATTTATATGTAAAGGCAAGCCTTTCAGGTTTGCCTGAATGTGTGTTCCTAGCGAATTCTATTTCGAGAGCTATGGACACGTCAGGATTTAGTCTAAAGAAAGAACACATCTTGGTGGATTTTGCTAGGAATAGTTTGGACCTCACACCTGCCCCATGAGCCCTCAATCTATCGCTTTCCTTTTAAATCGGGAAGTATCCTCCAAACTTGTCTCTTTATTTTTATTTGGTTATGGACATGATTTATACTTCGCCTTTCAACAGCTTCCCAGGGAAACTGACAAAAAGTTTTAAATGGTGCTAAACAAATTAAGACAAAAGCATTAAAACACAGGCAGCAATTGCAGCAGCAGCAGCAGCAATAATAATAATAATAATAATAATAATAATAATAATAATAATAATAATAATATATTTATACCCCGCCCATTTGGCTGGATTTCCCCAGCCGCTCTGGGCAGCTCCCAACAGAATATTAAAAACAAGATAAAACATCAGATATTAAAAACTACCCTAAACAGGGCTGCCTTCAGATGTAAAAGCGAATGCAAAGCGAGAGAAAGGCAACTTTAACACAGAGCAGGGCTCAGCAAACTTTTTCAGCAGGGGCTGGTCCACTGTCCCTCAGACCTTGTGGGGGGCCGGACTATATTTTGAAAAGAAGAAGAAGAACAAATTCCTATGCCCCACAAATAACCCAGACATGCATTTTAAATAAAAGCACACATTCTACTCATGTAAAAACACCAGGCAGGTCCCACAAATAACCCAGAGATGCATTTTAAATAAAAGGACACATTCTACTCGTGTAAAAACACACTGATTCCTGGCCCATCTGCGGGCTGGATTTAGAAGGTGATTGGGCCGGATCCAGCCCCCGGGCTATAGTTTGCCTATCCATGACATAGAAGCCAGGATTTATTATTCTCCTTTATTTTTAAAAGGTCTTCACTTGTGGCACAGATACCTGCCACACCTTAGACACCCAGTGAAGGACCTCTGTTGTAGGTCTTACAAACTATGAAGGGCCTTAAAGCCCCCAAGCAACTTTTGAAGTCGTGAAATGACCTGGGAGCCAGCACAGTTGGCAGAGCACAAGTGTGCCATGATCACAATGCCCGGTCCCAGGGATCACAGCTTCGCGGTTGTGTTTTGGATTAACTGCAGTTTCCGAACCATCTTCAAGGGCAGTCCTTGTAGTGCACTAATGCAGTAGTCCAGCCTTCTCCAAGCCGGTGGCCTCCAGACGTTTCGGAGTCCAGCTACCATCTGCCCCGATGCCCTATGGGCTGAGGAGAGGAGCACTGGTCCCTTGAAGCTGAGGGAATTGGCCTTGCCGTCACTCCTTGTTGCTAGGCGGCAACTTGAGTTACTGCCATGGGCCTTTCCGTGGAAGGAGATTGTGATGGTGGCAGCTGCTACTACCTCTCACCGAAGGGATATCTAACTGAATAGTGCCACTCACAGGGTGTATAATTACTATTCATTTTTTTTATTTTTTTTTTTGTTACGGTAAAATCTGGGTGCGAGGCTGCTCTGCCACCCAGCTCGTCGGACTAAGTCCGCGGGTCCCTGCGGAGGAAAATGAGCTCAGCCGGAGACAGGAGCAAACTGCAGAAGATCCAAGTTTATTGCGCAACAGGTTCAAGGCGAGATTGAACAGCGAGAAAGGGGTGACATGAACTTTTGAAACTTCCTCCATGTCCCAGAATACAGTGCAAAATACATACCAGTTACATCATGAATACATTAAGAAGAGGTTGGGTTACACAGATTACATCATGAATACATTAAGAAGAGGTTGGGTTACACAGAATTAACATATGGAGGAGGGAGGGGGGAATATGCAGAGCTGGAGATATGCGCAGATAAGCACATCCTGAGTACCGGTGATGAGAAGACAATGGTCCATGTATGCATAGTCTGCCACCTGGCATTGCCCGGAGGAAAGGCTTGGCAGAGTGATTTGACAGGATTAGGGTCTTGACACCTTGCTTGAGGGATTATGGAGGACAGGGGAGGTGTCATGGCCCCTTCCGTATCATTTTAAAAAGCTCAATGGTGAACAGTGGCTCACCAGAAAACCGATGTACCTTTGGCACGTAAATTAATTGTCAGTTTAAGCAGGGCTTGTCACATGCCAGGACAAAACTCAGAAACCTGTTTTTCACTAGCAGGGTTTCTGTCACGGTCATCTTATTTAATTAGTTAATTTTTTAAATAGCATTCCTCACCTGCCCTTCACCCAGGGCGGGTTGCAGGAATAATAATAATAATATTCAGTGGGAAGCCACGCAGAGTGGCTTCTAACTGAATATTTAAAAAAATACAGCATCAGACATTAAAAACTTCCCTAAACAAAGCCGCCTTCAGTTGTCTTTTACAAGTAAAATAGTTGTTTATTGCCTTGACATCTGCTGGGAGGGTGTTCCACAGAGCAGGCACCACTACCGAGAAGGCCCTCTGCCTGGTTCCCTGTAACCTCACTTCTTGCAGCAAGGGAACTGCCAGAAGGCCCTCACCACTGGACCTCAGTGTCCAGGCTGAACGATGGGGGTGGAGACGCTCCTTCAGGTATACAGGACAGAGGCTGTTTAGGGCTTTAAAGGTCAGCACCAACACTTTGAATTGTGCTCGGAAACGTACTGGGAGCCAATGAAGATCTTTCGGGACCAGTGTTATTGGTCTTGGAGGCCACTCCCAGTCACCAATCTAGTTGCCGCATTCTGGATTAATTTCAGTTTCCGGGTCACCTTCAAAGGTAGCCCCACATAGAGCGCGTTGCAGTAGTCCAAGCAGGATGCATGCACCACTCTGGCAAGACAGTCTGCGGGTAGGTAGGATCTTAACCTGCATACCAGGAATAGAATATACAGTGATAAAAACATTTATATGAGAGAAAAAACACCCCAAGTAAAGCACACAGAACACAGAACAATATAAATTCAGCAAAACATATTTTGTTTTGTCCTACAAAACAAAATGCCTTAACCATCAAAGGCCGGGGGTGTCTTTTTGGCATGCAGCAGACACTATAGAACAAATATGCCAGTCGTACCTCTATGAGGAGGGACGTCCCGGCCACCATTCCCCACATTTTTTTGGGGGGGGGGTTCCTTCCTTATATCAGTCGGCTTTCCAGTGAGGAGGGTCTCAAAAAGGAATAACTTCTCTAGTCCCCATACACCCAGGATGAGAAGGTAGGGCTTCTAAGCTAACAAGGCTGTTATTAGTTTTACATTATTTTATCCTGTTTGCACTAAGTTACATTCTGAATTTCAGTCTCGTTTCCAGAACGACTCTTTCCCCAATGGATTGATTTCCTTATGTTCTGCCTTAAAAACACACTTTGGTTGCTTGGACGTCCTATTACGATTTTCAGCTTTTATTAGACGGAGAGAAGTGCCGCAATCAAAAATTGAACCCAAATGAATCAGGGGTTTTTGGGTGGGCTTTCGGAGTCAAAATGTATCTCCCCGGGTCAGAAATATCTGCTTGATATTACCTTTGCTTTCGGACTCAGAATGTCGTGGATGTATCTCCCCGGGTCAGAAATGTCTGCTTGATATAACCTTGATGTTTATTAACTTGCAGAGATTTCGTTCGTATGAATTTACTGGCCTGCCCGGTAAAGGGCAGCTCAAACTGTTCCTGTCTTTTCCCTCTGTTTAGCTGCCTTCATTCCACCCACCTGCCTGACAAATCAAAATTTTGCTTAAGCACGCACTAAGCCTAATTCTTTTGTTCTGCCCTGGACAAACAGCGTCAGCTTGACAAAAGGATTTCCACCGCAGCTCTTTAACAACAGATCAATCTCCCTCTACACCTCTCTCGAAACATTGCGTTGACCCTCCTGCCTGAGTTATCAAGGAGAAAGCAAACACCACGACTTTGTCCTGTCAAACTGCATAAAACGGTTAGCGAGAGAGGCGAGGGAAGGAAATGTCTCTCCTGTCTGCTGGATGGAAAGGAAGAAAATTCTACATTCGGCTGTCCCAGGGCCATTACCATGCCCTAAGCAATTCCATCCTGTTTCGTCACATTTTGGATATTCAGCATATGTCGACATTCGCATGTGGAAGCAGACAGCCCCAAGAGGGGAAAATCCAAAGTGTCTGACAGTTCAGATAGTTGCTAGCGAACGTTGACATGTCACCTAAATGGAGCAGTCAGCTTTCCTTAGTATATGTCCGAGAAGCGGGGGGGATATATGTCTGTTTTCAGGAATTCCAGGGCTCAGTTCTTGGACCTGTGCTATTTAACAGGTTTATAAATGACCTGGATTCAGACGTAGAAAGGATGCTGCAGACTTGTGGATGACTTGAATCTGAGACCGATCGCAAACACCATAGAAAACAGGTTCGAATCTAGGCAGACCAACAAGGTGAACATCAACGTACACAGATGTATCGAACTTCATTGCAAAGCTGAGCAGAAACAAAAGATGGAGGAGGCCTGGCTCGTGTGAAAAGGATCCAGGGGTCTTGACTGGCTGCAAAACTGAACACGAGCCAGCAGTCTGATGCATCTGCTAAAAAAGCGAATGTGATATTAGGTAAAGGTAAAGGGACCCCTGACCATTAGGTCCAGTTGTGACCGACTCTGGGGTTGCAGCGCTCATCTCGCTTTATTGGCCGAGGGAGCCGGCGTACAGCTTCCGGGTCATGTGGCCAGCATGACTAAGCCGCTTCTGGTGAACCAGAGCAGCACATGGAAACACCGTTTACCTTCCCGCCGGAGCAGTACCTATTTATCTACTTGCACTTTGAGGTGCTTTCAAACTGCTAGGTGGGCAGGAGCAGGGACCGAGCAATGGGAGCTCACCCCGTCACGGGGATTCGAACCGCCAACCTTCTGATCAGCAAGTCCTAGGCTCTGTGGTTTAACCCACAGCGCCACCGGCTGCATTAAAAGAAACATCATCATGGGAAGTAATACTTTCAGTCTATTCTGTGCTGGTCAAGACTTATCTGGAATGTCACTCCCAGTTCCAGCACATTTTAAGCATTCAGTATTTCTGTCATTCATTTTTATCTGTGTACTGCCGTGCAAGACTCACGTAAATAAGTATCGAGAGACAGTGTGAAGTAGTGGTTAGAGCGTTGGCCTAGGATCTAGGAGACCAGAATTCAGATACCCCAGTCAGCCACGAAGCTCACCGGATTACCTATTTATTTCAACAATTTGTAAACCACTTGATCCCAGTCATCTCTAAGCAGCGTACAAGAGATCCAACGCAGTAAGACTAAAAAATGCGTTACAACTGTAAAATCACAAAGTTCAATTAAAAAGCCTGCAAGCTGGTTGTGTAGATAATTTGGGAGGAGGAAAATCATGCAGACTACCTTGAGCTCCTCAGAGGAAAGATGGCGGGGGAATGTAAAATTTATTAATTAGTTAATACTTTTCTTTTTTTAAAAAAGCAAGGCTTTTGCAGGAGAACGTCCAAAAGGAATCTGCCTTAAGTCACTGTACATTGTACAGATTTGGATTCACACAATGGGTTTCGAAGATCCCTGTCAATAAGTTAGAATCACCGGACTGGAAATGAGTAAAGATGCTCAGCAGAAAAGCTCAGAAAGGTTACTGGGCTGCAAAAAGAGTTGCTCACCTGCTTACAGTGCTCACTCATAGCCTAAGAGGAAGAGAAGGCTTCAAAATATCTTCCTGCCTGATCGCCCAGAGCACCACAGGCAGCTAAGCAAAACTATTTACCACCCTAAGGTAGTTCCTTCCTCTCTCTCATCCTCTGACTCACTCCTACAAAGCACACAGCGCAAGTAGACAGCACAGAACCTTGGCGCTTCAAGATTGCCCAGCTCTAGATAACTCAAGCAAGTGAGCCAGTTCATAGGGACAAGAGATGATCGTGGGTTTGGGGGTAGGGGAAAGCAGTGGCTGTTTTCTTTATGTGTCTTCACCGTGCTGTAAAATCCTTTTCCAGGTTCAACGGACTGTGTTTGCTATTCAACGGTTGGCATCAATGACCCAGTAACTTCAGCCTTGCATATCATTGTGGGTAAGTCCCCGCCTATGGATTTTGTGCCCTGGGTGGCGTTTCCAGGGGAATGTCCACCAATTTTACACTGTTTCTGTATTTTCCGGTCATGTGTTTCCCTCTCCCAGACTGGGTACACACCAGAGACCATTCCACTGGTGGCGTGATGGCACGAATACGTGTTATGTAATATTGCTCTGTCAGACAGTCACAGAGAAGCATTCTTCATAAAATGTACAATTATTAGTTAACGCTGCTTCTGGCACCTGAATTCTGTGGAGTGTCCTGCCTTAATATGTCGGTCAATGTAGAAACTTTTTCGGCATAGCTGTTAGCTATAATTTTAACTTTCCCGTGCCTGATGTTCACATGGCGACAAGTGATTGGCAGGCTGAGTGTGGTTTGCCCCCAAATGGCCGAATTAGTTCCCCTGAGCAGTTGTTGTTCTCCACCACTCTCACAGACCCAAAGTGTCATGCAGCACTCTCTTTATCTCTCAGTTCAGTTCTGGATTTGGGGATGCGAATAGCGCTGTGGTCTAAACCACTGAGCCTCTTGGGCTTGCCAATTGCAAGGTCGGCGGTTCGAATCCTGTAAACTCCCTTTGCTCTGTCCCAGCTCCTGCCAACCTAGCAGTTTGAAAGCATACCAGCGCAAGTAAATAAATAGGTACCGCAGTGGCGGGAAGGTAAAGGGCGTTTCCGTGCGCTCTGGCTTCCGTCATGGTGCTCCATGCACCAGAAGCGGTTTAGTCCTGATGGCCACATGACCCAGAAAATTGGGCTGTAGACCGGCTCCCTCAGCCTGAAAGCAAGATGAGCACCACAACCCCATAGTCAAATTTGACTGGACTTAACCGTCCAGGGGTCTTTTACCTTTTGCCTCAATGCTGGACTTTCAGACTGATGCAATTGCAGCCTCCCTTATAATCTGAATTGTCTCTTGTCAACAGGAGACACTCAGCCTCTCGATGTCTCTTCAGTGCATCACCACGACACGTTACTGAAATACTTTGTCTCCCTCTTGGGGTATGGTTTTTACGGCGATATATTGAAAGACAGCGAGGGGAAACGCTGGATGGGACCCGTCAGATACGACCTCTCAGGTAACCTTTCGTATTTCGTCCTTCTGTATGAACCTGCAGAGAACCAAGTTGCCAATAAAACCAGTATTTTTCTCTAAGGACAACCATTACTGAGCCAGCCTTGCTATAAAAAGGCCGTGAATGTTACCAGCCTGCAAAAATGTTTACGGGCTTCCTGAGGGCTGGCAAAGGAAAGGCAGAGGGGTTCATCCGTCTGTTAGCAGCCCACTTATGGGCACAGGGGCTCCCACCACACAGGAGACAGAAGGCGCCAGACCCTTCCTCTGCCAACCTCTGCATGCGGTGCCATCTCCTCCTGAAGCTGGCAGGCTAATGCTTAAATATACAACTGCATATGAGCCAAACGGTGGGAGAAGGAAGCAACAAGCTTGGGATGTCAAAAAAATCAATAAGAAGATGGCTGAGCGAGTGTCTCCGTGCACTTCTGCAAGAGAATTAGCAGAATGGACAGAAATAATTTGTGTTGGTTTATAAGACATCGTCGTTTCTTAATTCTCCTCACCCCCCAGGTTTCAAGACCTTTCTCTCTCATCATTACTACGAGGGAACAATATCCCTTCTACCAGCATCACACGCCGTGGGGTCTCCAAGAGATAAGAAGCACTGCAGAAGTGGGTAGGCTAAACTATATTGCATTCGGGTGTTGTTGTTTTTAGCACATCTGGCTCCCAGGTCACTGCACTGAGTTGTCAGGATGCTCCCAGCGGCTCCCAGCTGGTTGCCCAAGAAAGTACAGTGGTACCTTGGTTCTCAAACTTCATCCGTTCCGGAAGTCTGTTCCAAAATCAAAGCATTCCAAAACCAAGGCGCACTTTGCCATAGGAAGTAATGCAAAATGGGTTAATCTGTTAAAAACAAGCCCCAAAACAGCAATTTAACATGAATTTTACTATCTTAACAAGACCATTGATCCATAGAATTAAAGCAATAAACAATATACCTCAGTCACGCAATCAATCAGTCAGTAGCTGAACTGGGTTCCACACAGTCAGAAAAACAAAAACGCAAAATAAATAGCAAAAACAGACAGATCTCAGCGTAACACTCAAAACGGAAGTGTGGCACTCAAATCGGAAGTGTAACTTTCAAAACGGAGCACGTTTGGCTTCTGAAAGAAGTTCACAAACTGGAACACTTACTTCCAAGTTTGCAGTGTTTGGGTTCCAAGTTGCTTGAGAACCAAGGCGTTTGAGAACCAAGGTACCACTGTATAAAGACAAGGGAAGGTTTCTTACCAACCTTTTTAATTTCATTCTTTACAGAGAGAGGCTACAGAACCCAGCCTCTTGGATAATGATGTTGTCCCGAGTGAATCTCCACCCCCCTTCTCTCCCACTTCCTCATTCATCACTTCTACGAGTGCTGCTACGTGCCCTCTGTCTCTATGCTCTTTGCTCTCCTACTTTTAAGGCTTGCCGGGTTCTGGGAGATGGTGGGTCTGGAATGTTTTCTAATGGCACTGTGTCAGCTGGGTGTTGTTCTGGCTCACCCATGATTTCCCAGCTTTCCCCCTCATCTGCCTCTGAGCTGCGACCTCCCTCCAACCCGTGATTGCATGCGCAACGTTGATGCTCACACCAGCTAGAGCAGAAGGTGGAGGGAAGAAAATATGTCCTTTTCTTATGCCTGCTCCTGCAGCAAAGATGCCTGGGATCATTGCTGCCACATGATGGTAGCAGAGCTCGATCAGGATCCTGAAGATCTCTTGCCACCCCAGCTCCACCTTTTCTCATCGAAACCCCCTGTTGGGAGGTGTTTTATTTTTGCAGGCTACTGCTGGCAGTAGCCCCTGCCCACAGTAGCAGCAGGGACATTGGGGTGCTCCACACTAGCGGACATCAGGCATGGTTGGGACACCCTGAGGTCATCCAATTGCCCCTCTAGCACAGGGGTCAGCAAGGTTTACCAGCCATGGGCCGCATCACTCCCACGGAGATTGTACGTGGGCCGGACTGGCGCAGCACAACACCGAAAATGGTCCCTGCGCAGAAGCGATTTTCGGCGTCTGGACATACGCAGATGCGATTTCCGGTATCTGCGCGTGCACAGATGTGAAAACACCCGAGAAGGCCACTTCCTTCCCAAGACACCGGGGCGTCTCTCCGGTGTTCACTCTCTGGCTGTAAATCTTCCTCAGCCCAGAGAGACCAGTGATAAGCGACCCCTCCCTCCTGAGAGGAGCACGCCCGTCTTCTGACATCTCATTGCAGAAGAAAAAGACAATCAGTAGCTATAAACTACTTTATTTACAGTCCTTATATACAGAGAACCCACCAGCATGTCTGCTCTCTCTCAGCAGCAGTACAGAAACAACATCTCACACAGAAAGTAACTTCTCTAGCCAGCGTGAGAGAACCAGTGTGATGTAGTGGTTAAGAGCAGTGGACTCGTAATCTGGTGAACCGGGTTTGATTCCCCGCTCCTCCACATGCAGCTGCTGGGGGACCTTGGGCCACTCACACTTCTCTGAAGTCTCTCAGCCCCACTCACCTCACAGAGTGTTTGTTGTGGAGGAGGAAGGGAAAGGAGAATGTTAGCCGCT
This sequence comes from Podarcis tiliguerta, assembly GCF_965153285.1. NCBI lineage: Eukaryota > Metazoa > Chordata > Lepidosauria > Squamata > Lacertidae > Podarcis > Podarcis tiliguerta. Next base: position 10,643,509 of record NC_139543.1, on the reverse strand, counting down.
TTGAGACTCCTTAGGGGAGTGATAAAGCGGGATATCAAATCCAATCCAAACCAAACTATCAGTACCCGACAGTACTGAGACTTCCTGTCTCACGCTCTCAGACACTCACATGATACAAACAACCATAGTGCTGCTTGCTGAGCAGCTGGTGAGATAAAAATCCTAACAGTGATTTCCGGCGCTGCTTAGCGAGTCCCTGCGCTGTGCTGTGCCGGTTTAGCCCAGCACGCAGGGGACTCACCGAGTGGGTAACTCAATCCAGGGACGGCTCGTAGGCCTGTAAAACGGTCTTTGTGGGCCGCATCTGGCCCATAGGCCGCACGTTGCTGACTCCTGCTCTAGCGCAACCGATCGTTTTCTGTGTCGGTTCACTGTGAAAGTCAACAAGAAAAAAGCAGTAACAAGAGTCAACAGCTTTCTGTAACTCTTCAGAACCTGCAATGCTTTGGCTGCCAATTATTTCGGGGTTTTTTTGTTTTTTGTTTAAAGAACCATTAAGAAAAAAGATAGGCATCCATTATAACACTGCAGGGCTTCAGCTAGAAATTTTGAAGCACGTGACAACTACAGTGGTACCTTGGGTTAAGAACTTAATTCGTTCTGGAGGTCCGTTCTTAACCTGAAACTGTTCTTAACTTTAGCTAATGGGGCCTCCTGCTGCCGCCACACAATTTCTGTTCTCATCCTGAATCCAAGTTCTTAGCCTGAGGTACTGTTTCTGGGTTAGCAGAGTCTGTAACCTGAAGCGTCTGTAACCCGAGGTACCACTGTATTCGAAAGAGAGGCAATAAGTTTCATTGTTTGCCTCCAAACAAAATCTCATATATTTGGAAAACGTGGCTTCAGAACTCAAGATGGCTCTGGTTATTCCCAAAGGCTGCTCCAGAGGTTAGCTTGCTTCTCATTTAAATGACATATAAAATGTTGCTTACAACACAGCCTGACATACTGCAGACAATCTGGCTAAACGGATGAAACATTAATGCCCGGTTCAGACTTCAGAGGGGAAAAAACGAGGCTCACTCTTCTTCTCCAGGTGCCACATTTGCAAGCAGAGTAAACAACAGCTGGAGATAGAGCAGAAGAAGAATGGGGGAGAGATTAAAGGTAATTTTATACTATATGGAAGACCAGACCCGCATGGTTAGCAGATTTGTTCATTTGGCCTCTTAATGCACCGGGTGATGTAGCAACAAATGCAAGGGCAAATTTGGATGACTAGAGAAAATGAATTAAACCAGAAGCCCAGAAGGGACTCACATGGGTTTCAGACCAGGTAAGCTGTCTTCAAAATGATGCTTTTTTGCTTGTCATCATTTATGGATCGTTCGGTATGAATGATGAGGGTTGTGATGGAAGCTACAGGCCCCTGCAAGCGAAATCTGCATTTCATATGAGAGTGCTTTTCTTTCTTTCTGTTTGCACATCTCCACTGAAGTGTCCAATTTAGAATGGGTTGGACTTGCTTCTGAGCAGACATACCTAGGACGCGAGTTGTAGTTGTTTGAACATAGTTCCTATTGAAATCAAGGACGGAAGTCATGGCTAACTTGCTCCATTGGTTTTTATAGGACCAAATTGCAGATTACTTTTATTATTATTTATACCCCGCCCTTCCCGGTTCAAAAACAGGGCTCAGGGCGGATTACAACAAATTTAAAACACTTTAAAAAACTTAATTATAAAAGCAGCATAAAATATAGTATAAAAACATGAATAACAATAAAATTCAAAAATCAATTAGATAATCCCCAAGGCTAGCTGGCTGAATTGGTCCTACTTGGGCCAGCGAGGAGGCCAGGGGAGAATTAGCTGTGGGGTCTCAGAGCGGGTGATCTTCATAAAAGGGGAGGGGGAAGGATGATTGATTGATTGATTGATTGATTGATTGAATTTATATACTGCCCTATACCCAGAGGTCTCAGGGCAGTTCACAGATAAGATCAACAGAAAAACCACAATATATATAATCAAAATAAAAACAACAACCCAGTAACACACACCCAAAATAGAGCCACATTTCTAAAAGGGCATAGGATGTCAATCAGATCAACCAAAGGCACGCTTAAAAAGGAACGTTTTTGCCTGGTGCCGAAAGGTGTCTAATGAAGGCGCCAGGTGAACTTCCTTGGGGAGAGCATTCCACAGATGGGGAGCCACTGCAGAGAAGGCCCTGTTCTCGTGGTGCCACCCTCCGAACCTCTATAGGAGGGGGACACGAAGGAGGGCCTCAGAAGATGATCTCAGGGTCCGGGTAGGTTCATATGGAAAGAGGCAGTCCTTTAGGTATTGCGATCCTGAGCTGTTTAAGGCTTTATAAGTCAAAACCAGCACTTTGAATTGGGCCCGGAAACTAATTGGTAGCCAGTGCAGTCGGACCAGGATCAGTATAATAGGCTCAAACCATCTTGCTCCAGTGAGCACCCTGGCCACTGAATTCTGCACCAGCTAAAGTTTCTGAACCATCTTCAGAGGCAGCCCTATGTATAACGCATTGCAGTAATCTAACCTTGAGGTTCCCAGAGCATAGGCAATAGTAGTTAGGCTATCCCTGTCTAGATAGGGGCGTAGCTGGGCCACCAGCCGAAGCTGATGGAAGGCACTCTGGGCCACTGAGGCCACCTGAGCCTCGAGCGACAGCAAGGGATCCAGGAGGACCCCCAAGCTACGAACCTTCTCCTTCAGAGGAAATGTAACCCTCAGAGCTGGACCTCAGTGTCCGGGCAGAACGATGGGGGTTGAGACGCTCCTTCAGATATACTTCAGTTTGTTGGCTCTCATCCAGTCCATTACCGAGGCATCCAGCTTAGTCTGGATACAACCCAACATGTCCATTTTAAAGTACAGCCACAGACATACTAGAAGAGAATACCCATAACCCCTGTTGTTCTAGCATCATAAAACTGACTTTGGCAGTACCTTCTATTTTAAAGTAGAGTTGCCCCCCCCCCTTTTTTTTTACAATGCAAAAACACTTATTGCTCTGCCTTCTCTTGCCTCTGGCCCCGTAACTTTTCTTCTAGAGCAATTCAGTCTCTTGGTAACGAGAGCGAATCAGGTGCCAACAGCTATAAAAGTGCTATAAAAAGCATTCTGATTCCTGCACATCCAAACCTTGTTGAAGATACAAGTCAACACACTGTCTTCTGTCTGACCTCACCTGCCAGTTAGTTTGCAGCCCTGTTCCCAAGAACAAATATGCACAGCCAGTTGGCCTTGTGGACAACCGGTATTTGAAAATGTGCAGTGTTTTTAACTTGGATAGCTTGCTAATGAAAGAACGTGTCATAAATTTGTGCCATGTTTTATTATTGCACACGTAAGAGAACCGGCGATGCCATAAGACATCTTTAGAAATCCAAATGGTCATGTTTGTTGCTCCCATCCCACTGCCTCTGTGCTAAATATACCTGTTTGCGTTTTTAAGGGGATGACGAAGGAGAATGGAAGGTCATCCGAGGAAAGTTTCTGGCCATCAACATCGCAAATATAAGTTGTGCCTGCCCACGGAGCCCGAAAGGCCTTTCACCAGCTGCTCACTTGGCAGACGGCTCTGCAGACCTCATTCTGGTTCGCAAATGCTCCCGGTTCAATTTCCTAAGGTATCTCATCAGGCACACGAACCGGGATGACCAGGTGTGTATCTGCTGTGGCGGATTGAAAGGGCTGAAATGCCTTGTGACATTCAATGCCGACCCGCGCTCCCATTGCAAAAACACAAATGTAGATTGGGCATAATTTGAAAGAAGCTCCGATAGCAGCCTACGGGTTGTTTTTTGGGGGGTGGGGGAGAGGGAGGAGAAACACCAAGGATTTGGATTGGCTATGGCGTTAAAACCCTTTCCGGCAAAAGTGGAGTTGCCAGCTGCTCGCCTGAATTGGATTTCTGCGCCGCTAATTGGTCTGTGGCGAGGGGGGAAAGTTTGGCAGGTGGAAGTTCTTGTAATGCGTTAGGAATCTCAAAAGTAGTGACTGGGGGAGCCAAGTGCTTTATTGATACTGACTGCACTATTGCAGAAGCTGGCCAGAGGAGAGAGCTGGCCAGATTTCCACTGCTGTATGAAATCGACCTTTCCCAGCAAGGAGCAAGCGGCCAAAGGGGTCACGGGTCCTACCTGGCCCTGCACAGCAGCGGTGAGGAAGCTGTGGTCCTTTGCATGTTGTCGGATTCTTGGCCATGCTAGCTGGAGTCTTGATGGGAGTCAGAAGTCCAGCATCTGGCCCGAGCTGCTCATTTCTCAGGATCAGGCGCTTGAGTTTGCTGACCAGCTTGACTGCCCACCTGCTTGGCTCGCCTATCTTGGCTCAGATCCCTGTCTGGATAGTACATGTTTGCTGCAGCCTCCCAGCTCTGACAGTTCTTTTCTCCTTGCACTGATGCATATTGAACTACAGTGGTACCTCGCAAGACGAATGCCTCGGAAGACGAAAAACTCGCAAGACGAAAGAGTTTTTCGTTTTCTGAGTTGCTTCGCAAGACGGATTTCCCTATGGGCTTGTTTCGCAAGGCGAAATGTCTTGCGCCTTTTTTTTTAAAACCGCCAATACATTCCTATGGGAAACCGTCAATACACAGCGGTGCTTCGCAAGACGAAAAAACTCGCAGAACGAAAAAACTCGCAGAACGAATTAATTTCGTCTTGCGAGGCACCACTGTACCTTGGGTTCCAGCCCCCTACAGCCGACAAATGAGTTTCAGAATCCACCCCCCCCCCAAAAAAAATTACTATTATGTTTCCTCTTTTTAAAAGGCCAAATTCAAAACTGGTTAATAACATCGAAGGAAGACAGCTACTTACAAACAAGGCAGTTATTTGTTTCTCCATTGCTCTGTACTTTATGCATGATATATACTCCTTGGGGCAGGAGCCTTTTCTTGTTTTACTTAGTGTAAATCTGCAAAGTGCAAAGTGCCACAACCATTTATGGCACTCTATAAATAATGATTTCAGCTCCCAGCGTTCCATTAGGCTCCAATAAACAGAACTCCACCCCCCACCCAGAGCTGTACAATTGAAGGGATGGGTCTGTTGATTTGATTTTTATTTGATATATTATATTTTTACGCTGCTTTTCATTCAAGTGAATCCCAAAGCGGTTTACAGACAACATATAACAATAACAGAAAATCACAGGTAAAGGTAAAGGATTCCTGGATGGTAAAGTCCAGTCGAATTTGACTATGGGGTTGGGGCGCTCATCTTACTTTCAGGCCGAGGGTTCCGGCATTTGTCTTCAGCCAGATTTTCCAGGTCATGTGGCCAGCATGACTAAACCGCTTCTGGTGCAATGGGACACCGTGATGGAAGCCAGAGCACATGGAAACACTGTTTACCTTCCCGAACATCACAAACGCAGTATAAATCATGTAGAGCAATCAACAGTTCACCAGAAAAATAATATATAAAACACTATTAACAAAGCAGCAACTAAAAAATATAAGCTGATCATCCCAATTGCAGCAAAAGTCATATATGATTCACAAACCAATACAGCATTTATAGGGACATGGGTGGCACTGTGGTCTAAACCACTGAGCCTCTTGGGCTTGCCAATCAGAAGCTCGGCAGTTCGAACCCCCGTGACGGAGTGAGCTCCCGTTGCTCTGTCCCAGCTCCTGCCAACCTATCAGTTCGAAAGCATGCCAGTGCGAGCAGATAAATAGGTGGTGGGAAGGTAAATCGTGTTTCCGTGCGCTCTGGTTTCCGTCACGGTGTCCCGTTGCACCAGAGGATGTTTAGTCATGCTGGCCACATGACCCAGAAAACTCTCTGCAGATGAATGCCGGCTCCCTCGGCCTGAAAGCGAGATGAACAACACAACCCCATAATCCCTTTAACTGGACCTAACTGTCCAGGGGTCCTTTACCTTTTACCTTACAGCATTTACAATCTATGGAACAATATTTGTATGAAACAATAAACTAAGCCCTGCAAAGTTCCTGCGCGCAGTCTCCACAGATAGACACAGACCTGATCCTCAGTGGCAGAGATCACCAAGGCTAGGGATCAAGTTACGATACAATATCTTTATTGTCATTGTCCCATACAGAATAATGAAAAGATCTACATAAGACATTCAATAACCCCTAAAAACTCTGAAACCCCTTTTTAAAGTACAATATACTCCCATAGAGACTCCTTATACTGTGTTTAAAACCAGAATTGCATTTGGGTAGAAACTGTTTCTCAGGGGGCTAGTCCTAGTCTTTATAACCCTGTACCTTCTTCCAGAAGGCAGAAGCTGAAAGAGATCATTTCCGGGGTGCGCACTATCCTGCACTATCTCTGCAGCTTTCTTATGACACCTGGAGGCATAGATTTGATCCAAGGTGGGAAGAGTGCACCCAATTATTCTCTCTGCAGTCTTTACAACCCTGGACAGCATTGTTTTTTCCTTGGCACCTGATCCAGTGGCATCCCTGAATACACCGTTCTCATGGGTTGGTTCTCCATAAGTGAGCAGCTGCCATTCATTCCTAGCGGGGGGAAAGCAGCAGACTGCATTTCGGAGATGGGCAGTGTGGGAGTGGGGGCACAACGTCCCCACCAGCGGCGCAACCGCAACTTTCACCACGAAGTGGATGGCAGCAACATCCCTTTTTAACTTTCTAAAGGCAGCTCCAGGACTGCAGGAAAGGTCCAAAGCTGGGTTAGAAACTTGGAGAAGGGAATGCTATATGGGAGGAAATATCCCCTCACTCCCTTCTCAGAATAGGTAGGTCAAATTTGGTTTGGCAGTGAGGATAGTAGATCAGGAGCAAGCTTTGAAAAAATGTTCTCTCAACCTGCTTAGCATCTCACCATGCTGAAAATGTTTCTCTTCCATCAGTCTTCTGCAGATTCCATCAGTCTTCTGCAGATAATTAAGAACACATCTTTCCACCCCAGTTTGCTGATTTCCGATATTAACTTTTCCATATGGTTTTCTTTCTAATTGTATAGTTTTCTGTATATTCTTTTAAAATAAATGGTGGTATATGAATGCTCTTGGCAGGGGGTTGGACTCGATGGCCCTTGTGGTCTATTCCAACTCTATGATTCTATTCTATGATTCTATGAATATTCTTTTAAAATAAATGGTGGTATATGAATATTTTGTTATGAATAGATTTTATTCATTTCCTACATTATAGTTAAGAATAGGCGAAGGTGCATCTATTGAATATCAAGGAATAAAAGTTGACAGTGCCTCTTCCTGAGCTTGTCATAGGAGCCACTCAAACGCCATTCTAGGGACAGCCATACATTTTGCAATGTGCCTTCCGTTTACTTTGCAGAGGGTCACTCTGTTTCCTGGATAGTGTGGGCAAGTCTCAGTATTTCACACTCAGTTTTCCACCTGTAAAATGGGAATAATTCTGACCTGCCTTACGGGATTTTTAAAGGAGGACCCAGATCCAAGTTTGTTTGTAAATGGCTAGCCACCCACCATTGTTGACATCCAGCTGGTTCAACGTGGCCCAGGTGAACACTGAAGGATAATAATAATAATAATAATAATAATAATAATAATAATAATAATAATTTATTTCTACCCCGCCCATCTGGCTGGGTTTCCCCAGCCACTCTGGGCGGCTCCCAACAAAAGATTAAAAATACATTAAAAGAGCAGTCATTAAAAACTTCCCTAAACAGGGCTGCCTTCAGATGTCTTCTAAATGTCAGATAGTTGTTTATTTCCTTGACATCTGCTGGGAGGGCATTCCACAGGGCAGGTGCCACTACCGAGAAGGCCCTCTGCCTGGTTCCCTGTAACCTCACTTCTCGCAGTGAGGGAACCGCCAGAAGGCCCTTGGCGTTGGACCTCAGTGTTCGGGTTGCACGATGGGGGTGAGCAGAATTGTCCCAATTTAGATGTGAAATCCGTGACCTGCATCTTTCTTTATGCTGGACTCTGGCTTGTTTTGAACTAACAGAAGCGGTTTGCTGAGTTTTAAGTCAACAATTGCAACTGATTGCCTCTTCTCCCTTCTCTGCAGTTTGACTTCAGCTTTGTGGAGGTTTATCGGATCAAGAAGTTTCAGTTCACATCGAAACATTTAGAGGACGGTGACTGCGATGCCAAGAAAATGCAGAAGAATCGCTTTGGCCATTTCTGCAGAGACCACCCTGCTTGCTGTTGTGTTCCTCCCAGCAGCACCTGGAACTGCGACGGAGAGACGCTGGATTGTTCAACAATTGAAGTCATGTGAGTATCTTCCTTTCCGGAAAAACAGAATCTGTGCTTTTAAAGATGCAGCAGTTTCACTCGCTCCTTAATTGATGGGAGCTGCAAAAAAATGGTCTCCACAGCAGATAGAAATCTGTTATTTGGCACACACACAAAGCCATACACGGGAAGTCTTGAAAATGAGAGGTCATAACATGCTTGAATTTTCAGACCTGCCTCTGTGCTGAATAGCAACTTCCTGTGTTGGAGGGAATAATAATAATAATAATAATAATAATAATAATAATAATAATAATAATAATAATTTATTTGTACCCCCCCCCCAATCTGGCTGGGTTTCCCCAACCACTCAGGGCGGCTTCTACAGAGACTAAAAATACACTAAAATGTCAGGTAGTTGTTTATCGCTTTGACATCTGATGGGAGGGCGTTCCACAGGGCAGGTGCCACTACCGAGAAGGCCCTCTGCCTGGTTCGCTGTAGCTTTGCTTCTCGCAATGGCCCTCGGCACTGGACCTCAGTGTCTGGGCAGAACGATGGGGGTGGAGACACTCCTTCAGGTATACTGGACTGAGGCCGTTTAGGGCTTGAAAGGTCAACACCAACACTTTGAATTGTGCTCGGAAACGTACTGGGAGCCAATGTAGGTCTTTCAAGACCGGTGTTATGTGATCTCGGCGGCCGCCCCCAGTCACCAGTCTAGCTGCTGCATTCTGGATTAGTTGTAGTTTCTGTGTCACCTTCAAATGTAGCCCCACGTAGAGCGCATTGCAGTAGGAAGGCAGAGTTACAGTTCATTGGCACCTCAGTGAGGGAGGAGGAAGTTAAAGCCCACTTCTCACAGTCTTTATCCTAATTCAGAGGAACCAGCAGCTGCTTTTACAGTTTCAAAATGGTACATGCAACCCCTCGCTGCATGTTTAGCATCACACATAGTTTGGCCCTATGTCTTGAGGAATATAAAGACTAGTCGAGTGGCTGTTCAGTTAATGAGTCCTGGTGTATGTTTGTGGGAACTGACCCCAAATTTGGCTGGACTGTGGCCAAAATGTTTTGTTTTCGTTCATAGTTCTGCAGAAATCTGTAAGCGGTTTGTAATTCCCAACCAAAAGGGAATCAGTGGAAGAAATATAATGCAACATTCCACATTCCAAACTGAACGATACTCGAGTCGTACCTTGGTTCTCAAACGGAATCATTTCCGCAAGTCCGTTTGACTTCTGAAAATGTTTGAAAACCAAGGCACAGTTTCCTATTAGCTGCAGCACCTTCCTGCATTCAATCGGAAGCCGTGTCGGACATTCGACTTCCAAAAAATGTTTGCAAACTGGAACGCTCACTTCCAGCTTTGTGGTGTTCAGGAGCCAAAGCGTTTGAGTCACAAGGCGTTCAAGTACAACTGTACTAATAATAGCAACCATAATAATGCCACATTTTAAGTAACATAATTAAATATTTCTGAAAAAAATCCACAACAGCAATGCTCATTTATTCTCTGCCTCTCATCTAGGGAACACAAGCTCTTCACCACCAATATGACAAGCCAACCATGGCTTTCTCTGACTTTCTCTGGGGTGCCATTGTGAACAACCAGTTCCCCTGGAATAGCAAAGGGGTTTGCTCCTCCTGATGACGGGCCTAGTTCACAATTAATACATCTGCATTTATTCCGCACTTTTCTTCCCTTTTGCAGGGTCCACTGCCAACTCATGAAACTGTTTGCAAGAGGAATAGAGAGGAACTCCACACTTGAAGCAATTCAGAGGCAGCTCTGCTGAGCGAGTTAACCGAAGCCCGTTCTCCATAAAACAAAACGAAAAGCAAGCAACGGAAGGCAACCGCCTGGACGAACAAGCGTCTCAGGCCCGTCAATAAACCTTTTAAAGCCAAAGACGTTTTTGTGGTAAAAGAATCCGTTTTGGTCATATGCATTCTCTGCAAATGCCTTCGAAGATTTTAGACTTCATGCATGTGAAGAAAGCGAGGCTATGTACACATCACCTCAAGCAGAGGCGCCAACTTGCGCCCCAGATTGAGGGGGCCCAGTGTGCTTGTGACATCATGTGCGCATGTGACATCGCAGTGGCGGGAGGAGGTCGAGTGCGGAGCCCAACAGGGTGCAGCTTCAGTGACTGGCAGCTCCTCTGGAGCCGGCCACTGAAGACGTGCCACTCTCAGCTCCGTGCTTGACCCCACAGATATCTTTTTGGGGGTGAATAAACCTTGTAGAGAGCCAGTGTGGTGTAGTGGTTAAGAGCGGTAGACTCGTAATCTGGTGAACTGGGTTCGCTTCCCCGCTCCTCCACACGCAGCTGCTGGGTGACCTTGGGCCAGTCACACTTCTCTGAAGTCTCTCAGCCCCACTCACCTCACAGAGTGTTTGTTGTGGGGGAGGAAGGGAAAGGAGATTGTTAGCCACTTTGAGACTCCTTCAGGTAGTGATTAAACGGAATATCAAATCCGAACTCTTCTTCTTCCTCTTCTTCTTGGCCCCACAGAGATGGCGCCAGGGACCTCAAACCAGCTTCCCCCTGATTTGAAAACACAAGCCTGAGGTGCGCCCACTTCCAGCAGCTGTTGCGCACGTGCCGGCAGCTTCCTCGACTAGGGCTCAAACCAGGAAATGGGCTCCCCAAACCCCTCTCTGGTCCGTACATTTGCAAATGTGACAAACGACCTCACTGCGTTTTAAGCCGCTATGCGTACATAGACTTGAGTATTTGATACAGAGCAGGGCGAGCGTAGCTTGTCGGAGGCCCCAGGGCTGGAATCCTGCTAGAATAAAGTTACTCAGCTCAAACAAAAAAGCAGCCGGTCCCTAGCAGAGCCCCTTGGCCAACTTAGATGTCAGAGGCCTGGGGCAAGTGTATCTGGCTGGGGCCCCCTCTGCGTGGGCCTGGAGGGAGCAAATGGCTTGCATTTTCATGCTTTATTTTCGCCCTTCCTCCTGCGACTATGCTCCAATAACAACTAGGCAGTAATTCAGCCTTATTAGCTTGCTGCCCCCTGGTACCACCACCACTCCAAAAATATCAGACTGCTAAGAGGATGGTATCATGCATCTCCATACTGGCCAGAAAGGCATAGTCATTTATTTTGTAGCCAGCATGAAAATACAGGATGCCAGCCACATAGCAGGCTAGTGTTAAAGTGGGAAAGGATCCTTCTAGGAAGTGGAAGACAGATGGAGCGATGTATCCTCCCCTCTGCCAGACCCCTGCATTTTCAAGCTAAACCACAGAGCCTAGGGCTTGCCGATCAGAAGGTCGGCAGTTTGAATCCCCGCCACGGGGTGAGCTCCCGTTGCTCGGTCCCAGCTCCTGCCAACCTAGCAGTTCGAAAGCACGTCAAAGTGCAAGTAGATAAATAGGTACCACTCCAGCGGGAAGGTAAACAGCATTTCCGTGCGCTGCTCTGGTTCACCAGAAGTTGCTTAGTCATGCTGGCCACATGACCCGGAAGCTGTACGCCGGCTCCCTCGGCCAATAAAGTGAGATGAGCACCGCAACCCCAGAGTCGACCATGACTGGACCTAATGGTCAGGGGTCCCTTTACCTTTACCTTTATTTATGAAGCAATTTTCCTTCCCATGTACAGAAATCAAGTGGACCAATAGAGGAGGAACTGTTCCTCCTGCAGCAAGCTAACTCACTTGCATGGAGTTCCTTGTTGCTTATGGCTGCCAGGCAATGGAGCGGGTTGGCTTAGCCAGCCACCGTCGGCTCTCACCGGCTGCTGCCAGTTTAGTGAGCGCCCCCTTCTGCCCACAGCAGGACCCCCGTCAACAGCACCAGTAGGTCTTCCCAGGGGTACAGCTGAGCCCTTACGGATCAGCTCCAGGCTGGCATAGCAATCTGCCTACCTCCGACCCAGCCCCATCAGGGCTGCAGATATGGCAGTGCCCCTGACACTCCATAAAGTCCCACTGGGCTGCCAGCTAGGACTATTCCCTCCGTTGTTAAGTGCAAAGTTGGCCGGCATGTCGTTTTGCACCACTGGTGCCCTTGTGCAAATACCGTATTTTTCGCTCCATAAGGCACACCAGACCATAGGGCGTAACTAGTTTTTAGGGGGGAAATAAAGGGGAAAAAATTATTCCCCCCCAGGCCCAAAGAGCAAAGAAACCAAGACAGCTAGTGGGATCCCGCTCGCTGTCTTGGCTTCGTTTTTAGCCGTGGGGCTGGGGCGGGGGAAGCCTGAGCTTCCCCCGACCCCAGCCCCCAGAACAGGTCCGGGAGCGGTGGCAAGGTTGTGTGCAGCCTTGCCGCTGCTCCTAGAGCTTGCGGGGCTGGGGGCGTGCTCCGAAGGGTTGCGGATAGCTGCCTGAAGCCCGGGGAGCGCAGCGGGAGTTGGCGCTGCACTCCTCAGGCTGCAGGCTGCTATCCGCAAGCCTTCGGAGCGCGGGGTGAACTGCCTGAAGTTTCAGTTGGCGCTTTCAGCGAAAGCAACGCGAAGCCTGGAGAGCGCGGAGGGAGCGCTCCCTCTGCGCTTCGGAGGCTTCCTGTTGCTATCGATGAAGCCAAGGAGCCTGCATTTGCTCCATAGGACACACACATTTCCCCTTCATTTTTGGAGGGGGAAAAGTGTGTCCTATAGAGCAAAAAATACGGTAATTTCCACCTTAGGAGCTGCTTGAAACCAAACGCTGTGCGTGTGTTCGAAACGACCAGCTGAATTACGATGGCTTTGTAGCTGACGTGTTGATTTAAAGGCTCCCTTGTATCAAAGTTCTCAGGCCATCACTCACTCCAATTTTTTCCCTCCCCAAAGTATAACTGAAACCCCTTTGTTGCGTGAGCAGAGCCACGCCTGCAACTTATCAATGCAATTCAAACACACAGGCCTGGCTTCAAAGCAATAGGGTGTTGCGTAGAACACCTTTGCGTACAAAAACATACTGTGATGCCCTTCTGTACATCTCTAGGAGGGAATAAAGGATTGTCTGAAAGGGTTGCAAGGCCAGACAGCTGTTCCACAGGGCTTGAGAGATGCAGAAAAGAGACAAAGTGGAAGTAACTGATGCAAGACACCAGCAGATTGTCCGCTTGTAAAACGTGCTTTAAATGAAAACAAAATAGCTTGGGTCTTCATTTCCTTTCCATGAATGCAACAGAGTTCGTGCACACAGGACATGCTTTCCCTTTTCTCTGCAGTCCCTGGAGGCTGGGTCACCCTTGGGACTGGTAGAGGATTTGGTGTAGTGGACTGCAGGTGGAAGGGAGAGTTGGCAGAAATATCCCCCCCCCTCCCCTTACATGATCGGAGGAACAATTTAGGATCGTGGCCAACGACTCCTTAGAATCATCAAATTCTAGATTTGGAAAGGTTCATCTAATCTGTTGCCTGCAGTGCAGAATTACGCAGCTGCCCCATCTGGGAATCAAACCTGCAACCTTGGCGTTGCCAGCACCACACTCTAACCAACTGAGCTATCCAGACTCCTTGGTTGAAGCCAGTTTGCACAATCAGAAGAATCAAGTGAAGTAATCATTCTTTGATGTGGCTTGATTTTTTTAAAAAACTGCTTAGACCTATACTGAACCAAGTTTGCTGGGTTTGTTTTTAATTGTTTGGCTTTTGGACTGGTTCTGTATTATTGTCAAAGCGCTTTGGTATCCTAGCCTACAGATACTTTAGAAATGTCAACCATTTCAGATCGCTGGTAGGTTAGCAGGAGATCTTCAGAGACCCGTGGGGAAGTGGGACATGTTTGCAGACTCTTGTGCTAAGGTGGGTCTGCATGACTCGTGAACCTTCCCAGCTGAATGCAACATGCCAGCCTTAGAATTGTAGAGTCAGAAAGGACCCAAGGCTCATCCAGCCCCAGCCCCTGCCACGCACGGATCCTGCCCACAGCCATTCCTGGGTGGGCTCATCCCACCAACCTTCTGGTTAACAACCAGATGTGTTGACCCATCGAACGACTGGGAGTTCAGGGCCAAACCATTGTGAGAAATCATCACTGTTCCAAAGAACAGGTAATGTAGAACAGGATTGCCACATCCCGTGGGCTAAGTTTGGAGCCCCTGCCAGGTGTCATTGGTGGTATCAGATGACTCAATCCTGCACCACACCTGAGGCCATTTATGACGTAAAGGGGAGGGCTAGCTGGACGTACCTTGGGCCAAAGCGGTCTTGCAGGTCAAATGGTATCAGGTCTGAAATGGTCCACAGGCTAGAGCATGGGTAGGCAAACTAAGGCCTGGGGGCTGGATCCGGCCCAATTGCCTTCTCAATCCGGCCCGCGGATGGTCCAGGAATCAGTGTGTTTTTACATGAGTAGAATGTGTCCTTTTATTTAAAATGCATTTGTGGGGCCTGCCTGGTGTTTTTACATGAGTAGAATGTGTGTTTTTTATTTAAAATGCATTCCTGGGTTATTTGTGGGGCATAGGAATTCGTTCATTCCCCCCCCCCCTTCAGAATATAGTCCGACCCCCCACAAGGTCTGAGGGACAGTGGACCGGCCCCCTGCTGAAAATGTTTGCTGACCCCTAGGCTAGAGGATCCTCACTGCTGGTGGCGAATAAACGCAGCGTTGCGAAAGTAACTGCTGAGAATTAGAAAACCCAGCTCAGTCCCTGCAAGTTGGGCTAAAAATTCAACATCTTGAGAATCAAGCGTGTTGCTTCAGACTGCTGTATATCTGAGTAGCTTCATATGCTAACAAAAGCACAGTCCTCTTTTAATGGGGTGCATTTCAAGTTAGGAAGAGAGCTCTGAACCTGTAGCTGATGATCCTATGCATGTTTCCTTGGGAATAAGCCCCACTGAATATTTTGAGGGTCGCTGCCTAATAAACGAGCAAAGACTGGGTTGTATCTGACTGTTTAAGATGGAGTTAAAAAAACTAGAATGTTGCAACATGATCATTGTTGATGTGGGACGACGACTCCATGTTGGCTTGTGGGGCCTTGTTTTTTCTTTATATCAATCTTGCTGGTTTCAGGATTGAAAAGCAACGTTTTGTTCTTGAGTGATGGAAAGAAACTCTTCTCAAAATAAACAGCTATGTGGCAGGCGTTGTGCGTGTTTTTCTGTTTGGTGTTTAAGTTTCTCTGTTAAGGTGATGGACAGCCTTTTCCCAGAATTCTCTCCCAGCTCAGTGATGTTGTTGCTGCTGTTATATTCCAGACCTTAAGAAAAAAGGGGGAAAAAATCCAAACATTATAAAGCAAATACTTACTACCGTTCCAAAAACGAACACGAAAGCCAAATGACAGTGGAGACGTGCTTGATCAAAAGAAGTAGGAAAGAAAAGGAGATTGTATCACAAATAATTTATGTATTCCCATAAGTTAACGCAAAAAACCCAAAGTGATTTAGAAAATTAGGTTTAATAGTTTCTAGAGTTTATCTGATATTTTGATTCATAGAAAATTATTTCTCATATTGCTCAGGCATTATTATGTTGAGATTTGTTATTCAGTATATTATGAACTTTAATGGCTCTTTGAGTATTTAGTGCACATTCCCATAACCTTTTATACATGATATTATGTATATGCACCCTGTGTCAAACAGCTAAGACCCATTCCCTCATAGATGGGAATTTCCTTTTCCCAGTGTTTAGCAACTAATATATGAGTTGCTATCAAATAATTTCTCAGTATCTTTGGGATTATTATTTTGCCCAGTCCGAAAGAGGAAAGGGGAAAAAAACTCCAGAGGATCTAATTTTAATTTGGAAGTGTGGATCCCTTCATTTATTTTATTGATTTAGATATTGTCCCAAAGTACCTTTTTATATTTGCATTCCCACCAAATGTGTCCAAAACTCTTGTCCACTGGAATGGTGTACTGTGACTGTTGCATTCTGCCCTACCTCAGATAGATACAGTGGTACCTCAGGTTACATACGCTTCAGGTTACAGACTCCGCTAACTCAGAAATAGTGCTTCAGGTTAAGAACCTTGCTTCAGGATGAGAACAGAAATCGTGCTCCAGAGGCGTGGCGGCAGCAGGAGGCCCCATTAGCTAAAGTGGTGCTTCAGGTTAAGAACAGTTTCAGGTTAAGTATGGACCTCCAGAACGAACTAAGTACTTAACCTGAGGTACCACTGTAGATAGATAGATGATAGATAGATAGATAGATAGATAGATAGATAGATAGATAGATGATAGATAGATAGATAGATAGACGGACAGGCGGACAGACAGATAGACAGACAGACAGACAGACAGACAGACATGTATATGGTCAAATGTAGCTTTGGCAGATAGCATGTGACTCCTCTTTCCAGACTGGGCTAGAGTATTGTAAATAAACAATCTTTAGTTAAATATTATGTGAAGTATATAACCCTCAGCCCATTTGCTAGTTTTCCCTGTTTATGTCTACTGAGTATCGAAAGTAAAGGTTTTAAGTATTGCCTAGGAACTGAAAGGATTCAAATCAGAAGAAAAATGCATAAACATCCATAATTTGGGAGTCTGCAGTGTGGAATGATTTGAAGGCGTTGAAAGCCTCAGCCAACAAAGTAAATTATAATTTCTACGGGGTGTACAAAACCTCCAGTACTTTGAGGTTAGCAAGTCAGCACTTAACCATTTTAGAGGAATATACGTTTTTGATTCATTAGACGTAGCAAGATATAATTTCTAGCGCCTGTATGTATGTATGTGGGGGGGAAACCTCAAATTTACATTGTGTGAGCTCAGGCCCTCACCTTTAAAAAATAAATAAATTATGGAGCGTAGATAATAAATCCCAGAGGTCCAGTCAATGACAGAAAGCATACAATTTGCAAGCCACGTCCTGAAATATGAGCCGTCATTGTGTACAGCCGTATGTGTTTTGCCACTTTTTAGATATTACATCAAGTTGCATTTCCATTCTACTGCACTATGCCTGGGTCAGAAGGGATGGATTCATCAATTACAGGGGCAGAGTTGTCGACACACAACACTTGTAACTGCACAGAATTAGTTTCATCATCATCATCATCATCATCATCATATAATAATAATTTTATTATTTATACCCCGCCCATCTGGCTGGGCTTCCCCAGCCACTCTGGGCGGCTTCCCAAAAAAATATTAAAATAATATAATACATCAAACATTAAAAGCTTCCCTAAACAGGGCTGCCTTCAGATGTCTTCTAAAAGTCTGGTAATTGTTGTTCTCTTTGACATCTGGTGGGAGGGCGTTCCACAGGGCGGGTGCCACTACCGAGAAGGCCCTCTGCCTGGTTCCCTGTAACTTGGCTTCTCGCAGCGAGGGAACCACCAGAAGGCCCTCGGTGCTGGACCTCAGTGTCCGGGCAGAACGATGGAGGTGGAGATGCTCCTTCAGATATACTGGACCGAGGCACAAGTTGTGAAGTCTACCTGTCGATCTGTACGCCCAGACTCACCCCTTCGCAGCTTGACCTAAGAAATGTCCATGCTGCAGGGGAAACGGGCAAGGCAAATGCAGGGCAAGGTTCTGTTTTGTATTTGCTGACCCGGGCATTTTATGGGCCCTGCCTTAACAACCAAGCCCAGTGCCACCTTAAAGATGAGCACATTTATTGTGCGGTGCACCTCGCGCAGAAAAGAGCTTATTCCGTCGGACGCAGCCGCAGCCTGAGGGTTCCACAGCTGTGTCCAGAAAACCAGTACAGATCAAGGGTCCCCGTTGCTGTGCCAGCATAAATATATATCACGAATCAGAGAGGTAAAAGTGGAGAGGAAGAACAGATGAAAATGAATTGCTCTGCCATATTATATCACCGTCACGTTGTTTTTGAAAAGAGCCAGCCTCCAGCGAGAGGCTCGCACAAAGTCCCTGTTTTCATTGGAATAAAAGGCTGCGTGAAATAATTAATAATAATAATAATATTTTTTTATTTATACCCCGCCCTCCCCAGCCAAGGCCGGGCTCAGGGCGGCTAACAAGCAATAATAAAAACAAGTTGAATGAATACAACTTAAAAACAGAATTAAAATACAACATTAAAATATTGAAACTTTAAAATATTAAAATGCAGCCTCATCACAGGACCAGTGTTGAAAAGGCCCTGGCTCTGGTTGAAGCTAATCTAACTTCCTTAGGGCCCGGGACCACTAGGGTGTTGCTATTCATGGACCTTGAGGCTCTCCGTGGGGCATACGGAGGTGGGAGGGTGTTCCACAGGGCGGGTGCCACTACCGAGAAGGCTCTCTGCCTGGTTCCCTGTAACTTGGCTTCTCGCAGCGAGGGAACCGCCAGAAGGCCCTTGGCGCTGGACCTCAGTGTCCGGGCAGAACAATGGGGGTGGAGATTCTCCTTCAGGGAACGGTTATGGACCACTGGCATGAAATTTACGGCATGTAATGCCCTTAGAGAGAATATTATGAAAATGATATACAGATGGTACATGGTTAGCAAAAATTTATCATTTGCCTGATAATAAATGTTGGAAATGCAAGGAAGCCGAAGGTACTTTTTTTCACCTTTGGTGGACATGCCCGAAGATTAAGACCTTCTGGGAGATGATCTATAATGAAATAAAAAAAGGGTTTAAATACACCTTTCTGAAGAAACCAGAGGCCTTTCTCTTGGGCATGGTTGGCCAACAGGTGCAAAAGAAGGATAGGACTTTCTTTATGTATGCAACAACAGCAGCAAGAATACTCATCGCACAGTATTGGAAGACACAAGAGTTACCCACTCTGGAAGAATGGCAGATGAAAGTAATGGACTACATGGAACTGGCTGAAATGACTGGCAGAATCAGAGACCAGGGAGAAGAGATGGTGAAAGAAGATTGGAGGAAGTTTAAAGATTATTTACAGAAATATTATAAGATTAATGAATGTTAGAAGACATCAGATTGAAGGTAAAAGGTTTTTAGTAAAAAAGTTAAAAAAAATTAAAAGACCTAATTTTTTAAGATACAAGAAGATCAAGTTATATTAGGATACTAAAATTAAGATTTAAAATTTAATTAAGACAGAGGGCAGGGATTTGTTGTTTGAATGTATGATTTGGAATACAGGGAAGGGAGGTCTGGGGAAGTCGGAGAAATAAGTTAATGCAAGGATTATAAAGAAGATAAAATTGTTTTTTTTTTGTTTTTTTTTTTGTTTTTTTATACTTTTTGCTGTTTTGTGTTTGTGTTTTCTTTGTTTTTGTTGTTGTGTATTTCTTGTTGTTTCATCTTTTATGTAAAACTTAATAAAATATTTTATATAAAAAAAGAGAGATTCTCTTTCAGGTATACTGGGCTGAGGCCGTTTAGGGCTTTAAAGGTCAACAGCAACACTTTGAATTGCGCTTGGAAACGTACTGGGAGCCAATGTAGGTCTTTCAAGACCGGCATTATGTGGTCTTGGTGGCTGCTCCCAGTCTAGCTGCCGCATTCTGGATTAGTTGTAGTTTCCGGGTCACCTTTAAAGGTAGCCCCACGTAGAGCATGTTGCAGTAGTCCAATGGGGAGATAACTGGAGCAGATACGATCAGTGTCAGGCAAACATCAACGAGAACAGCTAGCCCAACTGTTTAGGAGTGTCTGTACTGGGTTTACTTTAAATCTTTCCATTTCTTAATTACTCAATAGAGTCCTGCTGGTTTAGACCAAAGGCTCTTCACATCCTGTTCCCAGCCAGAAGTTCAGAATCAGGGCATGAAGACCTGGGGCGTTTCCTGCTGCCCACCGATTGGTATTCAGTTGTGTACTCTTCTTCCTCTAGGGCACAGATGGAGAAGCCATAGGCCCCCAACGCCCATGATCCCTGACCATTGGCAATGTTGGCTTAGGGAAGTGATGGCCAAACCTGGCCCTCCAGCTGTTTTTGGACTACAACTCCCATCATCCCTAGCTAACAGGACCAATGGTCAGGGACAGTGGGAATTGTAGTCGCAAAACAGCTGGAGGCCCAAGTTTGGCCATCACTGGCTCAGGGGGACTGATGGGAGTTGGTCCAACTCTCATTGAAATTCTATTCAATACAGTGGCGTAGCGTGGGTTGTCAGCACCCGGGGCAAGGCAAGTAATTTGCGCCCCCTAGCCCGTGGATTTGCGCCCCCTAACCCGTGGATTTGCGCCCCCTAACCCTAACCCCCAGATGTTGCGCCCAGTCCGGCCGGCCCCCCCTGCACCCCCCAGGCTACGCCACTGATTCAATATGATCCAGAGCAGAACTCTGACGTGTAGTTAGCACAGTAAAAACTTAAACACGTTGCAAGATTCCCAAAATATAGACCAGAGGCAATTGTATTTCATCCAGCAGAGCTTTATTGCTGAAGGCAAATGAATATAATGGTTACAGTTTTCTTGCATTGCCAATGGTCCTCAATGACCCTGTTTTGTTTCTTAATGGTCTTAGCTTCGCCAGTTCATTTTGCCTAGGCCAGCTCAGGAATTCTTCTGCAGCATGCATTTCTCCCTTCACATCCCAAATAATGAAAACCCTAACATGTATTAATTTCTAGGGTTTGGGGGGGGTCCCCCAAACTTACAACTGCTTTTATGATGTATAATATTAGGCAGCTAATTAGAAAACTGAACGTTTGCCTTCAGAATTCTGGATATTGCCTTAGTAAATCACAAAACTGTCAGTATTAAAAAAAAGAAAGAAGTGGCATTTATACTCATCAGCCCCAAAGCACACGGTAAGATTTCCCAGTAAATCCCAATATTCACCCAGTCGCTGAACATCGCTTTTGGCTAGGCAGTTCAATAGCTCAAGCAGGAATTAATAGAGATAAATGTGTTGTAGAATCTACAGAGGCTGGTTTTGTCCTATGGCACCCTCTGCTGCAAGTTCCTTTTTAAAAGATTTCATTTCATCAAGCTCCCTTTTCGAGAACTCACAGCATGTGTGTGAAATTTCAGATAAGATGTAACACCTTTCTCTTTTTCTGAATCACTGTCCTACCAACCCAAGTGACTGTTATGTATTACTCTTTGTTTCATGTAATAGCATCTTTTAACTGCCACCTCCAGCCTGCCTTCTTGTACCCTGGCAGCATTAGATAAATTCAACAACGTAAATAAGTTCTGATGGATTTCATAATGGAATACTGAATGGTATAGTTTTTGTAAAATATGCAGGGGGTTATGATATGTAAAATGAAGCATGGAAAGAGAAGAAGGGAAGTCATTGATATCTTTTTTGTTTTTAAATTTTATTAAATGTTACCAAAAAAAAAATGAATAGAAAAAAAAAGAAATAGAAGCAATACATAACCATACATAAAAACATTTTATCTACACAATTTTCCAGAATGCAAACTATTCCAAATTCATACTTCAAACATTACAATATTTAAATCCTAGTGAAAATATTATAAAAGACTTCCACCGCATTCACCACACGTCTCTTGGTTATCTAATTCACCTTGACATCTGTTCTTCAATCACTTCCTTTCCTTAAATTCTTTCATAGTCCATCTAATCTTTGTATTCTCTTGTATTCTTCAGAAGGTTAGTCTAAGCACAACCAAACTTTCATGTTTGATTCCTGTTTGTGTAAATATTCATTTACGCATTCCCATTGTTTCTGTCATCGATATCTTAAGGATGTGAAAATGAGTACTTTAAATTGTAAAACAGAAAATTTAATTTAATGAAAATTATATACAAAAATGAGAAAAGAAAAGAGAGAGAAATCTAGGTGTCAGCCTCATACTGGTTTGTGCCTGTTCATTTATATAGATTATAGCTTCAAATTTAGAAATGATGACTATATGACAGATAAATAGAACAGAGGTCCAATATAGCTCACCACAGAGGTGAAGACTGTGACTGGGTGGTCTGCTCAGTCTGTTGCCCAGGTCCTAAATGTGACAGGCAACTTCAAGCCCTTGCTCTTCCATCTCAAACAAGACTTGGGCCGGACAGTTCTTCAAACGGAGCACACCTTCAAACAGAGAGCCATACTCTGTAAAGTAGGAGACCTGGCCACACTAGTCTTAGATAACACTAAGAATGAGAAAGTGTCAAAATAAGGCAAGCTCCCCTCCTTGGCCCTCCCAGTTGGTGTAACCAGCCATTTGCCAAGTTGGACAAACCGCCCATCTAAAATACTTCTGTCTTGTCCATCCAGCTCCCAGATTCAGTGGCACTGCTCCTCTGATCAGCACCAAGCAGCCAGTTTTAAATGGACCACCATGGCCCTGAATTAGCATTATGTTGGGTGCTCTGGGTTATTGTGGTGAATTTTTGTGTGTGTAGTAAAGGGTATAGTAAAGGGTATAGTGTAGTAAAGACCATTAGGTCCAGTCGTGACCGACTCTGGGGTTGCGGCTCTCCTCTCACTTTATTGGCCGAGGGAGCCGGCGTATGGCTTCCGGGTCATGTGTCCAGCATGACTAAGCCGCTTCTGGCGAAACAGAGCAGCGCACAGAAACGCCGTTTACCTTCCCGGCAGAGTGGTACCTATTTATCTACTTGCACTTTGACATGCTTTCGAACTGCTAGGTGGGCAGGAGCAGGGACTGAGCAACGGGAGCTCACCCCGTCACGGGGATTCAAACCGCCGATCTTCTGATTGGCAAGTCCTAGGCTCTGTGGTTTAACCCACAGCGCCACCCATGTCCCGTGTCCTGTGTGTGTAGTACCAGGGATCTATTCCAATAACCAGTGCTGCAGCCTTGGCAGCTGCCCATACACATCAGATGTTGACTTTGGTCGCTGCCTGGATGTGAGATTATGCTAGTGTAGGGACATTGTGAATACCAGCAGCCTTGCTTTCCAGCACTACAAGGCAAAGACAATGCAAGAGTAAGCACGATTTTGCAGAAAGCAGCTGTGGTGGTGTCCTGAACATTGCAGCCTGATATCAATGGAATTCAAAATTTCACCTATAGAGCACCCTAATGTTTGCAAGCACATTTCATCAGCAGCCGTGGACGATAAATAAATGGGATGCTAGAAAGCTTTTGTATATTTTGTGATGAGCATGGATAATATAAAAGCAACCACCTAATAGTGCTAAGATCTTTGCAGCCTGAAGCAGAAATGAGCCAGAACAGAAGATTCTCAAAAGGCATGACAAAGTATCTTTCCTGCGCTGCCCATAGGGAAGGAGAGGGATAAAGCTACTTAACAGAAAAAGTTGTCCATCAAACGCAAAGCCTCTCCAAGTGTACTCAGCTCTGCTTTGAAGGCAATGGCCGGTGGCGTGTTGATTATGGAATCCAAGCCGATTCTCCTTTGAAGCCTTGGATGTGTGACCGCTCCGTTACATGAGTGCTTTGAAGTTCAAGAGAGTCTTAACGGAGCCTTTTCAGCCTGCAAAAATGCTAGCAACACAGAAAGCAGCCAGGTTTCGCACTCCTCTTTGTGCGAGCACACAATGGGTAGGAGCAGTTAAGGCGAAGAACTAATCCGTAGCATGTGCACACAACTCCTTTGATTTCAGCGGCGCTTTATGGAGAGTGACACTAGCAGAATTGGTATGCAACAAAAGAGGGGCCCAAGTCATCCCCCCCCCCCCAGGATACGTCTGTAGTAACACAGGGATTTCCATAGTCAGGGAAGTCTCTAGCAGTGGGTTGATTACCTAGCCGAACTTAAAAATGGAAAGCCTAATGCTGGTGGTCAACAAAAGAGGTTCAAAGACTCTCTCAAGGCAAATCTAAAAAGTATTTGCTGTTGTTGTTTAGTCGTTTAGTCGTGTCCGACTCTTCGTGACCCCATGGACCAGAGCACGCCAGGCACTTCTGTCTTCCACTGCCTCCCGCAGTTTGGTCAAACTCATGCTGGTAGCTTCGAGAACACTATCCAACCATCTCGTCCTCTGTTGTCCCCTTCTCCTTGTGCCCTCCATCTTTCCCAACATCAGAGTCTTTTCCAGGGAGTCTTCTCTTCTCATGAGGTGGAATCTCAGTTTCAGGATCTGTCCTTTCAGTGAGCACTCAGGCTTGATTTCCTTAAGAATGGATAGGTTTGATCTTCTTGCAGTTCATGGGTCTCTCAAGGGTCTCCTCCAGCACCATAATTCAAAAGCATCAATTCTTTGGTGATCAGCCTTCTTTATGGTCCAGCTCTCACTTCCATACATCACTACTAAAAAGTATAAACACCGACAACTGGGAAAAACTGGCCTGCGAGCGCTCCAATTGGAGAACAGCCTTTACCAAAGGTGTCATTGGCTTTGAAGACACTCAAACTCAGGACAAAAGGGAGAAACATGCTAAGAGGAAGGCACGCTTGGCAAACCCTCACCGTGATCAACTCCCACCGGGAAACCAATGTCCCCACTGTGGAAAGACATGTGGATCCAGACTTGGCCTCCACAGTCCCTTATGGACTCAGTGTTAAAACTGTGTTTATGGAAGACAATCTTACTTGGCTATGAGTTATCGCCAAAGGAGGAGAAGAAGAAGACCTGGCATTCATACCAGCCTGGCATGCAGCAATGTCAATTGCCCACTGCATAATGTAACAGGGATCTATTGGGAACAACACGCACGCTGCCATTTAATTTCCTCGGTAACAGCAAATGTGCACTTATTCAAATGTGAAGTTGCTGTGAAAAGGCTTGGCGTTAGCCTTTGATTTCCCAAACGACATAAGGGAAGAGCATTTCCCCCCTCATCTTCCAGTTGCTCGCGCATTGGAGAAGACTAAGGATGAATGAGGATCCTTCAGTGCAGATTGTCAAGCAAACCTGGAAAGAAGAAGAAGAAGAAGAAGAAGAAGAAGAAGAAGAAGAAGAAGAAGAGGAGTTTGGATTTGATATCCCGCTTTATCACTACCCGAAGGAGTCTCAAAGCAGCTAACATTCTCCTTTCCCTTCCTCCCCCACAACAAACACTCTGTGAGGTGAGTGGGGCTGAGAGACTTCAAAAAAGTGTGACTAGCCCAAGGCCACACAGCAGCTGCATGTGGAGGAGTGGGGAAGCGAACCCAGTTCACCAGATTACGAGTCTACCGCTCTTAACCACTACACCACACTGACTTGCTTTGCGGAGGAAGCAGAAGTGTCTTCACACCGTTTCTCCCTGGACCCCTTCAACTTGAAAAGGATTTGTGGGTGGCACCGATCACACACTTAGTTGACACTTCCACTTGCCCCTTGCCTACAAAGCTGTCAAGGAGCTGTCAAGGAGCCAGGTCACCCGCAGGGCAGGCACCCACACAAAAGGCCCGGAATTCAGCCAGGTTTTTATTAGCAGAAAACAACACCACCACAATGTCCTGTTTTGCCTTAACTCGACAGAGGTGTTGCCGAAACTAAGCTCTGCCTTAGTTTTGCTTTTGGCCGCTGTTGTTTGCAAAGGCTGCTGGGAACTGTAGCTCTGGGAGGGGTAAACTATGGCTCCCAGGATTCTTGGGGACAGGTGCTTTAAATGCATCGTTTGTACGCAACCCTGATGTCTCCTAATCTTAGTGTTAGAGCTGTCCTGGCTGAACCAAGAAAGCTGAGGGGCAAGGGCAAGTCTGCTGAATCACTCTACACCTACTGATACTCACCAAGAAATTTGTTTTCTACAAAATTATTTTTCTAAAAGTTATGATGGATAAGGTGAAGGACCATGACTCAATGGTAGCACATCTTCTTTAGACGTGGAAGCTCCCAGCTTCAGCTCCTGGCCTCTCCTGATACAGGGCTGGGAGACACGGCTTCTGGAAATCCGGTGTAGACCAATATTTTCCAAACTTGGGTCTCCAGCTGTTTTTGGACTACAACTCCCATCATCCCTAGCTAGTAAGACCGGTGATCAGAGATGATGGGGATTGTAGTCAAAAACAACACCGGAGACCTACGTTTGAAAAACACTTGTGTAGATATAATACTGCCTTATACTTCCTTGAGTTATGCTTGCTTCCCTTAAGTATTCAACAATCAAAACTTTACTCATGCTTCTTCTTTTTAAAACAACTGACTTGGAGCAGAGGCTGACAGAATTGTTCTTTTCTGGACATTAGCCTTTTTTTCATTGGTTCTACATTGGTCACCTTCCAGCGAAATGGATTCTAGGGATATTTTAGTTAATAGTTCTTAGGCCAAACACTTTGATGAATGCTCTCTGCCCAAAGAAATTTGTCAGCTTTTAATTTGTTTTCTATCCAAAGAAATTTGTCAAGTTTTAATTTGCAAATTCACTAATTTCGTCCTTTGTCTCTTTTATTTGACATGGTGCCCAGGGTGATTTATACCGCAGGAGAGCCCAACCATGAATTCAGCGGGGCTCACTTTGCAGTTAAGATGTCTAAGAGTGCTGCTAAATTCTATGCAACTTTTGCAATTGTTTATGCCTTTTGCTACCACAGGCCCTTCACAGTGCTCATCCTCAAGTACAGCCCCACACATGAACTTCCAACAGACATGTTTTGGGATCTTTAACCTATACGATGCCATGAAGGAATTAAAGCTCCCAGAAAGGATAAACCAAGAGAAAACAAGACAGAACGTAGTATATTCAGATATGAAGTTTAATAAGATCCTGTACTGCAGGGTGTGGGACTAGGGGAATTTTGAGGTACCTTGCAACCCTGCAATTCTATTATTCTTTGAGGCAGAACCGGCCCACCCGTGAGGCAAGGTGAGATGGCTGCCTCAGGTGGCAGGATCCACAGGGGCATGGAACGCATAAGCCACTGCTGCTGCTACAATGGCAGTAATGAGTACTATAAACTTCTTGGGAGACTGGATCTGCCGTCTCCTTGGCAGCCCTCCACCAAAATGTTATGTACTGAAGTTCTAACCCTGGGCCTGCAGGGAGATACTGTAGATAGTTTTCACTCAGGTCCACATATGCAAATAAGGAATTGAAAGTGACGTTCAGTGATTGGATAGTTACAGAAAGTTGTTACTGTCGCTTTGTAGTTGAGCTCTATATAAGCTCTATATAAACAGAACCCTTCAGCCCAGTTCTGTTCTGGGCTTGTGAATAAACAAGAGCTGTTTGAAGAATCGCTGTGTCGTCTGATATGTTCACCCACAACTTAACACCAAGTACCACCTCTACAACTGTCTCTTGGTGAATAGGATGTGCTTCTTGTCTCCTCGCAACCCTAGGGAGGAAATGGCAGGGGCTTCCCTCTGGGGTCTCCTGGTCTCTGCACCCGCACAGTGTGATTCACAGCAGGCCCCTTTCCTCTGATTCCCAGTTCAACTGTTGCGTAAGACTGATTTGATTCTTCCCACCTTGTTCCCAGAGTAGATCTACACTCACCCCTTTTTTGGGGGTGGGTGGGAAGGGGAGGAATTTGGGGTTCAACTCAGGCACCAAAATGCCTTCGGAGAGCAGGGAGAACAGAGGCAGGGGAGATAAAGTCATCTAAAGAAGGTCTCACAACCACAACGGTCCCAAGGTAAAGGAGCCCTGGACAGTTAAGTCCAGTCAAAGGCGACTCTGGGGTTGTGGCATTCATCTCGCTTTCAGGCTGAGGGAGCCGGCGTTTGTCCACAGACAGCTTTCCGG
Organism: Podarcis tiliguerta; assembly: GCF_965153285.1. Lineage (NCBI taxonomy): Eukaryota > Metazoa > Chordata > Lepidosauria > Squamata > Lacertidae > Podarcis > Podarcis tiliguerta. The sequence goes on along the minus strand of NC_139543.1, from coordinate 10,615,993 downwards.
GTCATGTGGCCAGCAGGACTAAACCGCTTCTGGCACAATGAAACACCGTGACAGAAACCATAGCGCACGGAAATGCCATTTACCTTCCTGCTGTGGCTGTACCTATTTATCTACTTGCACTGGCATGCTTTCAAACTGCTTGGTTGGCAGGAGCTGGGACAAAGCAATGGGAGCTCACTCCATCATGGGGATTTGAACCATCGACCTTCCGATTGGCAAGTCCAAGAGGCTCAGTGTTTTAGACCACAGCGCCACCAGGGACAGCCCTGCAGTCTGCGCTGAGGGCCTCTCCCCACTGGTGCTTTCTGCCGCATCATTGGCTCAATAATGGTACATTTGTGGTGGATTTATACTAGACTGTCCACACATCATTCAAACTTAGTGGTCATTCTGCCATGCTTCTTCATTATACACCTTTAGGTTTCGCACACTTGATCCAAGCCGCAGAAAGAAGGAGAGACTGTGCTGATGTGACTCAGAAGAGGCAAATCCCTTTCCAAAAGGTTCTGTTTGCCGAGAAAAGTGTGCGCAGCAGCCTGTTTAATTAACTGTCTGGAACTGACAAAGACAAACTGCCCATTCTTTATCTCTGTGTTTCCTTGTATCACAATTAAGCTTGTGTACTTAATGTAGCACGGATGCAAAATAAAGGCGAAAGCTAGGATAATTAAATAAAGAGGCATGACAAATCAAGGTGCAGACCATGCACACATGAGGAATAAAATGAGTTTTAAGGGGCTGTTGCCATTGTCCATTGCCCGGCCGTTCTGCCTGGGCTGACTTTGTTGCCATGTTTTTAACTCTTATCATGCATGATGCCCCATTTTTACACCTGTGCAGTATCCTTTATTTAAAATGCAAAGGTCGAAGCACTCAGTTGCAGAGTAGCAAAGCCCAGCAGTGGTCTAGGGATAGAGGGATCTATCTGATTCTTTCAGATTCTCATTTTTATAATCTTAAGATGCCGTCACATTTTGCAGCAATTTGCATTTAAAAAAAGAAAATCATCAGCATTTTTATATGCAGCAACATACACATTTTTGCAAGCAGTTTCCTCTAATTTTGGTGTTACTTATATTCATTTTTAGGGACGCAGGTGGTGCTGTGGGTAAAACCTCAGCGCCTAGGACTTGCCGATCGTATGGTCGGTGGTTCGAATCCCCATGGCGGGGTGAGCTCCCGTCTTCCGGTCCCAGCTCCTGCCCACCTAGCAGTTCGAAAACACCCCTAAGTGCAAGTAGATAAATAGGTACCGCTTTATAGCGGGAAGGTAAACGGCGTTTCCGTGTGCTGCGCTGGTGCTGGCTCGCCAGAGCAGCTTCGTCACGCTGGCCACGTGACCCGGAAGTGTCTCCGGACAGCACTGGCTCCCAGCCTCTTAAGTGAGATGAGCGCACAACCCTAGAGTCGGACACGACTGGCCCGTACGGGCAGGGGTACCTTTACCTTTACCTTTATATTCATTTTTATGCATACTTCAACTGAATATTTGCATTTTTGGGAACACTGGTTGGCACAGCAAAATGTGGACAAGTGTGAATACTGAAGGAACGTTGTGTTTCAGTTCACATAATGTTTGGGACAGTGCTAATTTTATAGATTTTGTTTCAAATGAGACCTGAATCAAACTTCTTCCTCATCCCCAGTAGCGTACACAAAGACTGTACTGTACTGGTAGTCCTTTCTACTAATTTGCTTTTTGTTGCTGTAAGTACCCACCTAGCGACAAGGCTGATTGGATTTGAGACACATTTGCACAGTGAAGACACCATGCGATTTCATCCACAACAGATCTCTAAGCAGAATACAAAATTAGCCCTGTTTTTTTTTAAAAAGTATAATAGGTAAAGGTACCCCTGCCCGTACGGGCCAGTCTTGACAGACTCTAGGGTTGTGCGCCCATCTCACTCAAAGAGGCCAAGGGCCAGCGCTGTCCGAAGACACTTCCGGGTCACGTGGCCAGCGTGATGAAGCTGCTCTGGCGAACCGGCACCAGAGCAGCACACGGAACACCATTTACCTTCCCGCTATAAAGCGGTCCCTATTTATCTACTTGCACCCGAAGGTGCTTTCGAACTGCTAGGTTGGCAGGCGCTGGGACCGAACAATGGGAGCTCACCCCGCCGCGGGGATTCAAACTGCCGACCATGCGATCGGCAAGCCCTAGGCGCTGAGGTTTTACCCACAGCGCCACCCGCGTCCCTTTAAAAAAGTATAATAGAAACAGTTTAATTAAAAACAGCATTATAAAAAATAAGCAGGTGAAAACAGGAATTCAGAAAGGCAAAAGTCCCATCTTATGGGTCAGGGAAAGCCTGATCAGAAAAATATGTCTTAATTATTTAAGGAAGATTGGAAAAGGTTTGCAGAATATTTGAAGAAGCATTGTAAACAGGTTAGAACGTCAGCAGGATTACAGCAAATGCAGCAGTAAATATATATATATACATTGAGATAAAATGAGAAAGGGAAAACATGGAATAAATAGAATATGCCGCAGTAAGGGGTAATCAGAAGGAACCATGGAATGGGGGAAAGGAAGTTCACGTTCAATTTAATTTAATGTTTTGTTTTTGTTTATGTGATTATGAAAATTATAAAATTTAAAAAGAAAAGTATGCCTTCCCGAGACATATTCAGAAAACCCCCCACCTATGAACACATCATCTTCAGCGTTTTCTGCCAAAAGTGGAGGTCTTAAAAAGTGGGATTTATACAGATTCTTGAAAGGATCAATCCTTCAACACAATGAGTGACAGATAATGTTTGCATCACTTTTGCTTGAGAGATTCCCTGAAAGCCTCCTTGATAGTCTGCCAGCACTGTAGCTATATTTGCATTGCAGTATTCTTTCTTCTTTGGCAATCACTTGCAGCCGAGTGAGATTGTCTTCCATAAACATGGTTTTAACAGGGAGTCCGTAAGTGACTGTGGAGGCAAATTCTGGATCCACACATCCTTCCACAGTGGGGACATAGGTTTCTGGGTGGGAGTTGATCACGGTGTGGATTTGCCAAGTGTGCCTTCCTCTTAGCACACTTCTCCCTTGCGTCCTGAGTTTGAGTGTCTTCAAACCCGATGACACTTTTGGTAAAGGCTGTTCTCCAATTGGAGCGCTCGCAGGCCAGTGTTTCCCAGCTGTCGGTGTTTATACTACATTTTTTTAGATTTGCCTTGAGAGAGCCTTTAAGCTTCTTTTGTTAACCACCAGCATTACGCTTTCCATTTTTAAGTTCAGAACAGAGTACCGTATTTTTTTGCTCTATAAGACTCACTTTTTCCCTCCTAAAAAGTAAGGGGGAAAGTGTGTGCGTCTTATGGAGCGAATGCAGGCTGCGCAGCTATCCCAGAAGCCAGAACAGCAAGAGGGATTGCTGCTTTCACTGCGCAGCGATCCCTCTTGCTGTTCTGGCTTCTGAGATTCAGAATATTTTTTTTCTTGTTTTCCTCCTCCAAAAACTAGGTGTGTCTTGTGGTATGGTGCGTCTTATAGAGCAAAAAATACGGTAGTTGCTTTGGAATAAGAGCCCACTGGACTCGCAGTACGCATGGATCAATAGGCAGGTTGGCAATCTCCACTTTCTGGCATTTATAGTGTTGACGATTTGCTGTCCCAACTCGTGTGTGTGTGTGTGTGTGCTCACGTGCACTTGAGCTGCAGTATTTTCATTTCCACATTCCATTGCACCATGTGGTGAGATGCATTATGTGCTTTCTCTCCATCACAGAGAGGGGAAAGGAGGTTATTATTCAACAAGGCAATAATTTGAACCAATTGAGAGAACCTCTACTAAGCATGCATTATAGATTGCTCTCAAGGTATTCATTTACTTACTTACTTACTTACTTACTTACTTACTTACTTATTTGCTGTTTTTAGTCCACTATGTGGATTCTGGTTCATGCTGGTAAAAAATGGAAATAAGCTAGAAGCATATGTCTTCTCACTGGCAACACAGATTCAAGGTCTACCACTCCGTGGCCAGGACTCAAAGGCTAGGACTCTAGGCTTGCCCAATAGAATCAACACGCTCAAAAGAGTTTGCTAATTAATGAATTAAAAAGAACACCAAATGATACAAACTGCTTTTGAGACTCCCATCCGTTTCAAAGGAACTATCCCATATGGAATCGAGCAGAGGGCATTGCAATTCAAAAAACATACACGTCACTAACACTTAGATCTTTGGATCTAAGTTGGGGCAGCGAACCTTTTTTTAAAAAAACAACAACCATCAAGGGCCATATTCCCTCAGGGCTGATCTCACAGACGGACAAGGGAATATAATATGCAAGCAGGGGCAGATAATACCATTTAACAGTTTCATTTGACCCCAGGTACCTTCTCTTCAACGGATGCGGGTGGCGCTGTGGGTTAAACTACGGAGCCTAGGACTTGCTGATCAGAAGGTCAGCGGTTTGAATCCCCGTGACGGGGTGAGCTCCCGTTGCTCGGTCCCTGCTCCTGCCAACCTACCAGTTTGAAAGCACGTCAAAGTGCAAGTAGATAAATAGGTACCACTCCAGCAGAAAGGTAAACGGCGTTTCCGTGCGCTGCTCTGCTTTGCCAGAAGCGGCTTAGTCATGCTGGCCACATGACCCAGAAGCTGTACGCTGGCTCCCTTGGCCAATAAAGCGAGATGAGCACCGCAACCCCAGAGTCGGCCACGACTGGACCCAATGGTCAGGGGTTCCTTTACCTTTACCTTACCTTCTCTTCACGAACCTACCTATGTGGTGCTTATTCCACCTTAAACAGTCAAGCCCCAGCAGTGTGTCTGAATCCATTTCCTCACAAAGCAAACAAGAGCAGAGTTGTTTTCTCAGATTCACAGAGGTGGGTGCCATGCAAATTTCCCTCAGGAGGCGACGTGACCTGCGATTACCTTGGGTCAACCATCAACAGTTTGAAGCTGGAATCGCTTTTCCCCAAAACCTGAGGTGTTTGTGTCATCCCTCAGATAATAGTCTCTGAATCCTTGATCATATAAACTTGCTGTTACAGAAACAGAAATAGATTTTCACACACTGAGCCTGAATAGAAGTAGCACGTTCTTTCTTTGTGAATACAGTCAGTGAATGTGAGATATATATATATATATGGAGAAGTTCAAATGCCCAAGACTATAATTGACTGAAAGAATTCCCAAGCATCCTGTGTCACAGAACCAGAAATGGGCTTTGTTGTTAAAGGCTGTTTCTTGCCCAACCGCACGACTTTTTTCCAGAGAGGTATTTTTCAGAGTGGCACAATATAAGCTACTGTTGATATTAACCTAAAATGCCTGTCCATTTTTAGTTCCCGTTGAAAAAGTAGGCCGCAACCTTTCTTTCCCATATTCTAGTCAAGAGAGCCTCGCCGCAAGACTGACCGTTAATTAAAAATGCAGCGAGACAGATACCTGCTGGGGAATTGCAGGCCTTAAAATGTTCTGTTCAGTGCGGCAAAAGAGCTAGATAAATTTAGCTGCCAGATAGCCATAGCTCCAGTCTCCATGAACAAGCCCAAGTGCAGGCAGGCGCTGCCTTAGACAGCTTAATCTGTACTTTCCATCATGTCCCTGAATGCCCAGATGTTTAGTGTGGTCAATCAAAGGCATACATTAGCTTGTTACTGGGTATCCTTGGAAAAAGGAGGGGCTGAGTGATTGTCTTCTACAAGATTGTCCGTCTTCATTTTAGCCACTTCAGACAGCCGCCGCATTTTTGCCATTTCCCCCTCCTCCCTTTTATTGTAAAGCATTTCAATTACTTTCCAGCAACACAGGAGCAAAAAGGTTTGAAAGTTCAAATCTACTGTTTGGTTGGAAACTGTTCTGAAACACAAATCTTTTGTGCCAAGATTAGCTCTCCCTTTTTTTCCTTTTGCACCCATGCAAGCGCACGCAGAGACGAACAGCAATTACAACGCTCCAGTACTGCTTTATCAGTGAGGAGACCCAATTAAGGGGCATGGCTAATTTAGGTCCATTAGTTTCAATGGGTCTACTCCAATTAATGCTTAGCTGCATGCAAACCGTCATTTGCAGCCTACAATGCTATACAATTCATAATCTAATGAAATTAAAGTTATTGCAGTTATCTGATTAACAATAGCCTATCTGGCAACAGGATATAAAAGGCGTTATTTATTTATTTGGAAGCATGTGAATATGGTTTATGTGCTTTTGTACGTAGCTGTTTCCAATTTTAGTTTTTTTTAAAAAACTAGTACAAAGTCAAAATATGTGGCCTTTCCCTAAGCACTCACTCAGCCTCCAGCAAGCAAATCATGTATTTTTAAAAAAGAAGAAAATGGTACTAAGTGTGCAGGGAGCATGTTTCCAAGTTGCTAATGGGAAAACTTCAGGAAGAATTAAAAACCCAAAGATGAAAATATGTCTAACCACACATGAACTAAGATTTAAATCTCAACATCAACCGAGATGCAAGTTTAATGTCTGGATTTTATTTTAATTTTTCCCCACCTCAGTGCGAGAATTTGAACCCAACACTATACCACCTTGTGCCCTGAGCTATTTGTAGCTGTTAACCCACGAGAAGTAACAGCAAGTCAAGAGGCCAGTGGCTGCAGCACTAAGGACAGCTCCTAGTGAGCAACCAGCTCTAGCATCTTAAAAAGCAGAGACATCACCTTGCCAACAAAGGTCCGTATAGTTAAAGCTATGGTTTTCCCAGTAGTGATGTATGGAAGTGAGAGCTGGACCATAAAGAAGGCTGATCGCCGAAGAATTGATGCCTTTGAATTATGGTGCTGGAGGAGACTCTTGAGAGTCCCATGGACTGCAAGAAGATCAAACCTATCCATTCTTAAGGAAATCAGCCCTGAGTGCTCACTGGAAGGACAGATAGTGAAGCTGAGGCTCCAATACTTTGGCCACGTCATGAGAAGAGAAGACTCCCTGGAAAAGACCCTGATGTTGGGAAAGATTGAGGGCACAAGGAGAAGGGGACAACAGAGGACGAGATGGTTGGATAGTGTTCTTGAAGCTACCACCATGAGTTTGACCAAACTGCGGGAGGCAGTGGAAGACAGAAGTGCCTGGCGTGCTTTGGTCCATGGGGTGACAAAGAGTCGGACACGACTAAATGACTAAACAACAACAGTTGCTTTGGGATAAGAGCCCACTGGAGTCGCAGTACGCATGGATCAATAGGCTGGTTGGCAATCTCCACTTTCTGGCATTTATAGCATTGACGATTTGCTGTCCCAACTCGTGTGTGCTCACACGTGCTTGCGCTGCAGTATTTTCATTTTTACATTCCATTGCGCCATGTGGTAAGATGTGCATTGTGCATTATGTGCTTTCCCTCCATCACAGAGTCTGACCAAACTACGGGAGGCAGTGGAAGACAGGAGTGCCTGGCGTGCTCTGGTCCATGGGGTCATGAAGAGTCGGACACGACTAAATGACTAAACAACAACAACAACAAGCTCTAGCAAAGAAGGGAAACAGACCGAGACCTTATGAGCTCCACCTCTCCAAGCCTCATCCCCTTGCTTGAAGAAGAAAGATTCTTGAACTGCCACTGGCCGATAGGTAGGATCCGCTTCTCTTCTCTGTAGTGTAGAAGTGCTTGGGTTGAAGGCATGCAAGAGAGCTCTGGCTGCTGCCCCAAACTCAGCAGTCTCAGGCACAGAGCCAAGAGTCTGGTCCAAGCCCACTGATGGCAACACAGCAGCTTCAGTGTCAGCTAGCTCATCTCCATGCCTGGGCCATGGTACACTACTAGACCTTGACAGTTGTGAAATGCTGATCCCATAATTAGGGCTGTGGACCAATTAGAGCGCCGGTTTCTAAGATCACGAGGAACTCATGAACCTTCTTAAGCTGTAGATGACCACTTCATTGATGGCTTGATGGAGCACGAGCTAACCGTGACTATCTTCATAGGTGGAAGTCTATGGAGTTGAACGACAGTGCCTCTTGGCTTGCTCATGATGGATTGCTACCAGCTGGAGATCTGCTGGCTGAGATACTGGAATGCTGATTCCCAAAGGACAGCCCTGTCTCATACATCTGCCCTCCCTCCCTCTCCCTTGGCCATAATAATTAATTTTTCATTTGCTTCCAGAATGCTGCCCCTTTGCCTTCCAATAAACCAATTTTTGATCAGTATAACTGAGTCCGAACCCTAAGACTGTTTGTGCATACCCTGTACATTTACAGCACATTTCAAGCACAAACAAAAATAAATCATGGGAACTGCAGTTTGCCATGGTGCTCAGAACTGTAGCTCTGTGAGAAGCAAACTACAGTCTCCAGGATTCTTTCTGGGTGCACGCTTTAAATTTATGATTTCTGTGCAACCTCAGTTTTTCATCCCAGTGACTATAAAGTGTGTGTGGGGGGGGAGTGCTGAAGGTTTTTGTTTTTAAAAATATTATCTTCTAAACAACAGACATCACTTCATTTCCCCACACAGCAGGAAGGAGCCTGTAGCCACCTCTGTCTGTCAGGGTTGCTGTCTGGTAGACGTGGCTGTGGGCTCCACCATGTGCTTATAGATGCCATATTTTATTATCTAATTCTGAGGAAGCAAGAAATGTTCAGCAACTCATTCTCATTTTCCCTAAAGAGCAATTAGGAGAAAGAAGAGAGTGGTTGGCATTGTATGGGCAATTATAATTAACCACAATTTCCACCCTGTCTAATCAACAAGATACTATGATGCTTTGCGTCCAGGGGAAACGGTACTGGTTTGGTGCCAAACTGCCCTTCACACATCTGTTAGGCCATCTACAGAAATTTAAAGAACCTTCTGCCTCTTTACTTTTTTCAATATTTGAATTGCATTTGAGATTCCGCACGCACACCCCTTTTATTATTTCAAAGTCTGAATAATACTGCTGTGCGTTCTGTTTCATTCAAAATCTGTTCATTGTGCTGGATAAACTTCATTTGTTCTCCACATTTTGTATTCCAAACTTTCTCATCCACTTAAAAAAACCACCCAAAACCCTACCTTATTTACTTTGATTGCAGCTGCAGACAACCTTTGAGAAATTTTTCAGCTTGTCCCTGCACTATGCCCCTTCACTCAACTCCTCCAGTAACTCTTAAACAGCAAGCACAGAAAATGAAAAGGCCACATTTACAGATGAAAGGTCAAAAACAAAACAAAGCTAGAAGATAATTGGTACATACAGGTTCTTGCCAGGACAGTGTGTCCAAAACCCTCCTTTATAAATAAAATGCCACACAGGCTTAACGCAGGCCAACTCTGCCATTTAAAGCTTTGTCAGATAAAACAATTGGATTTTCCCCTCCTTCTGCAGCTCTTCCAATCCATTTTTTCAGCCAGAACACCAAAACTGACTACAAAGCTTATTTGATTTGTTTAATTCTTATACAATTGGTTTTCACAGTTTTCTCCTGCATCACACTGGGGGTTGATGTGGCACTGACTCTCATCATTTGTATCTTATCTATTGATCTCTCCCAAATGGTGATGGGAACACTATATATAAATCCTGTCAGGAATGAGCCAGCCCCAAGCAAAGGTTAGCAGCCAATGGCAGAAAGCAGCCAGGAACAGAGAGGCTTAGATGTTAGTCAGGCAGGGGAAAGACAGCAGCTGCAGACTTCAGCTCTTCCTGACTGTGAAGGACAGGCCGATAAGGCAGTAGCTGAGTGCAGGCTGGAACATAGCCAAAGCTCGCAGGAAGCACAAAATGGTGCAAACAGTTTCAGAGACAGCATCTCAGAAAAGGAAGAGGTTGGAGCTGATCCACTAAGTCCAAAGAGTTGGCGAATGGGAGGGCTGCTAGATAGGAAGCAAAACAAGAGACATAAGGGTTATAGGTTCAATATCTTCTGTTGACACCGGAAGAAGTCTTCAGAAGGGTCATCTTAAATAATGATGCTGAAGGCTTTGTTGAAGCTGTCCGAAGCTATTGGTTTGTTTTTGCAATAAATCCCCCTTTTTAATTACCTATGCTTACTGTGTTATCAAGCTGGGAACCTGGACTCCTGACAAATCCAGTGGCGTTTTCCAGTCTGCCCAGTTCAGTTCTTGCTCTTTACCAACTCAGGTACCAGCATCATATCCACAGTGATGTTCCATGGTAGTTTTATGGGGTAGGAAGAGGGCAGGGTGGGAAGATATATTTCTATGCAGTGCTATTCACTGTTTCGCTAGGTACAAGCCCAGAAACGGTGCTCCCCTCATACTTCATGTGACCTGAAGTTCTGCCATGCCTCTTTTGAGCTTTTGAAAGCTCCCAAGTGGCCCGGAAACCACAGTTTCCTCGGTATCAAAACTCCCTTCTTCTCCCCACTTCCTCTTTCAGGTCAAGCCACCTGTTACAGGATAGTTTCATGAACTTCCTGTTCATTTTTTATCTTACAATCTGAAGCCAACAAGGAAGGAGGTGGAAATCAAGATGGATACAACAGTGTCTGGAAGGCCTTTTTAACTTTTTCTTTCTATGTCTGGGAAATAGACAAAGCCCACTCACACTATGAGGGTATGGGAAACCTTATAGGCTTAAGTGCTAAATATATCACTCCTAAACTTATTTTGCTAGTGAGAAAGCCCATTCAACACAGGACAAAAAAATATGTCAATTGTGCTTCTGGGCAACATCCTTGGAAGGTCTCTGTGTTGTGGGTGGAAAAAATTGTCTTTGGATCAGCCTGTTTAGCGCTCCCTCCCTCGCGCTCTGTAACCTATTGCTTTTCCCTTTGTCTTATCAACAAAATTCAGCCTCCTCTTGACCATGAGATTGAGTCAGATGCCTTGAGGCTGCCTCTTCACAGGGTTTTAAGTATGGAGACAGACTCGGAAGATTCCCACAGCCAGGTAAGTCCTGCTCAAATGCATCAGTGCTGGGGCAAACACGCTGCTCTGGGCCTGCGGTGTCCGAACCCTTCTTTAAATCAAACTGTGGAAAGATGTTCCATGCTCAGGGCTGCAGATGTACAGTATATGTACCAGAGATGACTGGAAGAGGCAATTCCTTTCTTGTCCTTGTATTCATGGAATTATTTCCTGCAGGAGGGTCTCCCTTGGCCTGTGCTGAGCTGCATAGCTTTCGGCAGCCCGTTGTAATTCTGCTCTTTCATCAGGAAGATTAATTCAGCCTCCACACACTGATCTACAGTTCTTTCTTTCCTTTTAGGTTTCTCGACAAATTGTCAGCCAAGGCATCGGATTATATGCTGAAGGGTTTGCTGACAGGAGGCCCAACGATGAACCAGCTATTCTTCTTACTGAAGCTGAGTGGGTTAAAGAGATGATAGAGGGAGTTATGAATGAACAGGAGAAACCTGTCAGGGAAACCTGTTTTCGTTGCGGCCACCTTAGGCACACTTGTGATCTGCAGAACCAACCACCATGCAGCACTGTGAGAGAATATAGCCTGTAGAGTCCGTTTACATTCCCCCACAAAGGTGCGGAAACAGGGTTTATCTCTGCAGTGTAAGCAGAGCAGACATGCTTTTGTGTGAACACAGTACTCAGGAGTGAGAGTGAGAGGTAATGTTTGAAAGCCCAAACCCCTATGAAAATGCCGCAAGAATTCTAAGCTGGTCCTTCCTTTCACAGAATATTAAGTTATAGAATCATAGAATTGGAATAGACCACAAGGGCCATCGAGTCCAACCCCCTGCCAAGCAGGAAACACCACCAGAGCACTCCTGACATATGGTTGTCAAGGCATTCAGGGAAATCTATTGAGGCACTGCATTTCTTGACCACATCAGAGCTTGATGTGAGTATTCCCACATGCTGGTATCACTTTGGTTTGGGGCAAGAGAACCAGAAATGATCAGTAAATAGTTCTTCTCCTTGCTTCAATGAGCCTTCCCAGAAGAGCCCAAGACACTGATGAGACTCACTGTACCATTAAGTAGGGAAGGGTGAATTTGTCAATTTCAGTTTCTCTCAGTGTCTCATTTTTCCAATCATAAATTCGGTTCTCCACATGTCCACATCAATTTGCAAATTCCTTCTACAAAAAGTCCTCATGAAAATTCATCAGTACTTTTGTTCAGATTTCACCCAATACATATATTTGTCTATGCTGTTTTGACTAACACATACATTTTTGAAAGCGATATTTTCCGCAATATAACACATTGTTGTGTTGTATTCCTTGATATATATATATTCCTCCACCTACTCAGCCTTTACCTTTGTACTGTACATGGATTTTTATACACAATATTTGGGTGGCGAATTGCAAAGGTTCTGAGGAGCATGACTTTCGAAGGACATACATTTCAGTTTGCATATCGTTTCGGGAAGGCCAAATTCAACTTCCAGTGCAAACTGAATGGAATTCATCTCCAATTCTTCATCCCCCACAATGGTCCCACATGAAGGAAGTGTCTGGCCTTGATTCTGATAATTTTTTCCAACTCAGCTACCATCGGGTAATTTAGATGTGAGAGGGAAATAATACTAAAGAGACATGTCTTCAAGGGATCAGATTTGCCTTTCTTTGCCTACAAGAAATCAGTATCTTCATTGATGTTATATCAAGTTGTCACAACAAGGAAGTGTCTGAAAGTACCAGCTGAGTGCCTCCTTTGGGCTGTTTATGTGTTTGAAATCTTGTCTTCTTGAGAAGCACGAGAGGCAGGGTCTGCCGATGCTACAAAACTGTCGCTTCTTGAAGGACATATAGATGCTTGTATCAGAGCAGAGCCAAGCCATAAGGAGTCACTCAGAATATGCTCATCGACTGCTGCTGCTTGGTTTTGGGTTTTATAAGGATATCAAGTAATGGCTCTTTAGTTTGTTTTATTGCTTGTATTCCCACCCTGGGGCCAGCTGGCGAAGGGCAAGTTAGAAATACAACAAACAAACAAACAAGACAATCGTGTCTACAAGTGAAGGGACAGGAAAATCAGCAGGAGGTGTGAAGAGAATGCCTTTGCACCCCAAATTCTACTGCCCCCAAACCCTGTAAAATTAGCTCTCATTCTTCCCACTGTTGCCAGCCCTACCGTGGGCAGCAGCCACCACTGAGCATAGGGGGAAAGGAGAGAGGGAGGCCCAACAGATACAAACAAAGTAGAACTCAGAAGTTGCTGAAGAAAAAGGGAACCTTTGTTCATAAAAGCACTCTAGATACAGTTATGACACCCAAAGGGTTTTCGGTGTTCACAACTCATGCCTAATGAATTCCTTTTTCTTCTGGGCAAAAATAAAACCTACCCTTTTCTTCAACACCTTTGCAGGTTGACCTTCTCTCCATAGATCCAACGTTGGTGACACTCCCAACTCCAAAACACAGACTCCTCCAGTGAGACAGTGAGAAGCTAGCCTGATTTCCATCTTCCATATCTACCAATTAACGATGAGACTAACTATCAGCATATTTTGCGATTAGCTTGCTTACAGATTTGCAGACCGGCGTTGACTTTTGGCAGGCAACATCTGAGAAATCTATTTAACTAACGGCTGGCAGCAGTGACAACTGGCAAGTCTAATTGCACTTGACAGACTACAGAACGCGAGACCTTTCTCCCATGGCCTCCTGTGCCCGCTTCCTTTGCAGCAGATGCTTCTACAGCTCCAGGCACTAGTCTTGTCTGCTAATTCCTGCCCCTGATAGAACTTATTAAGACGTGCACCTGTCAGCAGGGACACGGCAAATACGTGGCAAGGCATGCAAAGCGTAACGGCGCACCGCAGAAAGGCCGCACCGAAAAGTCTTTGCCTGTCACCGCAAACTACCTCCCAAAGTGAAAAATTACCCAACGTCGGCGCTTGTCACCCAGACAACATGACAGCTTTCACCAATGCATCTGCTAAGGCGGGGTCACGTTGGAGAGTGTGCCAGCGTGTGTCGCTGTCCAATTGCTTTAGTGCTGACGTGCTCTTTTCATCCTCGCACAGCCCACTGATGTTTCTGAACTGCCCCGGTGGTTTCATAGACTTGCGCTTGATTAAGCAGCTAAGGCAGACAAGGCAAATTGACGACGACTCTGATATGATACTTCAAGGTACATTGCTTCAGTGCTCTCCTCCTCAAATAAATCACAACGCAACTGCCTGTCAAAATGCAAGGACTCATTTTCCAACGGTGCGGCCATCTTTTTTAAATTCATCCTTCTTCTTTGAGTTCGCAACATCACTCCAGCCAGCTCATCAGGTGCAAATGCCAGGACAGACCTGACTGAGCAGGCCAAGACTAGCTAATATGGTGCCCTCCACAAGTTTTGGGGCTATAATTCCCATTATCCCCGACCACTGGTTATGTTGGCTGAGGCCTGTGCAATTTCCTTCTCATTTGGCTTGGGCTTGGGGATGAAACGTGCGTAGATCATGTGATTATATAGTTTGGTCCCTAGGTGACACTGGACATAATTCTATTTGGATTGGAGTCTAGAGTTTCCTGTTACTGTTCTACCCTTGTTTAAGAAAGGTGCAGGGCAATGAAGATATTAACTCTATTAATATATTATATTAATAGCCAGTGTGGTGTAGTGGTTAAGAGCGGTAGCCTCGTAATCTGGGGAACTGGGTTCGCTTCCCCACTCCTCCACATGCAGCTGCTGGGTGACCTTGGGCTAGTCACACTTCTCTGAAGTCTCTCAGCCTCACTCACCTCACAGAGTGTTTGTTGTGGGGGAGGAAGGGAAAGGAGAATGTTAGCCCCTTTGAGACTCCTTAGGGTAGTGACAAAGTGGGATATCAAATCCAAACACTTCTTCTATTCCTGATGGGTATGTCCTTTAAGCCTTCTAAGACAAATAAATGTCTCATAGATGGAAGGTCACAGGTTAGTCATACTTTCTCTACGAGTGTCCTAACAAAGTCTCCTACCTAAACTGGTAGACCAGCTCAGAAGGAGAAGATGAACCTGAACAGTTCAACCTGAACAATGTACAATTGTGGAGCATCGAAAAGGCAAACAAAAAATATTTAACCGAAAAGCAGCAAAATGGGACAGGCTGCTTAAACAGTTGAAGTGATAAGGTAATACTAAATTTCAGTGGGGTCAATAGTGGGATGAAATAAGTAAAATCATATTTCAGAATACTCCTTTTTATTCTTTATTAAGCCATCCTTCACTACTGCCAATGCTGCTTTTTGTCTTCCTTGCTTTTTAAAGGCTCACATAATTATAAGATCCTCTGTAATTTGTCTGCATTGGCTATATGTACCAGCAGAAGAAAAAATTGTAGTGAATAACGACGCCTTACATCTTAGACATGGATTTTCAGCGCTATGGCTAATTTATCAAAGAGAGCCCTGGTATCGATCACTTGCTATGATAGCTTAAGAATCTCCCTGCATTTATGTCCTGCAGAAGATATCAATTTGTATTGAAGAACTGAAGCCTGAGAAACCTGGAGTGCGTGTTGTTGTTTTTCACCCTTTCTCAAAGAAATTTATCATCAGCTGTAGTTCTGCAACACAAAATAATGATATTGTCTACTTTTCAGAATTGCTGCCATTGATTTACTTGACTCTCCCCCCTCCCTTAAATGAAGATATTACACTTTTTCCTGATTTTGGATCTAAGCAGTTGGTGATAGATGGCATAACTCATGGTATCTTCTAAACCCCTTTTCCTTCCAGTTTAAGAGTGAGGCTGTTACTAGCTTACTACCATTGTGAATTACAACTGTTCTTGAGAATTGTTGCTATTTGCAAGTTATGCAGGCCTACTTTAAATGTCATTACACTGCTTCCAGAAGTTCTAGCCTAGTGCAGAAAATGATGGTTCTCACATCTGTTCCGGATATTGGACCATATGACAATGCAACTTATTCATAGAAGAGGGAAGAAGTGTTGAGGTTTAGTCAGTCCAGGAATAGAGATCTAGCCTGGTTTTGAAAAGGGTTACACACTTTCTTGAGAAACAGCTAGGACAGGGCAGGGGGGTGCTTCCTTGACCAGCGTGCATTACACTAGTCCAGTCTCGAAAGGGATGGAGGTGGCGATGTGGTCTAAACCACTGAGCCTCTTGGACTTGCCGATCAGAAGGTCAGTGGTTCGAATCTCCGCTCCTGTTGCTCTGTCCCAGCTCCTGCCAACCTAGCAGTTCGAAAGCACGCCAGTGCAAGTAGATAAATAGGTACCGCTGTGGCGGAAAGGTAAACGGTGTTTCTGTGTGCTCTGGTTTCCTTCACAGTGTTCTGTTGCACCAGAAGCAGTTTAGTCCTGCTGGCCACATGACCTGGAAAGCTGTCTGTGGACAAACACAACAAACAATACAAGCAACACGCAGACCAGTATACTAGATAGCACTGTAATTCTTATTGCATAATATACATGATTTAGTAACAAAAACAAAATGTGTGCACTTGTAAATTTTCTAATATATTTGAAATCAATTGAACACACGTCTGTCAATCTTTGCAAGTCCGAGAAGTATAATAAGTCTATGGTTGAAACAAAGTAATAGATGCTATCCTGTGGGCTAAGCGGTAAAACTTTTTTTAGGTGTTCATGGTGCCGAACTAGGAGGTGAATAACAAAGGACAGTGATCCCGGATAATCTGACTGTTTTGCTGGAATCTGGACAAATACTGTCTCCCTTGGCCTGAAAGCGAGATGAGCACCACAACCCCATAGTCGCCTATGACTGGACTTAACCATGCAGGAGTCTTTTTATGTTGTTTAGTCGTGCGTGCCCGACTCTTCGTGACCCCATGGACCAGAGCACGCCAGGTACTCCTGCCCTCCACTGCCTCCCGCAGTTTGGTCAAACTCAAGTTGGTAGCTTCAAGAACATTGTCCAACCATCTCGTCCTCTGTCGTCCCCTTCTCCTTGTGCCCTCCATCTTTCCCAACATCAGGGTCTTTTCCAGGGAGTCTTCTCTTCTCATGAGGTGGACAAAGTATTGGAGCCGCAGGAGTCCTTTACCTTTTACCTAGTCCAATCTAGAATATTCTAAGGCACCAAGGACCATGCACAGGCAGTGGCAATGGCCAGGAGTTTGTACATGTTTTGGCTGCTGCACCCTTTCTAGGAGAAGACAGATCTGACCGTGGTCCCTGATGCTCTAGAACATTCTAGACTGGACTACTGTAATGCACACTATGTGGTGCTGCACTTGGAAATGCATCAAATTGTTCAAAATGATGCCACCAGATTATCTAGGATACATTTGACAGAGTACAATTCCAGTTCCGTTTGCCCTGCATTGGTTATCTATTCTCTTCTAGAGTCAACTTAAGGTGTTGGTTCTTATCTCAAAGGCTATAAATGGTTTGGGGCCTGGGTACCTTAAGGACCACTTTCTCCTATTTGCCTCCCCATCCTAATCATGAAGTCCATTCCTTGTCAGAGGCCCTGCTCGAAATGCCAGCAGGTCTCATAGGTGGCCGAGTGAGAGAGGGCCTTTTCATTTGTGATGCAAACCCTCTGGAATGCCTTGGCCCACCATTAGGCCTTTTCCGACACCTGGCAAAAACGTGGCTTTTTAGGTTGGCGTTTGGTGGTAGTTTGCGACATCTTTATGTGAGATAAGGCTATCAGTGCTTACTCCAATGTTGGGGGCAACATACCTGTCAGTGCCAGTTGCTTGCAGTGTCTGGTGGTCAGAATATTATTGAACTCAAGTCCCGTTTGCGAGCTTCCCATAGCCACCTGGTTGGCCTGAACAGAATCCATCTTCTGCAGATCCAGCTGGGCTCTTCTTATGTTCTTCTTCCCTGCTAGTAGGAAATATTTGTGCCTTGTAATTTGACAGATGCATATTTTGGCTTCTTGGTCACCGCTGTTCTCCATTGTGTTGATTGGCTATTGGGTCCTTTCGCCATTTTACGACTTTGAACCCCGTCAAATGCCACACTAAATGCAAGGTGCATTTAAAATGGCATTTAGCTTGCCTGATTTCCCAGCCACCCTTTCTGAACGGATACAGTGGTACCTCACAAGACGAATGCCTCGGAAGACGAAAAACTTGCTAGACGAAAGAGTTTTTCGTTTTCTGAGTTGCTTCGCAAGACGGATTTCCCTATGGGCTTGCTTCGCAAGACGAAACGTCTTGCGCCTTTTTTTTAAAACCGCCAATGCATTCCTACGGGAAACCGTCAATACACAGTGGTGCTTCGCAAGACGAAAAAACTCGTAGAACGAAAAAACTCGCAGAACGAATTAATTTCATCTTGCGAGGCACCACTGTATACTTTATCTGAAGCACATTTTTAGAAGCTCCAGCCGTATATATATATATGTTTTTAATGAGTCGGTGACATGTTTGCACCGGTATTAGGAGAAGTTAAAATGTCAAAGAGTTATTTCCAAAATGTGAGTCATTTAATAAAAAAAGCCAAACAGGGTTGGAGGTCTAAAAATATGCTTCAGACAAAACACAGATGAGGGGAACAATTCAGAAAAGGTCATTTTAAATAAACTTTGCTGCATGGCCATCAATCAGATTGAAACCTGATGCAAGTGCATTTGAAACTGCATCTCTCTCTTTCACACATGCATGACAACAGCAGGAAAGACGTCCTGTGCAAGCAATATGCTTCAGCATGCTAGCCCTGCCCATTCTATTTATTTAACAACAGTTATATGCTACCTGGGGACGTGGGTGGTGCTGTGGGTTAAACAGAGTCTAGCACTTGCCGATCAGAAGGTCAGCGGTTCAAATCCCTGCCACGGGGTGAGCTCCCGTTGCTCAGTCCCTGCTCCTGCCAACCCAGCAGTTCGAAAGCACGTCAAAGTGCAAGTTGATAAAAAGGTACCGCTCCGGTGGGAAGGTAAACGGCGTTTCCGTGCGATGCTCTCCTTCGCCAGAAGCAGCTTAGTCGTGCTGGCCACATGTCCCGGAAGCTGTACGCCGGCTCCCTCGGCCAGTAAAGCCAGATGAGCACCGCAACCCCAGAGTCGGTCATGACTGGACCTAATAGTCAGGGTTCCCTTTACCTTTATCTATATGCTATGTGGGAAAGTGCGCCTTGGTTTTAGAATGCTTTTGTTTTGGAACGGACTTCCGGAACGGATTAAGTTCGAGAACCAAGGTACCACTGTATACAACCTTTCCATGTTGAGCGGAGAAGGTCTGGAACATTTGCTTGGATGTGAGTAGAAGCCGCCATGCTAACAAGGGATCCTGTTTTACAAGGGCGCCCGGTGGGGTGCAGAATTCAACTTTCATCCAAGTGAATGCTGATAAAAGCCCTCTTATGGCCTTCCTACTTACCTTGAGAAGGTCAAAGAGTTTGGAGGTGGGGCTTTCATGAATGTCCCTGTTCATCACTGGCCTTTTCCTCCTGTTGTGTAAATTGCCCTCCCCATTTTCTTCCTTCCTTCTCCCCCCTCACCTCTTTTATGAGGCTCATAAATCATATGTGGTGGTCTTGTAGTAAGGTTAAATCCTACTGGGAAATGATATGTAATGAATTGAAAAGGATGTTTAAAATAGTGTTCACAGAAGAAAACAAACCAGAAGCTTTTAGGGACAGAACTGTCTAAACTGTATAGAAACTTGTTTATGTATGCGACTAGAGCAGCAAAAATGTTACTCGCCCCAAAATGGAAAGAAGCCGAAGTCCCAGCAAAGGAAGAATGGATACAAAAACTTATGGAATATGCAGACATGGCAAAACTTACCGGAAGAATAAGAAATCAAGACAACAAACTTTTAAATAAAAGAATGGAATTGGTCTATTGAATATTTACAGATAAACCGTAAACAGATAAGAACATTGGCAGGGTTATTGTAATAACCTACAGTTTAATAAGAGTATATATTTAAAGTAGATGAATAAATGAGCAAATTAAGTTAATTTGGATTTGCAGAAAATATTAAAATATTAAAAATGAATTTAAGGAACCTCAGAAAGAGCGGGAAGTCAAGTTTTAAATGATTGTAAAATTATTGAAATGTATAAACCTGAAAAGCATAAATAAAATTTAAAAAAACCAAACCACTGAGTGCCTTGTCCCAAAATCTAACCCTCCGACCCTGGTTTCTGTGGGGCTTGACTCAAAAGGTGTCCTTCCACAAACTGGCTTCCTGCCCCCTGAAGTGTGTTCGTCTCCCGTCTTCCTGTGAATCCACCTGTTTTCTCCCACTAAGTATCTTTTATCCAGCTACATTAAGTAAATGGGCATAATCTTCCAGCTGGTCACCACCACACCTCTCCAGCCCCGGTCTGCCTGTCTTTCTCCAGTCCCAGCCTGACTGGAAGTAAACATGGCAACATGCTGCGCTCCCATCAGCTTCCTTACAGATGTACATTAGCTAACACCACACTGTTGACATTTCCTGATGTACAGAGCTATCGCCAGTTGCCTCGAGCATCCTGCAGCTGTCAGGCACCAAAAATCTGTTCCCCAGCATGATTTCTCAAGTCTAATATGACACTCCTAATAACTCACAAAGTGTTTCCCCTTTAGATGTGCATGTTCCCCCCTCCCCCCCCAAAAAACAAGAAGGATCGCTGGATCGTGTCCAACTAATTTACCCACTGAAGTTAATTGATCCATTATTTTCAATAGATCTACTCAGAGTATGACTAAATTAGATGCAGCCCTCTCTCTATTTATCTCTCCACTTGGGCTCTCTTTACTGACTCTGTTAAGTTGTGGGTGAACATATCAGACAACACAGCGATTCTTCAAACAGCTATTGTTTATTCACAGGCCAGAACAGAACTGAACTGAACTGAAGGGTTCAGCCAGCCTGCTTATATAGAGCTCCACTAGAACGCAACAGTAACCACTTTCTGTAACTATCCAATCACTGAACGTCACTTTCAATCCCTTATTTGCATATGTGAACCTGAGTGAAAACTATCTACAGTATCCCCCAGCTGGCCCAGGGTGAGAACTTCAGTACATAACAGACTCAGTCACAAGACCCTAAAGACAAGGCAGGAGCCATGCCTTTTCTCACACATTAGCCTCACTAAGGACCCTGGGGTTCAGTTTGCACAAGCTTCCTGCTTTACCCACCACACAGGAAAGTGTGTGTAGGGGGGTGTAAAACTGAAGTCACATACAACATTCCTACAGTAGATACGTGACTTGAAGAGGGTGTGGTATGTTGTACTAGCATGGAGGAGCACATGGCCTGTCATGCGACAAAGACACATGAGAGCAGAAGCAGCAAAGCAGGCTGGGAAGTGCTGGGACTGCACAATCATTTGGGCCTACTAAAGTTGTTCAGGCCTAACTGCTAACTGTTGAATCACTCTGACATGTGACTCATTCTCCTTATAAGTAGCGGCCATTTTCTCTCTGCGTTCTCTGTAATATTTCAGTCAGAGTCAGTCTGCCTCAGTTATGAGCAGAGTCAGTATGCAATCTCAGTCAAACTGCTTGGAACCATGTTGTTTATGAAGAAGTTTATTTTAACTCAGTAAAGCTCTTATTCTTTCACTTAAAAAATCTGCATTATTCATTTACGCTGCGCGTCACGGCCTCCATGTTCTGATCAGTGTATCTTCTCCATTTTGGATGTTGCGGTGTGTTTGGAGAAGTGACTGCTTAGCCGCAGTCACTTGGGACTAACTTCTTTATGGAATAGTTCTAGTTGTTAAATAACCTAAGCCTGCCTTCAGGGATATGTCTGTGAACCTGAATGAATCTGGGAGTAAACTATTTTTATATTGACGTTAATCAGATTCTTGTGTTTATTCTTTTTAAGAGGGAAAGGCAAGGGAAGGAATCTTTAATAGTAAGACTCAGATGAGTCAGCAACAAGCTGATGATGATGATGATAATAATAATAATAATAATAATAATTTATTTATTATTTATACCCCACCCATCTGGCTGGGCTTCCCCAGCCACTCTGGGTGGCTTCCAAAAAAATGTTAAAATACAGTAATGCATCAAACATTAAAAGCTTCCCTAAACAGGGCTGCCTTCAGGTGTCTTCTAAAAGTCTGGTAGCTGTTCTAAAAATTTTAGATTCTGCGTAATCAAAACAGGGGGATGTTTGGAACTCTGCTAGAATATGGAACTTGCTATCGCAAGTTTGGAAGGATATTATTAAATAATATATCCTCTCCTGCCTCCCTAATCATCCCCACAGAAAGTACAACAGCGATTCTGAGCTCCGCCTGAAGACTCTTACAGGAACCACTGGTTTGGGGGGTGATTTTCATAGGGCTGAATCACCACCCTGCTTGCAGACATTTAAACTATTGCTCAAATATGCTTCCAGTGTTCACTTTCCCATAGAAACAGCTTCCATGCCACAAACTTTCTCCTCAAAACACACCAATAGCTCTTCTAATATAAATATTACCCATGTGATCCTAAGTGGCAGATGCAGCAACTGAAGCTATCCGCAAAAAGGTTTTAAACATCCAAGATGAAAAACAGGCCTTCTCTTCTGCTCCCTTAGTGTTACATTCTGAAGTACTATGTCCAGTTACAGTCCATCTACACAGTGGATGTTTAAATCTTTCAGGAGATCTCCACCACCTCTTCGAGAAAGAATTTCACAGTCTATTAGATCTCACTCTTAGAAATGTTGCCTGGAGAGTCAACCTTAATCTTCCTTTGTTCAGTTTCGCCCCATTATTTCTAATTATACCTCTTTGAACCAGGCTAAACAGTTCCCTGGCTTTGCTTGATGTTTACATCTTTCATAAACTGATATGACCTCACAGATATCTGGTTAGTCTTCCTTTAAAAGAAGAAGAAGAAAAAATCCCACTTCAATAGACAGCTCTGATGTCTCTGGAAATGTTTACTTTTTATTCTGGAAATTTCTTCCCACTTCAGCCTGTAGGTAGGAGAAAAGATATGGATTCTTTAATTTACGTGATAGCTTAGACTTATAATTATCCTTGGCCCTACGTAGTTTATGCCCTGGTTTATAACACTCCATTTGCAATGGTGCAAGCCCATCCCCATAATCACCAAAAATAGAACCCTTCACATGAGCGATGTGGCGTTTGCCCGTTCTTTTGGAAATGTCTCTACAGGGGGAGAGAAAGGGTTAATAGGTAGACCAATAGAAAAGCCAGAGGCAGAGCCTACCTGATTTTAAAAGGCTTAGCCAGAGGTTTAGACAGTTGGGGGAAAACAGTTGGGGAAAAAACAGTTGGGAAAGCAGTTGAAAACAGAGAGACCGTTAGTGCAGTTGGTTCTTATGTGAGGGGAGGTAGAAGAGATAAAGACAGGATAAAATAAGACTAAGAGGGTAAAGGGTAACAGCGTTTCGAATGCAATTAAAGTTTATTTGTGCTTGCAATAAACTACAATCTTCGTTGTTAACTTGAGGACCTGACTGCGACTAAGTGATATACCAGGGAGAACCTGGTTGGTGGCAGCAGATTACAGTGGTACCTCAGGTTACAGACGCTTCAGGTTACATATGCTTCAGGTTGCAGACTCCGCTAACCCAGAAATATTACCTCGGGTTAAGAACTTTGCTTCAGGATGAGAACAGAAATTGTGCTCCGGCGGCGCAGCAGCAGCAGGAGGCCCCATTAGCTAAAGTAGTGCTTCAGGTTAAGAACAGTTGCAGGTTAAGAACGGACCTCTGGAACGAATTAAGTACTTAACCCGAGGTACCACTGTAGTGGTGTATGGGTCAATAGTTTGTGAAACGACCGGGGGCTCCGTATGAACACCACAAGCACCTAAACATGCAGAGACCTGGGTGTCAGGCATTAGTGAATCTGATCCTCTCTCCCACGGTGGGCTGCCGGGAACAGAAAAACAGGGAGAGTTCTTACCAAAGTCTTTTATTAAATATTCACAGAGAGAGGCTTAGAAAAGCAGCCTCTTGCTTTGGTGCCATTGCTATGAATAATCTCCACCCCTCCCCTTATCTGCTCATTCATCATCAGCAGCAGCCCCCTTTACATTGGCTGCTTAGGGCCATTTGTCTCCGAGCCCTTTGCTCTCCTACTTTCAATGCTCACCGGGGTCTGGGGGAAGCGGGGTCTGGAATGCCTTCTAGCAATAACGTGTCAGCCGGCTGCCCTGTCTCTGTCTCCCCCTCCTCTTCTCCCATTATTTCCCAACTCTTCTCTTCATCCATCTCCAAGTTTAGACCTCCCTCAAACCACTGTTGTAAATCTATACCATGGGTAGGCAGCCTAATGCCCAGGGGCCGAATGTGGCCCAATCGCCTTCTCAATCCGTCCCGCGGACGGTCTGGGAATCAGCGTGTTTTTACATGAGTAGAATGTGTCCTTTTATTTAAAATGCATCTCTGGGCTATTTGTGGGGCCTGTCTGGTGTTTTTACATGAGTAGGATGTGTGCTTTTATTTAAAATGCATCTCTGGGTTATTTGTGGGGCATAGGAATTTGTTCATTTTTTTTCTTCTTCAAAATATAGTCCGGCCCACCACATGGTCTGAGGGACGGTGGACTGGCCCACAGCTAAAATGTTTGCTGACCCGTGATTTCTACTGCCTTCCTCTTTTCTGGAAGGTTCAGGAGAAAGTCTCTGACACTGGGTGGCCTAATATATCGCCTTTAAGAAAGTGTGGGGAATCCCATGAATTGGACATATCCGTGATTAGTGAGATGTCTGTTGGAATATGAAGTGTGTCCAGATCAGGATTCCATCCACTGTATCCCACCTGCTTGGATTTCAATATCAGCTCCCCACCCGCCTAAGGTTTTGTGGTTTTTTTGTAACTTCTGTAAACCTAGCAATTTCCCTAAGCCTGCTGGTACCTCCTCCCTCTTGCACACGGATGTTGTCATTTTGGTTACATAAAGACTCATACATGCCACTTCTAGACGTTTGAATTATTGCATTATGTTTTGCCACGTTTGGGCATTTCCAGGCTGCTGCTATTTCTACATGGGATCCAATCACATACCAGCAAATTCAGATTGCACAAACGAAGTCGATTTGGAAGTTTTGTGCCACAAACCTGCTTCCCCAAGAGTTCAGGCTTTTTGAGATATAAAAAAGTGACCGTAATTTTTGAGTGACCGTAAAGCATGGGATAACGCTTGCTTGATGCCATGCCATCTCTAACCTCCTCGCTAAATAGCCAATGTTGTCTAACCTCTCTCCAATCAAATCAGGGCAATGCTCATTAAACAGGTCATCTGAAAGCACCCTTAGATAATTTATTGCAGCGGATGATCAGTGACCAGATGATCACTGTAGCAAGAATTCACCATTTGGTGGCGGAAGCAGGAGAGGCTCCATCAATAATGGAAAGGCTATTGAAGATGTGGAACATTGTGGATATCATGAAATTAATGCACTTTGTTAATTTTGTCAGAGATATATAATAGGTTATTGAAAAGCGGCGCTTTTTTGCAATGCATTGGAATATGAAGGCACAAGATTCAGTGTAGCCATTTACAATGACAGGAGCAATTTCAAATAGACTATTTAGCTTTTGGTACAAATGATAATTTAATAATAATAATAATAATAATAATAATAATAAATTTTTATTTATACCCCGCCGTCCCCAGCCAAGACCGGGCTCAGGGCGGAAGTGAGGTATTGGGAGCTCACATCCGCAGCGAATGAACGAGCCGCCATCTAGGAACGGAACCAATTTAGACTTGCTGAGGAATTTATTCAGATAACTACTGCGTGTTCTGTTAACTGGTTGTCGTTATTGTTTCTGTTAACTGCTTAGATATATTTTTATATATTAAGCAGTATACATTAAGCCTAGATAACCAGATATTTATTTATTTATTTATTTATTTATTTATTAACATCTGGTTTCTTGCTTGCTAATCTGCTTTGAGATTTGTTACTTTTTAATTGCAGCTCAGGCATAATAAAATATAAGGGGCTGCACTTGGAAAATTGATATCACTAGCATATGCACAATATGATATGGAGGGATCTGTTCTCACTTAGAGCTATCTGGGTGGTGAAAAAGATAGGCTTTCTGTTCTTCCCCCCCAAATTATGTTTTACAGTTTTTATGCCTGCCAAAACCCTTTTTGTTGAGGCAAACCTACACAGACATATAATTTCATTATGTCTATTTGCTTTTAAAACTGTTGAGTTTATTGGTATTTCCATATACCAATGCTTAGAGATTTGGGGGGGTTGCTGTTCTCTGATTCAGCAGCGTACAAATCTTGATACATAAAAATCTCTGCAGCACCTTCTGTGTCAAATGTGCGAATCTGGGCTATATTTTACAGTCTGATTGCTGACTTTTCTTCCCCGAGAGCTTGAGCATTTCTTGTTGCAGCGCAGCTTTTGTTGTTGATGTTGGCTTAATTAGTTCGGATTCTTACCAGAGGAGAGGAGACGTGCGAAACGAAATCTCATATTCTCATATACAACACCACCACGCCAGCAAGCAGGGCTGTTCATTGCTACGGAATCAGAAGTGCCAAATTGTCAAGCCTCTTCCTGAAATAAACTGCATGCGCAAATTCACAGTGCCAGTCACAGATTGCGCGTGACAACATGTCAGTCAGATGTCACACATAGGAGGCGAGCTGCTAATGTGCGTGGCACGAGGTGTCACCGCTGCAAGGGGCGCTTTCCTTTGTGAAAGGAGGTGAAAGGATTTCAGAGAAGCCACTGGATGCAACATTTCCGTAGCAGTTTCTCAAGGGGGTATTTCTAAAACCTTGCTATTACCCAAGAAGTGCCAGTATCCATTGGAGTACCAGTGCCACGTATCTGTAGATTTGAAAAAGCCTCATAATCTGATTTCTCTCTATAACTAGGCACCTGAATCGAATCTTAAGAGGCACAGCTTAAATACAAAAGGACTGCTTCCATATAATTATGCAAGGCGGAAAGGCCATTGTAATAACCAGTTTGATGATTGTTCAGTAGGTAGTATG
This sequence comes from Podarcis tiliguerta, assembly GCF_965153285.1. Taxonomy (NCBI): domain Eukaryota; kingdom Metazoa; phylum Chordata; class Lepidosauria; order Squamata; family Lacertidae; genus Podarcis; species Podarcis tiliguerta. The sequence goes on along the minus strand of NC_139543.1, from coordinate 10,589,308 downwards.
ATAATGAATTCCCTCTTTTGATCGGTGAAGGCTGGTGCCCATTGAGGCTGGTAGGATGGAGGGCAGGGAGGTTAACAGTAGGTGGCGCCAGAGCCAATGACACAAAAGGCCAACAAATTCTAGCTTTATTCACCTCTTGCTTCCTGAAGCCTTCTAGAAGGGGAACACAAAGACTAAGAGGGAGGAGCCTGAAGCCAGTGCCACTATCTGGGCAGGTTGTCGGTAAGAAAGCAGGTTTCAAACCCATCCAGGAAGAGGGAAACTCTTTTGCCAATCAACCAACATGCAATAAGGAGTAGGGATGGGAGAGAATTCAATTTAGATCACATTTAATTAAATGTGATCACAATTTAGATCACATTTACCCAGTGCTTTTTTTCTTTAAAAATGTTTGTGGGTACTCTCATTTAAACTCAAGAAAATCACCATGTTATAGTTCAAATTGGGAAGAATAAATACAGTAAATGGACAAAAGTCCAAAGATTCACAAAATGTTTAGGGGTATTTGTACCCCTGTGTCCCCCCAGAAAAAAAACACTGTGTCTATCTCAATTGCTCTTTTCACAACAATCAAATATCAATATCCTTCAAATTTTAGTCTTTAAACGCTTTCCATTTTTAAGTTCAGAATAGAGTAGATGCTTTGGAAGATAGTAATGAGGCATCCACACAACACGACCAGTCCAACGAAGTTGATGTTGAAGAATCATCACTTCAACACTGGTGATCTTTGCTTCTTCCAGTACACTGTCATTAGTTCACATGTCTTCCCAAGTGATGTGTAAAAATTTTCAGAGACACCATTGATGATATCTTCCGAGGAGTTGGAGATGGAGTTTATAAGTGGTCCATGTTTCACACGCGTTTAATACATAGGACTCAGCTACATTAGCCATGTTACAACGCTATAACTGCGTTATAAACATGCAGCACCAGATGGTGCTGTAGAGCACAAAGCTTTGTCTATGCCAGGCTTCCTCAACCTTGGCCCTCCCAATGTTTTGAAACTACAATTCCCCTCATCCCCGACCATTGGTCTTGCTAGCTAGGGATCATGGGAGTTGTAGTCCAAAAACATCTGGAGGGCCAAGGTTGAGGAAGCCTGGTCTACATGATTCCCCCCCTTTTGTTATAACAATTTATGACTAATTTATAGCATTTCCACCCCTGTGTGTAGATCCAGCCGTAGTTTACTCTTCCAGACTGTGACTGCTCCCAGATACTGGTCAAGCTTGTTTACAGCCCATCCTGATTTAGATGGAGCAGAGAGGAAGAAATACAAATAGGATTACTAAAAGAAGCATTCTTAAGTAAAGTTTTGGCTCACTTGACTCGATAAAGGGATTTGGCCTAGTGGCATTACTGCACCTACACATTTCATCTCTGCTGAATTTTGATCCCCTTGCTACCTCGGATATATTTAACAGGTTTACACTTGGTGACTTCTGGCATACGTTGCCTGGGAGGATAATAATTATTGTTCCTTACTGCAGCACTCACTCCTATATTGCCTCAGATGCAGGGCAAAATAATACAGCAACTCTTATTCTCGTGGTAAATGGAGGTCACAGGAAAGGTCCAGATAATTGTGTATCATATACTTTTTAGCCCTCGAGGCCCCAGGTGCTGATAGAATAATCTGAAAAGTGGAATGAGCTACAAATAACACATACAAAATTTCAGACTGACGGATGCGCTGAGAACAGTCCTGTGGCTCAATAGTCGCTCAGTGCCCGTTCTGCTATAATTCAACAGCCTACAAGTGGTTTCCTAGGTCCAATTTAAAAGGGGTATGGAGGCTGGAAAAAAATGTGCCTATTCCATGTGGCCAGCTGAAAATTGGAGACTTCCAAGCACTGAAAATATTATTATTATACCTCCCTATACGGGATGCAAGGGACGTGGGTGGCGCTGTAGGTTAAACCACAGAGCCTAGGACTTGTTCATCAGAAGGTCGACGGTTCAAATCCCCGCGACGGGGTGAGCTCCCATTGCTCGGTCCCAGCTCCTGCCAACCTAGCAGTTCGAAAGCACATCAAAGTGCAAGTAGATAAATAGGTACCTCTCCGGCAGGAAGGTAAACGGCGTATCCGTGCGCTGCTCTGGTTCGCCAGAAGCGGCTTAGACATGCTGGCCACATGACCCGGAAGCTGTCTGTGGACAAATGCCGGCTCGCTCGGCCTATAAAGCGAGATGAGCGCACAACCCCTGAGTCATCCACAACTGGACCTAACGGTCAGGGGTACCTTTACCTTTTATATGAGGGGATCTCAGGGCTATTCACAGAATAAAATCAAGATACAAAACCACAAAATACCTAATAAAAATACAAACAGCAACCCAATAGCCCCCCTGCAAAAAAAATCACATTTTAAAAGGGCATAGGGTGTCAATCAGATCAACCAAAGGCCCGGTTAAAAAGGAATGTTTTTGCCTGGTGCCTAAAGGTGTATAATGAAAGCGCCAGCCAAACTTCCCTGGGGAGAGCATTCCACAGACAGGGAGCCACCACAGAGAAGGCCCTGTTCTCGTGTTGCCACCCTCTGGGCCTCTCGGGGGGCGGGGAGGCACATGAAGGAGGGCCTCAGAAGATGATCTCAGGGTCCGGGTAGCTTCATGTGGGAAGAGGCGGTCCTTAAGGCATTGTGGTCCTGAGCCGTTTATGGGCTATGCATTCCTCATGTGCCAATAACATACATAAGGGCAAGCCTTCAGTTGAACTGTGGTGCAGACCACATCGACCCTTAAGAAACTGACTTTGGCTGTATACACAGCTATGCAGCACATTTAAAGCACTTTTAAACCACCACCACCCAGCTCCTGGGAAATGCAGTTTGTTAAGGGCGCTGTGTATTGTAGCTCTGTGAGGAGTAAACTACAATTCCCAAGATTCTTTGGTGAGGGGTGCTTTATACAGAGGCAGCCTTATACAGAGTCAGACCATTGTCCCATCTAACTTATTATTGTCTGGGCTGACCCTTAGTTGTTTTCTGGGGTTTCAGATATGGGTCACACTGTGCCTTGGGGCTTTTCCATGCAAAGTGCTGAGCTATGGCCATTCCTGAGACAAGAACGTTTGGGCTACTTTTCAGATCAGGCCTTGTAACTCTGATTTAATGTATGCTCATCCTCAGCTTGTATTCTGTCCAAGCTTTGATGCAGACTGCTTGTTTGCCAGTTCCTAAATCTGGTATAGTACAGTGGTACCTCAGGTTAAGTACTTAATTCGTTCCGGAGGTCCGTTCTTAACCTGAAACTGTTCTTAACCTGAAGCACCACTTTAGCTAATGGGGCCTCCTGCTGCTGCCGCGCCGCCGGAGCACGTTTTCTGTTCTCATCCTGAAGCAAAGTTCTTAACCCGAGGTAGTATTTCTGGGTTAGCGGAGTCTGTAACCTGAAGCGTATGTAACCTGAAGCGTCTGTAACCTGAGGTACCACTGTAATGGGAAAGAAAAACCAAAGCGAAACGAAGGCTTAAGACAACGCACATTCAGGACTTTGTAGCCACAATGGCACGGACACACCCATCCTAAGCAGATTGCCATGGAGCAAGTAATGACTCATAGAATTGTAGAAGGTACCCTGAGGATCATCTAGTCCACCCTCTGCAATGCAGGAATATGCAGCTGTCCTGTACAGGGTTTGAACTTGAAACCTTGGCATTATTCTGCACTGCCCTGAATCTGCCTCTGCTTGTGCCCAAAGTCCACCCTAACGTCTATGACCTTTTCCAGGCTGGTTAGCTGTTTGGATGCCAATTTTTGACTTGAAGAATATGTGGAGTTAAGGAGGGAAGTGGGAAAGAGCAGCCAATTGAAGGATCAGGAATGAACTGGGGGGAAACCCGGAAAGATAACCTATGCAAGTTCCCTGCCTGTCAGGACAGAGAACTGCGGGTAAGGAGCAGGCTGGCTGATGGGGGGGCAAATGCGTAATGGGGGTCCCAGAGAGAGGCTCGCTTGCTGGCTGTGTGTGAGAGAAAGAAAGAAAGAAAGAAAGAAAGAAAGAAAGAAAGAAAGAAAGAAAGAAAGGAAGGAAGGAAGGGAATAAAGAAAGAAAGATAATGATTGGATGAGCTCAGTGGCATAGCATGGGTTGCCAGTGCCCGGGGAAAGGCAAATATTGCACCACCACTCCAGCCCATGGTTCCTGTCAGGGCCAGGCAGCTGTGGCAATGGTGGTGCGGGAGGGTCTTCCCAGAATGGAGAGGGAAGCTGGGGAGCCGACAACAGCGATGGTGGACTTATTATTATTATTATTATTATTATTATTATTATTATTATTATAAATTTTACCACACTTGATAGTTTAAAAACCCGCTCAAAGCTGTTTATTTTTCTTATGAAATTTTACACACACACAAAATTGCGGCCAGGACAGCAGCCCCTTTGCCCCCCCCCCCATTGGATGGGCTATAGGGGGAGACTGGTAGATCAATAAAGGAGAAAGAGAAAGCGAATGAAAAGAGAAAGGGGTTCTCCGGCTGCTTTGGGTTTCCCTACAAGCGGTGTGAAGCCCCTGATCCCTTTAGCTCATGGGAACACCGCCCTCAACCCTCAAAATGTTGCCTGCACAAATCTGCGCAATGCCTCTATTTCATTTCTGTTGCTATCCCTGGGATATTCAGGTGGCAGCAAGAATTAGAGTGGCAAGCCCTCTGCCATGCTATCCGAAATAGCAGCAATTACCCGGCTTGTCACCTTCCGTGGTCTGAGGAGATGAATCGAGATAACAATAAGACAATGTTATTATTTCAATTTCACAGCTTCCTCCCCAAATGTACGTATTAATAACACAGAAAAGGGCCGCACGTCGCGGCCAACCTAGACTGCCAAGAAATCAGAAGATCTCTCTCCCTTTAATTAGGTCTGTTATTCTCAAGGTGTCTTATGCAAATGCAGGCTATACAGATGACACACTGACAGAGGGGGACGTTTCCTTTAAAAAAGAAAAGAAAAGTGTGTGGTGATTTGGGGCAGCTTGTTGCTTTATGGGCCATCAGGGACCACTTAATGAGGCTGGGGTTTTTTTTCCAGTAAGTGGCATAGAGAGATGAGCAGCCACACAGAACACTAATTCTCTTACTCCCCCTGCCTTAGCCGCCTGCATCTCGCCACACATTAATCCTTGTCTACGGCTTGTACTCTCACTTTCCGGACAACTTGAGAACACACTCGGAAAGAATGAGAGGTTACTGTCTTGCGGTCATGCAAGGATGCAGAATGGGGGGCAGGGAGGTTTTTAGTCATGCCCCTCCCAGAAGGTTTTTTTTTTAAAAAAAGTATTTTATTTTATTCATTTCCCCAAAACAACACAAAATAAAAACAACAATACATATTCAAATATAGAGAAAAAATAGAGTTGACTTCCCCCTGTTCCCTTCCCTGGTTCCATTGTTTATCATCATACCGCATGTCCATTTTCAATTGAAAAATCATTGAAATGACTTCTTGTCCATTCATAATGTCTTTACAAGTCTTTTTAAAATCCTGCTAATGTATTAACCTGTGTACATTGCGTCTGTATCTATGCAATAAAATCCTTCCAGTCTTCTTTAAATTCATTGTCATCTCTTCCTCTTAATTTCAAAATCAATTTTTTCATTTCAGCATACTCCATTAATTTCACTTGCCAATCTTCTTTAACTGGGACACCTTCTTCTTACCAATGTTGTGCTAATAGCATTTGTGTGGCTGCATACTTAAATAAGTCTTTTTGTGGTCTTGGTATACCTAGCAGGAAAGCTTTAACAAACGTTATTTTCAACATTTTCTTCAATTCATTGTAAACCATCTCCCAGTACTTCTTCTCAATTTTGCAATCTAACCACATATGGAAAAATGTCCCTTCTGCTGATTTACATTTTCAGCACTCACTTTCTTTATTTTTATACATTTTTGCTAATTTTACTGGGGTTGGGTACCATCTGTACATCGTTTTCATATAATTTTCTTTCATCGCCACACATGCAGTCAATTTTATTTCAGTCTTCCATAATTTCACCCAATCTTCCACCTGTATGTTGTGTCCCACACCTTGTGCCCATTTAATCATAACTGAAACAGAAGGCTGTTTTTTGACCGCTACTGGAGGGTTCCATGAAGAACAGAAATGGGAGAGCGGTGGTCTTCTCTCTCTCTCTCTCTCTCTCTCTCTCTCTCTCTCTCTGTCTCAGATCTTCCCTTTCTCCGGCAACACCCCACAATAGAGATGGTGTCTCATGGTGATAAAGGTGGAGATATGGCAGGTTGAAGGCTTTTAGGCAGGGCTTGGATGGTCAGCTGTCATGGATGCTTTTGTTGAGATTCCTGCATTGCATGGGGTTGAACCAAATCATGGGTAGGCAAACTAAGGCCTCGGGGCTGGATCCGGCCCAATCGCCTTCTAAATCCGGCCGGCGGACGGTCCGGGAATCAGCGTGTTTTTACATGAATAGAATGTGTCCTTTTATTTAAACTGCATTTCTGGGTTATTTGTGGGGCATTGGAATTTGTTCATTTTTTTTTTCCAAAATATAGTCCGCCCCCCCCCCACAAGGTCTGAGGGACAGTGGAGCGGCCCCCTGCTGAAAAAGTTTGCTGCCACCTGGTAGATGAATCTCAGGATCCTTTTGTTGTTGTTGTTTAGTCGTTCAGTCGTGTCCGACTCTTCGTGACCCCATGGACCAGAGCACGCCAGGCACTTCTGTCTTCCACTGCCACCCGCAGTTTGGTCAGATTCATGTTTGTAGCTTCGAGAACACTGTCTAACCATCTCGTCCTCTGTCGTCCCCTTCTCCTTGTGCCCTCCATCTTTCCCAACATCAAGGTCTTTTCCAGTGAGTCTTCTCTTCTCATGAGGTGGCCAAAGTATTGGAGCCTCAGCTTCACGATCTGTCCTTCCAGTGAGCACTCAGGGCTGATTTCCTTAAGAATGGATGCGTTTGATCTTCTTGCAGTCCATGGGACTCTCAAGAGTCTCCTCCAGCACCATAATTCAAAAGCGTCAATTCTTCGGCGATCAGCCTTCTTTATGGTCCAGCTCTCACTTCCATACATCACTACTGGGAAAACCATAGCTTTTACTATACGGACCTTTGTTGGCAAGGTGATGTCTCTACTTTTTAGAATGCTATCTAGGTTTGCCATTGCTTTCCTCCCTAGAAGCAGGCGTCTCTTAATTTCGTGGCTGCTGTCACCATCTGCAGTGATCATGGAACCCAAGAAAGTAAAATCTCTCACTGCCTCCATTTCCTCCCCTTCTATTTGCCAGGAGGTGATGGGACCAGTGGCCATGATCTTCGTTTTTTTGATGTTGAGCTTCAGACCATATTTTGTGCTCTCCTCTTTCACCCTCAATAAAAGGTTTTTTAATTCCTCCTCACTTTCTGCCATCAAGGTTGTGTCATCTGCATATCTGAGGTTGTTGATATTTCTTCCAGCAATCTTAATTCCGGCTAGGGATTCATCCAGCCCAGCCTTTCGCATGATGAATTCTGCATATAAGTTAAATAAGGAGGGAGACAAAATACAGCCTTGTCGTACTCCTTTCCCAATTTTGAACCAATCAGTTGTTCCATATCCAGTTCTAACTGTAGCTTCTTGTCCCACATAGAGATTTCTCAGGAGACAGATGAGGTGATCAGGCACTCCCATTTCTTTAAGAACTTGCCATAGTTTGCTGTGATCGACACAGTCAAAGGCTTTTGCATAGTCAATGAAGCAGAAGTAGATGTCTTTCTGGAACTCTCTAGCTTTCTCCATAATCCAGCGCATGTTTGCAATTTGGTCTCTGGTTCCCCTGCCTCTTCTAAATCCAGCTTGCACTTCTGGGAGTTCTCGGTCCACATACTGCTTGAGCCTTCCTTGAAGAATTTTAAGCATAACCTTGCTAGCGTGTGAAATGAGTGCAATTGTGCGGTAGTTGGAGCATTCTTTAGCACTGCCCTTCTTTGGGATTGGGATGTAGACTGACCTTCTCCAATCTTCTGGCCACTGCTGAGTTTTCCAAACTTGCTGGCATATTGAGTGTAGCACCTTAACAGCATCATCTTTTAAAATTTTAAATAGTTCAGCTGGAATACCATCACTTCCACTGGCCTTGTTATTTGCAATGCTTTCTAAGGCCCATTTGACTTCACTCTCCAGGATGTCTGGCTCAAGGTCAGCAACCACACTACCTGGGGTGTACGAGACATCCATATCTTTCTGGTATAATTCCTCTGTGTATTCTTGCCACCTCTTCTTGATGTCTTCTGCTTCTGTTAGGTCCTTACCACTTTTGTCCTTTATTATGGTAATCTTTGAACGAAATGTTCCTTTCATATCTCCAATTTTCTTGAACAGATCTCTGGTTCTTCCCATTCTGTTGTTTTCTTCTATTTCTTTGCATTGCTCATTTAAGAAGGCCTTCTTGTCTCTCCTTGCTATTTTTTGGAATTCTGCATTCAATTTCCTGTATCTTTCTCTATCTCCCTCGCATTTTGCTTGCCTTCTCTCCTCCGCTATTTGTAAGGCCTCATTGGACAGCCACTTTGCTTTCTTGCATTTCCTTTTCATTGGGATGGTTTTCGTTGCTGCCTCCTGTATAATGTTTCGAGCCTCCATCCATAGTTCTTCAGGCACTCTGTCCAGCAATTCTAAATCCTTAAACCTGTTCCTCACTTCCACTGTGTATTCATAAGGGATTTGGTTTAGATTGTATCTTACCGGCCCAGTGGTTTTTCCTACTTTCTTCAGTTTAAGCTTGAATTTTGCTATAAGAAGCTGATGATCTGAGCCACAGTCAGCTCCAGGTCTTGTTTTTGCTGACTGTATAGAGCTTCTCCATCTTTGGCTGCAGAGAATATAATCAATCTGATTTCGATGCTGCCCATCTGGTGATGTCCATGTGTAGAGTCGTCTCTTGTGTTGTTGGAAAAGAGTGTTTGTGATGACCAGCTTGTTCTCTTGACAGAACTCTATTAGCCTTTGCCCTGCTTCGTTTTGAATTCCAAGACCAAATTTGCCAGTTGTTCCTTTTATCTCTTGATTCCCTACTTTAGCATTCCAATCCCCTATAATGAGAAGAACATCCTTCTTTGGTGTCACTTCTATAAGCTGTTGTAAGTCTTCATAGAATTGGTCAATTTCAGTTTCTTCAGCACCAGTAGTTGGTGCATAAACTTGGATTACTGTGATGTTAAAAGGTCTGCCTTGGATTCGTATCGAGATCATTCTATCATTTTTGAGATTGCATCCCAGTACAGCTTTTGCCACTCTTTTGTTGACTATGAGGGCCACTCCATTTCTTTTACGGGTTTCTTGCCCACAGTAGTAGATATGATAGTCATCCGAACTGAATTCGCCCATTCCCGTCCATTTTAGTTCACTGATGCCCAAGATGTCAATGTTTATTCTTGCCATCTCATTTTTGACCATATCCAACTTACCCAGGTTCATGGTTCTTACATTCCAGGTTCCTATGCAATATTTTTCTTTACAGCATTGGACTTTCCTTTCGCTTCCATGCATATCCACAACTGAGCGTCCTTTCGGCTTTGGCCCAGCCGCTTCATCAGCTCTGGATCTACTTGTACTTGTCCTCCGCTCTTCCCCAGTAGCATGTTGGACGCCTTCCGACCTGAGGGGCTCATCTTCCAGCGTCATAACTTTTATATACCTGTTGTCTTTGTCCATGGAGTTTTCTTGGCAGGGATACTGGAGTGGCTTGCCGATTCCTACTCCAGGTGGATCACGTTTGGTCAAAACTCTCCACTATGACCTGTTCATCTTGGGTGCCCTGCTCGGCATAGTTCATAGCTTCTCTGAGTTCTTCAAGCCCCTTCGCCACGGCAAGGCAGTGATCCATGAAGGGGCTTTACAACTCTACAATTCTATGATTCTATGGCCACCTCCACAGAAGGGAAAGGTTCCTGAGTGACAGTAAGGTAAAGGTAAAGGGACCCCTGACCATTAGGCCCAGTCGTGGCCGACTCTGGGGTTGCGGCACTCATCTTGCTTTATTGGCCAAGAGAGCTGGTGTACAGCTTCCAGGTCATGTGGCCAGCATGACTAAGCTGCCTCTGGCGAACCAGAGCAGTGCACGGAAACGCCGTTTACCTTCCCGCCAGAGTGGTACCTATTTATCTACTTGCACTTTGGAGTGCTTTCAAACTGCTAGGTTGGCAGGAGCTGGGACCGAGCAACGGGGGCTCACCCTGTCGCGGGGATTCGAACCGCCGACCTTCTGATCGGCAAGTCTGTGGTTTGTGGTGCAAGTCTGTGGTGCTCTGTGGTTTAACCCACAGCACCACCCACGTAGAAGACACCAAAAATGGCTCTTCAATAGGAATTGGAGACTAGGCTTCTCCAGATGGAGAAAGGTAGGCACTTCCTCTGCTAACTTGTCAGGACCAGCCCCAGAGACCAGATCTCCATCTCACAAATCGCTGGGTCCCTGCAAGGGATCAGATATCTCTTGAAGCCTCAGGTCCACTGTTGCACTGCAATTTCATTTTAAACAAAAAGACCATATCCAGGCACTTCAACCACAGCAATTTCTTTATGGTACCATATCTGTATCCTGGGACAGGCTGCAGGACCGGAGTTGAATATTCAAAAGTGAAGTCACTATAACAGCAATTAAATCAGCTTGCTTCCTGGAGCCAAACACCTCTTTTTTAAAAAACAACAACCATGATTAAAAGTTATTCCAGTGTCTAAGAAAAATACCCTTTCATTATTTTGGTTATCATTGTCATCAACACGACCACACAATACACCATGCCAAAAAAGAAAAAGCAATTACCCAAATTCACATCCATTTATTAGAATTTCTCCAAGCTGATTTCCATGAAATGATTAGCGACGATGCTGTACAATTATTTATATCCCCCCCCTTTGTCTTTCCTAAGTTTCCCACTCCCCTGCCTGCACCCAGGGCTGTGGTTCCCCAAAGACCATCCTTAGAGAGAAAGGAACGAGATAAGGACAAGGTGCATATGTAGCAGCTGGTTTTAATATTTTATTTCCGCTTCCCTCCCTTTCCCCCCTCTAATCTCTTTGCAAACCGGGAGGGAAATGCAGCGTTTTAGGGGCGACAGGCAAAGGCGGTAATGAAACGCAAGCTTCATTCAAATGTGAGAATGATGTTTATTTATTTGCAAATGAGAAATTATGCAAACCCTCCGTGCCTACCTGTATGCTCAAATTGCCCAGGGGCTCGTCTAAAGTCGCATCAGCGGTAAACAGCGTCTATCAGGTGCCTCTGCTTAAATAGCATTGCATCGGGTATTTGCAAGGCAAGCTCACATGAATGTTTGTTTCATTAAAATGCCATTCAAGTTTTGATGTGGCTCTTTTGTGGAGTAACAACCAGGAAAGGAATGGGGTGGGGAGAATTGTTCAGGCTGCTTTGTTAATATTTATTGGCTTGTGCCGGCTTGCTAGGGTGGATGGGAACAGACGCTTGCAGATATGAAAAGCATTCCGACAAAGGGCGCTGATGAAAAAATATATAGTTCAAGAGATAACATATGGACCTTAATTCAGCTCAGACAGTTAAACATGCAGCGTTGAGTACACTGCACAAAGCTGTAACTAGGCATTTCGGTTTCCAGCACAGAGTTTAAAATGTGCTAGACTGGAGTCCAATTTACATGTTGGCGTCGTGTTGCTACTGTAAATCTGCTATCCCTGTGCAATTTGCAAGAGCGCTGATCACACATGGGGCAGCCATTTCTGGATACTTACTGAGTAACACTGGGATGCCATCAAATGTGGGTTGGGATGTTGGTGGAGTAGGAATAGATGAGAATTTGTCACACTTACTTATTCTCTGTATTTCATGGCTGCTGTGTCAGGGACTGTGCTGAGGAGGACTGCACTGAGGAGGAATGGTGGCAGCCACCTCCTCCCCCTGCTCCTGCTCCTGAATTTTCCCAGGAGCAGGAGGACAGTATAGATTTGGAGCAGTGGTTTGCAGAGGGGCATAGTTCAGAAGGCAGAAGCTGGGAAATACTGGATGGGGAACAGCTAGCAGAAGAAACACTGGAAGAGAGTTAACAGATTCACAGTCTCTGGATAGCATCCACCCCCCTTCTCCAAAGTCACAGAGAGCTCAGAAAGTATCAGAACAGAAAGCTCAGAGGTCACAAACTCAGACTACAAGAAGTAGGAGTGACGTAGATTAACAGGGATGGAGGGAGTATCCCTTAATTGGGAGCGCCGCCATTTCTAGGAGATATGTTCTTTGTTATCTCACTGCGATTTTTAAAGATTCTATCTGGTAAGGCATTCCTTTCGTTTGATCTCTTATCTACTGCCACGGGGGGGAGGAAGCCAGTTCTCCAAAGCCGGACATGCTGGTAGTAATAAGGCAATGCGCTACGGCAGGAGTGGGAAACCTGTGACCCAGTAAATGTTTCTGAACTTCAATCAGAGCTGGAAAGGTTGGCACCCCCTCCAAGAGGTGTCACCACCACTCTCACTTTGCCGCTGGTCTTCCAGGCCTCTAGGGGCAGAGAGGAACTAGGGGCAAAGGTCTCCGGGAAGCCTCCCCTTCTGCCGAGTCAGTGAAGGAAGGCGTTGCACAACCCAGCTTGGCTGCCAGGCATGGGGTGGAATCTCCCTGACCCCACCCTTGCCCCGGGTTCTCCTGGAGGAACCAATGCAAAGCCCCACTGCTGGGCAGAAGGGGGTATCTGGAAGGGTCTTCTCCCCCACCTGGTACGGGACACTCCTACTGGAATTTGTGCCCCCATTGCTGGGGAAGCAAACTGCCTCAGGTGCCAAAATGCCTCAGGTCACCCCTGACTATAATGCCCACCAACCCTCACCATGCTGGCTGGGCCTGATGGGAGTTGGAGTCTACACACATCTGGAGGGTCACAGGTTCCCCAGTCTTGGAAGAATGAGTAAACTTATTAAAGGTAGTTGACAGGGACTGGGCAGAGGAGGAATGGTGGAGACCGCCTCCCCAGCTTGACCCTTCCAGGGAGGAGGAAGACAGTTTACCTCTACAACAGGGGTTTGAGGAAGATCACAGCTCAGAGGAAGATGAGGGGGAAAGCTGGAAAATAATGGGAGAGGAGGAAGAAGAAGAACATGAGGGGGGACAGCTGATGGACACAGTGTCTTTAGAAAGTACAGTGGTACCTCGGGTTACATACGCTAACCCAGAAATAGTACCTTGGGTTAAGAACTTTACCTCAGGATGAGAAAAGAAATCGTGCTCCGGTGGTGTGGCGGCAGCAGGAGGCCCCATTAGCTAAAGTGGGGTTCGGGTTAAGAACTGTTTCAGGTTAAGAACGGACCTCCAGAACGAATTAAGTACTTAACCTGAGGTACCACTGTATTCCAGACCCGCCCCACTCTCTCAGAACCTGGTGGGCTTTGAAAGTAGGAAAGCAGAGGGCACATCTCAGCAGCTCTAGTGATGATGCATAATGAGAGAGACCGAGCGAGTGGAGACTCACTCGGAACAACGCCATTACTCCAAGAGACTGCATTGCTAAGCCTCTCTCTGTGAATATTAAATGAAAAACATTGGTAAGAACTTTCCCTGTCTTTTCTGTTCCTGGCAACCTACTGTGGGGTTTGGATCCTCTGACGCCTGACAGTAGCTGAATGCAAATTATAAAGCTTTTTTAAAAATAAAGAATTTCATGCCATTAGCCAATGCACGTGAGGCAAAAACCAAAAACCAAGGCTTTTCAGATCGCAGAATTTCCATGCTAGAGAAAGCCTCGCCTATCATTGATGCGCAACTGTTACAGGCATAGAAACACACTCCATTAACAAAATAAAACATGGCAACCTCATTCATGTCGGCAGTCCCATAAAGAGCAGGGGCTCTGCGTATGTATGAACGGTTTAGACATGGAAAAAAGTGGGATCACTAAACTGAAGGGCCACCACCCCAACGCCTTTGCCATTTTTGCCCAAAACTTACACATTTCTCAAGCTGGGCTGCCTGTCCATGCCGAACCTATTTTGTGTTTTTGCAGCAGCTTGATCTGCAGAAAATGAACATTACAGTTTTACAGAGCCTGGAGGTAAATATTATGACCAGCTGGTGTCTGCACACAAGCTGCTATTAAAGGCATTGCTACAGAGGTCAGCTCAAGAGTTGGCAAACTTAATTCAGCCATGGGAAAACAACGCTGGGACTGCAAGGGCCAGATGCAACACACAGTTCCTGCACTTTTAATAATTTTGCAGAAGACTGCATTTCAGCAAGTGCAGCTTGTGATGCCACATGCTGTGCCAGGGATATGAAAACGTCAGTTTACATAAATCCCCTCTGCTACACTAGCATTAAAAATCCAGGGACCCTGTTTTCAGTTGCATGTTGCCATTCTCTGGTCCTGGGATCGCAACATAAGGAAGCATTCTTGGGGAGTACTTTGCTTCTATTTTTCTTAGCCGCAAGAAACATGCGGCATGGTGTTATTTAAAACAGAAAACATGGTCAAATTATGGAAGCTGAAATCAAGGGATGGGCAAATCTGTCAACTTTGCTTCTCTGAGTTTCTCATTTTTCCAAACATAAATCCAGTTCTTAGTGTTTCTGCAGCAATTTTTGATTTAAAAACATCCTCATGAAAATTCATCAGTATCTTAGTGATTTCTCCCCATACACATTTTTGTATGTCATTTTTCCTCATATACACATTTTTTTTCAATTTTCCCCAAGACAATTCTTTTTTATATTATTTCCAGTAATATGCACATTTATATGTGCACTTTGCACTAATCATTGCATTTCAATGCACGTTCCATGGCTGGAGAACTGCATTGCAAAATTCAGAGAAGTGTGGATTTCAAAGAATGGTTGCGTTTCGGTTCATGTATTGCTTTAGAAAATGCAAATTAGGTACGTTCACCTTTCAATACAAACTGAATCTAAGTTCAGCCATCACTAGCCATATCCTTGATTAAGCAAACGTTTGTGTTTGCTTCTCTGTTCATTGTGTATTAAGTCTACAATTAAACAGAATTCCGTTTAATTGGAGGACCCACCTAGCGGTCTCCTCCCTCTCTGGGCAGGGCTGTCCTTCAAAGACTAGGCAGAGGCACCCTTTAAATGCTGGCAATGCTTCTCTTTCCTTTGGGGTGGAGTGTTGCAATCCCTCATGGGATACAGCATAGCAGGAAAAGGAGAGCAAAGGCCTGTTTGGTCCAGTGGCCAACCAGATCTCTCCAGGAACCCCACAAGGATTGTCCTCTAACAGGTGGCTTCAGTGGTAGATTGCCTCCAAACATGGAAGTTCTACATACTGTAACTATTTCAGATCGTAACCATAAAGACTCCCCTCTTCCTCAATGAAGAGGTGTGACCCCCTTTCCAACCTTGCATGGCAGTCATCCTTTGCACATTTTTGGCTGCCAATTTCACAAACCAATCAACTGTTATGTGAAGAAGTGCCCATCGATGTTAATGAATGACCCAAAGCTCTGCTATTCGATGGGGCAAAAACCTCTCCCGTCTCCCTGTTTATTTATTTTGTTTCTTTGTTTCATAAAATTTATATACAATATACATATACATATATATATATACATATATATATGAACTAGGGTAGCCAGGCTCTCTCGGTCCTGGAATGGCAGGAGCTGGTACCTCCTTTCTCTCCAAGCCCTGAATGCTCTTGGCTGCCTCCTTGCAGCTGTTATGAAGCCCTACAGTTCATTCAACTGCAGAAAGAGGGAAGGAATTGGGAGAGATGTGCTGGCAATTCTCTATTAGGCTAAACCTATTTCTGTTCTGCATCATCTCTTCTAGGTTCAAGCGACTGAAAAGTTTTATACATCCAGAAAGGAGCAGTGAAGTGGCCCCATTCCAGCACAAGGAACAGCCTGTGGCCAGTGGCGGGGGAAGCCAGTCGGGTACCCAGAGCGTCAAACAAGACGTGCATCCAGGGGCGGGGCAATCTGCCCACCGTGACGGGGCGATCCACACACTGGGGTGCACCGATCCTTCTGGGGTGCCATCGGTGGTGCCTGGTCCTCCAGGAGGTGCCATCGCCTCAGAAAGAGCAGAAAAGTGGCCCCGCTCCAGCGCGAAAAGCAGCCTGTGGCTCCAGGTGAGGAAGTTCCGCTGTGCCATTTTTGGAAGGGCAGGAATAGGCATGGGTGGCAGCTCAGGGTATAGGATTTGTGGGGGAGGGGAAGCTAGTAAGAAAAAACCAAAAGAGCCAGACTGCTGCATCCAACCCAAGGTTCATCTGGTCCAGCATCTGGAAACCCACCCCAGCGGCCAGCCACTTTTGTGGGGTTGATGAAGATGCTATTGACTGAGAGAGGAGAGGAAGCATTTCTAGTGGAAGCAGGAGGCAGAGGCAGCTGGTAGGACAGGGCAGGGGGACAGTGGTCAGCTAGAGGGCCACATTCTCTTGTGAGCCGCATTCAGGGGGGCTGCAGGCCAAGACTGGCGCCCAAGGCCTGGGGTTTGGTACCCCTGTAGTAGGAGTGTAGAAGCAGGGAAATCAAGGAGATGATTATTAGAATAATCTTGGAAGCTGCAAAGGGACAAACTAAGCTGTCCCCATGTCCTTCTCTTGTTGCAGTTGTGACAAAGCTCTTCAAGACCTTCCCAGAGCTTGAGGTTAGTAGTAGGGGAAACAAAAGACGAGGGACTGGATCCCCCAGACCCTCTGCCTGCTGACTGTGGTCTTTGACCCCAGTTCTGCAGTCTCTGAATACTTCCACCCCCACCCTCCAAAAGGCTCCCAAAGCAACTAATGCAAATAATGTGGCGTGTGTCCCTGGGGTGTCAGGATGATGCCAGAGGCATGTCCTGCCCTCTTCCCTGGTGCTGCCCTTCCACCTCTGCCCAGGAGGCTGCAGGGCCCATGGAGGTCCTCTGGGGCAAGGGATTGGGCCCAGGCCTGAGGGAGGCCAGTCTTTCCTGGCTTGGGCCTGCTTGTGGGCTCTCTTGCCCACAAATCAATGGTGGATTTTGTAGTGTCACAAAATGCATGTGATCCAGCTTTCTCTTTCCTCTGCAGAAGGCAATAGCCCAACGACACCAGTCCCGTATTCAGCCAGCTCCTGAAGAAGGTAAATGAATCTCCCCACCCTGGAGAATTTTCACTTAGTAGCTTTATGGTTCATGCCCGAGAAAGACCTCCCAGGCCTTCTTGCAGGCCTTTTTCACTTCCCCTCAGTAGGCAGGGCCCTGACT
Source organism: Podarcis tiliguerta (assembly GCF_965153285.1). NCBI lineage: Eukaryota > Metazoa > Chordata > Lepidosauria > Squamata > Lacertidae > Podarcis > Podarcis tiliguerta. The sequence continues at coordinate 10,572,163 of NC_139543.1, read as the reverse complement.
GACTCCAGCTACAAAAGCTGAGGTGGTTGAAGCCTTGGGTTTGGGTATTTTTGGCAGGCTTTGTTGAGAGAGGCTGTTAATTCAGTCTCTCTTTTTCATTCTCTTCCAGAGGACCTGCTTATTGAAGACCTAGAATGAGCTTCTGGTGTGTTCTGCTCAGAGACAGGTCGAGGGAAGGTGCTCTGCTATGGTGGATCACACCCTACCGTGGAAAAAAGGAGTTAGGGGAGAACGAGGGCGACAAGATTGAGATTGAGATTGAGAAGAGCCAGGAGAGGGAGAGGCAAGACGACGTGAGATTGCCTTGAGAGTTGAGAGGAGAGAAACGCAGGAAGGCGAATGAAGGCAGGGAAGGAGGGAGAAAGGATTGAAGAGAGGTGAAAATGGCGGGGACAAAAGGCTGACTGTTGACTCACCCTTACCGTGCGAGGAAGAAACTGGAAACAATGAAAAAAATTAGTCCCTTTGGGGATGATGTCTATTTAGAACTTTAAAAAATATTAGGGGCCTCATTAACAAAAAAAAACCCAGAGGCTTTCTTTTCTCCCCCCCCCCCCGATCATCTTTTTGGGGGTATTTGTTACAAACTGTAATCGCACGTATTGCATTACATTTTACATTTATACTTGCTCCTAGGAGCTGACTTCCCTCCTTCCTTCTTCTGGCTTTTTTATATCGTCTCTAAATTTCTCGCATTTTCCTTATCCATTTTGTATATTGTTGTTCTTCTTCCACATTTGTCCATAAAATATCTGTAAACAAATAAATCCTTCTATACATACGATTCTTGTTGTCTGTCTATTTTCATTTACAACTACTGTTTATTACATTGGTCACATTGTATATTTTACTTCTTATTGTTATTATTGCGCAATAAGATTCTTTGTATTTACCATTATGAGGTTTGTTTCAATTCTACTGGTTTCACTATTTCACCTTATCTTTCCTATGTATGACACAATTTTTTCCCATTCTTTTTGAAATGTTTCATCGCCCTGTTGTCGAATTTCCCCTGTTAATTTGGCTATTTCTGCACATTCCATTTCTGCACATTCCGTTGCCATTCTTCTGCTGTTGGCAATTGTTGCTGTTTCCAGACCTGGGCTAATAAAAAAACCCCAGAGGCTTTCTTACCGGGAATTACAGGACCCAATAGTCCTCAGAATGTGAAAGATCTCTTTCTATATGCCATCACTCCCACAAGAATTTTAATTGTATTAAATAAGAAATAAGGATACAGGAGAAAATGCAGATTATAAAATATATGCAGAAATACTTGCAAACAGGTTAAAAACAGTCCTTAATGAGATTATCAATCATGATCAAGCAGGATTCCTTCCGGGCAGAAAGATGTGTAGTAAAATGAGAATGGTCATTGACACAATAGAGTACTTAGATATGAACCTGGTTAAAAAAAGCCGCATTTCTATTCATTGATACTGAAAAGGCCTTTGATAATGTGCCTTGGAAATTACTAAAGAAAAAGTTGGAATTAATGGAAATGGGGAAAAAGTTTAGTAGAGGGTTACAAGCAATATATGAAAGTCAAAAGGCTAATCTGATCATAAATAATGAATTCTCAGAGGTTTTTATATTAAGCAAAATGTGATCCAAAAAGAAATAGAGAAGGGAAAATGGATCAGATAAGAAACGAAATAGAAGAAAACGAGAAAATATTGGCTCTGGAAAGTGAGCGAGGTCCCAGTCAAAGAATGGCAACTTAAATTGACAGAATATGCACAACTTGCAGACTTAACATATAGAATAAGAGAACAAGAAGAACATACGTTTAAAGAAGATTGGAAAACGTTTATTGAATATATGAAAAATAATTGTGTACATCTGAAAATGCTGGCAACATTAAGATAAATTCAACAGTGTAAATAAGTTTTGATGGATGCAATAATAGAATACTGAATGGTATAGTTTTTGTAAAATATGCAGGGAGTTGTGATATGTACAAAGAACCATGGAAGGAGAAGAAGGGAAGTCGTTGGTCTCTTAAGGATGTAAAATGAGTATTTTAAATTGTAAAAGAGAAAATTTGATAAAAATTATATATACAACTTGGTATCTGAAGCAGGGAATGTTACAAAAGAAACAAGGAACTTAAAACACACCCAATTGCAGGCCTGGGTGGGAGGAGCTACTTGTTTGGGGCACTATGTAGAAAGAATGGGCATCTGAAGCTATTGCGTCTGTAGAAAGACTCAGAACTGGCATGAAGAGGACAATTGTGCTGGGTTGGTGATATTTTCACAGAGACTCATACATCTGAGCCATAATGGACTTCTGACTTAGCCATAAGTAACTTCTGGGGATGAAAGTCATTCTGACACGACGCTTTAAATCAAAATAGAAAGGAGAGACACATTTATATTTTCGTGTCAGATTACAGCTGGATTAAGTCACCAGGTCACTCGTGCCTGGAGCCCACACTTCAAATCTTTCATATCTAAAATTCAGCCAGCAGGGAAAGCTGCTTCCATCTGAGTACCTTTGATGTTCTGAACATTAATCTTTGGAGAACACTGCAAAACACGGTTTCTGCAAACAAAACTAACTCCTTTGCTCACACAACTTTGATGGCATGCTTTGGAACTGAGCATTTAAGGTCTGCACTTATTAAGAAATTCTCCTTCATTTCTGATATTGGTCAAATCAGGCTGTAATCCTTTACCCAAACCTGCGGGTAAAACCCAGTGGATCTTATTTCTAAGAAGACATTTTGTTTTGTTTTCTCGCAAAATTGCTTGCCTGTGCTAGGTTATTAGCATTCTAGCAATCACGGTGAAAATGTATTCTGCCAAGTTGCCAAGTTATGCGGAGATTATTTTTACAACAGCAAGAAGCGTCAAAATAAGCATCACTTCATCGTCACCACGGAGCACTGATTGAAAGTATCACTTTAGGTGAGAAATCACAGGCCTAGCTCATTATCAGCTGGAGATGCGCATTAGCAGTATTGTTTCACATTAAAGCAATCTAGACAAAATAACAATGCATGTGACATGGCTGTAATTAAATCATACTCCAGGGTAGAGATAATAGCAAATTATAAAATGGCTTGGAAAAGTGGCAACAATTACTCTTGGGGGGTCCTTCTTTATGAGAGTTTATAGACTTTTAAGACTTGGCAGAAAAGTCTCAGTTTGAAATAACTGTGAAAGATCAAAGCAAACAAAGGATCTGACTCATTAGGCAGTTTTAGTCTTATCTGCCATAGATCTCTTTGTCAGAGTTACTACACTTGCAGCCTTAATCCTTTTCTGATGAAACCAGAGGATTTTATTTTTTTTGAAGACATAAATCACGACATTATCCTTAGACCCCCACATGCAAGAAGTCATTCAATTACATACATCCAATTTGCATTTACAGTTAATTAATTTTGGTGAGTGAGCTGCAATTCAGAACACCAAAAAGAAACGCTTTGCCTCCTTCCACGCCCACCGAAAGTTCCAGGTCCCACCCACCGCTGCTGCCACTGCTGCTGCCACAAAGGTGGGAAAGCAGTGCGTTTGCGCAACAACCAGGTGCCTGGGCCCTGGGTGCTTCCAAAGTCTTGCCCTGTTGCAGGGCCGGGAAGCACAAGGGAATAAAAGAATGGGCACTTGCGTTTCCACCTAATCAGCCTTTTCTTAGGAACTGGGTGTCAGGGATGCGGGAGGGAATAGTAGAATTGTAGAGCTGGAACGCAGCTCTAAGGGAAGCAGGTGGCGCTGTGGGTTAAACCACAGAGCCTAGAGCTTGCCGATCAGAAGGTTGGCAGTTCAAATCCTTGTGATGGGGTGAGCTTCCGTTGCTCGGTCCCAGCTCCTGCCAACCTAGCAGTTCGAAAGCACACCAGTGCAAGTAGATAAATAGGTACCACTCCAGCGGGAAGGTAAACGGCATTTCCATGCGCTGCTCTGGTTCGCCAGAAGCGGCTTAGTCATGCTGGCCACATGACCCGGAAGCTGTACGCCGGCTCCCTCAGCCAGTAAAGCGAGATGAGCGCCACATCCCCAGAGTCGTCCGCGACTGGGCCTAACGGTCAGGGGTCCCTTTACCTTTAGAGCTGGAAGGGACCAGAAGGACCATCGCAAGATTGGGGAGGGAAAGGTGCTGGTACTGCATACTATTGAGTACCGCCAGGAAAAAAAAGCACTTGTGCATATGATGGCAGACTTAGTCACTGCTAACGCATCCCATTGACTTAAGTGGGACAGTCATATCCAAATTTTTGCTAGACTGTGCCCAGAGTATTTATCGCTTTACAAATGTGATAAAGCGGGAGCAGGGAGATTATGTCAGGCGACTCACTTACAGACTGATGTATCAATATCGTTCCGTGGGATTTCTTCACCGGCAACTTAAATTAATCTATATCCGAGGAAGACTTTACAGGTTACCTTGGCTCTGCCATTTCATTGTGGGAAATTAAGCCTACCTAATAACACTTTCATAAGAGAGGGCAATGAATAAAGGCTTGTGCTGAAAGGGAAGGGAAGGAAAGGCTCGGGAGAAAAGAGAAAAACTTGCAAGTAATAAAAAATTCCATACCGCATTGCTTCGAAAATATGAGAAAACAATTCAGTGCTTGTTCTTCGTAGGCTCTTCTCCGGAGACAAGCTTTTTGTAAATTACACTGTTCGGATGATATAAAAGTATTTCATGTAGCGGTAAGCTGGCAGCCATGCAAGAGCTGGCTTATTAATATTGCATGGTGCAAGGATAATTTAAGAAGCAAGTGCATTGTTGTGTAGCTTTAACGCTGTGTCACTTGCTAGCGCCTGTGACAAGTACTGAAACATACCGTGATACGGGAACAGCTGGCTCCGTCTTGCTAGGGTCAACAAAGAGACCTGTGCAACTTCAGGTCTTGTGGGCTCATATGTGTTGGCTCCCCATGTCACACTAAACTATGGCTTAGCAGTACATCTGAACAGGGCCTCAGTGCTACTATCAGGCTGCTGCCAGTGACTCCCGGACTCTTACCCAGGAAGGTACAAAGACAAAGACTGTCCGCTTTTTAGTCAGTATTTACAAACAGAGGCTAGAGAACCCAGCCTCTTGGATAATGGCATTTTCCTGTCTCTCCCACTCCCTTATTCGTCATTCTCATCGTCTCTCCTACAGGTGCCGCTGAGTGCCCTTAGCCTTTGAGCTCTTTGCTCTCCTACTTCCTTTCTTTTTAAAAATATTTTTAATTAATTTTTTTCAACAAATATAACAAAAATAAACAACCACAACAAACCAGAAGCCCTAGCAATGTGGCCCAATGGAGTGAAAATCCAAAGACTTTGATTCCACTTTGAGCCAGAAACTCTGTGCCACTTCCAGTTTTATATTGAAATAGAACCTGCTGGGAGCCAGTGTGGTGTAGTGGTTAAGAGTGGTAGTCTCGTAATCTGGGGAACCGGGTTCGCATCTCCGCTCCTCCACATGCAGCTGCTGGGTGACCTTGGGCCAGTCACACTTCTTTGAAGTCTCTCAGCCCCACTCACCTCACAGAGTGTTTGCTGTGGGGGAGGAAGGGAAAGGAGAATGTTAGCCGCTTTGAGACTCCTTAAAGGGAGTGAAAGGCGGGATATCAAATCCAAACTCTTCTTCTCTTCTTCTTCTTTAGCAGATAGCCCTTTCAGACAGGCAAACACCACACGACACCTCAGCAGCCTCTTGTGCCATTAGCAAGCAGTGATGAAAGGGAGATTTGAGAAGACAGTTGTGGAGGCAAATGCAGCCGACATACATGTGTTGCCACCCAGCTGCCAAAGAGAGAGATTCGGCTGGTTTGCAATGTCCAAAACCATGATGATTACTTAATAATCCATCTCTTCGCTATTTCATTTCTTTTTTGACCTCAGCCCTTTCTAAATTCTCTGCTTGGGACACACACACAGTGGTACCTCAGGTTACAAACTCCACTAACCCAGAAGTAGTACCTTGGGTTGTAAACTTTGCCCCAGGATGAGAATGGAAATCACGCCACGGCAGCACAGCGGCAGCAGGAGGCCCCATTAGTGAAAGCGCGCCTCAGGTTAAAGAACGGTTTCGGGTTAAGAACGGACCTCCAGAATGAATTAAGTTCGGAACCCGAGGAACCACTGTTTATATGGTAAAGGTAAAGGTACCCCTGCCCGTACGGGCCAGTCTTGCCAGACTCTAGGGTTGTGCGCTCATCTCACTCTAGAGGCTGGGAGCCAGCACTGTCTGCAGACATGTCCGGGTCACGTGGCCAGCGTAACAAGCTGCATCTGGCGAGCCAGCACAGCACACGGAACGCCGTTTACCTTCCCGCTGGTAAGCGGTCCCTATTTATCTACTTGCACCCGGAGGTGCTTTCGAACTGCTAGGTTGGCAGGCGCTGGGACCGAACGACGGGAGCGCACCCCGCCGCGGGGATTCGAACCGCCAACCATGTGATCGGCAAGTCCTAGGTGCTGAGGTTTTACCCACAGCGCCACCTGCGTCCCTGTTTATATGGTAGCTGGGATCAAATACTGGAGACAATCAAATACTCCCTGGAGACGACAGGCATGTTTCCCCTAACTTTCGTTATCTTGCTCAAATTCAGCAGAACCAAACGAACATTTCCCCCCAACATGCCGCAGTTCCAATGAGGCAATTTATCAACTGCTTGGGACTCTCTCACAATCGCCCAATCCTGAATTTCATAGCTATCTGTGGTGTCAGAAGCTGCTAATGGCCCATAAAATTTAGCAACTTCTCCATAAGCTGTTGGTTAATGAAAAATCGGTTAAATTGTTCACAGATCACTTGCAGCAGTGCCCTTTTGATTTGTTCTAGCATTGCCTTGGCAAAGGTTACATTAACTGAGAAGGAGGAGGAAAGAATATAGACAGGGTGGGAGAGGTTCTTTGCCCTCAAGAGATGCTTAGATTATCATTATTATTTTATTTCTCGTGGATGCTCTGCCTGGCTCTGAGTGTAACCGGGGCAAACCACCAAAATGTTGGAAATACAAGGGAAAAAACACAAGAATTTTGTTTGCATTTCCTTGTACAGACAGTATGGTGGCTCTCAAACATCTTTTTTCCCCAAGGTAAACCAAACACAACCACTATCCTGTGCTGGAAAAACAAAGCATTTTCTTTAGTCCTGATAGCCATGTAAGATTGCAATGAAAGCTAAAAGTCTCCAATAGAAATGAAGTGTCAACAAGCTACCTCATTTGCAAAGGATGCTGGCTCTAATTCAAGGGAGGATGGGGCGGAAAGCGGAGGCCCACAGTAGGTGGCGCTACAGCCAAGGTTGGGCAGAACCATCTCATTCTTGTTCTGTCCCCGTTCTCATCCCTCCTGAGTTCTACAGAGGACTGAGCTTGGCAGGGCAGTGTCTCACTGCTCTAATGAGCATAATTCCCTTATACTGGGGCAGGAGACTGAAAACAATGCCAATATACCTCTGGCAACCAATGCGCTCCTTTGGTTTCAGATAGTACAGTGGGTCTTAACCTCGGGTTAAGAACTTAATTCGTTCCGGAGGTCCTTTCTTAACCTGAAACTTTTCTTAACCTGAAGGACCACTTTAGCTAATGCGGCCTCCTGCTGCTGCCGTGCCACCACCACACGATTTCTGTTCTCATCCTGAAGCAAAGTTCTTAATCCAAGGTACTATTTCTGGGTTAGCAGAGTCTGTAACCTGAAGCCTCTGTAACCTGAAGCATGTGTAACCCAAGGTACCACTGTGCATGGGTCGATGGGTCTAAAAAGCCTGGGACACAAATTTTCACAGCCCTCTATGGTGGCCGGTTTACCAGAAATAATGTCTTTAGCATTAACCCACACACAAAAAGATGTCGTATAAAAATTTCTCAACTACATAAATGTCATTATCACCAATAGTCTATTTCTTCTTTAGCTAAGGAACCCGTTTTATTTTGCTTTCCAGATGAGCATCTTAGTGCCTCATAGACATGGTGCTTAGGTGTGTTCATGCTGCTTTGGGAAAAGCCAGGACAGAAAATGGTTGTGCGTGATTAGATTGATCACTATGGAAACTAAACGAGACCCAACCATTATGATGCAATAGCTGTTGTTGTTGTGAAGTGTGTGTAGCCTTCTCCACTTTTTCCTTGCAGGTGGCCATGATGCAAGTTGTAGCCTATCATCTAGCGACATTTAGAAAGGCACAGATCAGCTACCCCTGCTAAAATGGTCAGCAACAGCCCTTGGAATAGGGCATCAAAACAGACCATCAATGGAGAGGGCAGTTGATTAAGCTATTTTTAAGACTGCTCTTCTAAGCACACTGGAGAGACCCTGAGACTTTGTAAACATGCTTAGAATCACACTGCACATGTCTCTCCTATATATTGACTCAAATACAGACAGCTAACTTCATCACTTCCCAGCCCTTAGGCCCTGGTTGCACTCACACAAAATTATATAAATTCAGAAACGCTGGCCTTCTCCTCATTTATTTCCCTACTGTAGCTGAGCAACGATATTTATTTCACTTTTCTGAAGAGCACGGCACATACAGCGCCTTAGGCATCTTTACTCTGATTTGAGAAAGGCCACAGTAGAAAACCATTTTATGTGAATCTTGGCTGTTGGAAAGTAAGACACTGTTTAGCTGGTAAAGTGCGGCAGAACTTGTTAAATTGTGGTGCAGTTGCCCTGGCAGCCCCTGTCATGGCCTTGAGGAGGTTTTGCCTTTTTGCAAATTAGTCAGTGACCAACAATAGGTGAAGATCGGCCACAACTTTATTGACTAAAGGTAAAGTACCTTCACAATCAAATCCAGTCATGAACAACTCTGGGGTTGCGGCGCTCATCTCACTTTACTGGCCGAGGGAGCCGACATTTGTCTGCATACAGGTTTTCCGGGTCATGTGGCCAGCATGACTAAGCCGCTTCTGGCGACACCAGAGCAGTGCATGGAAATGCCATTTACCTTCCCGCCGGAGTGGTACCTATTTATCTACTTGCACTTTGACGTGCTTTCAAACTGCTAGGTTGGCAGGAGCTGGGACCGAACAACGGGAGCTCACCCAGTCCCAGGGATTCGAACTGCCGACCATCCCATCAGCAAGCCCAAGGCTCAGTGGTTTACACCACAGTGCCACCCGCCTCAATAAACCCAACATGACAATGGGTTAGGATTTGTTGGCCAAAAGGACTTCCAACCTGAAATCTAACCATCACCCCTGTGTGCCTATCCTGCGTTGATGACCCACCATGGTGCAAAACCATGCAGCTGGGACTAATGGCAACTTGTGATGGCTACTGGTCAGCCTGCCCCACTCAAGCTAGAACCAGTGACTGTTCACCTCTCATGGCCCCTTAAGGGGGTGTCTCTTTATACATATAACCCTACCTGATGCAATTTCAGCCAAGTTGTGACGATGAGACACCTAACAATTCCACATGCAGATATCCCCGACCCCCTCAGCCACTTAGAACCTGTTAAAAAGAGTATGGCCGGCAGTTCTAATCCCATGAGTCATCTTATTCCTATTTTACATATGGCAAATTGAGGCTGAGTGATTCTGACTCTCTAGCACCAACAGGGGTCAAATACGTGCATTATCTATCTTCATACTCTTCAAGATGATGGGATGTGGCGACCCATGGCTTTTGCGAGAATCAAGGGTGTTTATAGAGATATTTGTCTAATATAAACCCACTTGGAACGAAGAGTTTTCAGCTTTGGATGCTGAGAAAGACTTCCAAGTCCACAGCTGGGTAACACCAACAAAAAATATATATCTCAAAAATGGGGAAAGTTTTCAAAGAGGGGGTTGAAACATTAGGCTATATGTTGTAATCATGTGGTCAATGTGTAGACTTGGGTCCAAAATGGAGTTTGCAGGTAAAACGAATCCCTTCCAGGTGCTATAGACTGCACATCTGGGATTCGGAGATGAAGAAGCAATGGCTCCTTTCCCCATTCCCCGTTGTTGAGAAATCAAAGTCTGGCTTGTAATCCAGCTCTGTCCCATGCCTAGGCAGACAGAGCAAAAGTAAAGGAAAATATGGTGGTTTTCAATTTAGGGGAGATTTGTGGATAGTATTCTAGGTAGAAAAGAGTCAGATTGTGTAATATTACCTAGGGATTGTCTTTGTCCATGGAGTTTTCTTGGCAGGGATACTGGAGTGGCTTGCCGGTTCCTGCTCCAGGTGGATCACGTTTGGTCAAAACTCTCCACTATGACCTGTTCATCTTGGGTGCCCTGCTCGGCATAGTTCATAGCTTCTCTGAGTTCTTCAAGCCCCTTCGCCACGGCAAGGCAGTGATCCATGAATGAAGATGTATGGAAGTGAGAGCTGGACCATAAAGAAGGCTGATCGCCGAAGAATTGACGCTTTTGAATTATGGTGCTGGAGGAAACTCTTGAGAGTCCCATGGACTGCAAGAAGATCAAACGCATCCATTCTGAAGGAAATCAGCCCTGAGTGCTCACTGGAAGGACAGATCGTGAAGCTGAGGCTCCAATACTTTGGCCACCTCATGAGAAGAGAAGACTCCCTGGAAAAGACCCTGATGTTGGGAAAGATGGAGGGCACAAGGAGAAGGGGACGACAGAGGACGAGATGGTTAGACAGTGTTCTCGAAGCTACAAACATGAATCTGACCAAACTGCGGGTAGCAGTGGAAGACAGGAGTGCCTGGCGTGCTCTGGTCCATGGGGTCACGAAGAGTCGGACACGACTGAACGACTAAACAACAACAACAACCTAGGGATTGCAGGTGTCTCCCTCAGAGTGCAACCATTTTCAGGTGGCCAGAGATATTCTGCCTCTGGTTGCAGATTCTGGTCTAAATGGCTATTTTTGGTATTCTTCAAGACACTCCACTCTTCCTTGATGCAGGTGCATTTAGTTAAAATACTGGACTCATGGGAGTCACCCAAGGTCACAAACTGAGAACAAGTAAGAAAAGAAGACTGGAGCCCACCAAAGACCAAATCACTCAACTGACCCAGCAGTCAATATCCATTTTACAGAAGGTAACCTACCAATCAATAAATATTTATTGTTTGGGAGTACAAAAGAAAAAGTGTTTGAAACAAAGACATAAAACATGAGTAACAGACTTGGCCAGTTCTCGTTTAAAGTAAGAGTAATAGCTAAATAAAACCTTAGTAGAAACTTTCAGTGATCGCTCTTGAGGATATACGCTAATAAGGTAAAGGTAAAGGACCCCTGGACAGATTAAGTCCAGTCAAAGGCGACTATGAGGTTGTGGCGCTCATCTCGCTTTCAGGCTGAGGGAGCCAGTGTTTGTCCGCAGACAGCTTTCCGGGTCATGTGGCCAGCATGACTAAACTGCTTCAGGTGCAACGGGACACTGTGACAGCACGGAAATGCTGTTTAACTTCCTGCTGCAGTGGTGCCTATTTATCTACTTGCACTGGAGTGCTTTTGAACTGCTATGTTGGCAGGCGCTGGGACAGAGCAACGGGAGCTCACCACCATCGCACAGATTCGAACCGCCGACCTTCCGATCGGCAAGCCCAAGAGGCTCTGTGGTTTAGACCACAGTGCCACCCACTCCAGTATGCTAATGAGGCCGTGTGACAAGTGCCAAGGGAAACAGGCATCCAGACTTGACCGCTGCAGAGTGCTGAATGAGGGGCTACCCATTGAGAAAAGTCGAACAACCAGCATCTCCATTTCACTACAGTCAATGTTGGGGGCAGAGGTGATTTGGAGCAGCGAAGCAGGAAATTGGCAAGGCTGTGTAATCTTTGTCCCTCTGAAATTCTCCCCCTGGCTGTAGGATGTGTCTGGAAGGATAAAGATAAAGTATAAAGGGCGGGGCATCTCATGAATTCCTGTGTACCATCATCATCATCACCACCACCACCTATTTATTTGTATGCCACTTTTCCAACAAATTGTGCCCCAAGTGGCTCACAAAATCTCGTGTGATCAATTAAGTACAATGGTTAAAAAAAATGCATATTAGAAACAATTAGAAATAATAACATTGAACAATAAAAAACCAAAAATAATCCGTGCACATTTTATTTGAATGCGTAATTCAGTTCCGCACTGTCCCCAGCTGCCCTCAATGTTCGAGAAGCTGTATATGAGACATGGTTGTTGTGTTCTGGTGAAATATCCCAGTTTGGAAAGAGCACAAACTTGCAGCCTAAAGAAAATAAACAGCACTGATGTCACAAGAAACAAAAACTTGGATCAGTACATTTGCTAAAGGGAGGAACTGGTGCTGTTTTGCATTGCAGGTGTAAGATGTAGCTAAGCAATAAGACACTTTTAAAAAACCTGAACGTCATTGTTACAGGTAAGCAGGGAGTTATTTCCAGTATTTTGGTTGAACGCTGTTTTTGCCTTTAAAAAAAGAACCACACCACCAGAAAATGAGAACTGCTGTGCATCAGATATGGTTATTTTTCTTCAGGACTACAAAACTGTGAATATAGCTCCACTTACTGGCAAAAATCAGGAGGGGAAAATGTAACATCAGAAAGCCACGTCTTCCTTTAATTAAGATTTCTTCACCATGTTTGGCTTTGGTACAGCATATTACTGGTAAAGTGGTACCTCGGGTTACAGACGCTTCAGGTTACCTACGCTTCAGGTTACAGACTCCGCTAACCCAGAAATAGTACCTCAGGTTAAGAACTTTACCTCAGGATGAGAACAAAAATCGCACGGCGGCAGCGGGAGGCCCCATTAGCTACTCCACTGGTTAAGAACAGTTTCAGGTTAAGAACAGACCGCCATAATGAATTAAGTTCTTAACAACTTTTGTTTCAAGTATCTTTTGATTCGTGAAAATATATAATTAAAATTATTCCAGGAATCACAGATAAATCCTCCTGCCTGACTGCCGGGATCCGATTGCTACAGAGATAGGAAGTCTAGGACAACCTGAAGATATGCCAATGTAGGAAATTCATGCCAGTTTGGCACCACCATTCTGCCAATGTCACCATGTGCAGGGGGTGGGAGAGAGATACAATTTGGTTTTCATTTTAATGAGACGCTACCTGATTTGCAAGGGACGGGGGTGGCGCTGTGGGTTAAACCACAGAGCATAGGGCTTGCCGATCAGAAGGTCGGCAGTTCGAATCCCCGTGACGGGGTGAGCTCCCGTTGCTCGGTCCCTGCTCCTGCCAACCTAGCAGTTCGAAAGCACATCAAAGTGCAAGTAGATAAATAGGTACCACTCCGGCGGGAAGGTAAACGGCGTTTCCGTGTGCTGCTCTGGTTCGCCAGAAGCGGCTTAGTCATGCTAGCCACATGACCCGGAAGCTGTATGCCGGCTCCCTCTGCCAATAAAGCGAGATGAGCGCCGCAACCCCAGAGTCGGCCACGACTGGACCTAATGGTCAGGGGTCCCTTTACCTTTACCTGATTTGCACCAGTGGCGTAGCTAGCCGCTCGGGTGCCCAGTGTGGCACAAGTGTCCTGCAGCCGGGGGCAGGGCATGCTGCATGAAGCATCTCCACCGCCTCCCACTCAGCTGTACGGCAGCTGAGGGAAAGGAGGTGGGCAGCTGCAAGCCCCACGCTGCCGTTTCTCTGAGACAGAGATTGGGGGGGCAGTGCCCTCTTTGCCCCAAAGGACCAGCTTCCACTGTTAGCGCCCAACACAAAGCTGGGCAGCAGCATCCATCAGGTGCTAATTCAGAAGGACATAAGAAGAGTGCTGGATCAGAACAAAGACTACGTATCCCATCATCCTGCTCCCATGGTGGCCAATCAGTTGCCTCTGGGAAGCTCCAAAGCAGATCAGGAGTGCAAAACCACTTGCCTGCCGTTTGCCTCCCAGAAGCTGGTATTCAGCAGCATAGCACCTCTGATAATTGAGATTTTTTCTTTTCTTTTTAAGGACTATATATCGGAACAATCTAAGCCCCGCTCCCCCGAACGCACATCTAGAATACAAGTTTTCAGGAGCTGTTACTGTCTGGAAATTGAAAATGAAGTTTTGCCTTCAGGGAAACTTTTGACAGCACGCTGTCAAAGACACATCCCTACTAGGGCGATCTCTTGGCTACAGTGGAGTAGACGGTGGGATGTTGGGATTTTATCAGGACGCAAAGGCAAATATGTGCCTTATGAAATGGAAATAGGAGGCTCCTATTTCAAATGTCAGTCCCAAGGTTTCCGCTGTAAGCATTTAATAAGGTGAATGCTAATTAAATTAGGGGGACTTAGTCTGTGGCACTTGTCTGGTTTAATATAGTCACGTTTTCCCCTGTGCGCTGTTTTCTTCTGTGCTCAGCATTAATAAAGGTGTAGGAGCCCACTGAATCCTACCTTCCCATGCAAAATCTTGCAGCTGATCTTTCCCTGTTGCTTCCCACTTGCTGAGAGCTGTAGGGAAGCTGCTTGGCTCAGTGCTGCCTACCCTCACTGCCAGTGGCCCATGGATAGATTAAGTCCAGTCAAAGGTGACTATGGGGTTGCGGCGCTCATCTCGCTTTCAGGCCAAGGGAGCCGGCATTCATCCGCAGAGAGTTTTCTGGGTCATCTGGCCAGCATGACTAAACATCTTCTGGTGCAACGGGACACCGTGACGGAAACCAGAGCGCGAAGAAACGCTGTTTACCTTCCTGTCGTAGCAGTACCTATTTATCTACTTGCATTGGTGTGCTTTGGAACTGCTAGGTTGGCAGGAGCAGGGACACAGCAACAGGAGCTCACTCCGTCTCGGGGATTCGAACTGCCGACTTTCCAATCATCAAGCTCAAGAGGCTCAGTGGTTTAGACCACAGCACCATCCGCGTCCCTCTTCCCCAGGTCTACATGGATACGCCAGGGGTTGAAAAAGGGACTTTTTTGCACACAAAGTGTATGCTCCATCACTGAGCTGCATGACCATTTTGAGCTCCTAGATGTGTCAAGGGCAAGGACTTGATTGCTGCCCAGGGCTTTTTGCTTGTTTGTTTCTTCGATGTCCATACTTATTATTTATCATTCATCACTCATTGCCCCTATCTGGGATATCACTGGTGTCCATATTTGTGATTCTCTGGCTAAATGTTAGCAATCTTATTTTTTAAAAAATATTTCTTCTTAGAGAGTTGTTTATCTTTAAACTGGACAGCCCTTCAAATAGAGAACATCTATGTCTGTAAAGCAGGGCATATTTTGGCCACCCCACATTCCTGGGAGAGTAAGGCCTGATTTGGATCGGGCCCAAGGCCCGTCTTGTCCAGCATTCTGTTCTCACAGTAGCCAACTACATGCCCATGGGAAGCCACAACACAGGACCTACAAGTGCCACAATACCCTCCTGATTTATGATTAGCATGCGTGTAAAGCAAGATGAGCGCCACAACCCCAGAGTCATCCGCGACTGGACTTAACTGTCAGAGGTCCTTTACCTTTAAGATCCCCTTGCCCACATCACTTGGGAAGACAAGTGAACTAATGGCAGTGTACTGGAAGAAGCAAAGATCACCAGTGTCAAAGCAATGATTCTTCAACATCAACTTTGTTGGGCTGATTGTGCGGGTGCCTGATTATTGTCTTCCAAAGCAACTACTCTATTCCAAACTTAAAAATGGAAAGAGTAATGCTGGTGGTCAACAAAAGAGGTTTAAAGACTCTCTCAAGGCAAATCTTAAAAAAAATGTAATAAACACCGGCAATTGTGAAACACTGTCCTGCGAGCGCTCCAATTGGAGAACAGCCTTTACCAAAGGTGCCATGGGCTTTGAAGACACTCGAATTCAGGACAAAAGGGAGAAACGTGCTAGGAGGAAGGCACCCTTGGCAAACCCTCACCGTGATCAACTCTTGCCTGGGAACCTATGTCCCCACTGTGGAAGGACGTGTGGATCCAGAATTGGCCTCCACAGTCTTCTACGGACACGCTGTTAAAACCGTGCTTTTGGAAGACAATCTTACTCAGCTACGAGTGATCGCCGAAGAAGAAGAGAAGAAGCTCCCCTTGCTCGTGTTCTGTCAACTCACAGGGGCTCCAGGGCCAGAACACAGCCACTTCCCTCTCCACATACTGAGAATATGTTTATGCAGAAGAAGTTCTTGTAAGCAGATCTTTTAAACAGAATGGAAGCTGAGCGTTGGCAAATTCCAGCAAGCATCATGGTAACAGCGCCATATTTTCGTCTCACAACAGGAACAAGTGTCTGCATGATTTGCATTCTTGATTTAGATTCGCCGTTTGAGAAAGTGAGTAGCTACAGCTGTAGCTGACGGAGGACAACCAATGTCAAGCCCCAATTTCCAGGCAAACTCTTAATCGGCGGTTTTGTTACATGGGACTCAAAGAGTTCCTTTAACTTGTGAAGGGACACTTGTGAAGGAAAGGCACAGTCGCCAAGCTCTGAAAGCAACATTACGTTTGCTAAAAATGCAGAGAAGTGCTAATTGTCGCTAAGGAGGGATGTGAAACAGATTACAACAATGGAATCATTCTATAGGCTGAACACAATCAGAAGAAAATGCCCCCAGGAAGACACATCATTAAGATTCCATCCCTGGAAGCCTGTCACATTAAACTGCCACATTGCTGAAAAATGACAACTAATGAGTCATTTGGAAATAACAACAAATACCAATGTCACAGTAAACTGAGAAGAGAGAAAGGAGATTGTGAACATCTTGCTTGAGAATCACAGATATGGCCATAAGTGCTATTCCAGAAAGGGACATGGAGTTGTATACATTTGAAGGCTTATTTTGAGGAAGGCCAACAGCTCGAAGTTTTTCGCTCAGTACATGGAGAGCCAGTGCGATGTATTGATGAAAATGTTGACCTAGTCTATGTGAAACCTTACTCACTGACCTTAGTCCAATCTAACCTGCCTTATAGGAGTGTTGTGAAGGTAGATGGAGATGCTCCATATGCCATCATGAGGTCTTCATAGGAAAAGTGGGGTAGAATTTAATTAGTTAACAAAATAACCCATGAATGTCCCAGACAGATATTGTATTGTACGGTCCTGTTTTCCTGTCTGCTGAATGAAACCCTTCAGCAGCACCCAACACAGGGAAAATTATGGGCATTGGACATGGAATCAGGCCAATGGTTGCTTCCCTTGCTGGCACCAACTCGCCCTTTCTTATTACACCGCTCCCCGAATGCCTTGCTCCCATGGTGTCAAAACAGCCACCTAAATGGGCAAAATAACCCCTGGATTTTTTTAAAAAAATGTATTATTATTAAAGATTTTCTTGATTTACAAAGGTATGTGCAATGTCTCTCTCTCGTATTCCCCCCCCCCCATGTAACTTTTTTTTACAAATCAGTTTCATTTGTTGAGACATTAGGAAGAAAACGGGGTGGAGGAGGGAAAGTTGCGTGGAGCTGGGTGGCGATGTTTCTATTTTAGTTAATATATGTGGTTAGCCATATTGATTTGTATGCTGTTGGTGGATTTTTGTCATTGTCTTGTTGGGCTGTGTATGTGATAAAGGGGAGCCATACCGGGGTGAAGGCGTCTTCTGTTTGTCCCCGTGTCAGTTTCAGTTTATTGGTTAATTTTTCTAGTAAGGCTGTTTCCCATACTATTTGGCACCATTGGTCCATGCTTACTCCTGACAGGTCTCTCCAGTGTCTGGTTATGATGTTTCTAGCTGCTCAAAGTAGGTGGGTTATGAGTTCTTTGTGGTGTAAGTGGGCATTGTTGTCTTGAAAGATGTTTAGTAGGGCCAGTTCTGGGGTGATTTCTAATACTTGCTTGGTTATTTTACATATTTCTCATATGGCTGTTGTCCAGAATAATTGGATTTTGGGGCACTCCCACCACATGTGGAGGTATGTGCCTGTGGAGTTGCACCCTCTCCAGCATTTTGGTGGGCGTATTAGCACTAGTTTTCTTGGTGTTAGGAATTTTTTTGCCTGCAATTTCACATGTTTCTTATGGACACCTCTTTCATATTGATTGTCAACAACACTGCCATTTTTTGATAAAAAACAGTATATAAGAATAACAAACAAACAAACAAACAAACAAACAAACAAAGGCAATAAAATTTACCTATTTTACCCACCTGCAGAACTGTAAACACTTCCCTTGTGGAAGAACCACTGCAGCTATTACTCTGATATTTGGCAGGCTTCATCCCCGCGGAGGGATCTACCATGCCTGCAAATTTCAGCCAGTCCTGCCTGCCCATTTATTTATTTTTTAAAAGAAGTCTTGGGTTCTGCTTTTAAAATAAATAAATAAATAAATAAAACTAAATTAAAAAGCAAAAAAGCTCCTAGACGTGTTTGCCTATAATTTGGCAGGCTTTATCAACTCCAGAGAAACTATTATGCCTGCAAATTTCATCCGCATCTAGCAAATGGGGGAAAAAAGTTACAGAAAAAGTTTGATTTCCCAGATTCAAATGGAACAAAAACAAAGCCTCATTTCTCCTGAAGCAGACATGAACCCTGGGCCAAATCAGACAACCTGCAAAGCACCTGAGACCAAGGCAGGCCGTTTCTTGAAGTATCAAAATGAGCTCCAAACTCAGTATTGTGGTCGGTTCACACGCTTTGTTTCTACCAGCTCTCTAAATTGAATTTGTCTACATCTTATAATTCTTATGAAGATATTACTCCTCCCTGTCCCCCATCCCAAGGCAAGGAAAGAATTTTCAGCTGAAACACTCATGCTTTTTCTTTTCTTTTCTTTTCTTTTGCCTCCTTCAATTGGCTTGACTTGCTTGTTTGGTTTTTCTGGAGCTCTTTGCTCTGGAAGCAGCTTTCTGCAGCATTTCCTGTGCCACAGTGAAGTATAGGTAGGTTTGCCACCTGAAGATCCAAAATAAAGAACACATTGTGAGACCATAGAAATATTAATACAAAATGTATGTGTGTCAAAAGAGCATCGGTGGGACTTTAGCATACTGTATTGACATCATATGAAACTAAATGTGCTTTTTGCAGTTTTGGTACACCTGACAATTAAATAATTTTAAATTTTGATCATTTTTTCGAAATATTTTTTATTTGGTTTTACAAGTATAAAATTATAACAATACAATCATACACTTCCACAGATCTCTAGACTTCCCACCCACCCCCTCCATGGGTCCTATTGTTAAACCTTTCCTACTGCATCTTTTTCCAATATTCTGTGTTTTATATAACTCCATTGTCTCCATAGTACTTGCTACATTACAAGTGCTAATGTAATCTTGCTAATGTTTTCATCTGCTTACAGTGGTTTCCAAGGTAAATTATGAATTTTCCCCATTCTTTGTTAAAATCCTAGTCTTCTTGGTTCCTGAGCTTTCAGGTCAGTTTTGCCATTTCAGCATAGTCCAACAGTTTGATTTGCCATTCTTCTCTGGTAGGAACTTTATCTTCGCCACCCGGGAAGAATGGCAGATGAAGCTGATGGACTATATGGAAATGGCAGAAATGACTGGCAGAATCCGAGACCAGGGAGAAGAGTCGATGGAAGAAGATTGGAAAAAATTTAAAGTATATTTACAGAAATACTGCAAAATTAAGGAATGTTAGAGGAATACTGGAAGGAAATTATATGGTTTTAGCAGAAATGTTATAAAGAATTAAGCAAAAACTGATTGTTAATGGGCTAAAGTGGAAAGTTTAAAGTTAGACTGTGTTAAGATAAATTATAGAACAAAAAATTGAGAAAGAGGGAAAGGATTTGCTGAATTAGCTAATTTGAACTAGAATACAAAAAAGGGAGGTGTGAGGAAGTCGAGGAAACAAGTAAATGAAAGATAAAGATATGGAAATTGGATGTGTTTTTAAATGGTTTTTTTCCTTCTTTTGTTGTTTCGATGTATTGTTTTTGCTTTCTATTCTTGATGTATTGTTTGTTAATTTTTTATTGTTTTTTTTTCTTCTTATACTTTTTTCCTGTAACTATAAAACTTCTAATAAATATTATTATTATTATTTTTAAAAAGGGAACTTTATCTTCTTTCCATCTCTGGGCTAATAGCATCCAAATGGCTGTCATCACATGCATAAAAAGTCTTTTCTGCTCCCTTGTAATATCAGCACCTACAATTCCTAATAGAAATGCCTCTGGTTTGTTTGGGTTTTTTTTTACAAAAGATAATTTAATTTATTTTTTCATTTCATTATATATCATTTCCCAGAATGCTTTTATTACCTTACAAGACCACCACATATGATAAAAGGTACAAATGAACATTTATCATGCCCTCCACCACTGTGTCTGTGTGTGTGTGTGTGTGTGTGTGTGACAGAGACAACATTCATACTTAATGACTGAAAGGAACTAAAGTCTCTCTCATCTTCTCCCTTCACATTTTCCACAACAGAAGCTTCAACTAGGCCCAAGCTGCTACTTGCTAATAAAGATGTAAAACAAAGACCAGCACTTTACAACCCATTTTCCCAGTTAGTCAAGCAACCAACTTCTGGCCCTGTCCTCTGGCTGAAATATTCCATCCACAACTTACAGCCCTAAATTCAACCACTTGAGGGATGTCCCCTGATATTGATTATCAACCTAAGTTTCTCCTTTCTTCTCTACTATTAGGCAGAGTGAGGCAGACACCTGCCTTAGGTGGCTGATCTTGACAGTCACAATTGCCTCGATTTTGACAGCCACTTGGTAGTTATTTATTTTCTCGTTATTGTATATTTATAGCCAAGGAAGAGGAGACACGCTTGTGGGATTCTCTTCCTCGGATGCCAAAATGACCTGACCAGCCTTGAATGCAAGTACTTTGACTCGGAGGGGAGTCATTTGCTGTGCCGCCTCAGGCAGAAAAATGTCTTGGGCTTGCCTCAAACTGATGTTGCATGTAGAAGTGAGGGGAGAGGGGAGAATAAGTCATGAGGCTGCGAGAAAGTCAGAGAACTGCCCTTGTAAAATACCACCTCCCTCTCTGGTAAAACTGAGTCACAGCTGCACTCACGATCTTTGATGGCTTGCACCCGCTTCTGCAAACAAAAACGTTTCGGTACAAATCCTAACAGCCTTGTTTTCCGCACCAGAATGAAAAGAAAGTGAGAGGGAAATTGTTTTTATGCCTCATGGGTGTTCAGAAACCTAAGTTCCTCAGTAAATCACACTGAAGGAAAAGAGTTAGTGAAGAAGAAATTTCAGGGGGAGGAAGGCGGGGGGGGGTGAAGGAGGCTGAAAGAAGTTGACAGCAGTACAAAAGCATTATATATTCAGGATAAAAAGAGAACATGTCAGGGTAAGGGAAGAATTATCTAAGCGTATATATGTTTTATTACTCAGGGACAATATTGGGTCAGCAAACTTTTTCAGCAGGGGGTCAGTCCACTGTCCCTCAGATGGGGGGGGGGGGACTGTATATTTTTTGGGGGGGAATGAACAAATTCCTATGCCCCACAAACCCAGAGATGCATTTTAAATAAAATCACACATTCTACTCATGTAAAAAACACGCTGATTCCCAGACCATCCGCGGGCTGGATTTAGAAGGCTGGATCCAGCCCCCAGGTCTTAGTTTGCCTACCCATGGATTAAATGGTCAGCAGAGCCTAGACTTTTTAATACTCTGAGGTAGTCTTTGGCAACCCAATAGCTTATGAGATTTTGGACTATGCACAGCTTAAGCTGAGCATGTGAATGGCAGAAGCATGGATGGCATGCACAAGCCCACAGTTTATACATTTAATAAGCAGTAATTCAATAAATAATAATAATAAGTCACAGAAATGAGGCATTAAAACTATGTCACTAGCCAGTCGGCAGAAAGATTCATAACAGAAGTTCCAAAACAGTTTTCAAGGCAAAAGAATTATTTTCATCACAGGAACAAAATGCACATTCTTCATGTTAGCAAAAGGAAGCCAGGAAGATTCACCATGTGGCTTTTTGGAAGCTGGAGATGGCCCCTGATCTGAAATCTACTTCCTTCCAAAAGACAGAAGCAGAAGAACCTGAGTGAGAACCAAGACTGTAAAATGCTTCTAAAGTCCCTCCCAGAAGAATCGGGGAACTTGCTAAGGCTGCTTGCTCAGCTTAACCCTTAAAGGGTAAAGGTAAAGGGACCCCTGACCGTTAGGTCCAGTCGTGGACGACTCTGGGGTTGTGGCGCTCATCTCGCTTTATTGGCTGAGGGAGCCAGCATACAGCTTCCGGGTCATGTGGCCAGCATGACTAAGCCACTTCTGATGAACCAGAGCAGTGCACGGAAACACCGTTTACCTTCCCGCCGGAGCGGTACCTATTTATCTACTTGCACTTTGACGTGCTTTCGAACTGCTAGGTTGGCAGGAGCAGGGACCAAGCAATGGGAGCTCACCCCGTCGTGGGGATTCGAACCGCCAACCTTCTGATTGGCAAGTCCTAGGCTCTGTGGTTTAACCCACAGCGCCACTCGAGGCAGAAACAATCCCACAAAATTAGGTTAGCTTGCAGGGCCAGGTTGTAAAATGTTAAGGATCCTCAGGTGAGCAGGTTTGCAAAGTGCTCCACAAGCCCAATTCTCTCAGATAGCTTAACTACTGGTAGCATTGTTTAGGAAAGGCTCATGAATGTGCAACTGGCCAGAACCAAAGGTAAAGTCCCGAGTTTTCAAAACAGAGCAGGCAAGCAATAATAGCAGTAATACTTAGCCCTCATAGTGCTCCCTTATCCTAAGTGCTGAACTTGGTTCAAAACCAGCTGTCTTGTCATGGGAAATAGTTTCTGTTCATCTGGAACACAAATTACTGCCTGTTGCTATTACAATATTGTGGGAGGTTTTATCATCTCTCTAAAACAGTGGTTTGGCGTCTGCTTAACAGCGTGTGAGTCAACGCAGTAAAGATAAATAGCAACTAAGCCGAAATATGTATCTGAGCAGTGAAGACGAAATGGCTTTCCTCTCTCTCTCAACCCTTCCTCAATCCCACCCTAATTTATTTTCTACGTTTCTAGCAAACTGCATAATGAAGTGAGTTAAAACTCTACTTCAGGCACAGTATCAATGCTGTGTTAATCTGATTGTGGAAATAATTCTGTTACTGGCGGAATGTAATATGCTGACTGCCAAATAAAAACAAAGGATACCAAGAAGCAGAAATGTAGACCGTTGGACCTTATATCTGTGATGCAGGATTAACTGTAAACAAGGTGCATAAAGCCAGATTACATCTGAGAAAGGGAGGAAACAAATTACAGGACCATGGAGAGCTAACAGCAGTAGCTGGTTGCTGATAGCTACATATCGGCATCCTTGGAAAATACTGGTACCTATAAATAGATAGAAGGGACGCGGGTGGCACTGTGGGTTAAACCACAGAGCCTAGGACTTGCTGATCAGAAGGTCGGTGGTTTGAATCCCCGCGACGGGGTGACCTCCCGTTGCTTGGTCCCTGCTCCTGCCAACCTAGCAGTTTGAAAGCACGTCAAAGTGCAAGTAGATAAATAGGTACCGCTCCGACGGGAAGGTAAACGGTGTTTCCGTGCGCTGCTCTGGTTCGCCAGAAGCGGCTTAGTCATGCTGGCCACATGACCCGGAAGCTGTACGCCAGCTCCCTTGGCCAATAAAGCGAGATGAGCGCCGCAACCCCAGAGTCGGTCACGACTGGACCTAATGGTCAGGGGCCCCTTTACCTTTATAAAGAGATATATTAAAGAGATAAAGGAGCATGTGAGGGCAGGTAGCTGAGTCCTCAAAGATGCCATTGCCATTCTATGAGAAAGAATGAGGCATTGATGGTGAGTTCTAGCACCTCTTTTTCTCGAAAAATATCACTTTATTGAACGACATCGCAAGAGGCAGCTCCACCTGGGATTTCCAGTGATACGTTATCACTAGATGTGCGGCTACCAATAGAAAAAGAATTAAATATTTAAGCTGGATAGTAGAGTTTAGTGAAGGCAGGGCTAAGGCTGGTTTGGTGAGAGAGGTTGTTTAACAATTTTGGAGATAATATCGAAGGCACATTACTGGATCCTTATTCTTTTTCTAACTGGCGATGCTCTCACAGACCTTTCAAGCATTCCTATTTTGCAGGGACACCCCTGGATTTACAAAAGCTGTCCCAGTTTCTGATTTCGCGCCGGAATGTCCCAGTTTTCCTTAGGATGTCCCTATTTTCATTAGAGAAATGTTGGAGGGTATGGAGTTATGCAATCCTCCCCCAAGCCAACAAGATAAGTAACTATATAGCCTTTAGAAGACATCTGAAGGCAGCCCTGTATAGGGAAGTTTTTTAATGTTTAATATTTTATTGTGATTTATATATGTTGGGATACACCCAGAATGGCAATCCAGCCAGATGGCTGGGGTGTAAATAAAATTATTATTATGGAATAGGCCATCTCTATTTTCATTGGAGAAATGTTGGAGGATGTAGCCTTCAGCATTCAAAGCATGTGCTCTGAAACTGAGCTATCACCCCTCTCCAAATACTGGGAATGAAGTGTCAGTGGGTTCCCATGAGGGAACAGCGATAACAGCAAGAACCTTTATTGAACTAACACAACTAGACAACAGGGGCAAAGCAGTTGCTTATATACATTTCTGAAGGTCGAGGCCACGCCCACTCCCAACGTGATTGGCTGTCAAACTTCCAAGCTGCGAATCATGACTCAGAGTTTAAGGGCCAATGACAGTGGCCCAAATCCTGAAATGTTCTGTGAATGGATATCATGTATTGAATCAGAACACAGGGGCTCAGAATCCTTAGTCCAGACTCAAGCTCAGGCAAACACAGACCACTCAATATATGATAGAGAAGCCTTTTGGTGTGTGTTTTTTAACATTCTGTCTGGATAACAAAGCAGAATCTTCTGCCTACTGCAATTCAGGTTCTAGCTCCCTCTTTTCTCTTTGTTGTTGTTGTTGTTGTTTAGTCATTTAGTCGTGTCCGACTCTTCGTGACCCCATGAACCAGAGCATGCCAAGCACTTCTGTCTTCCACTGCCTCCCGCAGTTTAGTCAAACTCATGCTGGTAGCTTCGAGAACACTGTCCAACCATCTCGTCCTCTGTCGTCCCCTTCTCCTTGTGCCCTCCATCTTTCCCAACATCAGGGTCTTTTCAAGGGTGTCTTCTCTTCTCATGAGGTGGCCAAAGTCTTGGAGCCTCAGCTTCAGGATCTGTCCTTCCAGTGAGCACTCAGGGCTGATTACCTTCAGAATGTATAGGTTTGATCTTCTTGCAGTCCATGGGACTCTCAAGAGTCTCATCCAGCACCATAATTTAAAAGCATCAATTCTTTGGCGATCAGCCTTCTTTATGGTCCAGCTCTCACTTCCATACATCACTACTGGGAAAACTATAGCTTTTACTATACGGACCTTTGTTGGCAATGTGATGTCTCTGCTTTTTAAGATGCTGTCTAGGTTTGTCCTTTCTCTAGGCCAAAGATTAAGTCATTAAGTCATTAAGACCCCAGCAACTGACACCAGGGACCTTGGACACTCCACAGCTCTTGATTTTGATGCTAGATATTGCTGCATTTGCGTTACTTTTATACAAGAGATTATAGGAGACCAGAGAGCAATAACCCATAAGTAATCTGGGCAGGATAGCTGCCCACGCTGGTGAATGTAAACGACGCAGACCTCTGGCCTGAGGGTCCACAGGAAGCACTCAAGCAAAGAAAGGTGGGATAAGGTCGGAAGATGCACGGACTTCAAATGGACCATGAAGTATTTTGAATCATGTCAGCCACAGCTGAAAGCCTGGGGGCTGTGAGGGGAGCGGAGGGGAGGTTGTTTGGCAAGAGTCAGTTCAGGTACCAGTCAAGGAAAGACAAATGAAGGAGGCCAGTTAATGCAACAGAGCTAATGTGTGCTTGTGCTACACATTTAACTCATTTTGCCCCCTTACAGCACATGAATATGTCTGTGGAACTCTTAAAATTCCCGTCGGCCATATCAGATATCTATGTACCGTATTTTTCGCTCCATAGGACGCACTTTTTCCCCTCCAAAAATGAAGGGGAAATGTGTGTGCGTCCTATGGAGCGAATGCAGGCTTTCGCTGAAGCCTGGAGAGTGAGAGGGGTCGGTGCGCATCGACCCCTCTCGCTCTCCAGGCTTCAGGATAGCCCCAGCGCCAGTCCCACAAGCTCGGGGGACAGCGGGGAGGCGGAACGCCGCCATCCCGCTGTCTCCCGATGTGGTTTGGAGGCTGACGGCGGGGAGAAGAGCGCTTCTCCCCGCTTCCAGCCCCTTAAGCTCCAGGGACAGCAGGGAGGCGCAGCGCGTCTTCCCGCTGTTCCCGGACCTGGTCTGAAGGCAGGCGGTGGGGAGAAGAGCGCTTCTCCCCGCTGCCTGCCCCGCAAGCTCCGGGGACAGCGGGGAGGCGCAGCGCGTCTTCCCGCTGTTCCCGGACCTGGTCTGAAGGGCAGGCGGTGGGGAGAAGAGCGCTTCTCCCTGCTGCCTGCCCCGCAAGCTCCGGGGACAGCGGGGAGGCGCAGCGCGTCTCTCCCACCTTGCCGGCACCCAGAAGCTTGGGGCGCGCTGAGCTCCGCACGCCCCAAGCTTCGGGATTGGCGCAGCGCTCCGCTAGCCGTGGGAGAGCCGCACGAAGCCGCGCGGCTCTCCCACAGCTAGCGGAGACCTTGCCGGCACCCAGAAGCTTGGGGCGCGCTGAGCTCCGCACACCGCAAGCTTCGGGATTGGCGCAGCGCTCCGCTAGCCGTGGGAGAGCCGCACAAAGCCGCGCGGCTCTCCCACAGCTAGCGGAGACCTTGCCGGCACCCAGAAGCTTGGGGCGCGCTGAGCTCCGCACGCCCCAAGCTTCGGGATTGGCGCAGCACTCCGCTAGCTGTGGGAAAGCCGCGCAGCTCTCCCACAGCTAGAGGAGACCTTGCCGGCACCCAGAAGCTTGGGGCGCAATGAGCTCCGCACGCCCCAAGCTTCGGGATTGGTGCAGCACTCCGCTAGCTGTGGGAAAGCCGCGCAGCTCTCCCACAGCTAGAGGAGACCTTGCCGGCACCCAGAAGCTTGGGGCGAGCTGAGCTCCGCACGCCCCAAACTTCGGGATTGGCGCAGCACTCCGCTAGCTGTGGGAAAGCCGCGCGGCTCTCCCACAGCTAGCGGAGACCTTGCCGGCACCCAGAAGCTTGGGGCGAGCTGAGCTCTGCACGCCCCAAGCTTCGGGATTGGTGCAGCGCACCTGGGGGGGAAATAAAAATTTTTTCCTTTATTTCCCCCCCAAAAAACTAGGTGCGTCCTAAGGTCCGGTGCGCCCTATGGTGCGAAAAATACGGTATTACAAGGCACAACTATCAGTTCATTTATGGAATACAGAGTAAGGCTGGATCTAGACACATCAAAGCAGCGTTTCAGTTAAACATGTTGTAAACTTTGTATAAGAAATCGGGTTAGCAAAAACGGGACTCCACAGCGCTATCTGGTGTCAAAGTGTCATAATGCATATACAACGCATGTTGTTGCTGTTTAGTCGTTTAGTCGTGCCCGACTCTTTGTGACCACATGGACCAAAGCATGCCAGGTACCCCTGTCTTCCACTGCCTCCCGCAGTTTGGTCAAACTCATGCTGGTAGCTTCGAGAACACTGTCCAACCATCTTGTCCTCTGTCGTCCCCTTCTCCTTGTGCCTTCCATCTTTCCCAACATCAGGGTCTTTTCCAGGGAGTCTTCTCTTCTCATGAGGTGGCCAAAATATTGGAGTCTAAGCTTCAGGATCTGTCCTTCCGGTGAGCACTCAGGGCTGATTTCCTTCAGAATGGATAGGTTTGATCTTCTTGCAGTCCATGGGACCCTCAAGAGTCTCCTCCAGCACCATAATTCAAAAGCATCAATTCTTCGGCGATCAGCCTTCTTTATGGTCCAGCTCTCACTTCCATACATCACTGCTGGGGAAACCATAGCTTTAACTATACAGACCTTTGTTGGCAAGGTGATGTCTCTGCTTTTTAGGATGCTGTCTAGGTTTGTCATTGCTTTTATCCCAAGAAGCAGGAATCTTTTAATTTTGTGACTGCTGTCACCATCTGCAGTGATCTGCAGCCCAAGAAAGTAAAATCTCTCACTGCCTCCATTTCTTCCCTTTCTATTTGCCAGGAGGTGATGGGACCAGTGGCCATATAAAGCGCTTTTTCTTTGCCAACATAGCTGGGTCGTAAATTAGTGTCCCATTGGGCCCACTGAGACATTTCCACCAAACTACCCCCAGTTAGCTGACACCACTGAATTCAATCCTGCAGAATGTTTCCTGCAGAGAATGCCCTGGCGAAACAGGACACTTCTCCTACCCCCATGAGTCAAGTTTGACCGGTGGTCAGAACCACCCACCTGTCAGTCCCCAACGTCATCATGATGTCACATGATTGGTTGGTGGCCCTGCCCACATGTCAAAGTTGGCCCACAGAGTAGGGACAGATCAAGATCTGGCCCTGGAATAAAGTGTGCTCATTGAAATCAGTGGGTTTAAATGTGCCAAACTCTGGTGTTCATGCAGGGTCAACCATGATTTACCTCTCAACTAGGCACTTAGGAGAAACCTCTGGGAAACGATATATAATGAACTGGAAAAAAATGTTGAAAATAACTTTTCCTAAGAAACCAGAAGATTTTCTTTTAGATATTACAGGAGTAGAGATCCCGAAGGACCAGACGAAACTATTTATGTACATGACCACTGCTGCACAGACTCTGTTAGCCTAGAAATGGAAAGATGGTACAACGCCAACCAAAGAAGAGTGGCAGACAAAATTGGTGAACTATGCTGAGATGGCAAAGCTCACAGGAAGGATTGGAAACCAGGAAGAGGAGGTCTTTAACAAAGAATGGGTAAAGTTTATAATTTATTTGAAAAACTATTGTAAACATTGGTAGGATTGACAGAAAACTTGTAGTAAAAATTTGAACTATCAATTGACAAAGGATTTGTAAGTTATGAAAGAGATGCAGAAGGGGAAATAGTTATATTTAGATCCACAATGGAGGGTGAAAAGGGATTACATGTTTATGTATTTAATTCATTTGTTTATGTAAAATAGAAAATGCAAAAATAAAATTTATTTTAAAAATATGAGTACCAGTGTGGCCAATGTTTAGAGTGCTGAATGTGGATTGAGGTGACCTGAGTGATTTCAGATATCTACTTGACAAAGAGTTCTGCAAAGCCTGATAGCTCGCTCACATATTTTGGTTAGTGTAATAAAAGTATTGTATCTACATTCGCTTTTGGGGAAAGCTTACTGGGTGAGCCTTGGCAAATCACTGTCTCTTAGCATTCTATTAAAAAGCACATTTAAAAATAATAATGCAAAGTATCAGATTCCCTGCCTAAAACTACGTTTGCAAGTGATCAGTTGCCCCAGCCAAAGCTCGCCCATTACATTAACTGTAGTACTTCTTGAGAAATTCTGTCCTTGCCGCTTAGGATGCTTAGATCTAGCAAATCCAAAAAGTGCATGTCTGGCAGGAGAAGAATCCTTGATAAAGCAGAGCTGCTGCATCTTTCTATTTTTGCATCCTTCTAGTCCCTGAGCTCTATTAACTGTCAGCTGATGGTATCTGCATTTGCAGATACCGCAACTTAAAGCAGCAGGCAGGTTGGGGGGGGGGGAGATGTTAATAAAGAGGCTAGCGCTACTTTTGCCCTGTTCTTCTGGTTTGTTTTTTTTTACCCAGGAGGCACTCAGCCTGGTCATAAGATCTCAGCCACAGTGCACAATCAAAGGAACAGAAATGCTTTTTTTCTTCCTGGTAATCTCTGCCCACAGAAAACCTCAGCACAATCACAGATCCCTATATAAAAGGGGAGCTGGCGAGGATTTCGGCACAGACTTTTCTTCCGTAAGAGATTGCCATTCATCTCTTTCTCTGCTAAAATGTGGGGCTCGAGGTAATCTCCCTGCACAACGAAGTTGCTTAAGTGAGGGATTATCCATCGGACTGAAGTCCTGCCATATAATTCCCTCTGCCGCTAGCTGTCGACCCAACTCCACCTGGCAAGGAACGTGCTAATAACAGCAGAACTATTAGACTTTGAGAGGGGAACGCCGTTCAGCAGTAAGGGGCTGTTGTTTTCCCCTACCCAAAAATCTTCCCTGCCAACCGGTTCTTAATTTCTAGATTTATCCCTTTGTCTTCCAACCCAGTTGGGTCTTCAGAGAATAAGGCATTAAAGCCATGCAAAATGGCCCATCCTTATGCCTCTGGTGCAGCCAGCCTTCCACTGTGCTGTTATGATAAGCAAAATGTCACACAGATGTGGGACAGGACTTGGGATAGCTCAGTCAGTAGACCATGAGACTGTTAATCTCAGTGTCGCGGCTTTGAGCCTCATATTGAACAAAAAGATTCCTGCATTACAGTTGGTCTAGATGGCTTCCATGGTTCATTCCAGCTGTGATTCTATGGTTCTATGGCTGCATGGCATTGGAAATGGGTCCATTTTGCCTCTAGCAGGATGCCTGCCTAGCTATAGAAGAGAACTACAGCAGTACTTCGGGTTAAGAAATTAATTCGTTCTGGAGGTCCGTTTTTAACCTGAAACTGTTCTTAACCTGAAGCACCACTTTAGCTAATGGGGCCTCCTGCTGCCGCCGCACCGCCGCCGCAAGATTTCTCTTCTCATCCTGAAGCAAATTTCTTAACCCGAGGTAATAATTCTGGGTTAGTGGAGTCTGTAACCTGAAGCATATGTAACCCGAGGTACCACTGTAAATGTTATTCAGGTGTATGCTTACACCTACACAGGGAGCTAGACAAAATCTAGTCCTTCAACAGCGGTGCTTAGTTTATAATCAGTGCGCCTTCTTCATCTATGCTGCCCCTGTGTTACTTAGCCATGGATTTCATATCCATTGTTTTGGGGTTCAGTTCTCCATTTTATCTATGTTCTGAAGCTTGGAATCAACTCCTAGGGGCCAAGGTCCCATCGCCCCCAACCCAAATAAAATATTTGAGGGGGCAGAGAGAGATTGAGCACATAAGTCTGTGCATGCATTGGCTTCACCCACTGCCATTATATTCCTCCCCTAAGGGGATGCAAAGCCTTCCAAAAAACAATAACAACAACAACAATAACAACAATAACAATAATAACAATAATTTATTTGTACCCTATCCATCTGGTTGGGTTTCCCTAGGTGGCTTTCAACAAAGATTAATAATACATTAAAACATCAGTCATTAAAAACTTCCCTAAACAGGGCTGCCTTCAGATGTCTTCTAAACGTCAGATAGTTGTTTATCTCTTTGGCATCTGCTGGGAGGGCATTCCACAGGGCGGGCGCCACTACCGAGAAGGCCCTCTGCCTGGTTCCCTGTAACCTCACTTCTCGCAGTGAGGGAACCACCAGAAGGCACAGCTGCCTAGATCATATCCTGCACTGGTGCCCTTCAGGGACTAACTTGCTGTGCTAGCTGGATGGTGTAAATAACTACAATGTCCTGGTGCATGGTAAAAGGTAAAGGTAAAGGACCCACGGACAGTTAAGTCCAGTCAAAGGCGACTATGAGGTTGTGGCACTCATCTCGCTTTCAGGCCAAGGGAGTTAGCATTTGTCCACAGACAGCTTTCCGGGTCATGCGTCCAGCATGACTAAACCACTTCTGGCACAACGGGACACTGTGACTGAAGCCAGAGCACACAGAAATGGCGTTTACCTTCCCGCCGCAGTGATGCCTATTTATCTACTTGCGCTGGCGTGTTTTCGAACTGCTGTGTTGGCAGGAGCTGGGACAGAGCAATGGGAGCTCACCCTGTCGTGTGGAACTGCCAACCTTCTGATCGGCAAGCCCAAGAGTCTCAGTGGTTTAGACCACAGCGCCACCCGCCACCCACATTCCTCCTGGTACATAGCAACTGACCTAGCCCCCCAATACGAACCTAGACAGAAGATACAAACAGAGCTGTAAGTCAGTTTAGCACTGCAACTGTGTTGGCAAGCTGAATGGGTATCCACAATTTTCACAACTCAAGATACATAGCATCTCGGCAGAGCAAAGTCTCTTAATCATGCTTTATTAGGGAAATATCACCATGTCAACACACTGGCTAAATGAGTCACGGTATCGTAGATGTATATTTCCATTGCCCGCAGGCCACCCCACTGGAACATTACAAAGAAAATAGATGAAAAAGCATTAAGCCTAATTGCCACACAATAAATGGACCATACATTTTCATTAAATGCAAAACAGCTTGAAGAGCGTCACATGAGCGCCGGAGACACACAACAAGATCAAAACCTGATCTTGTTCCAAGCAAGTTCTGACTCAAGGTCAAGTTGCTGAAAATGGCAATGCGAAAAGAGCACCAAGGAATGTTGTTGTTGTTGTTTAAGGGAGAACTCAACAGCAACAAAGCACACCAGATGAAAAGTGCCGTTGCCTTGCTGAATGATAAATGTTTTCCCGTGCTGTTTATTCCCACCTAGCGGGAGAAGGGAGATCAAAGATGTTGCTCCTCATTTAAAAGTGAAGGCATAAGAAGATCATATAGAACAACAGCCTAATGCAGTGAGGATGAACCTTTTAGATACCGAGTGCCCAAACTGCAACACAAAACCCACTTATTTATCACAAAGTGCCAACACGGCAATTCAACCTGTATATCTCATTTTTTCCGTGTATTTCACGTTTCTTCTTTATGACTGCTGTTGTAAACCTTCATAAAAGTTATTGCATTACATCAGGCTTCCTCAACCTCGGCCCTCCAGATGTTTTGAGACTACAATTCCCAGCATCCCTGACCACTGGTCTTGCTAGCTGGGGATCATGGGAGTCATAGGCCAAAAAATCTGGAGGGCTGAGGTTGAGGAAGCCTGCATTGCATTCTTCATTAAATTATCTTTCCATTGATATATATAATTTTATGGTATAACTCAGGGCTTTTTTTCTTAAAAAATGTTTAGGGGTACTCTCTTTTTGACTCAAGAAAATCACCACTGAGGGAAAATAAATACAGTTCAAATCGGGGAAAATAAATACAGTGAATTTCTTCTCCCATTAAATTCACAAAATGTTGAGGGGTATGCGTCCCCACAGAAAAAAAAGCACCGGTATTGCTCCAAAATAAAGTGGTGTTATGAGCCTGGCGTGCTCTAGTCCATGGGGTCACGAAGAGTTGGACACGACTGAACGACTAAACAACAACATGAGCCATTAAACCTTTGAAATACATTTTTTCCAGAAGGTTCTACAATTTTGGCCACTGGTGTGCATTGGAGGGCTGTACTAAGAGCCACCCTCTCCCAATTTTTTATATGAGATAATAATGATTGTCTGCGTGCCCACTTACAAATAAATATAAATAAATAAATAAACCCAGGCAGATGGGCAGGGTATAAGTTTCTTCGGCTGCTGTTCGGATCACAGTCTCCACGGATTGAATTTCTCTGTTGGCTTCCACGGGAAAGCCCAGAGAACATGTAAACCCAGCAGCCCCTTCTGAGGTTGCCGTCTTTATAGGCTTACTTACCTGGGAGTTAAGCCCTGCTGAACTCAAGGTGACTTACTCCTGAGTAGGAAAAACAGACTGGCGGGAGGCCCTGGTGCATCAAAAGTCAATGCCTGCTCAGCCCCTCGATGCTCGCCAGGCCCTGGTGCCACAGGCTTTGGGTGGTGCTTGCAAAGCCCTCCTCTCCTCCGTCTTCCGCACCCTTGGCACGGAAGCTATGGCTCTGCTGGGACAATGGCACGCGTGCCCACAGAGAGGGCTCTGAGTGCCCTCTCTGGTACGTGTGCCATAGGTTTGCCACCACTGGCCTAGTGGATGAGCAAGTTGGAAGGACGAGTTGCATTCGATGGCTTCCAAAATTCACGTTGACTGTCAATTTCTAAGCCCTTCCTCGTATGTTTTGTTACCTGAATCAGTAACAAACGGCACTGCCGCCCCCGACAATAGGGACAATACTTTCAATGGAAATGGGTCCCTGCTTTTTTCTGTTCCCTACATCCCGCCGCCTGAAGGAGCCTGCTTGCCTTTGCTTTGCCGTATGGTTTTCCCAGTAGTGATGTATGGAAGTGAGAGCTGGACCCTAAAGAAGGCTGATCGCCGAAGAATTGATGCTTTTGAATTATGGTGCTGGAGGAGACTCCTGAGAGTCCCATGGACTGCAAGAAGATCAAACCTCTCCATTCTGAAGGAAATCAGCCCTGAGTGCTCACTGGAAGGACAGATCCTGAAGCTGAGGCTCCAATACTTTGGCCACCTCATGAGAAGAGAAGACTCCCTGGAAAAGACGCTGAGGTTGGGAAAGATGGAGGGCACAAGGAGAAGGGGACGGCTGAGGACAAGATGGCTGGATAGTGTTCTCGAAGCTACCAGCATGAGTTTGACCAAACTGCAGGAGGCAGTAGAAGACAGAAGCGCCTGGCGTGCTCTGGTCACGAAGAGTCGGGCACGACTAAACGACTAAACAACAACAACAACAGGGCCGGCCCTGCCATTAGGGAAAGATAAAGCTGGCAAAATGGCTGCCGCAACACTGTGATTAAGACAGCACCCCTCCTCTCCCATTGCAGGAACGTTGCCTTTTCCATCTGGGCTCCCAGAGCCCTCTGCGAGGAACGCTGTCCTTTGGCATTCGCTCCCTGGCTATGTCTTAGAAGCTTCACCTGCAAATGGGATTACAAACACAGTCATTAGTCCAGATTCCCCGAGAAGCTTTCACCGTCTCACAATTAGATTTCCCATTCCAGCAGCATCTAAATCAATATGATATGATTAGTTACTCTCATGGATTACATGCTGCCGTACAAAACCTTCACACGCCGAAATCTGAGTAATTCAATCAGGCAGTAATGGATTCTGGGAACGCTTCCACTGTCTAGAAACTTAAAGTGATTCTATCTCTGTAATAACTTGCTATTATGCACCTGAAGCTAAATTGCCTGACAGGCCCGGTGGTGGACAGCGGTGATTAAAAGAGGTCACTGCTCATCATGGAAAGTGGAAACTCCTGCTGAA
Source organism: Podarcis tiliguerta (assembly GCF_965153285.1). Taxonomy (NCBI): domain Eukaryota; kingdom Metazoa; phylum Chordata; class Lepidosauria; order Squamata; family Lacertidae; genus Podarcis; species Podarcis tiliguerta. Next base: position 10,537,396 of record NC_139543.1, on the reverse strand, counting down.
TTCACTTTAGAAAACCGATTCCAAAGAGAAGAAAAACAACGGCCTTAATTGCCTTTCATGGGAATAGCCAGTTGAATTTGCATCTCTCTCTCTCTCTCTCTCTCTCTCTCTCTCTCTTGAAAATGTAGTGCTGCATGTGTGTATACATACACACACATATTTGTACACACGACACAAGGAACACCGTAGAAGCGCAGTATGGACAATGGCATTAACACAGCAGTATTCCTCTGGAGGTTTGCAGTGCTGCTGAACACATTTCTAAATGATGCTTTGCTGTCGTAGTAAAAGGCTTCTGAATGAGAACTACAGTGGTAACTCGGGTTACATACGCTTCAGGTTACATACGCTTCAGGTTACAGACTCTGCAGGTTACAGAAATAGTGCTTCAGGTTAAGAACTTTGCTTCAGGATGAGAACAGAAATCGTGCTCCGGCAGCACGGCAGCAGCAGGAGGCCCCATCAGCTAAAGTGGTGCTTCAGGTTAAGAACAGTTTCAGGTTAAGTATGGACCTCCGGAACTAAAGAAGTACTTAACCCGTGGTACCACTGTACCCCGATGTTGATGAGTCGTGGATTTTGTGCTGAGACTGTGAGAGGCAGAGGGCCTTCTCGGTAGTGGCACCCTCCCTGTGGAACGCCCTCCCATCAGATGTCAAGGAGATAAATAACTATACAACTTTTAGAAGACATCTGAAGGCAGCTCTGTATCAGGAAGATTTTAATGTTTGATGCTTTATTTTGCTTTTATATTTGTTGGAAGCCTCCCAGAGTGGCTGAGGCAACCCAGTGAGATGGGATACAAATATCATCATCATCATCATCTCACGACCTTTAGTTCTGTAAGTCTTCGTAAGTGGCTTGTGGGAAGGGGGTTATTGTTTTGTGGGTTTTTTGCTCTTCTTTTTATTATGTATTTTATGTTTTCATCTTGAACCACCCTGAAATCTTTGGATGACGTGCTGTATACAAATATAATAAAAAAATAATAATAATGAAGCATCTTCCAGAATTATCAGTGTACACATCATACCAAATGATCAGCCTTTTAAATGCTGAGCAGGGAAGAAACAGCGCCAGTTCATACATCACACACAAGGGGAGGGAAAGGAAGCGAAAATGTCACTTGTGAAATGCGAGTCACTTGCTTTGGCTGTAATGTGTGAAATCTGAGTTGCTGATGTTCCAGGAAGTGCCAGGAATCGAACAAGGGAATGGAAAAGGAACCTGGTCAAAAGGAAACAATTCTTCATATAATGCATAAAAGGTAAAGGTAAAGGTACCCCTGCCCGTACGGGCCAGTCTTGACAGACTCTAGGGTTGTGCGCCCATCTCACTCAAGAGGCCGAGGGCCAGTGTTGTCCGGAGACACTTCCGGGTCACGTGGCCAGCATGACAAAGCTGCATCTGGCGAGCCAGCGCAGCACACAGAAACGCCGTTTACCTTCCCACCGGTAAGCGGCCCCTATTTATCTACTTGCACCCGGAGGTGCTTTCGAACTGCTAGGTTGGCAGGCGCTGGGACCGAGCAACGGGAGGTCACCCCGCCGTGGGGATTCGAACCGCCGACCTTTCGATCGGCAAGCTCTAGGCGCTGAGGCTTTTACTCACAGCGCCACCCGCGTCCCTCATATAATGCATACTTTTAAGTTATTTTTAAAAGCCTATCTATTTTAAGGCTTTTGAAACTAGGAAGGCAAATGCAAAATAATTATTGTAAAAGCAACTCTCCGTTCACAACAAATGTGCTTTCACAAGATGTGAACTGCCCCGAGGCCTATGGGTAGAGGGCGATATATAAATTTAATAAATAATAATGATGATGTGGTAATGGCCATTTGACTTGGATATCTTTGGGAAAGGATATTTGGAGCACAACTATTATGATGGCTAAATGAGTGGGATCAACAAGGCAGTTCTTTTCCCTGGATATAAGATTTGAAAATATGAGAAGCAGAGGGAGCCTTGGATAAAGCATGGAATAAACGAAGGAAGCCGGAAATACCCGGAGCATCAATAACTAGGAAATGCTAGGGGGAAGAGAATTTGGAGTGGCATGGCGAATTGTTAGCCCCATGTTGGAGCTTGCCTGGCCACATGTTTGGACAGTGTCAGGGAACTGCCATCGGAGCCAGAAGGAGAGGGAGGGCTCCAGAGGGATTCCGGAGAGCGTCCCGGGAGGGAGAGAAGCAGCACATCTTCTGGGGAAGGAAATCAGCGATCAGCGTAGCACCAGTGGAGAAGGGGGGCAGATGGGGGAATCGGCGAGGTGGCTCCAAGACTCCTCACCAGGGACCAGCGGGGAGAGCACGGGTACTCCGATGCCCACACCCTCCCTGCGCAGAAGGCTTCTGCGCAGGGAGAGTAGGCGAAGACTAGGCGTCAGAGAACTTTTATGCTGGAAGAAGTTCAAGAAACGCCCACTGACGGATTCTGCCAGCGATTGAGACAGCGACGGGCGAGTGGCTGTCCAGACAGAAAGGGTTCACTCAAGCAACCCACCCAGGTGTGGCGCCGATTTACACAGGAGCAACTCCTAGAACCATTACAGACAGGATGAGATATTCAAAGTCTCCAAGATCTGTTGACCCCTTAGGAGACTCCTGCTCCCCTCACAGAGCAACAATTCCCAAAGTTCCCTGGGAAGAAGCATCAACTGTTAAACCACTCTGGAAACTATAGTTTTGTGAGGGGAATAGGGGTCTCCTAACAACTGGTCCCGTCACCTCCTGGCAAATAGAAGGGGAAGAAATGGAGGCAGTGAGAGATTTACTTTCTTGGGCTCCATGATCACTGCAGATGGTGACAGCCATCACGAAATTAAAAGATGCCTGCTTCTTGGAAGAAAAGCAATGACAAACCTAGACAGCATCTTAAAAAGCAGAGACATCACCTTGCCAACAAAGGTCCGTATAGTAAAAGCTATGGGTTTCCCAGTAGTGATGTATGGAAGTGAGAACTGGACCATAAAGAAGGCTGATCGCCGAAGAATTGATGCTTTTGAATTATGGTGCTGGAGGACTGCAAGAAGATCAAACCTCTCCATTCTGAAGGAAATCAGCCCTGAGTGCTCACTGGAAGGACAGATCCTGAAGCTGAGGCTCCAATACTTTGGCCACCACATGAGAAGAGACTCCCTGGAAAAGACCCTGATGCTGGGAAATATTGAGGGCACAAGGAGAAGGGGACAACAGAGGATGAGATGGTTGGATAGTGTTCCCGAAGCTACCTGCATGAGTTTGACCAAACTGCGGGAGGCAGTGGAAGACAGGAGTGCCTGGCGTGCTCTGGTCCATGGGGTCACGAAGAGTCGGACACGACTAAACGCCTAAACCACAACAAACAACTGTCAGCGTCGTTTACAAACTACAGTTCCCAGAATTCTTGGAGGGAATCCATGATTGCATAAAGCTGTACGATGCTGCTTTGAATGTTCAGTGCACAGGGACTGTGAAAGAGAAAGAGAGAGAATGAGAGAGAGAGAGAGAGAGAGAGAGAGAGAGAGAGAGGAGAGGAGGCTAACCCAGGATAACATATGCATGACTTTTGACCAGATGATGCCAACATGTACTCCTTTCATATTCTTCCGTTGCCTGCAGTGTTTACCACACAAAACACTATTCTTGACGCCTCATAAATTCCGGGTGTTCATTTCTTCCACAGCTTTGCGCTACTTGCTCTGAAACACCGCAGTCCCGAGATGCATCTGGGTTGTGTGCTACCAAGCAGAAAGACAACATCTTCTCCCGTTGGGAATATGACTGCTTAATGCAGCAGATTGCAAAGATAAAAGAAAAACAGCCTTCCATGGAAACTTTCCCCGGCAATAATCGGCAGTGATCTCTGCCCTCATTATAAAACTGTGCATAGCCTGTCGTGAAGAAAAAGAAAGAAGGAAAGAGAGAAAGAGAGAGAGGGAGGGAGAGAGAGAGAGAGACCTGCAATAATAGCATGTTATTTTTCACCTCCATATTCCCTGTAATATTGGTGGTTTTATTATTCCATTCTGATATGCTAACCATTTGGAATATTAATCTCCATACTTTTTATTGTTTGTCAAAAGACATTAAGTGGCAGAAAAATAATAAGAGCTCTGGAAGATTCTGTGTGCTGTGGTGCTCTCTAGCGAAGGAATCGAGTCATTGCAAGGCAAAGCAGAGGAGGGAGACTGGAGAAAAGGCCATTTTCCAGGGCATATGGGCACCAAAGCCCTATTGAAATCAACGGGAAATTAAGATGGAAAGGAGGAGAAGTACCTACCAGAGGAGAATGGCAGACCAAACTGATGGAACACGCAGAAATGGCAAGACTGATGGGAAAGATCAGAAACCAGGAAGACCAAATATTCTTAAAAGATGGGAATAACTTTTTAATCTACAGTGGTACCTCGGGTTAAGTACTTAATTCGTTCCAGAGGTCCGTTCTTAACCTGAAACTGTTCTTAACCTCAAGCACCACTTTAGCTAATGGGGCCTCCTGCTGCTGCCACGCCGCCGGAGCACGATTTCTGTTCTCATCCTGAAGCAAAGTTCTTAACCTGAAGCACTATTTCTGGGTTAGCGGAGTCTGTAACCTGAAGCGTAGGTAACGTGAAGCGTATGTAACCCAAGGTACCACTGTATTTAAAAGGCCACTGTAGACAGTTGAAATCATTGGCAGGAATGCAATGACACTTGTAAAGTGAAATGAACTTTGGTTACTCTGATTTCATAATAGATGGATAACGGTAAGAAGATGCAGGGGGGGGGGGGAGAGAATAAATCTTTAGAAATGGAAGCCATGGAGGGAGGCAAGGAGCAACCTTTACAAACCCAAACGGCCTGAGCCCAGTATACCTGAAGGAGTGTCTCCACCCCCATCGTTCAGCCCAGACACTGAGGTCCAGCTCTCAGGGCATTCTGGCTGTTTCCTCACTGCGAGAAGTGAGGTTACAGGGAACCAGGCGGAGGGCTTTCCTGGTGGTGGCACCCGCCCTGTGGAACGCCCTTCCGATGTCAAGGAAATTAACAACTACTTGACTTTTAGAAGACATCTGAAGGCAGCCCTGTTAAGGGAAGTTTTTAATGTTTGATCTTTTACCATGTTTTTAATGTTCTATTGGGAGCTGCCCAGAGTGGCTGGGGAAGCCTAGCCAGATGGGTGGGGTATAGATTGCTGTTGTTGTTGTTGTTATCCCTATTTTCATTGGAGAAATGTTGGAAGGTATAACAAATGCAGACACAGGAAATGTGAAGATCAGCTTAAGGCTGCAATCTTATACACTGGGCGGGGGGAAGGAAGCTCTATTGAATTCAGTGGCGCTTATTGCTGGGTAGACATGCTTTTTTCAGCCGGAACTCAGTTCGGGGAACTCTTTTTCTGGAAAAATAGCACAGCATAGGATTGTACTGTAAGGCTGCAGTGCTATACACACTTAAGCAGGAATAAGTCCCATTGAACTCAATGGGGCCGACCGCTGAGGAGATTTGCAATGCCGCCACCTGTGTTAGTTGTGAAGAACAAATACAGTTTTACCTTGGTTCTCAAACGCCTTGGTTCCCAAATACCAAAACCCCGAAGTATGTGTTCCAGTTTTTGAACATTTTTCAGAAGCCGAATGTCCAGCGTGGCTGCCGGCTATTGTTTTCAGGGTGCCTACACCAATCAGAAGCTGCGCCTTGGTAGACTTCCAGAACACATTACGTTTGGTGCTTTTGTTTTTACTGTTTATTTTGCTTTATTTATTATTTTTTTTGAGGCTCTTTTGGTTTATTTGTTTTTGTGACGGTGTGGAACCCAGTTCAGCTACTAGATTGACTGATGGTGTGACTGTGGAAATGGATAAAAGCCCCCCATCCAATCAATGACTATCATCAGTGCAGGTAAGTATTTTTTTTTAATTAATTTTTATCATCTACAATACTGTCTTATTTATTTTATAGTACAGTACATTGAGTATTGCTTTCATTTTATGGATCAATGGTCGCGTTAGATAGTAAAGGTCATGTTAAATTGCTGTTTTAGAGGTTGTTTTTAAAAGCCTGGCGTGGATTAATCCGTTTTGCATTACTTTCTATGGGAAAGCACGCCTTGGTTTTGGAACAGACTTCTGGAACGGATTAAGTTTGAGAGCCAAGGTACCACTGTATGGGGCTTGAGCCCGCAAAAGCCAGGAAGATATTAGCACACCGAGAACTCTAGCAGACCTATTAGTTCGGTGACAAATGTTTGAGTAGTTCAAACTTTTAGCAAATAAATAAAGGCCTTAATTGCCGCTTTGCATGAACACGGACCTGAGGCGGTTCATTAATTTGGGAAGCGGGGAAGGGCAGAGGCAGGTTTTTTTTTTTTCTTGTCAGGCTTGCAGTTTGCCAAGCATAAAGGGCAGGCCTGCGGAAGAACGCTGACAGGATTTCCAGCTCCTCACCTTCCTTTGCTCCGCGACATGCTTTTTTCGCGGGAAGAAAGGGCTGACATTTTAAAGCGTGCCCGGCTCACAATGAGAGGCTGGTGTGTTGCTATTAATAAACAATAAAGCTATTAAGGCAAATTAAGGCTGCACAATGAGCCCGTCACCGTGCATGATGTATAAATCAATATAAACAGTAGTGACAGCCTGTAATTGAATTCCGGTAATCCCACAGACCCTTCTCGCAAACACAGAAAGCTGGAAATAAAGGCAGAAGGCTTTTTTGAAATTAAAAAAAAAAGAGCAATGTTATAATGAGAGAACTCCAGTTCGCTGCAGCTTCTTTAGAGAGCCCAACGGTTACTGTTCTTTTAAATAAATAAATAAAAACCCGTAATATTATTTAATTTGTTTTCTCTTTAGATTCTCTTTCTAAGATTTTAGGATTTAAGGGTTTAAGATTTAAAGTTTTTTTTATTATTATTAGTTTGAAGTATAGATAAATTTTAAGATTTTGCTAAGATTTTGCTAAGGTTAAAATAGATTAAGATAATTAAAAGATAGTAAGTAGTGAAAGATGGAAAGGATTTGCTGACTTAATTATTAACTGGAATACAAAAAAGGGAGGTGGGTGGAGGTCGAGGAAATAAGTCATTGAAGGATAGAGATGTGAAAAAGGATGTGTTTTTAAATGTTTGTGTTTTTTCTCTGGTTGTGTGGAGGTATTGTGGTTTTTTTTGCTGTTTGCTGTATTTTTTATTTTTTTTAATTTTTTTTCTATATATATATATATTGTGTTTTTTCTCTTTTTTTTCCTTTTCTTCTGTAACTATAAAACTTTTAATAAATATCATTTTTTAAAAAAATAGATTCTCTTTCTGTCCCTGAATCAGGTGTGCGCGCATATTTCTGCCGAACATGCAAGCAGCACTTTGCCTGCTTCCGACAAAGTCTTGTGAATAATGCAAACACATATCGCTCCTACTTCCTTGCAGAGTTTCTTTTTCTTTTTCTTTTCTTTTTTTGCAGGGGAGGGTCAGCCGTGTCCAAAGAAATTATTCAAAAATAGCATACATTTGAGACAGGTCAATGGATGCTGTTTTCAGATGGACTCATCAACTTGGCTGGCTGCTTGGAACTGACCATTCTGTTCTGTTCAAGTCACAACTGATGGCGTCTGTCTGGTTGTTCTGATATATATATATATATATATATATATATATGCGCATGCATTCTAGCCAAATGGCACCAGGTCAGAAAATGGGCATACTGATCTACAACGCCAGGCAGAGGCTGAACAAGCCAGGTCCTAAATATGTGCAGAGACAGATCATTAGCACCAGAGCACACCATCCTTTTGGATGGACCATCGAATGTGAGGAAATAAATCCCAGTAGATCTTTGGGGAGGAAAACCATGCTCAAGCTCCCCTTCTCTCTTGACATGCTAACCCTTGTGTATGACAAGCCATCCTTCCTTCTCTAGTTTCTGAAGCACAGCACAAATCCTCTAGTGCTTTTCAAATGCATCATTTATTGATGCAAAATGTGAAGATCCCAGGCATCTTTCTAAAGAAGATAAGTCGATGAATGCACCCATATTCAAGGTACAGTGGTACCTTGGTTCTCAAACGCCTTGGTTCTCAAACACCAAAAAACTGCTAGTGTTCTGGCTTTTGAAGGTTTTTTGGAAGCCGAAATTGATAAAAGTACCCCCATCCAAACAATGACTATCATTAGTGCAGGGAAGGAAAAAAATCCAAACAATGACTATCATCAGTGCAGGGAAGGATTTTTTTTTTTCATTTTTATCATCTACAACACTGTCTTATTTATTTTATAGCACAGTGCATTGATTCTTGCTTTTATTTTATGGATCAATAAAGGGAACCCTGACCATTAGGAGCAGGGACTGAGCAATGGGAGCTCACCCCGTCGTGGGGATTCGAACCGCTGACCTTCTGATCGGCAAGTCCTAGGCTCTGTGTTGTCATTTTTGTTGCAGAAATGTTGTACAGCATGGAGTTATGTTTTTCATTATTATTTTATTTATGATTTTCAGTTTTATACATTTTGATAATTTTACAGTCATTTTAGCATTTGAAAACCTGACTTCCTTCCCCCTCTTTCTCTGGTTCCTTAAAATTATTTTTAATATTTTTTGCATATCCAAATTAACTTAATTTGCTCATTTATTCATCTACTTTAAATATATATTCTTATAAAACTGCAGGTTATTACAATAACCCTGCCAATGTTCTTATGTGCTTACAGTTTATATTTGTAAATATTCAAGAAACCGTTTCTATTCTTTTATAAAAAGTTTGTTATCTTGATTTCTTACTCTTCGAGCAAGTTTTGCCATTTCTGGCATTTTTGTATGCATTCTTCTTTTGCTGGGATGACTTCTTTCCATTTTTAGGCAAGTAACATTATTGCCACTGTAGTCGCATACATGAATAAATTTCTATACAGTTCTGTCCCTATAATTCCCCCAAAGGAAAGTGTCGGGGAACTGCCATCAGTGTCCGAGGGAGAGAGCAAGCTCCAAAGGGATCCCAGAGAGCGTCCCGGGAGTGGGAGAGGCAGCCCATCTTCTGGGGAAGAGAATCAGCGTAGCTCCAGTGGAGAAGGGGGGCAGATGGGGGAATCGGCGAGGCGGTCCCATGATTCCTTGCCGGGGACCAGCGGGGAGAGGAAGGGTCCTCCGCTACCTATGCCCTCCTTGCGCAGAAGGCTTCCGCGCAGGGAGAGTAGGAGAAGACTTGGCGTCAAAGAGCTTCTTTGCTGGAAGAAGTTTAAGAAATGCCCACTGACGGATTCTGCCAGTGATTGAGACGGTCACGGGCGAGTGGCTGCCCGGACAGGAAAGGTTCACTCAGGCAACCCAGCCAGAGGTTGGGACAAGCTTACGCACGAGCAACCCCTAGAACCATTACAGAAAGCTTCTGGGTTGTTGTTGTTTTTACATTCTTTTAAACATTCCTTTCAATTCATTATATATCATTTCCCAGTAAGCTTTAACCTTACTACAAGACCACCACATACAATAAAAATAACCTTCTTTCTCTTTACATTTCCAACACTTATTTGATTTGGATTTATACATTTTTGCCAGTTTACTTGGTGTTACGTACCATCGATATATCATTTTTCATATAATTTTCTCTTAGACCATAACATGCTGTAAATTTTATATTCCACAATCGTTCCCATGCTTCCATGTCTATATTATGACCAATATCTATTGCCCAATGGATCATTGAGGATTTTACTTGCTCATCCTTTGTCTCCCGTTCCAATAATACAGCATGGAGTTATGTGACCCTTGAGCCAAGGAGATACAACCTTTGGAAGACAACTGAAGGCAGCCCTGAATAGGGAAGGTTTTTTAATGTTTTGTTTTATTATGTTTTTATATGTGTTGGAAGCTGCCCAGAGTGGCTGAGGCAATCCAGTCAGATGGGCTGGGTGTAAATAATAAAATGATGATGATGGTGATGGAACAAACCGTCCCTATTTTCCTCAGATAAATGTTGGAAGGTATTTGTGACTCCCAGCTGGTCAGGCAACTCATCATCATCACAAATCAGGCCTAAAAAATTAAACTAAAAACAGAACCAGGGGGACAACAAAGAAAACAACAACCGGGAATCATTAGTCAACAGTATCTAGATTTTCCATAAAAGTCAGTGAAGTGTGGCAAAGCTAGAAAAAGGGCCTAGTGTGGAAATAACCACAGAGGGGGGAGAAATGGGATATATGAATAGGGAGGAGGAAGAAGAAGCATCTTTGGTCTTAATAACTGGAGATACAGTGGTACCTTGGTTCTCAGACTTAATCCATTCCAGAAGTCCGTTCCAAAACCAAAGCATTCCAAAACCAAGGCACGCTTTCCTGCCAACCTAGCAGTTCGAAAGCACGTCATGTGCAAGTAGATAAATAGGTACCGCTCCAGCGGGAAGGTAAACGGCATTTCTGTGCGCTGCTCTGGTTCGCCAGAAGCGGCTTAGTCATGCTGGCCACATGACCCGGAACCTGTCTGCGGACAAATGCCAGCTCCCTCAGCCTATAGAGCGAGATGAGCGCGCAACCCCAGAGTCGGTCACGACTGGACCTAATGGTCAGGAGTCCCTTTACCCTTTACCTTTAAGGAAAAGCAGGACATTCCAGGATGAAATCAGAAACTAGGGTGGCTTCTGTAAATTCCATTGGATGCAAGTCCCATTGGACAGACACTGGAGTTACAGTGTTTTGTTGAAAGGCATGACCCAGCAGTAATCACCAGACACACAACTCTGTGTGTTTATTAGTCCACACAGTAGTCATTTGTGTGTCTTGGTCCTATCCAGAAAGGTGCATTGAGTACACAGAAGTACGTTCACAAGCAGATTTGTCTTTGCCAGATCAGATTATTCAGGCAGTGGCAAACTTGGCCCTCCAGATGTTTTGGGACTACAACTCCCATCATCCCTGACCACCGGTCCTGTTAGCTAGGGATGATGGGAGTTGTAGTCCCAAAAACATCTGGAGGGCCGAGTTTGCCTATGCCTGGATTATTGCGTTCAGGAAATGTAGAGGTCATATCCCACTATGTATAATAACTCTGTTGTAACAAATTGTACCCAAAGTAAGCAGTTGAAATGGAATGTGATGTGATTATATATATATATATATATATATGAAATCCTAATGTATTACATGCAGCTGTAATTCATGTCATAACAGAGACTAGCAAATTGCAGATGAAATGCACCAAATTGAATCTCCCATAGTGATTTAAATGAACAATTTCAACTGCAAGCAGGAGTATAATAAGAATAGTGCCCTTCAGCCACTGATCTAACTCCACTTCACATTCTAAGCTCCGCAAATTATCAAGCAAGTGTGGAATTATCCCTTTGCTGCTGAGCTGGTTCTCTACTGCGGTTGGCCAAGCAGGTAGTCTTAACTTAGCCTGCTACGCAAAACACTTCAAACTATTCATTTGGAAATAATAGCCAGCTTTGCCATAAGATGCTCTACTCTGGGTACCTCAAATGGAATGTGGCAAAGGATAAGCACAGGACAACCAGAAATTGAATGTTCAAACACACATCTCCAGTTGCCCGTAGGTTGCTGTGGCATTTGCCTCCTAGGTGGGTTTTGCTGACTCCATCCCGCAAAATACTGGCATGTTAGAGGTGATGCCAGTTAGCGGTTTAGCAAAACTATTTAGCAACTGTTGCACTTTACTAAATAATGCTGAACATTCGTTTCACTGAGAAACATTGCCTCACCCCTCTCGCTCCCTCTTTTTCCCTCAGTTTCAATTGAGTCTGTCACCTCAATCAAACTCCTGAGCCAGGTGCCCAATTAAAACCCTATTAAACCTCCCATTTTGAATGTGCAATTAATGAATTAATCAATTCATCACGGCGATTCCTAGTTAGACAGTGGAAGGTCTTTATTTTGACTGAATTCGTTTAGCTCCTTGCTTGAAGAAAATCTCTCTCTATATATTAATTTGTAATCATTGTAATGCTGGAAGCCAAGCCAGGAGCCGTCACAGACCTCAGCAGCTGCTGCAGATTTGAGAGCTTCTTTGAAGCTGCTCTGGAAGCATCTAATTCTCAAACTCTGGTGGCTGGAATCCAAAATCAATACAGCTTTGCAAGAAAAACACCACCCATCATCATAATGCCAAACATCACAAAAGCTTGAAGAACCAGGGGAAAGGGTGGAGACAGGTGGGGAACCTCAGGACCAGGGGCCAAATGCAGGTCTCAAGGCATCTCTACCTGGCCCCAGGGCTCTTCTCAGTCCACACTTCTTCCCGGACCACAGCCACCCCTCATTGGTCCTGCTCCATCCTCTCATGGAATGTCTTTGCCTGGCTGGGATGTGTCCCTAACCTGTAATGCTGCCTTTTGCTTGCCTGGATGGAGACATATGGGTAGAAAAAGTATCGTACACTGGGAAGCATGTATCTCTGTGGCTTAGTCACAGAATCAACAGCTCACAGTCACGTGAAAGGGGTTGCCTTTCAGGTCTATGCATATGCAGGTCTGCAGGCATCCATGTTGGATGTGGTGCCCCTTTTTTCTAAGCTACTGAAGAGAATGGATGTGCTTTTCTCTGTCTCCAGCAGAACAGCATGAGGCTAAAAGAGACAGAGCTCTGATTCTAGTTCAGAATGCAAATTTTGTGTAATCTAAATTTTTATGCCTCATGCTGCGAGCAGTATAAGAATTGGGCAACTAAGTGAATGCAGCTTTTTTGTTGTTTTAAGTTGTTTGTTCTGTGAGTAAAGCTTTTCAAATCCTATTTTGGACTGGGGAATTTCTATTTCAATACAAGAGTCAGTTTCGTTCATCCAGAGCATGCGTAGGCAAACTCAGGGCCGGGGGCCGGACCCGGCCCAATCGCCTTCTAAATTCGGCCCGGGGGCAGTCCGCGAATCAGCGTGTTTTTACATGAGTAGAATGTGTCCTTTTATTTAAAATGCATCTCTGGGTTATTTGTGGGGCATAGGAATTTGTTCATTTTTTTTCCTTCAAAATATAGTCTGACCCCCCCCCCATAAGGTCTGAGGGACAGTGAACCGTCCCCCCTGCTGAAAAAGTTTACTGACCCTTGATCCAGAGGCTTCTACATATGCAAAATTAATACTCTCAGTAGTTCATGGCTTGAATGTAACAGCCTACTGTACCATGGCAATAGTTACATCTGTTGTGCTGACCACTTTTTTCCCTTCAGTCACATCCACCGAAGAGTCCTGAAGGTTGCTTATGGGAGAATGAGGACCTTATGCTACAACAGGTTCCCTGGGAGAAAACACACTCAATAATCAATGTGCTTTTCCTGCTCTTCTTGCATGTGTGCAGCCCAATTCTATGTGCTCGTTTCCTCAGATGCAAGTCCAGCCATGTTCAAAGACGTGTGTTTGGGATGCAGCCTTGAAGGGGCATGTTTTGGAGGGGTGTTTCCCGCTTCTTCCTGTGGCTGCCCTGCACATCTGATCCCTTTGGGGTAAGCGCTGGCAGGGCTGAAGCCTGGTACCTCTTCTATGTACTCAGCTTGTGGTATTTACAGAATTCACCTCAGCAAAAACCAGCTCCTTTGAAATCAACTTCAGCTTCACAAAGACTCGAGACAGGAAGCTAGCCAATGAAACATGCTGTTCTGGCTCCAGAGACCGGCTGCTTAACTAACTGTTCTAATCTGCACTTTTCAGCCTCAGCAATGCAGTCGTCTACAGAAGCAATATTGGCTCTTTGATACAGGCCTCCCCTCTCCCGCCCTCCTAGTTTGCTTCCATGGCAACATCCATCAGGAAAGGAGCAGTTGGGTGCATGTGGTGAAGAAACAACAAAGCTGATTTCTCTCAAAGAAAGAGGCCGAAGTGTTTGTAGCGTGGTCTCTTCAGAGGGTTTTTTTTCCTGCGTAACTAGCTAACAATCCAAACCACCTCTCTTGTTTCGCTGTGCCACGGTATTAATTAGGATGCTTAATGATGTACCAGTTTTAAGAACTGCAGGCTAGAGGTAACACCCAGGATGCTGTTAATTAACGAGGCTGCTAGAGGAAACACCGGAATGAAAGTGGCTTCAGCAAATGCAGGACCTGTGAGAGTAGAATATGCAAGTATGTGTATCAATAAATGCGTGTGTTCATGCTTCTGAGAAACACCACGAGGCAATTTGTGTTTCCCACAACTATCATAACAAGCGATGCTGCCCTTCAGTCCAGTGCAAACAATGGCATGTTTGCTACAATTTTTTTTTTAAAAAAAAAATCTCCCAATTTTGTTGAGCCTCGTGACAGCTTTTAAAACAGAAATGCTAGATGCCACTGTGAGATTTTATTGTTGAATGCCAACAAGGACGCCAAAGGGCTGCCAACAACCCATTTCAGTGTTTCCCAAACTTGGGACTCCCGCTGTTTTTGGACTACAACGCCCATCATCCCTAGCTAGCAGGACCAGTAGTCAGGGATGATGGGAACTGTAGTCCAAAACCGGCTGGAGACCCAAGTTTGGGAAACACTGATCTATTTGAACCAATTAAATACAGTTGCTAAGAACGTCATCTTTGAACATCAGGTCAGTATTTTAAACTAAACATTTTGGGGGGAAAGGCCCACCTGCTGGACATTTCATGCCTTATTCACAGCATCTCATTTGCCACCATACAGACAAATAAATATATTGTTGTATGTCCAACCAATCTCCAAGCAGTGTGAGATTCCATGGGTTCCTGTGCTTGCCCAAGGTTCACAATTACTTTTGGAGATGTGGCACAGCAGAGACTGCAGTGTCTTTAGGATTGATGGTTTATTTACACATATATACAACAGTATCAACCCCCCAAGTGGCTCTTGCATCTCCCATAGCCACCACCTCAGATTCAAGCAGAAGTCACTTAAGGCACCTTCTCTGCCTTTCCTTTTTTCCCCCAAAAATTTCTTTTAGTTTTCAAAAAAAATTAAAACAAACCAACATACAAACATACATACATCCTGTTTAAATCTTGGTAGCATTATTAAGTGACTTCCTCAAATCCCCTTGATTGAATTTCATTATATATCATTTTAACAGTTTTCCAAAATCAGTTTTCTCAAGATAGTTCACTTAATCACTTAACATCTTTCGTTCTTTCTAATTTAGCTTTAAACATCTTAAATCTTATCCTTACATATTTCAATCCTAAGCCTACCAAATATTTGCAAGCTTTTCCAGTTAAATTATCTTGACATATTTAACTAAATAATCTTTAAATTTCTTCCATTCTTCCTGGTACTCCTCCTCCTTCTGGTTGCAGACTCTTCCAGTCAGGTCGGCCAGCTCCGAAAAATCCATCATCTTCATCTGCCAATCTTCCACTGTTGGTACTTCTTGTGTTTTGCAATTCTTCGCTAACAAAATTCTTGCTGCAGTTGTGGCATACAAAAATAATTTGACATCTTTCTTGGGCAAATCCAAACCTGTTATTCCAAGAAGAAAGGCCTCTGGTTTCTTACTGAATGTATATTTCAACATTTTTTTCAATTCATTATAAATCTTCTCCCAGAAGTCTTTCACTCTTCTCTGCCTTTCCAGCCTCCCTCACATCACACAAAATCCTGCCCTAAAAGCTCAGGCTCTGTCCTGCTAACCTTCAAAGGGAGGGAGGAGAGACTTGCCTGATTTATATGTTAACACTTGCTGAGATTATAGGGATCAGAGGTCCGGCACCCACGATCTCATCGCAACGTTTTTGTTCTTTGGTTTCATGTGGCCAATATTGACCGAAGAATAATAGTGTTGGGAGGTATTCCGAATGAGTAGCTGTGTAGTTTTGCAGGTAACGGCATCAGAGAGTCTCTTGGCACCTTGAAGATTAACACATTTATTATGGCATAAATACAGCCTACTTCGTCCGATGCATGATTCAGGCTGCCATCTGAGGGGAGCAGGCCATCAGAAATGCATGTCTCCACCATCTCTACGCAAATGGTGTAATCTGTCAGGTAGATAGGAATGTTAGTCATCCACCCAGAAGCCATGCTTCTTCTACCTCTTTAGGAGAGAGAAGGGTGGTTTCACTTATTCCAGCCCTGCTCCTATATGATGTTCTTTCCATGGACCACCAATAAGGAGGGGTGCCCCTTAACCACACAGAGGCATAGCTGTCAATTTACAGATTTAAAAATAAGGGACCAGCAGCCTCGAAAATAAGGGATCAGCAGCCAAAATAAGGGATTTTAGTCAACCAGCTGAAATACGAAGTTAAAAGGGACCAGAGGATTTTGGAGAGCAGCGCCGGTTTTTAGCTCTTCGTTTCCAGAGGTTGCTGCTCAAGACACCAGCCGACGAAACACTGCAATTCAATAACTACAAGCAGCAACCACTTTTCGCGCAAAACGGAGTCCAATCTACAAAGATGCTGCTGCAGTTCTGTATCTTTTCTCTCGTGCTCCATCTGCAGCTCTCAGTTCCATCAGGCGGGGCAGGAGGAAGGTGGGGGGAAATAGCACCTGAAGTAAACCCGCAGATCAGACCATCTATGCTAGTCTACCACTACAAATCTATGGGAGAAGTGCTTGCGGTCCTTCTTCCGCTTTCCCCCTCTATGGTTAGCCCTTGGAACACCTGCCTGCACCTCTGCCTCCTCTCTCTGAACTGCTTTCTCTATGGTTGCCCTCGCTCTCCTCTCAAGGCTCCTCAGCAATTCATAGACCACGCCAGGCTGCCCATCTCATCCGGGTCCTTCAGCAGCGCAGCCGCAGTATGGCCTAGCGGGAGCGGCGGCGGGCAGAGATGAGGCCCTAGGCAGAGAAGCTCAGTTTGGCGGCCATGAGGAGGATGGCGGCGGAAGGGCCTGAGCCTCCCGCCAGTCCCGACGGGGAGGGGCTCCCGGGGGCCAAGGCTGGTGAGAGGAGGCCGGAGGGGGGCGGGCCAGGCAGCCAAGCAACACAATTGGAGCCTCCCTCCTCCCTGGCCGGCAGGGAGGGAGGGAGAGGAGCTGCTTCCTTTGAAACCCAGGAAATTTAAGGGACATCATCAATAAGGGACAGCAGCGGGACACGGAGCTGGGATAAGGGAGTTTCCCGCCAAATAAGGGACTGTTGACAGCTATGCACACAGGACTTACCTAGCAAGCTGAACCAGGGCATCATTTCAAACCACAAGGGAGCGGAATAAATGAACTGCAGCAGCATCACAACTCCAAATTAAACTAGCAGCTGTGGAGGGACGACAACAACACATAGCGATTCTTTAAAAGATTGAATTACAATATAACACTCATTAGTATATATATAACACCGGGGAGCACAATTTTTGTTTCATTGACACCTGCAGTTATTCTAACCCAATTTTGACATGCTGATTTCATATCTGAAGTTGGTTTTGTTCTGTAAGCTCTAGGTTTTTTTTTTTTGCAATTCATGTTTTTCACTTTTCACCATAATCTTTGTTTTTCACAATGCAAGAATTCAATATTTTATTAAACACATAGCCAAAGTAGTACAATATGAGTATAAATGTAAGTGACTTATATAACATTGAACATGACATGTATAGCATTGAAAATGACATGTATATCTATGTACAGTTGGAGGTATGCAAAAATATGTATTCCCTTAGGATACACAGTATACTGGGGAACAAAAAAATTTTCATTTTCTTTTGCATGAGATTTTTCAACTGTTCTTATATGTTCTTTCAATGCTGATTTCAAATCTGAAATCAATTTTTGTGGACATGCTATAATTATCTTTCAATTTCCGACTTTTGCCGATATGTCATATTTACACTGGGGATAAGTGGACACTGACACGTTGATCTACCCTAACCACATGGTAATTATTGTTTTGCAAACTTAACTTTTCTTTATTTTTACAGTTTTGTAACCTAAATATTTGTATTTTTCAGTTCAGACCATGGCTTCTTCAAGTAGACAAAAATGTGTAAAGTTGAAAAATCTCATGCAACAGAAAATGAAAAAAAAAAATTGTTCCCCAGTGTAATGATATAGTTGAAAAAAATGTTTAAAATAACCTTTTTAAAAAAAAACAAACAAACCCTGAAATCTTCCTTTTAGGAATTCTAGGTGACGAAATCCCAAGGGAGTAGAAAAGGCTATTTATGTATGTGACCACCGCTGCGCAGATGTCATTGGCCCAGAGATGGAAAGAAGATACCAGAGAAGAATGGCAGATCAAATTGATGGATTATGCCGAAATGGCTAAAATGACTGGAAGAATCAGAAATCAGGAAGACCAAAATTTTAATAACAAATGGGGAAAATTTATACCTTATCTCAAAGACCACCGTAAACAGTTAAAATCGTTAGTGGGGTTGGAATATCACTTGGAGATTAATGGTGAATTTTGGATACAATGGAGAGATAAAAGATTTGGATTATTATAAAAGATGCAGGAGGAAATGATTAACAACAGGACCCACAAAGGGGAGCAGGGAAGTCCAAGAGATTCCTTGGAATCTTGTTTTTATGTTGTATGTTGGATATGTGACTGTAAAATTGCAATCTGAAAAATCAAATCCCATATTTTTCACTCCATAAGACGTACCTGGCCATAAGACGCACCTAGTTTTTAGAGGAGGAAAACAAGAAAAAAAATATTCTGAATGAAACAATGGATGTATGATTTTTGTGGTTCATGCTGTGGCCACAGACATGTGATCTGAATTTGGGGTGACCCAATGCAAAAATCCTGAGGATCCATGTGGATCCGTGCTTTGTAACCACATTTTTGTACCATTGCAGCCCCAGGAAACAGTGGGTGCGTAATTTTTTTGGTGCCGGCTGCAACCACAGACATGCTATGTGATCTGATGGTGAATTTGGGGTGACCCAATGTAAAAATCCTGAGGATCCATTGGCTTTTACCTCCCCCCCTCCCAGGCAGCCTCCCCTAGAGTCCCTTATCTCTCTTCCGATCCCACCGATCAGCTGCTTCCTTTCAACACTCCCTTCCCTCTTGTTTGCCTTAGTGTCTTTTCCTTAGCTGGAGCAGTTTTCTGCTCCTCCTTTTCTTCTAATTTCTCTCCCTATTGCTTTAGTCTTCCTGTTTCCCCCCTTTGCAAGTTTGCTGTCTTTACCTCCCAGGCAACCTCCTTTATCTCTAGCGTCCCTTATCTCTCTTCCCTATCAGCAAACGATCAGCGGCTTTGTTTCAACACCTACTTCCCACTTTCAAAAAAAAAAAAGCATGATCTGCTTTTTGCCCCTGGGCAATTCAGCTCCAAGGACCATGCATTCGCTCCATAAGATGCACAGACATTTCCCCTTACTTTTTAGGAAGAAAAAAGTGCATCTTATGGAGCAAAAAATATGGTAAATAATTTTTGGGAGGGGAATTACAATATGACAAACAGGAATGCAAGGCGCCTCCCTTTTCCGACACCCAGTTACATACTTTTGCTGAAAGCTAGCAATCTTAAATGCATGTTCTCTCCCTGAAAGATTTAAGATCTGCCATCCCTTTCCCCAAGATATTAAAAGCCCTGCTTGTCACGAGGTGATCTTCTTAATTACAGAGATAAATTGGGGTTCGGAACTGGATGCTTTCCTTCGGTGAGGCTTATTAAGGCTGTGTTTGAAATAGAATAATGGGAACCAATTCTCCAGAACAGGCTGAAGGAAAGCCATCATGACTACTGCTGTACCACACAGCTCTGTGTGTTCAATTTCCTCCCATTATTTACTATTAGTTTAGTGCTCCCTCTGTGCTGTCCAAATAAACAGTGAGTCATGGGCTTTTAAGGAAATTCTGAAAAGTACACATAATAATAATCTCTTTTGTGCTCTTTTGGTCTCTTTTCTACAAGCTCTTACTTTCCTTTCTAGTTTGTTCTTTAAAAAAAATATTTCCTCCCACCGCTCAGCTTCATTTTCTCCTCCTCTAATTTTTGGTTCACTTGGTCATGTTTTCCTCACACATGTGTGGCTTTTTTAAAAAAGGAAAGATGGTGCGAGAAATGAACAAATCTTTCCTTTTAATAAAAAGCCAGCAAGCTTCTACCTCTTTCCCCAATTGTCAGTTTAAAATAATGCCTTGGACCCAAATCATACAGGTGCTTTTCTGTATACACCTGGTCTTCTCCTTTTCATCTGACACATCAACTCTTTGTTTTACTTCAGATGTCATTCTTGATGTCCCCCTCAACCTCCAGCACGGGGCTTTTTTCTAAAAGAAAGGAGTTCAGACTTTTCACTACATGCTGGGACCAGGTGACATCCACCCAAGAATTCTCAATGAACATTGCTGATCTTCTAAAAAAAGAAAGATAGAAAAGTAATTTGTCCCTAAAATCAGCCTCCATAGCTGAGGACTGGAAAGGGGCCAATTCTTTTTTCTCCTTCCTTTAGGGATCCAGGGAGGAACCTGGAAATTATGGACTAGTTTATTTTAACATCTGTGCTGGGAAAACCGGTGTAAAGTATGGTTAAATATAAAATAACCAAGCATATAGAAGAACAAGCCGTACTGAAGAAGGACCAGCATGGCTTCTGCAAAGGCAAACCCTGTCTCACTAACCTGTTCTCTGAGAGTATCAAGAAGCAAATACAGTGGTACCTCTCAAGACGAAAAACTCGCAAGACGAAAGAGGTTTTCGTTTTCTGAGTTGCTTCGCAAGACAGATTTCCCTATGGGCTTGCTTCGTCTTGCGCCTTTTTTAAAAAAACGCCAATGCATTCCTATGGGAAACCGTCAATACACAGTGGTGCTTCGCAAGATGAAAAAATTCACAAGATGAAAAAACTCGCAGAACGAATTAATTTCATCTTGCGAGGCACCACTGTAGAGATGATCCAGATGACACAGTGTACTTAGACTTTCAAAAAGATTTCAACAAAGTACCATACTAAAGATTCCTGTGTAAGCTTATCAGTCATGGGATAAGAGGAGAGGTCCACTTATGGATCAGAAACTGGTTGAGTAATAGGAAAACATAATAGGAATACAGTGGTACCTTGGGTTACATACGCTTCAGGTTACATACGCTTCAGGTTACAGACTCTGCTAACCCAGAAATATTACCTGGGTTAAGAACTTTGCTTCAGAGTGAGAACAGAAATCGTGCTCCGGCGGTGCGGCATTTTTTTCATTTTTCTCATCTACAATACTGTCTTATTTATTTTATAGTAGAGTACATTGATTATTGCTTTCATTTTATCGATCAGTGGTCTTGTTAGATAGTAAAATTCACATTAAATTGATGTTTTAGGGGTTGTTTTTAAAAGTCTGGAACAGATTAATCTGTTTTGCATTACTTTCTATGGGAAAGTGCACCTTGGTTTTGGAACGGACTTCCGGAACAGATTAAGTCTGAGAACCAAGGTGCCACTGTATTCCAAAAATGCTAAAAATATTCCAAAAATGCAATTGAATTGAATTGAATTGCAGCATAGCAAAGAGCCTCACACTGGCCAGTTGCTATAACTTCAGACATCTCCAAACAGGAACCCAGGCAGTAGTTATCAGTGGCCAAGTTTGATGCCTAGTGTTATTGGGTCTGATCAGAGTCAGGAAGATGCAGATTCATATCAGCACTCAGCTATGATGTTCATCAGGTGATATTGAGCCAGCCAGCCACTCTCAGCCTGATCTTTGTCACTGGGGTAGAGAAGATTCAGAAAGCTAAAATATAGCTGCCCTGAGTTCCTCTGGGGAAGCTTGGAACAAGAATGCAGCCAATAGGTACATTTTTAAAAAATCATTCACAATAAGTACTATCTGGTGTTTGTAATTACCATCAGGCATAAGGACTAGCATGGGACACGGGTGGCGCTGTGGGTTAAACCACAGAGCCTAGGACTTGCCAATCAGAAGGTCGGCAGTTCGAATCCCCGCGACAGGGTGAGCTCCCGTTGCTCAGTCCCTGCTCCTGCCAACCTAGCAGTTTGAAAGTACGTCAAAGTGCAAGTAGATAAATAGGTATCACTCCAACAGGAAGGTAAACGGTGTTTCTGTGTGCTGCTCTGGTTCACCAGAAGCAGCTTAGTCATGCTGGCCACATGACCCAGAAGCTGTACGCCAGCTCCCTCGGCCAATAAAGCGAGATGAGTGCCGCAACCCCAGAGTCAGCCACTGGACCTAATGGTCGGGGGTCCCTTTACCTTTACCTATAAGGACTAGCAACTTGCCATTTTAAACAAAAGCCAAGATGATGAGAATCATGAATTCAGTTTTCAGTACCAAGATTTGTTGCTGTGCATTATTCATAATACTTTATATCTCAGTTCAAGATAACATACAATGCTTTATATAACGGTTTATATTTTAATGGCTAGGTTGTATTAAACTGCAGTTTTCGTGTTCTCATCCATCCTAAATCCCCAGACAGGACAGGGTTAGAAGAACTGTTAACAAAGAAATGGTTTCTTGTGGCCAGTTGAAAATAAACCTTGCACTGAGGAGTTTTTAAAAGCATTTTTGTTCATATCTGAGGCCAAGTGATTTGTAACAGTTTTCGTAAAACACAAACTGCCTTCTTCCTGCATTCGGAGGTCAGAGGTAATACAACCCCGCCTTGTTCTCAGTGCATATTTTTTTAATCCTTCTGTGGCCAACTATTTTGTTAAAAAAAAGCCCTATGGGTTATATGGGGATTCCGAGACTTTATCCAAGTGGGGAAGGGAGAATCACCATCTCACCACTTGCTCTCTTCTTTAACAAGCCAAGAAGCTTCACCGCCTGAGGCTTCTGAGCAGGTGACAAGATTTCTCTTTTCCCTCTGTCCTGACTTAGAATTGCCTTCGCAAAACACTGACCTATTTGTCTGCAACAGCTGTGCTCCAATCTGTACAAAGCTGAAGCATTCCGGTTTGTCCTGCTTTTGCGATATGTTGTTCCATATCCAGTTCTAACTGTAGCTTCTTGTCCCACATAGAGATTTCTCAGGAGACAGATGAGGTGATCAGGCACTCCCATTTCTTTAAGAACTTGCCATAGTTTGCTGTGGTCGACACAGTCCGAGGCTTTTGCATAGTCAATGAAGCAGAAGTAGATGTCTTTCTGGAACTCTCTAGCTTTCTCCATAATCCAGTGCATGTTTGCAATTTGGTCTCTGGTTCCTCTGCCCCTTCGAAATCCAGCTTGCACTTCTGGGAGTTCTCGGTCCACATACTGCTTAAGCCTGCCTTGTAGAATTTTAAGCATAACCTTGCTAGCGTGTGAAATGAGTGCAATTGTGCGGTAGTTGGAGCATTCTTTGGCACTGCCCTTCTTTGGAATTGGGATGTAGACTGATCTTCTCCAATCCTCTGGCCACTGCTGGGTTTTCCAAATTTGCTGGCATATTGAATGTAGCACCTTAACAGCATCATCTTTTAAAATTTTAAATAGTTGAGCTGGAATATCATCACTTCCACTGGCCTTGTTATTGGCAATGCTTTCTAAGGCCCATTTGACTTCACTCTCCAGGATGTCTGGCTCAAGGTCAGCAACCACACTACCTGGGATATACGAGACATCCATATCTATCTGGTTGTCTCGGTTCTCGAAGCTTTCAGCTTGAGTTTGACCAAACTGCGGGAGGCAGTGGAAGACAGGAGTGCCTGGCGTGCTCTGGTCCATGGGGTCACGAAAAGTCGGACACGACTAAACGACTAAACAACCACAACAACAACAACAGTTGTTACACGCCTGCAGCTCTGAAGCCTTCCCGTCTCCCCGCCCCCTGTTGTTCCCAAAATAATTTGTATTGTATGCCATTCTCAGCTTTTAAAAAATGAATTTTTAAGGAAGGATTGCCAGAGTAATCCACCGATGAAATCTCCAGAGACTCAGTCGGCAGCATCTTTGTGTTGCTTTGCCAGTTAACCTGTCTTAAATGTCAGCTCTGTCAGAAGCAATTTCCTATCCTCGTGCCAAGTTATTCCATTTCACCCATTTTTTACAGGATTCCTCAAAGTCATTTTCCTGTAGCAAACTGAATCAGATATTCACTTATTTAAATTTCTAATCTGTTCCACTCCTAGGTGCTTGAAATAAGCACTGGAAAAAAATGGCAGCTGCATAGATGAAGGCTATAATCCTAGGCACACTTACTTGGAAGTAAGTCCCACTGAACTCAATGTGACTTACTTTTGAGTAGACACACATAGCAGTATAGTAAGGACTGGGCTACAGTTGTTTCACACCTGCTAGGAGGAGGGAGAAATTTGATTCAGTTCACATTGGAAGGTGAATTAACCTAATTTGTATTTTTCCAAAACATTATGCGAACCAAAACACAGCCAGCCTTCAAAATTTGCCCTTAACCGAAATTTGCTATGCAGTTCTCCAGCCACGTAATGTGTCAAACAATGCATACGCTGGTGTAAAGTGTGTATATAAATGCACACAGTGCTTTTTTTCTAAAAAATTGTTTAGGGGTACTCAAGAAAATCACCATTTTATAGTTCAAATCCGGGGAAATAGATACAGTAAATGGACAAAAGGCTGCCATCAGTGATAGCAACAGAATTGACTATTCACCATGCTAGAGAAGAAACTAAAATGTTTTTTTAAAAATTTAGTTTCTTCTCCCATAAAATTCACAAAACGTTTAGGAGTATGCGTCTCCCCAGAAAATGCACTGAATGCATAGATTAGTGAAAATGTTACACAAAGTTCATTATATTAGGGAAAATTGCTTTGCAAAAATGTGTATATTTGTTGTTGTTGTTAGTTGCGTTAGTTGTGTCCAGCTCTTTGTGACCCCATGGACTAGAGCATGCCAGGCACTCCTGTCTTCCCCGGCCTTCCGCAGTTTGGTCAAACTCAAGCTAGCAGCTTCGAGAACACTGTCCAACCATCTCGACATCTGTCGTCCCCTTCTCCTTGTGCCCTCCATCTTTCCCAGCATCAGGGTCTTTTCCAGGGAGTCTTCTCTTTTTTTTTTATGATATTTATTGTTTTTACAATCAATAAACAAATAATACAAACAAACAAATACAAACAAAGAAAGAAAAAAGAAAAAACAGTAGCAACACATAGAAAAACAGAATAAAAATAAAGAGTTAAAAAAAAATCATTGTGTCTTTATATTATTTAACATTTACCTGAGCCTGCGAGTTCCCCAGACCTTCCCACTCTGTATTCTTGATCTTATAGTCTGACAGTAAATTCTTTCCCTCTGACATATCTTTAGTTCAACTTAATCTTAATATCTTAACATAATTACATTTCCATGTGTCTTAAAAACATTAATCTTTCTTAATCATTAAGTTTTTATGCTAATATTCTTTTAAATTCAGTCTGATGTCATCAAACATTCTTTATCTTATAGTGTTTCTGTAGATAGTCTTTGAACTTCCTCCAATCTTCCTTCACCGTCTCTTCTCCCTGGTCTCTGATTCTGCCAGTCATTTCTGCTAATTCCATATAGTCGATAAGCTTCATCTGCCATTCTTCCAGCGTGGGTAATTCTTGTGTCTTCCAATACTGTGCGATGAGTATTCTTGCTGCTGTTGTAGCATACATAAAAAATGTCCTATCCTTCACCTGAACCTGTTGGTTGACCATACCCAGGAGGAAGGCTTCTGGGTTCTTCCGAAATGTGTATTTAAACACTTTTTTCAATTCATTATAGATCATCTCCCAGAAGGACTTAATCCTTGGGCATGTCCACCAAAGGTGAAAAAAGGTACCTTCAGATTCTTTACATTTCCAGCATTTGTTATCGGGCATATGATAAATTTTTGCTCGCTTGACTGGTGTCATGTACCATCTGTAGATCATTTTCATTATATTCTCTCTTAAGGCATTACATGCCGTAAATTTCATACCAGTGGTCCATAACCGTTCCCAGTCAGCTAGCATTATATTATGACCAACGTCTTGTGCCCACTTGATCATTGCTGATTTCACTTCCTCATCCTGTGTATTCCATTTCAGCAGCAAATTATACATTCTTGACAATATCTTAGTTTTGGGTTCTAACAATTCTGTTTCCAATTTTGATTTTTCCACCTGGAAACCAATTTTTCTATCCATTTTAAATGCCTCCATTATTTGATGATAATGAAGCTAATCTCGGACTTTGCTTTTTAGTTTATCAAAACTCTGTAGTTTCAATTTGTCTCCGTCTTGTTCTAAAATCTCCCAATACTTTGGCCAGTTGGCCTCCATATTGAGTTTCTTTAAAGCTTTTGCTTCCATTGGAGACAACCACCTTGGAGTTTTGTTTTCCAGAAGATCCTTATATCTACTCCACACATTAAACAGTGCTTTCCTGACAATGTGAATTTTGAACATTCTATGCACTTTGACCTTGTCATACCATAAATATGCATGCCAACCAACACATTATTAAATCCTTCTAAATCCAATATATCTGTATTCTCAAGAAGTAGCCATTCTTTCAGCCAGCAAAAAGCTGCTGCTTCATAATAAAGTTTTAAGTCCGGCAGGGCAAAGCCCCCTCTTTCCTTTGCATCTGTTAATATTTTAAATTTTATTCTTGGCTTTTTGCCCTGCCAGACAAATCTAGATATGTCTTTCTGCCACTTCTTGAAACAGTCTGTTTTGTCAATAATCTGCAATGTCTGGAATAAAAATAACATTCTTGGCAATACATTCATCTTTATCACAGCAATACGTTCCAGGGAGTCTTCTCTTCTCATGAGGTGGCCAAAGTATTGGAGCCTCGGCTTTAGGATCTGTCCTTCCAAGGAGCACTCAGGTCTGATTTCCTTCAGAATGGAGAGGTTTGATCTTCTTGCAGTCCATGGGATATATATTAGGAGGAATGAAATGTTGGAAAACGTTTTGATGAATGCAATGAAATGCTGAGAACCAAGGTAAGAGAGCTTATGAACATTTCTGTAACTGGTAAAACTCAATGCAAGGAAACAGCAGCAAACAGAGCCAGGAGAGAGCGTTAATATCAAACTGGATGGGGAAATGACATGGCAGACTCCAGCTACTGCACAAGCTAAAAACGGGATCACCTAGAAGATCATATTCTGTCACACTTATTCTGTCCAAATCAGCTTTAATAATACAACCTGAATTTCCTGGAACGTGATCAAATTGCACCCGAAATTAGCAACAGTTTGGAAGTGCCTTGCAGTAAGGCTACCCTCAGTACTCTAACAATAGGATTAATCCATTTGAAACCAGTGGGTTTATTTTAGAGTAAATGTACTTAGGAGTTGGGTACGAAGGCTGCATTCCTGCCCACCATTAATATTTTTGTTTGTCAGCACGATCCTATACATGCCTGCTCACTTGTGAAATGTGGACCACTTATAAACGCCATCTCCAATTCCTTGAAAGATTC